>NC_139394.1:22890000-24167500 GCF_054392235.1 Sus scrofa
GCTGGAGTCATAGCTGGGGCATGGGGACCACCAAGGGCCTGGTCATTGCAGGGACCATTGGAACGCCTGCAGGCAGAGAAAAAGGAGCATCAGGTCCAACCATGGGCATCAGGACCCAGGCTGCAGATGCTGGGCCAAGGTGATACCTACTCCAGAGGCTCCTACGCTGGTACCTCACCCTTGCCACCTCCTCGGGGCAAGACTCCAGAACCAGCTGGCAGAATCTATGCCACGAAACTCCTGCCACAAAGGCACCAGCCACCTCAGGACTGTGTAGTGGCCCGGGGCCAACTACCAGCCAAGGGGCATCAGGAGAAACTGCTACCCAGCCCACCTGGACGCCAACCGAGTGTCCCTGAGACTGGAAGTACTCACTAAGACCAACCCAGGGACCCTAAAGGGGGTAAACAACCCTGGTAAGGGGGCGCTCTGGGCTGCAGCTGGCACCGTGCCTGCCAGCAGGAGGGAGATTAAAGAGCCCAGTTGAACTCGTTTTTCTGCTCTGGTGAGAAGATGAATCACCTGGCGCGTCTTACCCAGAAGGGTGTGCCAGGGAGAGGTGGGTGGAGGGCAGCCCGATACACAGGTCCGCAGGTGCCTGAGCTGCCGGGAATTCTTGCTGGTCCCCACTCTGTCTCCCACGGACTACGTGCAGGTTCAGGGGGACAGTGCAGTGGCTGACTTGGAGGTCAGACCCAGGGCGCCTGCTCTCCCAGCAACATGGAGCCCAAGGTCAAATCCAGGGGGTGGGGGTGGGGAGTAATAAGAGATACCTCCTGCCTCCAGAAATCGGGGACAAGCCCCCTGGGGTTCTGGCCTGGGCCAATGGCCAGAAGCCCACAGCCTCCCAGGAACACCCAGCATGGTCTCCGTTCCCACCCCTCTGGCCAGATGGGAAGGAAGCAAAGAGGGAGGAAGGGGAGGACCCAGAAATAGAATTCCAGGGTTCCTCCCCCCCCTAGACTCCTAAGAGAAACAAGAGCCGGGGGTGGCAGGCCGGGCCCAAAATAACGCCCGCTGCCAGGACCTCCCCCCCGCCGCCCTGCCTCGGCAGCTTCAGCTGCTCTGTAGCCACAGCTGTCTCCAAGCCTAGACCCCAAGGCCCTGGCCCAAGCGGGGACAGGGACCGGCAGAGCTGGGGCAGGGGCCATCTCCACCCCCAGCGGCCTCTGCTGCCTCTAAGGGACACCAGCTGCGTAGCCAGGCAATAGGAAAAACAACAACAGGAACCTGGGAGAGGGGGAAGGGTAACTGCATCCACCGAGCACCTACTGGGTGCCGGCCCCCAGCAGGCACTCTGGGTGGGGCCTCATCCTCCAGAGGCTGGGGCTACAACCTCCACATTGCAAAGAAGGAAAGTGAGGCTGACAGGGGTTATTCTCCCGAGATCATAAAGCTTGTAAGCAACAGAGGAAGGATTTGAACTCGAGTCTGCCACATTCCTTCCACTAGGCCTGACTGCACACACACCCCACACCCTGTGCAAAGGTAAATACACACCAACTCTGTTGATGCCACTGATTACATTACACGCTCTGGGCAGGGGCAGGGCCAGGGCCGAGTGGCTGAGGCGGCTTAAGGACAAGAAAGAGTGTGAGCCCCGCCCCACCAGCTTGTTTGTGGCCGTTTTGAGTCCCATGAAGACTAAGTGTTTGAGGCCACTCTCACTTTTTTTTTTTTTTTTTTTTTGTCTTTTTTGTCTATATAGGGCCACACCTGAGGCATATGGAGGTTCCCAGGCTAGGGGTCGAATCGGAGCTACATCTGCCTGCCTACACCACAGCCACAGCAAGGTGCGATCCGAGCCGCGTCTGAGAACTACACCACAGCTCACGGCAACACCGGATCCTTAACCCACTGAGAAAGGCCAGGGATCGAACCTGCAACCCCATGGTTCCTAGTCAGATTCGTTTCCACTCCCACTCTCACATTTTTTTTTTTCCTGTTCTCACCTTTGGAGATGGCCCACACTCTACGGAATGTGAATCCCTCTAGGTAAAACTGCTCTTCACGTGTAAAGAAAAAAAAAAGAAGACTAAGCATTTGCAACAGGTGGTAAAGTTGGGACCCCGAGACCCAGCCCCAGGGAGCTGGAGGCTTGTGGGCTAATAGTCCCCAACCTGACATGCAGCCAAGATTTGGACAACCTTCTACCCCCACCTCCCTCCTCTTCGCCAGGACCCACCAAATCTCCCTCCCATCCCCCAGCCCCTCACTCATCTCCCCTCCCCAGACCTTACCATGGCCCCTATATCCACTCTGCCCCCATCAATTTTCTTTCTTTCTTTCTTTTTTGCTTTTTATGGCCGCACTCGTGGCATATGAAAGTTCCCAGGCTAGGGGTTGAATCGGAGCTACAGCTGCCAGCCTACACCACAGCCACAGCAACACAGGATTCGAGCCTTGTCTGCGACCTACACCACAGCTCACGGCAACACCGGATCCTTAACCCACTGAGAGAGGCCAGGGATCGAACCCACAACCTCATGGATCCTAGTCAGGTTCATTTACCTCTGAGCCAGGAAGGGAACCCCCCCCCCTTGATTTTCTCAGGGGTAAGAGGTCTTGTTCCATCTCTTTATTTCCAGAACATCTGCCCCTCAGGAGCCCCAACCTTCGTACCTCTGGGGCAAAGTCGGTGTGAGGCAGGGCCAGCCCAGGACCAGGGCAGAGCCCACAGTGAACCCTGGAAATGTCTTTGCAGCGTGAACGAGTGAATTAAAAAATAAATGAAGGAGTTCCGGTCATGGCGCAGTGGTTAACGAATCCGACTAGGAACCATGAGGTTGCGGGTTCGATCCCTGCCCTTGCTCAGTGGGTTAACGATCCGGCGTTGCCGTGAGCTGTGGTGTAGGTCGCAGACAGACAAGGCTCAGATCCTGTGTTGCTGTGGCTGTGGTGTAGGCTGGCAGCTGTAGCTCCGATTCAACCCCTAGCCTGGGAACCTCCATATGCCGTGGGAGCAGCCCAAAGAAATAGCAAAAAGACAAAAAATAAATAAATAAATAAATGAAGTCCAGTCAAGAGTCTCCAAACCAAAAGGGACCAGTTGAGGTCATCGTGTCCAGCCCTCTGCTCAGAGGCTTGTCACCGTGCCCTGTGTCCCTCTAGCTGGGCATCAGGGGTCAGGGCTTGGACCCAGTTCTGGGGGCTCTCCAGTGGGTTCTCTCTTCCCACCAGCCTTCTGCCCCAGCTGCTCTCTTGCCCACCATCATGAAAGCCAACACTTCCTTTGGTTTCCATGAGCACTACCTGCATCCCCAAAGCCCACCTCCCCCAGACCCACAGGGCCAGAGCCCATTCAATGACACTTGGACGCACCCCCTCGCACACACCTGGTGTAACCGACCGGGGCCCGGGCTCAGGTCATTAGGCCAGAACCTAGGTGGGCAGCTCACTGTGTGACCTTGGTCAAGTCCCTGGACCTGGAGGGCAAAGGCCAAATCCATTCACCTCTGGGATCGGCAGTGCCCGTGACCTAGAAGGCACTCTGTGAATATTTACTGACCTGAACGTGGCTGTAAGGAGGGGCTAATAACACAACTCCTACTCTCGGCAGAGAAATTAAACAAGACTTAAATGAGATAATGAATCAAGGAACAGTCTGTAAACACGACAAGTCTTTGTAAACAGAGCTGGGGCAACACAAACATTGCCTATAATAATTCTCCCACTCCTTAAGGGCCCACACGCCCCTCGCCTAGGCGCTCTTCCCAGGGGTGGGGAGGACAGCCTAATAAGAGATAAAGGTGACATCCCACAAGGCAGGGAGGGGGATATCTCTTTCCAGATCACCCCAGCACCCTAGGGTGGGGCAGGCACGACCACACTGGTCCTACACCAGCATCCAGCCTCAGCTCCACTGGTCCCTCACTCATGCTTCTATTCCAGCTGTCTCCCTCACCCGTAGCCCTGGAGGTCCCACTGGCCCTCTGCCCTGCTCCTGTCCTCAGCCCCCAGCCACACCAGGAGGACCCAGGAGGAAGGCAGACACAGGCTGCAGGGGAAGGAAAGGACTCCAAAGCCAAGAGGGGACCTGGAGGGCAGGGAGGCCAGCTCACCTTCATTTTCTAAAGCCTCAATAGGGGCGATCATTCGCCTGAATAACAGAACAAGCCCCTAAGCTTTGCTTAACCCATTCCTGTTGAATGCAAAAAGACTTTAACCAACTTTTTTTTTTTTTGCTTTTTAGGGTCTCATCTGCGGCATATGGGGGCTCCCAGGCTAGGGGTCGAATCAGACCTGTAGCTGCCAGACTATACCACAGCCACAGCAACACCAGATCTGAGACGCGTCTGCAACCTACACCACAGCAATGCCGGATCCTTAATCCATTGATCAGGGCCAGGGATGGAACCCACATCCTCATGGATACTGGGAGGTTTCGTTACCACTGAGCCACACTTTGACCAACTCTTAATGCCTCCTCTTCAGAGTCCAAAAATGCCCTGGACATGACTAGTTGCTGGGAAGCCTTGGATAAGTCAATTCATTTCTTTGAACTTTATTTTTTTTCTTTTTACTTTTTTTTTCTTTTCTGCTTGTTTGCTTTTTTACGGCCGCACCCGTGACATACGGAAGTTCCCAGGCTCGGGGTCGAATCGGAGCTACATCTGCCTGCCAACGCCACAGCCACAGCAACGCGGGATCTGAGCCACGTCTGAGACCTACACCACAGCTCATGGAACAACGCTGGATCCTTAGCCGACTGAGCGAGTCCAGGGATCAAACCTGCGTTCTCATGGATACTAGTCAGATTTGTTTCCACCACGCCACAATGGGAACTCCAGGCAATGCTTTCCTTTTATTTTGCATGGATGGGGGAGACTCTGAACTTTATTTTTTATTTATTTATTTTTGTTTATTTATTTTATTGTCTTTTTAGGGCTGCACCTGCAGCATATGAAGGTTCCCAGGCTAGGGATCAAACGGAGCTGTAGCTACCGGCCTGCACCACAGCCAGAGCAACTCAGGATCTGAGCTGAGTCTGCAACCTACATGGCAACACTAGATCCTTAACCCACTGAGCAAGGCCAAGGATCGAACCTGCATCCTCCTGGATACTAGTCTGATTCATTTCCGCTGAGCCATGACAGAAACTCCCATTTCCTTGAACTTAAGTTTTCTCATCTGTGCATCTGCTTCACAGGACTGTTGCAGACACGAAATGAAACTGTAGGGGAGTTCCTGTTGTGGCGCAGTGGTTAACGAATCCAACTATGAACCATGAAGTTGCAGGTTCAATCCCTGGCCTTGCTCAGTGGGTTAAGGATCCGGCGTTGCCGTGAGCGGTGATGTAGGTTGCAGACGCGGCTTGGATGCCGCGTTGCTGTGGCCCTGGCGTAGGCCGGTGGCTACAACTCCGTTTCAACCCCTAGCCTGGGAACCTCCACATGCCGCAGGAGCAGCCCTAGAAAAGACAAAACAAAAAAAGAAACTGTAATGGATAAGAAGAACCTGGCATATAGGAAGCATGCTGTACTTCTTATTTTTATTTTTTTATTTTTTAAGGCTGCACCTGTGGCATAAAAAATTTCCCCGAGCAAGGCCAGGGATGGAACCTGCATCCTCATGGACACAATGTCGGGTTCTTAACCCACTGAGCCGCAATGGGAACTCCTCCATGCAGTACTTTTTAAAAAGTTAAGGCAAGAGAAGTTCACATAGCAGGAGTCTGGGTCCTTCCAGACCAAGAGAAAATGAAAAGTGCTTTGTAATATAATGTATCTTCTCTTTCAGCTTTTGAAACTGCCTTTCAGTTGTTTTTTTCTTGACTATTAAAATGAAGTTATTTTCCTGATATATAGCAAAAAGAAGGAAGGAAGCTGGTGGGAGAATCATTCAGGAATTAAACTATGAGCTCTGCCAGACGTGTTTGCTGCACTTTACCTTGACCTCTAAGAAAAGGCAATCCCAATAATCCTCGGCCTTCCCCACTTCCCTTTCCCCCACATTCTTGCTGCAGCCCTCAGCCCTGGCATATACCACAGCCCTCAGCCCTGGCATACACCGGGAGTGCTAGAGGCAGCTGGGTGGTGTGCTGCCATTTTAGCCAGTCCCCTGCACAACAACTGAGCATCTCTTTCGGCACCCAGCAGTGGGGGGGCAGTGGGGGCCGAGGGGTGAGGAAGACAAGAGCCCCCCACCCCCACCTGGTCATTGGTGGGAGAACCAAGCCCTCAGATCTCAGCACTGCAGCGGGAGCAACCCGGCTGCTCTCCACCTGCTCAACTCCCAGGCCCAGGTAAGGAGGGCAGCAGCTGGGCCTGACCACCCAGCCGCCGGCTGGCCTCACTCTTCCAGCAAAAGGTCAGAGGTGAAGACGCCCACCTGCAAAACAGGGAGGAGACATGTAGGCTCCAGAGGAAAGAAGAGCCTCTGGCCTCAGAGGGAAGGTGTGGGGCCACCTCCCGCTGTTTACAGCAGATCTTGAGGGAGGGAGTTCCTTGAGGGCAGAGTTCAGCAGGGAGATGGCTGTTTGGCCACACAAAGCCCAGACACACAAACACACAGACCACACAACTCAAGAACACCCTAGCAGAGCCGCCCCTCAGACAACACTGCAAAGCTCTGACCCAGGGGCCCTCCGGCAACACAGACAGGCCGACACCCACTCCTTCTCCAGACTCCCTGACCCTTGGAGACCACCCACTACTCCCAGAACATTCTTTCTGTCTTCCCCACAGCCCAGGATGCAGGGGGCAGTGCCCCTCAGAGTTCAAAGGTAGAAATTGCGAAGGTGTGGCTGGGGGGGGGGGTTCCCCACTGCCTGGGGGTCCAATCTGGGATCCACCAATTATTTGCTGCTACTTAACCTCTTTAAGCCCAGGTCTTCACTCAGAAAGTGAATAATTCTAGTAGGACTTCTCTCATGGGGGTTGTTCTGAGGATGAAAGGAGGGAACACAGGCGGCACAGCACCTGGCACAGAGCGTATTTCCAGGACGCGTCAGCTTTAATGGTTGTCGCACACCGAGGGACAGATGGGGCAAGACTCACACACCGCCCCTCCTCCCCGCAGCACCCTTCTCCGACCCGCACGCAGGAAGGTAGAAGCAGAACAACCCGCAGCAGGCCCCATTCCGCAGCCTCCCTCCTGCCAGGAGCCCCTGCCCAGGAGCCCCTCCCTCGGAACTCTCCCACTTTGCGCCCCAGACCCGGAGACCCACCACCACCCGCTCCCTGGCCCACGCTCTTCAAGTCACAAAGCGCACAGTCCCCAAGTGGGCCCTAAAGAAACGCGTTCAAAACAAACGTCTCCCCCTTCCCCCACCCCAGATCCCGGCGTGAGGCAGCTCGGCAGTCCGACCGGCCACCCTCTGCTCTCGGGCTCCGGCTGGACAGGTCGCGTTCCCCCACCTCTTCCCCCCACTCCCCCCGCGCCCGGATCCTGCCTGGAACTGGAGTAACTCAACCCACTCGGCCGAAAGGGGGCGGGGAGGGGGCCGGCAGAGGGGACCCCCAGGAATCCAGCCCAGTCCAGTCTGGAGGCGGAGGCTGCCAACTGGAAAGGCTTTGAGAGAGGAGCTTGAGAGGGCTCAAAAAAGGGGAAAACACACACACACACACCCACACACACACCATGCAACACACCCTTTGAAGCAAACTTTCTGAACAGTTTCAGAGAACTTTTTTGACAAGTTCCGGAGCCGTCGCGGAGTCTGCAAAGCGCCAGTCGCTTGAATGGGACGTCTAGAGCGGCTCCGGTGTCATCGCCCCCCGCCCCACCTTCTCTGGCCCCTCGGTGCCGAGGGCCGGCGGCTCTGGGAAGCTGTGATGGCCCCCCCTGCCCCCCGCGGAGGGTCCCCAGGCGGCAGAGTCGCGTCGCCGCTCCCCACTCCCCCTACCCCAGACCCACCTTGGGTGCTCGCGGCTCCGGGGGGCAGGAGGGCGAGGAGGAGCCCCCAGCGGCACCAGGCCGCCAGCTCCATGGTGCTCACTGCGGCTCCGGCCCCATGGCTGCGGCTGGACCAGGCGGGGAGGACGCGCGGGCCGGGCGAGGGGAGGGGGCCGGGCGCTCGCGCCGGAAAGGGCACCCGGCGGCCTCGGGGCTCTTCTCGGCTCTGTGGGCACGACGGAGGGGACTCTCAGCTCCACAACTTCATTCTTGTACTTCCTCAAGGCAGCCCTCCTCCTCCACCTCCACCTCCTCCTCCTCCTCCTCCTCCTCCTCCCGTGATTGGGAGCAAGCGCGCTCACAACTCGCCCCCCCACCCCCACCCCCTCCAACCGCATTCCAGCAAGTCCCTGGGAGTGGCAACTCCCAGCTTCACTTTCTCCCTCTCTCCGCGCAGGCCTGGGGGTGCGCCGTTCCCAGCGCCCGGACGCCGGGGTTGCCGGCCGCCGTTCTCTCCCGTTTCCATGGAGAACCCCCCGCCTCCGACAAAGCCGAGGAGGGTGATGGCGCCCCCGCCCCCGCGCTGCGAGTCTGGGGCAAACGCTTTAGCCTGACATCCTTCACTCTCTTTTTAAGTCGCAGGTTTTATCGTAAACCTTCCCGGCCTTTTGCATCCTATGCCATCACATGCTTATTTGGTTGAAGATCAAAGAATGGTTTTCCTACCACATGCTCCCGTAAAACTGTTAGTGGTGTGTGTGTGTGTGTGTGTGTGTGTGTGTGTTGCGTTTAACCTGTGGCTTCCAGGGGTCCCTGGCATAACTTTTCGAAACGTTTAGGTGTCTTTTTCCGGTCTCAAAAGAATGGTCTGAAGGGGGTCTGCAAGTGTGGGGAGAGGCAAACGGGAGAAACCTACACCTCAAGCCTTGTTTCAACACCCAATTCATCCAAGGTTCCTCTGGGTCCCCTACCTTTTATTAGGTTTCTCAATTCCACCTCCCTACCCTGCATTCCACCTGGAGCCCCCACCCTGTTGCTAAGGCCCGGTGGGGGATGGGGCGGAGGTGGGGATGGAAGGAAGGCAGCGTTTTTGCAGGAACGGCCAACAAAACACCGCAGATAGATATACTTATCCAAACAGATTATTTGTTGTTTATCTGAAATTCAGATGTAACCGAGCATCCTTATTTTTGTTTGCTAAATCCGGCAACTCTAGTTGGAATGCTCAGCCTACTGTAGCATGCCTGTGCTGGTCCAGAGGGGATCAGAGGCACCTACTGGGGGCTGGAGAAGGAAGGGCATTAGCATTTCTTAAACGGCTTCCTTATTCCTAGTGTGGTTCCAGGCAGCCACTTTCACTATAGGGGACTTGAGAATGGGGCACTCTGGAATCAGAATGACCTCGGTTCAAATCTCAACTCTACCACTTATTAGCTACGTGACCTTGGGCAAGTGACTGAGCCTCTCTAGTTCTCACTGTGCTCACTTGTAAAACAGCACCTGGCATATTAGGCTAGGGGTTAAAGGAGATAATACTCTTGAAGCTCTCAGCACAGTACTGAGCACATAGTAGTTGCTCAATAAATGGTCTCGGGTTTAGTTATACTGGGGCAGATCCAGGTTTTGTGGGGCCTGAAGATGATGACATTTGGAGAGGTTTCTTTAAGAGAAGGCAAACGAAACAAGGTCCTACCGTATAGTTATATTCCATATCCTAAGATAAACCATAATGAAAAAATATATACAAAAGGCTGAATATTGGAGTTCCCTTGTGGTGCACTGGGTTAAGGATCTGATGTGGTCACTACCGCGGCTTGATCCTTGTCTCGGGAACTTCTGTATGTCACAGGGGTGGCCAAAAAAAAAAAAAAAGTTGGTTGTTGGGAAACCAGTTTCAATGATCAGAACAAGGCTTTTTCTTTCTTTCTTCTTTCCCTTTTTTTTTTTTTTTTTTTTTTTTTGAGAAATAGAATGGAAAGAACAGATTCACCAGATCATACGATCGTCTGTAGTTCATATGGGTACCTGTGTAGTCCGTAGGTTAGATAAGTGTCTTAACGGCATGTGTGTCCTGGAGGATGAGGCGCGATGGATCTAGTCTTGGGATTGTAGTCACAGATGTTCAAGTGCTGCTGTGTATGGTGACACAGTAGCCCTTTGGGAGGAGCATCGACCTCCCTGTTTTGTCCAGGGTGAGGGTGAGGGTCCAGGAAGTGCAGGCTCAACCCGTGTATCAGTTTGCCCAAGACTTTCTCAGGGCTAATCAGGGCAAAGGTGAACAGCCAGCAAAACCAGCCCTTCATCCTCATGCCCTCTTCCAGCCCAGGACCTAGTCAGGGTGCTTCTCAGCCCTGCAGCCTCTCCCCCTTCTTGAGGGCGAGGGGAGGAGTCAGACGTTCTTGCACTGAAGCGCTTGCACGGGGCACCCAAGCTCGTGGCTTCGAGACCATCAGGGTGTTAGAGTCAAAGTGAGAGCTGCCCCTTCTCCCCCAGGCCCCTGCTCCCTGCCATTATGTTAGGAGGGTTCATCCTGCCAGGAAAGCTGCTGGGATGCCATCCTTCACTGGGCCCCAGGCTCTGTGCCACCCTCTGTCCTCGTCTCGCTGAGTCCTCGGGCGCCAGAGGAGGAGGTGTTACCTTTCCCCATTTTGCAGAAGAGGAACCCTGAGATCCGGAGATAACTGAGCCATGAGACTTTGGCTTAATCCATTCAGCTCCGGAGAACCCTGAATCAAGGGTACAAGAACCCACCCTCCCTGCAGGCCCCTGCAGAGGCATGAGAGGGGGGTTCCTCCAAGAAATCCAGGCAACTACTTGTCCCTCCCTTCACAAATATCCCACCTCTCCACCCCACCCCCTATTCCTGCCCAGGCCAGACAAGCCCACCCTCTTAGCATCCCAGGGCTCCGAAGGAAACTTGGGCCAGAGACAATGCTTGGCCCCAGTGGGCTGCGGAGGGAGGGCGGAGCCAGCGGGAGTGGGGGCTGGAGTGGCGATGGGGGAGGAGCCGGGGTCAGAACCCGCTCCCCAGGAGGAGGCTCCAGAGGGGCTGAGTTTCCCAAAGAGAATGAGCCCATTCAGAGCCAGGAAGGAAGGGGGGAAAATCCTTGTCTGTGTTTGACAAGGGAAGAGGAAGGGGGGCAGGGGTGGGCGCTGCTGATTCGCTTCTCCCCTCAACTGCCCCTCCAGCAGGGCCTGGCGGGCCAGCCTAGGAAAGGGGACGTCTGAAGGACAAAGGCGGGGGGGAAGAACGGAGGGGGCGGGATTGCCTGGGTTGCTGGAGGAACCTGAGAGTTTGCCAGAAGGGTCCAGTGAGAGGCCTGGGGAGAGAGCGAGAGCGAGGAGGACCGCAGAGGAAAGAAAGGGGTGACAGCAGGATGGAGGGCCGCTAACCCAGGGGCAGAGGGCGCTGCAGGAGATCCACCTGCAGAGATCTCTGGGCAGCAGGTACCTGGTCAGTGGGCCGTGGAGGTGACCACTGGCCCTGAAGAGGCAGGAAGGGGCTCCAGCATAGAGAGATGACCTCTAAGGGTCAACAGGCTTGGGGCTGGAACCAGCGGCCTGTGAAATGCCAGTCAATCATTGACCAGCCCCCGAGACTGAGGGGCACAGGAGGCTCTGTGTGTGTGTGTGTGTGTGTGTGTGTGTGTGTGTGTGTGTGTGTGTGTGTGTGTGTGTGTGTGTTGGCATCAGAGGCTCCTCCCCTCTGCCTACCTCACCAGCCAATCTGGGGTCAGAGGACTGAAAACAAACAGAAAAAGGGAGGAGACAGTCCACAGTCCGAGGTCCAGACCAGAAACTGGGGCCTACCCTAGGGGACCTCTAGTCTGGTTCTCTGGGGAGTGTCTGCAGGAATTAGGTAATTGGAAGGAGTCCCCTGAAAGTAGGCACAAGGCCTCCCTGGGGCCACAGGAGAGTGATCTGCAAGTTTCTGATAAGAAAATCTGTCCCGGAGTTCCCCCGTGGTGGCTCAGCGGTTAACTCAGACTAGGAACCACGAGGTTGCCAGTTCGATCCCTGGCCTGGCTCCGTGGGTTAAGGCTCTGGCGATGCTGTGGCTGTGACATAGGCCAGCGGCTACAGCTCCGATTAGACCCCTAGCCTGGGAACCTCCATCTGCTGTAGGTGCGGCCCTAAAAAGGAAAAAAAAAAGAAAGAAAGAAAATCTTTCCCTCATGGCTGAGCCTGCCCAGTTGTATCCCTCACAAGTGTCCTATCTTAATAAATCTATTTCTTGCCTTAAAAAAAAAAAGAAAAAAGGACGGAAGAAAGGAAATCTGTCCCTCATAAGGGTGGTCTCTTATTTTTATTTATTTATTTTTTTAGGGCTGCACTGGCGGCATATGGAAGCTCCCAGGCTAGGGGTCGAATCAGAGCTACAGCTGCCGGCCTGCACCACAGTCACAACAATGCCAGATCTGAGCTGCATCTGAGACCCACACCACCACTCATGGCAACGCAGGATCCCCGACCCACTGAATGAGGCCAGGGACGGAACCCACATCCTCATGGATACTAGTCGGATTCATTAACCGCTAAGCCACGAAGGGAACTCCCTGTTGTTTTTCTTTTTGATTGTGCCTGCAACATGCAGAAGTTCCCCAGGCCAGGAATCAAACCTAAGCCATAGCAGTGACCTGAGCCACAGCAGTGATAACGCTGGGCCCTTAACCCACTGTGCCACAGTGGGAACTCCAAAGTAAATTCCTTAAACTTAAATCAGATCATTTCATTTGCTTCAGTGCTAAAACACCGCACAATGGCTTCCTGCTGTCTAAACTCTTCACTGTGACCTGAGACTAGCTAGAACCTGGTCTTTAGTCTCACAGCCTTCCAGCCACTCAGGCTTCTTCTGTGTTTTTCAAAGATGCCAAGCTTGTTCCTGCCTTAGGGCCTTTGCACTGGCTGTTCCCTCAACCTAGAACAATCTGCCCCCAGGTGTTAGCTGGTCATGCGGGTTTCAGCTCAAATGTCACTCCCCACCCCCACCCCGCTCTTTAGGGCCACACTGGAGGCATATGGAAGTTCCCAGGCTAGGGGTCAAATCAGAGTTACAGCTGCCGGCCTACACCATAGCCCCAGCAATGCCGGATCTGAGCCCCGTCTGTGACCTACACCACAGCTCTTGGCAATTCTGGATCCTTAACCCACTGAGCAAGGCCTGGGATTGAACCCGAAACCTCACGGTTCCCAGTTGGATACGTTTCTGCTGCACCACTTCTCAAATGTCACTTTTTGAAAAAGGCCTCTGACTGCCCAGTCCAAAGTAGCCTCCCCCTCCCTCCCCACTCCCTTATCCTCTTATCCGCCCTCCCTCACTGAGGTTATTCAGTTATATAACTCAACACTTTTGACCACATGAAGTTGACTTAACATTTTTCCTTTTTTTTTTGACTGATGACATATGCAAATGGCACACATTTTTTAAAGTACAAGAATAAAATGTGTCCTTTACTTCCCTGTCACCTAGACACACAGTTCCACTTCTCCCCGGAGGGAACAAGTATTTCTACTTTCTTGTATCTTTCTACATAGTCTCTAAAATAGCAAACATAATATATACCCTCATTTTTTTCCTCATACAAGGTAATGCGTATACACACACACACACATACACGGTTCCATATCTTGCCTTTTATAAGTAGCAAAAATACCATGAAAGTTTTTTTATGTTAGTTAGTACATTATAAATCTGCCCCATTCCTTTTTTTTTTTTTTTCTTTTTCAGGGCCACACCCTCGGCATATGGAGGTTCTCAGGCTAGGGATAGAATCACAGCTACAGCTGCCGGCCTACACCACAGCCACAGTAACACCAGATCCGAGCCTTGTCTGTGACCTACACCACAGCTCACGGCAACGCTGGATCCTTAACCCACTGAGCAAGGCCAGGGATTTAACCTGCAACCTAATGGTTCCTAGTCAGATTTGTTTCTCCTGCACCATGATGGGAACTCCCCTTTTTTCTTTCTTTCTTTTTTTTAATGGCTGTACCCACAGTATATGAAAGTTCCCAAGCTAGGGGATAAAATCTGAGCTGCAGCTGCAAACTATGGCAGAGCTGTGGCAATACCAGATCCTTAACCCACTGTGCCAGGCCAGGAATCAAAATTGAGCCGCCACAAAGACAGCAGAGACAACACTGGGTCTTTAACCTGCTGTGCCACCCTGGGAACCTCTGCCCCATCCTTATTAATTTATCGTCAGCATTTTATTGTAATTACATGGATTTCCCTCAATTTGTGTGATTAATTCCTTTCTGCTGGACATTTAGTCCCTTTCTTTTCTTTCTTTCTTTCCTTCGCTATTGACCATAATGACCAATACTTCTATACATAGCTTTGTACTTACCCATTTTGCACTTCCGTAGGTATACCTAGAAATCCTGTAGGTATACCTAGGAGAGAAATTGTTGGTTAGAGGGTCTATGTAAATTACTGGATTAAAGGGTCTTCTTTTACAGTCTTAGAGTGCTAAGTTACCCTACCTAGTGGTCATACCAATGTGCTCTTACATGAGCAGTGAAATTGTCCTAGACTTGTGTTTGATACTCATTAATTGCCTGTCTCCTTTCTCTGACCATGAGAAGGATGGTGCCTTGTTCACCACTGTTCCCAGAGACTTGTACGCGGTAAACTGCCATAAATATTGGATGACCTAGGACTCCTCCTTGTAGATCATCCCCCAATTTTTGTTCTTCTAAGAATAGGGTCAGTTCGCCTATGATCCTTCAGTACACATAATGCTTGCTTTGTCTCTCTCCTCCCTGGACTGGGAATGATTTTTGCTTCATCCTTTTTTTTTTTTTTTCCCTAGTGGAATGACTGACACCTGAGTTGATGGAATGAATCAATGACTTTGCAGGCCATTCCTCACCTGAGAAACCAAAGGCAAGTTAAGAAGCAGATTAAGCTGAGGGGGCTCCAGGGGGAAGGAAGGGGGAGGGTCTCTGGGCTGAAAAGAGGGGAGATGGAGAAGCCTGGTAATTGTGTAGGGTTGTTCTGGCAGGAAGAACTCTCACAAGATGTCCCAGAGAAACAGCACTTCATCTCCCACCAGGACAGCATGACAGATGTCTGTCTCCACTGCCCTCTCTACCTTTAACCTAGGATTGTTTTCTCCATCAGGTGGGTAGCCATGGGTTTTCAAGAACCTGTGAAATGTTTGAGACCTGAATGACTGTTCAATGTTGGCTCCAAAATATGATAAGAAAACTACAAAAATATTTTATTAATTGTGTACAAATGTAACAATTTGTAGCAGTTTACCGGGTACAATTTACAGCAACTCAATTCAACTATATATAGTTATTTATAAATTTTATTGAATGTGGTCATTGCCACATCTTAGTATGTTTCACATAATGTAGAGGAGGCTTCCAAAATTGGAAACTTTAAAGTTCTAAAAAAGCCCTGTTTCTACCTCAGAGTTCTCTTGAAGGGAGAATCCCTGCTTTGTCAGTATTTTTATCCTCTTGAATTTTAAATTTCCTCATCTTTAAATAGGGATCCTCAAAAAGGATTCATCCAAGAATTACAGTAAGGACAAAACAAAATAATGTATTATTTTTAAAAATGGATCTATCACACAACATTGTAAATCAACTATACTTTCAATTTAAAAAAAAAAAATTTTAAGAAAAAGGAAAAAAAAGAACTGCCCTATCAGATGCAAAGTAGTATTAGCACTCAATTTTTTTCAGGTCAGCTCCTGGAGGGAGGGCTGAGGTTGTTTTGCTCATTTCAGCTTCCCAATCTATAGCAACTGGGTGCTCAACTCCCTGGGACACTATTCATGTTATATTTAACTGGAAAAGGCACCATTCACAGAAAAAGTAATGTGAATGGGGCACCCCTGAGTGCCATTCACAGAACATACAATATGAATGGTGCCTCCCGGAGATGTGCTTTGCCTACCTTGGTGCGAAGGGCCTAAGGCTCAGGAAACGTTTGCTGAACGGTGTGAATGAATAGAATCCAATTTTACTTTCGGTTCATTCCATCTCCCAAGATAAAAAGAAAAAGTTGGCCAGGGGTGGAGAGAGTGGACAGGAGGAAAGGCAGTCATTAATCTGCACCCACACTAATTATGCATCTAGCTATAAGGCGTCGGTGCTTCAATCAGACGGGTTGTGTGCTTGTGCTGGGGATAGAGTGGGGAGGAGGGGTGATACTAAAGCAAACGTCCTCCTATTCCCAAAGATCCTCCTCTTAATATTCCTTGAAATACTACACCTCCCTCTCCTACCTCAACGTCATCTGAATCACTCTGGTGATTTGACAGCCTTGGTTTGGCACACAAATTCTTACGCCGAATTACGTTATTCATTCACTTAAAAACAAACAAAAAAACCGCGTTCTTAGCGAGCGCCTACCCTGAGCCAAATTCTCTACTAGTACTGGTAGTAGAGTAGTAAAACAAGACAGCAGAGGTCCTCACTCTGCCAGGGAAAACAGACCACTGTATATCACCTTCCAGGTGTTATCACCCTCAGAAGTAGTCTTTATTTTGAGACTAGAAAAATCAGCAGGAGTGGGATTAAGAGTGATACAGACGGGGTAAAGCTAGGGAGCTTGAGAGACATGGCCCCTTGAAGTGGGTCAGAGGCAGAGTAGTGAGGGAGACCAGTAGGCAGGAGCCAGATCCTGCAGGGCTTGTGGAGTTACGATTTTATCCTGAGGTAAGTGAGAGCCTGGAAAGAATTTTAAGAAGGAAAAAGTGAAATGATCAAAATTGAATTTTTGAAATTGGAGCATGGGCTGGAGGGGGTTTAAGTAGAGGCAGGGAGATGTGTTAAAAAGCTACTACAGCTGCCTCGGTGACAGATGCTGATGACTTTATTTTTTTATTTTTATTTATTTTTTTATTTTTGTCTTTTTGCTATTTCTTGGGCCGCTCCCGCGGCATATGGAGGTTCCCAGGCTAGGGGTCGAATCGGAGCCGTAGCCACCGGCCTATGCTAGAGCCACAGCAACGCGGGATCCGAGCCGCGTCTGCAACCTACACCACAGCTCACGGGAACACCGGATCGTTAACCCACTGAGCAAGGGCAGGGATCGAACCCGCAACCTCATGGTTCCTAGTCGGATTCATTAACCACTGCGCCACGATGGGAACTCCCTGATGACTTTAAACAGGGTGGTGGTGACAGTGGAGAAGGAGAAAAGTGGACAGT
Source organism: Sus scrofa (assembly GCF_054392235.1). Lineage (NCBI taxonomy): Eukaryota > Metazoa > Chordata > Mammalia > Artiodactyla > Suidae > Sus > Sus scrofa. Next base: position 22,907,011 of record NC_139394.1, read on the forward strand.
TTCAGGTACATTAGGAAGTGGAAATCCGATAAGGCTGGGAACCGAAAAACAGCCCCAGTTCAAATTAAGAGACCCCGGAGAAAAAAGAACACGGATGTTGATAAAATACAACTTTATTTTGCTTCTTAACTCACCTGGCGTCTCCCTTCCCTAACCCTTTCGCACGTTTTATGCAGATAAGAATAAGACAGGAGGCGGGGCAGGCGCCCAGAAAAATCCGGGAACTTTTATTTAAACTAGGGTGGACGTCAGCGGAGAGTTTGCGAAAGAACACAAGGCACTTCCGGCTATCCCGGAAGTGAGAGAACTTAAGTTCCTCCGCCGGCGGAGGGCCAGGGTGAAGGGATGGCCTGGCGGACGGCGCGGCTGCTGCTGCTAGCCGGAGCAGCCGCACTAGCAAGCGGTTCACAGGGCGACCGAGAGCCGGTGTACCGTGACTGCTTGCTCCAGTGCGAGGAGCGGAACTGCTCCGGGGGCGCACTGAAGCACTTCCGCTCCCACCAGCCAATCTACATGAGTCTAGCAGGTAAGCCCCACCCCGCGGTAGACCCCGCCCATTTATCTTGGCCCCGCCCCTTCGCCCCCAGTTGCTACCCCTGCAGTGTGTGTTTTCGTTCCTCCCCTGAATCCATTATGAACATAAGATGAGTGGAAGCTCTGGTGATCCTCATCAGCCAGGAGCTTCATTTACTTTTTCTTACTTAGTCAAATGGGCATTTACCACCTCCTGGGTACAAATCCCTGGAATGACACTGAAATCAGACCAGGGTCCAGCCCTTAGGGACTTTGAGTCCCTACCTGGGACTTCAGCCTTCTCAAATACAAGGAAGAGGACAATTTATTTTTATTTATTTATTTATTTATTTATTTTTAGGGACGCACTTGCAGCATTTGGAAATTACCAGGCTAGGGTTGACTTGGAGCTGCAGCTGCCGGCCTATACCACAGCCACGGCAATGCCGGATCTGAACAGTGTTTGCAGTCTACATCACAGCTCATCACAGCAGGATTCTTAACACACTGAGCGAGGCAGGGATCTAACCCACGTCCTCATGGATACTAGTCTGGATGAGTAGTGAGCCAGGATGGTAATTCCTGCAGAGGACGATTTGAGCCCTAAGCGATTAAGCAGTAGGAGCATGTAGGGGAGGGAGGAATCATTTCTGGCTTTGAAAATGTGGGGGCAGTGATTGTTTTGGAACATTCTGTAAAGGAAGGGCTTCCAGATGGATACATTAAATTTAGATCTGTGGCCATAGTGGGCACTTATTCAGTTAATTTTCACAACAAACCTTTGAGGTCGATTCTCTTAACCTGATTTTTATAGATGGGAGACTCAGAGAGGTTTAGTGCCCCGCCCAAAGTCACACAGCTAGTAAGTGGTAAAGCAGAGTTTTCTGTTCTGGCTTGTTTGACTACAAGTGTGTTCTCTTTACTATCCGCTTTGCATGCCAGACAGAGGAAACAGAGAGTGGAGGCCCTGGGCAGATATGGGCACATCCAGCAGCTTGGTTTACTCAGGGAGCAAGGTGCATGAAAAGGAGCAGTGGGAAATAAAGTTAGAAAGGCAACATGGGGCTTCAAAAGTCAGACTGAAGAATTTGGGCTTTATTTCATAGGTAGGGCATAAGATGGCAAGGGTTCCTCCCTGGTGAATGAGAGCAAATCTTATGTTCAGGAAGGACAAATGTAAACCTGGAGTTCCCACCGTGACTCAGCAGGTTAAGACTCTAACTAGTATCCATGAGGATGCGTGTTCAATCCCTGGCCATGCTCAGTGGGTTAAGGATCTGGTATTGCCATGAGCTGTGGTGTAGGTTGCAGACTGGGCTTGGATCTGGCATTGCTGTGGCTGTGGTGTAGGCTGGCAGCTGCAGCTTAGATTCAGATCCTACCCTGGGAACTTCCATATGCTGCAGGTGCTGCCATAAAAAAGCAAAAAAAAAAAAAAAAAAAAAAAAAAAAAGGAAGGACAAGAATAAACGAAGGTGTTCACAGATGAGTCCATCTGATGCCAAAATCTCCATCTTGGGTGAAAGGCAAAGAGAAGAAACATCTCTATTTGCTCACCGTCCATTCCCGCTCCTAAAACACAGGCACACACACAAATCTTTCTCTTATGTGTGTGTTACACCATCTCTCATCCATTCCAAGCAGGCAGCTAGAATCTTCAGACTTCTCTCCAACCTGCAGAACCTCTTGCCTGTGTTTCATCTTGGGCCCCATTCCAGCTCTTTCTGCGCCTCCCCATGGTGGGGTAGTTCACTAGGTACTTTTATCTGTTTCAGGCTGGACTTGTCGGGACGACTGTAAGTATGAGTGTATGTGGGTCACCGTTGGCCTCTACCTCCAGGAAGGTCACAAAGTGCCTCAGTTCCATGGCAAGGTGAGTTACAGGGTCACTTGGTATATGGTGGGAGTGTGCTGGGAGTAAGATGCCTCCAGTTGGACCACACTAAGAAGGCCAAGGTGTGGGGGTGATGAGTGTGTGGGGCAGGTACCTGCTCTCCTCAAAATATGCTGGTTTTCAGAGCTCCCGTCGTGGCTCAGTGGTTAACGAATCCGACTAGGAACCAGGAGGTTGCAGGTTCAATCCCTGGTCTCACTCACTGGGTTGAGGATCTGGCGTTGCCGTGAGCTGTGGTGTAGGTCACAGATGCAGCTTGGATCTGGCATTGCCGTGGCTCTGGCCCTAACCCTAACCCTAACCCTAACCCTAACCCTAACCCCTAATTAGACCCCTAGCCTGGGAGCCTCCATGTGCCACGGGAGCGGCCCTAGAAAAGGCAAAAAGACCCCAAAAAATAAAAATAAAATATGCTGGTTTTCATGTCATCAGATGGGACCAATGTGTCCTGCCTCTGGATTTGGGGTAACAAGATCTGGGAGGCTTTGGAGTCTCCTCAGTGAGTGGTGCTGGCTTCTTAGGATGTTTGAGATACCCACCTCGCTACAAGGATAAATTCCCTGACACACACAACTGTCTCCACGGCACACTCTCTGTTGCTTACTCAGTAGCAGACTGGATTAAAATAATAATATCCAGAGTCCCCGTTGTGGCTCAGTGGTTAGCAACCCGACTAGCATCCATGAGGACGCGGGTTTGATCCCTGGCCTCACTCAGCGGGTTAAGGATCAGGCATTGCCATGAGCTGCGGTGTAGGTCACAGACATGGCTTGGATCCCATATTGCTCTGTCTGTGACATAGGCCAGCGGCTATAGCTCCGATTGGACCCCTTAGCCTGGGAACCTCCATATGCCGTGGGTGCAGCCCTAAAAAGACAAAAAGCCCAAATAATAATAATAATAATAATACCCTTTCAGGGAGTTTCCTGGTGGTCCAGCAGCTTAAGGATCCAACGTTGTCACTACTGTGGCTTAGGTCACTGCTGTGGCATGTGGCCAAAAAAATAATAGTAGTATCCCTTTAGATTGCCCTGCAAGGCACAGCTTGTTAATATCTTTTTTCCGTTTCTTTTTTTTTTTTTTTTTCCTTTCTGCTTTTCAGGGATGCACCTGTGGCATATGAAAATTCCCAGGTTAGGGGTCAAATAAATCACAGCAATGCCAGATCATTAACCCACTGAACAAGGCCAGGGATCGAACCCATGTCTTCATGGATACTAGTCGGGTTTGTTACCTCTAAACCGCAACGGGAACTCTGCTGATGCCTTTTGACCATACGATCTTGTTCTAGACCGTCGAGGTTGGCAAGAATTATTCTCCCCAGTTTGTCACAGAGTAAGCTGAGGCTCGGAGGCTGTGGTCAGTGGTAAAGGAGAGATTGTAAGGCCTGTCTTCTGGATGGCAGGTCTACACTGGCCCACCCGGTCTTTCCAGCACTGTGTGTGCTGGCCAGGATAGAGGGATGACCCTTGGCCAGGAACTGGAGGGGAGCTCGTTGACCTGAAGAGGGGCTGCACCTGCGGCTTTGGCCGGGGTCCGAGCTGAGGAACCAGCTGGGGACCTGGTGATGCCACAGGTCAAGAAGAGGTAGGTTGGGCCAGCCAGACGGTGCTTGCCCCTCAGGCCCCTGCTGTGTCCTCCTTTTTCAGTGGCCCTTCTCCCGGTTCCTGTGCTTCCAAGAGCCAGCTTCTGCTGTGGCCTCTTTCCTCAATGGTCTGGCCAGCCTGGTGATGCTCTGTCGCTACCGCGCCTCCGTGCCAGCCTCTTCCCCCATGTACCCCACCTGCGTGGCCTTTGCTTGGGTAGGTAACCTGGCAGGATTCCTGGTGTGCACCCTCCCCCAGGAAGGAGGAACTCTTAGATCCCCATTCTCACCCACCTGGCTTCCCCTCTGTTTTCCAGGACTAAAGTTGTGGCTATGGGGTGGTCAAGCCTGGGGGAGAAGGGGGGAGGTGCAGAGTCAGGCCTTCCCTTTCTAACAAAGTCCTAGGTCAGGCTGTTTGGGAAGGAGGGAGAGAGGAAGGAAACACCGGTTCTTGTGAAGCAGGAAGCCGCTAACCCCGCCCCCCCTCCCAGCAGGGAGATTTACAAACACAGGAGGGAGGAGGTTCCCCTGTGGCGCAGTGGGTTAAGGACCTGGTGTCACCACAGCTGTGGCGCAGGTCACACCTGTCGTGCAGGTTCGACCTCTGGCCCTGAACTTCTACATGGTGCGAATGTGGCCAAAAACAAAAACACAGAAAGGAGATGCGGGATACGGAGTATGCTGGGACCACAGGTCCTTTCAAAGACCACCCCTGGAGGGTTCAGAGCGCATCAGCGCCACCACTGAAACCTGAGGGAAACAGTTGCGCTCACTCATCTTCCGCCATCAAAGCAGCCATCATTCACGTTGTGGGGTGCTGGCGATCCAAAAGTATATAAAAATAGACAGGTGGAGTTCCCGTCGTGGCTCAGTGGTTGACGTATCTGACTAGGAACGATGAGGTTGCGGGTTCAATCCCTGGCCTTGCTCATTGGGTTAAGGATCCGGCGTTGCCATGAGCTGTGGTGTGGGTCTCAGACCGGGCTAGGATCTGGCATTGCCGTGGCTGTGGTGTAGGCTGGCAGTTGTAGCTCCGATTAGACCCCTAGCCTGGGAACCTCCATATGCCACGGGAGTGGCCCTAGAAAAGGCAAAAAGACAAAAAACAAACAAAAAAAAAAACCGGTCTCTGCCCTCTGACACTAATCACATAGGCACACAATTGGTGTAAGTGTACAACTATGAACAGGTGCGGTGGAGGAGAGCGCAGTGCTGCTCGGGCGTGCGATGGGATCTAGACCAGTCCAGGGACATCTCAAGAGCAAGGGGTGCATGCGGTAAAGTCACAGTGATGAGTGAATATTTTTGTTTGTTTGGGGTTTTTTTGGGTCTTTTCAAGGCTGCGCCCACAGGTATGGAAGTTCCCAGGCTAGGGGTCAAATCGGAGCTATACTGCCAACCTACACCACAGTCACAGCAGCACTGGACCTACGCTGCAGCTTGTGGCAACGCCAGATCCTTAGCCCACTGAGCGAGGCCAGGGATAGATACGCGTCAGGTTCATAACCCCCTAAGCCACAGCAGGACCTCCCGATGAATGAATGTTAAATAGGAGAATCCAGGGAGAGTAGGAGGACTCAGGATGCGCACGGACAGGAGAGAGTGCAGGTTCTATGAGGACCTGAAAGGCCAGGAGTCCAACTAAGCAGGAAGCCCAGGGCAGTGGTGTTGGGCAGATGGGTGGGTGATTGGTGGGTGGAGCCGGGAGGTGGATGGAGATAGAGGACCCAGGCCCCTGAAACACTTCAACTCTCCACTCTCAAAGCCACAGGAAGTGATGAGGGTTGGAGAGAAGGGGCTTCAGGATTAGATTTGCTGTTCTGGCTCCTGTGTAGAGAACAGGTTGGAGGGGGCAGGAGTGGACGCAGGGGCCCAGTTGGTGGTCTTAGCAGAGGGCATGGCAGCTAGACATGAGAAGGGGGTTTTAAAGAGAAGTGTGTTTGAGCTATGTTTTGGAGGTGACATTAAAATGTTTTAAAAGGGGAGTTCCCGTCGTGGCGCAGTGGTTAACGAATCCGACTAGGAACCATGAGGTTGCGGGTTCGATCCCTGGCCTTGCTCAGTGGGTTAATGATCTGGCATTGCCGTGAGCTGTGGTGTAGGTTGCAGACCCGGCTCGGATCCCGCGTTGCTGTGGCTCTGGCGTAGGCCGGTGGCTGCAGCTCCAATTCAACCCCTAGCCTGGGAACCTCCATATGCCGCGGGAGCGGCCCAAGAAATAGCAACAACAACAAAAAGACAAAAGACAAAAAAAAAAAAAAAAAAAAAAAAATGTTTTAAAAGGAGTTCCCATCATGGCTCAGTGGTTAACAAACCCAAGTAGTGTCCATGAGGATACGGGTTCGATCCCTGGCCTCGCTCAGTGGGTTAAGGAACCAGCATTGCTGTGAGCTGTGGTGTAGGCTGGCAACTGTAGCTCTGATTGGATCCCTAGCCTGGGGACCTCCAAATGTCGCAAGTACGGCCCTAAAAAGACAAAAAAAAAAAAAAAAATTTTTTTTAAGTGTTAGAGTTCCCAATGTGGCACAGTGGGTTAATGATCCGGCTTATCTCTGTAGAGGTGTCAGTTTGATCCCCAGCCCGGCCCATTGGCTATGGCATAGATCACAGCTCTGGCTCAGATTCGACCCCTGGCCCAGGAACTTCCATATGCTGTGGTTGCCATCCAAAAAAGAAAAAAAAATTTTTTTTTTAATGTATTTATATAACAAATGCATACATAGCTCTTACTGTGTGCCAGGCACCATTCTAAGCATTTTATAAATACTAATCTTGTTAATCCCATAACAAGCCTTTGAGGTAGGTAGTATTGTTGTCCCCAGTTTGCAGATGAGCAAACCAAGGACTGGAAAGGTTAAGAAACCTGCCTCAGCAGCCAGGGTTTGAATCCAGCCTCTGGCTCCAGCGTCTTACCATCCTGGCTGTGCTGATAACTCAAGATGAGCAGAAAGGAATCAAGGCTGACCCCCGTGCTTCTGCTTAGGAGACAGCGATAGAAACTGAGTAGACGTGACCACCAGCGGGGGACTTGGTGACAAGGGGGCGGGTCTAGGCTGGAGCCCTGAGGAACCCCAAAACTTAATGGCTGAATAGAGGAGGATGAACCAGCAATGGAGACAAAGGAGAGGCCGGAGAGTCGGGGAGGTGGACAAGGAAGCAGTTGTGTGGTTGGGGAGCCCTGGCATAAGGACGAGAAGGAGAGCGTGGGCCGTCCTCCCGAATCCTGGCCCCAAGGTCTCTGAGGACCTTGGGAAACTCAGTGCCAAGGGAAGTCGAGGCTGAACCTCAGACATGAGGGATGGGGATTGGAAGGAGGGCAGGAAGGAAGCTGTTAAGCCTGTGGGAAATGTTGGTTCTCTCCAGTACTTCCCATTCAACAAATAGTAATGCTGATTTTTATCGTTGTTCCCATTGTGGCTCAGCAGGTGAAGAACCCAACTAGTATCCATGAGGATGCAGGTCTGATCCCTGGCTTTGCTCAGTGAGTTAAGGATCCTGTGTTGCTGTGGCTGTGGCGTAGGCCGGCGGCTGTAGCTCTGATTCAGCCCCTGGCCTGGGAACTTCGGAATGCCACCGCCGCCGATGCGGCCCTGGCAAGAAAAGGGAATTGATCGGTTGTGGACCACAGATCACGTGACGGGCATTGTCTTACGTTTTGTACCTAGGTTTTCGCATTTACTCCTCATAATACCACCGTGAGCTCTGTGGGAGGCCCAGAAGGGGAAAAGCTTGCCCAAAGGTACCCGCCAACAAGGTGGTGAGGGGCAGAGACAGGTTGGCGTCCAGGGCTGCCTGGCTCCAGGGCCTGAGCACGGCCCCTCTCTGGGCTGTCTCTGTGTGCCCCTCCAACTGTGTATTGAGCGCTTGCCATGGGCGGAGATGGGGGTCAGTACCGGGTGTGTGTTTTGGGGGGGGAGTGGGAGCCCCTGCCCCAAGGAGCTAAGCCCAGTGAGGTCTAGCCAGTCTGGGAGGCAGAATGGAGGCCGAGGTGAGGAGGGCTCAGGGAGGGAGCCCTGGGAGCTGTGAGGTGGGGAGACCACGTCACAGGGTGGAGAAGGCTTTCAGGGAAGCCCAGGGATGAGGAGAGGCTTCAGCTTCAGCTGGGATGAGCAGGCCGGGCAAGGCTTAGACACACGGCGGGAAAGGAGGCTGGGTTCCGCCCTCCAAGCTGGGGGCACAGCAGGAGCAAAAGGTGCAGAAGCCAGACGGTGTCGGGCCTGGACAGACGGCCTTGGGAAGGTCAGCCTGACCTTGGGAAGGTTAGCTTGACTACAGTCGGGGCGGGGGGGTGCGGTGCTGAGTGCCAGGCTGAGGGGCAAGGACTCCTGTGTAGGCAGGGACCTGGCATCAGCCCACTGTGTCCCAGGCGTGGGTTTGATAGAACCACTGGGTCCTGTTCCAGGCCTCAGGCAGAGAAGGGAATTTGGTCCCAGTCAAGAAAGCAGGAAGGGCGGGAAACCGAGAGAACCCCTCTCCCCTCTTGGTTGGGGTTGGGGTTCTTCCAGGGACACTGCTTGTCTGGCCCACTCCCCATAGCGCCCCCTGGCGGTACCTGCCCCTAGTAGCACAGGCCAGCACTGCCTGAGCTTTCTGAACAAAACTCAGATCCTCACCGGGCTGAGGGGGCCTCAAAGCGTCCCAGCCTTTGTCTTCATGACGTGTGCCAGAGGCCACTGGTCACTTCACAACTCTCCCCTGATCTCCCTGATTCTTGGGCCTTTCATCCCACTGGCGTCGGCCACTCAGTTTCCTTCTTGGCGAGGGTCACTCCTCCCAGGTGTACCCTGGGGTCTGGCATGGCCTAGGGCCCTCGGGGACAGGGTAGGAGGTGGTGTTAGGTTGGGAGAGGATAGGTGCCTGGAGCTGTGTCTTAGGGTGCCCTACATGATGAGGTGTCCTGGGACGTGGGGCCCTTGCATGCCCCCAGCAGGGCCCTTGGGGGACGGAGGCCCAGTGCCCACACTCCCTTTGATGCCCTGGTTTGGATTTTACACTTGAGCTTTCATCCTGCCTGTGTTTGCAAGAGGGAAGGATCCTGGGCTGCATGGAGGGTGTGGTAGTGGACTTTGTCCAGGGCTGGGTTTTCTGGAGTGAGTAGGGCTCCTGATTTCTGTTGAGGTGGTGTGAGAAGGCCCCTGCACCTGCTCCAGGTTAGGTCTTGGGGAGGTGGGGGGGGGGGGGGAGGCTCTCAGTCTTTTTCTCCAGGAATTAGCAGGGCTAGTGAAGCTTGGGCACAAGAAGCCTTGACATTTAGACCTGAACTTGGGCTGGATAGCAGGCAGGCTTTGAAGGAACCCACCAAACTTCTGCCCATCACAGACCTATGACTTCATGAACTACAGCCTCTGGTCTTGGCCAAAGCTCCAAGGCCAAGGCCAAACCAGTTCTCTGCTCCTTCATCCAACAAGGAAAGGTCCTCAGGGGTAGAAGTGAGGGTGAGGGTGCCAGGAGAGCCCAAACCGTCTCTGCAGGTGGGGAGCCTGACAGATCTGGCTCCCTTGGCATCCAACCAGTTTCATGGTGGTGATATTTCTGTCCCAATTTTCTTATTTTCCAACAGATGGGACCCTGCCTTTGCTGGGGAAACGATGAGAGGAGATAGGTTAGGGCTACAGCAGAATGCAGGAAGGACTTCCCAACAGTCAGACAAGAGCTGTGGAACAGGCGATGGCAAGAAATCAGGGAATCCTTTTTGATGGTGGCAAAAGCCCCCCTCTCCCATCACAGTCCACTTCTTCCCCACTTCTCTCTCAGGAGTGAACTGGGGCAGGCTTGCCCGGCCTGAGGCGGGGGTGGGACACTGTGGCCTCAGGGGTTGGGGGGCGCCCAGGATGGCAGCAGGCATCATATTTAACATTCTGCCTCCCTCACTTCTGAGACACTGAGCTATTTAAAGACCCACTTGTCCCCAGCACGGTGGTGTCAATGACAGCCCCGAGCACTGGGGCTTAGCTCTGGGGTCGAATTCCTGACAGATCTGGCTCCCTTGGCATCCAACCAGTTTCACGGCGGTGATATTTTTGTCTCAATTTTCTTATTTTCCAACAGACTGAAACAGCCTCCTGCTCCCCCTCCGCCCAGCCCTCCTCCTCCTCCTCCTCCTCCTCCTCGTCCCCCTCCCGTTCCACCCGCCTTGGCACCCTGCCCCCTGCCTCCCCCTTTCCTCAGTGTTTACGCGAAGCTCTTGGCGCCCATGGCCCTGCAGGCCTGTCTGATTGGCAGTCACCCCCCCCGGCCCCCCCATCCTACTCAGGCTTGGCCGAGGAGCAGGGAGCAGCCATACGCTCGGACTTGCCTTCCTGCCGTCCACACCCCTCCGTCCCTTCGCTTGGGTCCTGAACACAGGCTCCGAGTGAGGAGAAGCCGGGTCTCTTCAGTGCCTCCTGGCGGGCCAGTGGCTCAGGACCCGGGAGGAGGGGGCTCTTCCTACAGCTGACTCTATTCTGGGATCAGGAGCCCCCTGGGCCCCATGGTTTGTCCTGGAACATGGCGACCTTTGAGGAAGAGGAAGGGGGAGGGGTCCCTGGACATGATGAAGGAAACTGACATCCCTGGGCCACCCCCTGTGTGCCAGGCCGCAGTAACAGCCACCACTTCCTGAGGGGCTTCTTTGTGCCCGGCGTTCTGCAGACGTCATCCTCAAGAGCCTCTGGTGCAGTGGCTGCTGTCATTAACCCTGTTTTGTAGGTGAGGCTCAGAGAAGCTGTTCCTTTGCTCAAGATCACACAGCGATTTGGGGGCCGAGGCAGAATTTGAACTCAGAGGCCGTCTCGTTATGTTATGGAGGCTCTGGGCATCCTGCCCCCAGCAGGAACTGTGGGATGGGCCTAAGCAGCTGTGGGGAGCCCACTCCTTCTCTGCCTAGCCTTCCCTGGCTGGCAGGGAGAATGGGAGGCCCACTTGGCCTCTTTGGCCTCGGGTCTGTGAAGTGGTGTGAGGGTCCCAGGCTGGTCAACAAGCCGAGGAGAGGTAACACCTGATGTTTAACCTGTCCTGGGAACTGTACTTCTATTACTCGTTCAGTCCTTCTCAATACTGTGATTATTCCCCTGAGGCACAGGAAGGCTAAATAGCTTTCCCAAGGACATACAGGAAATGCAGAGCCAGGATTTGAACTCTGGCAGTCTGGCCCTAGGTCCTGCATTCTTTTTTTTTTTTGGGGGGGGGGCGATCTTTTTAAGGCCACAGCCATGGCATATGGAAATTCTCAGGCTAGGGGTCGAATCAGAGCTGCAGTTGCCAGCCTACACCACAGCCACTGCAACGCAGGATCCGAGCCGTGTCTGTGACCTACACCACAGCTCACAGCATTGCAGATCCTTAACCCCCTGAGTGAGGCCAGGGATCAAACCCTCATCCTCATGGATACTAGTCGGGTTCGTTACTGCTGAGCCACAGTGGGAACTCCAGGTCCTATGTTCTTAATGACACTGTCTCCCAAGTTCGAGGCGAGCGTCAGAGAAGGAGCCCCCCCTTGAGGAATGGGACACTCCCTATGGGAGAGGGGACTTTTCAGGGGTGCAGAATCCAGGCTTCAGGTGGGTCTCTGTAAATGGAAGGCACCCCAGGGAGGCAGTCAGATAGAGGACCAAGCAACCCTGTACCCCCATCCCATAGAGCTCAGGGCTAGCCCTGTGCACCCCCTCGCCCCCCATCCGCCACTTAGCTCAGTCCTCTTGTCACCTCCCCCTTCCCGCTGTGGGTGACAAGGAGACCTGGCTGGCTGCCATTCCCTGCCACCTTCCCCTCCACGTCCCTCTCCCACTGGCTCCAAGGCCACTGTCCTCACCAAGGATCACCCCCGCTCCTGGCCTGCCCCGGAGGCCTGACCCACATGGGGGCCTGGGCCCTGTCTCCAGCCCTGCCTGCTTCGCGCCCCACACCGACCCTGAGGATTGCAGACTTTGCGGGAGCAGAGTCCAGGAAACTACCCCGTCCTGTCCCGTTTTCCAGCCCCCAGATCATGCCTCTGTCACCATCTCTGGGGAAGGGGTGGCACCAGGGATGGGACAGGGTGGCCAGACTCAAAGGAGGAAGCAGCCTGACCTGGATAATCACCTGACATCAGGGCTGGAAAGGGGACAAAGGAGCCCCTTGGCCAGCCCCTGATTGTCCCCCGGGGAAGCTCGGGCCCAGGTCATGAGGAGCATAAGCAGCAAGAGTCGCCTGGGACCCAGGCCAGACAGACCTACACCAGGTTCCCTGAGCCTCCAGAGACTTCCAGGGTTGACTGGCTTTGCAGGAGAGCCCTGGCCTCCCCTGCACTGCCCTTCCCCTTTCCTCATAAGGCCCCAGTGCCTGCACTAGGGAACCCATCCTGCTCTCTGACCTTCCTGTTGCCAACCAAATGGAGAATGGCTTTTTAACCCTGCTCCCTCTGTCCCCTGCCTGCCCAGTTTTCCTGGTGTCCTCGGCCCCAGTGAGCAGCTCCTGGTCTTTGCCCGTCTCTGGCAGGCCCATACCACACTGGTGCCTCCCTCCCTCCCTCCCTCCAGGGCACTCCGGGCCAGACCGTGGCTGTTTCTTTCTTTGACCCATTGTCACTGGTTTCCCAGCTCTTCCACCCCAGCCCACCCTTCTTTCAGTAAGTTGGGCCTCTTGCCATGGATGCAGCCGTCCCTGAAAAAAGTGCCGGCACCAACTCTCACGAAAGCCAGGGCTCCTTTGCAAGATGGTCTGCACTCTCTCCTGGCACTTAATTTCCAGAAAAGAGGCCTCAGATGTTCCCTTGGGCCCTGGCCCACCACAGCCCCTGCAGCCTTGCTTCTCTGCTCCGCCCAGAGCTCTGAGCAGCAGCCACTGGCCCAGCGGGTTGGGCCGGCCCAGCCAGGAGGAAGCCGGTCGCAGCTGGCCGGGCTCCTCCACGGAGACTCAGCCCCAGTGGGATCTGCCTGATCTCCCTCCCTGCCTTGCTTGCTCCAGACACACCCCATGCTGGCCCGAGCCCCTCCACCCCACCCACTTCATTCCCGCTCCCAGAGGCTGAGGTCACCAGCTCCCCTGGCCCGGGTGGGGCTGTCATCACCTGCCAGTTGGGGGAGGAGGTGAGGTTCCCCGGGGGCTGTTGTCTTAGCCATTGAGTAACCGGGGAACTTGGCTCTGCCAGAACTGGTTCCCAGGCCAGGCCGGAACCCGTGGAGGCTGCAGCCCCCCACGGCCTCGGGAGTTCGGGCAGAAGCTGAGCCCAAGGGAACCAGGCTGGGAGGGGGCGGCGGGGCTTGGGTTTGTTCAGTCACTGGGCTCCAGGGCCAGGGACTGCGGGTTTCTCAGATCTGTAGCTCCCCTTCCCCACAGTGAAATGGATGGGAGCCCTCTGGGGGGCCTTGCCCACCACGGGGGCGCTTACTCACCAGCCGCCTCCTCCCTCCTCAGGTCTCCCTCAATGCTTGGTTCTGGTCCACGGTCTTCCACACCAGGGACACCGACCTCACAGAGGTGAGCGCCTCCCACTCCCTCCTCTGCCTGGGACAGCCCCGGAGGAGCCCAGGCGAGGTGGGGCAGAGGCGGCTCTTCCTTCTCCGGACTCACTCGGTCTCCGGGTCTCCCGAGCACCTGCCCTATGCTGGGCATTTCAGATCCGTGAGTGCACTTGAGCCTCGCTTCACCCGTGAGGCAGGTGTGATTATTGGCCCTCCGGCCTCAATGCAGCAGCTGAGCCTTGGATGGTTGAAAGCACCTGCCCGGGATCGGGCAGCCAGTGAAGGGGTGCAGTTGAACTTGAGCCCACAGCTGTTGAAGTCCAGACGGCACTTGTGAGTTCCGCAGTACGCTCTGCCGTCCTGCAGTCTTGGCAGGCACCCTCTACCAATACCTCTAAAGGCTTGCTGCTGCGCACATTTTTAAAAAAATTGTATAATATGGGGAGTTCCCAAGGTGGCTCAGCAGATTAAGAACCCAACTAGTCTCCCTGAGGACACAGGTTCGACCCCTGGCCTCTCTCAGTGGGTTAAGGATCTGGTGTTGGCATGAGCTGTGGTGTAGGTTGCAGATGTGGTGTAGGTTGCAGATGTGGCTCAGATTCCACGTTGCTGTGGCTGTGGCGTAGCTGCAGCTCCCATCCCACCCCTAACGTGGGAACTTCCATATGCCGCCGGTGCGACCCTAAAAAGAAAAAAAAAAAAAAATTGTGTCATGTGAATACAGGGTTAGTGTGTTAAACTCAGGTGTGAAACAACCATAGAGAGAAAAAGCACAAAGAGGAGTTCTCTTGTGGCGCAGCAGGTTAAGGATCTGGTGGTTGTCACTGACTGCAGTCGCCCAGGTCACTGCTGTGGCTCAAGTTCGATCCCTGGCCCAGGAACTTCTGCATGCCTCAGGCGGAGCTGAAAAAAAAAAGAGCATGGGACGTGTCCCACTAGGAGTCCCACGTTAGATTATGGACAGGCCTCGGCTGCTCCCCCCGCCCCCATCCCTGGTGGGTCCTCTGTGGGCTCTGCCCTCCATGAAGCCTTGTCCATCACTACTCTGCTCACGCCAGCCCTCACCAGTTCTCCTTGTCCTCAGAAACTGGACTACTTCTGTGCCTCCACTGTCATCCTCCACTCAGTCTATCTGTGCTGTGTCAGGTGAGCTTGCCTTAGCTGCTACAGGGGCAAAGTCCGGCTGAGAGGGGTCACTCAGCTCTCCCTTGGGGGTGTCCTCCCAGGGCTTCCTTCACTGTCCCTCACACACCCTCCGGAAGGTTCTGGATGGGGATCAGTTCTGCAGTGGGGCTGAGGGCCCTCGCTCTTTCCAAAGAGCTGTAGCGCTTGGCCACAGTCCCCCTCCCCAAGAGCCTGGAGGCCTCCCCAAGCTGGCCTGCTGTGATGGGGGAGAGGGGCCGTGGCACCCCCATACTGCTGAGGCGGGGAGGGGGGCTTCAGAGAAGGCTGCTGCGGGCACCGGCCGCCCTGCGTCTGAGTAGCTCTGGGTGGGGAGCAGGACCGTGGGGCTGCAGCGCCCAGCCGTGGCCAGTGCCTTCCGGGCCCTCCTGCTGCTAATGCTGACAGCGCACGTCTCCTACCTGAGCCTCGTCCACTTCGACTATGGCTACAACCTGGCGGCCAACGTGGCTATGGGTGAGGCTCGTACCACCTGCAGAACTGCTGGTTCGGGGCAGAGGTGGGGGCTGGTGCTTTTCCCAGAGAAGGAGGTTCTAGAGAGACCCTTGGGGTGAGGGGAGGGGAGAGAATTTGCGGTGGGAGAGGGGAGAGACTGAGGCTGCTCCGAGGGACTAGAGGAGACTTCCGGGGCGGGGTCGGGGTGGGGGGGAGAAGGAAGTCCAGGGAGTGAGCGTCTCCCTGCCCCCACCTGCACCCAGGCCTGGTGAACGCGGCCTGGTGGCTGGCCTGGTGCCTGCGGAACCGGCGGCGGCTGCCTCACGTGCGCAAGTGCATGGTCGTGGTCCTGCTGCTGCAGGCGCTGTCCCTGCTCGAGCTGCTCGACTTCCCGCCTCTCTTCTGGGTCCTGGATGCCCACGCCATCTGGCACATCAGCACCATCCCTGTTCACGTGCTCTTCTTCAGGTGGGTGCTGCTCCCTGCCCAGCGCTTACCTCTTAGAAGCCTCTGCACGGGTCACCCACGGCCAGCTTGCCTGCACTACCCCACCCCGCCCCCAGGGGACGCTCTCAGGGCCGAACCTCAGCAGGCTCCTCCCTTGACCCACAGCTTTCTGGAAGATGACAGCCTCTATCTGCTGAAGGAATCAGAGGCCAAATTCAAGCTGGCCTGAAGGCCCTGGAAGCGAATCTCCCCCCTTGGGAATCCCGTTCCTCCATGCTGGCTCCTCTTCTCCCCACCAATCCTTGAGATGATTTATATTTTCCTTTTAGCATCTTGCATTTGGACATGAAGGGTGTGGGCCCAGAATCATGTAACATGCCCGCCCCCTTACTTGCCCCCACATGGCCCTCGCAGGTCTTGGCATCTGTTCAGACCTGGCCTCTGTGTATCTGAGGCTAGAAGGTGGGCAACCCCTCTGTCTTCAGTCCCAGGAGCTGAACTGGGGTGGAACTGTGTTCTTCACTCGACAGAGAGGAGAGCTGCCTCTCCCTCCCTGTCAGACTCCTCCTCACATTCCTTTACTGCCTGGGGTGGTTTCCAGAGTCCTCTGTCCTGCGGGGAGTTCAGGTACCACAGGCCTTTGGGGATACAGTGGGGAGCTCTTCTGTTACCCCGGTGCTCTCCTCCAGGGCACCACTAGGTGGTGCTAGATGTCTGCTCTTTGGCTGCCCAAGTTTCAAGGCAGGTCTCTCTCCCCATGGGATCTAGAGGAACCATGCTGTTGGGATTGGGGAGCAGTCTCTCCCAGATGCCCAGGAGGCCTCAGCACACTCCCCCTTTGGGGCCAGGGCCCCAGAGAGCCCAGGATAGGAATCCCTCTGGCCCCTGTGCTGCTATGCTTGTTGGGAGCCTGCATGTGTGTGTGTCAGGGAGACCAAGTGGGTAGGTGATGGGATAGTGGACGTGGACCTGGGATGTGTGGGATGCTGAGTGGGGCTGTGTGTGCGTGTGTGAGCACTCGCCTTGTGCATTGTGGAAAGTGAGGGGGAGAGCGTGTGAGTGATTTTAAAGTGTGTGTTGGAGTTTCAGGTGTGGCTCAGCAGAAACGAATCCTACTAATATCCATGAGGATGTGGGTTCCATCCCTAGCCCTGCTCAGAGGGTTAAGGATCTGGTGTGGCTGTGGCTGTGGCTTAGGCTGGCAGCTGTAGCTCTGATTCAACTCCTAGCCTGAGATTTTACATAAGCCGCAGGTGCAGCCCTAAAAAGCAAAAACAAACAAAAAAAGTGTGTAGGGGGGGCAGGTGGGTTCGTGGGGGTTAGGGGAACATGCATGGACCGAGTGTGAGTGCAGGTGAGTGTGAGTGTCACACAGTTAGGGGCGGTTGGGGGGAGTCAGAGCACCTCAACAACCATTTTCTGAGCACCAGCTCTGCACAAAGCCCCAGGCGACACAGAGACCTAGGTTGTCCCCAAGATCTGGCTGAGGGTAACGGTGTCCAGGCTGCATGTCGGTTTATGTGTTCCTTTCTTTTGCCCACCTCTTTACAAACCTCATGGGGCTCCCGCACAACCCAGGATCATCCTCCAGCATCAGCCCCCTGAGAGGCAGGGGGAGGAAGGGCAAAGGGGCTCCTCCTTGCCTAGACATGGTTGGCCAACTTCTTGGCAGTGCCCTGTCAGCTAAGCCCCTTTGCCACTGCCTGACCCTGGGGAGGGCGGGGGCAATCTGAGGGAAGAGGGAAGAAGGCTTGCAGCTGGGTCTGGTGTCTGGTCTTCCCAGAGGCAGGCAGGCAGGCAGGGGCCATCCTGTGCCTGCACCCTGGTAAAGGTGACCCCTGCCAGTTGTCAGCAGCCATAGCACATTCCTGCTCCACGAGGATAGAATGTGGAGCTCCAGAAACTTTCCATCCAAAGGCCATCTCTGGGATCGGACAGGGAGTCTGGATTCTTGTTCTTTCCCTACCCTCTTGCTCCTCCCTGGGGGTCGGGGCACTGTGCCAGGACTCCAACCTCAGGGACTTGGGTGGCCAGTGTTAACTTCTTTTGATACTAAGACCTCTTTTAAGGTAGGAGGGAGAGCAGCAAGAGACATTCTTAATAAACCAATTCTCAGCCTCACCTACCCTTGTCTGGCTCGTTCGTGTCAGTAGGGCGGGCTGGAGGGAAGGAGACAGAGCTGGCTGGAGGCAGCAGGTGCATGGGCTCTCTACCTGCGCCCGTGGGAGTGGAGATGGCAGGGCCCAGACTCATGGCAACAGCAGAACTGGGCTGCTGGTGGGGGCTGGGGGGACGGAGCTGGTGCGCATCCCTCCCAGCTTCCTTCCCTGCCTTTGTGCCTGGATTATAACCCCGCCTCCTGCGTGTTCCACTTGAATCTCCTCATCATCCCCTCCTTTGGGCTCCTCTAGGCTCCACTACTATTTATTCGTTCTTAACCTCTCTGAGCTTCACTGTCGCTGCGTGAGGACTGAATGGACCGAGCAGGTGCCCGGCACACAGTGGATGCCACGTGAGCTCCCTCTGACCCTGGCCTACCTTAGTTTGGGAAGGATGAGTGGTACAGAAACCTACCTTCATGGAAACCTCTAGGGGTGGGGGGGCAGGCCAGGGTGGATGCCTCCCCAGACCCCCACAACGCAAAAGAGATGCCGGCCCTTGTGGCTTCCGAGGAGAGTCACTGACTACACTTGCACCAGCTGCAGGGACTTATTTCTTTATTAGACGTCACCTCAGATAACAGGGACTCGGCGTGGGTGAGGGATGCCGGCACTGGGTGTGCTGGGGCCTCACACCCCCACCTTCTTCTGGGCCCAGGCAAAGAAGATGCCCTTGACATCGTCCACGCCTGTCCGAAGGTGGGCCGGCATGACATAGGTGCGCAAGTCCCGCACCTCGTAGCCGCTACGTGCCAGAGCCTCCCTCACCTCCTCCTCACACACAGGCACCACTGCCAGCCTGGCCTCCCCAGCCAGGTACCACGACTCCTCCAAGGCCCCGATGAGGAGCAGGTGCCCTCCAGACCTCAGCAGTGTGGTGATGTGGTCCAGGGCCCGCTGGAAGCTGGCCAGGTCTGGACTCACAGCCTCCAGGCAGAAGGCAGAGACCAGGGCATCGGCAGGCAGGGGCGCCAAGCTCCCGGTGCCCAGGGGCTGGGGCTGGTGCACGTCGATGGGCAGGATCCGCTTCACCCTGGCTCGCAGCTGGCGCTCCTTCTCCTGGCAGGATTCACTGGGAGCGGGAGGCAGGGTTAGGACCAGGGCTCTGGCCTCCCCTGGCTCTGCTGCCTCCCTCTGTGGGAAACGCCCTGCCGGGCCCTCGCTCCCCTCCCCAGCCCTTACCCCTTGCCCTCGATGAGGCAGACGTGCTGGCTGTAGACACTCCAATCGAAGGCCCCGGGCTCTTCTCGCAGCCAGAGTCCCAGCTCCTGGCGGTTCACCTCCAAGAAATCAGTCATGGTGATGTCTTCAAAGTGGGCGCAGGCGCTGAGCAGCTGGTATATGGTGGGGCCTGAACCAATGTCGATGAGGGCGCGTCCAGACACCTCACCTGGGTGGGGTAGAGGAAGAGGGTCCTGGTGCCAGGCCTGTGCCCCCACGGCCCCCTGCTTCAGTCACGGCCTCCCTTACCTGCTGCTCCTCCCCTGCTCTGTTCCTTCTCCCTAAGTGTCTCTGTCTGGAAAAAGCATCAGCTGTAGAGCTCGCCTAGCCAGGGTCTGAGTCCTGGCTCCACCATCGACTGACTTACCTGGGGAACAGAAGTGAACCTCTCTGAGACTGAGATTCTACCACTATAAAGTGTAGCTACCAGTGAGGATGGGGGGGGCCGCTCAGACTCCCCCGCCTCTCATGTGATACTGCTCCTCTTCCTCTTCTGTTTTCACCTCCTTAGCAGCTACCCCCGTCTGGCTCTTGCCTGCGCACCCCTTTAGCTCCCTGATGACTTATCCTCAGTGTCCCCCCAGCACGCTCACCGGTCGCGAAGGTCTGGGCCAAGCAGCGCAGCTTCCAAGGCCCCACACCATCTGGGCTGCTCAGGTCCCCCCGAGGGGGCGCGTAGTTGTTGCGAAGGTAGGCGCGGGGCTCGAAGTGCTGGTAGGCCAAGGCGACCGCTGCCTGGCCTGGGTCCGAGTCGGGGGCCGCGTCCGCAGCGTGGCTCTGGCCTGTCCCACTCATGCTGCTGCCGCCGGCCGCCCAGTCCCCCGCTCGCCTTTATCTGCAGCCGGACCCCCGCCTGACCCCTCCGCTGCGGGGGCAGTGGCTAAGCGATGAGCCGCCTGGGGCCACACAGGCTCTGTCTCCCCTACCCCATCCATCTCCTTTAGTGTCCAAGGAGCAGACACGCGGGAGGGGGGACCATCCGTCCCCGCCCCTGCTTCGCAGTTGCTCTGGCTGCCCTCCACCCTTTGCCTCACCTGCCCTGGTCTAAGGCCAGCTTCCGCACCTGCCCCTCAGCTTCCTACCCCCAGACCCCCTAAGACCCCCTGCATCCGCCAGACCCAGCACCCCAATCCTCTTCTCCAGCCCTCGCAGCCATTCACCCCTTTTGCTCGACATCCCATCCCTTCTCTTTTGCCAGGGTTGGAGTTAGCCCTTTCTCACCCCAGCTGCCAGCACGCCCCACCCAGGGCCCAGCCCGCCCCCCACTCCCCCGCCAGTCTTCCCATCTCTGGGACACCCTGTCCAGTATCCACTCCCCTTTCTTATAAAATCACCTCAATTCCCCTTCTCTGCCCCTCCTCTAGCCCTCTCGTCCCTGTCCTCCAGCGTTCCCCCCCCCCCACCGCCCCTCGGCCTGACTCCAGAAAGGACAGTCCGTTCCAGCCTCCGCCACGTTCGCCCCGGGGCCCCAGAGCGGAGCCCGGGCCGCTCCCGTCAGATGGCAGCAATGATAGGGGAGGCGAGCGAGGCTAATGCACTTAGCGGGCGGAACAGCCTGGCCTCCCCTGCGGGCCCTGCGGGCTCGGAGCTGCGAATCCGGGGCCATCCGAGGGCGGGAGGCTCGGGACGTTCCCGCCAAGGACTCCGGTGAGGTCAGAAGGGCGCGGGGCGCAGTCTCCGGGCTGCCAGGGCCACCAGAGGGCGCGGTCTGAGCCTTCGGGCGCCAAGGGATTAGGCGTGTCGCCGGTCTGGAGTCTGACCCCTCTCATCTCCCAGCTCAAGCTCCAGCTCCCTCTGGGGCAGGCCTGCAGACAGATGGCTTGGCGCTCCAGGTACCGGGCCGTCAGGATGCCAGGTCTCCCCTCCCATCCCCCCAAATGGGAAGTGGATTCTGCGACATCGACTCCATGGTCTTCCTGGAGTGGGACCCCTCTGGTGATGTCTAATGCCCCTCTACCCTGGGTAGGCCACCAGCCCCTGCCAAGATGGGCCCCTGGCCTCCTCCGTGCCACTCGCCCCCCCTTGTCCCCAGGGGAAAGTGTCTTCTAATTGGGCCAGGCAGCCAGGTTGGGACATGAGTCACCACAACAGCTGCAGGGGTCACAGACAGGAACCTGACCCCCCCCAACACCCCCCCCCCAACCCACCTTGGGCTCTCAGGACACGGAGGGCAGAACACCTGATCCCAGTTGAGGATTGATTCTGTCTGGATTCAGAACCAAGATAGGTCAGTCTTGGGGTCACTGACCCCATGCACACCCCGAGGCACAGCTAAGGACAGTCCTGGTGCCAGCCCCCTCCATATTATCCATGAGATCATTTAAGCAAACCCTGAATGCCAGCTGGCCTCCCGGGCACTGCCCAGTGCCAGAGGATTGGACACGGAGGCCAGTTCGGCACAGCAGTCACCATAAGGAAGGGGGATTGAACGGCCACCCTGTTTACAGTTCTGTCCCTGCCACACTCCCCCACACAAGCGTGGGCGACCCACTAGCTCTGCCACATTTAGCCGAGATGCAGGGCCGGTTCCCAGAAGTGAGCAGGGGGACACCAGTGGGTAGGCCCCACAACCACAAGGACAGAGACAAAGTCTGGCAGGTGACTGAGCATTTATTGCAGCGCTAACAGAGGGTGCTGGGGGCTCCATTTGGCCTCTGCCCTCCTCACGTCCCCCTCCCTCGGGTCTTCTCCAAGCCTCCTTCCCAGCGCATTCCAGATCCTCTCTCACTTTTTTCTCATTGTTCTCCGAAGCTGAAATCTGTTCGGGGCCCACCCTTCTTAGGGGCCTCTTGCCCTCACCCGTACCTTTTGTCCTCCCTCCTAGGGCTGGGGGTGCTTGGCTGGGCTGGCCCCCAGCTCTCCACCCTGAGTGCCCGCTGTCTTTGCTCCCTTCCCCTTGGAAACTCAGGAGACCCAGGCATCCCGGCCTCTGGCTCCCTCCTCCCCTAGCCCCCAACTCTGGGCAAACTACAAAGCATCCATGGCCAGCAGCTCCCCTCCGTGGTCCTAGCCAGGAAGGGCCCAGTCCAGGGCAGGCACAGTGGAGCCCGAGTCACCGTCCCTCTCAGCCTCTCTGTGCTTCCTGGGACATGGAACGAGACAGGGAGCGACGAAGGGCGCCAGGCTTGCTGACAGGCACCACAGGGGGCAGCTGCTTGGTGATCTCGGCCACGTCCTGGCGGTCCAGACACTGGCCACCCAGGGCTGTTTCCAGCGCCAGCAGCTCCCGCAGCTGGATGGGGGTCTCCTCGCGCTCCTCCTTGGCGGCGCCCACTTTGGCAGGGGTGAAGATGGGCAGCGGCAGCACCCGCTGGTAGGGCAGCTGGTACTCCTGCAGGCCACGGCCTAGGATGCCCATTCGCATCACCAGCCAGGGGGATCGCTGCACCAGCGCCTGGCACTGCCCCTGTTGGTGGTAGGTCTCACGCCGCTCGGCATCCTCCTCGTGCAGAGAGCAACTGGGAAGAAGAAGGCCGGGGTGGGGGGAACACTGAAGTCCTAAAAGCTGTTGCCCTGCAGTCTCGGCCTGGGTGGCGGGGCTCCCTCGGGCTGCCGGGACCTGGGGTGCAGTGGGGGCGACTCCACCTTGCTCTCCCTGGGGAGCACTCTCTTTGCCCCCCCCCGCCCCCCACGCTCCTCCTGGGCTTTGTGCTCTGTCCTCTTAAGGCTCAGGGACAGTGCTCTAGGGGAGGAGAGGGACCCCCAGGAGGGGAGGAAGCACTCACCCCTCCTCCGGCCGCGTGGACAGCGTCAGATCCTTCCACTCGGCCCAGAAGGCCTCTCGGCGCTCACAGTTCTCCTCGGACACCTGGCAGCTCAGCTCTGAAGTGGCCATGATGACCGCTGGCTTGCTCTGGGCTCTGCTCCTCCCAGGCCCTTTAAATAGCCCCCTCCTCCCCCTCCTCCAGGGGCTATTTTCAGCCCCTCTGGCGTCAGATGCTATAAGCAGAGCCAATACTCACTGATGGGGGGACTCTGGGCCCAGGGCGGGGGTTGGGGTCTCCGGACTCTGGCTGACCTCAGGTCAGAGGTCAGCTTCTGAAGAGATCGAGGTGCTCCGGTGGGGGCGGGGGTCCTCGGAGTGACACCTCCAGGTGTCTGACACTCTTTAGACACTGTCTGGGACCAGGCACATGCCCAGCCTCGTGCCACCTTGGCACATGCCTTCCGCCCCACCCCTTCCCCCTCGCCCAGGGAGGACAGCGGCTTGTCTGTAAACAGCAGGGACCGAGGCCCCCTCTGGGCTCTGTACCAGGCCATCAGGTGCTGTCCCCACTGCTCTCCTCTGCCTGCCTGGAGTCAAGGGCACCCCCCCAACTGTGCCCCTCAGCAAGGGACAGTGCTGCCACGTCCTCAGGCGCCTGCACCCAGAGGTCTGGTCCCTGACCAGCAGGGGTACTGGAAGTTAATGTCGCACGTGGGATCTGGGACACAAACCTTTGCTGGGTGTTTTCCTCTTCTGGGTCCAGTGGCCAGAGGTGCAGCCTCCCGAGTCAGGCCAGTGGGGGTGGAGGGAGCACAGTGGGTGTTGGCCCCCCTCCCCTGACACCTCAAGTGGGGCGAGACAAGAATCCAGGGGCTCCAAGGAGCAGCAATCAGATCTGACTCTAGCCCCACATCAGCCACAAATAGGCTGTGTGACTACGCGCCCCTCTCTGGGCCTCATTTTCCCCATTTTCTGGTCACAGCCGCTTCACCAGAAGAGCTCTTACCAGCTCCAAGGTGCCGCCTGGGAAGGACCTGGCTCTCATGCCCAGGGAGCAGGCCGGTAGGAGGGCTGTGGGGACAGCCCAGCATCGAGGGCGGCAGCTCATGCTGCAAAAAGCTTGCACCCAGGGTGAAGGGCACGGGGGAGGGGGAATGAGGGCGTCCCTGAGCAGACAAAGCAAAGGGCACCGAGAGAGGGAGGGACAGGAGCTGGGAGGAGAACCCAGCACTAAGGTCCGTGGGCCCCGCCTGGGGCGGAACAGCAGCCTCTCGATTACTGAGGCGCTGCACCTGATTCCTGGTCTCTTTATAAGGCAGGAAATGAAGGCTCAGCGAGGTAGATTCACGCAGGGTCACAGGCCTGGCCAGGGCCAAGGGGGTTCGGCTCTAAGCAAGTCAGCCCCTCCGGAAGCCTGCAGGCACAGGGCGGGGAGGGCCGCTCTCCTGGTGGCCCCAGGGAGGTGGAGCAGAGAAGGTGGGCAAGTGAGCCCAGAGGCTGGGACCCAGACGTGCCTCAGGGACTGGAAAGTCCGGGGCCCCAGCTCCTCCTCCCAAGCCTGAGCTGGAGACCTTAACTTGACCTTCCCTCCCAGGAGACCAGGCGGGGAGGCAGGGACTTTTTCTCTGACCAGTCATCTGCCCGAACTAATTTAAAAAGTTGGAGGTGAGGGGTGGGGTTCCAGAAACTGGGTCCCCAGTGGCTCCATCCTCCTCCTGGCTCTGGCAGGGGGTGAGAGGGCGTGTGATGTGTTGGCTCTGGCAGCGGCTCCTTCCCCACCATCATGGTTGAGGTCATGGTTGTTTTTTTTTTTTTTTTTTTTTTTTGTCTTTTTGCCATTTTCTGGCTACGCCAGAGCCACAGCAACACGGGATCCGAGCCGCGTCTGCAACCTACACCACAGCTCACAGCAACGCCGGATCGTTAACCCACTGAGCAAGGCCAGGGATCGAACCCGCAACCTCATGGTTCCTAGTCAGGTTCGTTAACCACTGCGCCACGACGGGAACTCCCTCCTGGTTGGTTTTTGTGGCCATGCCCACGGCTTGTGGAAGTTTCTGGCCCAGGGATCAAACCCACACCACAGCAACAACCCGGGTCAGAGCAGTGACAACGCCAGATTCTCAACCCACTAAGACACCCGGGAACTCCAAGTTCGTATTTTTAATTGGCTCAAATGACAAAGGTCCCCAGGGAGGCCCTGGGCGGGGGAGGTGACCTGGAGAGAACCTGGGAGAACAGGTCCCCTGCCAGCACCCACTTCTCCCACCTGCCACCTGTACCCCGACACGTCCAAGTGGAAAAAGGTCCCAGACCCTTTAAATAATCCTAAAAAACCACTGATGAGAGCAGACAGATGGAGGGGCTCTGGCACCTTCACACTGGTGATGAGGCTCCCTGACCCCCGTCCTGCCCAGGGTCCTGGCCCTCCCCAACCGTGTCTGAGGCTTCCATTCCAGACCCTGCCCCTGGCCACGTAGGGGACAGTGGAACTCCTCCTCCAGGACTATGGCAGGGACGCCGTGTAAACGTCAGCAGGATAGTCCACACTCGCGTCAGCAGCGGAGTCCAGACGCCTGAGCCCTCGACCTGCTGCCAGCCAGGGCTCCCAGGCACAGCGCAGGGCGGGAGAGGGTGGCAGCAGCTCGGAGCCAAGGTGCTGCCATGGGAGCTTCTTCCTCCCCAGTGTTTGCAGCCAGGTCCTCTGTGGGCAGCGGGAAGCCCAGCTGGCCCTCTCTGGCTCTGGAAGCTGTGGCAACAGGACCCTGGCCCGCAGGGTGGCGAGGGGGCACACTTACGCCCGGGCGCCCAGCTCTCCGACGCGCTGCCGCAGGTGAAAGGCAAATTCAAACATGGTGGCGGCGAGGCTCTGGTGGATGAGGTACCGGGGCAGGCGGCCCTGGGGGAGGCGAGAAGTTCCAGGAAGGCTTGCCCTGGGCAGGGGCTCCCCCTCAACAACTGGCACCAGCAGGGGGTGCTCTGGGCCAGGTGCAGCTCTGGATTGCAGCCCAGGCCGCCCTCTCCCCCGACCCCTGGCTGGGAGAACAGGCCGGGCCCGGGTCTTGGCACGAACCACACAAACAGACCCCAGGGGTGCTGGGCTGCCAGCCAGCTGCCCTTCCTCGGGGCCTCGGGAGTTAGAGGGAGAAAGAGGAGGCACAGGCCCTCCAGCAACTCAAGATGAGAGGACCATCTGGACCCTGCCCCAGATTTTAGAGTAAGAAAGGAGGCAGAGAGCAGGGGAGGCCCTGAGCAGGGCCGGGAGCAGCCAAGGTCACAGAGCAGAGTCGCCTCCACTCCACCGAGCCCCACCTTGAGATCTGTATTAAGGATCCAGACGAAGGTGCAGACGCGGGGGTTACTGGCTGCCTTGAGCACGATGAAGCCCCCAGGACCGTTCTCTCCCCTGAGGACAGAGGCACTGATGGAGGACCCTGGAGCCAGGCAAAACCCCTGACCCCCAGGCTACCCCATTCTGGGCCCATCGTGGACTGAGGTGGGACAGGGAAGCTGCTGGTCTAGCAACCCCTACCCTGCCTGAGCAGGGCGCAGGACAAGTGTCCCAGAGGCCACAGGCCCTGGCCTTCCACTCCACCGCCACATGATGCTCGAATCCTCCTACAACAGCCTGTCCATGTTTGCAGAGCCCCAGGGGCACGGAGCTGACCACCGTCCTAGCCCTCATCTAGTCTATCCAGGGAGTCCAGATCTGCTCCAGCCGAGGGAATGGCCTGGGTGGGTACATCTCACCCCAGCCCAGTTCTGGGAGTGGTGCAGTGCCTCTAAGCTCCAGGAGGGGGCGCCTTCTTGAGAGGCATCAGCGCCTGAGCTGTATGGTTCATATCCCATGTCTGGTTTTTTTTTGTTTTTTGGGGTTTTTTTGGTTTGTTTGTTTTTTAGGGCCACACAGGTGGCCATATGGAAGTTCCTAAGCTAGGGGTCCAAGAGGAGCTGTAGCTGCTGGCCTACACCCCAGCCACAGCAACTCTGGATCCTTAACCCACCATGCAGATCCTTAACCCACTGAGCGAGGCCAGGGATCGAACCCACGTCCTCATGGATACTAGTCAGGTTCATTACCACTGAGCCACGACGGGAACTCCCCCATCTCTGTTATATTTGCCCACAGCTCCCCTGATTCTGTAGATGAGGAAGTTGGCACCCAGAGGGGAAACGAGCTTGTCCTTCCCCCAGCAAGTCTGCGGTGGTGGCGGAGCAAGAGCTGACACTCAAAGACAGTGCTCTCTGTGGAACCCCAGGATGGAAGGGGAAGACGGGGTAGCTGGGAGGAGGCCACCTGCAGCACTAGGATGAGACAGCAGGGGACGTGGAGGACGCTTTGCGGCAGGGGCAGAAATGCCTCTTCCTTTGGAGGGACCTCTGAGGGATCTGGGAGAAAAGGCAAGGCCCAGGGAGAAAGGGACAAGGGGACCTGAGTCTCCTCAGGCAGGAGATGCTTCAGAACACAGCCTCAGAGTTCCTGTCGTGGCTGGGTGGGTTAGGAACCCAACTAGTATCCATGAGGATGGAGGTTCGATCCCTGGCCTCGCTCAGTGGGTTAAGGATCCGGTGCTGCCGTGAGCTGTGGTGTAGGTCGAAGACACAGCTCGGATCTGGCCTGGCTGTGGCCGTGGCGTAGGCCGGGCAGCTACAACTGCGATTGGATCCCTCGCCTGGGAACGTCAATGTGCCACAGGTGCGGCCATAAAAAGCAAAAAAAAAAAGAACAACACACAGCCTCCTGCTCAGGTCTCAGGCCAGCACGACCTCGAGGCTCCCCCTCCCCCGCGGCTGGTGCCTACTCCTCCCCACCTGGGTCTGCCCAGTGGCTGCCCTCCAGTCTGGCGGGGGTGGCGGTGGTTCCTGCCACTCCTTCCCCAGGCTCCAGCAGAGAAGCAGGACTAGGAAGCAGGAGGGGCGAAGTCCAGCGGGACGGGGACACAAAGGGGGCTCTACAGGCCGCCCTGTCCTGTAACCCACGGCCGTCAGGGGAGGGTCGGCGGGGACCGCCCCAGGCAAGGGGAGGCTCACCTGACGTATCTGTGCGTCGGGGGCTTGGCGCAGTGCGTGGTGGCGATGCCCGAGGACAGGTATCGGTCTCGGCGCCGCTCGATGCGGCGGACGTTCACGAAGTCCCTGGGGGGACAGGGGATTAGATCAGGCGCTGCCGAGAAGGTTCCAAGGGCAGGCGGCCTGCCTGAGGCGGGGGTCTTGGTGGGCGCTCACCTGGGGGAGACCACACCGCCCGCGGCCCCCGAAGACACATCGTAGGAGACGAGGGTGTTGTCTTCTACTCGCTGCAGGATCTGCGGTGCGGAGGGAGGTGCGGCCGCCCCGGGGAAAAGCTCAGGATAGCCCGGGGCCCGCCTGCTCTCTGCTCAGGCCCCTCAACTAAGAGCGAGTGCCATGCGGGGGCGCTGGGCCAGGCCCTCTGAGCACTCCCTCCTTCCACCCACACCCCCCTCTCCAGGAGGCGTGCGTACTGGCCACCTCCCTCTTACAGATGGGGAGACCGAGGCCCAGAGCAGTCCAATGACGGGACCTCGTCCCCTGGGGCTCACTGGTCCTGCTGGGGTACAACAACCGTGCCCTCCATATGCCGTGTCGCCCTGCCTCTGCCTGGAGGGGTGGCCAGGCCTGGCCCCCTGGCTGGGCGGCTCACCTGGCAGGCAGTCACCGTCTTGTTCCACAGCACCATCCTCTCGGGCTGCAGGATCACCTCCTGGTACACCAGCTCCGCAGGGCACGGCAGGAAGGTCTGGGCAGGGCGGGCAAAGGGCTGGGAGATGCCCGCCCCAGGGTCCCCCACCCCCGGCCCCCTCCACGAGTCCCAGGGAGGGCACGAGATTCCAGAACACTGCCTCCCACCCTCACCTTCAGGATGAAGGTCTTGCCATGAAAAGGAACCTCGATGGTGTACACAGTGTCCCCATATTCCTGTGGCAGGGACAGAAGGGTGGCAGGGAGGTGAGCAAGGGGACCAAGGGGGCGGCGGGAGTGGGGGCAGGAATGGCTGATCGGCAGGGTGGGTTCTGCACAGCTCAGGGGAGAAAGCTCCAGGAGTTTGGGGCTATGTGAGCAGCCGTTTAAACCCAGGGGTTCTGACAAAATGTCCTGCCGTGAGAGAAAGGCTTTTGATATCAAGTTAAAAGGCAGGAGCACAGCTGCGGCTGCGAGCATGAGGGACCGTGTCTCCAGGCCCACAAGGGCTGCCAGAGGAACTGGCCAGAGGAAAGGACAACGATGCTTCCCCTCTGTTTTCCAAGCTCTCTGCCATCCTTTTAGATAATAGTGTTTTGATCATGAAACAAAACACCGGACACAGGGCAGAAGCTTGGCTTCCCCTTCAAAGCCGGAGCCGAGGGAGCAGAGCAGCAGGGAGGGGGCGGGGGGCGGGGGGGAGGGTCAGCGGGAGACATCCAATCCAGCCAGACCGAGGGGCCCACCCCAGGGCCCAGCCCCCTCTCCTGGGGCAGGAATACGGTTCCAGCTCTGTGTGATCTTTGGGTCTATTTCGCAGGCCCCAGGAAAAAAGAGCGAACGCACCCCACGTGAAAACTCTCAGCACGTGTAGGCAGCTCAGGTGGGAGAGCGGTTGCTTACATTAGTCTTCTCAAACTTCCAGTTCTCCTCCTGGGCCAAGATCTGGTCCACCACTGCCATGGCCTCCTTCCCCTGGCGGATGTACTCCCGGTCCTGGTCGGGGAGGGGAGGCAGGAAGGGCTCAGCCTGGGATCGGCCCCCGAGCTCGTCAGGGCCCGGTCCTTCTCTGGACACTACCTGTCTCTTTCGGGAGCCCGACCCAGCCAGAGGTCCAGACATGGGACCCAGCGCAGGGATTCCTGGGCCTGGGGGCTGTGGCTGTGGCTGCTACCCCGGGGGGGTCCCAGGCAGGAAGCAGACCCATGGGCCTGCCACCCAGGGGGTGCTGACTGGCATTCAGACTGCCTGAGGCCCACCCTCTGCTGGGAAGCCCCTGCCCACCCTGGCTGCGCCCAGCCCTGGCCCCTCTAGGGGGTGCCCACCCGGGGTGGGGGCAGGCAGCCAAATACCTGGGCAGAGAAGCTTTTCTTCCCAACAACTTCTTCGTCTGATTCACTGTCAGACCCTGTGGGAAAACAAGCACGGATGACAATGGGAAGAGGTGGGGAGAGTGCGGGGAGCTGGTGGGGTTTGGGTACAAGTGCGATGATGTGGGGGGGATAAAAGCGTGTGGGAGAGGGCTGCTCACTCTCCCCAGGGAGCTGAGAGAAGGCACAGAAAGAACACACTCAGCCACCCCGCTCCTCTTCAAGCCCCGCCCGCCCTGGAGGCAGCTCCCTCGCCCACCAGCCGTCACCTGCGAAGGATTCTGGGGGTGAATAGAACTGGCCCTCGGACAGAGCACCGGAGAAGAGCAGGGGCCCTCGGGCGACAGCAGCCTGGGCAGCAAGGTACCCTGAGGGAGTAGATGTGGGCAGCCGTTGCCCGGACCAAGGAGAGTCAGGCCTTAAGACCCCCAGCCCGGGCTCACCCCAAGGCTCTCGGAGGCAGAGTCAGCAAGCTGGCTCAGAACCAGCTCTCATGCCTGAAACTCTCCTCTCTTGTTTTTTCGGGTTTTTGTTTTTGTTTTTGGTCTTTTATTTTAGGGCCAAACCCACAGCCCATGGAGGTTCCCAGGCTAGGGTGTAGCTATAGCTGCCAGCCTATACCACAGCCACAGCAATGTGGGATCCGAGCCAGGTCTGCACCACAGCTCATGGCAACGCCAGAACCTTAACCCACTGAGCGAGGCCAGGGATTGAACCCCCAACCTCATGATTCCTAGTCAGATTCGTTACCACTGAGCCACACCGGGAACTCCAAGCTCTCCTCTCTTGGGTGGGGATGACCCTCGCCGCACCCCCTCCCCCCGCCCAGCACTCACATCGCTCCTCCTCGGCCTCCTGGGGTAGGACTTTGAAGTCAAGGAACCAGGTCTCCAACCAGGCGAGGACAAAGGAGACGATGGGGAGCAGGTAGCCGAAAGCCCCTTTGCTGAGCAGCTGTGGAGGGAGGGGCTAAGCTCCATGGCAGGGGGATCCCCTAAGCCCAGAGCCCCACCCTGGGGCTACCACCCCTGGCACACACCCCACTTCAGGTTCCAGCTGCATGGGGACCCTCTGTGGCACATGCCTCTGGGATGGATGGATGAATGAATCCTGCAGCAGGCTAAACTAAGGTTAGACTGGAGGAGGAACTTTCTGTTCCCGGGGCTGCAGCAGGGTAAGTGGGGAAAGCCAGGGAAGGTGACCCCTTCAGGTATCAAAGGAGAGCTTCCCCCTCACCCCAACCCTGACAACAGCGCAGACACCCCACATCAGAGAAGCACGCCCTTCTTGGGAGAAGCCCATCCCTCAGGTCAGATGCCCACCAGACCAGTCAGACCCTGCAGCCACTAACCTCAGAGAGGATGACCTTGACAATGAGGAATGCACTGGACACCAGTGTGGTGACCTGCCCGAGGAGGGAGAGGGGACACAGAGGCTGAGGAGTGAGTCCTCCTCCGTCCCATCGCTTTCACCAGCCCTGCCAGGGCCCGAGAGCTGCCAGGAAAGTGGCATCTTACCGCAATCACCCACCAGTGCCGGAGCCGCAGCACAGCATAGCCCAGGAGCAGTCCGGAGAAGCGGAAGAAGGCCAGGACCTGGGGGGCGGCGGGGTGGGGGGGCATCAGAGGCCAGCCAATGGCCCTACCCCTGCTGATGGCAGGCCTCCCCCTCCAGTCCTGCTCCCCTAGGTCCCCACCACCCGGGAGGGAGAGAGGACCGAGTCGGTGTTCCTTTGGGGGTGACTCGCATGTGTCCTTGGATAGGGGTCTTGTCTTCCCCTCCCACCTGGGGGGGGGGGTGTCTCTGAAGGAGGGGCCTCGTCTAGGAAACCATCTGAACACTGAGGAGCTCCCTGAAGACGGAAGCCAAGTCTCCCTGATCAGCTTAGGACGTGTGTGGCAGGACGAAGAGGGTCGGGCCCTTGCGCCCCCTCTGCCCCCGGGATCCCCAAGATCACTCACAAAGATGTCAAAGAAGGAAGTTTTAAAGCTGTAGTAGATGATCTCCTGCTCCAAGTTCTTCCGGATGCCTGTGTTGGTCTGGAAGAGGGAGACGGGGTAAGTGTGCAGGCAGAACCACGTCCCCAGGGCTGCCCTTCATCCTCCTGAGGCGGGGAGGATGCAGGGGAAGGTGGAGCCTGGAGGCGAGGCTCTAAACGCTAAGCTACCACCCAAGGAGGCACCAGGGGAGCTGAGCCGGAGGCCTGAGACTCCAGCACTAATACTGCTGTTGATTTTTTTGTTTTTTTCTTTTTTAGGGCCACACCCACGGCATATGGCGGTTCCCAGGCTAGGGGTTGAAATGGAGCTGCAGCTGCGGCCTACACCACAGCCACAGCAACGCGGTGGGACCCGAGCTGCATCTGTGACCTACAGCACAGCTCATGGCACGAGGGATCCTTAACCCACTGAGTGAGGCCCGCAACCTCATGGTTTCTAGTCGGATTCGTTAACCACTGAGCCATGATGGGAACTCCACTAGTCGGTTCTTAATCACTGAGCCACAATGGCAACTCCTTTTTTTCTTTTTAAATACTGTGTCTCTAAGGACCCAGGGAGCCCAGACAGGCAGGGCTGAGCCTCTGACACTCATGGGCACGCTGCTCAGGAAGAGGCAGAGGGGCAGACCTGGAGGGCCTTGGGGCTGCGTGGTGGGGAGGGGAACGATGGGCCCAATGCGGGTAGGTAGGGCTGGCAGACAGGGTGCCGGGGGCCTGCCTCTCGCATAATTTCATCTCCCTCCCACTACTGTGGTGCTCCATCTTCCCAGCCAGGCATCCATCTGGGGTGATGGGGGCCAAGGGTGGGCAGTGGTGTCAGACGGAGCCCCAGGTGGCAAATCAATTGATTAGGTTTGTGCTTAATGGGCAAAATCCATCACGCTGCTAGAGAGGACAGCGTGCAGAGAGCAGCCTGGGCCTTGTTGTCCCCCATCCGCGCCCTAGCACACCCACACATTTCCAATAGGACCCCTGAGACCCTGGCTGGGGAGTGAGGGGTCTGGATGGACCCAGAGTAGACTGCAGCCTGACGCCTCGGGAGGAAGCAGGTGGCAGGCCTACACCGCTGCGAGTGGGGTGCCAGCCCCCAGAGAAGGAGCACAGAGGGACTCCGGGGAATGGAGCCCAGGAGCCCTGAAGGGGACAACCCTTCATCACCACCTAGACTGGGGCTTCGAATCTCTGGTGGGATATCCTGAATTGGGGCGGGGAGGCCTGTTAAAGATACAGACATTCAGACACTGGGTCTGAATCTCCAGGTGAGCTGAGCATCTGGAATGTCAAAAGCTCCTGGGTGATTCTGATGCTCGGGACAGGAGCCAGCAATGCAGACAGCCCCTTGAGCCCCTGGCACATCTCCACCACATGCCTCTATTTTGAGACCACTCCAAGCCCTGTGGAGTCCGTGACCCCCCTACCCCCAGCCTGACACCACACCTCACCCCAGCATGGCCCTCCTCTTACTCCTCAGACTGCTCCCTCTTGTGCTCCATCTTTTTTCTTTGTCTTTTTAGGGCTCCACCCGCAGCATATGGAGGTTCCCAGGCTAGGGGTTGAAATGGAGCTGTGGCTGCCAGCCTATACCACAGCCACAGCAATGTGGGATCCGAGCCATGTCTGCAACCTACACCACAGCTCACAGCAATGCTGGATCCTTAACCCACTGAGCGGGGCCAAGGATGGAACCCGAATCCTCATGGATACTAGTCACGTTTGTTACTGCTGAGCCACAACGGGAACTCCTGCCTACCTTTTTTTTTTATAGGGAACTTTCTCTCTGCTTGGGTACCCGCCTGCACTGACTGCATCAGGACTCAGAATAGCTGAGTTCCAGTCCCTGCTTTGC
The DNA here is from genome assembly GCF_054392235.1 of Sus scrofa. NCBI lineage: Eukaryota > Metazoa > Chordata > Mammalia > Artiodactyla > Suidae > Sus > Sus scrofa. Next base: position 22,940,487 of record NC_139394.1, read on the forward strand.
AGGCTCTGGCTTATAACCAGGCCAGGATCCCCGCATCCACTGGGTAACACACTGTCCGTTCAAGAACTATAAATACAGGAGTTCCCGTCGTGGCACAGTGGTTAACGAATCCGACTAGGAACCATGAGGTTGCGGGTTCGGTCCCTGCCCTTGCTCAGTGGGTTAAGGGTCCGGCGTTGCCGTGAGCTGTGGTGTAGGTCACAGACGCGGCTCGGATCCCGCGTTGCTGTGGCTCTGGCGTAGGCTGGTGGCTACAGCTCCGATTCGACCCCTAGCCTGGGAACCTCCATATGCCGAGGGAGCGGCCCAAGAAATAGCAACAACAACAACAACAACAACAATAACAACAACAACAAAAAAAAAACTATAAATACATATGCTCCAAAGTACAAAAACAAAATGACAAAACCAAGGAGTTCCCGCTGTGGTGCACTGGGTTAAGAATCTCACTGCAGTGACTCAGGTCACTGCAGAGGCACAGGTTCGATCCCCAGTCTGACACAGTGGGTTAAAGGATCTGGCGTTGCTGCAGCTGCAGTGTAGGTTGCAGCTGTGGCTCAGATTCAACCCCTGGCCCAGAGAACATCCATATGCTTTGGGTGCAGCCCTAATACAGAATAATAACAAAATGACAAAATCCGAAACGAATACAATTTTAATTGTCTACCAAGTGAAACATTATGTTAACTCTACTGTTAAATCCAGCATTCTGAAACTTTTCACCACATTCGAAAACAAGCTGGAGGTTAGATTTCCTCACTTTGCGAGAATTCCCAAGCCTGCATGATGATTGCTGAGCTATTCCAGCCAATACAGCCAGAGAGTTTTGAAAGTAAAATGATCCAAATGTTTTCACCTCTTTGCTGGCAAGAAAAAATATATACTGAATGAAGGATGTGGGTGAATTTTAGTGCCTTGCTTGGATGCTGGATGGGACCTCAAAAGGAAGAATGCCTAAGACCTTGGAAGCTCTTCAGCTGGCCCTGAACCTCAGCTCTCTCATCACAGTAAGATGGTCCCTAAGGTCCCTCGTGGCTGTGGCTTCTTGCTGCAGCTGCCCGCGCCTCTCTGTGCACAAAGGACAGTGACCTTCAGAGCCCTGCCTTGCCCTCCAGATTAAGATGCTCAGAATCAAACTTATCCTCTTCACCCCTAAACCAGCCCCTTCCCGAAACGCCTCGTTTCTAGCAACAAAGTTATCATTTTCCTGACACCTGGGCTTGAGATCTGGAGGAAGGGCACCTGCCACCCCGAACTCGGTCCCACTTTCTCACAAGGCCAATGAGGGGAGACTCAGAGAGGCTGCATCCCTTGCTGTAGAGAGGAGAAGCTGGGATGGGACCAAGCCTGGGATGCCCTGTTCCACGGCTCCTGCCTCTGCATCGGGGCCTGCTCTGCCCTGTTGGCACCCAGAGATCAGACCCCATCGCAGGGGGACAGGGTGGCAGACTGCTAGGTGGCATCTCACCAAACCCAAGAGGCCAAACTGGGGGACACTGGAGGGGTATTCAAAATGTGGAAGGAAAGGGGGGCACCATTGGGAACTGGGAGTTTTTACTGGTTGCTCCTTACCCCCTGCTTTAAGTTCAGTGCCTTGGACCCAGCGCAAAAGAATGTTTGCTGGGAGTTCCTGCTGTGCCTCAGTGGTAATGAACCCGACTAGTATCCATGAGGACACAGGTTCGATCCCTGGCCCCGCTCAGTGGGTTAAGGATCTGGCGTTGCCGAGAGCTGTGGTGTAGGTCGCAGATGCGGCTCGGATCCCGTTGCGGCTGTGGCTGTGGTGTAGGCTGACAGCTGTAGCTCTGATTCGACCCCTAGCCTGGGAACCTCCATATGCTGCGGGTGCGGTCCTAAAAAGCAAAATAATAATAGTAATAATAATAATAATAATAAATTAATAAATTTCACCAGCTCCACCAGAGCCCTTTGGGCTCTCCTTTCTCAAGAGTGTCCACTAGGGGGCAGTATGGTGCAAAGGTCTAGAGTGTGAACTCTGGAGCCAGAGGATCTGGATTCAAACCCTGCCTCCTTCACATACTTGCTGAGAGATTTCTGATAAATGATTCAAACTCTCTGAGCCCCATTTTCTTTCTCTGTTACATGAGAACAGCTGTTCTTATCTTCTCATTCTTCGTTTTAGTTGGAAATCACCCCCTCTTCCCCAGGCAACCCCTCCCCCATTCGGCAGATGGAGTAACTGAGGCCCAGACACTCCCCCCCCACCCCACCCCCAGCCCCACTCACGTTCAGCTCGATGATCCAGAGCAGGGAGATGAAGAGCAGGTCGAAGGTGACAAAGAGACAGAAGGTGCGGCGGACGTCGGAGATGGCCCGGCGCTTCTCGGGAGGCGGCGGGAGCAAGTGGGAGGGGAGGCTCTGGCTGTGGGACAGCGAGGCCACAGCTGGCAGGCTGCGCTCCAGGTCGCAGGCCAGCTCCCCGGACAGCTTGCTCATCCTGGTGGGTCCCCACCTCCAGGCAGGGAGGGCTGGGCCTCAGAGGCACGGCTGTGGGAAGGCGGGCGGCTGGTTCAGATCACAGAGATCAGAGTCCTGGAGGCACCAGTAACCCCCTGCATCCCTTCACATGTAGCCCCCAGGGACCTCTTTTGCTCCCAACTACATCTGACCCCGCACCCCACCTAACCCAGGGCCCTCTCTGCCCAATTTCCCTCCAGTGCCCTGACTTCTAGGCTGGAGGGGTCTGGGTCACCACCCCCTAAGCAGAGTCCTGCGGCCCCACGGTCCCCCTAGGAGGGGCCTCTGGGATCCTCCACGAGGCTGGGGGCAGAGCCTGCCCCTGCCAAGCCCTGCCCTGTGGTTCAGCCTCAGGCCCTGTCACCAGCCTCGGGCCCGCCCCCACCCCAGGAGAAGACTGCCCCAAGCTCTGTTCTTTGTTTTCCCAGCACAAAGCCACATTTCCCTCCGGCAGCCAGCCCTACCCTCCCACCCCCTAATCCATGGCAACTGGGAAGGACTTCCTGGAGCGGGGTCTCAGAGTGAGCCAGCTGGGCCTGGGATGGTGGGACAGAGGGGTGACATCTTGGTCCTTCTCTCTGGCCTCACCCCCACCACCCCCACCTGAGCACCAACCAGCACCACCCCTCTCTCAGGTCCCTCCAACTTGCTCCTCCTGGTGGCATCTCCAGGCCGCCCCTCTCACCCTGCTGCAGCCACTTCTCCACACGGCAGCCAGAGAAAGCGTTTTTAGAACACACATCAGATCCTGCTTGCAACCCTCCCGGGGCTCCCCACTGGTCCTAGGATAACGGCACCCTCCTCGCGACTCTGCCTGGCTCCTCTCTCAAGGCAAGGCCCCTGCCTCGGGGCCTGAGCCCCAGCTCTCCCCTGCGTGGAAAAGGCTTTCCAGTCCTCTCCACCGGCAGCTCCAAAGCCTCCTACCCTCCTGTTCCCGGGTCCCGGTTAATTTACGGGGCTCTACCCTCCTCAGGGAATTCTCACCATCCAGAATGATCTTACTCATTATTCTGCAAACTCTGCAGTGCAGGCCTTTCCCTGACTTGGTCACTGCTGTCTCCTGGGACCCAGCGCAAGGCTGGCACCTGATAGGTGTGGAATAATTGATGGCTGAATAAATGCATGACCCAGAGGGTGTCTTGTGGCCCTCAGCTCCGTGCTACGCAGGTAGAGAGGACCAGGGCAAACCCTAAAGAGAGGAAGAACCAGCCATCCTCCCGAGCTCCAACTGCACCCACAGAACAGGAGGGTGACTCCTATTCTTCAGACACAATAGCCACGGCTGAGAGGTGACCGGCCTTACCAAACATCCCTTAACCCTGTTCAATCATGAGGCTAAAATCCTCACGAACCCTAGAGACAAGAGGCCCCCAGACCACTCCCTCCCTGCCATGCAGCCTCCAGGCCTAAGGTCTCTGCTCCACCAATTTGCTGGCGGGAGCCCTGAGAGGCAGGGGAAGGACAGCGTGGTAGGGCCTGTCCTCCTGGGATGCAATCAAGAGTCTTCCTGGAGTTCCCGTTGTGGCACAGTGGTTAATGAATCCAACTAGGAACCATGAGGATGCGGGTTCAGTCCCTGCCCTTGCTCAGTGGGTTAACGATCCGGCGTTGCCGTAAGCTGTGGTATAGGTTGCAGAGGCGGCTCGGATCCTGCGTTGCTGTGGCTGTGGCGTAGGCTGGCGGCTACAGCTCCGATTCGACCCCTAGCCTGGGAACCTCCATATGCCGCGGGAGCGGCCCAAAGAAATAGCAAAAAGACAAAAAAAAAAAAAAAAAAAAAAAAAAAAAGAGTCTTCCTGAGGGAGCTCCCTTGGTAGTCCACTGGGTTAAGACTCCAAGTGCAGTGGCTCAGGTGGCTGAGGAGGTGTGGGTTCGATCCCCGGCCTGGCCTGGCCTGGCACGGCACATTGGGTTAAAGGATCTAGCATTACCACAGCTTTGGTGTAGGTCACAACTGTGGCTTGGATTCAGTCCCTGGCCCAGGAACTTCCATGTGCCATGAGTGTGGTCATTAAAAAAAAAAAAAAAAAAAAGGTCTACCAGAGACTTCTCACACACCAGCACTGGGGCTCAGGTTTGGGGGCCAGTAGAGGGGGAACCTAAATCTTTTTATTTTTTTGGTCTTTTTAGGGTTGCACCCGAGGCATATGGAAGTTTTCAGGCTGGGCATTGAAATGGAGCTGCAGCTCCTGGCCTATACCAGAGCCCACAGCAACTCGGGATCTGAGCCACGTCTGCAACCTACACCACAGTTCATGGTAATGCCGGATTCTTAACCCACTGATGAAAGCTTGGGATCGAACTCGAGTCCTCATGGTTCCTCGTCGGGTCTGTTACCGCTGAGTCATATCAGGAACTCCAGGAACCTCAATCTTTGTCCTTGATCCTTGATAGGCAAGATCTACCCGTCTCCCCTGCCCAGTCACCCTCTCCTCCGTACCCTTGCTGTCTGCTACCTTCCTTGGGCCCCACCATCTACTAAGTTCAAAACAAGCCCCCAGTCGGTGGCCAGAAGGAGGTTCTGAACCAGCTGGCTCGCCCACCCCTCTGCCTCTGCGCAAACCCAACAGACAGGCGCTCACTGTTCTCAGCGGTACCAGCCCAAGGCCACCTCCACTCCCACCCACTCGGGGTCCCCATGACAAGCTCATCTAGAGGATAGTGAAGGAAAGCTGGGCCCAGTCAGAAGAGGCCGCTGGCAACGGGACGCCCCAACATCCATCAGCGAGGTCTGGTGCCAGACTGCACGCTCAGTGCATCCCTCACGGTGACAGGGCTGCCGCTCCAGGGCAGGTGACATTTCCTTGTCTCTAATAGCCTTTTTGTCTCCTGCCAGACCTGTCTCCATCTCTCCTCCTCTCTCTGTCTCTCTCACAAATGTCCTCTCTACCTTTCTCGGGAAGCGTCTCTGCGTCCCTCTCCCGCGGCCGTCTTTGTTCGCCCCACTCTGGGCCTTCCTCTCCATCCCTCTCCCATCAGATCAGCCTCTCTCCCTTTCTCCAGGTTCCCCCCACGTGTCTCTCTCTCCTCTTTGCTGCCCTTCCCCTGACTCTCCACCCCCTCGGCCATCTCACCGCCGGGCGCTGCGGCTTCCCCACTCCCAGTCGGCTCCCGGGTCTGCCTTTCCCCCTGAGTTCTCCCTCCCTCTCTAGGGACAGGCCTTGGGTGGCAGCAGCTTGGGTGTGAGACACACTCGGAGTGGCAATGGCAGTGACACACACCCAGGCGTCCCTGGGGAAGCGTGAGACACAGATGGGGGCTGAGAGCAGAGGTGTTGGGGGGACCTGAGAGAGCTGCCGATGCAGGGGTGCGTGCCAGCCAGGAACGGGGGCTCTGCAGCTGGGGTGGGGCAGCCCAGAGTCACAGAGGGGTCCTATGTCACCCTCCCCGGTGAGAGGAACTCGGGGTCCCAATAAGCAAGAGCATGTCGAGGAGACTGAGCACAGGTCAGGAGTTAAGTAAGACCCGAGCCCCTGCTTGCGGGACAGCCACTGAGCCCGAGCAACTTCGAGCAAGTCCGTTTTAACAAACTCATTTCTCTACCTGGGAAAAAGGTCTGTGGGGGTTTGTTTGTTTGTTTTTCTTTTTGGGCCACCCCAAGGCATATGGAGCTCCTGGACCAGGGAGATACAAGCTGTCGCTGTGACCTAAGCCACAGAGGTGGCAATGCTGGATCCGTTAACCCACTGTGACAGGCCAGGGATTGAACCCATGTCCCAGGGCTACCAAGACATCACTGATCCCAGGGCGCCCCAGCAGGAACTCCAGTCTGTGGTTTGCTAAAAAACCCCTTTCTCAGGAAAGAAAAAAAACAAAATTGGAGCAAACAAATCCCTTACTTGGAACCTCAATATATAAAACAGATAAAAACAGAACTGGCATGGGTCCTGCCACAGGAAGTGGCCCCAGAGAACCCTGCTGGTCAGCCTTTCCTCCAGCTCCATCCAGGGTCACCCCTGAGGCACCTTATTGGAGGTGGCTTGAAAATAACCCCCTCCAGGTGACTTCAAAAGGCTTCTTCTTCTTCTTCTTCTTTTTTTTTTTTTTTTTTTTTTTGTCTTTTCTAGGGCCGCACCTGCAGCATATGGAGGTTCCCAGGCTAGGGGTCTAATCAGAGCTATAGCCACCAGCCTACACCACAGCCACAGCCACGGTGGATCCAAGCTGCATCTGCGACCTATACCACAGCTCACGGCAACATTGGATCCTTAACCCCACTGAGCAAGGCCAGGGATTGAACCCGCAACCTCATGGTTCCTAGTCGGATTCATTAGCCACTGAGCCATGATGGGAACTCCCTCAAAAGGCTTCTGAGCAACGTCAGACCACCTGCCAGTCTAAGAGGTGGAAACCTCCTGAGCCTGGAACTGCCCTCAACAGTCCCAAAGCACTTGTCCTCTAGGTCCCTCTCCCTGGAGGATGGGAGGTGGCGGCTGCTGAGCAGAGCAGCTGTGCCCGCCTCCACCCGCCACACCGCCCTCCTGACAGGGGAGGCGGGGGGAAGGAGTGTCAGGAGGCTGGAGGCGGCACCCCCCCCACCCCCGCCCCGCAAAGCCCACCGCCTGCTGTCACCGGCCTCCCCCCAGCGCCTTCAGAGGTGTCAAGAGTGGAACAGCACGTGGGGCGTGAAGGAGTCCGCCTGGGCTGGCTGTAGACTTGACACTTGATGTGTTTGTGGAAACTGAGCTGCCAAGGCGCGGGGTGAGCTAGGGGGAGGGTGGGAAGCGGAGGTTTTTTCCTCCTGGGTCAGAAGGGCCAGAGGGGTGGGAAGGAGCAGGCAAGTCAGGACACAGGGGAAGCTCAGGGGGGAAGGGGGGGGTGCGCACAGCCCTTCCAGCCCCTGCCAGGCCTTCTCTCACTTGCCCCAGGAAACGCTAGCCCGCTAGCCCAAGTGCCACAGGGGCTTTGGGGTGGGTCCCGACTCGGCGCTGACAGCAGCAGGCAGCTGATACCGTGGAAAGAGAACTGCACTCTGAGACCAGGATTCAAGTCTCGCTCTGCCCTTACCAGCCGTGTGCCCTGGAGCAAAAAAAACAGCCATTCTGAGACTGGTCTTTTCAGTTGCAATCAAAAAGGGGAACAATAATATACTTAATGCCACAGAGCAGTCCACCTAAAAATAGCTAAAATGGAGTTCCTCCTGCGGCGCAATGGGCTCGGCAGCGTCTCTGGAGCTGGGATGCAGGTTCAACCCTGGCACAATGGGTTGAGGACCCAACATTGCCATGTCTGGGGCACAGGAACCTCATATGCCATGAGGCGGCCAAAAAAAGAAAGGGTAAAATGGGAGTTCCCGCTGCAGCACAGTGGGTTAAGAATTTGATGCGGCGGCTTAGGTCACTACGGAGATGTGAGTTCAATCCTCAGCCTGGTGCAGTGGGTTAAAGGATCCGGTGTAAGTCACAACTGTGGCTGAGATTTGATTCGGGGCCCAGAAACTCCCATATGCCAAGGGTGCGGCCGTAAAATTTAAATAAAATTAGGAGTTCCTGTCGTGGCTCAGTGGAAAATGAATCTGCCTAGCATCCATGAGGACGCAGGTTTGATCCCTGGCCTCGCTCAGTGGGTTAAGGATTCAGCGTTGCCATGAGCTGTGGTGTAGGTCGCAGACGCTCGTGGCTCGGATCTGATGTTGCTGTGGCTGTGGTGTAGGCTGGCAGCAACAGCTCCGATTCGACCCCTGGCCTGGGAGCCTCCATATGCCATGGGTGCGGCCCTAAAAAAATAAACTTAAAAAAAATTGTTTGGGGGGGGGGGCTAAAAGAGTAAATGTTGGAGTTCCCGTTGTGGCACAGTGGTTAACGAATCCAACTAGGAACCATGAGGTTGCGGGTTCGGTCCCTGCCCTTGCTCAATGGGTTAACGATCCGGCGTTTCTGTGAGCTGTGGTGTAGGTCGCAGACACGGCTCGGATCCTGCGTTGCTGTGGCTCTGGCGTAGGCCGGTGGCTACAGCTCCAATTCAACCCCTAGCCTGGGAACCTCCATATGCCGCGGGAGCGGCCCAAGAAATAGCAAAAAGACAAAAAAAAAAAGAGTAAATGTTATGTTATGTATATTTTACCACAATAAAAAAGGCAGTAATAATTGCTACCCCAAGGGCTGGCATTTATGGAGGTGCCAGGAGAAGCATGGCGGGTGCTCGAGCTGTGGGAGTGGAGATGGAACAAGCAGCTGGCAAGGCCACGCGGGTGAGAGGGAAACTAAGTGTGGCTCATGCGGTGGCAGCGGGGGTGGGGGGTCACACACTACAATAATGTGCAATAAAATCACCCCGAAAGGTCTGAGTTCAAATCTGAGGCCCACAATTCACCTGCTGGGTGACCCAGCACAGGCTGCCCAGCCTTCAGCCCAGGTTCCCCCATGGATGCTCACCGAGGGCCCGGCTGCTCCAGCTCCAGGCCAGTGAGCATCCCCCGCAGGGGGTGGGGCGGGAAGTGGGAGCTGTCCCTCCCTGCCTAGGCTCTGGGGTGAAGGAGGAGGCCAGCACTGGTCTCGGATATTACCCCTCCCACTGGTGCCCCCCCAGGCACGCCCCTGGGCCTGATTGCCTGAGTTCTTAGGTGGCAGGGGCACAGAAAGGGTGCTTCCCAGGGCTCAGTCCCACCCCAGGCCGGATGGTCCAGCCATCTCTCTGAAGCTCCTGCAGGTGTTTCCTGGCCAAGGCAAGTCCCCAGTGTGGACACTGTCCCTCCCTCTCGGCAAGCCTCCGAGGCTGCAGCTGCAAACGGGGGAAGCCTGTCTTGACCCTCGGTCGTCTCGTGCATCAGAGGAGACAGCGATGCGTGGGGAGCACGAACAGCGGCCGGCACCACAGAGTAAGCGCTCAGTAGATGCTAACCAGCACCACCTCTGCGGTCCTCTCACCCTTTCCTCCGCCAGCTTCCGATGGACGGACAGCTGGGCCAAGCTGCACAAGTTCCAGTTAGATCCTTCCCCAAGCAGTGCTCTGTGACCCCAAGCAGAAGGAACACGTCTCACCTAAATCTAGAAATGATTCTCACTTCTGAGCCATGCGGCGTCTCCAAACCCTCTCCCCAGGCCCAGGGGACGGTGGCCCTGGGCTCTAAACACGCCCCCATGCCCGTGTTCCTTAGGAAACGCGAGCAGTAGCCCCACACTGGCCATGGGGGCTCCCCTGAGGGGCCTCTAACTCAGTACAGATCAGGAGGAATCAGCGAAGCCAAAAGGACTGGACGCCAAGCCAGGAGAAGGTTCGAACCCTGGACTCCTCCCCCGTACTGGTCACTGACCCTGTCTGGGCTGCAGTTTTCTCCTCTGTACAACGGCAGTAACAACAGCACCTACTTCTCAGAGGTATTATAAGGATTAAGTGACTTATTAAAAATAATGATCTGGAGTTCCCGTTGTGGCTCAGCACAGGCAATAAACTATCTGGGAAACAAACCCAACTAGTATCCATGAGGACACAGGTTCACTCTCTGGCCTCGCTCAGTGGGTTAAGGATCCAGGGTTGCCATGAGCTGCAACAAGATGGGCCTGGACAGCAAGACGAGACGGCCGCTGGCCAGGCTGGATGAAGCGGGCTCAGGGAGGGAGGACAGACCACTCAGGCCTGCGACAACAAGATGGGCCAGGAGAACAAATCTGGGCCGGCAACCACCCATCTGACCCCCGGCACACATCTCTCCTTTACTCATCACACCCCCTGCCAAGGGCTGGAGGATGGGGGGATCAGGGAGACTGAAGCTCAGAGAGGCCTGCCCACAGCTCCCCCAGCCTGGATGGAGCAGAGCTGATCCCAGGGGCTCATGGGCTTCCCTCAGGGCTAGGCTAGGACCTGGTACACCCACATGTGGCTGCCTCCAGAGCTTGTGCTGGCTGGAAGCAAGGTGTTGAAAGACCCCAAAGAGGAGTTCCTGCTGTGTCTCAGCGGGTTAAGAACCCGACTAGTGTCCACCAGGATGTGGGTTCGATCCTGGCCTCGCTCAGTGGGTTAAGGATCCAGCGTAGCTGTGAGCTTCCATGTAGGTCACAGACACAGCTTGGATCTGGCGTTGCTGTAACTGTGGCATAGGCCTGCAGCTGCAGCTCTGATTTGACCTCTAGCCTGGAAACTTCCATAGGTCATGGGTGTGGCTCTAAAAAGAAAACAAACAAAAACAAAAGACCCCAGAGAGCTCACAGCCACCCAGCCAGGGCCTGTAGAGATCCTAGCGTCCTCCCCTCCACACCCAATCTATCCACAAACCCTTCCTCATCCAGTGGGTCTCTGCCACTGCTCACCGCCACCATCGCCCCGTCTAGGGGAGCCCTCATCTCTCACCTGCTACAGCCTCCTGACCCCCCTTTGTCCTCATCCCAGGTCTATTCTGCACATGGCAACCAGAGGATCCTGGTGAAGGTCAAACCACACCTCTCCAATGCCCCAAACCTCCGACGGCTTCCAGCTGACCCAGAGTAAAGGCCCAAGTCCCCACCCCCACCCCACCCCAGCCTCCAAGCCCCCTCCTCTGCTGGAACCCTCTGCTCAGTCACACCGTCAAGCACTGTTTCCTGAACACATCAAGCGCGCTCGTGCCCCAGGACCCTTGCTCCTGCTGTCCCATCTGGAGTTCCTTCCCTAGGCCTCTGCAATGGTCCCTCCCTCCATTCTGGTCCCTCTGGTCCCCCTGGAGAGGCCTCCCCTGAACCCCCTATTCGGCCCTCCTTCCATGCCCTATCCTGAGTGCCTCTTCTTCACAGCACTGCTCACCCCAGACATATTATATGCTGACTGGTCTGTCTGCTCCTTGCCCTCTCCCACTGGAACGGGGACTGCAGTGCTCTGCTCACTACCCAGGCCGGTAGGAGGCTCAGAGGAAATACTCAGGAAACTGGACTGTTTACACCCTTCCCTGCGGCATCACATGCACACCCAGCCCTGAAGGAGAGGCCTCTCCTGGAGCTGGACTCCGCCCTCTGTGGCTGCACCGCCAGGAGCCAAGAGGAACTGGTTTCCTGGGCACCCTCAGGCAGAGGGCTGCTCCCCTCCTCTTCCCTGAGCCCCAGTTCACAGGGAGAAGATGAGGGGAGGCAGTTACATTCCTCAGATGGCGAGTCCCCAGCCCTCCTCTCTTGCTCTGGGGCTGGTACGCCTCCCCCAGTACCCTCCGGATCACGGGTGCTCCCAGGATACACGGTGGTCTGCTGGTCTCCCCTCTGTGCCTCCAGTCCCTCTGTTTCCTCATTCTGGAATGACCCCTCCTGCCAGGGGACTCCTATACTTCAGAGATCAGTTCAAGAGTCGCCTCCTGGGCAAACTCGCCCTCAGCCTCAGCCTGCCCCAAGCCCCGGTCTCAGGCTCAGCACGTCCCTGTGGGGGCACAGCTAGACAGGAGCCTCAGAGTCGTGCCTCCTCAGCCCCTGAGCCCCAGGGCACAGTATTCATGCATCTGGTAGGGTCACTGGCCTGTGGATCCGTAACACCCACCCTGGAACCAGGGAAAGGGCGAAGGGTGTGGGGGTTGGTCAGCAGACCGGAGTCAAAGGCCAAGTCCATTCCTTATCAGGCGTGTGCCCTTGACCAAATCAGTTTCCACATCTGTAAAAATGGGGATGGTAGAGTGCCCACTTCTCAGAGCTACTGGAAGGATTACAAATAGCACTTGAGGAGTTCCCGCTGTGGCGCAGTGGAAACAAATCTGACTAGGAACCATGAGGTTGTAGGTTCGATCTCTGGCCTCGCTCAGAGGGTTGAGGATCTGGCATGGCTGAGGCTGTGGTATAAGCTGGAAGCTGTAGCTCCGATTGGACCCCTAGCCTGGGAACCTCCATATGCCATGGGTGCAGTCCTAACAAGACGAAAAGACAAAAAAAAGAAATAAAGAGAGAAAGAGAGAAAGAGAGAAAGAAAGGAAAGAAAGAAAGAAAGAAAGAAAGAAAGAAAGAAAGAAAGAAAGAAAGAGAAAGAAAGGAAAGAAATATCACTCGAAACGTGCCTGTGTTTAATGAACAGTAGCTATTCCGGCCATGCTATTAGGGGCCATGGGTACAGTGTTCGAGGCGGGGGGCATGTGCAGCCTGGCGCTCTACCCAAACTCAAACTGAGGGTCCCTGTCAGCACGGCTGGGCAGCAGGATGGGCCCTGGCCTTAGGGTGCTGACCCTCTTGTAATTCAGGGCTCGGTGGCCCAGGCCATCAGCCTCGGCGCAGCTGGCTTAGTGCCCCCTACTCTGGGAAGTTCACTGGAGAACTAGGAATTTAAGGACAGGACAGGGCAGCCGTGACAAAATCTCAAAGCCCAAGCCAGGCTCTGTTTCTCTTTTCCTTCTGGGGAAGTGGAGAGGGCATAGTCAGGCCAAAACAGAAACTGTATTTATCACTGTCCTGTCCCCTCCCCTCCCCAGCTTGGGAGGTTCTGACGCTGGTACAGCTCACGGCCAAGTCCTAACAAACAGGAACCGACACAGCCCTCTGGCTCACTCCATGTGCGAGCCCTGTTCAATGTCAGAGATGCCCCCAGCTCTGTGGTCCTCTGACCCCTGGCCTACTCAAGGGCTGGAGAGCCAAGCCCCACCCCGCCCCTCGGTGCTGTCTAATAAAACTGAGGACTGGTGAGGTCAGGTTCTCAAGGTCAGTCTGGAAAGGGCCAGTCATCTTCCAGGGAGACCTGGGTCCTATCAGCCTCCTCAAGGGAAAGACCCCGCAGGGCTGGGGGCAGTTCGGTACAGACTCCTCCCAGCACCGGCCCTGACCAGCCAGAAGCCAGGCACAGCCTCTTCCCAGGGAGGACAAGTTCAGAGGGACACACAACTGGCCAGGTGGGATGCTTTCTTTGTCCCTTGTCCCACTGATGTGGTAGCTGCCCCTTTGGAAGCTGAGAGCCTGAGGGAGTTTCTGGGAGATAGTTGAGGACCTGGAGTCAGGAGCCGATTCTTTAAGTTCCTGCTGAGTGAACTGGGCCTCACGTCCCAAGTCTCAGCTTCCTTGTCTGTAAAATGGGGCCAACCATCTCTACCAATCACTGGAACAAGTGTGAGCTGTCAAACGTACAGGATTTTTGGTTTCATCTGCACCCCCTCCCCCAAACAAGTCTCGGCGTGGGAGAGCTCTGTTTAACACAGCCTGTGAACCGGGAGCCTACGGCGTGCCAGACGCGGGGCCGGTCTCCGGGGACATTCAGGGGCTCCAGGTCTGGTGAGGGAGGCTGCCGGATAAATAATGCACTGTGCCATGCGTGATCAGCACTTCCAGGGAGGAACAAACAAAGGACGTGGGCTCCCAGTGCAGGGAGCATCTGACCCAGGCTAGAGTGGGTGAGGTCAGGAAAGCTACAGGGAGGAGAAGCCTTTTAACTCAGGCATCTATCAGCTGGAGGCATGGGGACTCCAGGCTTGAACAAAGGCCCAGACTCTGGTTGACCGCCCAGGCCCAGGCCCCAGGCATGTATGCTGAGCCCGCCCCAGGACACTGGGTCCCAGGCCTCCAGACCTCCCCAGGGCATGGTCCCTGCAGGCTCCTAGCCTAAGGGGACACTTCCTCATGGCCAGGCAAGGAAAGGCCTCCCCAACCCTGGCAGAAGAGACACTTCCACTGGCAGCCCGCCCCCTCCCCCGCAAGGCTCTCCACGTAGAGCTCTGTGCTCAGAGGACCCAGCTCTCCATTCTCAGAGGCCGCCCTGTTCTCTACCTCCCTCTGCCAAGTTCGTTCTCCGCTTTAAGGCCCCTCACTGACGGTCGGCAACTCTGGGAAGTCATCTCTTAGGAACCCTGCTTCTCCCTTAGGTCCCCAGAGCTCCATGTACACATCCCTAGACTTAACGCTTGCCATGTAACGTCTATTTCCAGATTCATTTCAGGAGCAGACTAAACATCTGGCCTGGTCTTTTACTTTGGGGGGGTGCGCGCGTGTGTGTTTTTAGGGCCACACCCACAGCATATGAAGATCCCAGGCTAGGGGTCCAATAGGAGCTTACGCCACGGCCACAGCAATGCCAGATCCGAGCCATGTCTGCAACACCGGAGCCTTTAACTCACTGAGCAAGGCCAGGGATCGAATTCGGATCCTCACGGATACTAGTTGGGTTCGTTAGCACTAAGCCACAATGGGAACTCCTCTTTTACTCTTTTGGATTCAAAATCCAGATCTTGCCCCCAACACCCTCACCCCAGCGTTTTTGTTTTGTTTTGTTTCCTTTTTCAGCCACACCCACTGCAATATGGAAGTGCCCCGACCAGGGATCAAATCCAAGCTGCAGCTATGACCTACACCATAGCTGCAGTAATGCTGGATCCTGATCTCACTGTGCTGGCTGGGGATCAAACTGGTACCTCCACAGAGACAAGGCAGATCATGAACCCACTGTGCCACAGCGGGAACCTCCCACCCCAGCATTTTATTTACTGACAAAGAGTCAGGCTTTGGGGCTCTGGGACAGAATGAGAAGTAAGCCACATCAACTGTCCTGAAGCAGTTTGTAAAATTAAAAGTCAGAACCAGGGTTCTGTATTATCCTCATGTAAACAGTAAGAGCTAACACTTATTTATTGAACCGTCACATGCTCCCTGTTTTAAGTCCTAAACATACATTATTTCATTTGATCCTCACAATCACTCTATCAGGTGGCACATTACTATCTCCATTTGACAAATGAGGAAACCGAGGCAGGGACTTCATCGGGGTCACAAAACAGAGTCAAAACCCAGGAAATCTGGAGTTCCTGTCGTGGCGCAGTGGTTAACGAATCCGACTAGGAACCATGAGGTTTCGGGTTCGGTCCCTGCCCTTGCTCAGTGGGTTAACGATCTGGTGTTGCCATGAGCTGTGGTGTAGGTTGCAGACGCGGCTCGGATCCCTCATTGCTGTGGCTCTGGCGTAGGCCGGCAGCTACAGCTCCGATTGGACCCCTAGCCTGGGAACCTCCATATGCCGTGGGAGCAGCCCAAGAAATGGCAAAAAGACAAAAAGACAAAAAAAAAAAAAACAAACCAGGAAATCTGATTCTCAATCATCGTGCTACCATGGACAGGGCACTGCAGGGACTCAGAGGGGGCAATATTGCGCCTTGAGCGGTGGGCTGGGCAGAAGGTGATCCAAAGGTGATGCTGCCTGAGCAGAGCACTCCAGGACAAGCAGAAGGCAGCCCAGCCAATAAGAGGAGAAGGGGCTCTCCAGGCAGCGGGGCTGGTGCGTGCAAAGGCACAGAGACACAAAGCAGCAAGGTGTGGGTAAGCATGTCCTGCAGTGCCCTGTCGGACCTTAGGATACACACAGGAAGACTGGCGGGGAAGGCGTCAGATCAGAGAGAGCTCTGTAAATTGTGCTAAAGATGCAGCCTTTCCCATAGGCAATGGGAAAGCATCCAAGGGTTTTCGACAAGGAAGTGATACTATGAATTGTGTTTTTCAAGGATGAGAAGAATTGCAGTTTGGAGACTGAGCTGCAGGCAGCCATGACTGGAAGTTGCTGGAAAGCCACTGTGGTCATCCTGGTGAGAAACACATCAACGAGAGTGGTCACAGAAGAGAGGGAGGCACAGGACTAGATGTGAAGCATGTTCAGGAAGTCAGCTGGACTAAGTCACCTCTTAGATATGGGAGTTGAGGGAGAAATATATGATAATTATTAGGTTTCTGGCTGAGATGGGGTGGCAGAGAAAGAAGGAATCTGCAGGGGAAAAGAGCAGTTCAAGTTTAGACAGAGTGAATTCCAGCTGAAGTGGAGCTGTCCAACTAGTAGCCTAAGGCCAACTGAGGCTCCAGGGAGAGGCTTCGGTGAAAAGGTAGATCTGGACACGACTGGGGTATGTAGGTGGTGTAAAGCTGAAACCATGAGAGTGGATGAGACCATCCAGATCCAGAGTTAAGAGGCTGGCTGAGCAAGAGAGATGAATGTGAAACCGTGCTTCTACAGTCAGAAGAGCAGGAGGAAAATAAGGGGATGCCGACGCGGTGGAAGCCAAAAAAGAGGGTGATGGGTACGTGTTCACTACTGCAATTGAGAATTTATGTCACTGGTGTTATGCTCCTCTAAGAACTCAAGAAAGATACGTTAAAGGGCCCTTATAATGTCAACTGGGAAGTCATTCACTGTCGTTTCCAAAGGAAGTTGAGGGAGACCGGATGACGGTGAGACATTGACCTCCAGGAACTTGGAAATATTTTCCTCCTCATTCTCAGATCCTGACCCCTCCCCAGATCCTGACCTTTAATACCCTGATACCTTCCCCTTGCTTCTTCCCTCACAGCAACGTGAGAGGCTTTGGAGGGCGATCCGGGACGCCTTTCCAAGGCTCTCTCGAGTAGGCGGGGCCGTAGAGGGTCAACGCAGACGACCCTCCAACCCCGCGCTGAGTGGAGCGAGGCCGAGCATAGGAAGGGGGCGGAACCTGGAGCGCGGAGGGTGTGGGAAGGGTCGGACCGAACCACGAACGGACACCGGCTAGGGAGCCAGGATCCATCGGCGAGACGTAGCCCTCGTACCACCACCCGGTCCCAGTGACCTCTCGCGGACCCACCTGCACCATGTCAGCCACGGCTCCGGCTCTTCCCAGCCCCAGCCGCAATCTGGCTCCGAAGCTTCGGCGGCGCCTCCGAGCGGAAGGGGATCTCCTCTCGGCGCCACTTCCGCCACTGAGTCCGCCCCCGGGAGCGAACCGGGAGGTACTAGGCCCGAGGCACCGCCCCCTCTCCCAACCCCGCCCCCAAGCCCTCAGGCCCCGCCCACAAGGGCGGGAAATGGGGGCTGCTGCTAAAGTTAGGCTTGAAAAGAGGAATTAGAAGCCCAGGGGTTTCGTGCTTATTGGGCCACAGAGGCCTAGCACTCTGGAGAAAAAAGGGGAGCTTCCTGAGGGGAGGCCTGCGGGCCTGGAGGACGAGGAATCCAGTTACTCTTGAAGCACCCCTCTTCTCTCCACCCCGCCCCCGCCCCCGCCCCACCTCTTTCCACCTCCCTAGCAGGATCTAGAATGTCTGTGGTCCTTCCTAAGAGGGCTTGGAACTTGGCTGCAGTCAAGGCTGCAAACTAGAGGACTGGACATTACGGTCAAGGACCTGACCCTTGGATGACTACCACATAGTGAACCTCCTCCTCCCTCTCCTTTTCCCTGAAAGAGAAGTCTCAGCACAGGTATTTACAAAGATTTATTACAGCAGGGGAGCGGTTCAGGCCTGGAGTCAGGGAAGAAGGGAAGAGGACAGAGCAGCTGGAGGACAAGGAGAGCCTAGATCCCCCACTGTTTGCCCCTCCTCCCAAGGACTTACACTAGGCGGCATTCCTGGCATCAAAGCACAAACAAAAGGCAACAAAGCAGCCTCTGCCAGTCCATCTTCCAGGCACCCAGGCTGGGGAGCAGGTGATAAGGGGAAGATTTCCAAAATGTGGAGGCTGTGGAAAGGATGCCTGAATCCTGGGCCCTGGTAGACGCCAGTGAGAAGGAATTCCCAGGGGATGGAGAAGGATCTGTGGGCACTTACAAGTTCTCAGTACCCTCTTTCCCCAGATCTTAGGGTCCTGCCCTGTGGGTTTCCTATGCCCAGGGGAGAGGGTCTGGGGAGTAGAATTGTGAAGGATGAACCTTTGTCCCCCATTTACTGAGTTTTCCAATGCAGACTCTCACACCCCAGCTCCCACCCAGTGAATGGGGGAATGACTGGCAGGGGTAGGCATCAGGCAGCAAGTGCCCAGGGACTCTGAGCATCAGCCAAAGGTGGGCAGATAAGCAAACACAGACCAGCCTTAGTCTTCTAGAAGCCGCAGCCCTAGCAATTGAGAAAGGTACAAAATAGGGTAGGGATGGGGTGGGTTTCTGAGGAACAGCAATGCCCTCTCCACTTCCATCTGGGAGATGCAGGGCTTGGTACCTATGTGCCAGGCTCAGGGTGGGCAGGGCGCTGTGGCTCTTCCCCTGGCTCTGCAAGGCAAGCAAAGGAACTTAGGGCTTGGCCACGCCTACCAAGATCACAACACCAACCCTCCCCAAGCCTCACCACTTAATGCGGGGTCTTCCACTTGGTTCTCAGAGCTTCCAACTCTCTGGGGCTCATCCAGAGGGGGTGGGCGCTCCCAGGGACCCTCCAGACCTTGGCCACAAGTTGTCTTTTGTCCAGCTGGGGATGGGGAAAAGGGATAAAAATACAGGCTCTGGGGAGTTTCCATTGTGGTGCCGTGGAAACAAATCTGACTAGCATCCATGAGGATGTGGCTTTGATCCCTGGCCTCGCTCGGTGGATTAAGGATCTGGCGTTGCCATGAGCTGTGGTGTAGGTCATAGACACGGCTCGGATCTGACGTTGCTGTGGCTGTGGTGTAGGACGGCAACTGTAGCTCAGATTTGATCCCTAACCCGGGAAATTCCTGACGTTGCTGTGGCTGTGGCATAGGACGGCAACTGTAGCTCAGATTTGATCCCTAACCCGGGAAATTCCATATGCCACGGGTGCGGCCCTAAAAAAGCAAACAAACACACAAAAATACAGGCTCTGAGTATCTATATGACTGTTCTGGAACATCAGCTGAGTCAGCTGGCTGAGGTTATGCTTTCCGAGGGTGATCATGGCATACTGGAGACAGCACAGGCCTAAGACTGCTCTTCCAATGTCTAACCGTATGACTTAGTTAAGTTTGTTGTTATCTCTCTGAAGGGGATGGTAAGAAAGAAATTGCATAGACTGCCTTAAATAAAACAATAGTTAATACTCTGCAGCTCAGTGCTGGCCCCCAGGAGATGCTCCAGGAGTGGTGGCAATTGATAATTGCTCCTTGGTTGTCTTGTCATCTTTTTTTTTTTTTCCATTTTTTTGGCTGCCCTGGGGCATATGGAGTACCTCAGGGAACCAGGGCCCAGGGATAAGATCCTGGAGGCAGTTGTGACCTGCACCACAGCTGCGGCAATGCCGGATCCTTAACCTACTGTGCCAGGGATGGAACCTGCGTGACAGCGCTCCAGAGATGCTGCCGATCTCATTGTGCCACTGCAGGAACTCCAGTTGTCTTGTCATCTGACCCAGTGCCCTGCTGTTTTTCCTGAGGGAAGAGTCTCCTCTCACCTCCTCTTCAGCTGTTCTGGGGTGGGGGTGGGGGTGGGGGGTCCTGAGAGAGACTCAACTCTTCCAACTGGAGTTTTTCTCCCATGGCTGATGCACCCACTGCCAATGCAAAGAGGAGGCCCATTCCATTTTGTTTGGGTGCAATGGATGGCCTTCAATTAGGGATTGGCTTTTTCTTTTCTTTTCTTTTCTTTTTTAGGGCTTTAGGGCTGCATCCGAGGCATATGGAAATTCCCAGGCTAGGGGTCAAATTGGAGCTACAGCTGCCAGCCTACACCACAGCCACAAGAAGGAAAGATCTGAGCCACCTCTGCCACCTACCTGCGCCGCAGCTCATAGCAACACCGGATCCTTAACCCACTGAGTGAGGCCAAGGATCAAACCTGCATCCTCATGGATCCTAGTTGGGTTTGTTAACCACTGAGCCACCATGGGAACTCCTGGCTATTTTTCATCCCCATAAATAGTGGGGCCCAAACATTTAATGTGCACAGGGAGGGATAGATGTCTGCCAGACAGGGAAGAAAAACAGCCATAGGAGGGGCTGAGATCCTTCTGCCTAGGAATTCTCTAGGCCCTGGGACCCCCCCATGGAGATTTTTGGACTTGGGATCTCTATCTCCTGCGTAGGTCTCAGGCTCCTTCCTCCTCCCTGGCCCCTTTTTGCGGGCAGCTGGGGTTGGAGGTCCAGAGGATGCGCTGGTTCTTGAATCCTAAATTCTCCATCTAGACACTAGAGGGCACCCTCTCACCTCCAGCCTGGGAAATAAAAAGGAGGCAAGAGCCACAGGTTCCTGGAGAGGACTTATCAACCAGCCCTGAGCCTCTCCGCAGAGACCACATGCTAGGTTCAGAAATGCAGGTGTCGGGGGCACGGGACACTCCGAGTCCTCTATCCCTTATCTCCTCGCTCCTTGCTACCACCACAGATGGAAAGACCTTTCTTGGGTCTAGCCACAAACCTCACGTGGCCTTGCCTTCATTCTAAGGAAGAGAGGAATTATTAGGGGAAAATAATTGGGAGAAGGACTGAGTCAAAAATGGGACCAGCCCTGGAGTTCCCACTGTGGCTCAGTGGGCTCCGAACCCGACTAGTCTCCGTGAGGCTGCGAGCTCGGTCCTTGGCCTCGCTCAGGGGTTAAGGATCTGGTGTTGCCAAAAGCTGCGTCATGGGTTGCAGATGTGGCTAGGATCCCATGTTGCTGTGGCTGTGGCGTGTGGCTGTGGCATAGGCCTGTGGCTACAGCTCGGATTCGTCTCCTAGCCTAGAAACCTCCATATGCCGCAGGTGCAGCCCTAAAAATGCCAAAAAAAAAAAAAAAAAGAAAAGAAAAGAAAAAGAAAAGGAATGCAAATAGCCCAGGTGTCAGGTTAAGGCTGAGAGCAAGGCATCCCGTGGGGTGAGAGGATGGGGGGGCTTGTGGTGTGACCACAGTTCACATGTGTGAGAAACTCTGAACTGGGGGGGGGGGCTGATGTCCCATGTCCCAGGACACTCAAGGAGGACCCCATCTAACCCGTGGTGGTAGAACCCAGGCTTTACAACCCATTCAGCTTACCGGCCCCCCTGCTGCCCTTCAGCACTTCAGCCTGGCTGTCCTCCTCCTCCTCCTCTTCTTCGTCATCCTCCTCTTCCTCCTCCTCTTCCTCTCTTGGGTAGCCCAGCTCCCGCAGCTCCCCCAGCTCATCCTCCTCCTCCGAGGCCTGGTTCTCACCCAGGTTGCTGATGGACTGCAGGTGAGACTCAGCAATGCGCTGCACGGCTGGCACAGGGGGACCCGGGAAGGCAAGGGTCAGCCAGACCCAAGAAGCGAAAGGCATGTGGCCCAGCTCCCAGCCTCCTTCCTAAGGACAGAGCTGACCCCCTCAGGGGTCTAGGTGGAAAGCTAAAGGCTGCAGGTCAGCCTGCTGGGGGCCAGACCAGGGCAGAAGCAGCAGGGGGTACATCCTGTTTGGCTCTTAAGTCCAAAGATGCTGGTTCCCCAGAAGCTGGCACCAGGCAGCTCCCCACACCATGGGTGCCAACCTGGACAAGACCAGGCGGGCACAGCAGCAGCTTAACATTCCCTGGCTGGAGAGCCTGTCTATTGGCTACCACCCCAGGGGAAGGCACAGCGCCCGTAGGCCAGGCCCTGGGGGCTTTGTCCGTTTCCATTGATTGCTAAGGGTGTGGCTAGCCTGCTCACGGCTCACTGCCCACCCTGATCCTGCCTGCCACTCCATGGCCGGCTTGGTTCCCGCTCACTGGCACTGTCCCCATCATTGAGGCTACTCCACACTCCTCTGCCCCAGGCTCTAAGAGGTAGGAACAATTCTGAGACTAAGGATGCAACAGTCTGCAGCCAGCAAAGTCCGCGCCTGGGGATGTGGCGTGCTCAGATGCGGCCCCCACAATCTTGACCCACATCCCCAAGCTTCAGCTCCCTCTGCAGTGACCTAGAAATCTGCTAACACCACCCACCCCCCCAACACCACCAAGGCCTGCTGGGATAGGACCTAGGAAGGGAAGAGTGTGGGCAGCTGGGGAGAAGTTTCCAGAAGATGGAAAGGACCAGGGGGCTAGGAGAAAGGGGCCAGGGCTGGGCGACTCTGGCAGAAGGGCAGGGTTTGAGGGGACCCTGGGAGGAGTGGCTGGGGCAGAGGCAGCAGGGGAACCAGGATCTGGTGGGATTTTAGAGCATCTGAGTCGCTAAACTCAAGGCCCACAGACCAGATGCTGACGGGCTAGGGGCTGGGGTTGCTGCAGCTACTTCTTGGTCCGCGGGCAGCCCCGCCCCTCACAGAGTCCAGAGCGGGTAGATCCAGGCTGGAAACCTCCCGTGTAGGGAGCAGGGCACCGCACTCCTGCCAACTCGGGGACAGGCACAGAGGGTGCATTGTGTGTGCCGCTTGCCCCGCCTTGCCCCGAGCTCCGCCCGGTGCCTCCTGCTAGCTCTGGGCAAGCTACCCAGGCAATAAAAGCACAATAAATTGCCCTGCCCTGGCCTTGGGGACGCAGCAAAGCTTCACCTTGAGCCAAGCGTGAGAGGTCGGCCGGGCTTGGAGCGCCCCCCTCAAGCCAAGACTCACCATCTACCCTCCCGCGGGGGCGTGGGTTTCTCCCCTACAAATTCCCAACCCTGCCAGTTGCTTTCCCTCACCCAGTAAGGGACCAAAGCCTATAAAACAGGGCCCTCCACGTTCAGAAGGGTCCTCTGAAGGTTGGGGGTGGGGAGGGAGGAGAGGAGGTGGCAGCCGGAGCAGCCGGGGGTAGAGAGCTGGGTTCTTCAGTTCCTGAGCCACAGCGACAATAGGTGTGTGCAGCCCTGTGTCGCCGCCCGCAGCCACCTGCATGCCTCGCCTTGTGCCTCTCAGGGCTCTCTGGGGTCTCCCCTCACCCTCCCACCTGTCTCCTTCTTTCTGTCTCCATCTCTGGGACCCTGACCTCCCCCCCACCTCTCCCCACTCAGACCCTCCTAAGTTGCAGCCCAAAGGGACAGGGGGGGTGTGGGTGCATCTCTGGCCACGGTAGGGTCCCTGGGAAGCACTCTGGCCCTCCCTCCCCTCTTCACCCCAGCCATCTGCCCCTCGCCCACAAGCAAGAGTCCAAGGGTGGGTCTCCCCCGTCCGCCTGAGGAGAGAGACTGCTTTTGTTCCCTCTCCTGAGAAGAAGCCACCTCCTCCCTGATCCTGCTTCAGGGGTGGGCTTTCCCTGCATCCCTACAGGCAGCAAGTCCTCCCAAATGCCGAAGCCACTGCCTGCTTGCTGTCCCATCCTCTTTCCGCCCTGGGGGAAGAGAACCGGTGCCGGTCCTTTTCTCCTCTCCTCCCAGCCTCGGCTGGCTGGCCCGACAGGTGTACCTGTTGACCTTGGCCGGTTTCTGGGAACTCATTAAACCCACCCCAGGGAGCTCTCAGCACAACCGTCTGGTCTCCCTCCCTCCTTCCCTCCCTCCCTCCGTGGGAGGAGGGGGCTGGCCAGGCAGGAAGAGCCGAGGTGGGGGTGGGAAGGCCTCCTAAGGCTTCGAGAGGAAGAGACACTCCCCACACCCCCGCCTGTCCCGCCTTCTCTTCCAGGTGTATCTCCACCAGCTCCCCCACTGGAAGCCAAGTCTCCAGTGATTCACACCTGCTCTCTTTTGCACACCTTCCTTCCTCTTCCTGGGATGCCCCTTAGCACCTTGCTGGCCCTCTGAATTCCTCCTCATCCTTCAAATCCCAGCTCACACATCCTCTTCTCTGTAACTACCCCTGACCCTTTAGAGGAGAAAGGCCTCAGGAGGGCAGAGGCCAAACTGCCCTCTTATTTTGCCCAGTGCCCACCAGGAAGACCGGGCATACCCTAGGTATTCAATGAGCGTGTGCTATAGGAGTGACTTGGCTTTTAGGAGAGAAAAGAAAAGCATGAACAGAAGCACTGCTGTGTGGACCTGTGCAAATGGCAATGGAAATGGGAGAGGACAGCAAGGGATGCAGCCCAAAGAGGATGCCCTTTGGGGAAGTGGTCCAGGGAGATGGTCCAGCGCATTTGCAAAGGAGGCACAGGGCTGAGTCTCTTTAGGTTGGCACGTACTTGTTACGCGCGGGCAGCTACCTCTTTTTGTTCAACCCCATAACCTGACTTTAACCCACACCCCCCTTTTCAGCCTCTGGGCTCCTTCTGTTTACAAGGCCAAATTAAGAAAACATTGGTTTGTAAGACGGGATTAAGGTGGGTACACAGACAATACCTCCCCATGGACAAAAGCTCAGGATTTCACACACACACCCACGGTCAGCTCAGTTCCAGGGGCCAAGGGGACAGGCAGACTGATGGGTGGAAGGGGAGTACCTTTCAGCGAAGGGGGAGTGTAGGCACAGGGGTTGGGTCTCTTCGACTTGAGGTGGTGCCCCTCTCCTGCAGCTCTCTGCTGGGGAAGTGCCAGGTTAAATGGGCTCACAGAGGCGCTCCCTTCACCACCCCCCATTCCATGCCTCCAGGGCAACCCAGGCAGACCAGTCTAATCTCTGTGCCCGCTGCCCCTCAGCTGAGGCTACACGCAGTGGCTTTGGGCGGAACTCCATAGTCATGGCTCAGGGCAGAACCCCGGGTTCTGGAGGCCCAGGCTGAGCATGAGCAGAGGACAGACAAGGACAGAGGAGGCTCAGGATTGGCTGGTGGCATCCTGGCCCCAGGCACTCTCTCACCCAGGTGCCAGTTGATATGCTAATGTCCTCGTGGGGGGTGCCTTGCCATCAGCTGGGAAGTCACCCC
The DNA here is from genome assembly GCF_054392235.1 of Sus scrofa. NCBI lineage: Eukaryota > Metazoa > Chordata > Mammalia > Artiodactyla > Suidae > Sus > Sus scrofa. The sequence continues at coordinate 22,965,186 of NC_139394.1, forward strand.
CTCCACCCCATCCCAAAGGGCCCTGGCATCCCTCCTCCCAGCTGCCCCTGGAGACTCACCTGGTGAGGGGAGGCCTCCTCCTCTGTGGGAGACCGCCAATGAGCAGGCCAGGAGGCACGGAGAAGAGGGAGAAAGAGAGGGAAGAGAGAAAGAATCCAAATTACTTTCCCCAATGGTTCAACCTCCATGCCCTTTCCTTCCTGGTGTTGGGAGGCGCCTGGTCAATAAACGAAACTGGTGGAGCTGGGCTCCCAGACCTTACCCATCCCCCTATCTTCTGCTCAGTCTCTTACACATAGGACTTTGGCAGGGGCCCCAAGAAGCCATCAGAGTTAGGGTTGGGCCGGGACTAGGGGACAGAGAAGGGGCCCACCTGGAGAGGAGTGCTCTGAGAGCCGGAACAGCATGGCAGGGGTTGGTCTTCTGCGCCGGATCTAAGGAGATGGAGAAAGAGAAGGGAAGGAGAGGCGGACAGACACCTGCAGCCCACTCCCTAGCCCTCCCCGCCCCCCCCCCCCCCCCGGGGGAAGCAGGGGACAGTGCTTTGGAGTCCCCAGGCAACCTTTGCATCAAAGGCTGTCAGAGCTGAAAGGAACCCCATGGCTCACCCAACCCCCTCCTTTGACCGAGGTGAAAATCCTAGGCTCAGAAACTGTTCAGCAAAGAGCTCAAGGCCACACAGCACACCAAGGCAGAGAAGGAACAAGAACAACCCATCACTGGCTTCCAGCCGATGCCCATCCCACTCCGTGACTACTCCAGGGTCCTTCCCCTCCCAAGGTCCTTCTTCTCCTGTTTTTGAAGACATCAGACCTCAGGAGCCATGACACCCATGTGGCCCTGCCCACCTAAGGTCAAGGCAAGGGCTCCAGAGAAACTGGATCCAGGCACAAAGGGAGGCTGAGCCCAGCACTGCAGGCACCTCCAACCTCCCACAGAGGCTCAGGTGTGGACCTGAGCCCCATGTCCACAGGGGCCCCAAGGGTGGTCTTTGGGGACCTGGGTCTGGGCCCCTCTGGCAGTATTTCTCAGGGTGCAGAACTCTGCCCTGTCCTCATAAAAAACAAAAAGTTTGGTACATGAACCAAGCTGAAGAGTGGGGGGGGGGGACTGAGCTCTCACAGTCACTCCCCCCCCTTCCCCCCAGCTTGGCAATCAGACCAACTGTCAGTTAATTAGGTCCCCTCTGAGCTCCAGGGAAATGCACAAAGAGAACCAGGTGAATTAAGCTGAAACCGCCACCCCTCCACCCCCAGCCAAGCTCCCAGCACTGCCCTCCAGTCGGAAAGTTGCTTTCGGGAGGGACCCAGCCGGGCTCTCCATGGCCCCCTCTACCCTCCCCCAAATGACTTGGCCCCACTCTCACTGCTCTGTTGGGTGGCAGCGGCATCTCAGCAACAGGTGAACGGCTAGATTTGGGTTGGGGGGGGTGGAACCCTCTTCTCTCCCTCCATCACCCCCCACCCCCGCCCTGGAGGCCTCCCATGCCCAGCAAGGCTGTCGGGAGTGGCGAGGAGTTCTGGCCTCCGGGAAGTCTGGTCACCATCCCCCCTCCCCATGTCGTGGCTCTTCTCCTGCCTGCCAGGAGGTCCTAGAGATGACGGCAAGGCTCTGGAGACCCCAGCCCCCAGCCCCGAGCCCAGGCATGCAGGGTGGGACTAGAGAGCCGGCCAGAGAGGGGCGAGGGCAGCCGCGGAGCGGCTCCGTGTAGTGGGTCATTGGACCACGTTTCTCACATCTGACGGCACCAGTGGTCCTCCTAGTGGGAGTCTCGGGAAGGAGGACACTGTGCGGGGTCCGGAGGACAGTCCTCCCTCCCGGGATGAGGACAGGGGCCCCGGGCAAAAGTTTCTGGCGAACTTCACGCAGCACCGCCCGGCGCCCCCGCCACGTCGGACGCGGGCCTGGGACTCCTTCGCCCGGGTCCCCCAGGCCGGTTCTGAGCCCGGGGAGCAGAGAGAGGAGCCCGGGTGTTGGAAGGGAGGGGGGCGCTGCCGGGAGTGGGGAGCTGCCCCCTTACCATCTCCACCTGGCGGGGGTCGAGCTGGCTGGGGGGCGCGGGCACGGAGAACTGGATCTTCTTGCGGTCCTTGGGGTCCATGGCCGGCGGGTGGTCGGCGGGCGGGGCGCGCGCCGCGGGGTCCGGGGCTGCGATCCCGGCTCGGCTCCCCCGCGCTGCTCCGGGCGGCTCGGCGACAGCGGGCTGAGAGCGGCGGGGAGGAGGAGGAGGGCGGTTCACGCACAGATAAAAATACCGCGCCGGCTCGGGGCGGGCGCGGGCGGGGGCGGGGGGCGGGGGGCGGCCGCCCGCTCGCCTGCCCCGCGGGGCTCCGGGCGTCCCGGCTCGGGGCTCCGGGGCTCGCCGGTGCCTCGGTCCCCTGGCGCCGGCACCCCGGGCTCCCCGGCTCGCGGGTCTGGTCTCTGCCTCTGCTCTCCTCCCCTCGATCTCTCTCAGGGTCTCTCTCCGCCCTGCCTCGGTCCCCCTCGCTCCCTCTCCGCGTGTCTCTGACTCTGCCTCTCTCCGCCTCTCCGAGTCTCCCCCTCCGGCCCCAGCCTTGGGGTCCCCAGCCCGTCCCCTCGGCCTGGGACTGGCGCCCGGGTGCTTGGTGGGAGGGCTCAGGAGAAAGTGGCCAATGAGCACGGAGAAGCGTGTTCTCCGCGGGTGAGGGTGGGGATTGTGAGCCAGGACCCGGGGGAGCGGGCTGGGGGCCCCCTGCGGTCTCCCCAGAACTTGAAGCTGCATTATTGATGGAGTCCAGCCGGGAGGATCAGGGGGGGAGGCCGAGGGGAGCGGGGCAGCGGGGACACGGGACTCTGGCTTTAACCCCTTCCTGGCCTGGGTACTTGGAGTTTCACGGCGAGGCCTGCGAGGCCGTGAAGAGAATACCACCAGCGTGTCACGCTGTGAATGGGGGTGTCCTAGAAATCGAGTGAGCGTGAAAGAGCGGGTTGTGCGTGGGAGGACACGTGTCAGTCACCATGGCAGAGAGTTTGTGAGAGTGAGTGCCAGGGGCCCTGTGGTGCCTATACCTAGCGAGTTGGGGGGGGGGGTCGGTGTGGTGTGTGTGTGTCTAAGTGAGTAAGTGTGTCAGAGTGTCAAGGATGCGGGTGTGAGTGGCAGGCTGTGGGAAGACTGTGCGTGTGCGGGGGAGGGGGTGGAGTGGGGGTGGATGTCAGAGTCTGTCAAGGTGATGGGCAGGCTGTGCCAGCTTGCAGGGGGGTGGGGGGTACTGTACCCACAGCTCCAGCCTGTACAGTAGAGGGGGATGCGGTTGTGCTCCGGGGAGCTGTCCTGTCAGGGGTGGCGACTGTGTCCCTGCCTTGAGGTACACCCTGGAGTCACGTGTCTCCTGCCTTTTCTCTCCACATCTAAAGTGGGGGAGACAGAGCCAGCTCAGGAGGGCAGAGTTGGGGGTGGTGGGGGGCAGCCTGTAAGTACACGTGCCATCACACGTGTGAGTGCGATGCAGGAACAGAGCTGAGGGGAGAGGTGTTCATGTGTGTGTGTGTGTGTGTGTGTGTGCACGTGCTCATTTCTGAGGTGTGAGCCTCTGTCTGCAGAGGTGTTTGTGTGCATGTCTCTGAAGGGGGGAAAGGGGAGGAGATGGCCCTGGGTGTCTGAGGGGTGAGGGGCTGAAGGGTGAGTGCTGAGAGGGGGGTGTGTAGACGTGTACGTGTGTGTGTGTGTGTGTGTGTGTCTTCCTGGGGCTCTGTTTGTGTTGGCCCTCTTCCCTCCGGGTCACGCTCCGGCCTGGAACAGTCTGGAGTCCCCCTCCCCCACCCAGCAACTTTTCCACGCCCAGCCCCAGCGTGCTGGGTCCTTGGCAGAGGGAAAAGGAAGCAAGAGGCCAGAGGAGTCTTGTGAAAATGGGGTCAGGGGCACAAGGCAGGGCTCCAGGGTCAGCACCAAGTCTGGGAGGGAGGAGAGGGGGGCAGGAGGGCAGTGCTTTGCCCATGCGCCCTGGAAGCCCTGGTCACCCAGGGACACTCCCCCACCCCCCGGGGGCCTGGCTCCAGTCCTGCTGTGTGTGTTGACTTTTATGCTTGTCTGGAACGAGCCAGATGCCAGGTTGCTGGCCCAGGGGTGTGGGCATCTCTGGCAGCCCCTGGCTCGGCCCAGATGCCTCCTTCAGATGGCTTGTTGTGGGGTGTAACGGGTACCATGCCCAGTTTGGCAGTGCCTTGGGAGGGTTAAATGAGAAGGTCCTGAGACTGAGAAGGGGCACAGGGGAGTTCCCCTTGTGGCTCAGCGGTAACGAACCAGAGTGGTATCCATGAGGACGCGGGTTCAATCCCTGGCCCTGCTCAGTGGGTTAAGGATCCGACGTTGCTGTGAGCTGTGATGTAGGCCACAGACACGGCTCAGACCCCACATTGCTGGCTGTGGCGTAGGCCAGTGGCTACAGCTCTATTTCAAACCCCTAGCCTGGGAACCTCCATATACCTCGGGGACAGCCCTAAAAAGACAAAAGGGCGGGGTACAGGAAAGGCATGGCCTAGGCAGGAACCCAGCGGCCACTGGGCCAGTGTGAGGCTGAGGGGCCAGTGCCTGCTGTTACTGGGGATGGGGGGAGCTGGTTGGGATGAAGGGGACAGAGGACAGCTGGATGGGTAATGAGAGGACAAGGAGGCATGGCTCCCAGTGGAAACTCAGAGCCCATCCAAGCTGAGCAGACCTTAGGGACCACAGCAGCTGAGGCACCTTTGACCAGGAAGGGCTTGTTTATAGAGGTTCTGCCAAAAGGACTGGAGCTCTGGGCAGTCCTGAATCAGAAAAAGTTCGCTGGACTCAGGCTGGGGCAGCTGGGAAGGCAGCTAGACCTGGAAGATGGGGTCTTTGGGGATAGAAGGAGGGTCTTTGGGGATAGAATGGAGGGTCTTTGCCCTCTTCTCCCAGCCTTTGCCCAGGCACCCACAGCTCTGGCTGCTGAACCCTGGGCCAAGAGGGACAGGGGAACCTGGCTGACAGAGGTACAGACACAGGGACAGGACGGAGGAGGAAGGGAAGGAAAGATGGCAGAGACAGAAGATGAGAGAGAGAAAGGAGGGGGAGGTGGGAAAAACTGAAAAGAAAGGGAGAGAAAACACGTATGAGAGATGGAGAGACAAAAGGAGAAAGAGAAAGCCTCACGACAGAGAGAGGCAGGAGACAGAGATGGAGAGAGAGTAAAAATAGCTCAACATTAAGATAATTGCAGCTCACAGCTCTGCCCTCCGTTAGGAATTAAATGAGGTTTTATTACTTTGATTTTTCTCTCCTGGATCCTACGCGACTTCTCAAGAACTTGGGGAAAAGTTTTTCAGGTGGGCGGCCAGGTGGCGGGGGCTGCGTGGGTGACAAAGAGGAAGGGAACAGGGCTTCTGGGAGCTGGAGGAGGTGTGGGCAGGGGCGAGGAATGGGGCAGGGCTGGGGAGGATGGGGGAGCCCAGCAAGGGCTGGGCGAGTCCGCCGGGGTCAAGCTCATCCCAGAGGGGCTGAGAAGCAAGGGTCTGGGGTGACCTCCATTCTCTTTGACTTAGAATTAATCATATGCAAATGAGATGTAAAAATAATATGCCACTCCTCGTTATTATTCTTGAGTTAGAAGCACAGGCGGATGGGTCCAAAGAACAAATTCAAGACCTTGTTTGACTTAACTCCATTTGAACTATAGGTACTTCCACTTGGACTGACAAAAAAAAAAAAGTTTCTCATAAGGTGTCTATTAATGTGCAGTAGGTCTGAGCACACTATTTCAAGCACACAATTTCTCCTCACATTATTGTCTGGTGCCTGCCACAGTGCCTGGCATACAGGGAGGCACTACATTCTCCTTCTCTGGAAGCCTTTGCTCGCTTTCCGGACGGTGGAGAGAGTGGACAATCCCGAATATTCCCTCCCTTCTCCTAAGCAAGATACAGTCTCACGGACGGAACAGAAACTCCGGAGTTGGACAGATCCGGGTGGGAATCCTAGATCTATAACTTACCGTGTGGCCTTAGACAACTTTCTTAGCCTCTCTGGGCCTCGCTTGCCTCCTATTTCAAAGCCCACCTCACGTGGTACTGTGACTGATAAAGTGCACAGCCCAGGGCAGCGCTCCTGGTCAGTGTTCATAAAGGTTCCAGCTTCTCTAGAGAGCTAGGGATGCAGTCCCTGAAATGCCCAGCAGGTGGCGGAGTAGGCCAGAGTTTGGGCCTCGGCGCGGCTGGCACTCTGGGTCTGTAGCTGGCCATCACACCCCTGACCTTGGCACCACGGCCGGGTTGGCAATGTGGCAGCTGGAAGGAGGGCCCCGGAAGCCCCAGGAAGCAACCTTGGAGAAGCCAGGGAGCACCAACTGGACACACTGGGGCATTTTCCCTGCCACTGCTCGGGCTGGGGGTGGGGGGACGGTGGGAGGAGTGGGGTTGGGGATTCCAAGGCCCACTTCTGGAAAAACCCGTGGACACTGCGAGGAGAGGGCAAGGGAACCCTCAGCAGGGAAAATGGTGACACCAGAACAGGTGGGCAGTTAGCTGAGACATTCACACATTCATCATTCATTCATCCATCATCCAACCCTTTGCCCATTCAGTAAATTCACATCGGAGGCTTTTTAAAAAAATCAACTTTATTGAGTTAGAGTTTATATACAACACAATGTACCAATTTTAAATATACCTTTTTATGAGTTTTTGAAAATGTTATGCAACGCGACCACTATCAATACAGATAAAGAACGTTGTCATCACCCCCAAATGTTCTATTTCGCCCCTTCCAAGTCAATCTCCCCTCCCCCCTCACTAGGTGTATCATAACTCCCAGCACCCTATTTTCAGACAGGTCCTGCCTACCATCTGTCTTTGCATCATCACTTGCCTGCCCAGAATACAGTAGGTACCACATTCGATAGAGGGGATGGGTGAAGGAATGAATGAAGAGATAAACAGGTACGTTATAGAAATTGACAATGCGTGACATATATAGAGATTTACTCTGCGCTGGGCACTGGGCTAGGTCTTTAATATGTGTTATCTCATTTAATTCTCATTAGTATCGTTCCATTTTACAGATGGGGCAAATGAAGCTGTTGCCCAGAGCCTGTGTTCAAAGGCAGACCGTCTGACTCAGAACTCTCACAGTTACTCTGCCTTTAACACATTCAGGGTGGGCGAGTAGAAGATCGCTTGCATGCACTGGACTGGGCTTCTCTTCTGCTCAGCAGTGGGCCGTGTTTCTCGCTTGCCCAGCCCAGTTTGGATCGATCTGGGTGGGAAGCAGAAATCAGTGTGTTGGGGCTGCCCTCTGGTGGCAGACGAGACTATAGCAGTATCAGGGCCCTCTGGCGCCCCCAGGTGGATATCGTTGAGAGGAGTGAGCAAGCCGGCAGCCCACAGCGGGGGCAGCCTCAGCCCCGGGCACCTGGAGACCCCCTGCTCTGGCCACTGCCTGGTGCCCCCCGAGGTGCCAGCTGAGGCTGCCCCCGAAGAACGCCAGCTGCCGGAGCCTGCCGCCTCCCACCCCCTCCACCAGCCTCACACACACTCCAATCCCGGTCCAGTCGGCTGCTTCCATTCCCTGAAGAAGAGGCCCTAAAGTTAAAACAGCTGTTAATTTATAAACCAATTTTTCCGTGACTGCTTAATAAATCGCCAGCAGCTGCTCTGCCCCCCCTCCTGCCCAGGCACCCGGCCCCGAGGGCTGCATGGAGAAGCTCAGAGCCGCCAGCCTGCCCCTCCTGCCTCCTTCCCCTAACTCCCCAACTTGCCCCCATTCTCTCAGGAACTGGGCGTATCTGTGTGGGAAAACCCTGATGAAACCCAGCTTCTCTGAGCCTCAGTGGAGTGAAGAAGGGAGGGTGATTTCTCTCTCTTAGTGGGTTGCAGCCCAAATGCCATCCCTCCCAACGCCCCACAACCCTCAACCCAGGACTCCCAGCCCCAAAGGTGGGTGTCAAAGGCTTTCTTAGTTTCTGGGGAGATGAGGTGTTCAGATTCCCTAGAGAAGTTCCCCTGAGCAACTGGGAGGTAAGGGGACCCTGGGCTCATCCCTGAGAGCGCTGGAATCTCAATTCCCGTAGCAGGGTGGTCGCCCTGACAGATGCTAACAGACTGGCTGACCCTGCTGTTCTCTCAAGAGGGGGCTGGGAGGGGGCAAGGAATGCTGGGATAGCATCCGGCTCTGGGGAGATGCCCACACACACGCATCCCCAGGATAATGAGAGGAGGGATCTGGTCCTCCAGAACATTCACTTCCACAAGCATATAAAAGGCACCATGGAAATCCACCCTGGGGGAGTTCCTGTCGTGGCTCAGCAGAAGCAAACCCGACTGATATCTATGAGGACATGGGTTCGATCCCTGGCTTCGATCAGTGGGTAAAGGATCCAGCATTGCCACGAGCTCTGGTGTAGGTCGAAGATGTGGCTCGGATCCCACATGGCTGTGGTGTAGGCTGGCAGCTGTAGCTCTGATTCGACCTCTAGCCTGGGAAGCTCCATATGCAGCAGGTGCAGCCTAAAAAACAACAACAAAAAAGAAAATCCACCTGGGGTGGGGTTTTGTAAATGGCAGACCTGAGACATGTTCTTTGTATCTGCAAGTGCCAAAGACACTGGGGAGCAGGGGGGGGATGCTTGCTGCTTTTGTGTTCCCTGACTCTGCTGGGCAAGTGGGTCAAGCCAGCCATGCCCCTGTAGACCCAAGGAGCTCAGTAGGAAAGGAGGAACAGCATGGTAAGGCATACCAGGTCAGGAGTTCAAATCCTGGTCTCCCACCTACGAGCTGTGTGACCTTGAGCAAGTAACTTAACTTTTCTTTTCTTCCTCTGTGTCTCCATTTATAAAATAGGGGTCATAGCTATCAGAACTGTTGTGAAAATTAAGCTGAGACACATGAAGTGCCTGGCACACAGTAGGTGCTTACAGTAAAGTGGCAGGATTATCTTCTCATCCATCCCCCTGCTAGAAAGAGCAGAGACCGGATCTCCTGGTGCCCTACAAGTAGCAAATCCTGGCACAGGTAGCAAATCTTGGGGTGGAGGGTGCTCAGGAGATTTCCAGGGAATGGGGCAGGTAGGTGTTGTGGGGACAAAATTCAGAAAAACACCGACCAGGATTTCTGAGTTATATGGTTCTGCCTAGGCTTCCTTATTCTGGATCCTTCTGTTCCCTCCCATTCCTCTCCCCTCCACCTCCTCCTGACTCAGGGAGCCATGGCCTTTCCCCAGCCTGCTTCCACCCCACTCCAGCTCCTGGAGCCCCCACCTCTCAAGAAGCAAGTTCTCCCCAGAGTCTGTCTAACTGAATTCCCATTTCTTCTCTTGTTCCAGCCAGTAGTAGCTGCCAAAACCCTTGCCTGCCACAACTCCTGTGCTGTCACCCAGGTCCGGTGTGAGCCCAGCTTTGCTACATCCTTCCTGGGCGCCCAGGGCGACTTAATCACCCTCTCTGAGCCTTGGGTTCCTCAGCTCTAGAATGGCGAGAATCCCAGAATCTACTTCCTGGCTTGTCATGAGGGTTGCATGAGACACTGCCCATGAAGTTCTTATCCTTAGCACAGGGCCTGGCTCTCAGCAGGTGCTGAGAATACGGTGGTGGGGAGCTAGGTGGCAGAGCATGGTGGAAAGAACCCAGATGCCAGAACTGGACTGTCTTGGTCCAGATCCCACTCTACTCCTCGAAGCTGAGGGACCTTGGTCGCCTCACCTTCTCACGCCCGCCGTGCTTCTCCACCCATAAAAGGGCCTGTGATAGAATGATATCCCTGGGTGGTTCTGAGACATCTGGAGCTCGCAGATCAGGTCTTCAGCTAAATAAACATTCCCCCGAATTAAAAGTATTGTGAGGTGCTGTGATTGTTATTGGCCCTCTAGAGCACTCACCCCCTTCAGGCCTGCCCCCCCCCCAGGGGCTTGTTGATGACACAACCAGACAGGAGACTCTGGTATTGGGGATCCTGGCTTGGGACCGGTCTGCTCCCCTTCCTTAGTGTTCCCACCTCTGACACCCTGCTGGACCCCAGCTAGGGCTCAGTCCGGAGGCACACACCTCCACCTCCCTGAGTCAATGGTCTTGCAAAGCCACCAGCCCCCTCCCTGTGCCCAGGTCCTGACTACCTCTTAGCAGAAAATCAGGGTCCCAGGGGCCCACTCAAGCCTATGACTGTTCTGCCAGGGTGCCAGCTGGTGCCCACGGGGGCGGGGCAGCAGTCTGATCATGTGGAAAGGGAAAGCTGGAGGTACCCCCAGCCTTGGTGGCCCCTGCCAGAGGCAAGACAAGATTGGGGTACCAGGACCTCCTAGCGGCTTCCTTCCCCTGGTGACAGGCTGGGGTAAGCGCTAAGCTGGGCCTGTCCGGTGCCTCAGTTTACTCAGCCATCCTGGAGATAGTCTTCGTATCTGTCTCTCTGGGGCCCGGGAGGCCTTGGCATTGGCCTCTCACAGCTCCTTGCCCTCTTTCCCTTCTTAAAGAAGCCGAGCTCAGCCTCCTCCTCCTCTTCCTCTGGCCCGGATTCTCTCCTTAGAAGCCACCCAGGAGGACACTTAGCCCAGGAGGGGAGTGGCAAAGTCACCCCCTTGCTGGAGACCATCTCTGCAGGCCGTGGGGCTGCACCTCCAAGGCCGCCCAGCGCCGGGGTCGCCCTGCGCTCTGCGCTCCTGCCCCTTCCGGCTGCCACTGGCCCTTTAAGAGCCTCTCCGCGCGCTGCCGTCCCGGATCAGCCAGAGAGACCATTAAAATTTTATGCAGAATGAAAATGGGCCAGGTCTCCAGCTTCCTCGCTCCCATCCAATGATTTATTACTCGCAAATACCACAGAACTAATTAGTATAGTAATTAATTAATACGCATTTGCATATTTGCATGTGCAATTAGTGCAGTGGAGTGATTACTGGGAGAATGAGGGGCCCCGGATTGTCAGATGTGAGGGGGAAGTGGCCTGGAAAAGAGTTAGTGGGAATGAACTTTGTAGGGAGCGCGAAGGCGGGGAGGGAGGGGGAGGCGAGCCGGGCGAAGCAGGGGGCGCCAGGGCGCAGGGCCACCTCGCTGGGTGCGGAACGGCCGCGCGGGGCAGCGCGGGGCCGGGGCCCGCCCGTGGCCTCCGGACGCCGGTCGGGGGTCGCGACCCGGGCGCCCCCGCCCCGCCCGCGGCCCCGCCCCGCCCCCGTCGCGTGGCACAGCTCCAAGCGCGCGCCTGATTGTTATGCATTGTGTTTCTTGTTGCGAGCGGAGCCGGGCGGAATGGGGCTGGCACAAGCTGTTTCCTCGCCACGCGGCGGTGGCACCTTAAAGGGGCAGCGTCCTCTTCCCGCCGCAGCCGCCGCCGCCGCTGCCCGCCCCCGCCGACCCCACCTCCCAGCCGCGGGTTGGACCCCCTTTCGGGAGGCGACCGGCGGCGCGAGCCGGGCTCGGGGCCAGAGGGCGCCCGCCGAGACAGCCCAGGAGGTGGCGCAGTCCCAGGGGGCGCGGGGCACGTGCCGAGGGAGCCTGGCAGGCAGGAGGGCAGGCTTCGAGCCCGGATCGGGCGGCTGGGGCTCTCCAGGCCCTCTGCCAGGCACGGGGCAGGGGTGGTGCGGAGAGAGCCGGGAGAAAGCGAGGGGGAGAGGGAGGAGGAGATGGAGAGACTGGCAAGGGCTCACAGGGTGCCAGGCGCTTACTCATAGAACATCGCTTCACTTCGAATTCTCACAAAGATTCCGTGAGGTAGAGGCATTCCCATTTTACAGATGGAAAAACACAATGGGGTGGCAGGTGGCTAGTGATCGGGTGGTAAAGCTGGGGTTCCAACTGGTCTGTCCCTCCCAAGTGCTCAACGTGGAGCCGGTGGCCAGAGGAACAGGAGACATTTCCGGGTGAGGGGGGTCGGCAGGCAGTGAAGGAAGCACTTCACTGGGTCTGCAAGGAGCCAAGGGAAGAGGGATACAAGGTGGAGAAACCCCATGTTTCGTGTGACTGTCCCTCTCCCTGTAGAAAGGGGGTCCCCACCTACCCATGAGTAGAACTGCAGTCGGGTGCCCTCCTTCCCCTCTTTATTGTAGGGTCTCCTGGTCCCCACTGTGTAGAGATCATCTGGGTTTCAGAGCAAGGAACACCCTTTGTAAAAGTGAGTCCGTCAGAGCTGGGTTCAAATCCAGACTCTGTCATGTAATAGCTGTGTGACCTTGGCACAGTACCCTTACCTCTCTGTGCTTCAGCATCAGCATCCTGGTGTTTAAGTGGCGATCCTGAGGTCATGGTGAGGATGAAAGAAGACTGTGTGTGTGAAGCCAGGGCCTGACACAGATAACACTACGGCTGTCATTGTCATTGTCATTATTATGGATTACATTTTCCATCATTACAGAGAGTCCCAAGCCCCCAGGGTCAGGAAGACCCCAAAATGGTAATCTGGGTCCTAGTTTCTAGTCCCAGCTCTGTCACCACTTATTGTGTGACAAGGGGCAGTTCGCTTCCCCTCTGTGTGCCGTGGTTTCCTTAGCTGCGAGGTGGGGCACTGGGCCAGGAGGCTCCTACCCCTAGACCCCCTGCCCCAGCCCACCCCCGACCCCCCCAGGGTACTGAACTAGGGAAGTAATGGCTCAGTCCCATTACACTGTCTTGGGCTCCAGTCTCCCAAGGGGCTAAGCCAAGAGGTCTCTGGTTAAACTGTGACCTCCTGCCTTTGCTGTGCCCTCTGTGGACATCCCCCCGCATGGCCCTTTGAGGCGGTCCTCCTTTGAGCACAGACTCTACCAGAGCTGTGGGTCTTTTGTGCCCACTGCCAGCCTTAAGTGCCCCCATGCACCGATGCTGGGCTTGAGAGAGGCAGCAGAGCACTGTCCAGCATCAGGCCTCCAGAAGGCCCCAGGCTGGACCTCTGGCTCTGACTTCCAGTGGAGGAAATCAGGAAGTGCCCAAGACATAGGCAAGTTTGAGGCAGAGCTCATGTGGAGGAAAGGGAGCCTGCGGTGTTCCCATTGTGGCTCAGCGGGTTAGGAAACTGACTAGCATCCCAGAGGATGCAGGTTCGATCCCTGGCCTCACTCAGTGGGTTAAGGATCCAGCATTGGAGAGTTCCCTTCGTGGCTCAGCAGTTAATGAACCCAACTAAGATCCATGAGGCTGCGGGTTTGATCCCTGGCCTTGCTCCATGGGCCAGGGACCCGGTGGTGCTGTGAGCTGTGGTGTAGGTTGCAGATGTGGCTCAGATCCCCCCATTGCTGTGGCTGTGGTGTAGGATGGAAGCTGCTGCTCCAATTCGACCCCTGGCCTGGGAACCTCCATCTGCCGTGGGTGTGGCCCTAAAAAACAAAAAAGAAAAGAAAAGAAAAGAAAGGGAGCCTGGGATTTCCCATCGTGGTTCAGTGGTTAACAATGAGACACGACTAGGAACCATAAGGTTGCGGGTTCGGTCCTTGGCCTTGCTCAGTGGGTTAAGGATCCAGTGTTGCTGTGAGCGTGAGCTGTGGTGTAGGTCACAGACACAGCTCAGATCCCACATTACTGTGGCTGTGGTGTAGGCCCCTAGCCTAGGAACCTCCATATGCTGCAGGTGTGGCCCTAAAAAGACAAAAGACCAAAAAAAAAAAAAAAAAAGAAAGAGAGCCTGGGACGCAGACTGGTACTGGGCTCTTCCCATGACCCTGCACCGGCCATAAGGTGGCCACCATTCACCATCAGTCAGGATTTAACCACCCCAAGTGTGCGTCTCCCATCAGTGCTGTGACAGATGAGCTGGGGGCAGGCGGCACCATTCCCATTTTACAGATGAGGAAGCAGAGGGTTATGTGATTTGACCAGGGTTGAGCCCCTGCTAAGAGTCTGGCACTCTTGTGACCGCCTCAAGCTCCCTCTTCATCTGACTGCCTTCCTGGGAGGACACACGGAGGGCCAGGGCCAAGACATCCCAGCTGCTCACGTGGAAAATTGACAGGAAAGGCAAAGCAAAGATGTGGTGATGAACAGAGCTTTAGGAACAAAGACTTTTTTAAAAAATAGGAGTTCCCGTCATGGCTCAGCGGTCATGAACCCAACTAGCATCCATGAGGATGCAGGTTTGATCCCTGGCCCTGCTTAGTGGGTTAAGGATCTGGTGCTGCCGTGAGCTGCAGTGTAGGTTGCTGATGCAGCTCAGATCCCACGCTGCTGTGTCCATGGTGCAGGCCAGCAGCTGCAGCTCAGATTTGACCCCTAGTCTGGGAACTTCCATATGCTGCAGGTATTGGCTTGAAAAGCAAAAATAAATAAACAAATAAATAAAAAATAATGGGTTAATCAGGGGCCTGAGGCCAAAGCAGCCATACCTGGACAGGACTGTGGCAGAGGCAGCCCTTCCACACCTGTTTGTTCCTTTGAAGCTTAGCAGACAGGCATCTTATTGTAATTAGCACACCCATTTTACAGAGGGGAAGGCTGACGTTCCATGTCAACGCTAGGATTGGTGGGAGGCTGAGGGGAAAGGAGGGAGGATTTTGAGAAGGAGCTTCCCATGGGCCAGTGTCCTGCCCTGGCTACAGGCTTCAGTTTCTGGGCAGTGGCAGGACAGGCCTTTGTTGCCACAACCACTTATGGAGAATATTATGGGTGCCAGACCCGGGGTTCAGTTCCTGCCTTCCAGGTGTTGGGGGGACCCACGAGGCAAAGGTCGTGGCCTGTGCCACCTCAGCAGAGGTGGGTAGGGGGCTTAGGGGAGACTGAGGAGGGGCACCCAATCCAGGGAGACTTCCTGGAGGAGGTGATGCTTAGGCTTGAAAAGTGAGGAAGAGTTCTGGTTGTGGCTCAGCAAAAATAAACTAGTATCCATGAGGCCCCGCTCAGTGGGTTAAGGATCCGGCATGGCCGTGGCTGTGGTGTGGGCTGGCAGTTGTAGCTCCGATTCTACCCCTAGCCTGGGAACTTCCATATGCTACACCTGCGGCCCTAAAAAGCAAATAAATTAATAAATAGTGAGGAAAGCGGAGCGGGTGCTCCAGGCAGAGGGAATGACCCGAGTAAAGATTCGTAGGCATGTGGCTTGTGAAAGCTGAAGCCGTTTAGAGCGGCCGAGGGGCAGAGTTCACGGCAGGGACAAGTGTCGAGACGGTTGGCAGTAGCCAGATCAGGGTGTCCCCTAAGGAGCATGGCCTGAATGCTAGCAGGGGATGGGGAGCCACAGACTGCCTTTGAGATGGGTCAGGCACGGTGAACAGCCTCAGTCCTAGGCGGGAAGCCAGAGGAGCAAGGGCCCGAGGGAAGCCAGAACTTCCCAAGGGAGGAGAGCCTGGGCCAGGTCCACAGGACAAAAAGCGCTGAGATTTTCAAGGGTGGCTTCTTCAGGGAGCAGCATCAGCAAAGAAGAAGTAGCAGTGGGAGTGGGACTCAGCTGTGTCCATGGACCTCCCCTCCCCTCCCCTCCCCTCGGAGAGATGCCCTCACCCCACGCAGGGAAGGGGTGGGGTCGGGAGAGGAAGGAGGGGGCTCTGAGCCTGCTGAGAGGCGTGAGGCCCGGAGAAGGGGGTCTAGAGCTGGACAGGAACCACCCTGCAGGGAGAGGCAGTGTGGGGTCTCCTGTGGCCTCAGGAGCAGAGCTTGGGGCCCAGGGAAGGGGATGGAGCAGGCCGAGGCTCAGCCTCCCTGCCCAAAGCCCTCGCTCTGAAAGCTACTTTGAGGGAAATCTGTGACCTGCCCCCCACCCCAAGTGCTTGTCCCCAGACTGGACTTTGTACGAAAGGCAAGAGGAGGGCCGAGGGCGTAGGACCTGATCCCAGACCTGGACCTTTCTACTTTAGGAGATTCTTTGGAGAAAGACTCCAGGACCCCAAACCCTGTAGGTCAGCCAGGCGTTAATGCAAGGAGCGTTTATTGAGCAGGACTTGTGGGAAGCCCGAGACTGCTGAGATGGAGTAGCCACCACGGTCCAGTCAGGGCGACATGGGTGAATGGATCCTCCTAACACAGGTGGTAAGTACTGAAGCTGCCTGGGAAGGCTCCCAGGAGGAGGTGTCCAACCCAGAACCACTTGGTAAGAGAATAAGTTTGAAGGATAAAAGGGACCAAGGCCCATCAAGGAGGGAGCTCTTTTCAGAAAAATAGGGCTTCGATTTCCTGTCGTGGCTCGGTGGAAAGGAATCTGACTAGAATCCGTGAGGACACATGTTCAATCCCTGACCTAGCTCAGTGGGTTAAGGAGCCCACCGTTGCTGTGAGCTGTGGTGTAGGTTGCAGATGCGGCTTGGAGCTAGTGTGGCTGTGGCTGTGGTGTAGGCCAGTGGCTACAGCTCTTATGCAACCGCGAGCCTGAGAATCTCCATATGCTGTGGGCACAGCCCTAAAAAGCAAAAAAAAAGAAAAAGAAAAAGAAAAACAGGGTTCAGAAGCCAGAAGTCAAAGGTTACGGGGCAAAGGTCACTCTACTTTTAGCTCAGGGAACAATCCTGGGGGGTTGGCTTTGCAGGGTCTCCTCTGTTGCTCTTTGTCCCAGATTGGGGGGTGGGGGTGGGGGGTGCGGGTGCTGCAGAGGTCTGATCTAGGACTCTCAGATCATGCCCAGCCCGAGGGCATGTGCCCACCTATATACATCTGGGTGGGGCCTAGGCCCAGAGCAGGAGCCCAGGGCTCAGGCAGTGAAGTCCAAGCGAATCCTGGTAGTGAGCTGGAGGTCAGGACAGGAGGTCAGCACGGAGGAGGGGGGCTACACCTCACCCGTCCTCCCCCTCCCCCCTCCCCAGTGGCACCACAAGGCACGCAGCCGCATATCACCCGTGCCAGCCCTCACCTCCCGGCAACGTCGCCGCATTCTCAGCCACGCCATCTGGCGTGCCCGCCGCTCCCCAGAACACTGCGGCGGGCGGGGGGAGGGGGCAGCGGGGCAGGTGCCCACCCCAGAGCGGGGCAGAGGCGGCAGGTCCCCCTCCCCCAACGTCCTTTTGGACCTGAGGTGGGCAGGGGGCCGGGGAGGGGGGTGGGCAGGTGCCCCGGTGCCTCAGGAGGAAGCCTCGAGCGTCTGAACTGGGGGGAGAGTCGGCCTCTGGGCGTCGCCAGCCTGCCCCCTCCCCTTCCTCCTTCCCCGCAGCCCAGCCAGTGCCAGGAGCACAGGCCCGCAGAGGGTCCCCACACTCCTGCGCTGCCCCTCAGCTCAGAGGTGCGGGCGAGACGAGCAGAAGCCCCCGGCCTCACTCTGCTCCTGTCCTCATCCTTCACCTGCCTGCCCCCCTCAGCCCCGGGAGAGACAGTCGGAGGGCGGTGGCCAGGGGATGGACGCCTGGGTTCGACTCCACCTGCTCCCCACGGTGGTTTGGTGGGAAATCAAGTCTCCTTCTCCAGCACACCTGCCCCCCCCCAATCTGATTTGGAGCAAGGTGGTGCTGCTGGGGGTGCTGGTGGCAGCGGGGTCCGGCTAGGTGTCCTCTGGGTGTCAGAATGGGGTGGAGGTTTACAGATTTGTGTGTGTTTTGTTTTTGGGGGGGTTCTGGTGGAGCAGGGGGTGTAAAGAGAGCAGTTTCCTAGAACATTCTCCGGTCCTCTAAGCAGGACTGCCTGGACCGCCCAGGAATGACCTGGCCCCGCCCTCGTCTCCCCGCTGCACCCCCGCCCCCCTCTCAGGACCTCGCCTGCACAAAATGGCCGCCACCCCTGCGAGGCGGCCATTTTAGGTGCCCAGACTGTGGCCTCCCCTGGGACCGGGCTAGGTCTCCATGGGAACCTCAGACCCTCAGCTCCCAGCCCTCTGGATGGGGTGGGCTGCAGAAATGGGCGTCTTCCAGGCCTGGCTGAGGTGCCCACCCTTCCCCTTTCCCTCTCAGAGACCCGGAGGGGACCAGGCCCCTCACCAATTCCCTTCCCCCAATGCCAGGGGGAGGAACAGATGGCATCTCTGGGTGTCCTTCTCCTTCCGTCTCCTTCCTTCCATTTCTGGCTCTTTCTGTCCCTCCATCACGGCGTCTCGGCATCTCTGGGTGCACGGAGAGGAGCACGCAGGTCCGTGGATGTTCACGCTTGTTCGTGTGTATGTGGCCACGTGTGCGCGATCCCTCTTTCAAGCCCATGTCTAAGGCGGGCCCATCCCACACCTCCCTCTGTTCCAATTTTCCCCTGTTTTTTATTGTATCTTCTAAAAAAAAAGTTGAAATGTGTCGAGTGAGAAAAACTTGTTCCATTTTTCTGAAGGAAGAAAAGACAGGGGCAGCAAACAGACTGAGGGGGATAAGGTCCCCCATACCCCCAGGTATGTCCCCCCTACTCCCAGGCCTCCTTCTCCCGGGGGCTGAGGTCATTCCTGATAGGAGATGGGGGACAGATGGAGGAATCTCTGCAGGGCTCCCCCATCCTTGGGAGGTCTGCCTCCTGCCTGGAGCAGAAAGCAGAGCTGGTAGGGGCCTGTGAGGCTTAACCCAACCCTGGGTATTTAAAGGAAAGGGCAGGGGGTATCTTTGGACCCCAAGGGAGCATTCCTTCACTTCCTCACCCATTCACTCTCCCATTAGGTCAACAGAAACTCAGCTCCATGCAGACAAAGCCTTCTAAATGGGTGTGTGTGTTGGGGGGGCAGTATGTGCAAGAAATTGATATTGTCAAGCATGTTACAGTTTTATAAAGTGCTTTAATAAAAGCGAGAGATGGGAGTTCCTGTCGCGGCTCAGTGGTTAACGAATCCGACTAGGAACCATGAGGTTGCGGGTTCAGTCCCTGCCCTTGCTCAGTGGGTTAAGGATCCAGTGTTGCCATGAGCTGTGGTGTAGGTCACAGACGCGGCTTGGATCCCGCGTTGCTGTGGCTCTGGCGTAGGCCAGTGGCTACGGCTCTGATTAGACCCCCTAGCCTGGGAACCACCATATGCCCCGGGAGCAGCCCTCAAAAGGCAAAAAGACAAAAAATAAAAATAAAAAACAAAAGAATAAAAGCAAGAGATGGCACTTATTAAAGGTGCACTTTACTGCAGGCCTGTGCCAAGTTCATTACACGCCCATCCCATTTAGTACCAATGACAGCTTTGTGAGGTGGAGCATAATTGTCCCCATTTTACAGATGGAGAGATCAAGACTGAGAGCTGTCATGTAACTTCCTTAAGGCGTTCAGCCGCTCGAAAGCTGGTAAATAGGGCTGGCCCGGAATTGGAGCCCAAAGCATGTGCATGTACTCAAAGCACCATATGACTGGGGGCTCAAGAAGGACCATGTGTCAGGATTGAAGACCCTCACCCTCAATTAAGGGACAGTAAAGCCTTAGAGGCTGTGCTCAAACGTGAAAAGGGCCCCAGCCAGCACGCCTGAGTCTTCGGCCCACCTGGGGCCTGTCCTCTGGCTCTTCTCGCTGCCATGCTGAGCGCCCCAGACCATCTGCTATAAATGGAAGTCTGCCTTCCTAGGACCAGGATGTAGGAGTGGAGGTAAACTTACCACGGACTTCTCATCCATGGGGACCCCTGAGGCAGATGCTTGGATTGTAGAAGGAGCACAGAGCCGGGAGTCAAGCCCCTGGGTTCTAGACCCAGCTCTGCTCTCCACTGGGTGTTTCTGGGTGAATCAGTCCCTCTCTATGGGCCTCCATAGAAGAGAGTTTGAGGTGCCTTTTGGTACCTGGTCAAGTGCCTCTGATGGCCTCACACAGGGCCAGCACCCCCTCCTCCAAGGCCTCCTTAGCCATCCCGTGTGCCTCTGCTTAGCTTGTAATTCATTCTACCAGGCACCAAATCAGCATCTAGCAGCCCAGGACCCCTTCTGGAGGTCCTAGAGGGAGAAATGGGTGCCTGTCCAGACTGACGATGAAACCCCTGTCTTTGCACCACGCAGTGCTTGGCGCGTGGTTGACCTCAAAGTGTGTGGTTAAGGGATAACTGAAGCCTCTGGAAGCTGGAGCGGGGAAGGGACAGGAAATGTGGGTCTGAAACACAAATGCCTGAATAAGGGTGTGGACAAGGGCCTCCCTACACCTGGTTGTGATTACCTGCTTACACGCCTGAATCAGAGTAGGGATGTGTATCTGTTTTCTGCACCACAGAGTTAGGAACGTGTGTGTGCGCGCGCGTGTGCGTGCGCCCCTGTGGGTCTAAAGCTACCTCCCTCAACCTGTGCCATGTGCATCTGTGTCTGGCCCAGTGAGAGGGTTGAAAGGTGAACTGTAAGATAAAACAGCAGTTTCCTACCTTCCTTATCCAGACACCTGTCTGACCTACCTCCCTTTGGCTATTCTCAAGACTGCTGGATTTGGCTTCAGTACTTTCTGTATTTTTTGCAGGGGGAGGGGAATGTTTGAGAATCCTCTAGGAACTTTAGGCAATGCCCAGCCCTGCCCCCTCCTCCCTCAAATAAGCGAGTCCAAGGCCAAGAGAGAAAACAACAGGGGCGGGGGCACTGGTGGCTTACCTAGCAGGGGGAGGGGATGCTGGGCAGGGAAGGTGGGGGGAGAGGAGGGAGAGGTTTCTGGAGTAGGGATCGAGGCTTCGCCCTCTCCCCCACCCCCAGACAGTGGGTGTATAGGCTCATCCTGGGGGTTCCTTTCCATCCCCATCCCAACATTCATACGCCCCCCCCAACAGCCAAGGAGATCGCTCCTGTCGGCTGACTCCACAGACACACACACATGTCCCCACAGACACGCACACGCCCATGCAGAGGCACAGACATCCAGGCAAGTCTTTCCTTTTCTCTGTCTTTCCCTTGGTTTGAATTTCGTTCAGCCACATATGTTGTGTGTGCGTGAGGGTGGGTGGGGGAGGGGCAGACAGGGATGAGGGATGGCACGGTGCCAACATCTACCTATGGGGCTGAGGCCAGGGACACCCCCAACGCCCACCCTGGGAGGGGGCCTCAGCTGTCCCTTTGTGACCGAGGGAACCCTCCTGGGGGGGAGGCAAACCTAGAGGTCCTTTCTCCAGACCCCAGGGTCTGGTCCCTGACCCACCTTTGGGGACCTGCAAAGGAGGAGATGGGCAGAGCTGGACCCCAGAGGGAGCACAGAATTGGGGACACCGCAAACCCCCAGTTTCCAGCCTCGCTACCCCATTGTTCCCATGTGGGGAACTCTATATCCAAGGGGGGCAACTCCTCCTACCTCCCTCTCAATCCCTGCTTTCCCTGCGTTGGGCGGGGAGGGCGGCAGAGATATTTATTTATTTCCTTTATTTATTTAATTTTTTTTTTTTTTTTTTTTTTGGAGTAGAGAGTGACAGATGGCGGCGGGTCCCGGGGGAGCCGGCTCTCCCCCAATGCAGACGCATGCCAATCACCGTCTCTCATGTGATAGCTGCTGCCCGTGACGTGCCAAGCCCATATGGCCTGGCATAGAGGCTGGTACCCCGCCTGGTAGAGATGCCACACTCGCTCCGCGGTTCGCATGGCGCTCTGAAGACGCCGGCGCCTGCCGCCTTGAGGAGCCGCTGCCCCCGCTCCCTGAAGATGGGGGAACAATGAAATAAGCGAGAAGATTCCTCTTCTCCCCCCTCTCTCTCTTGCCCCCCTCCCCCCCCTCCCCTCCCCTCTCCCCTTGACTCCTCTCCGAGGTAAGTTGTCCGAAAGGGAGCTTGATCTGACCCCCCGGTTGGGGGGTGGGGGGGCGGCTTCTTCTGCCGACAGTAGGTTTCCCAAAGCCGCCCTTCCGGGGACATTGCCCCCTCATGGGGTGGGCACCGGAGGCGCCCCGGGTTCCCTCTCCCCTAGGGGCAGCAGCTCTGGGGGCTGCGGAGGGAGGTGTCTCTGCCTGCGATGGGCTTGGGGAGGAGGAGGAAGCAGGGTTATGAGGGGGCGTGAAGGGGCTGAGATGGGAAACCCCCCCCCATGGCTGTCCCGGAGGAACCTTCGACCTTTCCCCACCACCGAAAAAAAGAGAGAGAGAGAAGCAAACAAACAAATTTGGGTTTTTTTCCATCGATCCTGAAATACAACGAGATTTGAAGAGCCGTGTAGGAGGGAGGCAGTTTAAAGGGGGGAAGGGGGTCCCTGACCGCAGGGGAGACGGACGGGGCTCGCTTCTCTCAGTCTCCACCCCACGCCGGGATTTCTCAGTCCTCGCCGCCCCGAGCCGGCTCCGGGAGCTGGGGACGCCCGGCTGGAGGAGACGATCCTCCCGCCTCTGGAATTGGGGCTGCGGGGGTGGGGGCCGAGCCGAGGGCGGCGCGCGGCCAAGTTGCAAATTGGATTAGGGAGCGTGGGGGTGAGAGCCACGGGAGGGTGGGGGAGCCGGGCGGAGGGGCCCGGGCAGCCGGAGCTGCCGAGCGGGGCAGCTGTCCCCACCGGCGGCTGCCCAGCCTTCCTCCACCGCCGGAAGAGAAGGGGCTTTCTGGGCGATCGCGCCGCCTTCCCCCCCACCCCACCCCCAGCGAAGAGATCTGTCCCCCAAAGCCCCTGCTCCTTCCCTGTCCAGACCCGGAGAGGACTCGGCGCGGGGAGCGGCCCCTCGTTCAGGCGAGGGGTGGAGCCGGGGCCCAGCGCCGGGGAAAGGGCCTGGGCCGAGATCCCGGGCGGGTGGCTGGGGCTGGGGTGGGCTGGGCTGGGCTGGCTTGGGGTGGGGCCGGCGGAGGAGGTGGGCATCCAGGGCCCCCAGGCAGGAACCCGCACCTGACTCGGGGCTGGAGGCGGGTTGGTGGGGGAGGGCATGACCCCAGCGCGCCCCTCACTCTGTGCTCTCTGTCTCCCCTTCCCGCCCGCCGGGCGCCCTCAGGCACCATGCTGACCCGCCTGTTCAGCGAGCCTGGTCTCCTCTCGGACGTGCCCAAGTTCGCCAGCTGGGGCGACGGCGACGACGACGAGCCGAGGAGCGACAAGGGTGACGCGCCGCCGCCACCTCCGCCTCCGCCGGGGCCCGGGGCTCCGGGGCCCGCCCGGGCGGCCAAGCCCGTCCCTCTCCGTGCAGACGAGGTGCCGGAGGCCGCGCTGGCCGAGGTCAAGGAGGAAGGCGAGCTGGGGGGCGAGGAGGAGGAGGAAGAGGAGGAAGAGGAAGGGCTGGACGAGGCAGAGGGCGAGCGACCCAAGAAGCGCGGCCCCAAGAAGCGGAAGATGACCAAGGCGCGCCTGGAGCGCTCCAAGCTGCGGCGGCAGAAGGCGAATGCGCGCGAGCGCA
The DNA here is from genome assembly GCF_054392235.1 of Sus scrofa. Lineage (NCBI taxonomy): Eukaryota > Metazoa > Chordata > Mammalia > Artiodactyla > Suidae > Sus > Sus scrofa. The sequence continues at coordinate 22,988,156 of NC_139394.1, forward strand.
ACCGCATGCACGACCTGAACGCGGCGCTGGACAACCTGCGGAAGGTGGTGCCCTGCTACTCCAAGACTCAGAAGCTGTCCAAGATCGAGACGCTGCGCCTCGCCAAGAACTACATCTGGGCGCTCTCGGAGATCCTGCGCTCGGGCAAGCGGCCCGACCTGGTGTCCTACGTGCAGACGCTGTGCAAGGGCCTGTCACAGCCCACCACCAACCTGGTGGCTGGCTGCCTGCAGCTCAACTCGCGCAACTTCCTCACGGAGCAGGGCGCCGACGGCACGGGCCGCTTCCACGGCTCGGGCGGCCCGTTCGCCATGCACCCCTACCCGTACCCGTGCTCGCGCCTGGCGGGCGCACAGTGCCAGGCGGCGGGCGGCCTGGGCGGCGGTGCGGCGCACGCCCTGCGGACCCACGGCTACTGCGCCGCCTACGAGACGCTGTACGCGGCGGCGGGCGGCGGCGGCGCGAGCCCGGACTACAACAGCTCCGAGTATGAGGGCCCGCTCAGCCCCCCGCTCTGTCTCAATGGCAACTTCTCGCTCAAGCAGGACTCGTCGCCCGACCACGAGAAGAGCTACCATTACTCTATGCACTACTCGGCGCTGCCCGGCTCGCGGCCCACGGGCCACGGGCTGGTCTTTGGCTCGTCTGCTGTGCGCGGGGGCGTCCACTCGGAGAATCTCTTGTCTTACGATATGCACCTTCACCACGACCGGGGCCCCATGTACGAGGAGCTCAATGCATTTTTCCATAACTGAGACCTCGCGCCCGCCCCTTTCTTTTTCTTTTGCCTTTGCCCGCACCCCTGCCCCCAGCCCTGTCCCCAGCGCAGGGGCACCCCCAACTACCCCGGCGTGGGGCGCGGGAGCGGGCCGCGTGTCCTGCCGTTCTCCTGGGCAGCACGGTCCTCTTACCTGTGGGTGGCCCGTCCCAGGGGCCTCGCTTCCCCCAGGGGACTTGCCTTCTCTCTCCCCAAGGGGTTCCCTCCTCCTCTTTCCCAGGGAGTACTTCTACAGGGACCCCTCTTCGGGCACTCCCTGGAGATCAAACGCCCCCCCCAATTCCTAATCCTTGCTCTTAGGTTTCCTCCTCCCCTTTCCCCCTGCAGGCCCAAAGGCGTTGGTAAGGGGGCAGCTGAGCGGTGGGATACTGTTTTCCTGTTATTATTATTATTATTATTATTATTATTATTATTATTATTGAAACAGACACCAAGCTGCCAAGGCAGAAAGGAGCCGGGCGCCCCTTCTTTCTTGAAGAGGGCAGAAGTCAAGGCGCCGGAGCCAGGACCTGGAAGCCCTAGTCCCCAGCCCCTAGTCTCAGCGTTTTGTGATTTTAATTTTGGCGGGAGGGAATGTGGATGGAGAGGAAAGAGAGAGGCCAAGACAATTTGTAACTAGACTCCATTTTTCCCTTTTCCCTTTTTTAAACAAACAAACAAACATACAAAAAAAAAAAAAAAAAAAGGCTAAGAGGCGACGGAGGCCGAACGCAGAGTCCGGATCGGAGAGAAAACGCAGTAAGAACTTTTAGAAGCAATAAAAGGCAAAAAATTACTACTACCAATAATAAAAAGACACAAATATCTATGCAAGGAGGTTCTGACTGAGCCTAGCGGCCCGGCCCGGCCCCGGGGTGCCCCCTCCCGGCCCGCGGGCCGCGCCGCCCAAGCGCGGATCTGTGCACTTTGGTGAAGTGGGGGCCGGCGCTGCCCCCTCCCCTCCCCAGGTTCTTACAATCAGTGACTCGGAGATTTGGGGCCCCAGTGCCACTGCCCTCCCCCGCCCCGTCCCTGTTGTGCGTCATGCTGTTTTTTAAAAACCTGTTTCCAAATTTGTATGGAATGGCAAATTGTTGGGGGGGTCGGTTTGGGGAGGGAGGGTTTGCATGAAAGACACACACGCACACCACACCGCACGCACACGCAGGCCCGGCGCCGGCATCCGGGGACAGAGGGAGAAGAGCTCACCGGCCCCCATTTCCCGCAGGCACCTCTATCCCTTCCCAGGAGGAGGGTGGAGACCGAGACCTGGAAGCAGCCCCGCCTCTCTGCCCGATGGTGCCTCGGTGGGCGCCGGGCACCCGGCGATTTCCGGTGGCTGGAGAGGGGGTTCTTGTCCAGGCGTCTTCTTGGCTCTTGGCTCTGGCTGGCAGGTGGGCAGGGAGAGGGCTGAGGGCTCCTTCGAGGTTTCCAAAAAAAGGGGCAAAAGGAGAACCTCTTCCCACCGGAGGCAGGAGATCAGGCATCCAAACACTCGATGCAAAAATGCAAACCCACAGGCGACACACCCACACACTCACCCACACACTCACACGCAATTTTACCTTCCTCTTGTAGCGAAGATGAAACTCCCGTCGGACACCCGAAGTGCATTGCGTGTTTCTGTTCAGTTTAATGACGATTAATAAATATTTATGTAAATGAGATGCAAAGCCGGACCCGCTTTCTCACGGTGGCCTCATTTCATTCCGGGCATTGAGCTGGGGCTCCGGGTGATGGAGAAACAGTCAGGTGACTGTGCGGTGGTCAGAGAGAGGGACCCTGGACATTCCTGGGTGGGATCCCCACACTATAAACCCCCTCACACCTACCCACCGGGCACCGACCAGCTCCACTCACTGCCCCTCCCAGACCTTACTTACACAGACTCACACACGCCCCCAGCATAGAGCTTTGCACGAGTCTCATTATACTCCTTCGGTTCCCAAACATGCACACACACCTCCTTTGAAAACAAAATTATCTTTTCATCACTGAAAAATGACCGAGTTGGGAGCGGTCAGTCATTTTACAACCCTCTGCCCACTGTTGCAAAAAACGAGTGTGTAGAGATGAAGAGACAGACAACCCTTTGAGCCAGACAGGGATGTTTTTAAATTTAAAAAAACGATCAGGTTATGAGGATGAAATAATCATGGAAGAAGTCTTTTCAGTCTTCAATTTGCGTTTCAGGGGACTCAAGGGAATCAGCCATTTTTAACCTTAGGAATGTTGAAATTTGCAGGGGTGTTGATGAGGTTGGAGGAACCCCCCCGCCCCCCGAGTCCTATGAGGAGGCCTGAGTCTAGGAGGCCACCAGGTAGATGGAATGGAGCTTGACCTACTCCACAAGCTGCCCCAGCAAGGCAGCAGGAAACCCTCTGGTCCACACAGGAACAACCCCTTTCCTGCCAGTGCAGTTCCCTGTAGAACTAGGTGGGAGGAGGAAGGGCACTGCGGAGGAGCCTGTCCTACTGCCCAAGCTGCTTCCCCCTCAGAGTTCTCTTTCTCTGAGCCTCAGGGGCAGAGGCAGCTCTGAACAGACTTCCCTGAAACATTCCCTCTGGAATATCTGGAGAGGGTTTAAGTCTCCAACCACCGCCCCCGTTCCAAAGCTTGAACACACTTAGGAGAACCAGGATCAGACTGTTTCTGACGCTGCTGACTGAAATTATTTTTTTCAAAAACACTTCTGCTCATTTTAGGTCTGAAACGGGCATTGTAGTGTTGAGTCTGGGGCTTGAGGTCAGGCATGCTGAGGCTTTTAAAGGGAGGATCCAAGACCCCAAGCTGAGAACGCCCTGAAAAAAGGGGGAAAGGGAAAGAGAGTTGAAGAGGGACTTCCTGGGTGTGAAAGGGTGGATCTGATTATAGTCTCTGACCTTGAGCTCCGAGGCTCCCCTAAATGACCAACCCACGTCTTTGCCCTCCTTCCTCCAACCCAGGATAGCGGAAGGCGGAGCAGAGACCGGGAGGGGAGCTGTCCGCTCCCTGGTGCTGACTCTTGTCCAGCCTCACGCTTTCCCGCCCCAGAGGGAGGCCCGAGCTTGCCTGGCCCCGGGGAGCTCCGGGCGGCTTGAGGCCCTTCCCGGCTGGCCTGCCGGGATTCTGGGCAGAATTTTTCCCCAGTTTGAGGAGAATTTCACTGGAGTCCTTTCAAAATGTCACCACCTTCTCTGTAATTCTCATAGGATCAATTCTCTAGTGTGAGATTAAGAACCGGGCCTTTTGCTCTGAGGATTCACCCCTGTCGGTGATCAAAGGGGGTCTCTCAGATCTCCAAATCACCCCTGCTCTTGGAAGAAAGAAGCTGACCCACCTTCACTATCCCTCACTTCCTGCATAGACTATGGAGTAAGATGCACACCTCGGATCCAAATCTGAAGGAGTCTGGTCTGAGCCTGGCATGGGGCAGTCCTGGCAGGGGCAACTAGAGAGAAAAGGAACTCCGTACACATCCCGAGGCCCGAGTCTTATCCTGCCCAAAGAGCAAGGTTAATTGGGATTCTCCCACACTCAGCTGGTTTCCTAGAACCCGCTCTGAAGTCCCTGAATGGGCCGCATCCAAGTGGCTTGGGGCGGGAAGCAAAAGACCCCTCTGTGTGGTTCCCCTGGCCAGACCCCAGACTTCTGCGCTTTGCTCTTGGGGCTACCCCAAGCGGCTCATGCCTGTTTTGAAAGCCAGATTCCAGCGCCTTTCCAAGGATGTTGACAACTCTTCGGCCGCTGCATCTGTGGTCACCTCGACAGGTGGAGTGGCCGGGCCCCTTTTGGGGGCGGGGATCTCTAGCGCCTCTGCTTCTGATGAACCTGGCGTCCACAAAAGCCTCCCTTTTCCCAATTCCTGACCCTTCCCCCACACTCTCGGCACTCTGACAGCGCTGTATCCTCCCATCGCCCTCCTCCCCAACACTCAACTTCCCTGGCGAGATGGCGAAATGAGCAGGAGAAGAAGATGCGCGCGGACACACGGCCCCAAACTCCCCCTCGCAGGTCTTTTTCTCTCGCTTTCTCTCCCGCTTGCGCGCACACACACACGGAGAAGCTCCAGGAAGAGAAAGGGGGGGTGGTGGCAAAAAGGGGCCAGAGCGGTGGGAGGGAGAGGGTGAGGGGAGAAGTCGCGGAGAGGACGCCCTCCTTGCCCTGGCCTGAGCGGCGGGATCTCCAAACAGAACCCGCCGGCTCAGCTCAACCCCTGGGCTGCCAACCCCAAGGCTGGAGCCGAGATCAGTCAAGGCGGCGTCTTCCCGCCTTGATTTTCCCATCCCCACTCAAAGGCCAGCGCTTGGAAGTGACCGGGAAATAGAGGTGTCTCTGAGTCCAAGCCATTTGTAGATCCAGGGAAAGAGAGGGAAGGCCCTTTGGCTTCTCTTCTCTCCATTTAACCCTATTCCAACCAGGATCTGGACGGTTAGCCCCTGAGCCCCAGCGAACCCCCCAGGGAACCCTCAGCTCTGATTTCATCACCCAGAGGGACAGTGCAATAAACCAGTGAGTACAGTCCAGGGAACTGAGCCCCACCGGAGTCAGCCACGGAGAAGCCCTTTCACTCCCTAGACTCTGTGGGTTTGTGGTTACGGCTCTCTTTTGCCCTTTTATGGGAAAATCCACCAGCCAGAGGAGGCAGGGATTTCCCGCAGGGGGTCAGATATTTTGTCCTCTCTTGGGCGACCTTTGCTTCCTCCTCTTCTTCAGAATCTTAACCCCAAATTGCCTGCTAACCAGAATCTGTTCCTTTGAGAGAACACTGACACGGAGAGATAGTTCTAGATTCCACAGTTTCATTCTCAAGGAAGGAGAGAAGAAGAGACAGTGCAGACCAGGTCTGACCAGCCAGGGGCCCCCATGTGACACCGGGGTCAGCCCAGGATTCCACCTGACCTGCCCCTATGTGCTCAAAGGAGAAAGGTTTTTGTTTTTGTTTTTGAGAGATGTGGGAGGGGGCAGATGGGCCTTGGCTGTCACAACAGGCTATCCAGCTCACAGTCCAAGACACTGTCACTTTTCTTTCTTTAGGGCTGGGTGCCCAGGCACTGGGCACAGGCCCAGAGGAGAGGTCTTCACCTGGGCTGTGAGAAATTCTGAAACTCTACTCCTTTTCCAAATCCTGAAGCAGCTTCTGCTTTTCCATTCTGCATCTTTTAAAATTCAGGACAAAGTTTTCCTGGTTGAGAAGTGGTAAGAAAGGGCACAGACACCTTGGGAAGGCTGTTTTACTTTCTGAAATTTTCTCTGCTCTTAAAGCACCAGGAGCATCCCAGCTGCCTGGGAGTGCCAGCATGAGAAGGCCCAGATTTGGCACAGGGGCAATGGGTTTCTGGGGACAGATACCGCTGGGATGGGGGCCTCAGCCCCCTGGTGCAGGGAGGAGAAGCAGGGGTGCTCAGAAGGGTGAGGACCAGGGAATCCCTAGAAGCTGCTGTGCCAAGGGAGCAGGTGGGGGGGGTACTGTGTTGGGTGGAGATGATGCCCAGATGTTCTCCGGGGTGTGGCTCTGGTGTCGCCTACTCACCTGCCTCCAGCACAGGAGCCCAGAGGGGTCACCCAGGGCTGTGACTGAGGCTCCAGGGTTCCATAGAGTGTGGGCTGGTGTTCTGTTATTCATACCTTTCTCTGGGCTTCTCTCCACCTCTGTTTGCATCTCATTCCTCTTTTTGGAATTAATTGAATTAGGAACAGGTCTTTCCCGGAGCACTTCCACTTCCCGCCCGGAGGCTGCGCTAGCCAGGAGGCCAAGGCTGCGGTGAGGTCGGGTCCCACCAGGGCTGAGGAAGCCCCCACCCCGCTTTGGGGACCTGCATGCCAGTTCCTACCCTTAGCCAAGTCTTCACCAAGGGCACAGCTGGGCGGGGTCTGGGCAGTCCGCCCGGCTTGGGACATCTGTTCTCGCCAGAGTCGCATTAAAGGCAAGGCGGTGTGGGGGGGTGCTCAGAACCAACCCCCCCCCCCATTCTGAGCTGATGCCTGCTTTCATGACTGACTGCAGGCTGAGACCGCAGGGGACACTGGACTCGCAGTTTTTCTTTCCTCTTGGGGAAAAGCGAGAGAATCAGTGCGGGGCACGTGGGGCTTTCTCTCTTGCCTTCATCTCTGCAGCCCCCTTCCACTCTCTCCTCAGAGGCCACAGCCGGCCTGACTCCTGGAGGGCAACAGGGTACTCCTGCCCCGCGGGAGCTGCCCAGGAGTCCCTGGAGGCACAGGAGCGCAGGGTACTGCAGAGGCTGTGGGCCGGCTGAATGCAGAACTGATCCCGCTTGCAGCGAACTAGCGTCTAGCATCGGCTGGGCTCTGAGGCAGAGGCCGGGGCGCTGTGCACGGGGTGGGTTAAAAACAACTCAATTAAAACATTGAAAACATTTGGGTTTATATTGGGGGGAGGGCGGCGCTTAAAAAAAATCTGAGAAGAACCACACAGCCTCTAAGCAAAACCAAAACAAAATCCTTAACTACTGATCATTTTGCAAAAAAAGACAGAAAAATTCCTCAGACACTTCTCCCTTGATGCCTCCACGAAAAAAGCTCCCAGCTGGCCAAGCCCGGTGCCTGGACACCCCTTCACCACCCCAGTGCCCTGGCGCCAAGCCCAGGTCGCCCCCTGCCCACCCTTCGCTCGCGTGTTGGTGCCAGTCTGTGCCACTCAGCCGGTGCCCGGTGCCCGGTGCCAGGCGCGGGGGGAAAGCGGGGAGGAGCCGAGGCTCCAGCTTAAATTCCATGGCATCTGTTCATTATTATACAGTGAGGATTTTTATATGGACAGCTAAATTAAAGACAGATTTTTGCCAGAATTGCAGATCCCATAAAAATGATGACACAGGATGGGGGCTTTTTCTTTAAAAAAGAAAAAAAAAAAGAAAGATTAAAAAACACATCCCAACAATCCACAACCCAAACCCTTGTGCCCTCTTCTTCGACATTATCGAGTTTCTTTGCTCCCTTTGCCTGCCTCCTCTCCTTCCACCAGCACGGACTGCCCAGGGAGAACCAAACCCCATCGGCTCTTCATGCCCACCCTGCTCACAGATGCCCAGTAACCAACCGGCTGACTCCCATAGCCACGTGGGGTGGGCAGAGGTGGGATAGCCAGGGCACGTGTGGAGGGTCAGGATGGGAACTGGAGCTGGGAGAGAGTTGCCAGAAAGGGGTAGGAGTCAGGGGGCTTGACCTTTCCACATTGTTCATTCGAAAGGCTGCGTTTTTGGCAGGTTGCCAAGGCTGGGGACAGCCGGAGAGTATCAGGCAGGTGGAACCCTCCATTCTGGGGGCAGCAGACAATGCCCAGGTCTCCCTCTCTAAGGGAGAGGATGATCCGAATATGGGGCTCTAGGCACAATTTGCCCAGGAGCTGGAGTTCTGGAATTTGAAATTCCAGAGATTCTAGAAGGCACCTGGGTGCTAAATATTCTAGGGCTTGCAGGGATCCAGGAATTCTGGGTCCTGTGTCAGGAAGCAGATCTTCCAGACTCCGGTGGCTCTGGTGGCAGAGGCTCTAGTTGCAAACGATTTGAAGTTTGGGGATGACGTTCTGGGGCCCTGGGGCAGACTGGAAAAGTCTGGGCAGACAACCAGGGGAAGACGGAAGGAATGAGGGCCCCTCGCAGGGGTCCAGTCACATCCCCCCAAATGAGTGGGAGCCTGTCTTATTTTTTCTTTCATTCAATTTTTTTTTCAGGGAAGAAAAAAAAAAAAAAACACATATCTGTGGCGTTCTGTGTCCTTCAGACAATTGCACTGTCTGTGTCTGTGTCTGTCTGTGTGGCTGTCTGCTCATCTCCCTCAGATTTGGAGCTGACAGAATTCATATCAGAGGGCTGAGCGCAGGGACATCTGTGTGCGGAATGACTGTGCCTACTCGAACCTGCCAATCGCTCCTGGCACGAGCTGGGTAACAAATGCCTGTTACCTCGGAATGCTGGCGGGTGGGGGTGGGGTGGGGTGGGGGAGGGCGCCTGGCACCACCAGGCTGCCAAGCCCTGCCAAAGCCCCCTCCTGCCCTCAGCGGGTCCCGCCTCCTTCCCCGAGTTGGGGGTCCACGAAATTGGATTGTTCATTAATTAGCAGCGATTAGAAAATTGGGGTGTCTCAGCCTCGGCCGACCGGTCTCCTTGGCCTCCCTAAGCTCGCGCCCCGCTCCCCTCTGGTCCTCCCTCCGCGCTCTCCAGATTAACTCCGGGGTTTCTACCCAGGGCAGGCAGGCGGCCAGTTTGGGGGGGGGTGGCTCACGGAATGCAAGGAAAAGGGGGTCTCTGGAGGGAAGAATTCCGCCGAAGTTGCCAGGAGGAGTTTCGGTCGCGAAGTGTGAGGTTCTGGGTGCAGGGTGTGCATAGACGCGGCTGGGCGGTGGGGTGGGGCAGAGAGACGGGAGCTCGCGGACCGAGACAGAGGCGAGAGCGAGGGGGCTGAGGAGATGCTGCAGAAGGGAAGGCGCGAGAGAAGGCAGGCGGCCCGGCAGCGGCGACTCGGTCCCCTCCGCGCCGGGAGCCTCCGAGGCTCAGCCCCAAGCCGCCGCCGCCACCCGGCCGGCCTCCGCCGCCCCTTGGCCGGGGCCTTGGGGCCGCGCTTCCGGATCCATCAGCTCGTTCTGCTGTCGGAGGTGGGGGAGGGGAGGGCGCCACGCCACAGCCGGTGCCAGCTGGGGGGGGGGTTATTGCGAGGAGGGGCGGAGAGCACATCTAAAATTCCGAGACATCTGTTCACCCAGGGAGGAGACACCGGGGCGCAAGAAGCCTGGGCGCCCCCACCCCGCCGGCTCGGGCCCGCGGTTCCCGACACCGCCCCCCCCCCGCCCCCCGTCCCCGCCCCAGGCCAAGCCCCTACCCGCAACCACCCACACCAGCCTGCTGGGGAGGTGGAGGCAGAGGACGCTCCAGCTTGGGTTGGGGGGCTGCTGTCCTACTGGTGGGTCCCTCAGAAGAGGAGAATCGGGGCCCAGGGGGAGGGGTGTGGGGAGTGGAGATCCTGCAAAAGGAGGAGGTGGAGGGATGACGGTCGGAGTAGATCTCCCCAGAGCCCCCCCCCACCCCCCGGCCCCCGCTGATGCACACTCGGATACAAACGTTCCCAGTCCTATAAACACCCATAACTGGCCCCCTTCACACTCAATCACTTATTTATTCCAGCAGTTTCACAGATACTTGGTCTGTGCTGGGCCTGAGCTAGAAAGTGGGGACATACTTCTTACCCACCAGAAACTGTGAGCACATTCAGCTCCCCGAGTGCACAGGCCGGCACCCTGCCCTGCCACACACACAGATTCTGTCCTTCGTGGGAGGGGGACCTGGAGGGAAGAGGTTCCAGGGGCAGCTTCATCCTCATTATAAGCAGCTTCCCCAGGGGAACCCAGGACTGGATCTAGGAGACCTAGTGGGGGGCTCTGGACCCACCTCCAGCTGCTTGTCACCTTCTTACCTACTCTGTAGTGGTGGGAGCCTCTGCCCCCAGGTTTTTCCCGAACAAGTGCCAACCCCATTTCCCATCAAGCCTTGATGACCACCTCTCTCTTTTCCTGCCTTGGCCTGGCACCTGCCCCTCCACCAGGGCCGCCCTTGCTGGGCCGACAGAGGCCAGGCCTCTCAGCTGGGAAGTGTCCATGTGGTTGCTACTTAAAAACTGATTTATGAGGCCGCGGCGGCTGCGGAGGCTTGGCCTGCGGTCCTGGTAGTAATCAAGGGCATATGCCCATCTTGCCTGGCACTGCCCAGCTTGTGAGCCCAGCCCTGGCCTCTGCTCTCCTGCTGGGAAGGGAGAGGCAAAAAGGTACTAACTCTTCTTTCTCTTCAGGCCGTCTCCTCCTCCACTCTCTTCCTTTTCCTCCTCCTCCTCTTTTCCTCCTTCCTCTCTCCCTCCTCCCTTCATCCCTCCTCCTTCCCTCCCTCCCTTCCTCTTCCTTCTCTCCCAAGTGGCACGGACCAGCCTGTGTGCCGGGCTGGCGCTCACAGCTGCAGCCCATCTGCTATGATTGAATGGTGACAGTGATGAGACAGGAGCTGGGGGGGGGGGAATGGGAGGACATGGGGGCTGCCCTGCCACCCCTCACCCCTCCTTGTGCTGACACCCCCACGGGTTCCCTTGACCTCCAGAATGAGGCCATTCATTTGGCCTGTGAAGGGTGGGGAAACCCCACCCCTCTAAGTAGTGAGGGAATTCCTTTCCTCCCAAAGAGATTCCTGAGAAGAAAGAAGGGGACGAGGAAGAAGCAGAGGGGAAGTTAGAAAAAAAGGCAAAGGGATTGCTGTTGGGAGAGCAGTCTGGAAGAAATGATCCACGTGTCCACGCCCTTACAGGCTTGAATGGGGCTGGGGGACCAGCGCTGAACAGGGGGGCATGCCGAGGCTCCAAGCTGGGCAGAGAGATGCTGATGTAGGTCCAGGGTCCAGGTTTTTTTGGGAATCCAGGAAGATGTCCTTAATGGCCCCTGGTGAATACCCGGTTCCCTAGACCATGAGGTTCCCCCTCTGTACCCCAGAAAACCTCCTGGCTCCTCCTCTTCAGGAGTGAACTTGAAAAGCTGGGAAACCACAGTCCTGCACAGTGCCTAAAGGTTGGACCTGAGTGTGGCAAGAAGGTCTAGTTAAACAGGAAAGTTTCCTCGCTGATCCTAGTACAAGACCAAGATAAAAGGACAGTGACAGCAGGGAAACTAACATATACTTGGGGCTTATTGTGTATCAGTAACTGACTTAAGCACTGTACATGAGCCGATAATCATCTCAACCACCCTACGAGGGACTCTCATTACACCTGTACTACAGATAAGGACGTGGGGACACATGTGCCCAGCTTATATCCTAGGCTTGGCTGCTTCTCTCTCTCTCTCTCTTTTTTTTTTTTTTCTTTTTACGGCTGCACCCATGGCATATGGAGGTTCCCAGGCTAGGAGTCAAATCAGAGCTACAGCTGCCGGCCTACACCACAGCTCACAGCAACACCGGATCTTTAACCCACTGAATGAGGCCAGGGATCGAACCCGCAACCTCATGGTTCCTAGTCGGATTGTTTCTGCTGCGCCATGACGGGAACTCCTGGCTTCTTCTCTCTTGATAGGAAAGAAAAGAAGAATAATTAGGAGGTCCAAAAAATAGGCAATCCACTATCCTTTATTTTCCACTTACACTTCTCCTTCTGTTTCTCTTCTTTCTCTGCCTGCTCCTCACCCTCAGTCAAGTAGGTGAATGCCCACACATGTGGCTTTCTCTTTCTGCTGCTGTCCACATGCAAGTAGGTGGTATTATCCCCCCCCCCAAAGAGGCATTCTACCTGTGTGGAAACCACACAAGCAGATTTTATTGCCTCTGCCCCCCTCCCCGCCCCCGCCACCCTCACATCCATAGTCCTGGTCCATGGGGTCTTCTGCCTGAAGTTCTGGGTGAGGATGCTATTGTGAAGAGCTGTAGGACCAGGCTGGACTTTCAGTCTTATCGGGCCCCGAAGGGAAGCAATTTGCTCCACCTGGCATACTTCCCTTGCTCTTTCCCTAGACACTGGAGCCCGTCTGGGTCACTCGGTCTCACTATTCCTGCCACCTGCATCTCCACCCTCCTCCTTCCTGTTTCTCCCATCTCTTTCCTCTTCCCTTTCTTCTTTCATCCTTCTGTCCATCTTCATGATTTTTTCTTCTCTCCTTTCCTCTTTTTCTTTTTTTTTCTCTCTCGTCGTCCTCTTCATCCCCTCTTGCCTAGTTACATGATAAGCCTTTTGGTCCTTGAACTCTCCCCTCCCAATCAGGAAAGTGGGCATTACTCGCATTCCATAAATTTCATAACTAAGGCTGCTGGTGGGAGATCCATTCCTACTAGGCAATCCAGCCTGAGGGAAGTTTTTATCTCAAGAGAGGGAGATAGGAACCCATAATCCAATCTTGTGGATAAGCATTAAGCAGTCACTAAATCCCTGCAATCCCCAGAACAAATCCAGATCAACATTGTTGTCCACTTGCCCAACACAAATTGGGATAAGAAATCAGGTGGGGAGCTATTTGCAGGGTCATTTATAGGGACTCCCTAATGTCCTTCTCTTTCCCCTACTATTTTAAGGGCAAGAAGGCATCCAGAAAAGTACAACTGGAAGTCAACAGAAGCAATGCGTCTAGAGTCCCTCACCTGCCATTGTGGTCTTACCAAACTCTTATCATTCTTGTCCTTGAAGGACAAATATATATAAATCCTTGAGGCTGATACTGCACGTGGTGAGGGATGGGGGGCTGGGGTCACATTCTTTCATCATCTTCCTCTCCTAGTCCCAGTGTTTGGTTCTCTTGGTATCTTCTAATCTCTGCCTCTGTCTCTGTCTTTATCTTTCTCTCTCCTTTATCTATGGATTTCTCCCTCTCTTCTTTTCTCTCTCATCCATTCCTTCTTTCTTGTCCATCACCTATCCCAATTCTCCTTCCATCTCTTCCTGCCTCATCCTTCTGTGAAGTCTGTCTGGTTTCAGCACCACGGACAGAGACACTGGGTGGGTTTGCCTGACCTGCACCGCGGGCGGAGCCTAGCCGGTCTACTTCTGCCAGATCTGCACAAGTGGTGATTGCCCACGACTTTCTTTGGGCATGTGTGAATGTGTGTGTATGAGTGTGTATATGAGTGTACCGAAGCCTGTGTGAACGCCTGTGTCTATGCCTCTCTGGGGCACACGTCTGTGGGCGTCTCTGGGTGCATCTGTGTTTGTATCTGTCTGTGCTGTGTCCCCGCCTGCTCCTTGTGTCCCTGGCTGAGAAAGGGGACGGGATGGGGACGCTCCGTTCTAGAGGTGGGGGAGGCAGCGGGTGGCTCAGTATCTCAGCCGGGCCTGGGGGCGTCATCCTTGCCCAGACGTGCGCCAGGCACCATGTGGCATGTGTGCCAGCCGGCACAGGCTGAGGGCATTCTGCCCAGCATGGGGGGAAGTGGGGGGGGCGATGCAGGGAGCTGAAGCCAGGCAAGAAGAGGTGGGGAAATGAGCGCAGAACTCAAGTCTGGGGCCAGGCCCTCTCTATCCTGCACGAACTCCACTCACAGGCGCAGGCATGAAGAAATGTACATGTTATGTGCCTTTGCGAGGGGCTCCGACCACCAGATAACCACCTCACACACACATATCCTGAGGGAAATGCGTGGGAGTTAGGCCTATTCTGGCTTGTGCATGTGTGCAAATCACCTGGGCCTTCGTGTACCAGGCACAAAGGCACACTCACACACACACACACACACCTGAGGCAGTCTCAGGGGGTGGGGGAGGCAAGAACCACCCCTTTTGTGTCACAGAACAGGACTCCCTCATCATGTGGGTGGGCGCCTCCCTCCAGTGATACCAGGCAACCACTTTAAGGGTCGGGTCAACTCTTCCCTCCCTAACAAATGGGCTCATTTCCTTCGCACCGTGCAGACCCTGGGGTTGTCATCAGGGGGGCCTGCCCTCTGCACCCAGATAAGCCTGGGAGGAGAAGCTGTTTCTGAGCTTCATCTGGGCAGTGGCGGGGGAGGCATCCAAATGGCTCCTCCCTTCCATCACTCATGCAGTTCTCCCCCCCCACCTCCACCCCCAGGAAGCCCTCATCCCCTTCACAGAGTCTGGGGTACTGGAGACAGTCTTAGATTTCTCATCCCAACTTCAATACTAACTGGTTGTGTGATCCTGGGCAGGTTATTTCTCAGTGGGATTTAAATATGGCCATTCAGAGTTCCCTGGTGGCTCCTCGGGTTAAGGAACTGGCATTGTCACTGCTATGGCTCTGGTCACTGCTATGGATCTGGTTATTGCTGTGTTGTGGGTTCAATCCCTGGCTGGGGAACTTCCATAAGCCACGGGTATGGCTTAAATGAATAAACAAATATGACAATTCATGTAAAGGGCTTAGCTTCAGAGAGGTGTCATTAAGTGGTCACTGTTAGCTTTATTATAGTAAAACTGTGAAAAGAATGGTGAGCCAGATTGGATGAAATCAGGTAGTTAAAGCTTCCAGCACAGCCACTGACCCACAGTGGGTGCTCAATGCATTCAAATAGAGTTTAAATTTTTTTTTTCAAATAGAGTATAAATTTGGTGGTAGAATTTCAGGAATTTAGGCAGTTAAAGGGTGTTGAGAACTATCATATTCTCTCTCCAAACTCAAGAGGCATGCACTCCCAAGCGCAGCAAGATGGAGGTTAGATGTGACAAAAGCGGACAGGCAAGCTAGGAAGCAACAGAGAGGGGTGGTGAGAGGGACCTCTCTCGTGGTGGGGCATCCAGATCTCTGTCCTTCAGAGAATTTCAAAATCCTCTAGAGGGTCTCTCTTCCGCGTGCGACCTCTTTGTCCACATGTCTTCCCTCTTGTTTCTTGTCTTGGCTTCCCCATCAATAAATGGCAGCACCAGGTTAGTTGCTGAAGCCAGAAAACTGGGAGTCATCCTCAGGTTGGCCCTACTTCTTTTTTTTTTTCTTTGTAGGGCTGCACCGCCGCATATGGAGGTTCCCAGGCTAGGGGTTGAATCAGAGCTGCAGTGGTCAGCCTACACCACAGCCACAGCAACGCAGGATCCAAGCCATGTGTGTGACCTACACCACAGCTCATGGCAATGCTGGATCCTTAACCCACTGAGCGAGGCCAGGGATTGAACCCGCCACCTCATGGGTACTAGGTGGATTCATTTCCACTGCGCCACAGTGGGAACTCCAAGTTCTCCCTATTTCTCACTCTCCATATAGACTCTCACCAAGAACTACTGATGTACCCCAAGTCCAGACTCTTCTCTCCTTCCTCAATGCTTGCCCCCTAAGCCGGGTCATATCAGCTCTCCTCTGAGTCTCTGCTCTAGCCTCCCACCTTGCCCCCCTGCAATCCATTCTCCCACAGCAGCTAGGGTCATCTTTTAAAAATAGAAGCTGGGCCTTTCCCTGCTCCTCCTCCTCTCTTCTTTTCATTTTCAGCCACCCCAGGGCATAAGGAGTTCCCAGATCATATCCAAGCCGTTGTTGTGACCTACCCCGTTGGTAACACCAGATCCCTTAACCCACTGTTCCAGGTCAGGGATCGAACCTGTGTCCTGGCCCTGGAGAGATGCTGCCGATCCTGTTGTGCCACAGCAGGAATTCCAGAGACGTTCTCCTCTTGTCTTAAAACTCACAGAGGCTTTCTTAGCACATAGAATAAAATCCAAACTCCTGACCAGGTGGGTCTGGTCCCTGCTTCCTCTCCAGTGTCATCTTCTGATGCTCCCTCCATGCTCCACCCTCACTGGCTCTTTTCCACTCTGCAAACACAGGAAAGATCACCTTTCCACCCTAGGGATTGGGCTGCTTTCTTTTTCCTTTTCTTTTTTGTCCTTTTGCCATTTCTTGGGCTGCTCCTGTGGCATATGGAGGTTCCCAGGCTAGGGGTTGAATCAGAGCTGTAGCTGCCGGCCTATGCCAGAGCCACAGCAACGCCAGATCCAAGGCATGTCTGCGACCTACACCACAGCTCACGGCAACACCGGATCCTTAACCCACTGAGAAAGGCCAGGAATCAAACCCCTCAACCTCATGGTTCCTAGTCGGATTCATTAACCACTGAGCCACGATGGGAATTCCTGGGCTGCTTTCTTAACCCAAACAATCTCTTTCCCTTCCTCTCACTCTTTTGATAGCTGGCTCCTTTTTACCCTTCAAAGCTCAGTTTGTCCCCCCCACTCTTAGGAGAAACATTTTCTGATGCCTTTATCCAAAGCAATCCCCTGATTATTCTCTAACTCAGTGCCCTGTTATTTGCTCGGCAGCACTTAACCGTTGACTTGGATTTTGTCTGCCTTTCCTGCTCATCTGTAAGCTCTCTGAGGGCAGGGACTGTAGTATCGTACTGTCCCCACGGTAAACTCTGGGCCCAGCATGGATTAGGTACTTGGCCAATGTGTGTGAACGGCTGAGTCGATGAGTGCTTTGACATCTTAGAAGAAAGAGGGAAGGGTAAGCAGGTCCTGGAGCTTGGGCTCCAACCTGCCCCATTAGGGGTCCGTCTCATCTCTCTTTCTTCCTCTCAGGGGGCCTGTCTGCTGGCAGCCTCCTAATTATATTTTACTTGACTATAAATCTTTTCGTTAAATGTAATTGAAAAATACACCTTTCGAATCATCGCATTAACCTAGCATCCACTCTGAGGCGGTAATTAAAGGCTTCCCAGAATCTCCCACTGGCTGGGGGAGAACTGGCTCAGTGATCATCCTCTGCCGGTCACGGATGTGTTGGCATCTGTTGAGGAAACTGATGCTGCAGGATGCCCTCCTGCCCCCAGACAAGGTGGGGACACAGGACACGCACCGCCCACAGTTCAGGTTCAGGGGTTGCGTAGGTCTCGCCTCCCTTCTCTCCACTGCAGGACTCAGACAGCTGGGAGCGATGCTCAGACCCCAGCCCAGCACTCCCTCTGGGGCCTGAGGTCTGTAATATTCCCGCTCCTCATTCTCTCCTGGACTCCTGGCTCAGAGCTCTTTCAAGGGGAAGGTCAGGAAGAAAGGGGAGAGAGAAGGAACAAATACTTTCCCAGCACCTTAAATGAATCAGATCTGCCCCAATCCGTCTTCGCCACTCCCTGAAGGCAGGCTGAGGAAACTGATGCTGTAAGACGCTCTGCAATATGGTGGGGTCACCACCCTAATGAAAAAGCCAGGCTACGAATCTAACTCATAAAACTGCCTCCTGGTACAAAACTTCTCTGGTATCTACGAGGATGCGGGTTTGATGATCCCTGGCCTCGCTCAGTGGGTTAAGGATCTGGTGTTGCCGTGAGCTGCGGTGTAGCTCGCAGACTTGGCTTGGATCCTGAGTTGCTGTGGCTGTGGTGTAGGCTGGCAGCTGCAGCTCTGACTCGACCCCTAGCCTGGGAACGTCTATAAGCCGTACAGACAGCCCTAAAAAGCAGAACCAACCAACCAACCAAACAAAAAAAACTGAAAGCCTCCTTTCAGTGTTCTGGTTCTGCCCTTGGTGACTGGTGCCATCAGGCCCCTCTCCCTTTCTAGGACTCTAGGTTCCTCAACTGTTCTGGTTTCCTAAGCCCCAAACTCTGGAGTCATCCCTGACAAGGCTCGTTTACGTCCTGCACCTGATTCAAAAGCAAAGCTGTCTGTTTTGCCTTCACAATCAATCCAGAACCTGAGCACATCTCACCCCTCCACTGCAGGATGAGTCCACCCGGGTCCAAGCCGCCGTCTCCTCTCTCCTGCGAGACCACAGCCTCTGTTCTCGGTCTCCTTCAGTCTATTTTTGGCACAGCAGCCAGAGTGATTGATTGATTGATATTTCTAATTGAAATACAGTTGCATACAATATTATGTTAGTTTCAAAGAGTAACTTTTTAGAAAAAATATCAGCTTTATGAAGATATAATTCCCGGAATGGAATTCCCATTGTGGCTCAGCGGGTTAAGAATCCAACAAGTATCCATGAAGATGCCGGTTCCAACCCTGGCCTCGCTCAGTGGGTTAAGGATCTGACGTTGCCGTGAGCTGTGGTGTAGGTCGCAAACATGGCTCAGATCCTGCATTGCTGTGGCTGTGGCATAGGGTGGCAGCTGCAGCTCCGATTGGACTCCCTAGGCTGGGAACTTCCATATACTGCAGGTATAGCCCTCAAAGGAAAAAAAAAAAAAAGATAATTCCTTTATTTAAGGTATACAAGTCAATAATTTTTAGTATACTGATAGAGCTGTGTGACCATCACCACAGTAAATTTTTAACATTTCACCACCCCCCAAAGAAACTCATGCTCATTAGCAGTCACTCTTCATTCCCCCGCCACCAGGCAGTCCCTAGGCAACCAAAATAAAACATCACCTTCACTAAGAAGCTTTTCCCGTTACTCCATCCAAAACTGCCCTCCCCTCCCTCCCTTCCTTCTTCGCTTTATTTTTTCTTTAGTACATATCATCACCTAAAATACTGTGTATGTTACACAATTAATGGAACTGTTCATTGTCTAGTTTCGCCACCCCGCATCATACACAAGCTCCCTGTGGGTGAAGGCTTTATTTGCACTAGCACTCCTAACACCTAGGACAGGATCAGGTACACAGTAGGTGCTCAGTAAACAAATGTTGCATGAATAAATGAATGAATGGACTCAGTAATAAAGGTATGGAGAACAAGGGTCTCAAAAGTGGCATCCAGGAGTTCCCGTCGTGGCTTAGCGGTTAACGAATCTGACTAGCATCCATAAGGATGCAGGTTCGATCCCTGGCCTTGCTCAGTGTGTTAAGGATCTGGTGTTGCCGTGAGCTGTGGTGTAGGTCGAAGATGAGGCTCTGAGCCTGCGTTGCTGTGGCTCTGGTGTAGGCCAGCGGCTACAGCTCCCATTCGACCCCTAGCCTGGGAACTTCCATATGCCTCCGGTGCGGTCCTCAAAAGAAAAAAAGGAAAAAGGAATATGGGTTCCTTTATATGCCCTTGGCTATGATGCCCATGAATTTTACTAAATTTTTCCAAAACTCAGAGATCCTCCTCCCCTTAAGGCAGAAGCCCTAGGTCTGATTTTCAGGCTGTGGCCCCGGGCAGGTTTCCCTCCTTCCTCCCCCCTCCTTCTTAGTTCTCCTCCCCCACCTCGGACACTGCTCTCTCTCCTGCCCCTCTGCTGAGGAGGAAGGGGCTGGGCCAGGTGGCCTGGTCATTTTCTCCTTTCGGTGGGTTACCCCGGGAACCTGGCCGCCCCCACCCCATCTCTGGTACGCAGTGACATGAGGGACCATGTCAACATGAGGGACCACTCCCAGCCCCTGACCCCCACCCTTTGAGGAAGGTGATGAGGCAAGTCCTCAGGGCTGGGGGGGCGGCTAGTGGTGAGCGCTCTTCTTTGATACCGGCAACTGCAGTTGTTTGTGAGTTCGTTTGGAGAGACGGGAGTTAGATAGCAGGAAGGACTTCCCAAAAGTTAGGAAATGGAGTGACCATGCGAAGCCTCTTCTCACTTACAGGCGAAGAGAATTAAATGCACTCATCCTCATCCTGCTCATGTCAGGAACAGGCTCTCCCTCCCCCCAGAGCTCCTCCCTCATCAGCTTCTCTTTCCCTCCACTCCTCCTTATCCCCTTTCCCCCATCTCTCAGCGCAAGGCCACTTGCTGGGGCCAAAGTGGCAGGGGGGCGGGGGGAGGGGAGGGGAGCGGGGGACAGCTCCGTATGCATCCCAGGGAATACTGTGCCAAGTCAAGGGGAAAGAGCTGACTTCGGATGTGTGGCCCAGGCACCTTCTGGCAGTGAAATGGGAGGAAAGGCTGGGGCTGCAGGCCAGTCCCAGCTCTTCCAGATCATGGCTGTGTGGTCCAGCGAGGGTGGTCAACCTCTCTGAGCCTCAGCTTTCTCATCTGTACAATGGGACTACTGGGATTCATTTGCCTTTCAGCATTGTATGCACTGGAGATGGCTCATTGGGAAGTGCCTGGTGCAGAGCAGACACTTAGTAGTATTATTATGATTGTTATTGCTTAGGCTCCAGGAGGCTTTCCCTTTCATCCCCATGGATGAGGGAAGGCCTTTGCCACCAGTATTCTCCATCTAGACCAGTGGCACGGTTTCCTTACTGGCTTCCCTGCCTCTAGTCTCGCTTTGTTCCAATCCAACCTCTAAACCACGCCGAAATTCTTTTTCTTTCTTGTCTTTTTGTCTTTTTGTCTTTTTTTAGGGTCGCTCCTGCGGCATATGGAGGTTCTCAGGCTAGGGGTCTAATCGGAGCTGTAGCCGCCGGCCTACACCACAGCCACAGCAACGCCAGCCAAATCTGAGCCAAGTCTGCGACCTACACCACAGCTCACGGTAACACTGGATCCTTAGCCCACTGAGCAAGGCCAGGGATCGAACCCGCAACCTCATGGTTCCTAGTCAGATCCATTTCCACTGCCCCACACTGGGAACTTCTTTTTCTTTCTTTCCTTTTTTTTTTTTTTTTTTTTTTTTTTGTCTTTTTAGGGAGCCACCTGCAGCATATGGAGGTTCCCAGGCTAAGGGGCAAATCAGAGTTGGCCTGCCACAGCCACAGCAACACCAGATCTGAGCTGCGTCTGCCACCTACACCACAGCTCACAGCAATGCCGGATCCTTAACCCGCTGAGAGAGGCCAGGGATTGAACCTGTGTCCTCATGGATGCTAATCAGATTCATTTCCGCTGAGCCACGACGGGAACTCCCAGAATTCTTTTTCTATCTTTTTTACTCTTTTCTTTTTTAGGGCTGCACCCGCAGCATATGGAAGTTCCCATGCTAGGGGTCGAATCGAGCTGCAGCAGCCAGCCTGCCCCACAGCTACAGAAATTCTGTGACCTACACTGCAGCTCACGGCAATGCGGGATCATTAACCCACTGAGCAAGGCCAAGGATCGAACCTGCATTCTCATAGATACTAGCAGGGTTCCTTTCTGCCACAACAGGAACTTCCCCTCCTGGCAAACTTCTATTCATCAGTTAAGATCTAATGTAAGCCTACTCTCCTCTATGAAGACTTCCCAGACCCCTGAGCAGGGTCAATCCCATTCAGGTCCTCCACCATCCCAGCTCTGACCTCTGCTCAGCATCAGGGTGACAGCCACACGCTTTAGGACCAGGCTGCCTGGGTTGGAATTCTAGCTTTGCCACTTCCTAGCTGGTGATCGCAGGCAAGTTATTTCACCTGTCCGTGCCTCAGTCTCCTGATCTGGAAAGTGGGATAAGGATAATAGTATCGATCCGATAAAAGAGTGGGAGGAGTCAACGAGTCCCCATGTGTAAAGAATTTGCTCCCACCCCTGGCACGGACTAAGCTGCCATAATTATTCTTCTAGCCTCTCTTGCCTTTCAGGGCAGGGCTTGGTCTACTCGTGTGTGTCCCTCACCAGGCTGTGAGCTCAGAGGGTAAAGGCTGGAGCTGAATCAGAGGCTGGTGGGGGGTAGACCCTTGGCACCGCTGCCTGATGGACAGTCATGAAGACTCTCTTTAACCAAGAGTTTTCTCATTTGCCCCTTAGGGTAATCCTATGAGTTGAGTACTAAAGATCTTTCCACTTTACAGAGGAGGAAAAAAACGCCTGGGGGCCCATAGCTCGTAGCAGTGCCGACCCCTCCTCCACCCATTCCAGCCTCAATTTCCTCCTCTGAGAAATGGGATGATAGCTATTCTTCCCATCTCTGAGGTTTACGGTGTGGATTAACGTATGCAAAGCTAAGAGAGGTCAAGGAAGAATTGAGGTGTGAGTCCCTCTTACGAACTGGGGAACACTTCGTCTAGGATAAAAGCAAAACCTTTTCTAGTGGGGGAAACTGAGGAGTAGCTGAGACTCAAAAAGCCCCAAGGCCCCCATTTTCCCCTCTCCCTAGGGTTTGTCTGGAGCCTGGGGCCAATGCAACAACCTCCCCCCGCCCCCCCCCCCCCATTCCCGGGCCCACTGCCAGCCCCTCCGCCCCTTCTCCCCCACCCATTGCCACCGGAAGACAATGGTGGGCAGGCCAGCCTTTGTGAGAGGGGTCAGGCCAGTTAATCTGGGGCCGGGCTGGGGAGGGGCGCGTAGGGGGACCAGAGGAAGGGAGAGGAGACTGCATGTGGGGACAGACAACGGAGGGTTTGTGCCTGTCGGTCGGTCAGGAGGACGTTGGAGGCCAGGGGCCTAAAGAGGAAAAGCTTGAAACAGGCTTTGGGGAGCGTTTCCTCCGAATGTAGATCTGAGCTCCTATTAAACTTGCCAAAAATTTGTGTTAGCTAATGGATTCTTAATTCTGTCTAAAATGAGAGAGGGAAAATTATGCCATTCATCTTGTATTGGTTTGAAATTACATCTGACACCTAATCGATCATACTGTGGAACATTAACTCTTTGGAAGAGACCCAACTTTTCCTCTCTCCCTCGCTTTCCAGGACTCTCGACTCGCCCCCACCCCGATTCCTTCTTTTGTATTTCATTAACTAAGCAAAGCTCTGGCTGTCTCTGGGGGTGAGGGGTAGGAGTTAGGGAAAGGGTTCCTTTGAATCAAAGGAGAAAACCAGGCCCCCCCGTCTTTTGCCCAAAACGAGAGCCCCAGCTTCCAACCTTCAAGTGACCTCCTCTCTCATCCTGCTTTTTCCTATGCATTCGGAGACCTGGGAAAGCAGAGTGGAAGGCTCGGGGGTGTGGGGTGACCTCAGAGCCACCTTGGGGGCACCAGGGAGAGGCAGGGAGCCAGGCAAAGCTGAGCTAGCACCTGGGGCTGGGGCAGGGGCCGTGGCAGGGGGCTCACCTGCGACTTGCCTTGGCAGATGGGTGAGGAGGAGGAGGGCAGATGACAATAGATTTGCCTCTGGGGATCCTGATGAGCTCTGACTGAAAACCCCAACCCCAGACCTGCTTTTCCAGGAGGAGGACTTTCTGGCAGCAGGGAGAACCCACTGGAGGCTGACAGACCTGGGCTAGGATCCTGGCTTTGCTGCTGATGAGCTGTGTGACCTTGGGCAAGTTACATAACGCCCCTGAGTCTCAGTTTCCTTCTCTGTCAGAGCAGGATAACAACACTGGCACAGGGCCAGGGTGGGGACTGGACGAGACGATCCACATAAATTGGGACTGAGCCCATCGCCTGGCACACAGTAGGTGCCTGATAAAGGTGACAGTGAGAATCCAGATCAACCTCCCCCCTTCCCTTTTCTTTCTTTTTTTTCTTTTTTTCTTTTTTTTTTTCCTTCGGCTTTTTTTTTTTTTTTAAGGGCTGCACTTGCGGTACATGGAAGTTCCCAGGCTAGGGGTCAAATCGGAGCTGCAGCTGCTGGCCTACGTCACAGCTGACGGCACTGTCAGATCCTTAACCCACTGAGCGAGGCCAGGGATCGAACCTGAATCCTCATGGATACTAGACCCCTGGGTCTCTGGACGGCCCCCAACCCTCTTCCTTCCTGGAGTTCCTCTGTCTCCTCTGAAAAGTGCGGGCGTCGTCTCCTGCATGGAGGCCTGTCTTGGCCATCCTGCAATCAGACCCTCCCAGCCCAGAAGGTAAGAGCCTCTCAAGGAGGCGAGGCCAGGAGGAGGGGCACTTCGGCAGGGAGAGAGCCACTCGCTTCTACTCCAGCAGCTCTGACCTCTGCCTGCGGATTCCAAAGGGCTCCTGTCCCTTCAGATGCAGGGCCCGGGATGGTTTAAGCGGCCCCCCAAGGTCACACCAGGATTCCTTAGCTACCCTCAGGTATCTGCTCCAAACGAGGAAAGAATGGCCTCGAACGCCCTCTCTGTATTCTGGGCCCTGTGGAGGGGCTCCAGTGTGGGGATGAGGAACGATGGGGCCATCTCATGCAGGGCCCTCATTTTACAGAGGAGGAAGCCAGGACTCCGCAAGGGGGAATAACTGATCAGGGCCATGGGTGAGGCAGGACAGCCGAGGACGTGGGCCCCCGGCTGTCAGTCCAGTGCTCTTCTCCACCCGCGTCAGGAGTCTGAAGGGACATTTTCTGGGCCACTTGTCTAGTTCCAGCAGAACCTATACGGTTTCTGGGGACTAGGCTGGAGTTTTGGGAAGGAGTGAGGAGAGCGGCTGAGAGAGGCTTTCCCTGAAGAGACAAGAGCAGAGGGGGCTGGGGGGCGGGGGTGGGTTCTTAACTCCCTCACCCCACAACACACATACAAACACACAGAGGCAGGAATTTTATTCCCAAATATCCCTTCTCTGGGGAGCTCGCTGTTTCCCAGGAGACGCCTAGTGGAGATGCCCCTTCTTGCCAGCCTCCCTGGCAGCCACTAGGCGGCTGTGGCTCCCTCTTCTGCCTAGAGACGCCACAGCGAGGGTCCCACGTGGTTTGTATTAATAGGAAGTGGAGCCCAGGCCTAAAAATGCTGAGGATCGAGCAGGCTAGGCAGGGGCAGGTGGGCAGCCAGGTCAGTAGGTAGACCCAGATTGACCAAGGACCCCCCGGCAGCCTGGTATGCCTATACTCTTGTGCTGACCTGCTTCTGGGCACCAGAGGGGGGAGAAATCCTCTCTGACATCTTTTTTCCCAAGCTGGGAATATTCATATTGTGTTTTTACCTTGAATATGCAAGTAATGCCTGATTGTTATAAAAACAGACGATGTCAACAAAACAGAATGAACAAAAGCTCTAGGCTCAAAGTTTAGGATCTGTCTTTTTCCCATAGGAAAGTAATTAGCCTCTGGCTGAAGAGTCCAGGGCAAGAATCTGCTGTATTCAGGAAGGAGGGGAGAAGCAGCATGACATTGTGGAATGTTCTATAACCTGGGAGATCCTCCTGAACCAAGAGCTTTGCATTGGAGAGGCTGACATGCGACCCCCAGAAGAACAGTGGCTTCAAAGTGGAGTTCTTCCCACCCACCCCGTGTTCTTCCCACACTCCCACCTGGTGTGGTCCCCCAAGAAATATGGATTGGAAGAACAAATGAATGAACTCACTGATGAGGAAACACACCTAGAGATGAGCCACTGAGTGCCAGAGTGGCTCTGATCCTGTTCACGAACGTGACCTCCACAGGTCTGGAGAAATGGGCCTCAACTTCTTCACCAGCTTCCTCCTTCCCAGGGCTGAGGAAAGCTAAAGGTTGGAGTTACTCCAAAAGGCCAAGCCTATATAAGAAATTTCCCGGGAGTTCCCTGGTGGCCCAGGGTTAATAATCTGGCTTTGTCACTGCTAAGGCTCGGGTTCAATCCCTTAGACAGGAGAGGGCCCAGGCACTAGAGGGAGACTGTCAGGGCTGGTGGGAAGAGAGGCCCCACCCAGAGAGGCACAGGAGTGGTGGAGAGCCTGATATAAGTTTAGAAATTAAGTCCATGCCAGATTAAGCTCTCTGAAACTCTTTTTTTTTTTTTTTTTTTTTTTAGGGCCACACCCACGCATATGGAGGTTCCCAGGCTTGGGCTTGAATCGGAGCTGTAACCACTGGCCTACAGCCACAGCCACAGCAACGCCAGATCTGAGCCGCATCTGCAACCTACAGCAGAGCTCACAGCAATGCCGGATCCTTAACCCACTGAGTGAGGCCAGGGATCAAACCTGTGTCCTCATGGATACTAGTCAGATTTGTTAACTGCTGAGCCACGACGGGAATTCCTGAAAACTCTTGAACCAAGATTTGATAAGCTTCTGAGTTGGTGAGTGCATCCATGTACTGGGAAGGTGGTGCACCCCAGTTCCACCGGGACCCTTTAGGACCTTGCCCTGTGTGCTTCTTCATCTGCTGTTCTTTTGTGTCCTTTATAATAAACTGGTAAATGTTAAAAAAAAAAAAATGGCGTTCTCACTGCAGCAAGGTGGGTTAGGAATCCAACTGCAGAGGTGTCGGTCACTGCAGAGATACAGATTTGATTCCTAGCCTAGGAACTTCTATTGCCATGGTGTAGCCATAAATGAAAGAAAAAAAAAAGTAAATCCATGTCATATCAATGAGATGTTCTGCCCACTTACCCTGACAAGGAAGCAGCTCTAGCCAGAAGGCTCCAGGTCTTCCAGGTGGAAAGGGATTTAAGCATATGGAGACTTACCTCCTTCAAGGAGAAAGGCAGGATCCACCCAATACAGCAACGGGGATGAAAGCCAGCCCCTCATCTCCTTTCCTCTTTCTTGCCAGAGAATTTAGGTAGGGTCCTGCCATCAACATATTATCCCGTTCAGCCATTGACACTGTCAGAGAAATCTTAACCCCATCTGACAGATGAATAAACCAAGGCTAAGAAAAGTAAAGTGACTTGCTCAAGTTACAAACCAAGGAGCCTATTTAAGAAGACACTCTAATCTCAGGCCTTCAGATGCTCTTTCCACTGAGCCCTTACTTCAGTACTTGGTTTCCTGGGAGCCATGATTTCAGGGCCAGACAACCCTTGTTGGACAGGGGACAGGTTCTCTAGTCCACAGAAGTCCCTGGCCCTCCCTTGAGCTCAGATCTTGCTGTGTCTTGTGTTATTTGGGCAGATGCTGTCCCTGCTTCTCCTAAGAACAGTACTTAAGGCACCCAGGGAAACGGGTGATAAGACATGTGCCACCCTTTCTTGGCCCACGTGATCAGTGCTCCTCCAAGGTGTCACTTTTCCCATTGCGCCAAGGCTTGTTCTTCTACCGAAGTTTTCAGCCCATCACTGTGCACCCTCCCCACCCCAAACCATCCGTACCCTCCTGAGGAAGGGGCAAAGCCTTTGCTGAGATCGGCGGTGTTCGAGGCCCAGGGAGGGCATCTTGGACCAGAGTATGGTTTACGTCAAAGCTCCACTCTTCCTTCGGGTCCTCCCCGCCCACTAGGGGGCAAAGGCTGGCCTGCTCTCCCTCTACGCCCTGCCTGGGTACGGAGGGGCCGGCCATTGGCCCGAAGAGCCACTGGGGGTAAAGGCCCGGGAAGGGGCCCGCAGATGCCGCCTCTGCCCCCCTTCCTTGGCCGGGGCCCCCACAGTGTCGGGGAGCAGGAGGAATCAATCAGGATAATGAAGCCGCAGCCTGCCACGCACCGCGGGGGCACTGAAGAGCCGGGGCCGGTGCCAAGTCCGCCAGACGGTTCGGAGGAGCCGAGCCCGGCACGGCCGGGCGGCGGCGGCCGCGGCGACGGCGGCGACGGAAGCCCGGAGTCGGCGCGCGGAGGCAGAAGGCAGCTCCGCGCAGGCCCCTGGCAACCGCGCCTTGGCAACCGGGACGCCCGAGAGAAATCTTAAAGCTGCAGCGCCTCCTTCCTCGCCGCCGCCGCCGCCGCCTCCTGGACCCCAGGGGAAAGGGTCGTGCCCTTGGCTGTAGGAATTACGCTCTGTGCTTTTGGGGATTTGGGGATCCGACTCATACCCTCACTCGTTTATTTATCAAATGCAGATTGAGTCTACGCGCCCAAGCACGGGCTAGACACTGGGGAGGGGAATGGGCAGTGATTAAAAACTGAACGAAGTCCTGCCAAGAGGAGTTCACAGTCTAGCGCGCAAGGCAGACCAGACTGGCTGAGGTGAGCAAAGCCCTGTGTTACCCAGGATGAAGGGCTTCGGCTGGAGGGCTGAGGGACTGTTACAAAATATTCTCACAGCACCTGCCTTGCTCCAGGCTATGGGTTAGATGCTTCTTTCCTGATATTATTCCCCCACCCCCAACAGCCCTGTGAGATGGTATGATTATCTTTATCGATCTCATTTTCAAGATGACGAATTAGAGGCCCATAGAGGTGAGGGGACTTAGCCAAAGTCTCATTTTATATTTTGGACAATCTAGGACTAATTCACAGGACTGCTTTCCATGGCCAACTTTCATTACAGCATGATGCCTGGAAGGTTAGACTTGAGTGAGGACTTCCCAACACAAATAGTGTGAGAAGTGCAGAGAAAGGATACCTGAAGTATGAGATGGCCACTTTTCCTTTCTGCTGCCCACTGCTATGACCCTGTCTGCCCTGTCCTCATGCGCAGGCCAATACATGGGCAGAGAACTAAGAGGTGACCTCCACAGGTCCCTCTGGTTCTGTGATTTGATATCTCCTGCCTAAAGTCCAGGCACTGTGCCACCCCTCTGGGCAGCAGTAGTTGGCATGGGGCTGAAGCTGGGGGAGATTCCAGACTTCTGAAACGAGGGGTCAGGGGTGATGGGGGAGGATTAAAGAGGTGGTAAGGGGACTTTGACAAAAGAAAACCTGAGTCAACATCATTAGGAAGGCTGGGCCTCATGTTCCTGTCTTGTCCACCTACCTTTTCCTTTCTGCACATCCATTCAGGTAAGAAATTTGGGCCAGGGCCTGGGATGGGCTATGAGGCTGTTGGTGAGGCAAAAATCATGCTGGCTTTGGAGCCAAGATCATAGTTTTGTGGGGTTTTTTTGCTTTTTTAGGGCCACACCCACAGCATATGGAAGTTCCCAAGCTAGGGATCGAATCAGAGCTGCAGCATCTGGCCAACACAGCCACAGCAACATGGGATCTGGGCCAAATCTGTGAACTACACTGCAGCTCACAGAAACACTGGATCCTTAACCCACGGAGAGGCCAGGAATCAAACCCCCATCTTCATGGATACTAGTCGGGTTTGTAACTCGCTGAGCCACAACAGAAACTCCCTCGTCTGGTTTTGGATTTTGTTTTTGTTTTGTCTTTTTAGGGCGGCACCCCTAGCATATGGAGGTTCCCAGGCTAGGGGTCTAATTGAAGCTGCAGCTGCCAGCCTACACCACAGCCATAGCAACATGGGACCTGAGCTGCATCTGCGACCTACACCACAGCTCATGGCAATGCCAGATCCTTAACTCACTGAGCGGGGCCAGGAATCGAACCTGTGTCCTTATGGATACTTCTCTGGTTCATTACCACTAAGCCACATCTGATTTGAAATCTTGCTCTGTCTCTCATCAGCTATGTGAGTTTGGGCAGCTGACTCAGTCTTTCTGGGCCTTATTCAGTTTCCTCATCTGTAGACTAGAGGCATTGATATCTACTTTTCAGGGTTATTGTGAGACTTAAATGCAGTGAGAAAAATGTATATATGGTGTCTGGCACATGGCAAATGCTTAACAAATGGTATTTAAAGATGTTCTGGGACTTCCCGTTGTGGTGTAGCAAAAACAAATCCAACCAGTATCCATGAAGATGTAGGCTCGATCCCTGGCCTACCTCAGTGGGTTAAGAATCCAGTGTTGTTGTGAGCTGTGGTGTAGGTCGCAGACTTGGCTCAGATCCCGAGTTGCTGCAGTTGTGGTGTAGGCCAACAGCTATAGCTCTGATTTGACCCCTAGCCTGGGAACTTCCAGAAAAAAAAAAAATGCCTTTGCTTATTTTAGTAATCTAAAGATATGTCCACATCCTAATCTGTAGAACCTGTGAATGTTACCTTATCTGGGAAAGGGGTCTTTTGCAGATATGATTAATTTAAGAATCTTGAGGAGTTCCCTTGTGGCATAGCAGGCTAAGGATCCAGCATTGTCACTGCAATGGATCGGGTTGCTGCTGTAGCGTAGATTCAATCCTGCA
The DNA here is from genome assembly GCF_054392235.1 of Sus scrofa. NCBI lineage: Eukaryota > Metazoa > Chordata > Mammalia > Artiodactyla > Suidae > Sus > Sus scrofa. The sequence continues at coordinate 23,017,746 of NC_139394.1, forward strand.
TGTGGAAGTGCCGGGAACTTCCACATGCCGTGGGTGCAGCAAAAAAAAAAAAATCTTTTTTTTTTTTTTTGTCATTTAAGGGTCACACCCATGCGGCATATGGAGGTTCCCCGGCTAGGGGTCTAATCGGAACTGTAGCTGCCAGCCACAGGCACAGCCACAGCAACGCCAGATCTGAGCTGCATCTGCAACCTACACCACAGGTCATGGCAACGCTGGATCCTTAGCCCATTGATGGAGGCCAGGGATTGAACCTGCAACCTCATGGTTCCTAGTCAGATTCGTTTCCACTGTGCCACAACGGGAACTCCTCCAAAAAAAAAAATCTTGAGATACATTATCCTGCATCATCTGGGTGGGCTCCAAATGCCACAAGTGTCATTGTAAGGAGAGGCAGGGGAGATTATACACACAGAGAAGAGTAGAACGTGATGTGGAGACAGAGGCAGAAATTGGAGCGATGCAGCCACGAGCAAGGGAATGCCAGCAGCCACTAGAACTGAACAGTTCTCCCTTAGAGCCTCCAGAAAGAGCACAGTTCTGCCAACACCTTGATTTTGGCCCAGGGAAGCTGATGTTGAACTACTGGCCTCCAGAAATGTGGAGAATAAATTTTTGTTGTTGTTGTTGTCTTTTTTGCTATTTCTTGGGCCGCTCCCGCGGCATATGGAGGTTCCCAGGCTAGGAGTTGAATCGGAGCTGTAGCCACTGGCCTACGCCACAGCCACAGCAACGCAGGATCCGAGCCGCGTCTGCAACCTACACCACAGCTCATGGCAACGCCGGATTGTTAACCCACTGAGCAAGGGCAGGGACCAAACCCGCAACCTCATGGTTCCTAGTCAGACTCGTTAACCACTGCACCACGACAGGAGCTCCAAGGAGAATAAATTTTTTATACGTCATCAAGGTTGTGGGAATTTGTTACAGCAGCCTGGGGGAACTAATACTCTTACATTGGAGATTTCATCTTGAACAAAATCCATCTTGAGATCCTGTCCTCTAGGAGTCCACCCTCTAGTGGGAAATGAGAGAAGTAAACAGTGCATAGGGATGCCCAGAGGTAGGTAAGGCTATTGGAGTTGAAGTTAGCCAGGTGAGGAGCTAAAGCAGGAAGGTCATGCCAAACGCAGGAAACAACGAGGGTAAAGGCACAGAGTAAGAGATACATGTGGAGTTCCCGTTGTGGCTCAGTGGTTAGGAACCATGAAGTTGCGGGTTTAATCCCTGGGCTTGCTCAGTGGGTTATGGATCCCACGTTGCCGTGAGCTGGGTGTAGGTCGCAGACGCGGCTCGGATCCCACATTGCTGTGGCTGTGGTGTAGGCTGGTAGCTACCTCGGATTAGACCCTAGCCTGGGAACCTCCACATGCTGTGGGAGCGGCCCTAGAAAAGGCAAAAAGACAAAAAAAAAAAAAAAAAAAAAAAAGAGAGAGAGAGAGATGGTCTTCAGGAAACTGCCCACATTTGGAATGGCAGGTGCAAGGGGGTGTGGGGGGTGGAAAGAACTGCTGAGTGGGAGGCAGGGCAGAAAAGCCAAGTAGCTTTCACCCCTGAATGGAATCAACTCCTCCACCCTGTGCTGGCACTGGGCTCTAGATAAAGGAACGCCAGACTGTTGGTCATGGATAAAAGCCTTTGAGACCATCCAGTCCAGTCCTGCCCCTTCACACATGGGGAAACTGAGGTCCATCTCAGAATTCATCAGGGAATAAGCTAGAACCAGATGGCCACACTTTGGCCCCTCTTGAGCCTGGGTGTCCCATGTCTGAGGGTCTCAGAGACACTGTCTGGTGGCCCCTCTATAGCCCACTTCCAAAAAGCACAGGCCTCGTGGTCTCTAAACAAAGAGGGGTTATTTGCATATTATTTGCATGTTGCTAATTAGATGAGAGAGGCAGATTAACTCAGCCCCTTCCTTCTCGTCTGTCTGTCCTATCGCACGCCCATTGAGTTCTTCTTCCTCAACTATCTCGTGACTTCAGCAACTTCTCTCTTAACTCTAGACCAGGACTTAGCCCTCAAGTCTCCTTACCCAGCTCCAGCCCAGCCTCTAATGTATTAAGGGGTTGGTCCTGCCTAAAAAAACTACCTGGTGGGTCTTGAGTATATTTAGTCTGGGTGGAGGATCTTGGAGCATGTTGCAGTGAAAAAGTGGTGATGGGCTTTCCAGCTTGAGGTTTTCTCCGAGAATGGGGAGTGATGAGTTCTGTCTCCCAGTAGCCCAGGGGCCATCTGAATGGGGCTATGAAGTGGGGGAGGAGGGTGCTCCTTGGGGATGAGGTGGGCAGGTGCCAGCTGCATGCCCCAGGCCTGCCCCAAGCCTCTTGGCTGGCAGCCACACCAGCCCACAGAGGAGCTGGCTCCTTCTTTGAGGGAGGGGGAATCCTGGGGAAGGTCAGGGAATAGCCCTTGGCCTGGCAGCTTAACATGGATGTGGTTGAGGTTACCATGAGAGTTACTGTGGATCCTCCAACGGGGACAGCACAGCCAGATCCTGGGGCTGTCATCAACCCAGTCCAGAAAATTAGGAGGTACTATGCTAAACTAAGCACAGTGTCTCCCCGAGGGTAGGCCCTCAATAAAGATTTTCTTTCTTTCTTTTTTTTTTTTTTTTTGTCTTTTGGTTGTTGTTGTTGCTATTTCTTGGGCCGCTCCCGTGGCATATGGAGGTTCCCAGGCTAGGGGTTGAATCGGAGCTGCAGCCACCAGCCTACGCCAGAGCCACAGCAACGCAGGATCCGAGCCGAGTCTGCAACCTACACCACAGCTCACGGCAACGCCAGATCGTTAACCCACTGAGCAAGGGCAGGGACCGAACCCGCAACCTCATGGTTCCTAGTCGGATTCGTTAACCACTGCGCCACGACGGGAACTCCAGATTTTCTGATAATGAGGGGCCACCTGTCTCCTGGAGACAGGTAAGTAGGAGAGGAAATCACAGAGAGACACCGATTCTGCCTCTCCTCTCCCATTAGCCCCCTTACTTCTGAAATCAAGGCTATGCCCAGCACCTCTCTCAGGTGAGCTGATCACCTCCACACTATAACCAAGGCTCCAACTCTGTAGCCTTATTCGGGCAGAGTCGCTGTGGGGCTCTGTCACCACCATGGCTGACTCAAGGTAGCTGCCAGGAGCTGGAGAATGTTGGTGTGTTAGGATTTATGGGGAAACCTGGGGTTTGGTCAGGCTAGCAACGTGCAGAAACCGGCTAGCCCTGGTTAGGGCAGTGGCCTGGCTATGGGAAAAAAGACTGCCCTGCACATGTGAAAATCCTTTCTCCATGTAGAGTGGTGTACAAGGTGCATGTATGTAAGCTGCAGGGGGACTCAGAAAGCATTCTGACCTGCATGCACAGCTGTGTGTACACATCCCTGGGTTGCATGTGAGGGTCCTAATGGAATTCTACCTTTCCTCTTCTCTGCTCTGGTCCTTCTCTTTATTTCCTGGTAAAATGGGAAGTGGGGTTGGAATGTCATTTTCAAAATCCCCAGCCCTGCTCCCTCGTGTAGCGATTCCCTGTCTCCATGTGCCCATGACAGCAAGCAGTGGATCACTTCTCGGTCCTGGGTGGAAGGATCCCAGCTACTTACTGACCCAACTGACTCTATCTTGCACCAATTCCTTCTTCCCCTAGGGTGTCCCATACCACTCTCTCGTCTAATGTCCAAGTCAAGGGGAGAGGTGGGAGGAAGTGGGGTGATGCTACATGAGTGGGAGTGGGAAGGGTGGATCGGATACTGTCGATTTTGCCTAGGTCCCTCTGGATCACTGCTGCTCATTTAAAATTCCGATTTAAAGCCGAGCAGCTCTTTAAATTTCCACATTAGCATGCCGCCCTGATGCCAGGCCAAGATGTTGGGATGGATTTGGCAGGAACGCCTCCAACAGCAGCAAGCAGCAGCATTTGCCAGCAATAAAACAACGCATGAATAAAAGAAGGCTGGCTTGGCAGCAGCAGCAGCCCAGGTAGCTGGGTGAGTCAAGGAGGGGGCCCTCGTATTCAGAGGCTCAGAGGCATGAAGGCCTGGCAGGGGCATGTGTGAGTGGAGGCCTCTGTGGCTGTCCTGGCTCTCACCCTCAATCTGTGCCTGCAGTGGAATCTGGGGTGAGGACCCAGGCAGGATGGGGGTTCCTACCCTGTGCCTGTCTCACCCGCCTCTCTGCAGGGTTATCTTCTTGGAGGAGACAGATGTTGCTTTTGATGAGGACACAAGGACTTGGCCCATAGCCTGAGTTGTCCTACTTCATTAGGGGTCCAGAGTACAGGTGGGGTCAGAGGGAGCAACAATGCCTAGAGTGGCTTCCAGATCCATGACTGAGGGGCACTGTCAGGAAAAAGGGACTGGGTGAGAGGCCATCATGAGGACTGGGTATTGGTTCTAAGCTGGGTGGGAGAGACACTCTGGGCCGGGTGGCTGGCTAGAAGGAGGAGGGGCCAGGAAGAGCAAAGGGCTGCTGGGCCTGGCCTAACTCTAACTTCTTGGAGACTCGGGAATATCATTTGAGGTCAGGTGGCAAGGGCAGCAAAGGGGTCAGATAAAGCCCTGGATTGAAGGCCGACTACACCTAGAGGTCATTTTGTCCACCCCTGCTTCCCAGGGTCCTCAAAGGACTTGAGGCTGCTGGATCCTGTGTTCCTCTGCTCCAATCACCTGGCTGAGGCTTATCAGCAACCCCCTAGACATTTCAAGGAACAGGCAGACTGGTTTGCTCTTACCATATTCTACCATCTATCCCTCCCACTTGGTCAAACCACCCGCTTCCCTGGAGCCCAGGGAAAGAAGACAGAAGCAAACAGAGGGGTGGTAGCAGGTGGTCTCTGCAGTCTCAGCTAAGGCAGAAAAGAGGGGTTTTTTGCAGAGTATCCTTCCCCAGTGAACTTCTCCCTTCCAGCACCTGAGTGATTTCAGGCCTCAGTGTGGGGAGACATTGGAACATTGAATTCTCTCAATCCCTGGAGAAGCTGGAGAGCAGACAGGCAGGGCCAGACTTAGGCAAGAGAGGGGCTCCATATCCGGGCATTTGGGCTGTCCTGTCTTGTCAGCTTTTTCCAGAGAGAATGAGGCGGCCTGGCTTCCCAAGCACTCTGTTTTCTCATCCACACATTGCAGGCAAGTCAGCTCTGGGGTTGTAGAGTGACTAAGAAGCTGAGTTTAGGCTGGAGAAATGACCCTTTGTCATTTATTCATTCATTCAACAAATATTTACCAAACAGCTGCTTCATGGCAGGTACTGTGCTGGGCACCAGGAGCACATTGGTCACTGTCCTTGTGGCACTTTCTATCCGGTGGGGGAAATAGGATCATTATTAAAATGACTGCACAAATAAGAATGAAATAACTGTGCTAAATGCTACGAAAGAATATACAGTACCATGAAAGTATATAATCGGGGGACTTGGCTGAGTCTAAGGAGTTGAGGATGAGTTTGCAAGGGAGACGGAGAAAGAGCAGCCACAGTGGTAGGAGAATTGGCAGTGACATCGCAGAATCCAAGGAGGAGGTGGTCAGCTGTGCCGAGAGATGCTGCGAGCTTGCGAGACACCTATTTGCCCTGACTCTTCACCTGCTAGTTGTGAGTACAGGTATGGAGAGGCTCTGGCATCATGCCTGGCTCACAGTTGGTGCTCTGTAATGTTAGCTCCCTTTCCCCCCTCCCTAAGCTGAGCCTCCCTCCAGGGACCCCAGATTTCTGGAACAAAGGAATTGCCTAGGCTCGGCCTCCTCTGTCAACTCAGGCTCCAAACCCCAGCCATCCAGTCCTCAGTGAGGGACTCTGGGCCTTTCCCTGCTTCTCCACATTAGTCCCGTCGCATAGAGCTCCACCATCCCCCAACCTGCTCTTCCTTTGCACTGGTCTTCCATGAAGAGCTGCTGGGGTCTAGGTCTCAGAGAAAGATGCTGTCTGGTTCTGCTTCTGGGGCTGAGTCTGAGAAGAGAGCTGGAATCCTCAGCAGCTCCCAAAGCTGCCCGGGGTGAATCTGAGTGTCTTAGGTAGGGAGAGGGAGTAGTTGGGAGATGAGGAGGGGGGCTGCCCACCCAAGGCGGCGTAGAGCCCAGAGCCTTTTCCATTGCAGACACCCCATCTGTCTCCCACAGAAGGCTTGGGTTGGAGGAGGTGCTGAGAAGGGGGGTATAGAGGGTGAAACTGTACAGTCTGTAAGCCAGAACAATGGCAGTGAAGGTGCTGCCGGGGGAGAAGGGAGTGGAGGGTCAGCCTGGGGTATCAGTGGGAAGAAGAACTAGAGGTCAGAGGTTGGGAATGAAGATCCAGGAGGCGGGTACGAACACTGGGCCACTATTCTCCCCAGACAGCTTTGTGTTTGATTTTGATTTAAAGCTCCCTACCAACCAGAGGGCAAGGAATCACATCCTTCTGACCCAAAAACTAATGGCCTTTCTAAGCCCAAGGCCAGGTTCGATTCATGATGACTCCCTCTTCCCAGCAGTCAGACCTTTGCCAGACCTTAAAATGATATTTTAGTCAAATCTGATAGCTTCCAAGGCGTTTCCTTTCATATATTACTTTAACGGATGCAGCTAAAGTCCAGGGAGGTGAATGTTATTACTACTCTTGATCTACAGATGAAGCAACAGGGGTTTACAAGATTAAGTGAATAACTTGGATCACAGGAAAGTAAGGAGAGGGCCCCAAACCCGGGTCTCCTGACCAGACCGGAAATGGTCAGGTCAGAGGTGTAGGGCAAGGTGTCGGGAGGGAAGATACCAGTCCGGGAAGCAGCTCTGTTGGTGTCCATTCTGGGTCCTGAGTAGACCCTTTGGGAATCCCCGTGGACATCTTCTCCCCACATTCCAAGCTCTAAACACTATTTTTTCCCTCTACCTATACTTACGAGAATATGATCCCATAGCTTCCCTACCTACTGCAGGTTTTTTCTTTCTCCCACTCTTGTTTGGAAGTTCTTCCTCAGGTGTAACTTTATAAGGCTGCAGCTTATTCCCTCTAAAACAGATGCCAAGGGAACCCAAGACAGGGCTTCAGCTATTAAATATAAATAGACAAGGGAGGGAAACTGAATATAGAGACAGATATTATATCTCTCAGTCCCTGCGAGTTATTAGGAAGAAGGAGCTGGTGGTTGCTAAGCAACAGGTCTCCACAGAGGACAAGGCACCTAGAGGAAAAAGCCTCCTTTGACTGAATATTGGGGTGAGAGGGTAGGGAAGGTGGGGGTCAAAGGGCTACAGACTGGCAGGTGGGCCTTGGTGGTGGTGGGAAAAATGGCTCTGGCTCATTTATCCAAGACCAGCCCTATCCCCCAGGCCTCAGCAAACTCCGCCTTTGTAGCCTTCAGGATTGGTGGAAGAAGGAAGGCCTCAGGCACTCCTCCCTTCCTGCCAGGAGGAGGGAACCTGGTTTCTATAGCAACCCAGAAACAATCCTGGCCTTGTTTTACTTATGGCTTCTCTGTAACCCTCTCATGGAGCACAACTTTCGTACACTCCTGTCTCTGACCCTCAATTTCTGATTTGAGGGGGAGGGTCCATGGAGGGATCATGGAAAGGTTGGGAGTGGGGATGCCACAAAGCTAGTCACACTTGGCCCTAAAGTGACCTATTAAAACCCTAAAGGGGGAGTGACTTTTAGGGGAAAGGGCTTCCAGATGCACCTCCTAAGGGGCTGAAGAAAGCAGGGGAAAATCCTGGCATCAGATGCAAATTCTGGGCCCAGGCTTCCTTTCTGAAGGGCAAATATAAACTGAGGGGTTGGAGGTCAAGAAGAATGAGGAGGCAGGGTCTTTTTTTGGCCCTTGGCCACCTAGTCCCTCATCCTCCTAGATCTGAGGTCCACTGTCGTCAAGCCCCGAGAATGGAGATATAGAACATTAACGTACGTCAAGTATAAGTGAGTGGCACCGAGGGGCATAATCTGTTTTTCTAATATGACCACAAGCAGAGTGTTAGAAGAATTAGGCCGACAGCTGCTGGTTTCCCCCCTCCCTTCCTACCCCCCCTTCCCGCTCTCCCTCTCCCTTCCTCCTCGGCGTTTGCACACACCAATGGCAGCGGAGCCCTGCTCGCGATTTCTCTTAATCTTCCTCCGCCATCCTGCGTTCTTTCCGCAGGCGGTGCTGCGAAGCCGGCAGAGCCCCGCGTCACACCTTACTGCTCTCTGAGATTGCTCCACAGAGAGCTCAAGGAGATGGCAATTCGGCGCTGATGCCGGCTGGCAGCAGTTGGGAGAGGGGAAGGAGAGAGGGAGGAAGGGGGGGGGAAGTTGGCACAGATACCAAGTTTTTCCCTAGAGAGACATGGTTGGGGGGGGGGGGGTAGAGAAGAAGGGAGAAAATGACACAGAGAAAAGGAAACAAGGAAAAAAGAGGCAAAGAGAGAGGGCACGAGAGAATTAAAGTTCTCTCAGACATTCACATGTGGGCATCCTCAGCCCGTCTCACTCACAGCCCTCTAAAGATCACACCACCCTGTCCGGGGTTCCCACTCTCACCCCCGATCCCGGTCACAAATGCACACACGCGTATACACACGCACACACTCCCAACCAACCTGGAAGTCAAAGCGGCAGAGGCATGTTGTGTGTATCGGTGTAAGAGTGTGTGTGTGTGTGTGTGTGTATGTGTGTACGCCTGTATGTTGTCTCTGTTTTGGATCGCAGTAGAATGCAGTATGTAAATGAGATGGTTATTACCGCAATGTTCATCAAGCTGAGCCGAGAAGACATTAATAGCCTGATGAATATGCATGTGAATTTGTTAATTAAGTTAATTATTCTGCTGAAAATGCATTCGTCTTCCAAGGACATTTTCCCAATGATTTTTACATGCTCTAGCCATTAGTCATGCTATATTTTATCAGGGAAATGAGTTTGCTTAAGTTGTAAAAAAAAAAAAAAGAGAGAGAGACTGAGAGCAGGAAGAGAAATAGAGAAAGGAAGGAAGAGGGAAAAAATGAAAGAAGAGAGGGGAAAATGTGTTGAAGTTGAGGATGGGAAGGCATCTGAGGCCAGCCTGAAGTTTGAGGCCCAGCTGGGCTTTTGAAGCCTGCCCTCGATTTTTATGGGTATCTCACTTCACAATTTTTGCCCCTTTTTTTGATGACAAACTTTTTTTTTTCCAGTGCCAAATTTCCAACACATTAATTAATTGTTGTAGCCAATTAACTGTAGTTGTGCAAATGAGTTTAGCACTAATTACCATGCAGTGCCTGTAATCACATAAAAAACTTGCTGAGAGAGGGAGAGAGAGAGAGAGAGAAAGAGAAAGAAGAGAAAGGAGGAATGGGAAGGGAGCGGTGGCAGGAGAGGAGGGTACCTGCAGCAGAGGGGCAGCCAAGGAAAGGGAAGAGACAGGGATCCTGAGGCTTCCTGGTTAGGCTTCAAGGGAAGGTCTCCACATCCAGGACCTCTGACTCAAGAAATCTCAGTAGGATATGAGCCAGAAAAGCGAGGTCTCCTTTTGTCTAAGAACTTCCAACCAAAAGACCGAGGTTTAGAATGGATAGCTGGTTGTTTCAATAATGCAATGTAGTCCCTATAAATCCTGAAGCTCTCAGTGTTTATCCACCATGGCTGGAATTACTGGGTAAGGATGGAGGGCACCACTGGAAGAAGATGTGCCATTTCTGATAGGCCAGGGGAGATGGAGAAGAGTGGTACGTGCTCTCAGCCTGGTTCTGGAGCTGGAAGTAGGAAGGAAAAGTTGTTTTAAGTCCATAACCACTGGAATAGGCCAAGGGAGCAGTGGTAATATCAACTGTAAAAAATCCAGCTCCAGCAGGAGGTGGGAGGAGGCAGCCTTTGGCCAGACATAGCTCCCAGGAGAAAAGCCAAACCTCTCCTGCAAGCTGGCATCTCTGCATTCATCACTCTGGGGCTGACTCTAGGTTTCCACCTGTCAGCTTCTACCAGTGCCCAGAGGCTGAGGGATAGACCAAATGATCTATCTCCTTCTTAGTTGTCCATGATTGGTAGAGAAAGAGAAGTGGTAAAAAAAAGTCAGGAGTAAGCATGGGGAGTTCCCGTCATGGCACAGCAGTAACAAATCCGACTAGGAACCATGAGGTTTCGTGTTTGATCCCTGGCTTCACTCAGTGGGTTAAGGGCCCGGTGTTGACAAGCTGTGGTGTAGGTTGTAGATGAGGCTCAGATCTAACGTTGCTGTGAAATGTGATTGTGGTGTAGACTGGCAGCTGTAGCTCTGGTTTGACCCCTAGCCGAGGAACCTCCATATGCCACAGGTGCGGCCCTAAAAAGCAAAAAAAAAAAAAAAAAAGAGTAAGCATGAACTGGCATTTTTGCTTCCACTCTACTTTCCCCTATATCATGTTCCGGGCACTAAGCCTGCCCAAAGTGTGTCTGTGTGTGTGTGTGGGGGTGTTATAAAAATGACCTATAGTTCTTCACTACTACCAAATTTTGTTTCTAGTGCAGGTATACCTCCCTGCATCCCTCCAGAATAGAGAGCTTACTTGTCATGGGACTCAATTTCCTCAGGCCTCAACAGAAACACATTCAACTTCATATTTCCAAGGAGAACCTTGACCCTTTATTTATCCTCTAATAGATACCCAAAGGCTGAGTTCTCCCTTTCCCATTCCAGGTCCCAGGTCTGTGGCTCATGGACTCTATCCACTTCAGCCTTGATCTTCCCTGACAGAGGGGATACAATTTCAAGAGCACAAGCCATATTGCCCCCTGCTTCATGGCACTGAGCTTCTAACCTATAAACCAAAGTCAGCTGTGAGAACTTGAATTAACCCAGGCTGCTCCAGTGCTTTTCCTGCCTCTTACTTCTCTACCGGTTTTGCCCACATCTAGCAACCTTATCAAGGTCTCAGAAAGCCTGGGGTAGTAAAAAGAGCCTGAATATTGTCTTGAGTTACAAGATTTTCTTTTGCCTTTTAACAGTATGTGATAATGAAAATCAATTTTCCCTCTATAGGAAATGGAAATAATAATAGGGACTATGCTTGAAGGGTTAAAAATCACTGTAAATATAAAACAACACTCAGCACACTAAGTAAAATAAGCTACTTCACTAATTGCTACTGAGTACCAAGTGAGGGTACAAAGTGTTCTTCAATAGGTGAATAGTTAAAGTGTGGCACATCCACATCATGAAATAAATAAAAGGAACAAACTACAGATACATAACAAAAACTTGGGTGGATCCCCAGAGAATTAAACTGAATGGAAAAAACCCAATCCTAATTTACATAGTGTATAACTCCATTTTTTTTTTTTTTTTTTTGGTTTTTTTTTAAGGACCACACCTGGGGCATATGGAGGTTCCCAGGCGAGGGGCTGAATTGGAGCTGCAGCTGCCAGCCTACACCACAGCCACAGCAATGCCAGATCCCAGCCATATCTGCAACCTACACCAGAGCTCATGGAAACGCCAGATCCTTAACCCACTAAGGGGGGCCAGGGATTGAAACCCGTGTCTTCAGGGATACCAGTCAGGTTCGTTACTGCTGAGCCACAATGGGAACTCCCTCCATTTTTAAATTTTTTAAATGATTTTTATTGTTTCCATTTTTTAAATGACAAAATTTTACAAGTGGAGAATAGATTAGTGACTGCCAAGGATTAAGAAGCAGGTAAGGCAGCATCATTATTAAAGGGTAAAATGAAGAATCCTTGTGGTGTTGGAGCTGTTGAGTATCTTTTTTTTTTTTTTTTTTTTTTTTTTTTAAGGGCTGCACCCACGGCATATGGAAGTTTCCAAGCTAGGGGTTGAATTGGAGCTGCAGCTGCTGGCCTACACCACAGTTCATGGCAATGCCGGATCCTTAACCCACTGAGCCAGGCTAGTGATCGAGCCTTGCACCCTCTTGGATGCTAGTGAGATTTGTTTCCACTGAGCCACAACGGGAACTCCCTGTTCAGTATCTTGACTGCATGGCAGATGTAAGAATTTACATAGGTAATAAAATTGCATTGAACTTAACAGACACACAAACACAGATAAAACTGGGTAAATATGACTAAGACTGGTGGATTGAACTAATGTCAGTATTCTGGTTGTAATGTCATACTATAGGTTTTTTTTTTTGGTCTTTTTTAGGGCCACAACCAGCAGCATATGGAGGTTCCCAAGCTAGGGGCCCAATCAGAGCTGTAGCCGCTGGCCTACGCCAGAGCCACAGCAATGAAGGATCTGAGCCTTGTCTGCGACCTACACCACACTCACGGCAACAATGGATCCCTAACCCACTGAGCAAGGGCAGGGATCAAACCCAAGTCCTCATGGATGCTAGTCAGATTCGTTAACCACTGAGCCATGATGGGAACTCTTGTTATACTATGGTTTTACAAAATGTCACTACTGGGTGAGAGTGGACAAAATGTACAAGGGCTCTCTGTATTATTTCTTACAATTGCATGTGAATCTACAATTACCTCAGTTTTTTAAAAAAGGCTATGATAGATTATTAACGTCTCTGCTGGGTATAGGAGAGAGAAGGGGCTGCTCTTGTGTTTCCACTGCAGAATTCCAAAGAGGAAGATTAAAAATATTATTCTCATTATGGTATACCAATAAAATGATCATAACTATGGGGAGGGGGGAATATTTGTATCTGTTGATCCAATAATTCCACTTCCTGGAATTTACTATAAAAATGCATGAAGTTTTATGTGTTAGGATGTTCATTTATTATAGTATTATTTATAAGAGTAAACACATCTAACAATTAAAAACAGTGGATGAAGAGTTCCCATCATGGCTCAGCAGTGACGAATCTGACTAGCTTTCATGAGGACGTAGGTTCTATCCCTGGCCTCGCTCAGCAGATTAAGGATCTGGCGTTGCCGAGAGCTGTGATGTAGGTTGCAGACAGGCTTGGATCCCATGTTGCTGTGGCTGTGGTGTAGGCCGGTAGCTGTAGATAGGACTTGACCCCTAGCCTGAGAACTTCTGTATGCCGTGGGTGCGGCCCTAAAAATAAATAAATAAATATATAAATAGTGGATGGGCTTTATAAGTTATGGCATATCTACGTGATGAAATAACCCTATAGACTTTAAACACACACACACACACATATATATATATATATATATATATTTTTTTTTTTTTTTGGTCTTTTTGCCTTTTCTAGGGCCACTCCTGAGGCATATGGAGATTCCCAGGCTAGGGGGTCTAATCAGAGCTGTAGCCACCAGCCTACACCAGAGCCACAGCAATGCGGGATCTGAGCCTCGTTTGTGACCTACACCACAGCTCACGGAAACGCCGGATCCTCAACCCACTGAGCAAGGCCAGGGATTGAACCTGCAACCTCCTGGTTCCTAGTCAGATTCGTTAACCACTGCGCCATGACGGGAACTCCATAAAACATATATATATTTCTAAATATACTGAGCACAATGCCTGGCATTCAGTAAATGGTAGTCCACTTTACTGAAATGTTCTGGGTATTAAAAGAGCTAATGTAGGTAAATGCACTTGACAAACTGTAAAGTGCTTGGCAGGTGCTGTGCTGCTATCTAAGTAACTGTCTCTCCCAGCTCCACTCTAGATGAACTATACTTCCAGGTAGAACACTGCCTAAGGAGCTCCTAGCTTCAAGCATGGGCATGGGAGGGTGAGTCAAAGAACTGGGGATACTTCTTTTCCAGGAGACTGCCACCCCCCCCCGCTCCAAATTATCAATAAAACGCTGGACATCCTCCTTAGCATAGGCACATACGCACATTTGGCCTATAATTCCAGGGGACCTAGAGTCTTTGAAACAGTATTAGCCCTGATGACTCCATAAAAGTACCAGACTACTGTATGAACCACTGAGTACCTGCTCAGTATCAGGCACTGTCCTCAGTACTTTACACACATTATTTCACTAACTTCTCTTCGCCACCTTAAAAGGTTGCTTATCTGCATTTCACAGACAAGGAAACTAGGGCTAAAAGGGGTTAAATGACTTACCAGATAACACAGCTGGTAGATGGCAGCAGTGGCACTGGAACTCAAGGCTGTCTGCCTCTGAGTCTTACAATCTAACTATCATACTTTCTTTCTTTCCTTTCCTTCCTCCCTCCCTTCCTTCCTTGACAGTGCCCTCAGCATGCAGAGGTTCCTGAGCCAGAGATCAAACCTGCGACTGTGACAATGCTGGATCCTTAACCACTAGGCCCCCAGTGAACTCCCACACGTACAGACAAACTGAGGAGCGGGGCACTGTGTAAGCACTGAGGCCACATCTGCAGAAGCCCCAGAAAAGTTCCCATGTTTTTTTTTCTTTTTTAAAAATGGCTGCACCCATGGCATTTGCAAGTTCCCAGGCCAGGGACTAAATCCAAGGCACAGCAGCTGCTGCAATGCCAGATCCTTTAATCCACCGTGCTGGGCCAGGGATTGAACCTGCACTTCCACAGCAACCTGAGCCACTAGAGTTGGATTCTTTTTTTTTTTTTTTTTTTTTTTTTTTGGTCTTTTTAGGGCCGCACCCGTGGCATATGCAAGTTCCCAGGCTAGGGGTCCAATCGGAGCTGTAGGAGCCAGCCTATGCCAGAGACACAGCAACGCTGGATCTGAGCCGCGTCTGCGACCTACATCACAGCTCACGGCAACGCCAGAACCTTAACCCACTGAGCGAGGCCAGGGATTGAACCCGCAACCTCATGGCTCCTAGTCAGGTTCATTTCCAATGTGACACAAGGGGAACTCCCTACAGTTGTATTCTTAACCCACTGCACCACAGCAGGAACTGTGTACCCGTGTTTTTCCAGTGCCTCTTGGGTATCTACAGACTTAAACCCATCCCAGGCAGAAGAAAAATCTCTAAAGACCAGTAGGTCTATTTGGAAGTCTTATATCCCAAGAGTAAATTTTCCCATGTCTAACCGCTATCCTTTCTACTAAAATCCAATCCCATTTCCTCACCTTTCCAGTGGGGATGGTGAATATATGACATGTTGCTCCTTCATAAAAGGTCCTGTGTTAGGTGGAAACAGAGGAGCCTCTCTTTCTCCAGAAATGTTTTTCTTTTTTTTTTTTTTGTTTTTTTTGTTTTTCTAGGGCCACACCCATGGCATATGGAAGTTCCCAGGCTAGGGGTCCAAATGGAGCTGTAGCTGCCGGCCTGTGCCAGAGCCACAGCAACGTGGGATCCGAGCCTTGTCTGAGACCTACACCACAGCTCACGGCAACACTGGATCCTTAACCCACTGAGCAAGGGCAGGGATGGAACCCAAGTCCTCATGGATGCTGGTCAGATTCGTTAACCGCTGAGCCACGACAGGATCTCCTCCCCAGGACAGTTGAGGCTTCAGTTTCCTTGAATCTTCCCCAAGGTATCAAACCAGGAGAAAATGGACCAGAAAGAAAAGCAGAGGGAGCAGCCTAACCAGATCAAGGAGGCCAGCGTGGAGGATGGCCTAGGGCTCTCTCAGGACCTAGTGCTGGGCTCAGGGTAAAGTCAAGGTGGGCAGCTCTTCCCTCTAGGCTCAGCAGCCAGCCTCATGTTTGACATCTACCCAGCTGTGGATGTCTGGCCAGTGCCCCTCACGCCTGAGCCTCTTGTCTGTCTCAATATATGTCTATAGAAGGGGGGGTCTGGGGGTTCTGCCGGTCCATGTTTATTC
Organism: Sus scrofa; assembly: GCF_054392235.1. Taxonomy (NCBI): domain Eukaryota; kingdom Metazoa; phylum Chordata; class Mammalia; order Artiodactyla; family Suidae; genus Sus; species Sus scrofa. The sequence goes on from NC_139394.1 coordinate 23,033,313, forward strand.
CTCCCGTCTCAGTACTGCCTCGCTGTACTTCCTCAGGACCAGGAAGCCCAACTAGGGGGCTTAGAATACACAGGGAAGAGAATCATCTCGTCAGGAGGATCCTGGGATCCCAAGACTCAGTCCAAAGCTCTTTTCTCTCATCATGAGAGCCAGGAGGGAGATTGGGGCCTGTGTCTAGACACGGACTGGGGAGAGGTAGCTTCCCTCCCTCCCTCCTTCCTTCCCTCCTCCACACACTCCCCTGCTGGGGGCCAAGCATGCCTACTGCTCACTTTGGCTTCCCTTGACCCACCTACCTCATGGACAGTAGAGGGTTAAAGGCATGGTATGGGCAAGCTATAAATTTCCCATCAGTGTGGGGAGAGTAGGATTGTTGGCAGGGAGGGGGTTGGGCTGGGGGGGGGGAGGGGGAGCTGGGAAAAAGCCAGGAGGTTGTCTCTAGGTAACAATAAACACTGCAAGCAAGGAGCAGCTGTTACACTTACTCTCTCTGCATCACAATGCTGAAATAACACTAATAAACCAGTGTGCCCAATGCACGGGCATATATGCATTTAGGGCCAAGCCCCACTCCACCCATGAAGCTGCCCTTTGCTTGAGGTCAGGGCCCTTGGTGCCAGTGGACATACCAGCCTTGGTCTGGCTATACTTGTGTAGAAGATGAAGACTGATGAGTCAGTCTCACAGTCAGAGGGGCACTCTCAGAGGCAGGGGGTTGTAGAGGCTGGGGATTCTGGGTTCAGATCCTGATGGCATTCGCTGGTAGAAAGAGTTCAAACAGGGTAACTCTTGGCTAGAAGTCCGGAGGAGAGAAGGGTGAGAGAACATGCAGAGAACAGACAACTACTTACCATGTCTTCTCAGACTGGAGGGCACACGGCAGCCAGGAGTGGAGTCAGCCGAAGAGAGATGGAAGAGGGGGGGTTGGTTGCTGAGGAAGTTTGAGAAAGAGCAGGAACATGGGGTATTGAGGAGTGATCTTTGGATCTCCTGGGGCTGACCTCCCCACCCATGCCTACACTCCGCCTGGTGTACCCAGGCTCCCGCTACACCACCACTTTTACACCAGAGCCAGGTGATATTGTCGGTTCTGTTCAGGATTGAGCTTTATTTCGTTTTCTTTTCTGGCCGACCCCCAGCATGTTGAGTTCCCAGATCAGATCTGAGCTGCAGTGCGACCGTCATTGCAGCTGCAGCAACGCAGGATCCTTTAACCCACTGTGCCGGGCAGGGGATCAAACCTGCGTGCTGGCAGAGACGCCAATCCTATTGCAGCACAGCGGGAGCTCCAGGACTGAGCTTTATTATGGGTGTTCTAACAGGGGCCCCTGGGTTTGTGATGCTGCCAGGGAGAGCTGGGGGAGTGGAGTTGGCCCCATCTCCCTATAGGAAGAGTAGCTAGTCTGTCCCTTTCTCCAATCAAAACTGTTCCTGGATCCCCAGGAGCATCCTGACAGACAGCCCCTCGTTCCAGCTGGACAGCAGAGCCACCGGCAGTGAAAGGAATAGAAATAGGCAAATAAAGGAGTCTTCTTGTGGCACAGTGGGTTAAGGATCTGGCTTTTTCCTGCTGTGGCTTGGGTTGCTGCTGTGGCTCAGGTTCGATCCCTGGCCTGGGAACTTCCACACGCCTCAGGTGTGGTCAAAAACAAAAAAGGAGAAAAGAAATAGGCAAATGAAAACTTAAGCTCTGTCAGAAAACCCGCCTCCTCTTAGCCTATTCTTCTCTGAGGTTAGAAAGAGAATATCCATTATGCATCTGGATATACTGATATCCAAGAACCCTATTTCCTTTGGCTGAAACAGGGAGGCTCCCGGGACTGTGGCCAGAGGCATCACTGGTTCTCCCGGTCCACCTTCTGGCCCTGTTCTGCTCGTGCTGTGTGACCTCAAACACAGTACCCTATGCCCCTGATTGAGAACGTCATCTGGAGAAGAGACGCACGTTGCCCACCTGCCCTTCGGGAGGAGGGAGTCAGCGCCTTGAAGATCGTGGTCTCTGTTTCCGGAAAAGAGAATACTGAGACCAAGTGATAAGCCTTCCAGGCTCTGGTCTTGTAATAGTGCTTTCCGTTCCTTTTCTTTTTAAATTTTAAGTCATGTGGTGTCACCTAGGTACCCAGAGGTCTGAACAGGCGAATGAGGGCAGGGAGGAAATAGCTATGTCTGCCTGGAAGGTCCCTCTCTGGGAAGGTGCCCAGAAGTGCAGAGCGGCACTTCCCCTGTGTGCAGCCCACGGACACAGTAGGGCAAGAATGACTGGCCTCTCCTACCCTTTCCTCACAAGGAAGCCTCTCCCTGGGAATGCTCAGCCTCGCCTACTAGTTCTCTTCCATTTCCCTCTCTTTTCTCTTAGCTGCGGCCTCCTCTTGCCCCACAATAGAGAGCTCAGAGTAGGGGGGATCTGGGGCAAAAGAGAGCTCCAACAGGCCTGGGCCCCCTTCCCCTCTGCTGTTTTCATGAGCCACCCCCATTGCTATGAGTCACCAGAACCCTGGATTCCGCTGAGCTGCCAGCAGCCTTCTTCCCCCCATCAGCCGCTCTAGCCAGGCAGATACTCACCCAAAGGGCCCCGAGCCCACCATCTTCCTACTCGCAGGGCCACAGCCCCCTCCTTCATCCCTAGGAATCTGTACCACAGACACACTGAGATGAGTGAGGAAAGAAGCGTGAGAGACCCCAGCATGTGCTCTGTGCTGGAGCAGGGGGCCAGCTGCCTGTACGGCAGAGCAGGAGCACCAGCCAGGAGAGCTGGCACAACTTGGGTGCACAGCCTTGTTGGCGTGTGAGAGCGGGCGCGGGAGGGGACAGGGTCTGAAGGCTGTTTCAGAAGCACGCTTCTCCTCCTGGCCCCTTCTCTGGTCACTGTTTCTTCTCCTTGGCTTCTCTCCCTGGTGCTGATGGACATCATGGCACTGCCACCTCTGAACTGCCTTCCTTCACCTTCTCCATGGCTTGGGGAGCTAGAGAGGGGATCTGCACGAGAGCCTTCGAGGTGTCAAGGTGGGAGGTTCAGACATCCAGCTCTCTCCCCAACCAATGGGACACACTGGGGGAGGAGGAGGAAAGGAGTCCCATCAGAGCAAAAGCTAAACCCTGGGCCAGTCCTGAGCTCCTCAACAATTCCCTCCTCTCTAGAGTGCAGGGGGTTCTGGGTACTACTGCCTTCCACTTACCTCAGGTCTATCCCTCTTTCCCTGCAAAGGCTCAGAGTTTCTTCTGGACTCCAGAGCAGGCTCCAGGCTCTGACTCCAGCACTGTAGTCATACCCTTGGCTAAACCTTGAGAGTATGAAGTGGGGCTGGTAGGGGTCGAGGGGAAGGAGGGCTTGTTCCTTACAGAAACATGGAGAGTCTAGATTGAATGCTTTAAGGGCCTTTTAGCCCCTCCAGTATACCTCCAGTCTTGGAGTAGGGACGGGCAAGGGGTGAGAAAGAGGGCTTACAGGAAGCCTGACACCTCCTCTCTTTCTTCACCGCATGCTCCTCCACGGCTCTCTATTTCAGAGGAGAAAGAGTAGCTCTGTAAGCAGGAGCCATCTAATAAGGCCCTTGAATAACACTCAGTGAGAATGGCCTGTCTTACATTAGGTAGGCAGCCCCACAGGTGGGACCACAGGTCCCCGTTTATCTTCTCCCCTTTTACAGGCTCCTCTTCGATCTCCCCCTATAAAAGAATCTTCCTTTTCAGCCCCCTGGCACAGTTTTCCTCCCCCACTCTCACCCCTGCAGGCCCTTGGAAGCAGGGCGTAGCTAGATGGATTCCATCCAAGCTGTCTTGGGACAATGCAAGGGGGTCCTTCTCATCATGTTGGGAATAGAGAAGGCAGAGGATCAAATACCAAGGAGATGACCCTGAGGGTCTAAGGACAGGCAGGGTGGGTCTGGGGCATATTTTGCTCTTCCCTAGGGGCTCTGAGGATATTAAATGGTGTACTAAGACAGAGAAAAAGACCATTTTGGGAGTAGGGGATAAGTATTTGAGGCTTGGAGAGTGTCACAAAGTTTCTACCCACACTGCTTTCCAAGCTCTGTGCCCATCCTTGCCCTGACCTCAAATGAGTCTCATGAAACACAGAACAAAGAATGCTGAATTTTTTTTTTTTTTTTTTGTCTTTTTGCCTTTTCTAGGGCCTCTTCCCCTGGCATATGGAGGTTCCCAGGCTAGGGGTCTAATCGGAGCTGTAGCCACCGGCCTATGCCAGAGCCACAGCAACTCGGGATCCGAGCGGCATCTGCGACCTACACCACAGCTCACGGCAACACCAGATCCTTAACCCACTGAGCAAGGCCAGGGATCGAACCCGCAACCTCATGGTTCCCAGTCGGATTCATTAACCACTGTTCCACAACAGGAAACTCCAGAATGCTGAATTTTTTGAGGAAGGAAGAAGCCAGGAAATGCCAACTTTGGCAACGGGGTGGGCAAGCCACTTCTCTCCATCATTCTTTCTTAACCCAGTGGAGGAGGTGGGGGTGGGACGGGGACAGCTGGAAATGTGCCCTTCTCTCCAGTGTGTACTGACACCACATAAAGCCAAGTGGAGCTTACTGAGAGCGCTGGACATGGCACCAGATGAATCCAGGGGCATTTCCTACCACTTTCGGGGCCTCGAGTTTTATTTCTCTCTTTTTGACTTAGACATGGGATAAAACCACTCCTTGCTGGATTTTTTGGCATAATTTTCTCCAGTAGCTAATATTGCAGCAGAAAAACTTGTGATAAGATCTCATAAAAAGCTTAATATTTAGTCACCATTGGGGACATTTATTTCTTGGTTAAAGGACTGGGGTAGTTGGTGTATTTCCTTCCCTGTAGACCTTTTAGAATATGGTAAAGCTTCATGAGAGTAGGAGGTTCCGGGGGATCTGCCTACTTGGAAGCAAGGAAATGGATGAGATGATCTCTGGAACGGGGAAAGCGTCTCCCAATAACGCACCTGACTCCCCTGAGTTGCTTCCAAGACTCAGGGGCCAGAGATATGAGACTCCAAGCAATGGAGAATAGTATCCTGCCGGAACTCTTGCCTTGACTTTCTTTCTCGCACCCTACCTGCCCCTGTGTTCCCAGGAACTCTCCAAATCCAGACACACAAAGCAACTCCAAGACAGGATTCAACTGACTTCCCTTCTCTGAGTCTCCATTTTCACATCTGCAAAATGAACGGTTGGGCAAGATGAGTTCCAAGTTCTCTTCTTTGCAGCAGTAAAGGGTCTATGATTCATACCCCAAAGGCATCAGGCCTCATTTGCATGCTGTTTTGCATGTAATCTCCATGGCACTTATTTTATGCCTAAACACACAGAAATATCTCTGAACCCTGCCCTTCTCCCTCTCACCACATCTCTGGCTCTCTGGTCCCTAGGTCTTGTCCTCTCTCTTCAAGGTCCTCAAAGCTCTGTCCCCACCTTCCTTTTACAATTTTAGAGCACTTACTAGGACAAGCCTAACTGGACAAAACCCCAGGAGCAAGAAACCAGCCTTACCTAGTATCTTGGCTGCAATTTTGGGCCCCAGAATGGAGTCAACCACTACAGCTCCATTCTTTCTGAAGGTCCTGGCGGTTGGGGGGAAACCTGGCACCTCTCCCTAGCGCCTCACCTCCTCTGCCGCCTCACTATTCTCCGTGCCAGAACGCAAAGTGGCCAGTGATTGATGGGCCTGGGTTCCCAGTAACCGCACCCAGTGGCCCAATCCTCCTCCCTTACCCAATCCCTCCCCTGTCCCTATTCAGAGATCAGATTGTCTCATGTTGGTCCCTGAGGTCCCATTAATTAAAAATACATCCAATTAAATGGCAGGTGAAAACGTGCTATTGGAGCTCTCCACCCCCCTGCCCCAGCTTGGTTCCCCCCCACCAACCTTTTAAGGCTCAGCTGTGCTTTGAGCTGAGAAAAAAAAAAGGGGGGGGGAGGAGAGGGAGAGGAAGAAAGAGGGAGAGAGAAGAGGAAGATTCAGGAGTGGGGGTATGGGGGGCTATTTGAATCTCTGCCAGGGTAGCATGTGCCAGCTTGGGAGGGTGGCACTGTGCCCTGGTGTCTAATTTCTGGAGGTGTGAGTAGGTTCAGTCAGCTGGGTACCCACTTTCATTTCCCTTAAAGGGGCAGAGGGAAGTCAAAGGGTGTGGCTAGTTATGCTGCCCACCTTCTGGGCTTGGGGAATGAAAGGGAGAAGTGTAAACGGGAGAAGGCCCTTAGGAGGGGTTGTGATGTTCAGGGGTTGGGAGAATCTGAGGCCTCCGTTCTCGGCATATCCCGGCTCTTCCCCAAACTGCAAAGATAACGAGAAGCCAGTTGGGACCCAGGTGGCAGGGCATGGCAATGCTCCCAAGCAAGGCTGTGTCTACCCCTGCCCACAGGAAAGCTGTGAAAAAAATGGAGAGAGGGAGGAAGGAGCCATAATTTGGGTGGGAGCAGATGGGTCAAAGAGGATAAACTATATAAGCATGGACATTTGTGTGGGCAGTACCTTATGGGTAAGAGAATCTGGAGGGACCTGTCCTATTTGCCCTTTCTCTAGGCAAAAGGAAGCAGCAGTAGTGTGAAGTCACCTCAACCTGGCAGACTGTGAGTAGGGCATCTCCCTGAATGAGCACTGATCACTCTCTTTCTCCTCCACTCTTATGGTGTCCCCAGCATTTTGTCAGTTAAGTTATTTGCCCCACCTCCCACCCCTCTGAAGCCCTCTGGCTCCAAGCAATGTGAAGCTAACAGGCACTAAGGGCTGTTGGGAGAGCAGCTAGGATAAAAAGGGGCACTAAGGGTGGTGCTCAGAATCCAGGCAGCAGTGGGGGTATCTGCCGACTGAGGGCCCCCGCCTGGCCTCCTTGGCAGCCACAGTACCTCCTCACTTCACTTTAACGCTAATTGGAGATTTTAATCTGCGCTGCTGCTCTGCTCGGGGTGCTGGGGGGAGCGCCAGCTGTGCAGCAATTCCAGCAGCACCGACTGTTTAATCAAGCTGTCCTCCTGGGGAGGGGCCCTCGGGCATGAGGGTAGGAGGGAGGAGCAGAACCTCTGTCATCTCCCTTAGCCTGTTCAGCCTGGAAGGGCTTCATGGAGACGGAGGATCAATTGTGGGCTACCTCATCCCCATAAGGGCTCCATGGCCACTTGGATCCCAAACAGACCTGTTATATGATACGGGGGTAGCGTGAAGCTCATGGGCCAGAGCAGCCCCCATCCCCATCCTGCTTTCTGACACCTTTTGGGGTGCAGAGCTCCAGAGCATCCTGGGTTCCTCTAGCCACTCAAGCTGCAAAAATCCTCTAGACGGTCTTAAGCTCTGCAGATTTGCGCTGGGGGAGGTGATGGGGGCACAAAAGGTTCATCTTTCCTACTCTCTGCCTTCTCAGTCCTCTCCCCAACACCCTCTCCTAAGAGAGCTACTTCTTTAAGAGCTACTTTTCTTTTTTTCTTTTGTTTTTTTTTTAGGGCCACACCCATGGTATATGGAGGTTCCCAGGCTAGGGGTTGAATCAGAGCTATAGCCACTGGCCTACGCCACAGCCACAGCAATGTCAGATCCAAGCTGTGTTTGCGACCTACACCACAGCTCATGGCAATGCCGGACCCTTAACCCACTGAGCGAGGCCTGGGATCGAACCCACCTCCTCATAGATACTAGTCGAGTTTGTTAACCACTGAGCCACAACGGGAACTCCAAGAGCTAATTTTCTTAAAACAATTGTAAGAGATTTTTTTTTTTTTTTTTTTCCTCTCTGAAAAACCAGATACTTCCACCCTCTAGGTTGGAAAGTAACTGTCTTAGAGGCTGAGGACAGTGAAGGGGACAGCTGGAGCTTGATACACCCTGAAGGAGAGAAACACCTGTGCAAGGCGTTCGGTGCCTAGAGCTAAGTAAGGGGCTTCGAGAGTTCAGCTGCGAACTTCCTGACATGTCAGTCCACTAGGGCAGCACATTCAGGGTCTCAGGCCATTTTTAAGAAAGAACAACTAATTGTTCATCTAGCTCCCTGGGCTCCTGCTCTCAGGCGCTGTGGGAGCATTTCTGACCCCTGTTTTGGGGAAAGAGTGTGGGTTGTCCCCACCCTGCCCTCCTCCAAACTCTCTCTGCTGCGAGGCAGGAGTTTTAATTGGTCAGCAGCGCCCTCGTGTGGCAGAAACCAAGACTGCAGCTGCCCAGCAGCTTTGATGAATCCGACATCCAAGTTGGTGGACAGCCGGAGAGGGTACTCCAGGTCCCCCACACATACTGCTTGACCACTTCCAGAGCCATTTACTACTTTCTAACACCTACTCTATTCCTCTATCCACCCCCTCTAGTTGCTTCGCCTCTAATTCTAGGTATGTGCCTACCAGGGAGAGCACCTTACCCAGAGCTGGCACTTATTTAGGCCTGCTGCTTGTACTGTCTGGATTGCAGGGGTTAGAGGCACTGCTGAGAGAGGAGGCCTGAGGTTAAAGGGTAAGCTTATGTCATCTCCAATGGCAGAAGAGACTCTAGAACCTCTGCCCACTCTACAGGCATCAGACGAGAGCTGCCACCTGAGCTGGAGAGAGTACCACCTACTGGTGGGCTCTGCCCCACAGCAATCCATTTGCTACGCCCTGGAGAGGTCTGGGGATGAATAGAGACAAATTCTCAGGGTCGGAAATCTTTGTTCTCAGGAATGGACCCCAGGTAAAAAACCCTTCCCTCTAAAAGATTCAAGTATTCCCCAAGATGCCAGGCCACTGGGCAGAGTGTACATATGAGACTTCAGGCTTCCAGCTCTAAGAGAAGGGCTGCCTGTCATTAGACTCTTCCCCTCCAGTGTCGTATATCATCCATTTACTGGTTCCTTCTTCCTACACCCACTAAATGGGTGAAATGGTTCTGAACTGCAGAAGAGGGGATGGAGATTTAACATCAGGAAGATCTCTCTAAAAATTAGGGCTGAAAGTCACCAAGACCTTCCCCTTGTAGGAGATATTTAACAACAGAGAGAAATATGACCCTGTTTGGAGTTAGTGGGTCGGGAGAAGAGCACACCTACCTGGCAGAAAAAAGGGCAGGAGTGGGCACTGTAGGTTGGTGACTTGCCCACTTCTGGGCATTGAGGATGGACGTAAGTGGGCTGATAGACCTCTACTTCTAGTGTCTTGCACAGTGTTTGGACAGGGGAAATCTCCCTTCAAACCTGGAAAGGAGGTGGAGAAGCAGATGAGAGGGAGTAACAAGGGACAGCAATGCCCTATCCTGACTCAGAAGAAAGAGGAAATAGTTTCTTGGGGAAGAAGACGAAGGCAGGGCTATGTGTGTGGATGAGGTGCTGGGTGAGTGGTGCAGTTGCTGTGAGAGAGGCTGAGCATCACACTATGGGGGAATATTCATTAGCACAGCTGGCCAAGAGAAAAGAGCAGGACCGAAATGACCGCCAGTGCCGGTGAAGGAGGTTACCCACTCCAGCCAGGAGGGAATAATTGCTAATCAGAAGGCAGGACATCATAATAGGGTCAAGTAAAAAGCTAAGGAAACTCCCATGGAGATCTCTGCAAATAAGAAAATAAGAACTTCCCTCAGATTCGTGTTTGTGTGTGTGTGTGTTTTAATCCCTTGTAAGAGCAGGCCAGTGGCTTCTGATTGGCCTTAGGTTCCTACCTGGCTTTAAAGTCTGTGAAAGAGACTGAATTTGCCAGGGCTCCAGATGTCAGGTGACTGATGGACATTACCAAATTCCTCAGGGCCATCCCTCCTGTTGCTGTTGCCACCTGGAAAGGAAAATGACAGGTTACATTAGATATGAGATAAGGGACTACACACCGGAGAGGGTCTTTGGCCATCCACCCAGGGACCATGGCCTTGGTAGGGAGAGTGATGGTGATGGTCACGGCTCTTCTAATTCACGGAGTTGAGAAGGATTCAGAAGAGCCTTAAGCATATTCCCCAAGAGAGTTACAAGTATTCTAAGATTCCTACCTCCGGAGACCTAGCTCCCAGTCTGATAAACAAAAACTTTGGTTCCTTTACTTTAAGAGAGAAGTTAGGAATTCTACAGGAATAGAAGAAGCTGTGACACCCAGAATTATAAAGGGTAGTGAAGGTTCAAGGTTAAGGCAGTTAATGCAACAAAGTGAGTCAAAGGAGGCCATCTAGTTGTAGATTAGATCATCAGCTTGTATTTGAAGGCTCTCTTGTCCAAACGGCTTCTTCAAGAAAGGCTCGGAGGCCAGAAAAAGGTCCTATGAGATAGAAAGGAGGTTTGCGGGATAGCAGACTTGATGCAATTTGGGCAAGTATTACACAGTCTGTGTAGGTTTGAATCTGCATGGAGACCAGCTCCACATTCCCTCTATGCTGTCGGTCAGGGTGTGATGGAGAAAATGTTTAGGGTGCGTACCGGGCTCTATTTCTTGGTCATCAGCACTCAAGGCTTATTTTGCAACCCCCCTGCCCCTCTGACCTAGACCCATAATCCTTTCTACCTCTAAGCTGCCCAGTGGTGCTTTCTCTTTCTAAGATTCTGCTTCCAGTTTAGGAACTCGTTAACATTCCCCTCTCTGCTCATCAGTGCCTCTCAGACACTTAGGCTCAGAAAAGAAGCATTGCAAGGGACTGTAGATATATCTGGGAGAGGTCCAAAGAGGGAAAGGAGTCTGAGCACCAGAGTGAGATGACTTCAGAAACTACCGTGCATATCAGCCCATTGAGCTCACTATTTGGGGCATAGGTCACTGTGGAGCACACCACTTCCTTCTGCCTCTCAAAGGAGAAACTTTAAAAAAAAAAAAAAAAGGAAAGCAGCAGAGCCCCCTCCTCCCGTTCCCCCCAAAAGAAATTTGCCTGTAATCTCAGAGGTGATCTCATTTTACTCAGAGTTCTACAATCCCTTCTCTCATTCAATGATCCCCTGAGTTTCGCAGCAGTTGCGCTGTTTTCCTTCTCCTTTCCTCCTGATTGTTTTTCAGTATGGCTGTATTGTAACGCCAAGGAGCCTGAGTTAAGATTTAGGGTCCATTCCTCACAAAGCCTCTGAGGACCTTTGCCTGCTATCCAAACCCCAGAGACGCAACAAGTCCCTTGTACTTTGGGGTAACTCTGAGGCACCAGGATCTTTGGCCATGGCTGCCATTGCTTCCCAATGAATTGAAGCTCTTGACTTTATTTTATTTATTTATTTATTTATTTATTTATTTATTTATTTATTTATTTATTTATTTATTGCTATTTCTTGGGCCGCTCCCGAGGCATATGGAGGTTCCCAGGCTAGGGGTCTAATCGGAGCTGTAGCCACCAGCCTACGCCAGAGACACAGCAACGCTGGATCCTAGCTGCGTCTGCGACCTACACCACAGCTCACGACAACGCCGGATCATTAACCCACTGAGCAAGGGCAGGGACCGAACCTGCAACCTCATGGTTCCTAGTCAGATTCGTTAACCACTGCGCCACGACGGGAACTCCTTGACTTTAAATAAAAATTACACTTGTACAATTTGCATGTCACTGAGAGATTAGTCTTTGAGGTAAAAAATACATAAAGCTGCTCAGTTTTTCTACCAATTTTTTAACCTAACTTTCCCTCTCAATCTGTCCTTCCCCCCTCAAAATCTCACAGCCCTACCTTCCTTTCTTGAGGAAGGACAAGGCTGACAGGAATTGATGATCTTAAAACTGGAGGCTCTATACTCAACAGGTTAAGATTCTGGGGACTCGGATTCTAGTCTTGGCTGGCTGTCACTCACTCACTGTGAGACGTGGGCAAGGCATTTCCCTTCCCTAAGCCTCAGTTTCCCGCTCTGTAAACTGAGAAATTGAATTAGGTGGTCTCTAGTTCCCTTTCTAGCTCTGGCTATCTATGATGCTATCAGGAAGAAAACACAAGTGTCCTTCCGACAGGAAGTGAGACATTCTTGCCCTTCACACCTTTCTCTGTGGCCCACTGCATAAAGAAGCTCTCTGTAGATGCCTGTTTTTCTCATGCCGGCTTAACTCAAGGGACAGACAAGTGAGTTCTAGTAGGAGGCCAAATTCCTTTTACTATGAAGAGAAGGTGTAAAAAAAGGTCATCTAACTCTAACCCTGAATCTTGACAAAGCAGATAGGAGACAGGGATGGGGACAGATAGGAGACAGGCAGGTACAGGGCAGGGAAGCGTATGATAAGCACTCCCCCACAAAAGACAATGTAGACTATTTAAGAGTCTGAGCACATACTTGGTCTTGCCCTAGGGAGCCCCATACAACCAGTGACTGGTTAGCCAACACAACCGTGTGTGGATGGATGAAGAAAGCAAGGACATGTGTAAACACTTCCAGAGTACAGACATAAATGTCCAATCGATGCGTGTACCCTCACTCCTCTTGTCTACTTTAGGCCCATACGCGTCTTGTAAGAAGCTATCTTGGGAGGGGACATCACATCCGTCTTCCCCCTCCCCAAAGTGAGAAAGGAAGAGACAGTGAGACAGGAGCTACTTGGCTTCCTATAAATTGTTTTGTCCTTCCTCACAGCTGCAATCAGAAGCTAAGGGCTCCCGCAGGCCTTGTTCTGATCTGCTGCAGGCGATGGAGGGTTTTTGAAACCGAGAGGACTTGGCTGCGGCCCCGTTTCAGCTGCCGTTGGGGCTGGCTAATGGGCTCATTCGGGAAGACCCCCGCCTGCTGCACTAAAGAGTCCCCTGCCGACCCCCTCCCCAGTCCCAACCCAATTAATAAATGGGGGCTCCCACTTTATGGCTCTGGGAGCAGGAACCAGAGATACAAATGACCCCTAGGGAGGGACAGGAAAAGGCCTTCCAAGAATCAAGCCAGAGAATTGTATATCCACAGGCACATGCTGCCACAGGCTAGTCACATCCCATTTTCAAAGCATTAAAGGGGAAGAAACTGGCAAAAAAAAAAAAAAAAAAAAAAAAAAAAAAAAAAAAAACCACCCAAAAAATAAAACTGTATTTTCTCTCCCAGTACCAGTAGGATAACATTCTTGAAGCCTGCAGGTACACCCCAGAAATAAACACTCTTTCACCTGGTTCTCCAAGCTGAAAAAGGCAGAGTGCAGGTGATCATCTGGGCACATAGCCCGCATTCAACTGTTTTCCAGGGGCCATGTCCCCTCCTAGTGTCGGCAATACTGAACATAGACAGCCCATCTATTGGTTAATAAATACTTTCTTAGAAACAAAGCAATTACCTTTTCCCAAGTCCTTATCACCATCAACAGCATAAATATGTCCTGGGGTTATCATCTTCAGTCTGTCTTTTATTCCTCCCCTCACATCCAAACTATCATCAAGCTTTGCTAATGTTACTGACCCACTTCCTTTCTTCTCAACCCCCTTGTCCTCCCCTCAGGGCCTCACATCTGGACAAAAACAATAACATCCCAGCAAGCTTTCCTGCTTCCATGACCTAGTAGAGCTGCAAAAGTCAACGTCATATTCATCTCATGCTCTGCTCTGTCATCGCTCAACAAATCAAATTCAAATTCCTCATTCAGGCCAACGAGATTGCTCTCCAACCTCATTTCCTAATATTCCTTTCCCCCACTACCCGGACTACTCCATTCATGGCCCTCTGCACAAAACACACATAAATCCTAAGTTTTTCTGCCCGTGATCACTTTCCTTTCTTCTGTTCCATGTCTTCTGTCTTCATCACCTTCAGAGAACCTTTTCTGGTTAACACCAGTTTTTCTGATTATTTCTTTGCTTTGGCTCCCTCTGAACTATGTTACGACTTTATTTTGTAACCTGCATGAATATGACTTATAAATATCAAATCCCCACTTCCCCCCAGGTATAAGACTTGTCTCTCACTAGACCCAGAATCTTCCTAAAGATGGGACCCTCCCATAATCGTGCCCAGAAGTTGCCCTGTACTCAGGGGATGATAGAGCTAGTATTACTGGCTCCTCATGGAAGCAGCCCTCATGGTATTAACTCTTGAGATATCATATCAAACATCGACAAGAAATACAATCTTACTCCCAATGTCAATTTTCAGGCTGCCACCGGTCCTTATCAACATTGAACTTGGCACTCTTACCCCTTCCAAAATCACAAGTTGTTTCAAGACTTCGAAACGTGTTACAAAACAAAAACATAAAAAAAAAAAAAAGGCACAGTCATCAAAATTTTTTATCACCTCAATGCACAGTATATAAACACTAGTTTCATTGTAGACACCTCAGGATGAGAAGCCTCATTTCGTTGTTCCCCATTTCTAAAATTAATCCTATATTCTTAGGTCATGATCTGACTTTCTAGCATGCAAGTCAATCCCAGAGGCAACAGTAATCTTGTTTTCCACCAGACTTGCCTCTAGCCTATCTCTGACCATCACATTTTTGGAAGGTCCCTCAGAATAGAAAACTTATTCATGAGTCTCCCTCACTTTTTAGCAAGCACCTTAGATTAACCTCACTCTCAAATTTCCTCTAGTTTAGTCCTGTGTGATTAGACAGGAAAAAATGATCTGCTACCCTCTTTTATCTCCTACATATTGCTCAGGACAAGGATTTGCCTTGTATTCTTTCCATTCCTTAGCCTCAAGGTGTTAAATAATCAAGGTAACAAAAGCAAAGGTACTGTGGTACCTGACACATAGTAGGTTCCAGACAATGTTAGTTTCTCATTCTTTCCCTTCTTCCTCCCAACACGTTCTCAACCCCTCTGGGTCTGTTTTTTTCACCGGCTAATGACAGCACCGAACTAGACCAACTAGTGTCCTTTTGTAAGCTCTAACACTCTGTGACTCTGATTCACACGTTCTGGTTTGTTTGCTCTTCTGTGAGTCACCCTCACTTAGATCTAAAGTGAAGGGGAGAGGAATATTGGTTTCCTAAAACATGTAAAACCACTTGCAGAAGAGTTTTAAAACTCAAAAAACAATTTTTTAGCTTGATGCTCAATCATTGATGCTCGATGCTCTATCATTCCTGCCTTATTCCTGAAATACTCTTGAACCATGTAGAGAGCAATGCTAAGCAAAATGTTCTTGTATAAATTATTTGCCTAATATAACTGTCTTCATAGCATGCCCCAACTATAAAGGTAACCCTATCACTAACATTAATCAAGGGGACAGTTTGCTCTTTAATGGGGTCTCCTTGAAATGAATTGTGAAACTTTAAGGCATTTATCCCCCTTCACTACTCCATTAATTTTTCCTTCCACCCTTACATCCCTCTCTCTTCTTTATAAGCAATCATACACTGCCTCTTTCTGCAGTCCCACTAAGACTTCTCCAGTTCCCCCTTCTTTACATTTCCTTCTCATATTGCTTCATGTTATATGAGAACTTTTGGGAACTTAGAAGTTACCGAATTTCTAAAAGGGATCAGGCTCTCTAGGTCTCTAAAGCACCTTCTTTTCTCCAGGGTTAGAAGCATGAAAAATTGTATTAGCCTCGGTGGGGAGGTTATCTGTCTATAAGCTGATCCTTACCAAGGGTGTCCCTCGTGAAACACAGGAGGGGGAAGGATGCTCTCCTTGAGACAACCCCTCAGATAGGATCCTTAAACAAAGACAAGACATTCTCAAAACTCAAGCTCTGCTCTTGGCTTAGCTCTGACTGCTATATTGTAGCCTTTTTAAAGTCTCTCTGTGCTGCCTTCCTCAGAGATGTTTTGGCTTGGGTAAAATGTCTTTTATTCCTTTAGAACTACCAACATTATCTTCAGGCTACAATCCTGCCAGAGCAAAACATCCAAAACATCCAGCTATTTCCAGGTTCTAGGGAACCTATGTCTAAATGAATTAACTTCATGGCTTATACCCTCTCATTCCAGAGAAGCACAATGTGGCTGAGGACTGGGTATTGAGAAAACTTTGCTAACAATTACCCACCTAGAGAGTATTAAGAACTAACTGTATATCAGCCTCTCTCAGCCTTGAACTATTAATTCATTCTTGAGACAGAGATATGAGAACAATCCAGTGGTCAAGTATTTGGGCAACCTTGTGATTAATCACCAGGGCATCAAAGCAGCCCTCATCTGCTTTCTCATGGACAGGAGGGCCCTCTTCTCACCAAGCTTTACTTCCCATAGACACTATCTGCAACTGAGCTTAGAAATGACAGCAGCAAAATCAAGTGTCAGGATATGAGGGAAGAGGATGAAGTGAAAGTTGAGACTTTCCTAGACCAGTAAATCTCTTAGACTTCATGCAACATGAATTAAAAGCTCCTTTCCTTAGCAGTTAGCAATAAGAAAGTGATTTTGCTTTCTCTTTCAGTTCTCATCCCATAAATTGAGGAACTGGAATAGACATTTGTCTCCTGAATTTCTTCTCACCACCCTTCAAAACTATGAAGCAGCAAAACTCTAAATACCCTTCAGGGTTAAGCAATCAACCTCCCTGGCTCGACTAAAGCATGCGAGTAGTGAGTGGGGAGGAGAGAGAGAAATAGGAAATGAAGTAGATGGACAGGAGATGGAGAGATAGCTGCACATGGTGAGGAGTGATAAGAGTACCACCATTAATTTCTTCATATTTCCCCCAAAGCCTCTCAATCCTGGCTTGGAGTAAACTCTCACTTGAGAATACTCCTACGGCTATGGGAATACTGAAAGTGTTCCTATAAATGAGAGATGCCACACCTGGACAGTAAAATTAACCAAAGCGTCCAGGAGCGCTCACCCTGCCTCTTAGGACAATGAAGATTTAGCAATTCCACTTCTCCCTTGGAATGTCTGAATATTTACTCACTTGAGGAACTCCCCACTTCCACTTCCATTCCACTAGCCCTTCAGGATGACTAAGTTGTGAACAAAGTCACTCAATACCTAAAAAAAAAAAAGCCAAGCTATGGGGTAACCTTCAGTAACAACGAAATCCCAGTTCAGCACAAAGAACATTAACTGTTAACTTTCTTGAGGCTTTGACTTTACCATACAGTTAAGAATGCCTGTCTGGGAAAAGAAATTTAGGTACTGAACGGTAAAACAACCTTGAGTGTGATAGAGAAAAAAGTCCAGATTAGGTTAGGTCTTCAGTTTTCAGGCCCAGAATTGAAGACACACATTGCTATGAAGTGGAAAACAATATTCTCTAGAAGGTTGAAGTTCACACTCCTAGTCATGAATATATAAAGACTGGAAAACATTTTCCTTTCTCTGGAGGCTAACCAGAAACACAGGACTCCAGAAACACAGGAGCTCTCCATTCTCCTTCTGGATAAAGACATGATAGCCCACAGGCAATCATACTTAAAACTGTGGGGATTCAAAATCAAGCTGGCAACCCTCATCACCACCAGGTTTTGACTGGATTTCTTCCTAGCTTCCTTGTTCTGGTGTACCCCTTGTATGATTGTTTACCCTGCTCACAACTTCCTGGTACCTACTTCCCTTCTTCCTTTGTCTCCAGATGCATTTTTCCTGTTCTCTACCTACTTATGTCATATCTAGCAGGATTGCAGCACATACTACAAGGGAACGTTTAGTCCTCATTTTCTTAAACCATGAAAGAGAAGGGACATTTTCTCCTCACGTGGAGACAAGAAAAATACCAACAGAGCTAGGAAGACTAAGCCGAGCCCATGCTGACCCTACTCATGGCAACAGGAAGTGGTGTAGGGGTGAGGGTTTCTGATTTAAGGGACTAGCTTTTATTCTAACCAGCCTCTTACCAACTTCTCTTGACGACAGTTGAGCTCAAACCCACTTACCTCTCCTTTCAGGAGGAGTCAGGGTACATGAAGCTCAACTCTTTTGATGGCCTGACACCATCATTACTTTTGTGCAGCTGCTTTCTACTTTAAAAAATCACATGGCTTCCCCCAACTCTTTATTATCTAATTCTTAGTCTAGGGTTTTGAAGCACCTCTTCAAACCCTGAAAACTTTTGTTTTTGGTAGTTTATGAGTCTATAGAGATTCTAAGACAAAGAACCCCTAAGATAAAGTGGAGGAAAAATGCCCTTCATACGTAATTAGATCTGTTCAAAGGGTACAGATTAAGAAGTAAATGCAATGGAGCAAGAGTGGTATAGTAACAGGAAATATTTAATTTTCCAATCTCCACTTTCCATTTTTATAAACTGAAAGAAAAAATTTAATATATTACAAAATATCTGTACATAGACAAGGTAAAACCTGATGGGGAGCAAAAACGAGAGAGAAAGGAATACAGTGTCAGGAACCTAAATCAGGGAGAATGAGGTGGCAACTGACACTTTTCTGATGCAGCATTCTCTCTCAAAACCTGCTGGTAACCATTTTAGTACTGTAACTATATATGCATATTAAACACACACACACACACACACACACACACACAAAGCGGTTGGGTGATGTCTATAGCATAAACTAACAGAAGTCCTACTTACAAATTTGTGCTAACTGCCCTGCTTTTAAATGTATAAATCTGATACAGTTTTCAAGTCCCTATTTCTATCGATAGTTGAAGAAAAACCTAAGGAAACTGTGTCAAGCAAAGTGGTTTTCAAAACCACAAAAATGATAATGGTCAAAGCGTTTTTGCCTCTCATTCATGAACAGAATCAGATTCCTCATCTGATCAAAATAATGTATTTAATTAAAACAAACCAAACCAAAACCATAACCACTTTTGAATATAGTTGGGTTTGTAATTTCCTAGCTGTCCAGTAGAAATTCTGCCAAACTTTTACTTTCATCACATTTACGGGTAACACAGCTGAAAAATTAACAAATACCTTTCTTCCTCCACACAGATTCCAGGATATTTGAGTTTCTGTCCCTCTGCTTTTAGAAATGGTCAAAATCACCAACTTTTTTTTTTTCTTTTTAGACTCCCAAAATGGGGGTGGGGGATGGGATGGGATCACACATAAACACACACACACACACATTCACCCTTTTCCCCAGTAGTAGGGATGGGGAAAGGAGACTTAAGTATATTATTTAGAATATTTGGCATAATTAAAAATATGCAGTGGGGAGGAAAAAACATTATTGATGACTGCTGATAACCAAAATACAATTAAAATATATAATTTTATTCATATTTGATGGGAAACCAATTTTTTTTTCACTAGATACTTTCGAAAGTATCCCAGGCTTGAGTTCTTTAATCAAAAATGGGAGAGTGGGGCCCAATGCCTCAAATCAAATATTCTAAAATACAAAGGCCCATGTCTGAGGACTAAGACAGTCAACAGACAAAAGGTTCAGATGAACTTTAATGCAATTTACCAACAGCATGTCAGTGAGCCTAGCAAATCTAATTGGACACACTGGTATAAAAAGCCATCAATGCCAAAATGGCTAGAAGGTTCTCTTTTTAATCAATGTTTGGCCCTGAGGGCAAGGCCAGACCAAAACCCAGAGAATAAAGAAATACACACACCAGATATCTGCCTATTTTTATAACAGGGGAAAATAATCTTCATGTAAGTACCAGAAGAGGGGTTCTTCTTTCATTTCTTTAAAGTTTTGTTTTCTGTTTTATTAATGCACCTCTCTCTTAAAAGTAGTGTTTATTTTTTAATATAAGAACTTGGCATTGAAACATGAAACTTTGAGTTCAAAACTATTCTCCAAAATGCTGAAGCGTATCTATCTTCTCTTTGTAAAAGGGAGCTAACCTACATTTCACAAAGGTCTAAGTCTGTGCAGGTAATTTATAGAAATGTGTATGTTTTTAAAACACATTACATGCTGGTACTCACACAGAACTGGAAGCCAAAATGAGAAGCCCATGTTATCCCCCCCTTGAAAACCTTTCCCTCCTCCATTTTTTGTTTATAGTAAGGCAAAATTCTTGCCATGCAATTCATAATTTAACCCCCTTTATCGAAAATCAAAATCAAAACCAAATCCCTCTGGAGGAAAATTCCTAAAAGAATTGGCAGGATATACATGCTGAGATGTGTATATGTCAATACTGTTCTTTCTTATAGTCTGCTCTTTTAAAATTATTTTTTAAAAAAGGTCTTAGGTAGTGATACATCTTCAGAAAAATATCCACCCTAAACTAAGTTACATTTCCATGTATTTTCAGGATGTATTTTTTTCTTTGACAATATTACAATGCTCTGTTTAAAAGTTTTTTTTTTGACAAAAATATATGTGTAAACAGTATGCTAACTGTTCTTACTAGCCCTCTAGGTATGGAGGCATCATCTCTAACCCTAGCTCAGCAGCAATGTCCTAGGCTATCTGCATTTATAAATCAACTTCACCACTCCAACATGGTTTAAAAAAAAATTTTTTTTTAGAATTGAAGAGTTACAGAGAACAATATAGGAGTTTGAATTTCCTTTCCTTTATTTCAAAAAAAAGTAAAGAATTATCCCAGGTTCTTGGGCATCTCGACAATTTTTTTCCAAACAAATGCCTCAAAAAGAGAGAGACAGAGAGAGAAAGAGCAAACTCTATAAAGATAGGGGTAAAAAAATTAAGGGATAGGGTAAAGTCCACCTACTTGCCCAAGAATGCTACTTTCTACAACCTGCTTCATGTGCAGGGAAAGGGGGCATGTCTTTTCTCAAAGTGGAGCAAACTTTAAGGATGAGCAATTTATTTGGAAAAAAAAAAGGTATGTTCAAGATGCTCAATGGGGGGAAAAAGAGTTCACTTGAAAGCAAAAATGTGAGATGGTGGAGAGGAAGGAAACATTTATTTAAATCAGCCAGTCACTCTGTTTCCCTTATAACAAAAGCCTAAGAGCAGCTCAAATTTTGTGAACACTATTCTCTAAAAAAACAAAAAAACCCACTAAATTCAAAAGTAAGAAACCATTAAAATAAAAAACTCACAAATCCAAAACTTTAAAAACCTATGGAGAGCTTCTCCTGAGCCATCTCAAAATTTAAACTGTTCTCTTCTGCTGCTGCTCAAGAAGCACAGGCTATGAACTAATAAAACATTTACTTTTCAATTTAATGACCCTCTTCATATTCTCTACTTATATTTACTAGGCAGAGTTGAAGTAGATGTTCTGGCTATGGCCCATCTGGGGGAAGTGGTGCCAACATCACTATTTTATAAGTCGCCTGCTAGTAGCAAGTGAGCAAGGAATACAACAGACAGCTTTGCAATAGCCAAATGCAGATGATTACCTCGCTCTGGCAAATGATTTCATTAAAGGTTCAGAGGACTGGATGGAAGGATGGACAGGGAAGGAATCTTTCAGGACACTGAAGTCTCTGGGTTAGTAAGGAACTCCTCTCCCTCTTCCCCCTCTTGGAGGGACTCTTGTAGGCCCCCGATAGAGTTTTCCATAAGCAGAAGACTGAGCTGGGGCCCCCCAATTAAGGCCTGCTCCTGAACTGCTGGCCCCAGTAGTTCCTGGCCCCAGCTCCCCATAGTTTTGCAATTTGGTCTCTGCATGTACCACAGAGTTGCTGCTTCCCTCAGCCTTCAGGAATGGTTGCCCGACCACCGAGTGTAATGCTAAGGGGACCCTGGCAAAACGGAGGTCCTGGTCCCCTGGGAACTGCACTGACCCTGTGCCCTGGTAACTGCTGGACTCCCCAAGGTGGCTCACAGAGCCGGAGAAGGTCCTGTTCTTCACCAGGGTCTGGGCCAAGGATTCTGTCAAGGCTGGACCAGAGTTGCGTTCATCAGTGTCAGTGGCACTGAACCCTGTTTCAGGCCCATCAGTGTTTCCGTAAGTCCTGGTGGGATGGGGTCGGGTGGAGTAATCCATTGGTCTCAAGGCCTGGTGCTCATGTGGCAGGTGGCCAGGAGGCTCTGCTTCAGGCTGGGATAAAAGTTGCAGCAAGGCGGCTGTCACAGCTGGGTTCAACTCCTGGGGGGCGCTGGAAAGATCGCCTTCAACCAGAGGGGGTGGAGGTGGCGGCGGTGGAGGTCCGGGGGGCTCAGGGGGCCTCTTCTCTGGTGGAAGAATGTGAGGAGGACATGCTGTGGAAGGGTTACTTCTTTTAAACACCATCTTAAAAATCACATGTGATTATAAACACAAACACACACACACACACCAACACACACTGCCCAACACAAATACCAATACAAGTAACCAAATATATATAAAGAATAAAACTTTGGGATCAGGAAATCGCAATTTATAAATAAAATCAAGTGATTAAAACAGTTGCATTCTAGATCTAACAGCTTGTGTAAAAAGATCGTATGTTTCAAATGATTATCCTGATTTCCTCCATTTCCTTCCTTAAGGAACCGTTCTAATACGTAGGCAGTTGGCAGCCTCCCCACCCTTTTTTGCTGTTGGATCAAAACATTAATGAAAATAAAGTAGAAAGAAGGAAGATGAGAGGGAACAATACATATGCTGTGGTCACATTTCTAGGACATAATCTTGCTGTACAACAGGAGACCTTGTGTGGACTTAGCTAACACATTTTACAGAATGTTTGATGATAGAAGGTTAACACCTGAAACAGAACTTAATGTACAGGAGAGATGAAATAAAGTAAAAACTTTTCATTACCGTCGTGTATAAATATACACTTGCTTCTTCAAACTTTAGTCCCTTCTCCTCATAATCACATTCTGAAGAAAATGATATTAACCACCATACTGTCATTCAGCTTCCTATGTTACAGTAATTATAAAAAATCACTATAGCAATGTCATGCAGAATGGGCTGTTGATAAACATTTGTTTATCTTGCAGACCTTGACAAGAAGTGAGTATTTAGAAAAGTACTGAACTAATACTATACTCTGACATTCCAAAGATCTTTCTAGAACCACTCCCTGGATTTTTCATCCCCCACTGCTGGATTAATTTGCCTAACCATGGTAATCACTGTCTGATAATGAACTCCTGCCAAGGCAAGAGATTAGAAATGTAAAGTGGTGTGAGTCTGAGGACATATAAAACCAAGTACAGTCAGAACTGTGCCCTTAGAGATTTGGGAGTCATCCTGCTGAAGAAAAGGTTTAAAGTTTTTGATATCTTCCAAATGATTGATTTTTGTTCCCTATGGAAAAGGTTTTTTGTTTTGTTTTCTTTTGTTTTGTTTTCGGGCTGCACTCTTGGCATATGGAGGTTCCCAGGCTAGGGGTTGAATCAGAGCTGCAGCCACCAGCCTACACCACAGCCACAACCACGCCAGATCCGAGCCACATCCTCCACCTACGCTGCAGCTTGCAGCAACCCACTGAGAGAGGCCAGGGATCAAACCCTCATCCCTCATGGATACTAGTTGGGTTCTTAACCTGCTGAGCCACAATGGGAACTCCTGGAAACATATTTTTAAATGTCCATATCATCAATTCTTTATTATTTCAACTAGTGAGTGATATGAAAGTCATTACTCAGGCAAGCCAAAAATAGTTTTTATAGTTATAATTAGGTATTTTGGTAGCATATTTACCACAATTGTATTTTACAAAGACAGTAAGTAAAGTATGCCCTTAGGGTACAGTTGAAAGAACTTTGAAAACACTACAAAACTGTTGTGCAGTGGGAATATAAGGTCAGGTGCTATACATATAATACAGATAAACAGTCCCGATTTGCCTGGGACTGAGGGGGTTCCCAGGTTGCTAACTTTCAGTTTTAAAACCAGGACAGTACAGGGACAAGTTGGTTATCCTACATATAGTACCCACCCAAGTTAATTGTTAAGATTAGCTGGCT
Organism: Sus scrofa; assembly: GCF_054392235.1. NCBI lineage: Eukaryota > Metazoa > Chordata > Mammalia > Artiodactyla > Suidae > Sus > Sus scrofa. The sequence goes on from NC_139394.1 coordinate 23,056,811, forward strand.
GACTAGGTGGTAGTGAAAACTAAATTAAAGGACAAAAAAATTAGCTATAGAAAATTCACAATTTGAAAAGTCGACAGCCTAAAAAAGGAGGCCTAACTGGACTACAAACATTTATAGATTTCAAACTTTTTGCTGTCAATACTACATATCTCACTACATAAGAACATCACAGTACCAATTATTTTTAAAAAGTATTTTTGGACTATACATGAAATGAAACATCAGGTTTTTTTTTCATACTGAAGGCAAACAACTTCCAGCTATACTACTTTTCATATTTAAACTTTGCTTTTTTAAATAAATAGTCTAGTTGTGTTTCAACAGAACTAATTCTTGAGCTCAAATTCTTTCACATGTTATGAGGATGAAAACTATTTCAAAAATAGCAAAGGCAGATGGGTTGTAAAGAACTATTAAAGGTTAATAAAACATCTTAAGAGAATTAAAAATAAAGATCACATTAAAAAAACATATTGTTATAAGATTCAAAGTGTTAACAATATTGCCAATCCTTAACAGTCTGTACCAATGTCAGGAGGTATTAATCAAATGTACAAATAACTTAAAAACTTCATTTTACTCATTAAATTTCAACCATTACCCTTTTCCCAGTCAAGTATAGAGTAGCTAAATAGTAGCCAAAGTGATAGATTTTTTTTTACCTTCTCTGGCTTACTCAGTCTGCCCTCTGGTGGAAGTGCTAATGAACAATAAAATGGCCAAATGAGAGGTAGCAGGGGAGGGAAACAAAAACAGGAGAGATACCAACTGGATAATCCAAAAGTGACTGTAATAATTAGGAATGGCATTTTTAGTCTCCTCTGAAAAGTAAAATCCAACAATTTCTGGGCATGAGCCAGGCCTTAATTTTAGTTCAATCTCACCATTTGGCTAATAGCTTGTTGGCTCAATTATTGGGTAAATTTCTTTCAGTCACTCTGCTATTTAATTTGAACCAGTTCTTTCAGATACTGTGACTATAGCTGAGTTTTTTTTCTGCTGGGGGTAGGTGGTGGTGTGGTGGGGGAGGGTATGAGAGACGAGATAAAGAGGCCTGCTTTAATTCTAGATTTGCTTTCTCTGTTATTCCATGTCCTAGAGTCTTTCTTAAAAACAACTGGAACTGTTATGACAGAATAGCAAAGTGAATCAAGAAATACATTAAAAAGAAACACATTAAGTACAGGAATTCTAGCTCTGCCTTTGTCAACAGTATGGTTCCAGCAGTGGGACAATCAGCAGGCTTACTAAAACTCCTTGGATTGCAGTTTCTCTATCTATATAAAGTAAGGGTGTTAATTTTATTTGTCACCTTCCAGTTTTTAAACTTTACATATGATAACTCACTTATATACTTGACACCATACCAGTGGAAATAAGATATACTCCTCTCTACACCATCCCATATGAAATGTGAATGCAACACTCTAAAAGGTGAAGGTTAGTGTACCCCATCAGTCCTTGTACCTCTTCTCATCCCCCAAATTCATGGGGTCTTCATGAACCGCAAAAATTTCCAAGGATTTGAAAATACTTTCAGATAAGTAAAGATTTTGCAAGTAAAGACTGTGAATCAGAACTGATTAGAATACTGAAACTTCTTTTCCTTTTAATAAATTGCATGCTGTGGTCAGGTGAGATCAAGGTATACATATTTCCTTTTTTAAGATTTTTCCTTATATATAATGCTCAATTCTTAATCTAGGGTCCATTTAGTTATCTCTTTCAGGAACAGAGATTCAAAGGAATCATTTTTACATGCTATTTTTTTGGAAAGGAAATGTATGGTGTTAATAATCTACTTGGGAAATCTTCTCAAATTATTCTTCAGGAGATTAACAATGACATTTTATTAGAGCTTTCTTGACTATCTTTCCAGCAAAACTCTGGTATCCGACATCCACTACACTAGAGTACAACTGCTTATTTGTACAATCTGATAACGATTTTTGTTTGGAAGGCAGATTTTCAAGTGCTAGTATACTAGTTGGCCACGACACACACAGTGGTTCAAGATGCATCACTAGTACTGTTGTGGATTCCTTGGGTGAGAACACAGGGACTTTACTTACCTACCTCCTAGGAAATGGAAAAATGGAAAAACGATCAGTATATGAAAGGTGCTTTGAGAAGCTTCGAAATTTATATAAAAGAAGCTGGGCAAGAAACATATCACTTGGTGCTATGTTCTCCTGTAGACTAGGTTACAGAAAAACTGAAACTGAGGCCACTGATGTGAAAAAGAAAATGTTAGAGATTTGTAAGAGGATCAACAGCACCTGAGCTCAGTGAGATTCATGACCGGTCTGTTTACCTGCTGCCTCCTCCTGTGGCATTGTGGGAGTTCTTCGGGGCCCCTGTGGCCCACTGTTCTTGTTGTCACTGTTGTTTTCCTCCAGGTTGCCTGCTGGCTCCTGGGTTTTCATCAGTTGACCCAAGAGAACTGCCAACATATTCTGCATGTCAGCTGGTGTGCTTGAAGCTTCAGGGGTTGTCTGTTCTGCTGAAGGCTGGACCACTGGGGCAGGGGGTGCCTCCTTTAAAGACTCCTCTGGGACTATGGACTCTGAGTCCTGCTGCTGGGAAGCAGCTTCCGTTAGGGCACTGATAGACTGGTTCAGGGCCTCCAGCTGCTGTTGTATCTCTGGGTTGGAGTGGATGTTAAGCAGCTGTGCCATTTGAGGAATGCTCAGGTCGGTTTGGCTCTGCAGCAGGTTTAATAACACTGCCAATTCGCTTTGATTCAACTGCTGTGTGATGTCACCAAGGCCTGTGGAGAGACAGTGAAGCCAATCAAAGGATGAGGCAGGGTAAGGACCTTTGCCTTCTTCAGCTGGCAACAGCAACTTGCAATATCCAAAGAATGAAGCTTCATTTTGAATGTCTCATTTCTCATGCCTCAAACTGTCGAGACATATTTGTTATACTTTATATTTTCACTTAAAAATACAGGGACTAATTAAAACATATCTCTGTATTGTGAGTAAAAGCAATTTCATTTTATCTCTATTCTTCGAGGTCAGTGATTTTCAACCCTTACTATACATCAGAATAGGAAAGATTTTTTTTTTTCTTTTTAGGCTGCACCTGCAGCACATGGAAGTTCCCTGGCAAGGGACTGAACCTGAGCCACAGCAGCAACCCAAGCCACTGCAGTGACAACACTAGATCCTTAACCTACTGAACCAAAAGAGAACTCCAGGAGATATTTTAAAATTCAGAAGCCTCAGGTCCCATCCTAGAGATGTGACAACTGTCCTGGGGGTGTTTATGTTTAAAGTTTCTTAGATGATCCTAATGTACAGCCAGCACTGAAAACCACTGTTGTAAATGGACAAGCACAGAGAAGTGAGCCAAGGAAAGCACAGCTGTAGTTCAGAAAAAATTGCTGTACCAGAGAAGAATTCCTTTGTTATTTATAATTCATTATTACACAGTTTCAGATATATTTAGATCAAATAACAGTCTACAGAACTAACTACATTTAGCAATTGAGATTTAACATGATAAAATTCTAAGAAGGTCTTAACCAAATCTAACATAAACAGGGCTCCAAATTATGTGGGTAAACTAATCTTGAATTTGGATTACCTAATTCGCTGATATATATACCACATGTCCAAGTGAGATATGGTATTCAGAAAGGGAAAATAATCTATTGTAAAATTTCTAGATTACACATACAAAACTGGTTTAAATCCTTCTCTTCATATTGAGGACATCAACCTCTTTATTCATGCTTTAGTGGCTAAAAACTAAAACACACATCACACAAATCCTTGCATTTGACCTTCAAAACCGTCCAAGTGCTTAATAAAAGCACAAAGGCTCCATCCCAGCACTGACCTATTGCATCCCCAGCCCCAGGCTCCATCTTGCCAGGAGCAGGCTGAGGTGGTGCTGGGCTGCTGTTCTTCACAGGCTCAGCACTTGTCCCTGAGATAGTTTCTTTTCGAGAGGCTTTAGGTGGAGGTGGCTCTTCGACCAATACACCACTTTGTCGCTGCCGTCGCCTTTTCTTACTCCATAATTCATGGCAATCCTGCCAGTGGGGTAGGCTGGAGAAAGACAAAATCAAAGCAGAAAGGTGTTTGGGAATGCAGTAGTGAGTGAATGGAGCAAACACAGATTAAAATGGAAAGGCAAAGAGCAAGGGGAAATGGAAAGGATAAAGAAAACGTAAAAATAACCAGAAAAGTTAGTAAATAAATTGTAGCACTGTAAACCGTATTGTGGCATGTAGTAGTCTGAGAAAATAAAAATCCAAAAGCCCAAAGGATTTCTTTCTACTGTGAGAAATGAGGATCTTGGAAGTTCCCTTGTAGTACAGGGGGTTAAGGATTTGGTGTGCCAGAGCTTGGTGTAGGCAGCAACTGCGGTGTTCAGTCAATCCCTGGGCCCATGGAACTTCCACCTGCCAAAGGTATGGCCAAAAGACAAACAAAAAAACCCCACAAAGCTCGGAATTCCTATGGTGGTGCAGTGGTAACAAAACCCAACTAGTATCCATGAGGACTCGGGTTCACTCCCTGGCCTTGTGCAGTGGGTTAAGGACTGGTTCGGATCTGGTGGAGTTGTGGCTGTGGTGTAGGCCAGCGGCTACAGCTCCGAGTTGACCCCTAGCCTGGGAACTTCCATATGCCACTGGTACGGCCCTAAAAAGACAAAATAAAAACAAAAAACAAAAACTCTCCACCTGCCCCCCCCAAAAAATAAATGAGGATCTTGCTAATACCAGAGACACACCTGCTATATAAATGTCCATATTCCAGTCAAATAGTTAAGTTATAATTGTTCTTGCTTGGCATAACAAGAATAAAAGAGACCTTTGCTGGTCGAGTTTCAGTTGGGAATAAATAGGACAGAGATGACTGCCTTGTTAGTATCTACAAAAAGTCCAAACAAAGTGATAATTTAAATCTTGGAACTAAATATGCTTATCATTAAATCGTCTCTGTATGAAATCAATTTATGTGTTACTGAGTCTGTGAAGACCACAAAACCGATTTCTTTCTTCTTTATGCCACTAATTTCCAAGACTGAGTATTTTAATTTGTGGGGTTTGTTTTAATACATTTCCAGACTTTCTTATACTCAATAATGCAAGTAACTCCAATGGGTCTAACTCTACTACAATAAAGATTACCACAGTCAAAAGTTTCCAGTTTTTACTAAAAAGCTTATGTATTTCAACATATCAAAATTCAAATACAATAAATGAATCTGGATATTTCTCTGGATTACCAGATTGGTACTTACTACCTGTTCATGTACTAACATCCCAAACACTTAAGAAACAGTGTTTCTCTAAGAGACATCCCGAAACTCTTGACATGAAATCTATAATGCTATGCGACAGTCAAAAACTTTTTTTTTTTGTCTTTTTACCTTTTCTAGGGCCGCTCCCGTGGCATATGGAGGTTCCCAGGCTAGGGGATCAAATCGGAGCTGCAGCCACCGGCCTACACCAGAGCCACAGCAACGTGGGATCCGAGCTGCGTCTGCGACCTACACCACAGCTCACGGCAACGTCAGATCCTTAACCCACTGAGCAAGGCCAGGGATCAAACCTGCAACCTCATGGTTCCTAGTCGGATTCGTTAACCACTACGCCACAACAGGAACTCCAGCGACAGTCAAAAACTTTTTATCTGAGGGTTCCCGTCGTGGCTCAGTGGGTTATGAACCCGACTTAGCATCCAAGAGAACGAAGGTTTGATCCCTGGCCTTGGTTAGTGGGTTAAAGATCCAGTACTGCTGTGTGCTGCGGTGTAGGTCACAGACACAGCACAGAACCCAAGTTGCTATGGCTGTGGCATAAGCGAGCAGCTGCAGCTTTGATTCAACCCCTAGCCTGGGAATTTCCACATGCCAGGGGTGCAGCCTAAAAAGACCAAAACAAAAAATAAAACAAAAAAGCCCCCCAACTTTTTATCTGTCAAAATGTGAGATGTGAGTATAGAACCTCTGAGGATCCTATACAATACAGGAAATTCATAAGATTCTGATGGAAGACATATTCAAAGACCATATTTTCTGTGTCAAAATTCAGGACATATGACCTGACAATGAGAAAAACTATTTAAAACTAGGACTGTTCTTACCAGTGTGAGATATACATGGTCACCACAGATACAGGGAATTAAAGAAGTTTAAATGGTTATGAGCAAAAACTAGGAGGAATACTTTCAGAGAGGCTGTATGGGGCAATATGTTGGGGGATCCAAGAACAAAAGAAGATAGCCTGAGTACAATTATGACAAATATCGTATCTAAATCTATTTCTTGTTTAAAAAGAAATCAGGAGTTCCTGTCATGGCTCAGCAGTAGCGAACCCAACTAGGATCCACAAGGACTCAGGTTCAATCCTTGGCCTTAATCAGTGGGTTAAGGATCCGGCATTGCTGTGAGTTGTGGTATAGGTTGCAGATGCGGCTCAGATTCCACTGGCTGTAGCTGTGGAGTAGGTCAGCAGCTATAGCTCCAATTCGACCCCTAGCCTGGGAACTTCCACATGCTTCAGGTGCAGCCCTAAAAAACAAAATAACACACACAAAAAAAAAAAAAAAAAAAAAAAAGAAAAAAGAAAGAAAAAAATCGCAGGAGTTCCTATTGTGGCTCGGCAGTTCCCATCAAATCAGACTTGTATCCATGAGGATGCAGGCTCAATTCCTGGCCTTACTTGTGGGTTAAGTGCCATAAGCTGTGGCGTAGGTTGCAGACGTGGCTGGGATACTGCATTGCTGTGGCTGTGGCTGGTAGCTGCAGCTCCAATTGGACTCCTAGCCTGGGAATTTCCATATGCCTTTAGTGTAGCCCTAAAAAAAAAAAAAAAAAAAAGCAATAAACTTCCCCCCCACCCCATTTTTGGTCGCCCTGCAGCATATAGTTCCTGGTCCGGGGATCAGACCTGAGCCATAGTTGTGACCCTCACCACAGCTGTGGCAATGGCAGATCATTTTTACCCACTGCACCACGATGGGAACGCCACTGCAGTTCCTTTTTTTTAAAAAAAACTAGGAGTTCCCATCTTGGCGCAGCAGAAACAAATCCGACTAGGAACCATGAGGTTGTAGGTTTGATCCCTGGCCCTGCTCAGTGGGTTAAGGATCTGGCGTTGCCGTGAGCTGTCGTGTAGGTTGCAGACGAAGCTAGGATCTGGTGTTGCTGTGGCTCTGGCATAGGCTGGCAGCAACAGCTTCCATCAGATCCCTAGCCGGGGAACCTCCCTATGCCATGGGTGTGGCCCTAAAAAGACACAAAGACAAAAAAAACACAACTATTACTGGGATAGACCATGATGGAAAAGAATATAATAAAAGAGTGTGGGAGTTCCTGCTGTGGCGCTGTAGCGAAATGGGATCAACAGCATCCTGGGAGCACTGGGACAAAGGTGTGATCCCTGGCCTGGCAGTGGGTTAAGGATTCAGCATCGCTGCAGCTATGCTGAAGTTGCAGCTGTGGCCTCAGATTTTATCCCTGGCCCAGCAACTCCATATGCCGTGGGGCAGCCAAAAAAAAAAGTGTGCGAGTGTTGTATCACTGGGTCACTTTGCTATACGGCAGAAACTGGCACAAAATTGTAAATCAACTACACTTTAATTAAAAAATACATTAAAAAAAAAAGGCATCTAAGAGTTAAGAAACCAAAAACCTATTATTTTGAGTTTCTCATCTCCTGAGGCCTACATGGTTTAAGGTCCAGCACTTACTCTGGAGGATCCATTTTGCTGAGCTCGACATCTTTAAGGAAGTCACTCTGTAGGGTCTGTTCAGCTGTACAACGTTTGCTAGGATCTAGTGTCAGCATGTGGTCCAGTAAATCAAGTGCTGCTGAAGGAATGCTGTGGAAAGGAAGAGAGAAACAAGTTCACAATGACCCACAATGACCCCACAGTTCTTTTTTTTTTTCTCTTTCTTCCTTTCACTTTCGGCCACCTCAAGGTATATGGAGTTCCCAGGCCAGGGATCAGACCCAAGCCGAAGTCACAACCTAAGCTGCAGCTGTGGCAATGCTGGATCCTTAACCACTGTGCTGGGATGGAGACTGACCCGGCATCCCAGTGCTCCTAAGACATTGTCAATCCCATTGTGCCACAGCAGGAACTCCAACCCCACGGTTCTTAAACATGCAACCTTGTGTCAAAGGCCTCTGAATTTCCAACTCCATTTAAAACTATGGGAAGGGAGCTGGAACCTGGCTAAACAAGCAAGCAAATCTGCTTCTCACACAGGATTCAAGAAATACAATAATACAGGTAGAAAACATCAAGCCAGAACTTTCATTCTCTTTTTGTCTTAGAAAAATCAAAAGGACCATGAGAAAACTTACATACTGTTCAAAATAAAATGGTTTTCTATCATCTGAAGCCTTCGTATGAGAAAACTCTAAAAGGGCTATGATAAAACTCACACTGCTCAAAAATAAAATGTTTTCCTATGATATTTTGCCATAATAATTGGGACAACAGTAACTCCCCAGGATAGGAAAAGGCCAAGACCAAACAACAGCCAAACACAGAAACTAGATATACATATAGGTCAAGCTCACAAAGAGAATTCTTCTCGTAGGCGCCTTCTATACTGCTTCTTCGGTTTCATTGTATTGAAATAGGGCAGCTTGATAACATCAGGCCACACAGCTGGACAAGGGCTACCACAGAGTCGACTGAAAACAAAGCAAAAAGCAAGAACAAGGAAGTGAGTGAGTCAGTGTCATAAATTCTGGAGATTCTGGAAGCAGAACTTATTACCTCCTGAGGTCTGGGGGATCTTGGCTTATTAAATTAAAAGGCATGCAGAAAGGTAAAGCCTGACCTCACTGCTTTAAGGACAGAAGAAATAGGACAGAAAGACTGGTTACAAGACAGTGAAGAGAAAATACTGCCACAACAGTCCAAGATGATACACATATTTGGTTTTGTAAAGCATGTTTATCATCATCCACACAGATTTTAGTTACCAATTTTGTTCTGTTCAGTTAGAACCAATTTCAAAGAGCTGAGCTGGTCCTATAATGTCCCTAAAAAGGAAAACTGACAGAAGAGAGCCTATGATTGGAATTTTGCTGGAAAACTGAGTTTACCCAATAACCATAAGTTAAACGCCACCTTAAAAAAAGTCTGCATTAGTAGTTCCCATTGTGGCTCACAGTGGTTAAAGAATCTGACTAGCATTCAGGAGGACGAAGGTTTGATCCCTGGCCTCACTCAGTGGGGTTAAGGATCTGGCATTGCCGTAAGCTGTGGTATAGGTCGAAGACTCAGCTTGGATCCTGTGTTGCTATGGCTGTGGCGTAGGCCAGCAGCTGTAGCTCCAATTCGACCCCTAGCCTGGAAAACCTCCATATGCCTCGGGAGTGGCCCCAAAAAGCAAAAAAAAAAAAAAAAAAAAACCCAAAAAACAAAAAACAAAAACAAAGTCTATATAAGAGTCTATATAAGTCTTTTATTTATCCCCTGCAACCCTACTGGGGAAAAAAAAAAAAAAAAAAAAAAAAAAAGAAAAACCCCTCAAACCCCACCCAAATTCCATCCCAACACAGAACCTCACAAAATTCTCTATTTATAGGCTCTCTTTTTTAAGTATCTGTATACATGTTATATCACTTTATAAGCTCTGAGCTCTCTGAAATCAGGGACCTATCTTATTTATCTCTGAAATCTGAAGTTTAACAGAGAAAGGAACTTGTTAGAGAACAGGTTCAAAAAATGTTTGCTGAATAAAGTTGATCTTAATCCTACTTAAGTAAGAATGGAACAGCTACTTGTAAATGGCATGCATTTATATGAAGAACTAATAAAAACTATGCAAAGAAAGATGTAAGAAGTAGGTAGAATACGACCTCTTTCCATATACAATCCATGACAAAATATACAGTGAACCTGAATGAGTGAAAAGAAACTTACTTGGACATAAGGAGCATAAAATCGTTTAGTAGAATGACTGAAAAGTGTTAGAGGATGAGATTACCTATCACATCTGGGCTACTCAGAGCACATGCACAGCTGTACCTGATCAGTTCTAGCTGAGCCAGTTCCAGATTGGCTTGAAAAATAGGCTTCTTTGTGAACAGTTCCCCAAGGATGCATCTAGAAAGAGTAAAACTGAGAGGTCAGGAGAGAAATCTCTGGAGTCTACTTAAAGTATGTCTCAATAAACTTTTATAGTAGTATTATCGGGCTGCATCTGATATACCATGTTGTAATTAAGCTCCAAAACTCAGGGCCTGAGTTTCATAAAAGAAACTCTTGCAGTAAAACACTATAAAGGATTTAGATTTGCCAGTAGATCAAACTTTTGCCACCCATAAAGGACAGTCTATAATCAGAGATAAGGAGTCAAGAGTCCTTTTCTATAAATCCCACTGTAAATTAAGGAAATAACTAAACACTATAAAAATCCACTCTTCAATTTCACAAAGATGTTCAGCAGTTCCAGTAAAAAGAGTATTAGCTTTTTTCATTCATCTGCTCTGTAGAAAATGCACTATACTATAGCCCTCTTGGCACTATATCTGTAAAGGAAGTTTAGCGTCATCAGCCAGGATCAGTCACAATAGGACTTTCAAATCTATATTGTTCAAACACCTTTAACATCTCAAAAAGGCCTTTCAAAACTATATTGACAGTTTCCCTGTGACACAGTGGGTTAAGTATCTGGCTGCAGCAGTCCTGGGTCACTATTGTGGCAGGGTTTTGACCTCTGGCCCTGTAACTTCCACATGCCACAGATGCAGTCAAAAAAAAAAAACAAAAAAAACAAAAAAAACAAAAAAAAAACAAAACCACCCACAAAAAAACCTACATTGACATGTTTACATAGTTTCCAAGTATCTCTCCACAAATTACTTATTAATTACAAAAGGAAAACTGGTAACTATTTATTGGGGAAAAGACAACATCTTAACCAAGTGACCAAAATTAACATTATCAATAAGAAGGTAAACAACGTTCATTTAAGTACAAATATAACACCTTAAAAAGAACACTTATAAAATAAAAAAATGAAATTCTGCCATTTGCAACAACATGGATGGACCTAGAAGGTATTACATGCTTAGTGAAGTAAGTCAGAGAGTGAAAGACAAATACGTGTATGTTACCACTTATAGGTAGATTCTAAAAAATAATATGAATGAATACAGCAAAACAGAGACAGACTCATAGAGGAAAAAAATAATGGTTTCTATTTGGACAGGGAAGTGGGGGAGGGCAAGACACAGACAGGTTAAGGGATTAAGAGGTATAAATTACTAAGCATAAAATAAATAATCACAAGGATACACTGTACAGCACCAGGAATATAGTCAATACTTTGTAATAACTTTAGATGAATAGAATCTATAAAAATTTGAATCACTACATTGTACACCTGAAATTAACACCATAAACCAACTATACTTAAAAAAAAACAAACATGTGAATATAAAAGCAAATGTGGCAAGATGTTAAAAATTAGTGATTCTAACATGAATGATCTCAAAATAATTAAGCTGAGTAAAAGATGTCAGAGGGAAAAAAAATCATCATATACAGTATGATTCCATTTACATAAAATCCTAGAAATGAAAATGAATCTATAGTGAGCAGAACAGTGGTTGCCTGGGAATGGGATGGTGTGGACAGGAGAGGACTACAAAGGAGCACATGGACAATTTTGGAGGTGACCATTATCTTGGTTGTGGTGATGGTTTCAATGGCATATACAATACGTCAAAATTTAAATTATACACTTTAAACATATGCAGTTTATTATAAACCTCGATTGAAAGATTTTTTAAAAAATTAGTGAATCTGGATAAAGGGTATATTTAAGTTCTTTGTACTAGTCTGGTACCTTTTGTATACACTTGGAATTGTTTCAAAGTAAAACATGAAGAAATTACACGAATATTCTATACTTTTTATATGACTAAAATATTTTATTCTTTAAAAAGTGGGGAAAGAAAAAATGATGAACAATTAATCTCTGGGAGTTCCCAACGTGGCTCAGCGGTAATGAACCCGACTAGTTTCATTACCATGAGGGGGTTAAGGATCCAGCGTTGCCATGAGCTGTGGTATAGGTCCCAGCAGCAGCTTGGATTCCGAGTTGCTGTGGCTATAGTGTAGGTCAGCAGCTACCACTCTGATTCGATCCCTAGCCTGGGAACTTCCATATGCCTCAAGTGTGGCCCTAAAAAGACAAAAAAAAAAAATCTTTTCTGGCCTGTGCTTTGAAATGACATTCATTTACTTATTTATATGACATTTATTTACGAAAAGTCCTAAGACCAATGTTTACAGTCAGCTCTCCATACCTTTAGGTTCCGTATCACACAGATTGAAAATATTCAGAAAAAAAAATTCCAGAAAGTTTCAAAAAGAAAACTTACATTTGCCATGCTAGCAACTATTTACAAAGCATTTACATTGTATTTACAACTATTTATATAGCATTTACACTGTATTAGGTATAAGTAATCAGAGATAATTGAAAGCATACCAGAGGATGTGTGTGAGGGTATGTGTAGGTTATATGCAAACACTACATCGTCATATAATGGACTTTAGCATCCTCAGATTTTAGATGTAGGGGTCCTGGAACCAATATCCCTGTAGATACAGAGCCATGACCTCTGTAAACCTAAAATTCTTCAGCTTGACAATACTTGAGAAAGCAAAACAAAGCTAGCTTTTAAAGTTGCTAGTACCTTTCTTTTGGAATACTAATGTTAATCTCAAATAACAATTTTTAATTTTCTCTCAAACCTTATCCAGAGATAGAAAAGTAGAAGTAAAATTTAATCCTATTTCTAATATTAACTGCCAAATTAAATTCCAAATTCAGTGTTATCACAACTGGAAAATAAAATGCAGAAAAAACAAACCCCGGTGAGTTTTCAGACTCTGGGTATAATTTATTGTACTAGTCTTTCTTCCCTGATTTTCAAACTGACTGCTCCATCAACTGTGTCAAGAACATCCTACAGGAGTTCCCGCTGTGGCTCAGTGGCTAATGAATCCGACTAGGAACCATGAGGTTGCAGGTTCAATCCCTGGCCTCACTCAGTGGGTTATGGATCCAGCGTTGCCGTGAGCTGTGATGTAGGCTGCAGATGTGGCTTGGATCCCGCGTTGCTGTGGCTCTGGCATAGGCTGGTGGCTACAACTCCGATTAGACTCCTAGCCTGGGAACCTCCATATGCCACGGGAGCAGCCCAAGAAATGGCAAAAAGAAGAAAAAAAAAAAAAAAAAAAAAAAGAATATCCTACAAAAAATATCTTCAGCGATACCACCAATCACCAAAGTAGTAAGTGCACATCAAAATCAGGCAAAATCTCAATTCAATGAGTCACTAAGCTTTAAAGAAAGTATAATTTTCTATAGTTCTAATTTTCAATTATGTTTTTGCATTTTCTTTTATTTCAGTTTCCAGTCCTTTGGTGGGGAATATGTCATTATGTAATCAACATTTTGCTACTGCACTGAGGTGGCAGGTTGCACAGACTGAAATAGTACCAACAGAGCTATGAACTTGCCCTGTGCATCTTAATGGGGCGTTAACTTTAGAGCCTGGTTGTGACAATTTAAATGCTAATACTGTTAAAGCAAATAGTCCAGAACACAAACACGCCCAGCTTGAGTCAGTAAAATTTAACTGAAGCTTCATTTGAATTGGTTATGCTACTACAGAAATTATGTTCTCTTTCTCCATCATCTTTTTGAATTTTGAAATAAAATCCTATAGTGCTCCTTTTAAAGAATGACATTAACAGAGAAGAGAAAGAATGGGGAAAAGTGATATGTTCCCCTGGTAAGTATGTGTATCACAATCCTGAAGTATGGAGAGCAAGGTCAGTGTATACAGATAAATCATACAGCATTAAGAAATAATTACCATGATCCATTTAAAACGTCTATGCCTCTAACATAAAAATTGTGGTCTCTAATTTTCTACTAAAAGGAACTAAGATGCATTAGAGAAATGGCCAATTCCAGGTTCTGAGGCAGGAACTGAAAAGGATGAGCCTTGGGGAGTTCCCGTCGTGGCGCAGTGGTTAACGAATCTGACTAGGAACCATGAGGTTGCAGGTTCGGTCCCTGCCCTTGCTCAGTGGGTTAACGATCTGGCGTTGCTGTGTGCTGTGGTATAGGTTGCAGATGCGGCTCAAATCCTGCGTTGCTGTGGCTCTGGCGTAGGCTGGTGGCTACGGCTCCGATTAGACCCCTAGCCTGGGAACCTCCATGTGCCACGGGAGCGGCCCAAGAAATAGCAAAAAAAAAAAAAAAAAAAAAAAAAGAAAAGAAAAGGATGAGCCTTGGAACCAGAAAAACAATGAAGGTTACCAAAGACTACTATGGTTGTGTCAAAAAGTCCCAAGAAATAACATGAGTAAATTCCCACTGGTCAAAGACTACAAAAAAAAAAAAAAAAAAAAAAAAAAAAAAGGAGTTCCTGTCGTGGCTAAGCAGAAACAAATTCGACAAGGAACCATCGTGAGGTTTCAGCTTTGATCCCTGGCCTCGCTCAGTGGGTTAAGGATCCAGTGTTGCCGTGAGCTGTGGTGAAGATCACAGACACAGCCAGATCCAGCGTTGCTGTGGCGTAGGTCAGCAGCTACAGCTCCAATGGGACCCCTAGCCTGGGAACCTCCATATACTGTGGGTGTGGCCCTAAAATGACAAAAGACCAAAAAAAAAAAAGACTGCACAGTTTGAAGAGGAATAAGGATTGATAACTATAAAGGATTAAAACACACCAAATATTTTTAAATCCTGAGTTCATAAATGAAACTAAAAAATGAACCCAAAATAACTTCTCCTTGGTCATCTTTGGATGATAATAGCCACCCTATCACTTTGAAAACCAGTAAATGAAAGAATTAAAACTTTTCTCTATCAGTTATACCTAGGGTTACCTAAATAGACAAGTTATATTTCTTCTAAGAAAAAATGATATGATTAGAATATCATATCACAGAACAACAAATGAATGGATGGACATGGATCACTACTAGATAATATTTCAAAATGAGACGATCATAATTATGTAAAACAGTGTGTGTGTAAATCTGCTCCAATAGGGGTGCATATTTTATTATTAGTACTGCCTGTAAAGATGTAAAATGATTAGAACTGCCTATAAGATGATAACAAAAAAATTTTTTTAATAAAAAGCATGCTGGGAGTTCCCATTGTGGCACATCGGTAAGGAACCCAACTAGTATCCACAAGGATGCAGGTTTGACCCCTGGCCTCGCTCAGTGGATTAAGGATCTGGTGTTGCTGTGAGCTGCAGTGTAGGTCACAGACAAGGCTCAGATCCCACACTGCTATGGCTGTGGCATAGGCCGGCAGCTGCAGCTCCAATTTGACCCCTAACCTGGGAGCTTCTACATGTCACGGATAAGGCCCTAAAAAGCAAAAAGCAAAATAAAATAAAATAATTTTTTAATAAATAAAAAGCACACTAATTTTTAATAGATTGTTTCATTTGTTTTTAAATTCTCTACAAATAATGCATTCAGTTATTGCCTATATTCTGGGCAGAGGCTCCCACTACTTCCTACTCCCAGTTTTGATTGCAAGTGACTATAGAATCTGTCAGAAGTACTCAAAACCACCTGTAAAGTAGTTTCAGTGTCAGTGAGTGGCTGGGAATCAAACCTGAATTCTCTACAATTTATAGGAAATAAAAAGAACAGGGAACCATGCTAGAAAATCATCATGAGGATGCGATCAGCAAAATCCAGTCTGTGGGAAGTTCTATAGGACAAATGACCCAATTTTTTTCTAAAAGATTGTAAAAGGGGAGAAGAACCAAGAGCGAGAGAGGGAGAATCTGTACTTAAAAGATTTGAGATAATCAACTGCAATCTATGGACCTTTTTTGAATATATTTGGATCCAACTAAGCTAAAAAAAAAAAAAAAAAAAAAAAAGAGGGAATAAAAAGACTATTGGGGAGATGTTAAAAAAAAAAAAGAGGAGTTCCCGTCGTGGCGCAGTGGTTAACGAATCCGACTAGGAACCATGAGGTGGCGGGTTCGATCCCTGCCCTTGCTCAGTGGGTTAACGATCCGGCGTTGCCGTGAGCTGTGGTGTAGGTTGCAGACGCGGCTCGGATCCCGTGTTGCTGTGGCCCTGGCGTAGGCCGGTGGCTACAGCTCCGATTCAACCCCTAGCCTGGGAACCTCCATATGCCGCGGGAGCGGCCCAAGAAATAGCAACAATAACAACAACAACAACAACAACAAAAAGACAATAGACAAAAGACAAAAAAAAAAAAAAAAAAAAAAAAAAAAAAAAAAAAAAGACAAGTATATGTCTGATATTGAGAAATATTCAATAGATTCCTTTGAAATCTGGCTAAAAGTTTATCCCTATACTTTTGAACTTAAAAAAGAGCTACAAAAAGCTAAAGAAGAGATAAAACAGGATACAAGTTCAACGGTATGTGAGTTACAAACAAAAGAAAAGGTGAAAACAGCCTTACCCACAGCTCCAAACATCTATTGCTGGTGTATAACGCTCTTCTCCCAGCAGAAGTTCTGGAGGTCGGTACCACAGAGTAATGACTTTGTTTGTATAAGGACGACTGAAATGTAAAACACAACCATGAAGTAAATTTACAATGTCCTCCGATGACAAACATTTGTACAATTCAATGCACATTACAATAGCTGCCAGAGTTCCTGCCACGGCACACTGGGTTAAGACTCCAAATGCAGAGGCTCAGGTCACTACGGAGGTGCAGTTCAATCCCCCACCCAGCAGAGTGGGTTAAAGGATCCAGATCCAGTGTTGTCACAGCTGTGGCTTGGATTAAATCCCTGGCCCAGGAACTTCCACATGCCTCAGATATGGCCGTAAAATTTAAAAAAAAATGAAAAATAAAAAATAGCTGCCAACTGGAGATCATCTAAACAGCTCCTTAGCAACCTAAAAGTTCAAAAGTAAACAAGACATGGAGTTCCCGTTGTGGCGCAATGGTTAACGAATCCGACTAGGAACCATGAGGTTGCGGGTTCAGTCTCTGGCCTTGCTCAGTGGGTTAGGAATCCAGCGTTGCTGTGAGCTGTGGTGTAGGCCGGTGGCTACAGCTCGGATTCAGTCCCTAGCCTGGGAACCTCCATATGCCGTGGGAGCGGCCCTAGAAGAGGCAAAAAGACAGAAGAAAAAAAAAAGTAAACAAGACAGAAGTAGGTGATAAAGAAATAATTTGCATTCCAGCTTGGGTTGATTTACTTCAGTCTAAGGTAGATATAAGAATTTAGATTGAATTTACTATTTAAATCTAGGTGGTGGGAGTTCCTGGTGTGGTGCAACAGAAAAGAATCTGACTAGTACCCAAGAGGATGCGGCTTCAATCCTTGGGCTCACTCAGTGGGTCAGGGATCCAGCATTGCTGTGGGCTGTGGTGTAAATCACAGATGTGGCTCTGATCCCACACTGCTGTGGCTATGGCATAGGCTGACAGCTACAGCTCCCATTTGACCCTATGGGAACCTCCGTATGCGGCTTGCACGGCCCTAAAGAAAAAAAAAATAAAAGGATAAAGAAGGAGTTCCCACTGTGGCACAACAAGATCACCAGCATCTCTGCAGCACCAGGATTCAGGTTTAATCCCCAGCTCGCACAACGGGTTAAAGGATATGGCATTGCTGCAGCTTTGGCATAGGTCATAACTGTAGCTCAGATCTGATCCCTGGCCCAGGAACGTCATATGCTGTGGAGCAGCCAAAAAAGAAAAAAGAATAAAAAAGATTCTTATTTCCCACATGCAATTTTGAGAAATGACTCACCTCTCTTCAGAATTATAGAGCCGAGCAAGTCCAAAATCTGCTAGTTTGATCTGCCCACTGTAAAACAAAAGTAATTATCTTCATAAGTAACAGCAACAGCCTCCCAATTATATCTAAAGTCAAGTGCTAATTTAGGAGTTAAAGGAATTACAAAATTGAATTTAACCTCTCTTCTTTCAGTTCTACTCCTTTTTCTTTTCTTTTTTTTTTTTTTTGCTTTTTAGGGCCACACTTGTGGCATATGGAAGTTTCCAGGCTAGAGGTTGAATTGGAACTGCAGCTGCCAGCCTACACCATAGCCACAGCAATACCAGATCCAATCCTCGTCTGTGATCTACACCACAGCTCACGGCAATGCCAGACCCACTAAGCGAGGTCAGCATCCCGTGGATACTAGTCAGGTTAGTTTCCACTGAGTCACAACAGGAACTCCCCTAGTTTTACTCTTAATGGTCACTCTCCTTTTATTTGAAATTAAGCCTCTTTTGACTACTCTACTATATAAAGCTCTAGGCATTTTTTTGTTTTTTTGGGTTTTTTTCTTACTGCTACTGTATCTTTGGATTTGACTCCTTAACTAAATATTTCTTTTATTTTTTGGTAAACAACAGTGGCTAGAAAATGCTAGATTAAATACCTACTCTTGGGGAAAAAAGGAATGTGCTGTTCTAGATTAAGAGAGCTTTAAGAGGCCTAACAATTAAATCCAATTCATAATCTTTGACTGATTCTGGTTTGAACAAATTAGCTATACAAGAGATTTTTTTTTTGGGCCTCGCCTGTAGCAGGTGGAAGTTCTCAAGACCAGGGATCAAATCTGTGCCACAGCAGCAACCCAAACCACTGCAATGACAACAACGGAACTTTAATCTACTGCACAGCAGAGGAACTCCAGGAACTCCTATTTTTTTAAAGATATTTTCTTATCATAGTTGATTTACAATGTCTGTCAATAGGAACTCCTATTTTTGAAATAAGTGAAAAAACACAAAATATGGACTGTATGAATATAATAGGTAATAATTAATCTGAGGGATTTTAGGGTCAAGCATAATGATGATGTCTGTGATTTACTTTAAGTCAGGCAGAAAAATAGGAAGAAAATAGAGTAAAATGTTAACTATGTATTTTTAGTTATATTCATGTCTCAATTTCTTAAAATTTGACATCTGCCACAACAAAAAGTAAAACCACAACAATACTATGGCTAGAAAAAAAAAATATATATGGCATATGGAGGTTCCCACACTTGGGGTCAAATCAGAGCTGTAGCCACTGGCCTACACCACAGCTACAGCAATGTGGGATCCAAGCTATGCCTACAACCTGCACCACAGCTTATGGTAACGCTGGATCCTAAACCCACTGATCAAGGCCAGGGGAGTTCCCGTCGTGGCGCAGTGGTTAACGAATCTGACTAGGAACCATGAGGTTGCAGGTTCGGTCCCAGGCCTTGCTCAGTGGGTTAAAGATCCGGCGTTGCCGTGAGCTGTGGTGTAGGTTGCAGACTCGGCTCGGATCCCATGTTGCTGTGGCTCTGGTGTAGGCCGGTGGCTACAGCTCTGATTAGACCCCTAGCCTGGGAACCTTCATATGCTGCGGGAGCAGCCCAAGAAATGGCAAAAAGACAAAACAAACAAACAAGCAAAAAAAACTGATCAAGGCCAGGGATCAAACCCGAATCCTCATGGATATTGTCAGGTTTGTTAACAACTGAGGCACGAGGGGAACTCCGAACCTATGTTTTCAAACAGAGAACATACCTTTGATCTGAACAATTTTTTTGATGAATGTGACCCCTTCTATCAACATACTGCCATTATTTCCTATACCATAAAATTATACAACCCTGACCTTAAAGGGGTTCTCCTCTACCATAAAATTATACCACCATGACCTTAAAGGGGTTCTCCTATACCATAAAATTATACAACCATGACCTTAAAGGGGTTCTCAATCACCTTAAAGGTGATTCCTGAAATAGGAATCACCGAGAAATCATGTAAGTATTTCCTGGGCTCCATTCTCAGAGATGCTGACTCAGTAGCTCATGGTTCATGAATTAGCATTTCTAACAAGCCCACAGGTGATGCCAATGGTGGTGACCTTAGAACTACTCCCTGGAAGGGATCACAGCCACGTTTCACTCTAAGTATTATGTCTTTGACACTGATGTCAAATAATATATATATATTTTCATTTTGGCCTTGAGCATGGCATGTGGAAGTTCCTGGGCCAAGAACTGAACACAAGCCACAGAAGTGACCCAACCCGAATAAGTGACAATGCCGGATCCATAACCTGCTGAGCCACAGAGGAACTCAGGTAATATTTTAATAAAATGCAACACAAAATGTTAAGAAACAATTTAAAAAACATTTTGGATTAAACATATCTATCTATATTCCTGTGGAGCCTATTTATTCTCATTTACAGCTTGTGTTACCTCTTGGGGAACAAAAAGCTAGTTCACCTTTTTTTTAAGGGACTAGGAATATCACAGGTGTCCAATAGCTCAGATCTGACAGAAAGGTGAAACAGAAGGGGCAAAAAGACTATCCTAGAAGGTGCTCCTCAAAGTCTGAGCAATGGGACAGAATATCAAAACAAGGTAACTACCACCAACAAAATTTTACATTAAATCAATCTTTACCATTCCTAATAAAGATTAAGATGGCACCTTTCCTTCCTGTCCCACGCCTCATTACAAGTTTCATTAATAAGCAAATTCTAAAAAAAGCAAAAGGAAAGCAACAGCTGACCTAAGCCCTATATTGAGACAAAGAGTTCCTTAAATTTCTTGGCATCCTTACAGCAGAAATTGACAGAACACTGTAAATCAACTATAATAAAAGAAATTTAGGAGTTCCCATTGTGTTGCAGCAGAAACAAATCCAACTAGGAATAATGAGGTTGCAGATTCAATCCCTGGCCTCGCTCAGTGAGTTAAGGATCCAGCATTGCAGTGAGCTGTGGTGTAGGTTGCAGACACAGCTCAGATATGGTGTTGCTGTGGCTGTGGCATAGGCTGGCAGCTGTAACTCTGACTGGACTCCTAGCCTGGGAACCTCCATATGCTGAGGGTGTGGCATATTAATTAAAAAATTTTTTTTGGCATCCTTTGATCCCAAAGACTCAAGGCCAAGTCCTACTAAGGTAAGACTGAAAGTTAAAATGGAAATAGATATACGGATATGGAAAACTTGGCTAGACCTAAACATCACCAGCACCTAGTGTATTTCCTAATTTATCCCCTCCTCTCAGTAAAAAAACTTTCTTCACTGGAAATAGAAGTCATCAAGTAGGAGCTATTTCACATTCTTTTACCTATGAACTTCTTTGCAGCTATTGGCTTTCTTCCTTCACATACAGAAAAACTGTTAACCTCTTCTTGTTCAAAGATAATCAGTACTACCACCTGTTGCCTTGACCCCATCTCCTCCCGAATATTGCTCCTTTTCGGGTTTTTGGTTTTTTTTTTTTTATTCAATCCTTTTTCTGTCACATATGGAACATATCGAAGTTCTCGGGCCAGGTATCACATCCAAACCACATCTGTGATCTACACCACAGCTGTGGCAATGTCGGAGCCTTAACCCACTGCACCAGGCCAGGGATCGAACATCCACAGAAGAGAAGCCAGATAATTAACCCACTGTGCCACAGTGGGAGCTACTAAAACTTTGTTCTTTTAAATTACTTTGGTTCTTTCCTGAATCTTCAATTTCCCCTTCACAATAAAAAATGCTTAAACCTCTACATTCTTAATAAAAACAAAATAATTAAAGTCACACCTACAATCACCTTCCCATCAATCGTGCTACCCACTCACTTACCCTCACTGTCACCACTGGTCTCTTAATTTTCAGATTCTCCGCTTGGGTCTTAAAATCTTTCTGCACAAGTTCCCATTGTGGCTCAGCAGTGACGAACCTGATTAGCATCCATGAGGATGTGGGTTCAATCCCTGGCCTCAATCAGTGGGTTAAAGGATCTGGCATTGCTGTGAGATGTGGTGTAGGTCGCAGATGCAGCTCAGATTCCAAGTTGCTGTGACTGTAACAAAGGCCGGTGACTATAGCTCTGATTTGACCCATAGCTTGAGAACTTTCATATGCCTCAAGTGCAGCCCTAAGAAGATTAAAAACAAAAACAAACAAAAAAACTGTCTGCATCATCTGATATCCATGATCACACATTTCTTAAACCTGCCTATTTTGCATTCATATTTCCTTATTTCTATTCGTCTGACCAGTCTCTAGGTTCCATCTTCTCACCTCTTTTCTATGCTTGGTAACTCCTGAATCTACACTGCTAGCTTGGAACTCCCATGTGCCTATTTGATGTCACTACCCTGGATATATAGCAGATATATCTGAAAGGGATTTAACTCTTTTCCCCAACCACCGTGCTCTACCTCTGTATTCCCTATATTGACCACTTTGTCACCTATCTATTTTCTCAAGTCAGAAATCTGTGAGTTATCTTTAAGTACTTTGATTTATTCCCTACCATTCATTCACTCACCAAAGGCTACTGATCTACCAAGTTATTTCTGTCCATCTCAACTAGTTATGCCTTGGTTCAAGCACAGGTCTCCCTGCCTCTAGTCCACACTTCATATAGTGAGCGTTCAGTGACTTTTTTAAAACGCAGACTGTGTCTCTCCTGTATCTAAAATGATTTGGTCTCAATTATACTTGTGTAATTAAGATAAAATAAACACCATGGAGCCCAATCCTACTGTTTTCCCTCTCTCATCAATTGCTTTCTCATCCCTGTCCAGCTGAGGACTCCTTACCATTCTCTCTAGGCCATCTCACCCAGAAGTCTCTGCAGACAGAACTAAATGGGCCAGAGTAGAGGCTGTGTGGATCAGACTAGACCATGAGACTCTTGCATCCTGCTTAGCAACCTGAGAAGGAAATTCAGTTTAGTCTAGAACCTCATCAGCTTCCTCAATATGTGAAGTCAGGGACAGAGAAGGGTCTGGGCCAAAAGAAAGGACTGCAGTTACTCCCTGGCCTGACACAATCCCTGAGAAGCAAAAGGAACAGAGGAAAGCATATTAACACTCTAGTCTAAAAAGCTGCAAGATGATAGCCATCATCGTCAAGTTTTTATTCTTTTTTAGGGCTGCACCCAAGGCATATGAAGGTTCCCAGGCTAGGGGTCTAACTGGAGCTGTAGCTGCCGGCCTACACCACAGCCACAGCAACACCAGATCCGAGTTGCGTCTGTGAGCTACACCATGGCTCACAGCAACGGCAGAGCCTTGACCCACTGAGCGAGGCCAGGGATCAAACCTGCAACCTCATGGTTCCTAGTCAGGTTCGTTTCCGCTGCGCCATGGCGGGAACTCCAAGTTTTTGAAGCATCATTACTGGGATACAGATTAACCAAGCCCATTGTGGGTCACAGGAATAGTGACAGAAAGGAATGAATAATCTTTTTTTCTCTTTTTGGGCATTTCCCCCCGACCCCCACCTCGAGCATACGTCTTCCCAGGCCAAGGATCAGATCCAAGCTACAGTTGCGACCTACATTGCAGCTGCACAATGCCAGATCCTTAATCCACTGTGCCAGGCCAGGGATCAAACCTGCCTGCATTCCATCGCTGCTGATGCCACTGAACCACAGCAGGAACTCCAGGAATGATCTTTCAATATCACAGTTTGTGGGATTTTCCATTTTGCTCAGCAGTTAACAAATTCAACTAGGGTCCATGAGGACTCGGGTTCAATCGGTTCAATCCCTGGCCTCGCTCAGTGGGTTAAGGATCCAGCGTTGCTGCAAGCTGTGGTGTATAGCTCACAGAGGCAGCTCCAATCAGATACCGCATTGCTGTTGCCGTGGCGTAGGCCAGCAGCTACAGCTCCAACTCGACCTCTAACCTAGGAACTGCCATATGCCGTGGGTTCAGCCCTAAAAAACGGCTATGTATATACACATACATACATGTGTACGTATATGTATATTTACATATATATAAAATGTTTTGTCTCATAAAGGTACAAATACATAGGTATAAAATTTGAAATAAAGCATTAATTGTATAATTTAAAAACAAAAAATTAACCAAACCAGCACCCTTCAATGGCTTGCAATTTAAGCTTCTTGGCAAGATATATAAGACCTTTAAATTGGCTCCTTGCAACTGTCCAGCTTTATCTCTTGATATTACGTACTTCACTTTTCTTACCTTAGCAATATTGACTTATTTACAGTTTTCCAAACATAACATGCTATATTATTTTCACATTTATATGCTTTTGTACAAACAATCTCTTTTGTCTAGAAATGTAACCCTATGTTGTTGGTCTTTATGATAAAATTTTATGCATTCCTCAAGACTGCATCTTCCCAGGAGGAGTTCCTATAGTGGCTCAGTTTGATCCCTGGCCTTGTTCATTGGGTTAAGGATCTGGCATTGCCATGAGCTGTGGTTTAGGTCATAGACACAGCTTGGATCCCATGTTGCTGTGGCTCTGGTGTAGGCCAGTGGACCCTAGCCTGGGAACCTCCATATGCTGAGTGTGGCCCTAAAAAGACAAACACACAAACAAAAAAAAAAAAGGAATGCATCTTCCCAGATGCTCCCGAATTCAAGAGAAGAAAAAAAGGCTTAATAAATGTTTATTGAATTGAGCAATTTATTTGCTTAGCTTTCTAAATAAAACTCTGAACTCTCGAGGGACCAACCATCCCATGCAGGACTTTTTAAAAATCAAGATAGTCCTGGGTAACCCTACAGAATTGGTTATCCCTGTTGGAGACAGGAAATAAGTCACAATTACTCCATATTCTTATCTAAATGATGTTTGTTAAATAGAACTGAACAGAAATGTTTTTTAAAATGGGTGCATCAGACAAAGATGGCTATAAATAGCCAAATTACCTACAGAAACAAACACTGACCTTATTTCAATGGTACAAGACTTGCTTTTTATTCTTCAATAGGCAGGGCTATTACAAAGACTAGTGTCAACAGTATAACTGATATCACCATCACAATTTAGGCAAAAAGAGAGGAAGAAAGCAGATTATAAAAACTTCTGAAGAATTAGCACTGTTTTTCACCAAATTCCTTTCCGTCTATACTATTAAAAACTGGGAGTAAGTTCTGCGCAGAAAGGTCAGTCACCAACTACACCTGTGTTTACTCTAAAATTCAATAACTGAAAAAGTCTCAAGAGCTGCTAAAAGAACAGGCATATTTCTCTCCACTAAACAAAGAAGAATTTCATTAAGAATTCCATGTGGGAGTTCCCGTCGTGGCTCAGTGGGTAACGAATCCGACTAGGAACCATGAGGTTGCGGGTTCGATCCCTGCCCTTCCTCAGTGGGTTAAGGACCCGGCATTGCCGTGAGCTGTGGTGTAGGTTGCAGACGCGGCTCGGATCCCGCGTTGCTGTGGCTCTGGTGTAGACCAGCAGCTACAGCTCTGATTCAACCCCTAGTCTGGGAACCTCCATATGCTGCAGCAGTGGCCCAAGAAATGGCAAAAAGACAAAAAGACGGAGAAAAAAAAAAAAAGAATTCAATGTGTGCTTGAATTTTCCTAGAACAACAAAAGTATTACTATTATTGTTGTTGTTGTTGTTTTATTACTGAGCCACAGCATATGGAAGTCCCCAGGTCAGGAGTTGAATCCAAGCTGCAGCTGTGGCAATCAGATACTTTAACCTCCTGCACCGAGCAGGGAATGGAACCTGCACCTCTGTGGCAACCCAAGCCACCTGTAATCAGATTCGTTGCCCACTGTGCCACAGCGGAACTCCCCACAAAAGTATGATTTACTAACTATGGCAAAAGCTCTTTAAATATTCCTGTAGGATGTAAGTGAGTCCCTAAAATATTTGCAATTCAAAAAAACCTTTACAATCCTACCTCTTAGTTCCCTTACCAACACTGAGTGTGGAGACTCTGCTGATCAGAGTACCCCATCACAGGAGTTCCTGTCGTGGCTCAGCAGTAACAAACTAGACTAGTATCCATGATGATGTGGGTTTGATCCCTGGCCTCCCTCAGTGGGTTAAGGATCTGGCACTGCCATCTGTGAGCTGTGGTGTAGGTCACGGACACAGTTCAGATCCTGCGTTAATGTGGCTGTTGTGTAGGCTGGCAGCTGTAGCTCCATTTCATCCTCTAGCGTGGGAACTTCCATATGCCGTGGGTGCAGTCCTAAAAAGCAAAACAACAACAACAATCGAGTACCCCTATCACAAGTTGTTCCTAAGGTACAGACATCAGACATATGTAAATGTAAAATACTGCATTATTGGGTCTACCTAAAACACAATTAACTAGCTAAAACTAAGGGGGTCAAAAGAAAATGCTTCATATGGTTTCTATGTTACCTGTTGTTCAGCAAAATGTTAGAACACTTAATATCCCGATGCAGGAAATTCTTTTTGTGACAGTAATCCAATCCTTCCATCAGCTGTTTCATGAATGACTTGATATGGTCCTCAGAAAAGTGCACCAAACCAGATTCCAACAGTCCCATTAAGTCATGGTCCATATACTCAAACACAAGGTAAAAGGCTCCTACATAAGATGAAAGAAAATATTAAAAACGAGAAAAAGGATGCTAAAATCACAATGCTTCAAATTTTAATATAATTCTGGAGTTGACCATAAGCTCTCTGGAAAAAACATTTAATTTTTTTTTTTCTTCTTGGCCTCGCCCATGGCACGTGGAAGTTCCCAGGCCAGGGATCAAAACCAAGCCAAAGTCACTGCAGTGACAATGCTGACTCCTTAGCCAACTGTGCAACAAGAGAACTTCAAAATCACTTAATTTTAAACATGAAGAAACTGAAACTCAAGCAGCTGAACAATTTGCCCATTCTAATAATAAATAACAGAACTACCATTGTAATTAATCCTCTGACTCACAGTCCAATGTTCTTTGGACTACTTACTAGTTGAGGTGGGACAACTGCCCCAATTATGTTGTGTAACAACTAGTCTTTTTGTGATCTAATGTGTTGGCAAATTAGAGATCCCTTGGGCCAAATCCAGTTAGTCTACTGCTGTAAATAAAGTTTTATTTGTGACACAATACCATGCCTACTTGTTACACACTAAGACTATTTTTGTGGAAGTCTTTACCCTAGTTAATAGCATGCACATAATATGTCGGGGTGGGAGTTCCTGCTGTGACGCAGCAGAAAACAAATCTGACTAGCATCCATGAGGATGCACCTTTGATTCCGAATTGCTGCGGGTGTGGTGTACGCCAGCAGCCATAGCTCCTATTCGACCCGCAGCCTGGGAACGTCCATATGCCTCAAATGCAACCCTAAAAAGAAAAAAAAAAAAAAAAAAAAAAAAGGCCAGGGGTACATATATTATAAATTATTAACAAAATTTATAGTACATAGGAACTGAGGAGTTCCGGAGTTCCCGCTGTGGCTCAACAGGATCAGTGTCTCCAGAGTGCTGGGACAATCCTAGGCCCTGAACAGTGGGTTAAGCATTCAGCACTGCTGTAGCTTAGCTACAGGTTGTAACTGCAGCTCGGATTTGACCCCTGGCCTGGGGAACTCTGTATGCCTCAGGGCGTCCAAAAAAGGGGGAAAAAAAAAAAAAAAAAAAAAAAGAATCAAGGAGTTCCCTAGTGGCCTAGCAGTTAAATATCTGGCAGCACTGTCACTGCTGTAGCACAGGTTCAATCCCTAGCCTGGAACTTTGGCAGGCCATAGGTGGGACCAAAAAAGCAAAAAAAAACCATCTAATTCAACTTCCTAATGGCTAGGGGGTCAAACTGAAGCCGCAGCTGCCAGCCCACACCACAGCCACAGCAATGTGGGATCCAAGCACAGCAAAGACCTATACCACAGCTCACAGCAATGCTGGATCCTTAACCCACTGAGTGAGGGCAGGGATCAAATCTGTACCCTCATGGATATTAGTTGGATTCATTCCCACTGTGCCACAAACTTCTCCCTAAATTTAAAAGTAGAAAAAAGGCTAAGAGAATTGTAAAAGACTTGAAATTCACAGTATCTTTCCACTTTTGGCACAGTGCATAATAGAGGCAAATAAGAAATACTAGACCTAGGAGTTCCCTGGTGGCCTAATGGTTAAAGGATCTGGCGTTGCCACTGCTATGGTAGTTTTGACCCCTGCCCTGAGGACTTCTGCATGCCACAAGCATGGCCAAAAAAAAAAAGAAAGAAAAAGAATAGAAGAGATACTAGACCTAAGTTAGATAATGATCCTTCCCATACAAAATTCTTCTCTCAGTATCATAAAGGCAAGGATTCTTAGTCTACTGGATAGACTTTAAGGACTCTGAACTCTCTGAAAGAGCACACAACATTTTAAACACAAGTGTACACATTTTAAATGTATTTTTTTGAAGAATGGATCCATAAGATATTTTAAAAGGGCCATGACCCCCCAAAACTTAAGAACCCACTGCATTAAAGGAATGTCTTAGGAGTTCCCATTGTGCCTCAGCGGTTAACGAATCCGACTAGGAACCATGAGGTTACGGGTTCGATCCCTGGCCTTGCTCAGTGCATTAAGGATCCAGTGTTGCCGTGAGCTGTGGTGTAGGTCACGGACATGGCTTGGATCCGGCGTTGCTGTGGCTGTGGTGTAGGCCGGCAGCTACTGTTCCAATTCGACCCCTAGCCTGGGAAACCTCCATATGCTGCTGGTGCGGCCCTAGAAAAGGCAAAAAGACAAAAAGACAAAAAAAAAAAAAAAAAAGGAGTGAAGGAGTGTCTTAGCTTTAGCTAAGACCTCATACAAATTAGAAGAAAACACTAATACTGTTAAAGATGAGTAAATAAAGGACATAAAGAGACAGCTCGAAAAAGAGATAATAGGAGTTCCTGCCATG
Source organism: Sus scrofa (assembly GCF_054392235.1). NCBI lineage: Eukaryota > Metazoa > Chordata > Mammalia > Artiodactyla > Suidae > Sus > Sus scrofa. Next base: position 23,085,457 of record NC_139394.1, read on the forward strand.
GTGCAATGGAATCAGTGGCATCTCTGCAGTGCCTCGATGTAGTTCGATCCCCAGCCTGGCACAATGGGTTAAAGGATCCAGCACTGCTGCAGCTGCTGCAGAGACTGCAACTGCAGCTTGGATTTGCTCCCTGGCCTGGGAACTCCATATGCCAAGGGACAGCCAAAAAAGAAAAAAAAAAAAGAAAAAAGAGAAAGTAAGTAAACTTACAAACATGGGGAAAAAATGTATAATTAATAAAAGGAATGCAATCCAAAATAGTATCATTCATACTTCACTTATCAGATAAGGTGACAAGGTTTTAAAAAGATAAAGAGCATTAGGGAGAATAAAGTGGGATGGGATTCACTGGTGGGACATAGATCATCACTACCTTTTTTAAAAGCTATCTAACATTAAATATGAAAATTCCCTTCACCAGATGAATTCTACTTCTTGAAAACTATATTAAGAAATAAATTAAAAATGCAAAGATTTACGTACAAAGATGTTCAATGCAGTGCTATTATATTTTTTTAACTGGCCAACTAATTGCTCAACAAGGACTGGTGAAATAAACATGGATCTGTCTTTATGTGCAATCATTAAAACATATTAATGATACATGAAATTGCTTATGACAAGTTATCAAACACTAAATACACCTTGATCTCAGTTACATTAAAATAAATACAATATAAATAACCAGAAAGAAATATGACAAAATGCTAACACTAAAGTGATTTTCTGTCTGTGGTGTACACTGGGAGGGAAGGGGAGAGAAGAGACTGCTGTTTTCTTTTACTTTTTTTTCTTTTCTTTTCTTTTTTTTTTTTTTTTTAAGGCTGCACCTGCAGCAACTGGAAGTTCCCTGGCTAGGGGTCAAAGCCACATCTGCAGACCATGGCTCAGCTTGTGGCAATGCCAGATCCTTAACCCACTGAGCGAGGCCAGGGATCAAACTCATGGACACTATGTCAGGTTCTTAACCTGCTTAGGAATGAAGAGAACTCCTCTTTTTCTTATTCCTCTATATTTTCAATTTTTCCACAGTGGGCATGTATGATGTCCATTCATTTATTCATTATTTTATGATTTTTTTAAAAAAGCATTTACAAAGCACATGGTAAATTATTTAAATAGTACCTACAGAATGGTATGGATAAAAAGCAAGAACCTCTCAGCATTCAATGAACATTTTTTTGGGTTGCCTTACAAAAATCAGCTATTCACTGTATTATTTTTATAATCAGAAGTTAAAAATATACCTGGTATCCTTAATTCTATTTCAGTCTAATTTTGATAAATCCATCTATGCAGAATTTTTTATTTTCTTTAAAACTACTTCCCCCAGACTGAAGAGGTACTAATCTCCTAATGCTAATATTATCAAGGCTTTGTAAAGAAGTTCAGCTTAACTCTATTCATTACCTTCCTAATTTCAATCATATTCTGTCTTAACATTCCAGACTATATTCAAAGATGCCTTCTTGGAGTTCCCGTTGTGGCTCGGTGGTTAACGAATCCAACTAGGAACCATGAGGTTGCAGGTTCCATCCCTGGTCTCACTCAGTGCGTTAAGGATCCAGCGTTGCTGTGAGCTGTGGTTTAGGTCGAAGATACGGCTCGGATCCCACATTGCTGTGGCTGTGGCGTAGGCCTACGGCTACAGCTCTGATTCGACCCCTAGCCTGGGAACCTCCATATGCTGCTGGTGCAGCACTAGAAAAGACCAAAAAAAAAAGATGCCTTCTTTTCACAGCTGCCCATCTATAAACTTTCAGATTTATTTTAATAAAAGTAGGCTGGGGAGTTCCCGTCGTGGCGCAGTGGTTAACGAATCTGACTAGGAACCATGAGGTTGCAGGTTCGGTCCCTGCCCTTGCTCAGTGGGTTAACGATCCAGCGTTGCCGTGAGCTGTGGTGTAGGTTGCAGATGCGGCTCGGATCCCGCGTTGCTGTGGCTCTGGAGTAGGCCGGTGGCTACAGCTCCGATTAGACCCCTAGCCTGGGAACCTCCATGTGCCGTGGAAGCGGCCCAAAGAAATAGCAAAAAAGACAAAAAAAAAAAAAAAAAAGTAGACTGGGTGTCAAAAAGAGGCAATTTCAAACATAAGTATAGAAAAAAATGAATGAACAATTTTATCCCCTAAACAGAGATAAAACTTAGAAATCCAGGAAAACAAATCACTATGTGACCTAAGAAGGTTATTTTAGAAATACCTGCTTTGGATTCCAAACCATATGAGTAGAAACTATGTAAAAATACAAATACATGTAAATGAAAAAATGATGTAAAAATGAGAGTAACTATCAAACCTGATCTTCAATTTCCATTATTGTCATTACAATTTTTTGGGGAAAAAAACTTCACAACATCGGTTGGAGTTCCTGCTGTGGCACAGTGGATTAGGAATCTGACTGACTATAGCGGCTCAAGTCTCTGCAGAGGTGGGGGGTTCAATCCCTGCCCCCGTGAAATGGGTTAAAGGATCCAGTGTTGCCCCAGCTGCAGTGTAGATAGCTGGTATGGCTCAGATTCAATCCCTGGCCCGGGAACTTCCATATGCTGCAGGTGCAACCATTTTAAAAAAACATAAGAGGAAAACCTTATATTGCTTACGTGCTGGCCTTACTAGGTATTATAACAGACTCTAATTTTAATAATTAGATTAGATTTTAATGACTTACAATGACTTCTAAAAGTTTAGGAGTAAAATGATGGAAAATGGGCATTTTATAAAACAAGCACTGTTCAGCACAAAAGGAATCTGTTAACATCTTAATTCTGATGTGGATTAAAGAAATAAACTGGATTTTAGTACAATCTGTTAAAAACTGCCAACAAGCAAAGAAGCTAAGAAAGGAAAATAAGATATACCAATCTACTCTGTAGAAATGTGATTCTATTTAGTACCTTTGTCCTTCTTGAAGTCCAGTGCATCTTGCTTATCTGTGACAATTTCCTTCATGTTAACAACACTTCGGTGGATTAGCTGGCGAAGGATTTTGATCTCACGAATGGCTGTGATTGGGAAGCCCTCTTTTTCATTGTCCAGTCTCACCTTCTTCAGAGCTACTAGCTCTCCTGCCACAACAAATTCAAACTGTTATATTATCAATTAGCATTTCTTAGCCACCATCATGAACCACCTAAAATAAGCTCTAGCTGTGAGAGACGGACTAAAGGCCTATTTAAATGCTACATGCCAGATGCTTTTCTATTGTTTTTAAAATAAAAAATCTCAGGAATTCCCACTGTGGTGCAGTAGGTTAAAGATCTGGTGTTGTCTCCATGGCGGCTCAGGTGGCAGCTGCGGCCAGATTTGATCCCTTGGCCCAACAACATCTAATGCCACCAGTGCTGCAAAAAACAAAAAACAAAAAAAAAACAGACAAAACCATGTTCACTTTCTTTGATTTTTTAAGACTTTAAATTTTTTTTTTTTTTTTTTTTTTTTTTTTTTGCCTTTTTGCTTTTTCTAGGTCTGTTCCCGCGGCATATGAAGATTCCCAGGCTAGGGGTCTAATCGGAGCTGTAGCCACCGGCCTATACCACAACCACAGCAACATGGGATCCGAGCCTCGTCTGCAACCTACACAGCTCACAGCAAGGCTGGATCTTTAACCCACTGAGCAAGGCCAGAGATCGAACCCGAAACCTCATGGTTCTTAGTCAGATTCATTAACCACTGAGCCACGACGGAAACTCCAAGACTTTAAAATTTTAATTCAATATTTGGTTAGGCCTAAAAATTTTGGATTATTAAAACATAGCAATAATTCAACTACTTCATTTTATCTTTAAGAACCAAACCTCTACCAAAAAACAACTTATACATTTTATTTTTAGCTTCTCTTATTAAATTCTCAGCAATTTGACTATAAAACATTTACAAAAGAACAACCAGAAGAAAGGTTTTCCTAGACAGTAATAATTATACTATTCTTTTGGAAAATTTTAGTCTTTTTAATAACTTTTGGAGACCAAATTAGAACTCAAAATTTACTTTTGCTAAAATCTACTTAAGACATCAATATTGCTAAATTTTTAACCTTCTGACATGAAGAATTCTGTGGCAACATTTACCTGTATCTTTGTCCTTGGCTTTATATACTTGGCCATAGGTTCCCTCTCCAATAATCCCAATAATGTCAAACTTGTCCACACAGCGTTTCCCCCAGTCACTTTCTGTTTGTCTTCTTTCTCCGTAACGAGGACAACAAATTCTAAAAAGAGCGAAACAAAATTAAAAACAGACAAAAAAGTTATTTTTAAAAATTAAGTGTATTCAGGAGTTCCCTTGTGGTGCAGCAGGTGAAGGACCCAGCATTGTCACTGCAGAGGGCTGCTGTGGCATGGGTTCCATCCCTGGCCCAGGAACTTCCACATGCAGTGGGTGTAGCAAAAAAAAAAAAAAAAAAAGCGCATTCAAAGAAGAAAACAGAATTATTATTACTATTTTTTTTAGGGCCACACCACAGCATATGGAAGTTCCCAGGATAGGGGTTGAATAAGAGCTGGAGCTGCGAGCCTGTACCACAGCCACAGCCATGCCAGATCTGAGCCAAACTTGTGACCTACATCACAGCTCATGGCTACGCTGTATCCTTAACCCACTGAGTGAAGCCAGGGATCGAATCCATGTCCTCCTGGATACCAGTTGGGTTCATTATTGCTGAGCCATGACAGAACCCCCAGAATTCTTTCACGATGATTTCTTTGGCTCCTGAGTCTTTTATCAGTTTCTTTATTAAAAAGGCAATAATCAAATGATATGAAAATAGTTTAAACAGTCTCTGACAGTGGCTAAGACAGATTTTTTTTGCTTTAGAAGGAAATAAGATCAATTAACAATAGATTTGCTGCTTACTTCTAACCTCTATTGAGTACTGGCTTCCTCAACTATAGATTGGGAAAATAATCCCTACATCATAGGGTTACTGTGAAAGTATAATATGAGGCTTTGGCAATAATATGTGATCAATAAATAGCAACTTTTTATTACTAAGATTCTACTACATTTATGGCATGTTAATTTTCGTAGTTTAGAAAAAAAAATTCTCACAGCTACTAATTTTTCATTAATGTGTACATTACTCCGAATAAAAGGCATTTTTTCTTCTTTAATACTCTAGGTATTATGAATCAAAAGATACAATGGCATCAATGTTCATGGTACATTTGCATCTGGAAAACTACTGCTTTTCTAAAAAATACAGTGAGGTATCCATGCAGATGAAAGGCTTTTAAACATTAAAATAAGATCTACATTTAGGCCTAATCTTAGATGATCCCATTGGTACAGGCTGTGGAAGAGCAATATTAAGGCCCAAAAGTAAGAAAGCTATAATTAAGGACGAGTTCTTCCAAAAACTTACTTTGGTCTCTTTTTGTATGGTTGCTGAGGTGGTGTGATTGCCTTTGGTTCTGGAGAGTCTGGGGGAGATGGATCCCCACCAGGGAGCTCTGGAGGGAGAGGGAGGTCTGTGAGTAGGTGACGTGGCCTTTGTTCCTTCTCTTTCTTTACAGGTTTTGAAGGTAGGGTTTCTTTTGGACTAAACAACAGAGAAAAGAAAAGAAAAAAATCACAATTACTTAAAGGTTGTGCAAATAAAACTTTTCAAAGATTGTAACATCTATTAAAAGATTACAAACATTTTACTTTAAAGGGAAAAAAACCCAGAAGTATAACAAATAAATGGAGTTTATCAGAGTTAGATACTTGGATCTTGCAGAAAAACAAAAAACTACATTTAAAAACAATTTAAAAATCTAGGATATTATTTGTAGATCCTTTAATGAACTTCTTCTTTAACATCCTCCCTAAAATTCTATCTGGATTTTTTTTAGTGAGATGAAATAAAATGCAGGAAATTATCTTAAATTTGCAAAGTACCACTGCAATTCATGGAACCACCAAACCTATTCTATATATTAACCAGGAGAGACTTAAATAACGATTGAAAGCCCAACAATGTAATATATTGCTAAAGATGTGGAGAGAAAATTGGAAAAAGCCAACAGTATTTCAGAATGTTTTGTAAGAAATACGGCTAAGCTTGAAATCAAAAGTAGTGGGAAATATACTGATTTAATTGGTTTGGAAGCAAAAGGCAACCACATCTGGCCAGCCAAAATGGATAAATAACCCTCAAACTAAAAACCTAAAGAGAAAGAGTCCAAGAGACTATTTCAGAATCATTAAAGCACTGGTAACAGAAGGCCTCCCATAACAATCAACAAATTATAATAGTCCGTGGGGAAAACAAAAGGGATGGCTTTTCTGAAATAGAAAATTCAGTTTAGAGTTCTTGTCGTGGCTCAGTGGTAAGGAACCCAATTAGTATCCATGGGGATGCAGGTTCGATTCCTTGACTTGCTCAGTGGGTTAAGTATATGCCGTTGCCATGAGCTGTGGCGTAGGTCGCAGACGTGGCTCAGAGTTCCCATTGTGGTACAGCAGAAACGAATGTGACTAGGAACCATGAGGTTGTAGGTTCAATCCCTGGCCTTGCTTAGTAGATTAAGGATTCGGCATTACCGTGAGCTGTGTGTAGGTCACAGATGTGGCTCGGATCCTGTGTTGCTGTTGTGGCCGTGGTGTAGGCCAGTGCCTATAGCTCTGATTTGACTCCTAGCCTGGGAACCTCCATATGCCATGGTGCGGCCCTAAAAAGCGGGAGAAAAAAAAAAAATCCCCCAAAAAAGAAAATAAAAATAAAAGGACCTGAGACTGCTAACCATGGTAGGAACCTCCTCTACTTTTTACAAGTGGTTATAGAAAAAAGAGTTTTCATGAATACTTTCATTGAACATAGAACTTTCATAAAGAACAGATCTCATAGTTCACTTTGTGGTGCAGTGGGTTAAAGGACTGGTGTTGCTGTAGCTGGGGCATAGGTCAAAGCTGTGGCTGTGGCTCAGATTCAATCCCTAGGCTGGGGAACTTCCATGTGCCATGGGTGCAAATATTAAAAAAAAAAAAAAAAAAAGATCTCTTGCAATTTATCGTTTTCATTTTTCATTTTTTGCTTTTTGGGATGTACCTGTGGCACATGGAGGCTCCCAGGCTAGGGGTCGAATCAGAGCTACAGCTGCTGGCCTATACCATAGCAACGCCAGATTTGAGCCACATCTGCGACCTACGCCACAGCTCATGGCAATACTGGATCCTTAACCCACTGAGCAAGGCCAGGGATCGAACCCACAACCTCATAGTTCCCAGTCAGATTCACTTCTGCTGTGCCACAATGGGAACGCTGCAATTTATCTTTTTAAAGCAAATGGCTGCCCTCTGTGTTTGAAACACAATCTGAAAAGCTACTTCCTACCAATTTTCATCATTTTAATTTCTTACAAGTCAGACAGAATAACAGAAGTTAGTTTGTACTACATCAACCACAACTGGGGTAGTCAAGGGAACACAAAACAATCACCTAAAACTTTCTGTTAAATTATTGATAGAGATGAACACACATCATCATAATCTGCATTAAGATTTGGGGACAAAACCTGTTACTAGAAAACTTTTTTTGAGACAGAATGCCATATAGATTTTTTAAATTTCCCCAATTTTTAAGACATTCAAGGAAAGAAAATTCCTAATTTTTCAATTACCAAGATCAAAATATTCTTTATAAATTTCAATTTCTCACAATTCATAAATAGATTGGTCTTACATCAGGAGAATCAAATTATCTGAATTCTTTCACCATCATTTCATGTAAGTTCAGTCTATGTTTTATATTTAGGTCTCATTTTCTCTGAAGTTTATGGGTTTTAATATTGTTTGCTATTGTGAAAAGGTACACTGCTTCTGAAAAATTGTATTTTTAGCATGTTTATTTCAGGAAAGAAAGAGTGACAGGGTATGTACTACCAGTTTAGGGTACACAAGTTAAACATATTATAAATTACAAATGTACCAAAAACCTTGGAAAAATGATGGCCCATAAAACTGCAATGCTTAACAACATTATGGTCTTTAGCATTTAAGGTATGGCACTCAAATAAAGCTCTACATAGTTCTGAGGACATGCGGTACATGAAAAGAAAATCTAAAATAAAGGAGCAGAAACTAAACATCTAGTCATTACTTAGAAAGATTCAGTACCAGGGAAGTGCTGATCTACACTATCAATATCAGTATTTCCTGGTTCTCCATTTATACTTGTAGATGGGTTTCCATGTGGTGAGATGGTTGCATAATGCTTGTATATAATTAAAAAAAAAAAAAAAAAAAAAAAAAAAAAAAAAGGTAGCCAAGCTCCAAGACTGCACAAATTTTAGAATCTGGAGAGTTTACTGGAACTTATGATGATGGGATTTAATCTGTAGGTACAATATAATAAATAAATAATTATATATTTTACTAAATTAATAAATTAACTATAATCTCTAATAAATCTTTATTGTTAATAAACATATGAACTTAATATTCAAAAAGAAAATTCTGGAGTTCCCGTCGTGGCGCAGTGGTTAACGAATCCGACTAGGAACCATGAGGTCGCGGGTTCGGTCCCTGCCCTTGCTCAGTGGGTTAACGATCCGGCGTTGCCGTGAGCTGTGGTGTAGGTCGCAGACGCGGCTCGGATCCCGCGTTGCTGTGGCTCTGGCGTAGGCTGGTGGCTACAGCTCCGATTCAACCCCTAGCCTGGGAACCTCCATATGCCGCGGGAGCGGCCCAAGAAATAGCAACAACAGCAACAACAACAACAACAGACCAAAAGACAAAAGACAAAAAAAAAAAAAAAAAAAAAAAGAAAATTCTTATTTTAAAAATTTAAAATAAACTACTTTAAATATGCTTATTTATCTCCTTCCCCTTAAAACATGTTGTTTAAAAGTGATTTTTTTAAACTTCTACTAAAAATGAGTTGAATACATTAAAACCAGAAATTGTTTCAGCACTGTAATAGAAACCAAGCTTTCTATCAGCAAAATCCTATATCAAATTGGAATGCTTACATAGGTTTTTTACTACAAGAGTTCAATACTTTAAAAACACAGCCTTTAAGAAAAATGCAGACTTTACTGAAGTCTGATAAAACTCCAAATGAACCAGTCTAAAAAAAAAAAAAAAATAAAGAAGAGATTTTATTTTATTCTTTTTTTTTTTTTTTTGTCTTTTTTTTTGCTATTTCTTGGGCCGCTCCAGTGGCATATGGAGGTTCCCCAGCTAGGGGTCTAATCGGAGCTGCAGCCCCGGCCTACGCCAGAGCCATAGCAACACGGGATCCAAGCCGCGTCTGCAACCTACACCACAGCTCACGGCAACGCCGGATCGTTAACCCACTGAGCAAGGGCAGGGATCGAACCTGCAACCTCATGGTTCCTAGTCGGATTTGTTAACCACTGCGCCACGACGGGAACTCCCTATTTTATTCTTTTTTAGGGCTACCCATAGCATACGGAAGCTCCCAGGCTAGTGGTCGAATGGGAGCTACAGTTGCTGGCCTACACCACAGCCACAGCAATGGCTAGATTCAAGCCGGGTTTGTGACCTACACCATAGCTCATGGCAATGCCAGATCCTTAACCCACTGAGCAAGGCCAGGGATGGAAACCTGGGTGCTCATGGATACTAGTAGGGTTTGTTACCACTGAGCCATGACTGGAACTCCAAAGAGGAGATTTAAAAAACCCTACCTGGTTAACTGAAAATTTAAAGAATATACAGATGAACTCCTTAAAAGCAGCAGATCCCCATGAATAGCTATGTTCATAAGGAATGTACTATTCCTCAAAGGTGGATGTTTGGCAGCCTTTGCTTCTTGAAACCGAGCATTGTAGGCCACGAATCAGAAAAGTTTTTGCAATACCATTAATTACATTTGCTCCTGCATGTGATACCTAGTTAATACACTCCTGACCAATACATATGTTTGAAAGAAAAGTTTCATTCTTTTTCTAAAAGGACAAATCCTATAATACAAGCTTTATGTCATCCATGTGCCAAACGATTTTTTTTTTGCCTTTTTGTCTTTTCTAGGGCCACACCTGAGACACAGGGAGGTTCTCAGGCCAGGGGTCCAGTTGGAGCTGCAGCCGCCGGCCTAGGCCAGAGCCACAGCAATGCGGGATCCAAGCCAGGTCTGCAACCTACAGCACAGTTCATGGCAACGCCAGATCCTTAACCCACTGAGCGAGGCCAGGGATTGAACCCGCAACCTCATGGTTCCTAGTCGGATTCGTTAACCACTGCGCCATGACGGGAACAATTTCTTAATTACATGCCTGAAGTCATTTCACATAAGCTCTGACCCTGGCTCCTGCAGTAGTTTTACTTATTCAAATAATCAATATTTAATGACTGGATTGTTTTATATTTAAAGCATTGCAGGCAATAAAGAGATGTATAAGTCACATTCTCAACATTTAAGCTTTTGCAGCCTCACGAGAGATAGAGAGGAATATGAGTTCCATGTGCAACTCTTAGATTCCTTCCTGAAAAGTTTCCTTACATAAAATTATTGTTCACGTAAAAGATAGGTGCAGCTAGTACATGGGTAGGGTGACACCAAATAAATATATAAAGACAAAAAAAAGAAACTATCTTGAATTTTAAATTAGTACACAGTGGAAGTTCATGTCAAGGCTCAGTGGAAACCAACCTGACTAGTATGCATGGGGATGTGGGTTTGATCCCTGACCCTGCTTTAGTGGGTTACGGACCTGGTGTTGCCGAGAGCTATGGTGTAGATCGCATATGTGGCCTGGATCCTGTGTTGATGTGGCTGTGGCATAGGCGGGCAAGTGCAGCTCAGATTGGACCCCTAGCCTAGGAATCTCCATATGCCATGGGTGTGGCCGTAAAAAGAAAATAAATAAATAAATTAGTACATAGCAAAAACATAAAACTGATAGTGGAAAAAATCTTCACTTCCATTCTTCTACTTTTAATAAGGACTATTAGGTAAAACAGCTATACTTTCAGAATCAGAATTGATACATAACAAAAACAGTCTTTCTCACTTCATTCTTTCTTACACATTCTTAAAGACAGCCACACATACTCAAATAAGCACTGAATGGCCTTTACCCTACATTTGAAATCTAAAAAATAGAAATCTCTTTGTGCCTTCTATCAAAATTATTTCAGCTCTGGTTCTGGAAATCTGCACTCTATGCTGATACATGACATGTAGGTTCAACGGCTATTTGGTTAGCACAGTATAAATTTCAAAACGAAGATTCTTTGCCTCTTTGACATTGTTTTAGCCACTATGTAAACAATTTTTTTTTTTTGGCTGCACCTGCAGCATGCCTAACAAACCTGTGCCACAGCAGCAACCCAAGCCACTTCAGTGACAATGCCAAATTCTTAACCTGTTGTGCCACAAGAGAACTCCTAAACTAACATTTAAACAAGGTTCTTGCGGCTAGACAGTGGCCTTGGATCCCTTTGGATGATACTCAATTATTTCTTTTTCCAACAAAAATTATAAAAATACATAGTTTAGAAGTTCCTGTCGTTTGGTGCAGCAGAAACGAATCCGACTAGGAAGCAAGAGGTTGTGGGTTCGCTGCCTGGCCTCACTCAGTGGGTTAAGGATTCCGCGTTGCTGTGGCTGTGGTGTAGGCCGGCAGCTGTAGCTCTGATTCGACCCTTACCCTGAGAACCTCCATATGCTGCAAGTGCGGCCCTAAAAATAAATAAATAAATAAATAAATAATAGTTTTTATCCACAAGAAGTATATTGCATACTTCAAATTTTTCTATATAAATTTCAGGTTCTGTTCTTCTCCTTTGTAGTTCTTGGGATATGGCAGAATTCATAAAATATTAATATGAGAAACAGGGGAGTTCCCGTCATGGAGCAGTGGTTAACGAATCCAATTAGGAACCATGAGGTTGCAGGTTCAATCCCTGGCCTTGCTCAGTGGATTAAGGATCTGGCGTTGCCGTGAGCTGTCATGTAGGTCGCAGATGCGGCTCGGATCCTGCGTTGCTATGGCTCTGGTGTAGGCCGGTGACTATAGCTCTGATTCAACCCCTAGCCTGGGAACCTCCATATGCCGCAGTAGCGGCCCTAGAAAAGGCAAAAAGACCAAAAAAAATTACAAAAAAAAAAAAAATTAGAAACAGCATGTAGAATTTTTCTTTAAAATGAATTAGTAATGAATAGTAATGGAGGTTTTTTGGGTTTTTTTTTACAGGTTTTTCTGCTTTTTAGGGCCACACCTACAGCAATATGGAGGTTCCCAAGCTAGGGGTTGAATCAGAGCTACAGCTACAGCAATGTGGGATCCGAGCCTCATCTGTCACCTTCACCACAGCTCACGGCAATGCCGCATCCTTAACCCGCTGAGCGAGGCCAGGGATCAAACCTCTGTCCTCATGGATGCTAGTCAGATTCATTAACTGCTGAGCCATGACAGGAACTCCTGGAGCTATTTTTTTAAATCGTCTTTTTCCTTCTCATTTATTGCACTGTGCCTTCTTAAAAAGCACAGAGGGTGGTCTTAAAAAATATAAATCTAAAGGGCTGAACTATATCACCATTCTAACCAGTGTTATCACTTGGGAAGTAATGGAAGTTGAGAACTGGTCACAAACATAAAATATTTTGTGCTTAAAATGAAAGTTTGGGAGTTCCCATCGTGGCGCAGTGGTTAACGAATCCGACTAGGAACCATGAGGTTGCGGGTTCGGTCCCTGCCCTTGCTCAGTGGTTTAACGATCCGGTGTTGCTGTGAGCTGTGGTGTACGCTGCAGACGCGGCTCAGATCCCGCGTTGCTGTGGCTCTAGTGTAGGCTAGTGGCTACAGCTCTGATTAGACCCCTAGCCTGGGAACCTCCATATGCCATGGGATCGGCCCAAGAAATAGCAAAAAGACAAAAAAAAAAAAAAAAAAGAAAGTTTGTTACAATAAATGAAATTCATATCTTCCCGAAAAAGAAGGCAGGATCTCCACAGAAAAAACAGTAACACAAAGATTGTCATGGCATTTGCTACTGCTAAATCATGTTTGTTTGGTGGTACTTGCCTAGCTAGGCCTGCCGAGAAATTAAACAAATATATTTTCTAATACTTTTCATGAAATCAGATTCATGCTTCACATCTTTTCAGTTCTCAATACTCAGAGGACTCATTAAAATTAGAGCTCTTGGGAGTTCCCATCGTGGCGCAGTGGTTAACGAATCCGACTAGGAACCATGAGGTTGCGGGTTCGATCCCTGCCCTTGCTCAGTGGGTTAACAATCCGGTGTTGCCGTGAGCTGTGGTGTAGGTTGCAGACGCGGCTCAGATGCCGCGTTGCTGCGGCTCTGGTGTAGGCTGGCGGCTACAGCTCCAATTAGACCCCTAGCCTGGGAACCTCCATATGCCGCGGGAGCGGCCCAAGAAATGGCAAAAAGACCAAAAAAAAAAAAAAAAATTAGAGCTCTTTCCATCACCCCATTGTGAATTTATATTCTAATTAGCAAAGATTCTACATATTGTTCTTTTGCTTCTTATAGAATAATTTTTTTTAAAGTAGCACTTTTCCTGTGTCAGGAGAAAAAAAAAGTTTTTATAAGACATTTTTGAGACCACTGAGAATATTTAATATTATTATTATTGTTGTTTATATGCTATTAATATTATTTTATAAAATTAATGATAAGCTTTTTAGGGTGATAAAGATATTTTGATTATACAGAAAAATGTTGGGAGTTCCCGTTGAGGCTTGGCAGTTAACGAATCCGTCTAGGATCCATTAGGATGCAGGTTCAATCCCTGGCCTCGCTCAGTGGGTTAAGGATCTGGCATTGCGTGAGCTGTAGTAAAGGTCACAGATGAGGACTGGATCCCACATTATTGCAGCTGTGGCACAGGCCGGCAGCTGTAGCTCCGACCGGACCCCTAGCCTGGGAACCTCCATATACCGTTGGTTTGGCCCTAAAAAGACAAAAAAAAGAAAAAGAAAAATGTTGCTAGGAAAGACATGCTAAAGTATATTCAGAAGTGTCATGATATCTACAGTTAAAACAAATGTGGCAAAGAGTTAACAATTGGTGAATCTAGGTAAAGAATATAAGAGTAGTAATCATATTCTCTTAATTTTCCTTCACTTATTTAACATTAAAATTTTTTAAATTTTGAATCAAAATTATCAATAAGTACACTTGTAAGAAAAAGGGTTACTGGAGCTCATACTGTAATTCTTTTTTCCTGATGTCATACATAAGGACGTTTCCACTAAAAACCAAACACTGAAGGCGTTTCCTATTCATGAAAGCATTCTAAATAGTCATTCATTAGAGCAATTTTGACAAAGCTTGAGAACAGAAAATACATTACACTTAGATAAGTAGGGTTAAATTTTTCCAGTTAACTATGGAACTTACCTATCTATGTCATCATCTCCAGGTAATAAGGGTGGGAGAGGCAGAGGAGGCAACGTTGAAGTTTTTAGATGTGGAATAGCAGCTGTTACAGATACTTGAGTCTTCACAGAAACCTGTACAGGGGGCTGAGAATTTGCCTGAGAGGACAGAGTAGATGTCCGTGGGTGAGTAGAAGGGGGCAAAGTTGAAGTACTAGAAGCAAGAACCTGACTAAATGCTGGTTGGGGAGGAGGCAGAGGTGGTTGCTGTGGAATAGCTGGTAGTGGAGGCAAAGGTGGCAAGGGGGGTGTCTGAGGTGGAGGGGTAGTAGTTGGTAAAGGAGGTGGAGAAGTAACTGTGGGGAGAGGTGGAAGGATCTCCTTTTCAGACGTCTCTGTCTCTTTTGGAGTAACAATCTCCTCTTTCAGTGCTACAGGTTTAGAGTCTTTCGTTGCCTGTACTTTCAAATCTTTTAGGACAGGATGCTTCTCAGAGTTCTCATCCGACTTTACTTTCCCTGTGTCTAAAGAATTTTTGACCTCTGTGTTTAGATGTGTTACATTCACCAGTTCAGTATCTGGGGCAGATTTTTCCAATTTTACACCCCTGGGTAACTTTTTAGACTCCAAGCCTGAATCCTTAGCTTCTACTGAACTGTTCTCTTTTCTAGGCAAAAATATAGGTGAACCCTTGGATTCCTTTCCATCCATTTTTGCTGCAGCAGCAGCTGCTGCTCTTTCCTTCTTTTTCCTACTGAGTTCAGCTCCCAAGCTGGAGTTCAACGGAAGCCTGACAGGTGAGATACTGGAATGTCGACTGCGTGACCCGGATCTCTTCTTTTTACTATGGGAAGATGAGTGTCTTGAATACACAGGACTTCTACTTCTAGACTTCATGGATTTTCTACTGGAAAAGAAAAAAGTAGTTTAAGATGAATAGATCACAACAATATAGAAGAAAATAGAACAGTTTAACTATGGAGAACTGTAACTTAAAAAACCTGCTTTGAGTATTTAGCAATCTTTTTTTTTTTTTTTTTTTTTTTGTCCTTTTTGCTATTTCTTGGGCCACTCCTGCGGCATATGGAGGTTCCCAGGCTAGGAGTCGAATCGGAGCTATAGCTGCCGGCCTACGCCAGAGCCGCAGCAACACGGGATCTGAGCCGCATCTGCAACCTACACCACAGCTCACGGCAACGCCAGATCGTTAACCCACTGAGCAAGGGCAGGGACCGAACCCGCAACCTCATGGTTCTTAGTCGGTTTCGTTAACCACTGCGCCACCACGGGAACTCCGAGTATTTAGCAATCTTAAAAAGAGATTAGGTACCATCAAATAATAATAATAACATATCAACAGCATCAGTTCATCAGTTTTAACAAATACAAGATGTTAACAATAGTGGAACTGAGTACAAGGACATAAAAGAATTCTTTGTATTATCTTCACAATTTTTCTATAAACTGTGAGTTCCCACTGTGGCACAGTGGGTTAATGATCCGGCTTGTCTCTGTGGAGGTGCAGGTTTGATCCCCAGCCAGGTTCAGTGGGTTAAGGATCTGGCATTATTTGGTATAAGTTGCAGCTCCAGCTCAGATTCATTCCCTGGCCCAGGAACTTCCATATACCGGGCAGGGGGGAATGCAAAAAAGAAAAGAACAAAACAAAACAAAAAACTGTTCTTGGAGTTGTGTGGTGGCCTAGCAGTTAAGGGTCCTGTGTCACCAATGCTATGGCACAGGTCTGATCCCTGGTTCAGGAACTTCTGCATGCCATGGGCATGACCAAAAACAAACGAACCCCCCCCCCAAAAAAAATTGTTTTTACTTTAAAATTAGATTAAAAGGAAATCCTGCATGGCAATATATACAACATATTTCAGTCTTTCTAACACTATGCCAGATCCCTCAACTCACCTTGCAGGGCCAGGCCTCAAACCTGCAACCTGGTGCTACAGAGGCGCCACTGATCCCATTGTGCCACAGCATAAACTCTACAGTGATTAGGGGTTTTTTTTGGCATATGGAAGTTCCCAGGCTCGGGGTCAAATTGGAACTACAGGTGCCACCCTAAGCCACGGCCACACCAGATCCGAGCCACATCTGCAACCTACACTACAGCTCACAGGAATGCCAGATCCTTAACCCACTGATCGAGGCCAAGAATCAAACCTGCATCCTGTGGATACAAGTTCCGTATCGTGAGCCACAATAGGAATTTCACAATGATTACTTTTAGAATTTTGGTTTAAATATGTGATAAAGGAAAAACATGATTTTTGGGTGGTCACACCTATGGCAAACGGAAGTTCCTGGGCCAGGTATCAAATCCAAGCTGCAACTAAGACCTATGCCACAGATGCAGCAACGCCAGATCCTTAACCCACTGTGCCACAGCAAGAACTCCTGAAAACATGATTTGTAAAAGTCATATTTAATGCTAAAGGTGGGTTTATCAAAAGAAACCGGCATGCTTCACCAAAACCTAATTTTACCTTTTTTTTTTTTTTTTGCTTTTTAGGGCCAACCTGAGGCATATGGAGGTTCCCAGGCTAGGGGTCGAATAAGAGCTGAAGCTGCCAGCCTATGCCACAGCCACAGCAACTCAGATCCCAGATATGTCTGCAACCCACATGATAGCTCATGGCAACACCAGATGTGTAACCCACTAAGCAAGGCCAGGGATCAAACCGGTGTCCTCATGGATACTAGTCGGACTGTTTCCACCGCTCCATGATAGGAACTCCTCACCATGACAGGAACTCCTCCAAAACCCACATTTTTTATTTTTATTTTTTTTGTCTTTTAGGGCCGCACCAGCAGCATACGGAGGTTCCCAGGCTAGGGGTCAAATCAGAGCTGTAGCTGCCAGCCTACACCACAGCTCATGGCAACACCAGATTCTTAACCCACTGAGCAAGGCCAGGGATTGAACCTGTATCTTCATGGATGCTAGTCAGATTCGTTAACCACTGAGCCTCGAAGGCAACTCCCAAAACCTACATTTTTTTAAACTGGAGAGTTATTTAATTGAAAAATCCCAAGAAAAGATTTTTGTCCCTTGTATCCTCAGTTTATAATTAAGTTGTGCCTATACTAAACAAACCCCTGAGATATAAGAGTTAGGATTTAAAAACTAGATAAACTAGGAGTTCTCTTGTGGCACAGCAGGTTAAGGACCCAGTGTTTCACTGTAGTGGCTTGGGGTGCTGCTGTGGCAAAGGTTTGATCCCTGGCCCAGGAACTTCCACATACCATAGGCATGGCCAAGAAAACCCAAATGAAAAAACGAGATAAACTGAAAAAACTGTCTTACCAAAACAATTTATTAGAACTTCTCAAAACTATGATGCTTCTAGTACTTTCAAATATAAAATTATTCCCAATCAACTTTTTAGAAACTCATACAGCAAGGTAATACTGCATGTTCAATTAATTTTATTCATCATTAAAGAATGATTGGGAAGTCAAATCTGGGAGCTTATAAGGCAGATTATTCTAAATTGAAACCCAAACCCTCATTATTTCTTTTTGCTTTTTAATAAAGCCTAATGTGGAGTTCCCGTCGTGGCGCAGTGGTTAGCGAATCCGACTAAGAACCATGAGGTTGCAGGTTCGGTCCCTGCCCTTGCTCAGTGGGTTAACGATCTGGCGTTGCCGTGAGCTGTGGTGTAGGTTGCAGACGCGGCTCGGATCCCGCGTTGCTGTGGCTCTGGCGTAGGCCGGTGGCTACAGCTCCGATTGGACCCCTAGCCTGGGAACCTCCATATGCCGCGGGAGCGGCCCAAGAAATAGCAACAATAACAACAACAACAACAACAACAAAAAAAAAAAAAGACAAAAGACAAAAAAAAATAAATAAATAAAATAAAGCCTAATGTGCTCAGGCTTCAACGTGAAGGGAACAAAAAATTGGCATGAAAAACGTGACTAGACAAAATATCATTTGCCCAGTAGTCTAAAACAAATTGTTCCCATTCCAGATCTTCAGTATTTTCTTTTACCTTTGATCACTGGTAAGAACTTACGTGATTCAAGTTCCCGTTGTGGCGCAGTGGTTAATGAATCCGACTAGGAACCATGAGGTTGATGGGTTCGGTCCCTGGCCTTGCTCAGTGGGTTAAAGGATCCGGCATTGCCCTGAGCTGTGGTGTAGGTTGCAGACGCGGCTCGGATCCCGCGTTGCTGCGGCTCTGGCGTAGGCCGGCAGCTATAGCTCCGATTTGACCCCTAGCCTGGGAACCTCCATATGCCGCAGGAGCGGCCCAAGAAATAGCAAAAAGACAAAAAAAAAGAACTTATGTGATTCAAAATGTTTCAAAAGGGAGTTCCCACTGTGGCTCAGTGGAAACCAACCCGGCTAGTATCCATGAGGATGGAGGTCCAATCCCTGGCCCTGTTCAGTGGGTTAAGGATCTGGCATTGCTGCAGCTGTGGCGTAGGCCGGCAGCTGCAGCTCCTATTCAACCTCTAGCCTGGGAACTTCCATATGCTGCACCTGTGGCCCTAAAAGCAACAAACAAAAACCCCCCAAAAACAAAACTTTCCAAAACAAATAGCATATGCATAGTAGAGGAAACAACTCACATGATGTTAGTCATGATTTTCTTATACCTATAATGTTTTCTGGAAATGTGCTTCAAAAAGCTAGTTAAAATAAAAAGTCATCATTGGAATCAAAGTACTCAAAAACAATAACAACAATGTATATATGGGAATTCTTGCTGTGGCTCAGTAGGTTAGGAATCCAACTGCATCGGCTTGGGTCACTGAAGAGGCAGAGGTTCGATTCTCAGAGGTGTGGGTTCAATCCCCGGCTTGATGCCATAGGTTTAAGGATCTGGCACTGCTGCAGCTTGGATTCAATCCCTGGCACAGGGACTTCCATATGCCATGGGTGTGGCCATAAAAAAAACAACCAAAAAAAACAAAAAGTATACAAGAATATAAGGATATAGAACAATGAAAGTAGTTAAATGAATTTACCAAATATCCATTTAGCCTCAAGAAAACTAATACCTCTCTTATAAATGGCTACCACAAGACATTTTCTCTGCTTGAATTATAGGCTGAGATAAAACTAGTATCTCTATCTCGGGATAACAGTAATGTCAGAGACCATGCATATAAACCAGTTTCTTTCATTTTTCAGCATGACTAAATCTTCCTAAGGAACTCTACTACAAACTTCAACCTCTGAACAGAAGCCTACTGTTAATAGGACATTTGGATGGCCATATACTTCCGGTATTTTTAGTTATACAAAATGTTACATTTGAGTTCCAGACCCATTATTTGGGGCGGGGGTGCGGTAAATAGGGGACAACAAATAGGTAAATGCAGGCAACAAGAAAAAATTTATCTTCAAAAAACAAATGTATTTTTCCCTGAATTAAGTTAGGTTCCACCCATTTGAAATGAAACCACTACTATTAATCACCACTAATTTGGTGGATGCAAAGACCTTGCATTTCTGACAAAACATTTTCAGTCTTTTAAATGATATTGCTTAATTTTGACTGTCCCTCTCAAAGAAAAAATACAGAGAATACCCTAAAAAGGATCTGTATGTTTGTCTACTCTGACTCCAAGAAATTTTTGTACTTATTGTTTGTACACACAACTAAAAACGTGTATGTGACTCCAGGATTATTATGTAGAGTTTATATTTGTGCCCTATACTATCACATTGTGTCTCCAATTCTTTCTTGATTTATTTTCACCATTATTGCACCAGTTCCGACTGAGTAGTGGAAGAGAGACTGAGGTCTGAATCCAAAAGGAATCGTTGCAAAACAGCAGTTTTTACTGAAACTCATTCTGGGTTTTAGCCTCAATGCAATTCTGTATTCCCAAACCCTGCAACAATAAAATATCTCAGAACAGCCTTAATGAAACTACTCCCATAAGAAAACAAATATTGAGAATATTTCTCATGTTTCCTTAAAAAACTAAGCAATTTTACAAATGGTACACTCGAGACATCCAATTCACTGTATATAAATTTTACCCCTCATCCCTCCCCCCCAAAAAAAGTGAACCCTGAAATGTTTACAGTGGAGTATACTGATGTCTGCAATTTACTTTGGGATGAATCAAAACAAATGAAAAGATGCCTGATGGAATGATGCACAGGGATGATAAAATAACCAATATTAACTGCAGAATCTAGGTAGTACATATTTGAGTCCTAAGTACAATTTTTTCAACTTTTCTGTTTGAAAAATTGTAATAAAATGGAGGGGAAAAGCCTAAGTAAGGAACATTATACTCTGAAAGCTAGGAACTCGCACAGCTTGATGAATTCAAACTAGTTTATGAATTATAATTTTAAATCAGCAAAAATTACATTGACATATAAAAGACATAAATGGATTTTTCCAATTATCATAATTTCTCTTGTGTTCAACATTTTCCTCACTCACAGAAAGAATTTACTGATAGGCACTGTGCTATGCACTTCACGTTCATCAGTTAATCCTCACAACTCTAGTAGTTACTCTCATTTTACACATACAGAAAATATTTACCAAAGTTCACAAAGCAAGACTAGGATTCCACTCAGGTATAACCCCAAAAGAGCCCAAGTTCTGCTTTTGTGGAAAATGGTAAAGTCTACAAAAAGGGAGGTGCATCTCATCACAGAGGAACAAGAACAGTTATCTTTAGACAATTCACTCCAACAATTAAGTATCAAATTAACATGCCTTTCTCACAAAAATATCACTGTGAAGGTACTACTACCATTTTTTTAACAGAAAGATACTGAAATTGCCTGTGGTCACAAGATAGGTCAACGGTGATGCTATAAAGAAAATCAAATTATCTTTGGAACCAATTTCTGTTAAGCTATACCATCAGAGGGAAAAGGACTAATCGGCTGAATTTTCACTAGAAACATCAGATAAAAGAAGATAGGAGTCCTGTATAAGTTATCAAAAAATTATCAATTAGGAAATAAACTTATGGGTTTGGAGACTCAGTGGATAACACAAATGATAGATGACCTAGGCAAACAGCCTTGAGACAATACAAATGAAAATTTGTAACTTCTTACTTCTTTTTAATCAGGCTCAATGAAGCCTAAAGCACTAATACTAAAGTGATTTTTAAAATTTTAAGACAAGGCAACCCAAATAGCTGGGAACCAGTATCAATCCGATGCAATGAAGTAAGCAGAAGCCTATGATTTTACTCACAGACGCTTACAGCTGAAGATCCCACCACTGGAAGTACCTACCTTTAGCAGCAGTAGGCATGTGAATACTCCTCCACCTCTCCAATTCTGGGTTAAGAAGAGACCAGACTCACCTACATGATGACTAGTGAAGCCAAGTGTTCTAGTCAATGATCAATACCGGGAACTTCAACAGAATGTTAACTTCTCTAATAGCTCCTCACAACCCACCGTAAGAAAGAAAGGACTGTTAGACAAGACAAACAGCTCACCTGGGGAGAGGACTCCGGCTCAGAGACCGCTTGCTCAGGAATGGGCTGCTGGACCGCCTTCGACCGTAAGGGCTTGGTGATCTCCCACTGTAAGAGCCACTCCTTTCATAGCTGGATGAACGTCGCCGGCTATAGGGACTCACGGACCTCTGTCTTCTACTGTAGGGACTGGGTGACCGGGTGCTGGATTGGTAGGCCGAAGGCTCCTTGTAAGGTGGGCTGACGGACTGCCTTCTTGAGGTACTTCCCGGACTCTTCTTGTAGGAGTCATAATTGCTAGAAGTGTGAGATCTTGGGGGACTAAGGTCATAATCTTGGCCATAAGAAGCTCCTGACGGGCTATCATCTTGCTTGGGGCTATCCAACCATTTCCGGTGGGGACTCCTGGACCTCCGTTTGGGGCTGTCCACTGTTTTGTAACTTTTGGGTGTTTCCCTTTTCCGATGACTTTTACTCCGGTCTTTGTGCCCAGACTTCAACTCACGTTCTTTCCGGGTCTTCTCCTTATGGAGTTTGGATGACCTGGATTCCTTGTTGCTGCTGCTTTTGGAGATCTGCGCCTTCCCATGGTCATCATTCTCCTCATTTGAACGCTTCGAAGTTCCTGATACCCGGTCCTTCATCGATCCCGACTTGCTAAAGGTTTCCAGGTTTTTTTCTTTCTCTGTCTGTTTAGTTTTTAGTAAGTCCCGGGAACGTCTGTGCTGATGGTGACGGTGTTTGTGCAGTCGGTCACTCCGATCAGTCCCGCGACGTTCATCATTCTCCCTCCTGTCCAGTTTGAAGGCCATGTCGTCAGAGAAGGTATCAGAATCTGAGCTAATGTCATCATACTCCACCAAAGGTTTGATAATTGTACCCAAAGGTGCTGCTTCGGGGGTCACCAACCCCATGTCTTTGGAGTGCTTGGACTTATGCCGCTTGTGCTTCGACACCAAGCGGTGACGCTCTCTGCTGTTGGAGCTGCCACCTCCCGATGACGGCTGCAAAGTTCCAGAAGCTCCTCCGCTCCCGTCCTTCTTGCCCCCATGTCTCTCTGGATTGGGCATTCCCTTTCCCCAGGCCTCAAAAAGGGGAAAAAGTTCCCCAGCACTCCAAAAAGTAACCCCCACCCTCCCCCCCAACCCCAGCCCCACGCCTACAAAATCACCCCTACAAGGGGGTGGGGAGGGAAGGGACGGTAGCCCAGGCTCCTCCTCCCTCCCGACTCCTCAGCACCCTCCTACATGAGGTAGGGGGTGAAGGAGCCAGAGAAGAAATGAGAGTTCCTCAGCAGTGGAGTTGTGAGACAACGGACTGCCGCTCGAGTCTGTTTCCCCTCCAACTCCAGCCGAGCCAATCCTCAGGCCTAGGCGCCCAGGAAGGAGGTCGAGGAAGTAGGAAGCCGGCGGCCCGGGGCTGTGGGGCCGACTCGGGCTCTGGGGCCCTGTGAGGACTGCGCGGGCCCTTCCCCTACCCGGTAGCCCGGCTCGGGGCGGCTTCCTGTCGCTGGGGTCCCGCGACCTAGGCGCCTCACACCCCCTTTGTCCCTCGCTCTTGAGGGAGCCCCGTTTCTAGCTTCCGCCTCACCTCAATACCTCACACACTCACTCGCTCCCTCACACAGACTCACAGTCACACACTAGGTTAAACCGAAACGGCACTTGGAGGAGCGGGGGGAGGGGGGTAATCCCGAGAAGTATCGCGAGAATATGCCCAACTCTCGCGGTACTTCGTGCTTCTCGTTCACCTCTCGCGGCTGCTTGCTCAAACAACGCGAGAGCAGGTCCCCGGCCAGAAACGCGTTCCGCCAGATTCTCGCGATAAGATCCCGGCTTCCCATTCGAGCAAAGCTTTATTGGGTCTAGGATGATCTTTTAAATTCAAAACTTTATTAATAACTCATTGAACAAAAACGTGTTCTCAGGCGCCAGCGCAAACTAATTTTTGCATGCTTTGTAACAACTCTCTTAAGTACCAGGATGAAAATAATGTCAACAGAACAAAGGACAAATGTGAGGACATTTCAACCCAAGTCCCTAAGTGTTAACAATTCTTCCCACTTGTATATACTACTACGTGCATTATCTCTAATTCTCTATTTCTCATACTACCCTGCAAAACACGATTTCCTTATCCCTATTTTACCGATAAGGAAACCCAGTCTCAGAAGAGCTAAATAACTCACTCAAGGTGACAAAGTTGGTCCATCAAGGGCCAAAAAAAGAGATTCAAATTCTTGTCCGACACTATACTACAAGCTCTTTCATTGTGTGGCACTAACCCTTTCAACTGCTTAAAGACTTGAATGCTCATCACCTCTTGAGATCATCTTATGACTCTTTAGGAATCATTTAGCCTTTTATTTTCACAGAGGATTATAATTACAAACAAGCAAAGCATAATATTCATGAACGAGACAAAAATCTTACACTTCCCTTCCTTTTTATTTTTCAAAACTCCTTAGCACATATTAACTCATTCCATCTTCACAACTTTCCTCTGAAATAGGGTTGTGATAGTGAGAAGACTAAGGCACAGGGAAGCTAAGTGACTTGTCCAGGCTTTCTCATTGTTTACTTCAGTAAACATGTATCTGTAAGACAAAGTTCCTTCTCTGTGTAACAGTGCCACTGAGGGTCCTCAAGTAGAATATGGACAATGTACTCATACACAAGAAGATATTAGGTGATATGTTCCCTTGTGGTGCAGTGGCTTTAGGACCTGGCATTGTCACTGCAGTGACTCAGATCGCTGCTATAGCAAGGGTTCAATCTCTAGCCCAAAAACTTCCACATGCTACTGGAATGCAAAATAATAATAATAATAATGTGATAAATGTTCGAAGAATATAAGAATGATAAACAGCAGTGTGAAGTTTCAAAAGGAGATTAGGAGTGATAAAAGAAAGCATTATAAAAGTAGGACATTTAGGGAGTTCCCATCATGGCACAGCGGAAACAATCCAACTAGGAACGATGAGGTTAGGGGTTCTATCCCTGGCCTCGCTCAGTGGGTTAAGAATCCAGCATTGCCACGAGCTGGGTAGGTCGCAGACCCGGCTCGGATCTGGCGATGCTGTGGCTGTGGCATGGGCCAGCGGCTACAGCTCCAATTGGACCCCTAGCCTGGGAACTTCCATATGCCATGGGTGTAGCTCTAAAAAGATTCCCCCCCAACAAAGAAGTAGGACATTTAGGAGTTACCTCTGGGGTGCAACCAGATTGGTGGTGTCTGTGCAGCATCAGGACACAGGTTCAATCCCCTGCCTGGCATACTGATCTAGCACTGCTTCTTATGATAGGTTGCAACTGTGGCAGGGATCTGATCCTTGGTCTGGGAACTCTATTTGATGAGGTGGCTAAACAAGAAAAAAAAATGGGACATTTGAGTTGGCCCAGGAAGAGTACATAGGATTTGTATATGCAAAGAGGGGAACACCAGCCAGTAGGTTAGAAGCCAGAAAACATTTTGAATGAAGGCAGAAAAGCTGACTCTCAAAATCACTCCCTGGAGGTGTTCATATTGCTTGGATTACATGAGTACCAAAAAAATTTTACCTAAATGTTTAAGTCCACATATCTTGATAAAAAAAAAAAACTTTTTCATGACAACTTTTAAATAATCTATGGAAGTAAAATTAATACTATCAAGAAAAAAAGAAATAAGTACTGGAACTCAAGTGTGGTAACTCCCAATTTATTGCTGCAAGAAGGCCTGGATGTAAATGTCTCCACCAGTGTCTGACATAATGGCAGATGTCATGGGACTTAATGGATAATTAGATTAAATGACTGGCCTACTTTATTAAACATTGGCATGAGTTCACCAAAATTATTCCCATTCTTTTCCTATCTTTTAAATGAGATCATAAAGCTCCAGCTGTGGCCTCTCAGGTTAAGGATCTGGCATTGCCACAGCTGTGGCTAGGATTCAATCCCTGGCCTGGGAACTTCCATATGCTTCAGGTGTGGCCAAAAATAATAAATAAATAAGATCAATTTTTGACACAGAGTGCACCCACAATCCACAGTAAAATAGAAAAGGGGGGCAGAAGATGGAATTGTGGAGTTCCCTCTGTGGCTCTGCACTTAAACCTGATTAGCATCCACGAGGACGCAGGTTCAGTCCCTGGCTTTGCTCAGTGGGTTAAGGATCTGGCATTGCTGTGAGATGTGGTGTAGGTCGAAGAGGCAGCTGGGATCCGGCATTGCCATGGCTGTGGCATAGGTGGGCAGCTGCAGCTCCAATTTGACCCCTAGCCTGGGAACCTCCATATGCCCTAAAAATACCCCCCCCCAAAAAAGCAGAAGCAGCAGATGGAATTGTGATTATGTGTCAAATCTTGAAAAATAAAATTCATCACCCATGAGCTCCTGCTGAAGTGCAACGAGATCCGTCATCACTCAGGAGCACTGGAACACAGATTCAACCCCTGACCCCACAGAGTGGGTTAAAGATCCAGTGTTGTCCCAGAGACACAACTGTGGCTCGGATCTGATCCCTATCCTGGGAGCTCCATATGCCCCAGGGGGGTGGCCAAAATATGAAAAAAATAAGTTCATCATCCAAATTAATTCATCATTCCAGAAGTGGAAACTTTCTTTTTGTGCGTGTGTTGGTTTGTTTTGTTTTGTTTTTTTCTTTTCTGCTGCACCCATAGCATATGGAAGTTCCTGGGCCAGGGACTTGAATCCAAGCCACAGCTCCAGGAATAATGGACCCACCATGCTGGGTTGGGGATCCAATTCATGCCTCAGCCAAAACTTGAGCCGCTGCAGATCCTTAAACCTACAGCACCACAGCAGGAACTCCAGAAACTTTATTTCCTTTTTTTTTTTTTTCCTCAGGGCCACACCTGTGGGACATGGAAGTTCTCAGGCTGCTAGAGGTCGAATCAGACTGCAACTGCCAGCCTACACCACAGCCACAGCAATGCCAGATCCGAACAGCACCTACAACCTACACAGAGCTCATGGCAACACTGGATCCTTTAACCCACTGAACAAGGCCAGTGATCAAACTTGCATCCTCTTGGATACTAGCTGGGTTTGTTACCACTGAGCCACAATGGGAATTCCCAGTTTGTTAGTTTAGATTTTAGGTTTCAAGAATCCTCTGAAGTCTCCCTCAAAGCTTAGTCATTTAAAATTTGTCCGTTGTCCTTCCCTTATCACACATGAAAATTATGTGTACCCTGAATGCTTGTTTCATGGGTTTTTTTTTTAGGCCCACAGGTGCGGCATATGGAAATTCACACAACTTGCAGCAACACCGGGTCTTTAACCCACTGAGAGAGGCAGAGACTGAACCCACATCCTCGTGCATATTAGTCAGGTTCATTTCCACTGAGCCACAGCAGGAACTCCAATGCTTTTCTTGTTTGTCTTTTGTCTCTTCAGGGCTGCACCTGTGGCATATGGAGGTTCCCAGGCTAGGGGTTGAATTGGAGCTGTTGCTGCTGGCCTACCCTACAGCCACAGCAATGCCAGATCCTAGCTGCGTCTGTGACCTACACCACAGCTCGTGGCAACACCGGATCCTTAACCCACTGAGCAGGGCCAGGGATCGAGCCCGCAACCGCATGGTTCCTAGTCAGATTCATTTCCACTGTGTCACAATGGGAATTCCAATGCTTTTCTTATTTAATGATATGTCTCTTCTGTCTTTACTTTTAGATTACAAATTTTCCAACAATGTCATTTCATCTGCATTTTCAGATGAGAAATAATAACTTATTCTATTCTGTGACCAAAATTTGGTTAAATTTACTCTGTTTTCAAGTCATAAGGTTTAACATTTCCTAGCTCTACTTAGTACAGATGTTATTGTTTATTTGTACAGAAAGCTTGCACAAGGAAGTGTAGCTGTGTATCCAATAGTGACACCTCAGGTAAAAGATAATTTAACAAAAACTTTTTTTTTTTTTGGTCTTTTTGCCGTTTCTTGAGCTGCTCCCGCAGCATATGGAGGTTCCCAGGCCAGGGGTCCAGTCAGAGCTGTAGCTGCCGGCCTACGCCAGAGCCACAGCAACTCAGGATACAAGCCACATCTATTGATGGCTTGGACTACATTTTCAACTTTATATTACTAGTGCCTGGAGTACTCCCTGTGGTGCAGGGTGCTGCAGTCAAACTCCTGCTGAATCTGACTGCAGGAGTACGCATGTGGCTCAGTGGAAAGGAGCCCAACTAGTATCCATGAGGATGTAGGTTTGATCCCTGGCCTTACTCAGTGGGTTAAAGATCCTATGTTATTATTATTATTATTATTATTTTTGCCTTTTTGCTATTTCTTTGGGCCGCTCCCGCGACATATGGAGGCTCCCAGGCTAGGGGTCGAATCGGAGCTGTAGCCACTGGCCTACGCCAGAGCCACAACAACTCAGGATCCGAGCCGTGTCTGCAACCTACACCACAGCTCAGCGCAACGCCGGATCATTAACCCACTGAGCAAGGGCAGGGACCGAACCTGCAACCTCATGGTTCCTAGTCGGATTCGTTAACCACTGCGCCACGATGGGAACTCCAAAGATCCGACATTATTGAGAGCGGCAGTGTAGGTCTCAGATTAGGCTCAAATCTGGCATTGCTGTGACTGTGGTGTAATTCACAGGTGTGGCTCAGAGTCAATCCCTGGCCCAGGAACTTCCATATACTATGACTACAGTCATAAAAAAAAGTATCGGTTCCTAAGACACAAGTATGAGGGACTCCATAGATGCTGTTTTGTTTTGTTTTCTTTTGTTTTTTGCTTTTTAGGGCCACACGCATGGCGTATGGAGGTTCTCAGGCTGGGGGTAGAATAGGAGCTACAGCTGCTGGCCTATACCACAGCCACAGCAATGCAAGATCTGAACAGCATCTGCAACCTACTCCACAGCTCACAGCAATGCCAGATCCTTAACCCACTGAGTGAGACCAGGGATCGAACTCACAACTTCATGGTTCCTAGTTGGTTTTGTTTCCACTGTGCCACACAGGAATTCCCATAGATGCTTTTTGAATGAAGAGCACTTTGTTTGATAACAGGAAACAGCACTTTAAATACAAACTATTTTTGGAAATTCTCACTTGGATAAAGGCTGTCGATTTTAAGGTTGAAGATTTATATTATTATAATATGTGAAACATAATTTTACACTAAAAAATATTTGTTGATTATTTGAAATTCAAATTTAACTGAGTGTTCTGTATTATCAGACAACCCTATTAATTTATCCCAATGATATACAGTGAGTCTCTCACACATCAGGAGCTGGGCTAGGCAATATTAGTGAACACATTAGTGAAAGAAATAGATGTAGTGCAGCCACCTTCCTGGATTTGACAGTTCAGCAGGGAAGACAGGCATTGAATACATCATCATGTACTTAATTTTGATGGTGAACGGGGTATTAAAGAGAAGTTTGAGGAGTTCCCATCATGGCGCAGTGGAAATGCATCTGACTAGGGACTATGAGCTTGGGGGTTCAATCCCTGGCCTCGATCAGGGGGTTAAGGATCCAGTGTTCTGTGAGCTGTGGTGTAGGTCACAGACATGGCTTGGATCCCCAAGTTGCTGTGGCTGTGGTGTAGGCTGGCAGCTGTAGCTCTGATTGGACCCCCAGCCTGGGAACCTCCATGTGCCAAGGGTGGGGCCATAAAAAAAAAAAAAAGAGGGGAGGGAGTGGGAGGGATCGGGAGCTTGGGCTTATCAGGCACCACCTAGAATAGATTTACAAGGAGATCCTGCTGAATAGCATTGAGAACTATGTCTAGATACTCATGTCGCAACAGAAGAAAGGGTGGGGGAAAAACTGTAACTGCAATGTATACATCTAAGGATAACCTGACCCCCTTGCTGTACAGTGGGAAAATTAAAAAAAAAAAAAAAAAGAGAGAAGTTTGAGGAGTTCCCTGGTGGCCTAGTGGGTTAAGGATCTGGCATTGGGAGTTGCCATTGTAACTCAGCAGGTTAAGAACTAGTATCCATGAGGATGTGGGTTTGATCCCTGGCCTCCCCTTAGTGAGTTAAGGATCCAGCATTGCCATAGTGGCTGTGGCTGTAGTGTAGGATGGCAACTGCAGCTCCCATTTGACCCCCAGCCCCGGAACTTATGTATGCCCTGGTTGTGGCCCTAAAAAAAAAATAAAAGGATCTGGCATTGTCACTGCTATGATTTGTATCACTGTTGTGGTGCAGGTTCAGTCTCTGGCCCCGAAACTTCCAAATGCTGCAAGCCAAAAAAAATTTGAAATTGTATAACAGAGTACATGATTAAGTCAGGGGTTAGAGAAGGCTTGATTTGTTACTCTAGATCAAGAGACATTTAAATTCAGATCTAGGAGTTCCCTTTGTGGCTCAGTGGTTAACAAACCCGACAAGGATCCATGAGGATGTGGGTTCGATCCCTGGCATTGCTCGGTGGGTTAAGGATTCAGCATTGCCGTGAGCTGTGGTGCAGGTCACAGACATGGCTCAGATCCCCAGTGGCTATTGTAGGCCGGTAGCTGCAGCTCTGATTCTACCCCTAGCTTGGGAACCTCCATATGCCACAGGTGTGGCCCTAAAAAAAAAAAGCAAAAAAAAAATTGACATTTAAATAAGAGGGCTTGGAGTTCCCGTTGTGACTCAGTGGTTCACGAATCCGACTAGGAACCATGAGGTTGTGGGTTTGATCCCTGGCCTTGCTCAGTGGGTTAAGGATCTGGCATTCCCGTGAGCTGTGGTGTAGGTTGCAGATGCGGCTCGGATCTGGCGTTGCTGTGGCTCTAGTGTAGGCTGGCGGCTACAGCTCTGATTAGACCCCTAGCCTGGGAACTTCCATATGCGGTGGGAGCGGCCCTAGAAAAGGCAAAAAGACAAAAAAATTTAAAAAAATAAATAAGAGGGCTTTAGTGAGGTGTGGGGAGGCAGGTTAGAAGAAGGCCTCCCAGTATTTAAAAAGTCCTGTTCAAGGAACTTGGGAGAGGAAGGAATAAAGGAATTTTGAATCAAAGGAATGAGGGTAAGAGGAATAGTTAAGAAGTAAAATTTAACTTCTTACAAGAACCATGGATATAGATATCTTTGTGGCAACAGACATATTCCCAGACATTTCTTTTTTTTTCTCAGGGCCACAGGTGCAGCATACGGAAGTTCCCAGGCTAAGAGGTTGAATCAAGCTGCAGATGCTGGCCTATGGCCACAGCCACAGCAATGCCAGATGTGAGCCATGCCTGCAATCTACACCACAGCTCCAGTGCTGGATGGATCCTTAACCCACTGAGTGGGCCCCGGGTCGAACCAAAATCCTCATAGTTGGGTTTGTTTTCGCTAAGCCACTCCGGGAACTCCCCAGACATTTCTTTTCTTTTTTATTTGTCCGAGCCAGAGACATGTGGAAGTTCCTGGGCCAGGGATGGAACCCATACCACAACAGCAACCCTAGCACTGCAGTGACAACAGAGCCTTAACCAGCTGAGTCACAGGGGAACTCCTCCCCCCCAAACATTTCTAATGTTTTTTGTTTTTTTTTTGTCTTTTTAGGCCCGCACCCGTGGCATATGGAGGTTCCCAGTCTAGGTGTCTAATCGGAGCTGTAGCTGCAGGCCTACGCCGCAGCCACAGCCACTCCAGATCTGAGCCACGGCTGCGACCTACACCACAGGTCACAGCAATGCTGGATCCTTAACCCATTGAGTGAGGCCAGGGATCAAACCTGCTACCTCATGGTTCCTAGTTGGATTCATTTCCACTGTGCCACAGTGGGAACTCCTAAAGATTTATTCTTGTTAAATTTACACTGCTGTGGCTGCTTACCGGAACTGTAGCTATCTGCTGGGATGCTTTTGGAGGATGTTTGCTTACCATTTTTGAAATATGGGAAAAGTCTGAGACTAGAGAGCCAATGGAGATCCATTGCTTAATATCCTTGCAGCCAACCGGGTAAAATCCAACTTTTCAGCAGTTATTCTCAGTGATGTGCATGAAAAAAGAACATTAAAAAACAACTTATATCCAATGATAGCGCTGTTCTATTTCAGTCTAGTTCTTCAGTTCCACTGGCCATGAACTTCTCAGCATTACTCCAGATATCTCTTTGTGAGGATTCACTGATACAAGAGGTATGACTACACAGTCTTTGTGATTTGTAATGTAGAGTATGAGCTAAACTGTTTTCACTATGATTACAAAAAAGGTATACAATCAGTTGTGAACACCTTTGGGATCTTAATAACTGATGCAAACAAGGTTTTCTTTTTTGTACACGCCCACGTGGCCTGTGGAATTTCCTGGCCAGGGATCCAGTCCACACCACAGCAGCCACTATCGCTGGTGCAGTGAC
This sequence comes from Sus scrofa, assembly GCF_054392235.1. Lineage (NCBI taxonomy): Eukaryota > Metazoa > Chordata > Mammalia > Artiodactyla > Suidae > Sus > Sus scrofa. Next base: position 23,117,487 of record NC_139394.1, read on the forward strand.
AACCCCGATCCTTAACCCCATCCTTAACCCACCGCCACAAGGGAACTCCACATACAGGTTATTCTCAATCCCAAATCTCCTAGGTCTTCAAAAACATTTAATTGCTCAAGAAAAATACTTCAGTAATTAAAAAGAAAATTAGGTAATGGAAATTAAGTGTACTGGGCTAGCTTGGGACGTCGGGTTACAAAGAACCACCATCTTTTAAAAGGATATTCTAGTTTCTCAGGAAAGTGTATTACATTTAATAAGATATTTCTGACACCAACATCGAGAAAGCTAGTCTTTCAGTAAGTGGACCTGGGAATTTTAATTTGAGAGGTGCTTACACGCCAAAACGAAAGTGCTAATTTCTGCTCAGGAAGCGAGCAACACCAAACAGCAAACCCCATACCTAGCGCCAGAGAAGTCTGACAACAACCGAGAGATAGGGTGGAAAGAATCTCGCGAGATGCAACGTATTAACCATTTTTCGCGATATTTTGTGCCCAGCCCTTTTCCTCTCTCTTGCAGGATCGCGCTTAATCTCGCGATCTTTGGGAAGTTCCGTTGGGGAAGATGGCGGCGGCCGCGAGCACCCTTCTCTTCTTGCCGCCGGGGACTTCAGACTGAACCTTCCCGGGAAGAGTGGGGACTGCTGGTGCCCTGCGTCCCGGGAGCCTGCACCAACTTGGTTCCTCCATTAGTGGTGGGGAAGGGCTTATCCTCTTGTGTAGGACTCAGGCCCTCCCGCTGTCAGGATGAAGGCTCAGGGGGAAACCGAGGGTGAGTGACTGAGGGGGAAAGCAGGGGGCGGGACACAGCTGGGGGAGCCAATCTCTGGGAGGAGCTGGGGGGCCGATTCCTCCGCGGGGGCCACTCTTCCGAGGGCGCAGAGTCTAGGAGGCGGGATATGTGTGAGTTTTAGATTCTGACTGTCTTCCCTGGTGCTGATGAGCTTCGACTTTGGGGAGATGGGGGCTCCCAACTTCTGTGAAGGTTTCCAGCTTAGCTAGGGGCAATCATTTGGGCCTTAGGGCATTTTTATCCTAAAGCGATGGGAGACCTGGTGAGTGAATGTAAAACTTGCTTGTTCCGGAATAGTCTGAATGATGACATTAAAACAAAAATACAGAGCTGTATGTCATTGTACTGGAGAATGTTTTGGCGTGAATGAAATTATTGGGTCCTTATATTAAAAGCCAGCAGTTCTCAAGAGTGCCACAGTGTTCAGATGTTGGGCTATTGTATATTTTTTAAATGCGTTGAATTTCAGTCTTTCAATGGCTACACTAAGAACTGCTGAAAAACAACTTCTCTGTATAACCTTACTTAAATTCTCTAAAGTTCCACACTCTAGCTTAAATGCTTCCTTAGTCTTTTGAACATAGTTATGTTAGTACAGCTCACTGTTACTTACCAGTCTTCTCCAATTTACTCTGAACTTTGTAGATTAGGATATTATCTTAGTTATAAATGTTTGATTTGAGCGTTTTGGTAAAGATATAGATCATCAGTCTTCTCAAGGGAAAGAAGGGTGAGTATGTTTTGAAGGAGAGGAAGAAAAAAAGTCTGCTCCTTGGGTGCAGAGGAGTAACAAGTGTAAGCTGGAAATTCGTTGAGGCAGGAATTTTGTCTAGTTTGCTCACTGCTTTATGTCCAGCATGTAAAATAGTGCCTGAGTGAAAGAGTCTCAAAAGTGGGAATTGCTAAACATTTCTCCGGAACTATAAACTGGCTGAAACAGCCCCCAAATCAGTTTTCCAGAAGATGAAGGCATTGGAGGATGGAGTTGAATGTTGATTTAGAAGATGTCACTGCCTCAACCCTGATTGCTAACATTCTTTTCATCTTTCAATGACACCTTTTCTGTAACATCCCCAAAACTAATTATGAACTTTTCTTCCTTTGAATTTCAGTAGTAATGTGTCTCAGTTTTTAAGAGCATATCTCAGTTTGCTTGTCACATTAACTCATCCACACCCCCCCACTGCCCCCGCAGATGTCATCTCGGGCATATTGTGTTTTTGCATCACATATTGTTTGTGTCTCCAGCACAGGTCCTTGCCCATGCTGAGCAGTAAGAATTGGGGGAGGTGGGGTGGGGTGGGGTGGGGTTGGATGGCATAGGAGTTTCCTTCACACACTCTCTGGAAGCCATTCTTTTCTACCTTTCTCTTTGCTGGAAACTCATCCTTTAGTCATTGATATCTTGTTCATACAGTTTGAGTTGAATTCAAATAGGAAAAATTTGAATGGCAAATAAAGTCTTTTTTTGATAAGACTTAAAAATCGATGTATTAAAATTATGTGAAAAAATTAAAGTCTGTATTTTCACATTGAAAACCAACTAACCATAGTAAGGCCATGTTCAAATGTATGCTCTACATATATCTTGCAGGGGATTTCACTTGTATCATGAGATTATTTTGTCACTAAATAGTATTCTTGATCCTGAAACAGGATTAGAGATGGTTCTTTTTTTTGTTTCTCATTAAATTTGCTTGCTTTCTTTGAATAGAAAGCAATCCCGTTCTATGTTATTCGTTAGATTAGACCCATAATTTGTGTGTCTTCTTGTTATTAAAAACAAATTCTTGGAGTTCCCGTCATGGCTCAGTGGTTAACGAATCCGACTAGGAACCATGAAGTTGCGGATTCGATCCCTGGCCTTGCTCAGTGGGTTAAGGATCCGGTGTTGCCGTGAGCTGTGGCGTAGGTTGCAGACGTGGCTGGGATCCTGTGTTGCTGTGGCTCTGGCATAGGTTGGCGGCTACAGCTCCAGTTAGACCCCAGCCTGGGAACCTCCATGTGCCGCGAGGGTGCGGCCCTAGAAAAGACAGAAAGGCAAAAATAAATAAATAAATAAAAAATAAAAACAAACTGTATGTTTTGAAGTAAACGGTATTGAAAAGATGTCAACTGAGTTCTTAGCAGGGTGAAGTATGGGAGTTTCCAAGAAAAACTGTGGAAAGTCTTGATCAAAGAAGAGTTGCTAATGATGTTTTCTGGTTTATATCTTAGAGTCCGAAAAGCTGAGTAAGATGAGTTCTCTCTTGGAACGGCTCCATGCAAAATTTAACCAAAATAGACCTTGGAGTGAAACCATTAAGCTTGTGCGTCAAGTCATGGTGAGGATTGTGGTGAAGTGGATAAAGTGTGTTTAGATTTAATAAGCTAAGCTTCTTGTGTAGGCTTTTTCACACTAGTTATTGTGGTGTGTCTTCAGTTTTATTTATCATAAAACATCTGAATATATGGTGGCTTTCAACTTTTAATTTAAGGGTCTGCCTAAGAAGGAGGTGTATTTATAAAATTGTGTTAATCATGAGTTAAAGTACACTGGTACTTTAGGCAAAGGTGCTAATACACCTATAAAGGTGCTAATACACCTGGTATGGAGATTCATTTATTTTTCGCTTCGTATCAAGCTCCTTGATTCTAATGTGATAATACTCTCATTGTATCTATACTACTAGTAGAGTTTGCAATTCTTTTTTTTTTTTTTTTGTCTTTTGGGGCCGCATCTGAGGCATATCGAAGTTCCCAGGCTAGGGATCGAATTGGAACTGTAGCCTCTTACAGCCACAGCAGCACAGGATCCCAGCTGCCTCTGTGACCTACACCACAGCTCATGGCAATGCCAGATCCATAACCCACTGAGGGAGGTCAGGGATTGAACCCTTATCCTCATGGATGCTAGTCGGGTTCATTAATCACTGAGCCATGACGGGAACTCCCTACAGTTCATTTTTAATTGACTTCACCTGTTTAGTCTGAGCCCCTCTTTCTCTGTAGCACTCCTTTCCTTCCTGAGTCATTCACCAATATAGGGAGCCCTTAGTTAAATGGAAGACAGGGAGTGGAGGTGGAGGCTGGATGTTTAAAAGTTCATCCGTATGATTCTAGTGGTAGTAAAATGATATAGAGAACCTTACTTCCAATGATTTTAACCTGGGTAATATGGATATGTTCACTTTGTAATAGTTTATGCATCTCTTAAGATTCATATATACTTTTTTTCACGGAAGTTCCCACCCAGGGGTTGAATGTGCCATAGCAGCGACCTAGGCCATTACAGTGATACTGCTGGATCCTAACTCACTGCCCCACAAGGGAAGTCCTCATATATACTTTTCTATATACATATTATACTTCAGTGAAAGTACTCCTTCCTTTATCAAATCTTTTTTTTTTTTTTTTTTTTTTTTTTTTTTTTTAATTTTTACTCTCTTGCCTACTTCTTTTTTTTTTTTTTTTTTGTCTTTTGTCTTTTTTGCTGCTGCTGTTGTTGTTGCTATTTCTTGGGCCGCTCCCGCGGCATATGGAGGTTCCCAGGCTAGGGGTTGAATCGGAGCTGTAGCCACCGGCCTACGCCAGAGCCACAGCAACACGGGATCCGAGCCGCGTCTGCAACCTACACCACAGCTCACGGCAACGCCGGATCGTTAACCCACTGAGCAAGGCACAGGGACTGAACCCGCAACCTCATGGTTCCTAGTCGGATTCGTTAACCACTGCGCCACGACGGGAACTCCCCTTTATCAAATCTTACGTTAGCTCCAGAGGTAGTATATTTATTAGAGTTTAATGTATCATATTGTGGTCATATCTGTATAGCACTAGTAAAAGAACTGAATTTGCTGTCAAAAGACATATCTTAGGCTTAACTGCAGTACGTCTGTCTACGTGACCTTAGACAAATTATTCTTTCTGACCTCAGTTTCCTCCTCTGGAGACTAGAGACACAGTATCAGTTTGCTTTTTTCGGCTGCCCTGCGGTACATGGAGTTCTTGGGACGGGGATCAAATGCGAGCTGAACTTTAGACCTAAGTGGCAATGCTGGATCCTTTAACCTACTTTGCTGAGCTGGGGATAGAACTCGGGTCCTGTTGCTGCAGAGATGCCGCTGATCCCTTTGTGCCACAGCAGGAACTCCGGTTTGCTTTTTCGCATAGTTTTGTTGTAAGGATCAAATGAGATAATGGACATCAAAATGCCAAGTTTCCAAATGATTTCTGTAAGTAAATTCTCCAAATATCTTCTGGCTCATGATTGTGTACATTAAAGTCTTTTTCTTTTTTTATTTTTTTAAATAAAAAATGGCATTTTTTTTTCAGTCTTTGAGTTCTGAGGATATCATTTTTACTATAGGGAGCCATAGTCTAGATTGAAATAAGGTCTAGGAGTTCCTGTCATGGCTCAGTGGTAATGAACCCGACTACTATCCATAAGGATGCAGGTTTGATCCCAGGCCTCATTCAGTGGGTTAAGGATCCAGCAATGTCATGATCTGTGGTGTAGGTTGCAGACACGGCTCAGATCCCACATGGCTGTGGCATGGGTGGGATTCGGCCCCTAGCCTGGGAACTTCCATATGTCACAGGTACGGCCCTAAAAAGACAAAAGAAAAAGGGTGTAAAAATGATACTGTCATTAGGGAGACCTCATGAGCTAGGGGGATTCCAGGAGATTGCTGGGACCCTACCTTGGGTTATCATTATCTTGGTTTGGACACCATAGCTTCCATTGTCTACTTCTCACTTCTCCAGATTCAGAAACTTAATTTTATTGGTATATTAAAAGACTTTGAAGAGTTTTCAACAACTGACATACAAAAAAAAAAGCTCAGTAGATTAATAAAGGAATTGGAATGTCAGTTTCTTAATTTATAACAGAGGGTTTATCTTTGCTGTTACCAAAATACTGGTATCCATTGTCCAGAGCAATGGACAAGGTTCTTATCTATCCAAAGTACAAAGGAAGCCAGATTATTAATTAATCAGATGTTTGTTTTGTGAGGGTAGAATTAGAGCAATGAGAAATGGATTTAGAGCATTGAAAAGCCTGAAAATCTATCCTAACATCATAAAACTGTTCATACTTCTGGGGATTACACTGGTGCAGAGAGAAACTTCTTCCTGGATAGGGTTAGAAAAACTGCTAAATTTTTTGCTCTTTGGCTTTTTCTGGACTACGTATTCTGTTTCTTAGAGTCAATCTAGTTTGAGTAAGGTCTGGTTGTATTTCTTAAATTACACACGTATCACCATACTAGATTTGGGAATTGTCAAATATGAGCCACCACATTTAACTGAGTGAATCTTAAGATATAATCATTTCTATAGGAAGCTGATTTTATTTATTTATTTTTAAAATTAAAAAAATTTTTTTTGTCTTTTTAGAGCCACACCCGTGGCATATGGAAGTTCCCAGGCTAGGGGTCCAATCAGAGCTACAGCTGCCAGCCTACGCCACAGCCACAGCAATGCCAGATCCAAGCCATGTCTGCGATCTACACCACAGCTCACAGCAACACCGAATCCTTAACCCACTGAGTGAGGCCAGGGATCGAACCTGCAACCTCATGGTTCCTAGTCAGATTTGTTTCCGCTGCACCACAATGGGAACTCCCAGGAAGCTGATTTTATTTATTATGTTTTGATTTTTCCTAATTTTTCCTTATCTTATTTTAGATCTGGAAATAGCTTTTTCTACTTTTCTGTATATGGATGTATACATGTGTGTTAACTTTTCTTCTTTTGGATGGAAGATAGAGTAACAGTTAGGAATCTATAGATTATTTAGGATATATAGAAAGTATAGAGTATATAGACTATACTATAATCTATTGACTACCCTCATTACTAGGATAATGTGTATGTTTACCCAAAACACTATTGGCTTGGTTAATTTTTACCTCAAATGTTTTCTTACATAATACAGGAAAAGAGGGTTGTGATGAGTTCTGGAGGTCACCAGCATTTGGTCAGCTGTTTGGAGACATTGCAGAAAGCTCTCAAAGGTTTGTAAGATTTTTGAAATATGCCGATTTCTTTTAAAAAAAAAAAAAAGGCAAAAACCCAGTTTAGGAAAAACTATTTTATACTTAAGGTAGAAATACAAATTGAGATAGGTCAACCTTCTGTGCTAGGTGTTGCTTTCATTATGGAATTGAAAAAGGCTCTTACCTGAACTTTTGAAGTATTTATTTTTTATTCTGTCTTGGCAGCTCAAAAGATAATTGTTGAAGGGTAACTATAGGATAGTAGTGGAGTTCTTTTGTTTTTTTCTTCACATGTTCTCTCCTAATTTATTCAGTACGAAGATGGACTTTTGGACTCATTTTTACAGTGTTTAGAAAGAATGTTTTCAGGAGTTCCCATTGTGGTGCAGCGGAAAGGAATCCAACTAGGAACCATGAGGTTGCAGGTACGATCCCTGGCCTCACTCAGTGGATTAAGGATCCAGCATTGCCATGAGCTATGGCATAGGTCGCAGACGTGGCTTGGATCTGGCATTGCTGTGTCTGTGGCTGTGGCCAGCAAGTAGAGTTCTGATCTGACCCCTAGCCTGGGAACCTCCATGTGCCGCTGGTGTGGCCCTAAAAAGCAAAAAAAAAAAAGAAAAAAGAAAAAAAGGAAGAATGTTTTCAGGAAAATAAATAAAATTCAAGTCATCAGCTTGATTATTGAAGCTCTTAATCATTACTTCTGTCTGTTTCTGTTTTGCTTTTTTCTTTCTTTTAGGGCTGCACATGCGGCATATGGAAGTTCCCAGGCTAGGGGTCAGATCAGATCTACGCTGGCCTGTACCACAGCAACAGCAATGGCAGATCCAAACTATGTCTGCGACCTACAGCAATGTTGGATCCTTAACCAACTGAGTGAGACCAGGGATTGAACCCACATCCTCATGGATACTAGTCTGGTTTGTTACCGCTGAGTCACAATGGGAACTTCATTTCTGTCTGTTTTTGAAGGAAAATAAAAACAAAAACAGACTTTACTCTGATCAATCACAAATGAATGTGATTTAGCTGAATATTGTTTTGTGGTTGTTGTTTATTTTGCTGAGCTTGCAGCATGTGGAAATTCTCAGGTCTGGGACTGAACTCATGCCACAGCAGTGACCTGAGCCACCGCAGTGACAACAGCAGATCCTAAACCTGCTGTGCCACAAGGGAACTCCTGAATATTGTTTTTTAAATTGTGGTAGACAACACAATGAAGTGAGTGCTATGATTCACTCAAACCAAGGATGGAGTGAGAGGTCAAGGAAGCCCTTATTGAAGATAAGATAGCCAAATTTGGGGAGATAGAAGAAAAGTGCATGTGAGGAAAATGCTCCATATGAATGAAGCAGATGCTCAAAGTGTGAAAAGAAAGCACAGCATAGGGTGAAAAAATTTAAAAAATTAAAATTCTGGGAAAATATATATAAAACAAAATTTACCATTTCAGCGATTTTTAAATGTACTTTCACCTTATTGTATAACCATTACCACCATCTATCTCCAGAACTTTTTCATTTTTCCAGCTGAAACTGTATGCATTCAACAACTCCTCATTTTTCCTCTCCCTAACTCTAGATACCTCCTATAAGTGGAATCAGTATTTATTCTTTTGTGACTGGCTTATTTCACTTAGTGTAACGTCTTCAAGGTTCATCCGTATTGTAGCATATATCAGAATTTCCTTCTTTTTTAAGAAAGCTGAATAATATTGTATTGTATTTACATACTACATTTTGTTCTCACTTTCATCCATTGATGAACATTTAGGTTGTTTCCACCTTTTGGCTCTTGTGGATAGTGCCAGTAGGTTTCTTTTTTTCTTTTTTTTTCTTTAAACAGCCACATTCATGTCATGGAAATTCCCAGGCTAGGGATCAAATTGGAACTGTAGCTGCTAGCCTATACCCCAGCCACCGTAACCCCCGATCTGAGCCACATCTGTGACCTACGCTGCAGCTTGAGGCAACGCTGTATTCATGACCCACTGAGCAAGGCCAAGGATTGAACCCCCATCCTCTTGGGTACTAGTTGGATTCTTAACCCACTGAGCCACGACGGGAACTCCGAATAATGCCGCTATGAACATAGAGATTTATTTCTACACTGTTTTGATGTTAATCTTCCTCATTCTAGCATTAGCAGATAAATATGTCTTCTTTATTTTTTTTAATTTTTTAATTTTTTTTGTTTTTTTTGCTATTTCTTTGGGCCGCTCCCGTGGCATATGGAGGTTCCCAGGCTAGGGGTCCAATTGGAGCTGTAGCCACTGGCCTACGCCAGAGCCACAGCAACGCGGGATCCGAGCCGCGTCTCCAACCTACACCACAGCTCACGGCAACGCCAGATCGTTAACCCACTGAGCAAGGGCAGGGACCAAACCCGCAACCTCATGGTTCCTAGTCGGATTTGTTAACCACTGCGCCACCACGGGAACTCCAAATGTGTCTTCTTTAAATTAAAGGTAACTTGTCTCAAATGAGAAATGAAAAAGAGAGGAGAAGGATCCAATGATTTCTTTTCAAATAGATCTTTTCTTTTTTTGACCATTATTACCACTTAGGTCACAGCTAAGCCTTACCAATGAACTTTGTCCACAGATTATAAGCATTTGAACTACTGAATGTGTTTATAGCTTTAGTAGGATAGATATACTTCTCAGAATGTTTCTGTCTTTGAAGAATACAATTTATTTGGAACATCCTTTGTGATTTCCTCTTTTTCACCTTTTTGTAGTAACATCTTTACCAGCAATGACTGACCGTTTGGAGTCTATAGCAAGACAGAATGGGTAAGTAGTGTATCTGTAGGCAGAAATGTTTAACTTAGTGTTGACTTTGGGTGGCTTTATTTATGTGTCTTCTATTAATTTTTGTTTTGATTTGTTCCTGCTAGACTGGGCTCTCATCTCAGTGCCAGTGGCACTGAATGTTACATCACGTCAGATATGTTCTATGTGGAAGTGCAGTTAGATCCTGCAGGACAGCTTTGTGATGTAAAAGTGGCTCACCATGGGGAGAATCCTGTGGTATGTGTTGTTGATATTTCACTGGAATCTATGGGGTTTACTTAAGGACATTAATTTTAAAAGGAATTGTTGGGGTTTGAAATAGCTTGGGTTTAGTTTTTTTCATGAGCCACTGTAGAGATGATGTGATGGGCTACAACATCAACAGAATGGAATTTAGAATAATCTGGGTCCATCTCTGACATCATCCAAAGGCTTTGATAATAGGAAAGACCAGAGGAACCCTTTCCATTTCATATCAACAAACATGAGCCGCAATTGAACAATAATAGGTGCTGGGCATACAGCTGTAAATAATTTAAAATTCCTATCCTCAAAGAACTTATCATCAAGAAGGACAAATAATCTTGAACTCTCGTCTCTGAAAAACTTTGTAATAGAGATGAATGTAAAATATGTCTAACCAGACAGTTGGATATGGATTTCAAAGATGCCTTTAAAGAGAGGTCCTAATGTTTTAAACAAGCTACTGAAAAGTTGATTCCTTAAAAAACTATTTCATATATTTTGGTCTTGAATTTCCCAATCTAACCCCATGGTTAACCAAGTAGGAAGAAGATGTTTCTAATAATATCCTAATATAAGGACTTTTCTTTAGTTGTAATGTTTTTATTATAAAGCATGTATTATTAATAAAAGAGAAAAACTTTTGATGACTTCAAGGGTTTTAAAGTAGTTTAAAGTTTTAACATAATTTCTTTAATTTCAGAGCTGTCCAGAGCTTGTTCAGCAGCTAAGGTGAGCAAACGACATTTATATTCCCTGGTACTGGCAGATAGCACTGTCCTTTGTAGTTAGGTTTTGAGGATGGTCACAAGTTACTTTTCTGATGAACAAACTTATTTTCTTAGGTTATGATTTTTCAGAGTCTGTACTTCCTCACCTTCAGAATTGACTTAGTTTGATTTCTTACCCAACTCCACCTGTGCCAGGGTTTCACAACCTTGATAATATTAACAATTTGGATTGGGAAATTCTTTACTCTAGGGTTCATTATTGGATGTTTAATGCTAATAGTATCCCTAGTCTCTCACAATTAGTTGTCAGTAATATCTCCTGAGTTATGACAATCAAAAATATCTCCAGATAATGTCAGATGTCCCCTGGAGGGCAAAATCACTCCTGTTAAGAACTACAGATCTCATCTTAGGAATTCTGTGTGGAACAAAAATAATTATTGAATCAGAAAGCTTGAGGAAATTGAGTCTATATCAAGAAAAGAACTCAACTTTGAGAATAATTGTTTTATATTTAAGGTATATGGGTCCCATCATAGTAAAGGGCTAGGCTTGAAGACAGTGTCTTAGTAATTGATGGTTTTTCCAGCTGGCTTATCTTTTCTCCTTGAATGGCAATTTCCTTGCTTAAATTTAAATCCAGAATTAACTTTCTGGGAATTTGAGAAAGTCATTACAGCAGTGTTATGATTTAAATGTAGTAAAATTATTAGATATTATATGGAGGTATCTTAGGGTGTTAATATTGAAGAAATAAGTTTTATGCCCAGTCTTCTCAAGGATCACTTTGATATCCTTATAGGCAAATATACCATATTTGAAGCAGCTTTGAAAAATTGCAATACAGCAAAAAAAAATAAATTTTTATGATTCCATTAAATCATTAAGTCCAGCAAAGGTGTATTACCAGAATAATCCAGGAAGTCAGTATTTCTGGTTCTAATGTGACGTAGGAGACATACCAATTTATGAATTGGTGGTTTTCTAAGGTTAATTTGTAGGCAGTTTGAAAGTAGGAACCTTAGAAGGAATATTAGCCTTTACCTGGTGTTTTTAATCACTTTGTATAGATGGTAATTTTAAGCTAGGGAATATGTTTTGCTGCTGCTCTTGTTTCCTTTTACTGTCTTCATGGCACTTGGGGCAGTGTTTAATAAATTTCTTATCAGGTACCTGACATTGTCAGAGAAATTTAGCTTTCAAGAGACTTTTTTTTTAAGTTTGAAAAACAATGTAGAGCGTTAGAATGGTTGAGTTATGTTGGATTCCTAAATCTGCCCACAAATGCTCATTTGACTAGGAATCCATGCTGAATATTGTGTTCTAGGAAGCCAGGGTTCATGCCAATCGTTTCTTTTTCCTGGGATAAATCTAGTCATAGGAACATTTTGGAATATGTGGCTTGCCTCGACGGTATCCATTCCCCTTTTCCTTAGGTCTGTTATCTGTCCCAGTGTTCATTTTCCTTTTCCGCTCTAATGTTGCCATATACTCGCATTTTCTCTCAATGAAAAGTTTTTTTTTTTTTTTTCCTCCTGACACCCAGTCATCTGTTACAAATTAAAAGGAAAAGAACGTGATTTATTTAAGCCAAGTCTCATTACTTAGGAGTGAACTATACATGAATTACCAGGTCTTTTTGACTATCTTTTGTACTGCTTATTAGCCCTTTGTCCAGAAAAATGGGGAAGAGAAAGGAAAACCATTACATTTTCTTTTGCTATTTTTGATTGATTCTAGAAAACTTTGAGGGGAAAAGAGAAAAGCCAATTAAGGTTAGTTTTGTATAGCCATGATTTTTGGTACTTTGCTGGTAAGATTGAATAGTAATTGTATGTTTTTTATTTTCCTCTCTTTCCCCTCTTCCCTGAACTCCTTATAGGGAAAAAAATTTTGATGAATTTTCTAAGCACCTTAAGGGTCTTGTTAATCTGTATAACCTTCCAGGGGACAAGTAAGTATTTTTATTTTTTGCTTTTGTTGAAAAAAATCAGTATAAATCTATAATTATCTTGTGCTTAAAAATTTGCCATGTCTTCTGCCCTAGTTCATTTGTGATTTCTACTCATACTAACAATCTGGATCTCAGCTTCCAACTTAATATGTTTTAAAGGTATTTTAAATAAACATTTGCATTAATGTATTATAGTACTAAAGGATAGGCTATAATCCTTGAGATGTCTTCAACATATTGATTTTTAGGATGAAAGAAATTGTTATGAAACTGGATTATCATTTTTACATTTTTGTTTTATTTTTTTCTTTCTTGGCTGAAGCTGAAGCATGTAGAAGTTTCTGGGCCAGGGATCAAACCTACATTGCAATTTTGATTTGTACCACAACTGTGGCAATGCCAGAACCTTAACCTGCTATGCCGTAAGGGAACGTCCTATCATTTTTAGATTTAACTTACTTGGATTCTGTTAACCTGCTTGGCTCTTTTAAATAGAGATAAAAATTAGTTTTGGTGGGAGTTCCCATTGTGGCTCAGCAGTAATGAACCCAGTTGGTATCCTTGAGGATGCAGGTTCGATCCCTGGCCTGGCTCAGTGGGTTAAGGATCTGGCATTGCCGCGAGCTGTGCTTTAGGTGGCAGCTATAGCTCCCATTCCACCCCTAGTTTGTAAACTTCCATGTGCCTCAGCTGTGGCCCTAAAAAGATTTAAGAAAAAAAAAATAGCTTTGATAGATCATTACTGATTTTTTGGTAACATTTAAAGTTTTTTTTTTGTTTTTGTTTTTTCTCTTTTTTGGTTGCACCTATGGTATGTGGAAGTTCCCGGGCCAGGGATTGAATCCAAGCCTCAGCTGCCACCTGTGCTACAGCCATGGCAATGCCAGATCCTTAACCTACTGCATTGGGCCAGGGATTGAACCTGCACCACTAGGGAGACAGAGACAATGCTGGATCAGTAACCCACTGTGCCACATCAGGAACTCTTTTTTTTTTTAATATTTTAATTGCCTCCAAGGTAGATTTCCTCTCTAGGCTTTCAATGTTTCTGTGCGTGTATGCATATTTTTCAGCTATTTAATTCTTGTTTTGTTTATTTACTTCCTAGCAAACTGAAGACTAAAATGTACTTGGCTCTCCAAAGCTTAGAACAGGATCTATCTAAAATGGCAGTTATGTATTGGTAAGATTGTCTAAGATGTCAATTCTGTTTGACCCTTCAGAGTTCTTAACGGTTTTCATCTATGGGTTACGAGGCTACTTGTTTTTTTTAAAATACATATACGGGGTGTGTGTGTGTGTGTGTGTAATGTATATGTGTATGTATATGTATAGATGTATATTACTATACATTCACAATTTACCTACATTATACATCTTGTCCACCTCTTTCACTTCCCACATGATTGCATGCATTCCATTCTCTTTTCTTTTTTTGTATTTTTTTTTTTTTTTTTTTTTTTTTTTTTGGTTTGTTTTTGTTAAGGGCCATACCTGTGGGATATGGAAGTTCCCAGGCTAGGGGTCGAATTGGAGCTGCAGCTGCCAGTCTATACTACAGCTACAGCAACTTGGTATCCGAGCCACATCTGTGACCTACATCACAGCTCACAGCAGCGCTGGATCCTTAATCCACTGAGTGAGGCCAGGCTTCAAACCCACGTCCTTATGGATGCTAGTCAGATTTGTTAACCTCTGAGCCATGATGGGAACTCCCCATTTTCTGATTATCAGCACACCTTAGTTGCTGGTTGTCATCCCAGAGGCTTTGTCAGAAGACATTTCAAACCTAGCCTCCCTTCTGATAAATAATAGTGTAGTTGTAATTTTTGTTCACTGTGTTACATACTGGCATATCCTTGGAAATATCCCCTTCACTTTGGAAGTGAAGTACAATTGTTATATGCCCAAGTACAAGACTGGGTTATAAGATGTTTAAGAGCTGAACTCATTATCACACTTTGCCCTAATACCTTCAGGGTTTAAATACAAGCAAACAGATCTTTGTCTTGCAGGAAAGCAACTAATGCTGGTCCCTTGGATAAGATTCTTCATGGAAGTGTTGGCTATCTCACTCCAAGAAGTGGGGGTATGTGATCCTATCTTGCCTATTTAGAAAAATGTCTAATTTTAGAAACCTGAAATTTCACTTTGAGTTTATAGGCGAGGGATCACCAGTCAATTGTGGTGGCTTTCTTTTTTTTTTTTTTTAATTTTTAATTTTTTTTCTTTTTCATCTGCCCCCATGGCATACGGAAGTTCCTGGTTCAGGGATTGAATCCGAGCCTCAGCTGTGAACTACACTGCAGCTGCAGCAGTGCTGGTTCCTTAACCCACTGCTCTGGGCTGGGGATCAAACTGGCATCTCCACAGAGACAAGCTGGGTCATTGACCCACTGTGCCACAGTGGGGACTCATTTTCTAATTATTTAATTGAAATATAGTTGTTTTACAATGTTGTATTAGTTTCTAGAATAGCAAAGTGATTCATTTGTGTGTGTATTCCTTTTAGCTATAGTTTATAAGATATTGAATATAGTTCCATGTACTATACAGTAGCACTTTGTTGTTTATCTATTTTATTTGTGGTAGTTTGTATCTGCTGATCCTAAATTCCTAATTTATCCCTTCCTCTTTTTTTTTTTTTTTTTTTTTTTGTCTTTTGTCTTTTTAGGGCCGCACTCATGGCATATGGAGGTTTCCAGGCGAGGGGTCCAATCGGAGCTTTAGCCGCTGGCCGGTGCCAGAGCCACAGCAATGCAGGATCTGAGCCTTGTGTGCGACCTACACCATAGCTCATGGCAACGCCAGATCCTTAACCCACTGAGTGAGGCCAGGGATTGAACCCACAACCTCATGGTTCCTAGTCGGATTCATTTCTGCCACGCCACAATGGGAACTCCTCATTTGTGTATTTTCTTAATGGTTTCTGAGGTGTCCACATCCACCCTCCTCTAGTTTGTTTTTTTTTTTAAATGTGCAAAAAGTTGTTGTCACTAGAATCAGTACTTACAATTCTGTTATATTTCATAAACTCTTTTGGATCATGAGTGCTCATCTGAAACTATTTTCTTATATATAGGTTTATAGGAATGGGAATGTTTTTATTTGTAATTTACTTGACAAAAAAGTGATAATAAGTTTTATCTTTCATAGGTCATTTAATGAACTTGAAGTATTATGCCTCTCCTTCTGACCTACTGGATGATAAGACCACATCCCCTATCATTTTGCATGAGAATAATGGTAAGACTTGAACTATGAAATAACTGAAGGTTCTTACTCAGTGTTTAAAAAATACTTTAAAAAATTTGAATGCCCAGGCCTGCCTGTAGTTTATGGTTTGCTACTCCCAAATGAATTTGCCTTCGCTACCAAAGTTTTACATTTCTGCTAGAGTTTGCATCTAATGTGTACTCATATGTACACATTATATGTACACATACATACAATAAAAACAGTCTTTTTGAGTAAGTGAATGAATGCATGAATGAAAAGATATAAACCATCTGATATGAAACAATCTCCTTTAATCATTATTTAAAGGTAGAGAAATTAGCTAAGTTACCAAAGAATTAAAATAATGGATCTTACTTTGTATTTGCCCTTAGCACACTAAAACATAATGAGAAATGGCCTGATAACTCATTTGGTCACCTTTTCATTTCAACCACTGACTGTCCTATAATCATAATTCTATTTAAATATGCATTTTAAAGTTGAAGAGAATAAGATATTGGTAATGAGCCTTTAAAAAATTCTTTTTCGGGAGTTCCCATCATGGCTCAGTGGTTAACAAATCCAACTAGGAACCATGAGGTTGCGGGTTTGATCCCTGGCCTAACTCAGTGGGTTAAGGATCCGGCGTTGCTGTGAACTGTGGTGTAGGTCACAGACTCGGCTTGGATCCTGTGTTGCTGTGGCTCTGGTGTAGGCTGGCAGCTACAGCTCCAATTAGACCCCTAGCCTGGGAACCTCCATATGCTGCAGGAGCAGCCCTAGAAAAGGCAAAAAAAAAAAAAAAAATTTTTCCTTGGAGTTTCCATTGTGGCTCAGTGGATTAAGGACCCAACATTGTCTCTGTGAGGATTCAGGTTTGATCCCTGGCCCGTCTCAGTGGGTTAAGGATCCAACGTTGCCATAAGCTGCAGCATAGGCTGAAGCTGTAGCTATGATTTGACCCCTGGTCCAGGTAATTCTGTATGCTATGGGTGTAGCAGTAAAAAGAAAAAAAAATTTTTTTCCCTTTGCACTGCCTTGTTTCCTATTTTGTTTTATTTACTGACAGAGAAATATGTTTGGTTAGGAAGATAACTCTAGCATTTCTAAGTTATATTGGTATTATAGTATCTATCAACAAATTAGGGCTCATGAATTATACAGAAGTTAGCTTTTCTTTTTTTCTTTTTTTTAATTTTTGGCTGCCCTGTGGCACGTGGAGCTCCCAGGCCAGGGATCAGATCTGAGCTGCAGTCTTGACCTGAGCTGCAGCTGTGGCAATGACGATCCTTTAACGCACTGTGCTGGGCTGGGAATCGAACCCACATTCCAGCACTCCCAAGATGCTGCCAATCTTGTTTGGCCACAGCAGGAGCTCCTTTTTTCTTTCTTTTTTTTTTTTAATGTTAAGTTCCTTATGGAGTTCCTGCTATGGCACAATGGGTTAAGGATCTGTCATTGCTGCAGCAGTGGCATAGGTCATAGCTGCATCTTGGATTTGATCCCTTGCCTTGGAACTTCCACATGCCAAGAATGTGGACAAAAAAAAAAGATTCTTATAATTTTGTTACTTTGGAGAAAACCTTTTTTCTTTCCTTTTCCCAGTTCCTCGATCTTTGGGCATGAATGCATCAGTGACAATTGAAGGAACATCTGCTATGTATAAACTCCCAATTGCACCATTAATTATGGGGTCTCATCCAGTTGACAACAAATGGTAAGTTATATATAATTCTCGAGTAGTAAAGTCCAGTTTTTCAACTTTAAGCCCAGTATGAAACAGGTATTACTTTCACTTGGCTTTACCCCCAACTTGACTTTCTAGAAATGGGCTTTTTGTTTTAGCCATTTAATTTCTTTTCAGTATCTGAATGTTCCTCTTTGAAGCCTGCTCATAGAACACATTCTTATCCTAAGAGAGAAAGAAGAGAACTATGCTATTCTCACTGGTTTAATGATTGCTCTATGAGATTTTCTTTCTTTCTTCCTTCTTTTTTTTTGGTCTTTTTACCTTTTCTAGGGCTGCACCTGTGACATATCGAGGTTCCCAGGCTAGGGATCTAATCCAAGCTGCAGCTGCTGGCCTACACCACGGCCACAGAAACACGGGATCTGAGCTGCTTCTTCGCCCTACACCACAGCTCACGGCAACACCAGAGCCTTAACCCAGGCGTCAAACCCACAAGCTCATGGTTCCTAGTCGGATTCGTTAACCACTGAGCCATGATAGGAACTCCTATATGGGATTTTCTTAAGGGACTTTATGTTGATTTGGAGTTATGCTGGAGTAATAATAGAGAACATGCCTCAGGATAGATATTTGATAAAATACTCAAGGGTTAACAAATAGGGTATTCTGGAATTGGGGGAAAGAAGTTCAGAGAGTGAGTTTTTGATAGTCTTTGAGAGTATACAGATATGTCTAAGGATGGGTGTTTAGCTTTTTCATTTTCATATCAGTTCAAAAATTCCAATCCTCCACTTTTTTTTTAAGGACTCCCTCCTTTTCCTCAATCACCAGTGCCAACAGTGTTGATCTTCCTGCCTGTTTCTTCTTGAAATTTCCCCAGCCAATCCCAGTATCTAGAGCATTTGTTCAGAAACTTCAGAACTGCACAGGTGAGTTTTAAGAAGCATCAGGAGCTAACAATTGTTGTAAATGTTAAAAGCAGACTTCAGCTGAAGATTATGTTAGACCTCTTTTCACTTTTGTAGGCCTCAGAAAGCTACTGTATAGATGTCATGGTGCTTTGTACTAGTAAATGCTTAGTAACTACTTTCTGAATAAATGAATGAATGAAATAAAACTCATGAAGGGAAGACTGAGCTGTCAACATCTTCATCTTATTGTAATCATTATATTGATATTTGTCTCTCCAGGAATTCCTTTGTTTGAAACCCAGCCAACTTATGTACCCCTTTATGAACTGATCACTCAGTTTGAACTGTCAAAGGACCCTGACCCTGTACCTTTGAATCATAACATGCGATTTTATGCTGTAAGTAAGGCTGTATGGATTGTTGTAGATTCCTTTTTGTTTGTTTGTTTTTAGGGCTGTACCTGAAGTGTATGGAAGTTCCTGGGCTAGGGGTCACATCAGAGCTGCAACTGCCAGCCTGTGTCACAGCCACAGCAATGCTAGATCTGAGCTGCATCTGTGACATATGCTGTAGTTTGTGGCAATGCCGGATCCTTAACCTACTGAGTGAGCCCAGGAAATCAAACCCGCGTCCTCATGGATACTAAGTCAGGTTCTTAACCCACTGAACCACAACGGGAACTCCTGTAGATGACTTTTGAATCAGAATCTTCCTTTTATAGGATTATTGAGGTCATATGACATTCTTTTGCACTGCTGGATCATGTCCTATTTCCTCAGTCAGGTGAGAAAGTATAGAAATCTCTGAAACATGCTGAAGAAATAGCATAAGCTTCTAAGTCAGGAAACTGTACATTTCATTGTTGAAATTTCAGTAAGTATGGTATTCTGGGGAGTTCCTGCAGTGTCACAGAGGGTTAAGGATCCAGTGTTCCAGAAGCTGTAGGGTAGGTCACAGGGAAGAAAGTGTTGGAATGAATAAGAAAAATTTTAAAACCACATGTGAACTTGAATTTACTTGAATGATTGATAATAGTCTAAAGTAATAGTTCCCAAATTATGGTTCTATTTTAACTATGTAGGGTGTTTCATTAAAAATAGATTTTGTAGTTACAACTCATAGGTCTTTTTTATGCAGATTTCTGAGGTAATTTTTATGTTAGAGGTTGGGAAACCACTAGCTAGCAGAACATTTACCAAAAAAGGGACTTTTCAGCCCAGTGAATAATTGGCATTTAATATCAGCTGACCAAAGAATTCACTATGGAGCTTTATTATTCAGCAAGAAGTTGCAGATTTTTGAGGAGTAGGGTTATTTCCAGGATAGTTCGTGATTGGAATACAATGGGTGAATAAATAGCATTTATTTCTTTTCTTCTTTTTGCCTAGGCTCTTCCAGGTCAGCAACACTGCTATTTTCTCAACAAAGATGCTCCTCTTCCAGATGGTAGAAGTCTACAGGGAACCCTTGTTAGCAAAATCACCTTTCAGCACCCTGGCCGGGTTCCCCTTATCCTGAATCTGATTAGACACCAAGTGGCCTATAACACCCTAATTGGAAGCTGTGTAAAAAGGACTATTCTGAAAGAAGGTACTGCCTTTCCTTTTGATACACTTAATGGTAAATAGAAACTTAGTATTCTAATAGTTCTCTAATTTGGTGGCATATCATATCACCTATGGAGCTTTTAAAACTATAGATATTTGGTTTCTATACCCAAATGAACTTTGTTAGAACCTGTAAGAGGAATTGGGAATCTAGTTTAAGCTCCACAAATAATTTTTTTTTTTTTTTTTGCTTGGTTGTTTTTTTTTTTTTTTTTTTTGTCCTTTTTGCTATTTCTTGGGCCACTCCTGCGGCATATGGAGGTTCCCAGGCTAGGGGTCGAATCGGAGCTATAGCTGCCTGCCTACGCCAGAGCCACAGCAAAGTGGGATCCGAGCCGTGTCTGCGACCTACACCACAGCTCACGGCAACATGGGATCCTTAACCCACTGAGCAAGGCCAGGGATCGACCCGTAACCTCATGGTTCCTAGTCGGATTTGTTAACTACTGAGCCACGACGGGAACTCCTCCACAAATAATTTTAGTGGAACCAATCTGTAAATTGGCATTTGGAAACCACTGGGGAGGTTTGTTTGTTTATGTGATAGATTTATTCTTTTTCTACATGTAGTGATATAATTAGGTACCCTGAGGGCCTGAACCTTGCAGCAGATAATATAAGGTATAACTTGGGGTTCTGTAAGAAAAGAGTTCTTAATATCTGAATTTTAAGTTGTTAGGACAGTACTTCCCACTTTTTAGTCCTGTATATTTCCTCTCCCCATTCTTTGGAGAACTTAATTATATTGCTTAAAAAAGGATGAGACCTGTGTCCTGTCCTTTTTCTTCCAGAATTCTGGAATGCTGTTTTTCCATTTACCATTAGAAAATTTGATATGAATTTTGGCTGCTCTAGTTAACGATCATTAATTTTTTACTTTATATGTAAAGCACTTCACTGATAGAGATGTATCAGTACAAATGGTAGGCAAGAAGAAACAGGGAAGGTAAATAGGAGATGTCTTTTATGGGAATAAGAATTACTTTAGGAGTTCCTGTTGTGGCTCAGTGGTTAACAAACCCGACTAGTAACCATGAGGTTTCAGGTTCAATCCCTGGCCTCGCTCAGTGGGTTAAGGATCTCGAGTTGCTGTGAGCTGTGGTGTAGGTCGAAGACATGGCTCAGATCCTGTGTTGATGTGGCTGTGGCTGTGGCTGTGGCATAGGCCGGCAGCTGTAGTTCCGATTGGACCCCTAGCCTGGGAACTTCCATATGCCGAGGGTGCGGCCCTAAAAAAGACAGAAAGACAAACAAACAGAATTGCTTTAGAAACTAGAAATCTTAGAAAGTTGGAGTAATGACATAGAGCATATGCAAGTGTCTTTATGACCCTTCTATTTCATGTATTTCAGTCCTAGGAGATTTTTCCACATAGCTTCATGGCATTTAAAACTGAGTTTTTGTAAGATAGTTGTGAAATTCTATAGAGAAGCATGCTGTCATACACTTTGGCTTAGAAACTAATGATGACAGTTATTTGGCAATAAATATATCATTTTATTGTATTTTATTTTTTAATTTATGGACGCAGTTGCAGCACATGGAGTTTCCAGGTCAGGGATTAAATCTGAGCCACAGCTGCCAACTTTTGCCATGGCTGTAGTAACACTGGATCCTTTAACCCACTGTACCGGGCTGGGGATCGAACCCGCACTTCTGCAGTGACCTGAGCTGCTGCAGTCAGATTCTTAACCTACTGTTCTACAGTGGGGACTCCTAAATATATCCTTTTAGACCATAGCCCCTACATCCATGCTTATCAAACTATGGAATGTATAGCCAACAGCTGTACACTTGTAGAAAGCAGAGTTTTTGGCAGTGGTTCTGATGTCTGCTTATCAGATAAAATGAGAAACTCCTCTTGGGTATGTTTATTTTCAGAATTTATTTTCATGGCAGGGTGTTTATATCTGCCAAGGACCTTCTCAATTTAGGGATTAAATACCTTCGTTTAAAAGAACTGAAGTTGGAGTTCCCATTGTGGCTCAGTGGGTTAAGAACCTGATATAGTGTTTGTGAGGATGCAGGTTCAATCCCTGGCCTTGCTCAGTGCGTTAAGGATCCAGCATTGCCTCAAGCTGTAGTGTAGATTGCAGATGTGGCTCGGATCTGGCATTGCCGTGGCTGTGGCATAGGCCTGCAGCTGCACCTCCAATTGGACCCCGAGCCCAGAAACTTCCATATGGTGCAAGTGCAGCCATTTAGAAAAACAAAAAAAGACCCTAAAGTTTCGTTACTTTGGAGTATTTATAACACAAACTGATAGATTCTTTGGAATCTGATTCCTTCAGTCACCTGTGGATGACACAGAGGGTTATTTTGGGGTGGAGTTGGCACACAGGCGCATATGGAGGTTCCCGCACCAGGGTTCAAATTGGAGTTGCAATTGCTGGTCTACGCCACAGCCACGGCAATGCCAGATCCACGCCGTGTCTGTGACCTACACCACAGCTCATGGCGATGCCACATCTTAAACCACTGAGTGCGGCCAGGGATTGAACCCGCATCCTCATGGATACTAGTCGGGTTCATTACTACTGAGCAGCAATGGTAACTCCAACATAGTAGGTTTTATTTATTAAAAAAAATATGTGGGGAGGAGTTCCTGCTGTGGTGCAGTGGGATTGGTGGCATCTCTGGAGCAACAGGACGCAGGTTGATCCCTGGCCTGGCACAGTGGGTTAAGGGATCAGGTGTTACTGCAGCTGTGGCATAGTTCACAACTGTGGCTCAGTTCTGATCCCTGGCCTGGGAACTCCATATGCCACAGGGGGGCCAAAAAAGGAAGAAAAAAATGTGATGTGTGGGGAGTTACCTTGTGGCTTGGGGTTAAGGATCCAGTATTGTCACGCAGCAGCTTTGATTGCTGCTGTGATATAGGTTTGATCCCTGAGCTGGGGAATTTCCATATACCTCGGGCATGGCCAAAAAAAAAAAAAAAAAAAAAAAAAAAAGCGTGGGATTTAGTTTCCAACGAGGAAGATAAAGAATTTCATAGTTAATTATTACTGATTACTTGTCTCAAGTCTTAATTTTTTTGCTTATTTTCTGATCTTTTTTTTTGCCTTTAGATTCTCCTGGGCTCCTCCAATTTGAAGTGTGTCCCCTGTCTGAGTCCCGTTTCAGTGTGTCTTTTCAGCACCCTGTGAATGACTCCCTGGTGTGTGGTGAGTTATATGGGTGATTAACCACACCTTTCTCCAGGTGGCAGTTTGTTCCCTTTGTCTTTTTTTGAAAAGTCAGAAGCTGAAGCTGAATCTGTCTTAAATACCTCCTATATATTTTGTCTTTCAGTGGTAATGGATGTGCAGGACTCAACACATGTGAGCTGTAAACTCTACAAGGGGCTGTCAGATGCACTCATTTGCACAGATGACTTCATTGCCAAAGTTGTTCAAAGGTAGCACTGGCCCTTTTCCATCAGAGTCCCATTAACAGGTGTATAAGTGGAGTTCCTTTTGTGGCTCAATGGGTTAAGAACAGACATAGTGTCCATGAGGATGTGGGTTCAATCCCTGGCCTTGCTCAGTGAGTTAAGGATCTGGGGTTGCTGCAAGCTGTGGCATAGGTTGTGGATATGGCTCATATCCGGTGTTACAGTTGTTGTTGTATAGTCTGGAGCCCACAGTTCCAATTTATCTCTTAGCCCAGGAACTTCCATATGCTGTAGAGGCAGACTTAAAAAGAAAAAAAAAAAAAAGAAGTGTATAAGGAATGTTGTTTTCAGTATTCAAGTGAATTAGAAATTTAGGAGGAAAGCATTTAGTCACTGCTTTGAATTCACCTATCTCTGCTTTTTAATCCAAAAGCATTATGAGGATTGGTTTTTTTAAATGTCATTATGAAAGTAATAGGATGTAAGGTAGGTAACTTTAGGCCCAGCATTAGGGTTCTTTTATGAGGGAGGGAGCTGAAATAAGATGTAGATATTTTTTCACTTTTCCTCTGTGTCACTTTTTTAACACATGTAACATGTCAAATGGCAGTCTGTGGGAAGACACTTAAGCCAGTCCGCATCCCAAAAGCATTAATGCGGGTTTCAAGATATTTTAGAGCAGGTACCAGTTGTTTGTTTAATAAATAAATTTTATTGGAACACAGCTATGCCAGTTCACTTACATATTGTCTGTGGTGGCTTTTGAGCTAAGATGACAGAGTAGTTGGGTAGAAATCATATGATCCTCAAAAGCTTAAAATATTTTTTATTTTATTTTTTTTGTCTTTTGTCTTTCTAGGGCCACACCCGAGGCATATGGAGGTTCCCAGGCTAGGGGTCAAATCAAAACTGTAGCCGCCAGCCTGTGCCATAGCCACAGCAACGCAGGATCTGAGCCGAGACTGTGACCTATACCACAGCTCACTGCAACGCCGGATCCTTAACCCACTGAGCAAGGCCAGGGATCGAACCCACAACCTCATAGTTCCTAGTCGGATTTGTTAACCACTGAGCCACGATGGCAACTCCTCGAAAGCTTAAAATATTACTGTCTGGCCCTTTAAGAAAGGTTGCTGACATATTCTAGAGCAAACACATTTTAAATATGTTTATGAACATAAATTTATCTGTAGCATAAAATGTGCTTTGCTTTAAAATACGAAAGATTTTCAGGGAGTTCCTGTTGTGGCCCATTGGTAATGAGCCCAACTAGTATCCATGAGGATTTGGGTTGGAACCCTGGCTTCATTCAGTGAGTTAAGTATCCTGCATTGCTGTGAGTTGTGGTGTAAGCACAGATGCGGTTTGGATCCTGTGTTGCTATGGCTGTGGCTGTGGCTGGCAGTTGCAGCTCTGATTTGACCTCTAGCCTGGGAACCTCCATATGCCGCAGGTGCGGCCCTAAAAAGAACAAAAACAAAGATTTCCAATCAACAGTTTTACTTTTCACAGTATAGCTTTTGGGGTGATGTAAGCCACTAAAGTTTAGAACTTGATGGGTTAAGAGATTTTTTTGTGGAGTTCCCTTGTAGTGCAGCAGGTTAAGGATCCAGCATTGTCATTGCAGCGGCTTGGGTGGCTGCTATGGCATCCCAGGCTTGGGAACTTACACAGGCTGTGAGTGTGGCCAAAATTCAAAAGGAGAAGGAGAGATTTTTCTGTGGTTTGTTAAGTAAGATAAATCATGTATCCCATTAATCATATGTGAAGCCCCAAAGGAGGGCATTTTCTTTTTTTTTGTCTTTTTGTCTTTTTGACTTTTCTTCTAGGGCCGCTCCCTCAGCATATGGAGGTTCCCAGGCTAGGGGTCTAATCGGAGCTGTAGCCACTGGCCTACGCCAGAGCCACAGCAACACAGGATCCAAGCCGCGTCTGCAACCTACACCACAGCTCACGGCAACACCAGATCCTTAACCCACTGAGCAAGGGCAGGGATCGAACCCGCAACCTCATGGTTCCTAGTCGGATTCGTTAACCACTGAGCCAACACGGGAACTCCAGGAGGGCATTTTCTTATTCAGTTCATTATTACCAGTTTTGTTTTAGTTCAGTGTGATATTTAATTATTTAGACTCTTGTTTATGGTTGGTTGGTTTTTGGTGATACTTCAAAAGAGGTTGATGATTGCCTACTAGTCCAGATTCTTTTTAGAATGCGTTTACCCAAAGCTCTGGCATTTCATAGAACTGCATCTGCTCTTCAAGATATTTGCCTTACCTGAGAACTGCTTACTGCAAACTTTTGGCATATCTTTAGGTCGCAGGCAAAATTAAAACTTGTTTTCCCAAATGAAAAATTGGTTTCATTTAGCAGCTAGTGAAATGTTAACTTTGCTTTTTTTTCATCTTACTCTACAGATGTATGTCCATTCCTGTGACGATGAGGGCTATTCGGAGGAAAGCTGAAACCATTCAGGCCGACACCCCAGCACTGTCCCTCATTGCAGAGACAGTTGAAGACATGGTGAAAAAGAACCTGCCCCCGGCTAGCAGCCCAGGGTATGGCATGACCACAGGCAACAACCCAATGAGTGGTACCACTACACCAACCAACACCTTTCCGGGGGGTCCCATTACCACCTTGTTTAATATGAGCATGAGCATCAAAGATCGGCATGAGTCGGTGGGCCATGGGGAGGACTTCAGCAAGGTGTCTCAGAACCCAATTCTTACCAGTTTGTTGCAAATCACAGGGAACGGGGGGTCTACCATTGGCTCGAGTCCGACCCCTCCTCATCACACGCCGCCACCTGTCTCTTCGATGGCCGGCAACACCAAGAACCACCCGATGCTCATGAACCTTCTTAAAGATAATCCTGCCCAGGATTTCTCAACCCTTTATGGAAGCAGCCCTTTAGAAAGGCAGAACTCCTCTTCCGGCTCACCCCGGATGGAAATGTGCTCGGGAAGCAACAAGACAAAGAAGAAGAAGTCATCAAGATTACCACCTGACAAACCTAAGCACCAGACTGAAGATGACTTTCAGAGGGAGCTATTTTCAATGGATGTTGACTCACAGAACCCTATCTTTGATGTCAACATGACAGCTGACACGCTGGATACGCCACACATCACTCCAGCTCCAAGCCAGTGTAGCACTCCCCCAACAACTTACCCACAACCAGTACCTCACCCCCAACCCAGTATTCAAAGGATGGTCCGCCTATCCAGTTCAGACAGCATTGGCCCAGATGTAACTGATATCCTTTCAGACATTGCCGAAGAAGCTTCTAAGCTTCCCAGCACTAGTGACGATTGTCCACCCATTGGCACCCCTGTTCGAGATTCTTCAAGCTCTGGGCATTCTCAGAGTGCCCTCTTTGACCCTGATGTCTTTCAAACCAATAATAATGAAAATCCATACACTGATCCAGCTGACCTTATTGCAGATGCCGCTGGAAGCCCCAGTAGTGACTCTCCTACCAATCATTTTTTTCCTGATGGAGTAGATTTCAATCCTGATTTGTTGAACAGTCAGAGCCAAAGTGGTTTTGGAGAAGAATATTTTGATGAAAGCAGCCAAAGTGGAGATAATGATGATTTCAAAGGATTTGCATCTCAGGCACTAAATACTTTGGGGGTGCCAATGCTGGGAGGCGATAACGGGGAGAGTAAGTTTAAAAGCAATAGCCAAGCTGACACAGTTGATTTCAGTATTATAGCAGTGGCTGGTAAGGCTTTGGGTCCTGCAGATCTTATGGAGCATCACAGTGGTAGTCAGAGTCCTTTACTGACCACTGGGGACTTAGGGAAAGAAAAGACTCAAAAGAGAGTAAAAGAAGGCAATGGCACCAGTAATAGTAGTCTGTCAGGGCCAGGATTAGACAGCAAACCAGGGAAGCGCAGTCGGACCCCTTCTAATGATGGCAAAAACAAAGATAAGCCTCCAAAACGGAAGAAGGCAGACACTGAGGGGAAGTCTCCTTCTCATAGTTCTTCTAACCGACCTTTCACCCCACCTACTAGTACAGGTGGATCTAAATCTCCAGGCAGTTCAGGAAGATCTCAGACTCCCCCAGGTGTTGCCACACCACCCATTCCTAAAATCACTATTCAGATTCCTAAGGGAACCGTGATGGTGGGTAAACCCTCCTCTCACAGTCAGTATACCAGCAGTGGTTCTGTGTCTTCCTCAGGAAGTAAAAGCCACCATAGCCATTCTTCCTCATCTTCTGCTTCCAACTCAGGCAAGATGAAAAGCAGTAAATCAGAAGGCTCATCAAGTTCCAAGTTAAGTAGCAGTATATATTCTAGCCAAGGGTCTTCTGGATCTAGCCAGTCCAAAACTTCATCCCAGTCGGGGGGGAAGCCAGGCTCCTCTCCTATTACTAAGCATGGACTGAGCAGTGGCTCTAGCAGCACCAAGATGAAACCTCAAGGGAAGCCATCATCACTTATGAATCCTTCTTTAAGTAAACCAAACATATCCCCTTCCCATTCAAGGCCACCGGGAGGCTCTGATAAGCTTGCCTCTCCAATGAAGCCTGTTCCTGGGACTCCCCCATCCTCTAAAGCCAAGTCCCCTATCAGTTCAGGTTCTGGTGGTTCTCACATGTCTGGAACTAGTTCGAGCACCGGCATGAAGTCATCTTCAGGGTTAGGATCCTCAGGCTCATTGTCTCAGAAAACTCCCCCATCATCTAACTCTTGTACAGCATCTTCCTCTTCCTTTTCCTCAAGTGGCTCTTCCATGTCATCCTCTCAGAACCAGCATGGGAGTTCCAAAGGGAAATCTCCCAGCAGAAATAAGAAGCCCTCCTTAACAGCTGTTATAGATAAACTGAAGCATGGGGTTGTCACCAGTGGCCCTGGGAGTGAAGACTCAATGGACGGCCAGGTGGGGGTGAGCACAAATTCTTCTAGCCATCCTATGTCCTCCAAACATAGCATGTCAGGAGGAGAGTTCCAGGGCAAGCGTGAGAAAAGTGATAAAGACAAATCAAAGGTTTCCACCTCGGGGGGCTCAGTGGATTCATCTAAGAAGACATCAGAGTCAAAAAATGTGGGGAGCACAGGTGTGGCAAAAATTATCATCAGCAAGCATGATGGGGGATCCCCCAGCATTAAAGCCAAAGTGACTTTGCAGAAACCTGGGGAAAGTAGTGGAGAAGGGCTTAGGCCTCAGATGGCCTCTTCCAAAAACTATGGCTCTCCACTCATCAGTGGTTCCACTCCAAAGCATGAGCGTGGCTCTCCCAGCCATAGCAAGTCACCAGCATATACCCCTCAGAATCTGGACAGTGAAAGTGAATCAGGCTCCTCCATAGCAGAGAAGTCTTATCAGAACAGTCCCAGCTCAGATGATGGCATCCGACCTCTTCCAGAATACAGCACAGAGAAGCATAAGAAGCACAAAAAAGAAAAGAAGAAAGTAAAGGACAAAGATAGGGATCGGGACCGGGACCGAGACCGAGACAAGAAAAAGTCTCATAGCATCAAGCCAGAGAGTTGGTCTAAATCACCCATCTCTTCAGACCAGTCCTTGTCTATGACAAGTAACACAATCTTATCTACAGACAGGCCCTCAAGACTCAGCCCTGACTTTATGATTGGGGAGGAAGATGATGATCTTATGGATGTGGCCCTGATTGGCAACTAGGAACCTTACTTTTAAAAACAAAAACATGGCCAGAGAAAAACTAATAGGTGTATAGGCAAATCACCATAAGGGGTGAGTCAGAGAGGTCTGATTTTGTGTTAAAGAATCTTAAATGGCATGGCTTCGACACCGAGTGGGGTGAATTTAGAAAGGCATAGCCAGACCCTACTAAAGAGACCATAGGGTTTGATTCTGGTTACTAAGAATCACTTGTTTCTTTGCCAGAAAAAAGAAAAAAAAAGTTAAAATACCTGCTTATGAAAGGGAGGGGGTGGGAAGGGCTTAGGGAAAGGGAAGGGTGGGAAACAGTTTTGTGGGAAATATTCATATATATTTTTTCTCCCTTTTTCCATTTTTAGGCCATGTTTTAAACTCATTCTAGTGCATGTATTTGAAGGGCTGGGCAGAAAATGAAAAAGCAATACATTCCTTGATGCATTTGCATGAAGGTTGTTCACCTTTGTTTGGGTAGTTGTCCATTTGAGGCATGGGCAAATGAAGGACTTTGGTCATTTTGGACACTTAAGTAATGTTTGGTGTCTGTTTCTTAGGAGTGATTGGGTAAGGAAGATGATTTTAGCTATTTATTTATAATATTTTAACCCTTTATCTGTTTGCTTTTATACAGTGTTTCTTTCTAATTCTATGAGGTTCAGGGTTCAAAATGATGGGAGGCGGGAGAGCAAGGTTTATTTGGTGGTAGGGAGCTTGTAGCTTGTGCTGGTACTGTAGTATCAAGCCCAAGCAAATTAGTCAGAGCCCACCTTTGGAGTTAAGTAGAAAACCAAAATGGTATTTTTGTTTTAGGAGGTTTTTCATAGGGTTCAGACATCATAGGAATATTAGGAGTTAATCTCTTTATGGAGGTATTGGTTTGTAGTTCTTTTTCCTTTAAAGAAAGCTGGGCTGGCTTTTTGGGATGTAAACATGTTTTCAGATGCAGTAAGGTTTAAAAGTGGGACAGCCTCCCTGAACCAGTGGCATGAAAACCATTACAGAATTAATAGTTCTCCTATTGCTACAGTGTGCCAAAAGTCCACATCCCAGCATTTTGTTTGTAGGAGAACTGATGCCATTCCTATGAGCTGGGCTCCTTGTTTCCCTTCATCACAAGGATAAGGAGTCTAGACTTTAATTACTCCAGTGTATGCTCCCTTAGATAAAACAGTAAAAAAATTTGCAGCCATAGTTCACTTACAACAGTTTCAAGCTCACTTGAAGTAATGGGGGCCTGGAATGCTAGGTGGGCATAAAGATAAACCCTTGCTACTATGTAGCAACACAATTGGACCTTTTTGAAGGAATAGGTCTGAGTCTGGATTCTGGGGGACATCAATAAGAAGCCCTTCTCATAAATATAGAAATCCAGGAGACCATTTGAGTGCAACACAAGTTCTCAGTATTTGGAGGGTCCTCTCAAAATTCTGCGGCCTTACTTTGATTTTGACACCTGCACTGTGCCATTCCTGATGATTCCATTCAGGATCTGTATCAGCAGGACGGGGCACGATCCCCAGCACAACTCTTCTGGATTGAAAAAAAAAAAAAAAAAAAAAAAGCCAGGTGATTCATTTGTGTGTGTGTGTATATCATAAATGGAGTGACTTCATCAATAAGAAGATATCTATATTCAGCTCTTTCTGCAGGTTGGAGTTAGCATAGAGTTGGAAAATCAGCTTTGGCTTTCTTTCCTGACTGTCTCTGATTTCCTTTAGTGTTCTCCCTTTTCTGGTCATCAGCTCTCAACAACTCTGCCACTCTTGTGTCCTAAGGTAATAAGAAGTAGGAAACGAAACCTTGCAAAGTGGAGCAAGAAAAGTTATCGGTTACCGTATCAGAGTCAAATGTCTTGGGTGACACTAAGGAGGACATGGGCAAGGTGATACCAGAGTGCTTTATCTTGTGATGCTGATACAGTAGCAGCCTCTCAAACATACAACCAGGTTGGATTTCTCACAAGTTTCTCACCTAGTTTTGAATCCTATCCCATTGGTTTCTGCAGGAGAAAAAAAAAAAAAATTAAATGGTTTTTAAGTTTGTTTTGGTTGGGAAAAATCTTATGGGGAATATACTGCATAGTATCAGGGGCTCAGCTCCCCCAAACAGAGCCAACAAATACCAAAATGAGTAAACTGGGAAGCTTTTTCTCTCTTTCTGTCTTCATCCCAGATCAAAGAATCCCGAGTTAGGATCTGGATGAAGGATAAGCCCCTGAATTGTCGATGGGCACACCCCACACACTGACCCAGCATCTGAACTTGCTTAACAGGGAGCCGGGGCTAAACTGCTTCACCCTGCCTGAGAACCAGGGAGCACTGCATTTCTCCACAGGGTGGAGGAGAAGAGGCAGAATAAACCAAGCCTGGGACACCTCCCTCCTGTCTAGGTGTACTCATTCTCCTGTTCCAAAAGACGGCAAGGACATGAAGTCAACTTCTACCTATCTTCTGCTGCTGGTGTCTTGTGTATTCTTAGTTTGACCTGATTCCTCTTCTGTCCTTTGGCTTCATGTTAGGGGTCCTTGGTCAAAACCTGCTCTGATGTACATGAAGATTCCAGGTTCAAAATCAGTGTCTTAAAACAAGTATTGTAGAGGTGGGGGAGGGGTTAAGCAGGATATAACTGCCAAACTTAAGATTGGTGACTCTTAGAAAGATTTACCTTAAGGCCTGGGTCTGAAAATTTAGTGCAGCACTCTTGTGAATTCTCAAAAGAATCTTTCCAGGGAGCCAGTGAGTCACAGTATCCAGTTGAGTCACTTAAAGCAGACGCCAGTATAGGAAACTCATTATTCACAATCCCTAGGTAATCTCATATTTGTTTACCTTTTTAAAAATCCCCTTCCCTCCCTTATTTCTACCCTTGAGTTAGTTTTTTGAGGGGTAGGAAGTATTTAACATCTCAGAAGCTAGGTTGGGAAACATGCTCAGCTGTAAAAGCTGAGCTTTAAATTTTGAGTTTTAAAAATGTACATCAGGAGCAGTTGGGAGGGGCTTTTCTAAAAAAAAAGTAATCTTTTAAATTTGATTTTCTGTGTGTATGGCCGTTCTGTAAATACTTTGGGGTTTTTCATTTTTTTGAAAGTAGACAAAATCTGTGGGATTTTTTTTCCCGAAACATTACAGAAACCTGTTTATTTACATGCAAATAAATTTCTTTGATAAAAAGCAACATGCCTATGTGTAATAAATTTCTAACTTTTGGATAATTGTTTATTCAGCTTTTTAAAAGTCCAATCAAAAGTATTTTAAAATAACAAAGGAAAAACCTTCCTTGAAATGTGTAACTGGAAAGGATAATTAGGGGAACAGAACTGTGAAAGTTTTCTTCATTTGATTTACCTGCTCAAGCCAGTTTTACTATCTTTTACAGGCCTTAGTCACCAATTGTATCAATAGTTCTTGCTGGGAGAAAAGTTCTGTTAGATGCAACAAAAGGCTGTTTTTATATGGCTGCAGTAAAGCAATCACATTAAAAGTATCTGGGACAGGAGGAGGCTATAACATCTAGATCTGGGTTTGTGGGCCTGAGAATGAGTTACTGAAGCTGGGTTCCTGGGTTCTTTTCTAGGGAAAAAAAAAGTGCTTTCAGAGTTGGGTAATAAGCCTTCCAGCTACAATACGCCTTTTTTTTTTTTTTTTTTTTTTGGACTTTTTAGGGCCTCGCCCGTAGCATATGGAGGTTCCCAGGCTAGGGGTCTAATTAATCAGAGCTGCAGCCACCGGCTTTCACCACAGCCACAGCAATGCCAGATCCATGCCACGTCTGCAACCTACACCACAGCTCACGGCAACACCGGATCCTTCGAGGCCAGGGATCGAACCCGCAACCTCATCGTTCCCAGTCAGATCGTTAACCATTGAGCCATGACGCAAACTCCAAATATGCCTATTTTAAAAGATCTCCAGCACAATTTGCTCTTACAGAACTTTTTTTTTTTTTTTTTTTTTTTTTTTTTTGGCTTTTTAGGGCCAAACCCGAGGCATATGTAGGTTCCTAGGTTAGGGGTCCAATCGGAGCTACAGCTGCTGGCCTACACCACAGCCACAGCAACGTCTTATTCCAGCCTCATTTGCGACCTACACCACAGCTCATGGCAATGCAGGATCCTTAACCCACTGAGCGAGGCCAAGGATCAAACCCACAGTCAGATTTGTTTCCCCTGCAGAACCACATCTCTTAATCAGACAAGCCAGTTACTGAAAGTACAAAGTAACAGGGGTATGAAAATAAACTCATATCTGCTTTGAAATGCAATTGTAAGTCCAGCCAGCACTGCTAGAATTGATGATATAGTTTCCAATGTTTCATATTTGGGATATAATTCCGTAGTTTGTCGCTCTAAGTGTAAACTCATTTCTTAATTCATGGAAGTCAGATCATAAATTTTGAGACTTCAAGGTTTGAGGGCTGGTGTTACTAAAGTACATATTATCATGACACATCCAGCTTCTATAGAAGGAGCCTGAGTCAGAATGAATGTTACTACTGGGCAAGCGCCCCCGCCTACTCGTTCAGACACGCTTGTTTCTCCCGCCAAAGTGGCGTCAGGATCAGGATCTCACCAACCAGAGCCCTGATTGGAGGGCAGGCAGGCCCTAGAGCCCATTGGGTGCCAGCAGCGGTCGGAAAGCAGAGGGGCGGGAGAAGCCGAGGCCTTTCTGCCTCACCCGCCCCCACCTTCACCAAAGCGTGCCCCTCCCCCAGCTAAAGGAATGGTCGCCCAGCTCCAGCACTGCACCCCTTGACCCCAAGGCACGAGGTGCGGCCTCGCCGCATATCCCCAGAGCAGAGGGCAGCGCAATTACCCCCTGTCCTTCTAAACCATGCACAAGGAGATCCACTCCCCGCGGCGGCCCCCTAGGCCTCCCTGCAACACCCGGTAATGCAATCCACGGGGGCGGGGAAGGCGGTGGCGGCGGCGGCAGCGGCGGCGGCGGCGGCATCAGAACAGCCCCAATCTAGAGACGGCCAGAGAGGAGAAAAATGGCTCCAAGCAGGGACCGCCTGCTGCACTTTGGGTTCAAGGCTACAGTGAGTGATAGGGGAAGGGAGTTGGGTGTCTGGGAAGGACATGTGTGCCAGCGCAAGCTACCGGGAAAGCGACAAGACTGAGGGGGCGGGGGAGGACGAGACAGCTCAAGTGCTTGGTGGGTTGGTGCGTGCTGTTTGCCCGCGGATGGGAGAAGGGGGGCTTGGGCGCTGTGTGCAGTTGTCCTGCTTTCCTCTCTCTCACTGGTCTGCGAGCACGCGCACACTCGCTCCCGCCCCACAGCCCCTCCCATACACAAATACACACACAGACATATAGACACTTCCCTGCCTCTTCTTCTTGCGGTGGGCTTGGCGGCCTTGGAGGCGAGGGCGGGCTCACGCCGCCGCCGCCGCGCTCCCGGGCGGATGGTCGCGGGCTGCGCCCCGGGGTGGGGGAGGGGTGGTCCTGCGCTGCTGCCGCCGCCGCCGCCGCGCGCTCCTCCTCCTCCCCCTCCCCACACCGTTCCGAGGCCCGGGCGGTTCTGCCCAATGAGGAGCGGCGTTGCTGGCAGGTGGGGAGTGTTTTTGTTTTGGGTTGAAGTTGAGGCGGAGGAGAGAGAAGAGCTAGCGACAAGCAGTCGTCGCCACCGCCGCGGGAGGCGGAGGAGGCCCTGCGGGATTCAAGAGGTCTCCCCTCCCCGCCGACGGCTCTTGCCCGCCGTTCCTCTGCCTCCTCCCGGTGCCGGAACTCCCGGGCCTGCCCCGGGCCCCCAGTCTTTGCCCTCCACACGCCGCAGCGCCCGGCCCCGGCCGCACCCGCCGGCCCCATGAGGAGGGACGTGAACGGAGTGACCAAGAGCAGGTTTGAGGTGTGCGCTTGGGGGTGGAGGGGGCTAGGGCGGCGTGAGGAAGGCGATTCCCGCTTTCATGCCCCGAAAAATTCGCTCCGCACCGAGCCTCCTCCTTTGCCTGGCGCCGTCATCCCCAGACCGCTGGGGCTGCCAGACTTCTCTCCCCTTTCTCTCGATCTGAGAGCCCAGTGCAGCCCAGCTTCCTTCGTCCTGCGGGCCGATCGCCTCTTACTATTTTGCTGGCGGGCCGGGACCGAGGATTAGCTCTGGCGCCCTAATTCCCCCTCCCCCCAGTATCACTCAGCTTTCCATTCTTTCTTTACACAACCTTTGGCGTGTCTCCCTTCACTCGGCAGAAAAAGCATCACAGCTCTGATCGACCGGAGGGAGCTTGTTTTCTTTTTGCCACCTTCGAGGAGGAAATTATGAGCCAGGGGGCTTATTCTCCGAGTTTGAGAGACCTTGGTTAAACTAGGGAAGTGGAGGTGGGGGACTGAGATGGTGGAGACGACCACGGGTTTTCGGTGCTGTGTTAGGTTAGGGTATTGTTCTGATACTTCCTCTTCTATCCCGTTTAGTCTGTACTTTTGTTGCTCATTGTTTCTGGGAACTCTTCGTTGTGTACAGGCTTTGAGATTGGGACGAAGGTCTGAGAGACTTAAGAAAATCCATTCAAGTCTCTTTGTCTCTAAGAACTTTTCCTCTGGCGAAAGAGATTTATAGTAATGGAATTAAGAAATGGGTGAGGAAATAAAACATCTGAAAGCGTCTTGAGAGTAGTCAGCTTTAGGAAGTGACTCCTTTTGAAAGTGAAGTATTATAACGACAGATGAATTATAGTAGTATAGTAATATACGGGAAGACCCATTGGGGGAATAAGAGAGAGAAAGAAACTTCTACAGCAAGAAGAGTAAATGTTACCTGGCCTTTTTTGGCAGAAAATCAGGCTGACCCGAGGTCACTCACAGCTCAGTGTATCTCACTTGATGTTTTCCTTCATTTCCATTTTAAGGATGAAATTGTAAGACGGTGAGACAAAAGTTTTAGGAAACTTGCCAGCTAGGTTTAGAGGGTGAAATTGTTACCTAAGGGTCTTAGTCTATTCCTGATTTCGGTTAATGCTTTTGGAAAATATTTTAATTTACCCACAAAGATCGAGACAGGAAGTGTTTGGGGGAGTTTAAATTCAGAGCTTCAGAGGTATTGTTGCAGGCCAGGAGTGGAGAAAATCAAGGAACTGGTCTCCTTAGGGTTTTTTTTTTTTTCCCCCTTAGGGTTTCCATGTTTATCTTAATCGTGGGAAAAAAGTATTATAGTAGATATGTTTTGGTGTTTATGCTGCCCTTGATAGCTTCATATTCAGTATTACTGTAAAAATTTAGACGGTCCTTAAAATAACTGTATAGAGGAGTTCCTGATGTAACACAGTGGGTTAAGAATCCAGCTTTGTCACTGCAGCGGCTTGTGTCCCTGCTTTGGCCTGGGTTTGATCCCTTGCCCAGGAACTTCCACATACCGAGGGTGCAGGCAAAAAAAAAAAAATATTACTCCATAGACATTTAGCAGTTAACAAAAATCTTCAAAGGGAAACCCAAATACTGAAGTTTTGAGTGGGAGATAGTAGCCTTTTGCTATTGCAGCCTGTTCTTTATCAAGCTGACTTAATTGACATTCAATTTAAGTGAATTTTGCTATTCACTTTTAGGTTGTGTGAGTAATTGTTGAAAAGAGTTCTTTTATAGTATGTGCTTTAAAATTGCATTGCTGTATCCGGTTTTTATAATTATCTTATATTTTAATTTGTTGTTTATCTGTAATGGTGGTATTAAAATAAGAATTTATCGCTTTATTAAGCATCCCTGTTTACCTTGATTGGTATGTGTGCCTGAAAAGAAGATAAAAAAGGAGGAAAAACTCCTTCTGCAGTGTTCATGATTAAAGTGTTTATTTATAAACAAAAAGCTACTTTTTTATGATGTGAAGTGTTCATGCTGAAATACAAATGAGAAGGGGCTGGAAATATGTGTTAACAAGTTTCGTTATCAAATTATTTCTTAAAATCATTTACCCGTTAATGACCTAATTTACATGTAGTAAAACAATAAACTGGTCTCTTATGAAGTAATAAACTTATTGCTAATTCACTGAAGACATTTTAAATATTTAGTTGCAATGGATAAAAGATGTAGATAGGATAAAGCAGGCTTTTCATATCTAAAACATTCACATCAAAATTTTTTTTTAATTCTTGAAATCACAGGAGGCTTTTCAAAGGACTGATCATATTTTATGATGGTAAGCAGATAGCTCTGAGAATTTTTGTGAGTGCAGGAAATTTCTATAGCAAAAATATCACAACTAACATCACATTAGTTATAGTTAATACAAAAAGTGAAAGATTGTTTTCTTTTTCTTGGCCACATTTTTTTATGGGGAGGAGATAACTAAAGCTTTTTTTTTTTTTTTTTTTTGCCTCCCCGCCCCCCGGGCATGTGGAAGTTACCAGGCCAGGGATCAAACCCATGCTGTAGCAGTGGCCAAGCTGCTACAGTGACAACCCTGGATCCTTAATCTGTTGCACCACAGGGGAACTCTGCTTATTTTTTTAATTCGATTTGTTAAAATCTTTGTATAGGGAATATTCTGTGTATTGTGTCTTTGGATACTGTTTTTTTTTTTGTTTTTTTGTCTTTTTGCTATTTCTTTGGGCTGTTCCCAGGCTAGGGGTCCAATCGGAGCTGTAGCTGCCAGCCTACTCCAGAGCCACAGCAACGCGGGATCCGAGCCGCGTCTGCAACCTACACCACAGCTCACGGCAACGCCGGATCCTTAACCCACTGAGCAAGGGCAGGGACCGAACCCACAACCTCATGGTTCCTAGTCGGATTCATTAACCCCTGCGCCACGATGGGAACTCCTGTCTTTGGATATTGTAACTGGAGGCCACACACTTTAAATCTCACACTCAGCAGTAGAGGTGTAGAAAAATAAACTTAGGTTAAAATCAAAGAAGAGTACCTTAGTTAGCCAGCTGTGTAGCATCCTGTAGAATAGCTAAGTAGATGACTGATGGTTAAAAGAGTTAAAAAAGGAGGCAGATATGTGAAAATCATTGTCCTTTGCTGTATCACTTTGGCATTTAATCCATACAGTAATGACCCTTATAAGTTAACATAATGTATACTGAATTATTTTAGTCTTACAAGTGAAATTAATCATTCAGGAGTTCCCATCGTGGCTTAGCAGGTTCAATCCCTGGCCCTGCTCAGTGGGTTAAGGATCAGGTGTTGCTGTGAGGTGTGGTGTAGGTCACAGACTCACCTTGGATCTGGTGTTGCCTCTGGCTGTGGTATAGGTCGGCAGCTACAGCTACAGCTCGGATAAGACTCCTAGCCTGGGAACTTCCATGTGCTGTGGGTGTGGCCCTAAAAAGACCAAAACAGAAAAAAGAAATTAATCGTTCAGATACTTTTTTAATTATCTTACAGTACACTTTGTTTTGTGGCAAATTTTGATACTTCCTTTCAAATTGAATAATGACTGTTAAATGTGTCTTGTATGCTGGGTGCTCTGAGCTAGATGTTTTACCTCTGTTACTTCTAATTCTCACAATTCTATTTTGAGGAAAGCTAGGCCTTGAGAAGTATTCAAGTTGCACAGCTAGTCTGTGGTGGAGCCAAGATTCCAATCTGCTTTTTTTTTTTTTTTTTCCTCCACTCTATCATTCTGCTCTGTTTTCAGCATAACAGCACAAAAGCCCAGAAAATGTGAGGAAAAGAGCTTTCCTAAAGTTCTGCATCTAGTATTTTTTTGTTTGTTTTTGCTCTCAAGAGAATGCAGCTTTCATTTTAAATGCTATAAATCCAGTGCTGGCCTAACATAGTGAAATTAATGACAGACACCTGTAAATAGCTAGGCTAGCCCTTGAATCCAAGAGTAGATTTTTTTCAGCTAAGCCTTTACCCTTTGTCCTACTCTTAGTAACTCCATTATAAGAATGTAGTACTACTGGAGAAAAACTTCTGTCCTATTTGGTTTTATTAAAAAGTATTATGTTTTTTAAGAAAGTTATAGTGGTAACATTAATTGACATTCATATACCATTTTACAGTTTAATCAGTGCCTGGAGATGTTAAGATTCACATAGTTAGGAAGTGGTAAGTTCTAATTGGGATATATTGAATCCCTGTTCATTATTGGTTTTCATCATACCTCTCTGCTGCTCTGATAAATATATGATATTACAGTTTGTGCAATTAGATTATAGTATTTCTTTGCCTGCTTCATTTTATTGATTCACTTTGTCCAAAATAAGAAAAATCATATAAGTTGTTTTATGGCAGAAAGAACATACGACATTGGGAGTTAAGAGAATGGGTATTTGTTGATCTTGATTTTTGCTACCAACTCACCCCAACTTTGGTCTTCTCTCCACTTCTCTGGTTTGGTCATTTTCCTTCTCTGCAAGAGAAGGGAATTAGAATCAATTATTAAGATTCCTTTTGTTCCAGAGTCCTATGAATCTGTAATTTTTGAGTAAAAGCAGTGGACCATATTTTCTTTGTTGTTTCTTATGAAATAGCCATTCTAATACTTTGGTCAAGTTTGCAGGCCTAGTCACACAGTACAGTTAAGGCTACAGTAATGACCTTTTTTCTCTCTTAAAGTTTTATCTTCCAATCTAAAGAACATTCTGCATAGTAAATAACCCTATTTTCCAAGTTGGTGCATGTGGAAAATGTTATGTATATTTTCCAGTGGGTGAGAGTCATTTGTTTCACTCTATTTGAAAGGCCTTGCAATGGGAAAGAATACTAGTAGAAGTAAGCAGTTTTGTTTTTAACACTTCAGAGATTGGTTGGAATGCAATTATCTAGTAGTATTATAGAAATCTGGGTTTTTTAGACCCGTTCAGACAATTCGTCCTTTTTGAATAATGTTATTGATATTTCTTTATTATATAACCATGGGTTCTTTTAAAGCACAGTACATTATATCATGTACTTATACTGTAGTTATTCATCATTTAAAAATAAACATGTTTATATCTTGTCACTGTCTACATAAGCATTATGTATTAAAAATTATGCTTTCCATTACTTTTTTTTAACTTGGCAAAAACTTTACAAAATGTATTCTTGATATTTAAGTCATACATTCTTAGATGTAATCTATTTATTCATTGAAGATTTTCATTCATTAAATCATTTATTAGATATTGACACTTTTTAAAAAATTGCCATATGGTTGATTTATAATGTTGTGTCAGGAGTTCCCGTCGTGGCACGGTGGTTAACGAATCCGACTAGGAACCATGAGGTTGCGGGTTCGATCCCTGCCCTTGCTCAGTGGGTTAAGGATCCCATGTTACCGTGAGCTGTGGTGTAGGTCGCAGATGTGGCTCGGATCCCGCGTTGCTGTGACTCTGGCGTAGGCTGGTGGCTACAGCTCCGATTCGACCCCTAGCCTGGGAACCTCCATATGCCGCGGGAGCAGCCCAAGAAATGGCAAAAAGACAAAAAAAAAAAAAATGTTGTGTCAGTTTCAGGTGTACAGCACAGCCATATCTATATCTTCATATATATATATATGTATATATATACATATATATATATATGGCATGAGCTTGATCCCTGACCCAGGGATATATATATACTTTTTCAGATTCTTTTTCCTTA
Organism: Sus scrofa; assembly: GCF_054392235.1. Taxonomy (NCBI): domain Eukaryota; kingdom Metazoa; phylum Chordata; class Mammalia; order Artiodactyla; family Suidae; genus Sus; species Sus scrofa. Next base: position 23,157,943 of record NC_139394.1, read on the forward strand.
TAGGATACCACAAAACATCAAGTGCAGTTCCCTGTGCTGTATAGCAGGTCTCCATTGGTTTTCTAATTTATATAAAATATGTTAATCTCAGCCTCCTAATTCATCCCTCCCTCACCCCTTTCCCCTAGAAGTATCCACATGTTCTAGGTCATTTGTCACTTTTAGCTGTTAGTGTCAGTGTTGTTTTTTAAATCTTTTTGTTTTCTTTCTTCTTTCTTTCTTTTTTTGCTTTTTGGTGTCACATCTATATAGCACGTGGAAGTTCCCAGGCTACAGGTCAGAACAGAGCTGCAGCTGCTGGCCTACACCACAGCAACTCAAGGTCCAAGCCTCATCTGCCACCCACACCACACACAGCTCATGGCAATACCAGATCCTTAACCCACTGATCAATGCCAGGGATTGAACCCGTGTCCTCATGGCTATTAGTCGGATTGTTAGCGCTGAGCCATGACAGACGGGAAGTCCCAGAGTTGTCTCTTTTTAAGTCTTGGTTGCATTTTTCTTGAAAATTAATGAGTGCTTTTGTTATTCCTAGCCCTTAGATTACTGTTTTCCACTGGTGACAAGTTAGAAACTAAATTAAAAATTTCAGTAATCTATCTAGTACTGTGGTTTTAGAAGGGTATTTTTAGATGTTCAAAATAAAATACTCCATTATACCAGGAAAATCCAAGGGAGGGAGGAAGAAGAAAGAATGCCCTTAAACTGACCAAATGTAGCTGCTTGTGCATAGTTGTCTTTACACTGTTTTCCTGTTTGATATCCCAGACTTAGTGAATTCTTAGATCAGGCTCCTACCCAAAAGTTGCCTCAGAAAAATGAAGGCATCCAGAGTTCCCATTGTGGCTCAGTGGTAATGAACCCAACTAGTATCTATGCAGACGCAGGTTAGGGATCCGGCATTGCCATGAGCTGTGGTAGGTCACAGACATGGCTCAGATCCCCACTTGCTGTGGCTGTGGTATAGGCTGGCAATTACAGGTCTGATTGGACCCCTAAGCCTGGAAACTTCCATATTCCGCACGTGTGGCCTAAAAAGACCAAAAAAAAGACATCCAACTGTGGTTTTATAGTTTGTCTTAATGCACTTGGACTCGTTTAATAAAAGATTTTAAATTAATATCTAACAATAGGTGGTGGTATTGAACTATGCAGTCGTGTTTGTGCTTGCTTCATATTGCTTAATTATATAACTTTAAAAAGATAGTTGTCTTTCTGTTCAAATGTGGTAAATACAAAACAAATTTGCATTAGCTTTTGAAGACTACTTCTGTTACAGCTTTTGGTGGATGATTATCAAATAACTATTTAGCAGGCATGTGATTTATAGCTAAAGGTAAGTCAGTAACCTCTATTCCCTAACTGTATTTCCTCTAATTTGATTTTATGACATTCTGTTGGCATTAATAAGCTTCATATCTGATGGTTGTAATTGGTTGGAAATATAATTAACCCATTATTGCTGTCTTTTTAAAGTTGCTGTGAGGTGAAATTCATCTATTAAAACATGATAGGCCAGGATTTAGTCAGTTATGAAACAAATATTGGCAATGTCTTCTGTCATATTTGCCCTTGACCCTGGGAATTTCTAGTGAAAACTCAAAAAAAGGAAATAGAATAGTGTGGAAGTAAGTAGTACCTTGATTACTTTGGTGCTGAGACAGAAATTGTATTTAATAACTTAGAGGTGAAGGTTGGCAATTAAATGCCTGCCCTATTTTATATAATCAAATGTACCCCTATTATGGTATTTGTTGGTGAATGTAACTTTCTGATCTACTGGAAGATGCAGCCGTATATAATAATGCAGTCAAATATATATATTTTGCCACACTTGTGGCATGCAGAAGTTCCTGGGCCAGGGATCAAGCTCATGCCACAACAATGACAACACCTGATCCTTAACTGCTAGGCCACCAGGGAACTCCAAATTTCACAATAATTGGAAAGTATAAAGTGGAAAGGCATTCACAGTTTTACTTTTAATTTGCAGTAATTACAATTTGCCATAGGTATAGCCATTCTGAGTACTTTGAGGTGGTTTTACTGTATACAAAATGAGAGACTTCATTTGGCAGGAAGGACAGGCGAAAAGCAAGCAGTAAAAATTCTCTATTAGGACAGGTTTTTAAATGTAGAATACCTTTTATGCTTGTCATCTTTGGTTGACAGTTTAGGCCTAGGGAAAGTCTCAACTGTATCTTGAGTTGCAGTTACAAAGAGCCAGATTTGATTTTTTGTTTGTTTTCTTTTTTCCTTTTTTGAGGTGGGTGGGGAAAAGAAAAAAGAAAAAAAGGGATTTGCAGTTCCCTGCAGATTAACAATTTAATGTTAACTATAAATGTTAGCTGCAAGGTTTTCCAGAGTTTCCTGTTAGAATATGTTATCCTGAGGGAGTTCCTGTCGTGGCTCAGCGGTTAATGAGCCCAACTAAGCATCCATGAGGATGCAAGTTCGATCCCTGGCCTTGGTCAGTGGGTTAAGGATCCGGAGTTGCTGTGAGCTATGGTATAGGTCCCAGATGTGGCTCAGATCCCTAGTTGCTGTGGCTGTGGCGTAGGCTGGCGGCTACAGCTCTGATTTAACCCCAACCTGGAAACCTCCATATGCCTCAGTTTTGGCCCTAAAAAGACAAAAAAAATGTTATCCTTTTTTTTGTCATTTTTTTTTTCTTTTTTCTTTTTGTGTTTGCCTTTTCTAGGGCCGCTCCTGCAGCATATGGAGGTTCCCAGGGGTCTAATCAGAGCTGTAGCCACCAGCCTGTGCCAGAGCTATAGCAACGTGGGATCCGAGTCTCGTTTGCAACCTACACCACAGCTCATGGCAACACCGGATCCTTAACCCGCTGAGCAAGGCCAGGAATCGAACCCGCAACCTCATGGTTCCTAGTTGGATTTGCCATGACGGGCAGTCCTGTCATCTTATTTTTCGAACCAGATCATTTGTATATTGTAAGGTCTTAATTTGAAATTAATTTAAGGAGAGAATGAAAACATTAAGATGATATCTTTGAGATTTTACAAGGGGGAAGAATTAATTTCTGAACTATGAAGTAAGTGTGTATATATATATATGTATATATATGTTTATATACGCATATGCATGTGTATCTGTGACCTTGGGTAAGTTGCCTCTTTGGACCTCCATTGTTTCAAGGAGTTCCTTCTAACATGGAAATTCTGTGATTCTCTGTAAATAAATCCCCCAATTTACTGTAGGTTAGAGATGAGATATTAAGTTTGTTTATTTTGCTTTTTAGGGCCGCACCTGTGGCATATGGAAGTTCCTAGGCTAGGGGTTGAATCGGAGCTACAGCTGCTGGCCTACAGCACAGCCACACAGCAGCGTGGGGTCCAAGCCGCACCTACGCATAGCTTACAGCAACACCAGATGGCTGACCCACTGAGCGGGGCCAGGGATTGAACCTGGGTCCTCATGGATATTAGTTGGATTTGTTTCCTTTGTGCCACTATGGGAATTCCCAGATACGCAGTTTATTGCCCTTGTTCTTACATTTTGCTTATAACTGCTAGTAAACACAAAACATTTAGCCTTTGTGACCTTACCCTATATTCTGCTTTGGATTCCTGCTGATTTTTGCCCTGAATTTTGATAAAAATGGAGATGGGTACTAGGAAAAGAAAAAACCAGAAACTGTGGTAAATGTATATATCACATGTACATGTATACTGTATATACATGTGTATGTATATACAGCTGTGGTATATCTGTCTCACACTTACCAAGGCTTGAGTGAGGAATGGATATGATTGTGTGATGTCTTAGAGTTTAATGTGGTATGATTCAATTTCTTTCTTTCTTTCTTTTTTTTTTTATTTTTGGCCACACTGCAGCACATGGAGTTCCTAGAACTCCATGCTGCATTGGTAGCCCATGCCACAGCTACATTACATTGCAGCTGTGGCAACGCCAGATCCCCCAACCCACTGTGCGGGGCTGGGGATTGAACCTGTGTCCTGGCACTGCAGAGACGCCCTGATCCTGTTGCACCACAGCAGGAACTCCTCAGTTTCTTTAGTTTTTGTTTTGTTTTGTCTTTTTAAGGCTGCACCTGCTGTGTGCGGAAGTTCCCAGGCTAGGGGTCGAGTCAGAGCTGCAGCTGCCAGTCTATACCACAGCAATGCCTGATTCTTAACCAACTGAGTGAGGTCAGGGATCAAACCCACGTCTTCATGGTGTAGGCCGATAGCTGTAGCTGATAGCTGCAACTCCGATTTGACCCCTAGCCTGGGAACTTCCATGTTCCATATGCTGCATGTGCAGCCATGAAAAGGAAAAAAAAAATAGGTGTAAAACCTACTGCACTGGATTATGAAGGTTAAAGTCTGGTTTTTTTTTTATAGCATTGAGCAAATGGTCTGTTGTAAAATCAGGGCTCAGTAAATGATGCCTATTACATTACTTTGTGGAGTGAAAGTGTTTTTAAGTAGACTGTAAAACATTGTTTTAAATGTTTTATTAAACAGGAACACCTATGAATTTTAATCAATCTTGTTGAACAGTAGTAATTTACAGTGTTTCAGTCTAGAGTTTATTTTTTTATTTTATTTATTTATTTTATTTATTTAATTTATTTATTTTTATTCAGTCTAGAGTTTATACTACAACCATTATTGTATTAATTGTTTGGCAAATGTAAATAAATGTCTTCTAAGATGAGAATTGGGCACCAAATTCTAAGTTGACATTTAAAATACTAGATCTGTCAGCTTTTACCCCAGAAACTGGCTGTTCTTCTTTCTGATTTGTAGTAAATAAAGCTCTGGCATGACTGAACCTGGAGAAGTCAGTAGAGATGCATTTATTTTTTTAAAAAGAGCACTGCATAGTTGACACCCTTTCCCCATACTCCTTGTCAGTTTTTTTTTTTTTGTTTTGTTTTGTTTTGTTTTGTCTTTTTGCTATTTCTTTGGACTGCTCCCGCGGCATATGGAGGTTCCCAGGCTAGGGGTGGAATCGGAGCTGTAGCCACCGGCTTACGCCAGAGCCACAGCAACTCGGGATCTGAGCCGCATCTGCAACCTACACCACAGCTCACGGCAACGCCAGACCGTTAACCCACTGAGCAGGGGCAGGGACCGAACCCGCAACCTGATGGTTCCTAGTCGGATTCGTTAACCACTGCGCCACGACGGGAACTCCTTGTCAGTTTTTTTGAAGATTATTTACATGTCCTTCATGTAAAGACACTCATGTTACAAAATTCACATCTTAATTTATTTCTGTAGCCCATTTTTAGGAAAAGAACTTGATAAATTTTGGAAGTCTCCTAGAATAAATTAAAGCATTTATTTATACTGTAATTTTCCTAATATATCATGAAATATTCACTTCAGGAACATAAGGGACTTTAATAGTCAGTATTCTTAGTCACAGCTGACTGGAGTTATACAAAAGCAGCTTCCTAAATCTAGATCTACACAACAACAAAAAAGGCAGTTTTACTGAGGTCAACACATTCCTTAAGAAAGAATAATTGTATTTAGATTATATGTTTCAAAAGGTGGATTATAGGCCCTAAATGACATAAATTTCATCTGAGCTCATCAGTTTCTGGTCCTGGCAGAAAAGTTTGGCCTAAATATAGAAATCAAGATCTCAAGGGACCTAATGTGGGCACTACTCTGACCCAGCGCTGAGCAATGGAGAAAACCACTTACTTTTCTTTGTCTTTGCAGCTCTAAAATCAATTTCCAATATTGATTTCCCTATGTTTGTATTAATACAAGCTTGATTAATATTAAAGATTAAACCTAATATAATGTTGTATGTCAACTACACCTCAATTAAAAAAAAATTAAACCTAAAACTCTTACTTTCGTTTTGGCCCACACCTGCAGCCTGCAGGATTCCCCAAGCCAGGAATCCACACCTGCACCACTCAGCAACCCAAGCCACTGCAGTGACAACACGGGATCTTTAACCCGAGTTACAGTGCCGCAGGACAATTCCTGTAACTTTTTTTTTTTTTTAATAGTTCTTCCTGAGTTAAATGGACATTAAGGAGGAATAAATTTCATTTATGGAAACTTATATAACAACCAGAATGGCTAATCAGAATCACCAGTTTTTTGTACAATACTAATTCTAGAACTCCATGGAGAAATAGATACATATACCATGAATTTGACGTCATAAAATCAATACCTTTTCTTGATTTTAACATTTATCCTATCCTAAATGTTTTAGCCCTAGAAATAAGAGCAATATGTAATGTACAGCACTTAAAATAGTTATTTTACAACATGTCATTTTACATGATCACGAATGAAACCACCACACTCTTAACTGCCTCTTAAGCTACCAAGAACAAATATGTCTGGGAACTTAGCAGAGCCTCTCTGACCTTGTCCAGGGCTGAGAAAAGCTCATGTATAGAAAACCAAGGCATGGTATTGGTAGGAGTTCATTTCTGTTCAAATTTTATTTAGCACCAGCTGTGTGTCAGATATTGGTAGATGTTAGACGTGCAAAGCTGCTCCAAAGCATTTTCTCTGCCTCGGGAGTTAGTAGTTATAATATAATTATTATACTTATAATGTATAATGCCACAAGAGAAAAAACAGTGGATTCTGATAAATAACAGCGATGGCTGTATGTGAGATCGATAAACAGTTTCATGAAAAACATTCACACTTTCTGTGATCCTCAAATAGCTTATATGAGATGCGTTCCATTTTTTTTTTTTTTTTTTTTTGTCTTTTTTTGCTATTTCTTGGGCCGCTCCCATGGCATATGAAGGTTCCCAGGTTAGGGGTCTAATCGGAGCTGTAGCCACCAGCCTACGCCAGAGCCACAGCAACACGGGATCCGAGCCGCATCTGCAGCCCACACCACAGTTCACAGCAACGCCGGATCGTTAACCCACTGAGCAAGGGCAGGGACCGAACCCGCAACCTCATGGTTCCTAGTTGGATTCGTTAACCACTGCGCCACCACGGGAACTCTCGTTCCATTTTATTTAGTGCTTTTAAAAGGAAACAAAGTCCAGTTGACCCCGCTTTGTAAAAATATTAACACTAAGCTATCATATAAAAATTTATTTTAAAAAGGACAAGTATGAATTAATTTATCCTTCTTTTATGGCATTCTCTCCATGTTTATCAGGGATGACCAAGGGAAAAGATAGGCATATTTTCATTAGTGATTTCTTCAGTTTTACTGATAGCTTGTTAGAGAAACCAAGCAGCAGGACTACTAATAATAGAGCTAATCAGGGTAACTACTCTTCTCCAAAACCAGACGTTCCTCAGATTTAAGCAGAAATTAAAACGGCTAGAAAAAGAGTAACAGGAAAGGAACACTTTCACCAGTAGTTCCAGGAATTCATTATATAGTATGTAGTTACACACATTGTTCCATTTGTTTTTGAAACATAGAAAAACTTTTGTTAAGGAATTTGTGAATGACTGAGTAATGCTGACGTTCCTGTACAGAGGGCGTCCTGCTAACCTCCCTTCTGCGGACGTATTTTTAACTATTTTAGCAGGACGCCCTCTGTACAGGAATGGCAGCATTACTCAGTCATTCACAAATTCCTTAACAAAAGTTATTCTATGGCTTTTATACTTAAGCTACTTAATGCTGGGAAACGAACAGCCTTTCAGAGCATCTGCTTTCTTACCTGAAAAAAAATAGCAGAGAAATATCCTCTACCTGCTATACAAGAGATGAATTAACATGAGAAAGAAAAACCACAGGACTCAGATTGGCATTAGGCTGGGAACCAAGGGAGAATATTATATGCTCCACCTTATCTTAATTGGAAACTGTTTTTCTCTTGTCGAATTAGGCCTGGTTACACTAAATTCAGGTTGAAGATGCATAGCCAGCAAATAGTATTTGTAGGTAGTTGTTACCCTTAATGCAAGTAGTAGTAAAAAGGAAATGATCAGATTGAAGTCTGAGTAAAACTTAACTAAGAACTAGCTCAGTAGCAGTTTCTGTTGTGGCTCAATGGGTTAAGAACCCAACATAGCTTGGGTCTGATGTTGCAGTGGCTGTGGCATAGGCCTGCAGCTGTAGCTACAGTTCTACCCCTAGCCCAGGAACTTCCATATTATGCCACAATTGCAGCCTTAAAACAACAACAACAACAACAAAACCCCTGTTTCAGTAAACATTCTTGTAGCTTTTATTTACTGGGGCTGAGTTGGACTATGGCTGATGGCATGCAGTCCTGGGAAGTGTACTGTTATTTTAGCCAGTGTCCACTTCCAACCTCTTGTCTTGAAGTAGCCTCAGGTCCCTCAGTTTAATGTGTTTCAGGGACATGTCTTTCTTAGGCCCACTTTTCTTTTGCAAAAACAGTACGGTTATAGGCCTATGGGGTTAAATGAAATTGTTGCTTCAGTATTCTTGGAAGAGAAGTTAAATTGTAATTTTCTATTCATTTTAAAGTCAGTCTCAAGTGAAAAGTAATTCCTTCATTCCTCTGTTCTCCAGAAGAACAGTTTTCATCTGTTTAATGTGTCATTTTCTAAATTATGTATGGATAAGTTCACATTTTATGAAGAAACAAAATTATACTGGACTTGTGATTTAGAACCTTGCCTTTTTTCTCTTTTAAAAAATTATAATGTTTTGGAGTTCCCGTCGTGGCGCAGTGGTTAACGAATCCGACTAGGAACCATGAAGTTTCAGGTTCGGTCCCTGCCCTTGCTCGGTGGGTTAACGATCCGGCGTTGCCGTGAGCTGTGGTGTAGGTTGCAGATGCGGCTCGGATCCCGTGTTGCTGTGGCTCTGGTGTAGGCCAGCAGCTACAGCTCTGATTCGACCCCTAGCCTGGGAACCTCCATATGCCGTGGGAGCGGCCCAAGAAATAGCAAAAAGACCAAAAAAAAAAAAAAAAAATTATAATGTTTTAATTTATATAAGAAATACATGACTAAATTTCTGTTTAAGGTCAAACACTTAAAGTATGATAAAAATTCTTTATATAGCTCATAATCCTGATCTTTTTCACCTAAAGAGATAAGAACTAGTTTTAAAGTTTTAAACTTGGTGAGTATCCCTGCAAGTTTTTTTCTGTGCTTTTACATAGCTTTAGTTTTCTATACGTGTGTTTACATAAGTGGCCTCATACTGTCAGGATGCTGAAACTTTAACTCCACTATGTCTTAGACACCTGTTAGGTGTAGTTCTCTTCACAACTACTTAATGTTCCATTCCTTGAATATTCTAGTTTATATAGCTAGCTATTAATGGACCTTTAGGTTTTTTCCTTTGTGTTTTAGACAAAAATGAAGTACATGTTCTTGTATATGTACAAGTGTTCCTTTAGGTTAAATACCAAGAAGAGGGTTTTCTGGGTCATAGGGACTCTATAATTATGATTATATTTATTAGATATTGTTGTACTGCCCACGTAGCTTATGTTTTGACCTATAGTATATGAATGAACTTGGTTTCTCCCCATCTTCACCAACATGTGATGTTTCCCAAATTTAAAACTTTTAGTAATAGAAGGAAAATTGTGTTTTGTTTTGTTTTGTTTTTTTGGCCATGCCTGTGGCATGTGGAATTTCCTGGGCCAGGGATTGAACCTGCACCACAGCAGCACCCAAGCCGCTGCAGTGACAGTGCTTGATCCTTAACCCGCTGCACCACAAGAGAATTCCTTATTGTTTTATTTTGTATTTCCTTCATTACCACTAAGTTGAATATCTTTGTGTTTTAGTTTTAGTCTTCTTGGGGTTTTTATCTTGTTTTGTTTTTTTGTGCCACTCCTGTGGAATGCAGAAGTTTCCAGGCCAGAGATCGGATCTTACCACCTGAGCCACAGTAGTGACAATGCTGGGTTATTAACCCACTGGGCCACCAGGGAACTCCAGTCCTTATGTTTTATTGATCACTTGTATTTCTTCCATAATTACCTATTTTATCCTTTGTGTGAATACCTTTGTCACGCATATATTTGCAAAGGTTTCCATTGAATGGGCTTGTGTCTTTGTTTATGTTTACTTTTTGTGTTTATAAAAGAAAGTGGCCCAGAGTTCTGCGCAGCAGAAAGGAACCAACTAGTATCCATGAGGATAGGGTTTTGATTCCTGGCCTCGATCAGTGGGTTAAGGATCCGGAGTTGCCGTGAACTGTGGTGTAGTTCGCAGATGCAGCTCAGATCCTGCGTTGCTGTGGCTGTGGCGTAGGCTGGCAGCTGTAGTTCTGATTGGACCTCTAGCCTGGGAACCTTCATATGCCGAGGGCACGACCCTAAAAAGCAACAGAAACAAACAAAAAAAAGTGTCCTCATCTCAGAATTATAGATATTCTTTGCTATTGTTACATTTTTGCTTTTTAGGGCCATACCCATGGCATTTGGAGATTCCCAGGCTAGGGGTCCAATCGGAGCTACAGCTGTCGGCCTGCACCACAGCCACAGCAACATCAGATCCCAGCCATGTCTTCGACCTACCCCGTAGCTCACGGCAACGTCGGATCCTTAATCCACTGAGCGAGGCCAGGGATCGAACCCACAACCTCATGGTTTCCTAGTCGGATTCATTTCCACTGGGCCACGACAGGAACTCCAATACTTTATAGTTTTTGATGGTGTTACACATGGGCTTTTTTTTTCCTGTTAACATTTTCTGATCGTTAATTCTATCAGCAAATATTTGAGCACTTTCTATATGCCTGATATTGTTGGAGATGCTAAGGATACAAAAGTGAACGAGACACAAAATTCTGCCTTAATGGAGTTTAAAATTTGTGACAGGAGATTGACACAAAATAGATAAAAAAGTACAGCCATAGTGTGTCTGATGCTGATAAGTGCTGTGGACAGGAATGAGGGACAGGAAAGGGAGGAAGGGAGCTGAGCACCATTCATATTTTATATAGAATGGTGAAAGAAGACCTCACTGTTAAGGTTAATCTTTGAGCAGACTAAACGATGGAGTAAGGTAAAACCATTGAGGCAAAGGAATGCAAAAATGAAGGTGGAAGTATATTTGATGTTTTTTGGGAACAGAGTGAACAGGTCAGTCACTGTGGCCCGATCATGGTGAGGTTGGGTAGCTGTGATGGGGAGGAGGTCGGAGAGTGATGATTGAGAATGGGAAAGGAGGGATGGATGGGAGAACAGAGCAGATAATGAATGGCTTTGTTGGCCATTTTAAGCTCTAAGTTTTATTCTGATAAGGGAGGTATAGGGGTTTTTGAGCAGAAGAGGAACATGATGTATCAGGCTTTGAAAGGATCGTTCTTGCTTTGTGGAGAAGTAGTGTATAACTGGTCTTCAAGGTTTTTACAGTAATTCAGAAAAGTAATAGTGGCATCTTTTATGAAGTTGAAGTATAAGAAGTAGTTGGATCCTGGATGCATTTTGAAAGTAGAAATGATTGGATTTATTGCCATTAGAAAGCTATACATTTTGTGTTGATTTTGTGTATTTTTATATCTGATTAAGGTGCTCTCAGCTACAGGTAAAAGAAAACCTTTTTATAGTGGATAAAGTTGTGGGACATATGTGCAGTGGAATACCTCTCAGCCATTAAAAAGAATGAAATGCCATTTGTAGCAACATGGATGGACCTAGAGATTATCATACAAAATGAAGAGAAAGACAAATACCATATGATATCACTTAAATGTGGAATCTAAAATATGGCACAGGAGTTCCCGTCGTGGCGCAGTGGTTAACGAATCCGACTAGGAACCATGAGGTTGTGGGTTCGGTCCCTGCCCTTGCTCAGTGGGTTAAGGATCCGGCGTTGCCGTGAACTGTGGTGTAGGTTGCAGACGCGGCTCGGATCCCGCGTTGCTGTGGCTCTGGTATAGGCTGGCAGCTACAGCTCCGATTAGACCCCTAGCCTGGGAACCTCCATATGCCGCGGGAGCGGCCCAAGAAATAGCAAAAAGACAAAAAAAAAAAAAAAAAAAAAAAAAAAATTAAAAAAAAAAAAAAAAATATGGCACAAATGAACTCAACTACCAAACAGAAACAGACTCAGAGGCAATAGAAAGCAGATTTGTGGTTGTCTAGGAAGAGGGGTGGGGGGGATGGATTGGGAGTTCGGGATTAGCAAATGCAAATTATTATATGTAGAATGGATAAACAACAGGGTGAGGCTGTGAAAATGAATGTATGTATATGTATAACCGAGTCACTTTGCTGTACAGTAGAAATTAACACAGCACTGTATTTTCTAATTTTTATGTATTTATTTATTTATTTGCTTTTTAGAGCTGCATCTACTGAGCCACAACAGGAACTACAACATTGTAAATCAGCTATACTTAATTAAAAAAAATGTTAAGAAAGACCAACGTGTTCACTGTCTCACATTATAAAGTGTCCAAAGCAGAGTTTTTTGCCAGAATTAAGAGCTATGGTTTAAGTTTAGAGGTGGTTTTCAAACTTCAGTTTACCTAATAGTCACTTGGAAAGCTGACAAATCACCTGAGCCCATAAGTTTACATTTCTAAAATATATAAAAGTGATGCCTAAGTAAGGACCACACTGGGTAACACTGACTTGGAGCCTAATAATTAGAAGTATTTGAGCAAAACTGTGGAGCCAGACTTGACTCAAATCTTAGCTCTGCTATTTCCTGTCTAGGTATAAAAATTTCAGCTATATCGTTCTTAAAGAGGCTATTTTTGTTGTTCATTTCTGATTTTATTGTATTACATAAAGTACACTTTTTTTTTCTAGGAGAAAAGTTTTATAAAATACTAAAATTTATATTAATCTGAACTAATTTTACATATCAGTAATCACATTAAATATAAATGGATTATACTCTTCGGAAGAAATTGGCAAAATGAATTAAAAAACAATGCAACGAATGCTGTCTGTTAGAGACACATTTTATATTAAAAGATACAAATAAGTTGAAAGTAAAAGGTTTTTTAAAATAGTAGATACAAATTAAGTGTATTAATGGCTTATATACAGGTTTTTGAAAATTTCTTTGTTGTCAAGCACATCATCAGTTTTGTAAATATTCTGTGTTGAAACAGTGAGATTTTGTTGACTGAATGCTGGGTTTTTTGTTTTTTTTTTTAAACTCAGTGAATTTTATTACATTTATAGCTATACAACGATCATCACAACCCAATTTTATAGCACTTCCATCCCAAACCCCCAGTGCATTCCCTCCGTGCCCCCCAAACCTGTCTCCTGTCTCCTTTGGAAACTGTAAGTTGAATGCTTGGGTTTGATGTGAGAAAAAAGATCGCAGGCACAAAATTTTAGAAAGAGACTGTATTGCATGAAGGAAGCAGAATAGCCCCATTTTCTTAACATTTCTCAAAATTATGTTTTTTTAAAAAATTTATAGCTGATTATGAAATTGTGATGGATCAACAGAGGAGGAAGGCCTCAGGACTCTTGAGGTGGATCTTTTATTTCTGTATTTTAATTTACTTAAAATTTTTTTTAAAGTCAGTTTAAACTTTTTTTTTTTTTTTTTTTTTCTTTTTGCCATTTCTTTGGGCTGCTCCCGCGGCATATGGAGGTTCCCAGGCTAGGGGTCTAATCGGAGCTGTAGCCACTGGCCTACGCCACAGCCACAGCAACGCGGGATCCGAGCCACATCTGCGACCTACACCACAGCTCACGGCAACGCCGGATTGTTAACCCACTGAGCAAGGGCAGGGACCGAACCCACAACCTCATGGTTCCTAGTTGGATTCGTTAACCACTGCGCCACAACGGGAACTCCTAAAGTCAGTTTAAACTTAAAACACTTCAAAAGGGCTGAAAACACTTATGAAAAGTGTTTGTACAGTAAGACATTAGGAATCCATTATTCTTTTAGCGACTTATGTTTTTCTTTTCTTTTTTATTTTGTTTGTTTTTAGGGCCGAACTTGAGGCATATGGAGGTTCCCAGGCTAGAAGCCTGGCCTATACCACATCCACAGCAAAGCAGGAACTGAGCCACATCTGCGACCTACACCACAGCTCACGGCAACACCGGATCCTTAACCCACTGAGCAAGGGCAGGGATCGAACCCGCAACCTCATGGTTCCTAGTTGAATTCATTTCCGCTGTGCCACGACAGGAACTCTAATCCACTGGTTTTTAATATGTTCATGGATATGTGCAAACTGTCACCATAGTCAATTTTGGACCATTTTCTACACCTCAGAAAGAAACTTGTACCCTTTATCTGTTACTCCCTATTCCCTATCACTCCCTTGTTCTTATCAACCACTTATCTGCTTTCAGTCTCTGTAGATTTCTCTTTCCTGGACTTCCATATGAATGGAATTGTATAGTATGTGGTCTTTTGTGACTGGCTTCTTTACTTTGCATAATGTTTTCAAGGTTCATCCATGTTTTAGCATGTTCACCATTTTATGGCTAAATAATCCATTGTATGGATACAGCAAAATTTTTGTATCCATTCATTCATTAACAGATATTTGGGTTGTTTCTACCTCTTGACTATTATGAATAGTGCTGCTATGAATATTCTTATGAATAAGTTTGTGTTTGAAACCTTTTTTCAATTTTTTTGGGTATGTACTTAGGAGTGGAATTGCTGCGTCATGTTATAATTCTATGTTTAGCATTTTGAGGAATGGCCAAACTATTTTCCACAGCAACTGCCCATTTTACATTCCCACCAGCAGTGTACAATGGTTCAGATTTCCATATATTCTTGGAGTTATTCTTTTCATTTTTTTTTTTTAATTATAGATCCTAGTGAGTATGAGGTAACATCTTATTGTGGTTTTGCTTTGTGTTTCCTTGGTGACTCATGATGTTGTTGAGCATCATTTCATGTGTTTTTTGACCATTTATATTTCTTCTTTGGAGAAATGTTTATTCATATTCTTTGCACATTTTAAGTAAAATTGGGTTATTTTTATTTTTATTGTTGAGTAGTAAGTGTTCTTATTTTGAATACTAGCTACAAATATATATATGTTACATGTATATTATTTGCAATTTCTTTGCACGCTTTGTAATTTTTTGTTGAAAACTGAACATGTTGAGTATTAAAATGTGACAACTCTAGAAATCACATTCTTTCCCTTCTTGGATTTGTTGATGGTGCTTATTGTAGTAGTAGTATTGTTTGTTCAGTGCCTTTTTCTGAACTAATTCCCGTAAAGTCTGTGGCCTTGAAATCTCTGTTGCATTAGCTTAGTAGTCAGCTAATGATTGTACAGAGATTTCCTTAACACCTAGAGCCAGAAATGTTCTCAGTCTTTGCTGAGGGCCTCTTTGTACATGTTAGGGCATGCCTTCAACACTCAGCCCGGCGGTTTACAATTATGCCTTAGCCTTTATTTCCTGTTTCTGCAGAGCCTCAAGATCAACCAGAAGTGACAGTTTAGGGCCTTCTTAGGTCCCTCCTGAGCATGCATGGACCCTTCTAGATGCCCAGGAATGTATTGGAGCTTTTCGGTACCCTTAGTGACATGTCATTCTCTCTCCCTTTCCCCTTGAGCTCTTTGGTCGGTCTTTGGTTTGCCCCAACTGCTAACTTTTCCTCACTGTTTGGCAGCAGTGACTAAAACATTTGCCTATAATTATTTTGGACAAAATGGGGTAATTTCTTTAGTACTTAGGTCCTTTTTGAGTCAGGCAAAATAAAGACAAGCCTTTTGAGCTGGTCTTATAGGGAAAAACCAGACAGGTCAAGATAAATAATTACAACACTGTGAAAATACGATCTGTTCTGGTTCCTCATTTACTAGCAATGCAAGCTGTTATTTTCAAGGCTGTAGCAGCTCTGGGAGCTGGAGTAACTTAAAATGCCACAAAGCTCTCTGTTCTTACCAAGATTCAGCCTTTGTTCTTGAATAATACTCCTTGGACTGTTGCAAGTGTTCTGTTAATTTCTGAGTTTCAAAACATTTGATTTTGCCTTTTTTTTTTTTTTTTTGGTTATGTTTATGGAGAAGTGGGATTTCAAAATTCCTCATTCTGCTATTTTTGCTGATATCACCTCTGAGTACACTGTTGATCTGAGGTTTTAGGAAAGACCTGATTCTGGCTCCCTAATTTCAAAATACTCCAATTACACTAAACATGTACTTTTTCAATTTCTAATTTTTAGTCTGTGGAGGTATGATTACAACCACTAGTTGGCCAGGCCTTCTAATTTTTTTTTCTTTTTAGGGCCTCATGTGCAGCATATGGGAGTTCCCCTGGCCTGGGGTCACATCAAAGCTGCAGCTGTTGCCCTACGCCACAGTCACAGCAATGCGGGATTTGAGCTGCGTCTGCAGCCTGCACCACAGCTCACAGCAACGCCAGATCCTTAACCCACTGAGCCAGGCCAGGGATCGAACCTGCATCCCCATGGATACTAGTTGGGTTCATTACCACTGCGCCACAACGGGAACTCCAAAAAAGAATGGTTTAAAGAAATGCTAAGTTTGGTAACCTATAAGGATACTATGGTGGGACCCCAGGGAGGGAAGAGACAGAGAGTCAGCCTCCATTTCAAAAGCGGCAAAATGGAAATAAAGAAGCCAGCTCTTTATTTATTTATTGTCTTTTTAGGGTCACACCTGCAGCATTTGGAGGTTCCCAGGCTAGGGGTCCAGTTGGAGCTATAGCCGCTGGCCTACGCCAGAGCCACAGCAATGCGGAATCTAAGCCATGTATACGACTTACACCATAGCTCACAGCAACGCCAGATCCTTAATCTACTGATTGAGGCCAGGTATCGAACCCACGTCCTCATGAATGCTAGTGGGGTTCATTAACCGCTGAGCCACAACGGGAATTCCGATACAGCAAATTTGACTGGTTGTTGTCTTTGTCCCACGTTATAGAAAAGTATCTTGAGATATCAGTTTAGAGTCAATCCATTTCATTTGAATTCATCTCCTCAGTATAAACCGAATAATTTTCAGTTTTAGATTTATAGGGTATGTAATTAGCTTTTTAAAATCCTAGGATATATACACAAAAACCAGAAATGGTGATAATGACCCAGTATAATGTAGAGGAAATTTGACAAGGAAAGATAGCATCTTAGTTGTAAGACCAGTTATAATCTAGTAATCTTGATATGTGGTTGTTGTGACTTTAGAATGAGTTGAACCTGAGATAGCAAGAAACCATAAAAATCTACACTTTCAATTTAAAGAAGTATTTAGCTCTTTAGTTAGTACAACAAATAATTTTTTTTTTTTTTTTTTTTGTCTTTTTGCTATTTCTTGGGCCACTCCTGTAGGATATGGAGGTTCCCAGACTAGGGGTCTAATCGGAGCTGTAGCCACCGGCCTATGCCAGAGCCACAGCAACACAGGATCCGAGCCGCGTCTGCAACCTACACCACAGCTCACGGCAACGCCGGATCGTTAACCCACTGAGCAAGGGCAGGGACCGAACCCGCAACCTCATGGTTCCTAGTCGGAATTGTTAACCACTGCGCCACAACGGGAGCTCCAGTTAGTACAACAAATAATTTTATGATTTGTCATGTGTAAGGCACTGTGGTCAATCCACTTTCTAAAAGCTTGCGGCCTAGTAAGATAGAAGACAGTCAATACAGTAAGGTACAATTTAAGCTCTATAACAGAACTATAAGCAAGTGCTGGACTATAGGAAAGTGGAACATATCTACCTAGAGATAGGTGGAATTTCTGAAGAGATTGCTCAGGTAAAGCATCCCTTATCCTTGCTGAAGTTCTGAACAAAGAAAACAGGAGTAGCAGATGGCGGTCAAAATATCGCTTGTATTACTAACGGAGATCAAGTTGGAGGATACAGCTTTCAGAATGTGAGCCAAATGTGCCTTTTAACTTAAGATGTCCTTTAAGTTGACCCACCCAGGTCCAAGCAGTGTTGTATTGACTCAAGGCTCCGTTTGCAAGGGAGAGTTTGGCCCTAAATAAGTAGAAAAAGCTTGCTCCACAATTTGAAAAGTAGAAACACAGAGATGAACCAAGTTTGCTCTTCATTCTTCTGAGATTAACTAGTCAGATGATTTCAGATAAGTCACTCAGTCTCTCTATAAGTAAAGAAGTGCAGAGAAGTCAGGAGAGTGTTTTAAAGAAAATTTTTTTTCATGAAAACCTGAAGTGGGAAAGAGGCATTCCCCTCTTACAGAGAGGATCAGTGGTGCTTTTGAACATGAAGTTGGAGCAGAGCATTAAAAAAAAGTATAGGAGTTTCTGTTGTGGTTCAGTGGTAATGAACCCAAGTAGTATCCATGGGGATGTGGGTTTGATCCCTGGCCTGGCTCATTGGGTATTGCCATGAGCTGTGTCTGTCGAAGACGAGGCTCGTAATCTGTGTTGCTGTGGTTGCGGTGTAGGCTGGCAGCTCCAATTCGACCCCTAGCCCGGGAACTTCCATGTGCTGTGGGTGCGGCCCTAAAAAAAAAAAAAAAAAAAAAAAAAAAGATTTCTAGGTAGAAGATTTAAAGCTATAGCGATGAGAAAGTGTAGGCTCTGTTTGAAAAAGAAGTAGTAGTCTAATTTAACTGAGCATTAGAGTTCTTGATTTCATTTGTGTTTTTCTTTGGGAGTTATCAAATGTAAACATTTAGCCCTTGAATAGTAGTTGGCTCAATTTCAAGGTTATTTACTTAAAAGATTATAAAAAGCATCCCTTTCTTGTTTTAAGATAGCAAGGTAAAATTATTTCCAAGCTCTTTCAAAAATCAACTAAAAACAGAATAGAAACTCCATCTTTGAGAGGATGAGACATCTGTAATCCGACTTGTATAGGAAGAAGGAAAGCAAAAAGAAGTAGTAAGTGACCTAACAGAGGAGAGGAAGGATGGTCAAACCCTGTAGAGGAGAGTATTGGCAAGAGGCAGGTCATTATTTGTCTACAGAACCCCTGAAAAGCTTGGGAGTGGAAGCACCATATACCACACATGGAGGCTGAGAACAAGGGGCATTGTCTGAAAATCTGTAATGGGAGATAAATCCTTATCCAACCCACCCCAGTATTCACCCCTTTCACCCTGAGCAGTTGGACAACTGTGCTCAGCCTTATAGAAGTCAGGAGATTGTTCTTTGGAGGAATTGAACTTAAGAAGTTCAGGACCTAGGACCCTAAGCCCAGAGGAGAATGGGGCTTAGATGCCACATGAACAGTAGAACCTCTTAGTCTCCTTCTCTCATCTAGTTCTAGAATTCCATCAGCCAGGTAAGAGATTAGAGTGAGTCTTCCTCCTTAGTAAGGGAACGGCATCAGAAAAAAGCTGAATTTTAAAATTCTGTTGGTGTATCAACAGGCTTGTGTCTAAAAGTACTGATTTTTTTAAAAAATCAGTTTTTTGTTTTTTTACGGCTGTTGGCAAACAATTTCATAAAGTCATTCATGATCAAACTCAGTAAAACTGTCCTAGAATAAAACATATATTCTAGGAAGTCCACAAAAGCCTTGAATTAGTAAAATGAGAGGGAAAAAGAGGAGGATAATGAATAAAAGGTTGCCAACATTATTTTTTTTAATGTATCATATATTAGGAGTTCTCCTGTGCAGTAAGTAGGTTGTGGTGCAGTAAGTAGCTTGGGTCGATGCTGTGACATGGGTTCAATCCCTGGCCCAGGAGCTTCCACATGCTATGGGAGCAGCCAAGAAAAATGTATCCTATCATTGATATTTTATAGTAAAATATAGATTAATTTTTACCAAATCTGAAGTGTATGATCCCAGCATTTAAAGGTGAAATTAAGGGAGTTCCCGTCGTGGCGCAGTGGTTAACGAATCCGACTAGGAACCATGAGGTTGCGGGTTCGGTCCCTGCCCTTGCTCAGTGGGTTAACGATCCGGCGTTGCCGTGAGCTGTGGTGTAGGTTGCAGACGCGGCTCGGATCCCGAGTTGCTGTGGCTCTGGCGTAGGCCAGTGGCTACAGCTCCGATTGGACCCCTAGCCTGGGAATCTCCTTATGCCATGGGAGCGGCCCAAAGAAATAGCAAAAAGACAAAAAAAAAAAAAAAAGTGGAATTAAGGAGTTCCCTGGTGGCTCAATAGTTTAAGGATCTGGTGGTGTCACTGCTGTGGCTCTGGTTACTCTGGAGCATCTCCATGCTATGTGTGTGGACAACAAAATAAAGTAAAGTAAAATAAAAATGGAATTCATTTAGATTTATGAAAAATATCGTTGTCCTGTTATTTTTGTTTTGCCTTGGATCACCACTGGTTTGGGGAGATAGGATTTTGCCAAAGAACAGAGTTATTAAGCCTGTGTTCTAGGCTGAGTCCTAATTTGTTTATACAAGCAGTAATGATACCAGCCAGCTTTTTGAGGGGTTGCTGGGGCAGAACCCCTTGCATGTGGAAGTTCCCTGGCCAGGGAATGAGTCTGAACCACAGCTGTGCCTTACGCTGCAGCTGTGGCAACAAACCAGGTCCTTAACTTGTTGCACCACAGTGAGAACTCACAGCCTGCTTTTCCCTCAGTGTCTACTGATTTTAATTTTGATTCTTTTTTTATGTTTAAGAAAAGTAACTGTGTATGTAAATCTATTTTAGTATATTCTATATTCCTATGTAAATCATATTTCTTTATTTCTGTTGGTTCCCTTTTTGGTTTCTTTTTTGTTTCCAGCTTTATTGAGATATAATTGACATAAAGCATCGTGTAAGTTTAAGGTGTACAACATGATTTGATACATGTATATTTTTACAAAACGATTACCACAATAAAGTTAGTTAACACATCTGTCACCTCACCATTATTTTGTTGTGAGAACATTTAAGATCTACTTTCTTAGCATTTTTATGTATACAGTACAGTAATGTTAATTATAGTCACCATATTATAAGTTAGATTATGAAATTTACTCACCTTATAACTGGAAGTTTGTGCTCTTTGATCACTTTTACCCATTGCCTCCACAACCCCAGACCCTGACACCCACCACCTATGTATGTATGTATGTATGTACAAGTTTTCTTTATCCATTAATCTGTCAGTAGGCACTTGGATTGTTTCCATGTCTTGGCAGTTATAAACAGTGCTGCAGTGAACATGGAGAAGATGCAGATATCTCTTTGAGATAGTGGTTTCATTTCCTTTGGCTATAAACCTGAAGTGGGGTTGCTGGATTATGTGATAGTTGTTTTTAATTTTTTGACAAACCTCTATGCTATTTTATTTTTAAATTTTTTTATTTTCTCATTTTTTATAAAGTTTTTTAGATGTATACTTGATTTACAAGGTTGTGATAATTTCTGCTGTACAACAAAGTGTTACAGTTATATATATACACACATCCATTCTCTTTCAGATTCTTTTCCCACATAGATTATCACAGAATATTAGGTAGGGTTCTCTGTGCTATACGGCAGGTCCCTGTTGGCCAGTCATTCCCTGTACCTCGGGGTGCTAGTCCCAAGCCCAAGTCCATCCACTTGCCTGTCCCCTTTGGAAATCAGAAGTTTTTTAAAGTCTGTGAGTCCGTTTCTGTTCTGCAGAGAAGTTCATTTGTATCCCTTTTTTATTTGTTAATTTATTTTTATTATTATTATTATTTTTTGTCTTTTTGCCTTTTTCTTGAGCTGCTCCTGTGGCATATGGAGGTTCCCAGGCTAGTGGTCTAATCAGAGCTGTAGCCACTGGCCTACGCCAGAGCCACAGCAACGCGGGATCCTTAACCCACTGAGCAAGGGCAGGGATCGAACCCGCAACCTCATGGTTTCTAGTCGGATTTGTTAACCACTGAGCTACGACGGGAACTCCTCCTGTATCCCTTTTTTAGATATGACGTATAAGTGATAGCATATGATGTCTGTCTTTCACTGTATAACTTAACTTGGTATGATGATTTCTAGGTCCATCCGTATTGCTGCAAATGGCATTATTTCATTCTTTTTTATGGATGAGTAATATTCCATTGTATATATGTACTACATTTTTTTTTTATTCATTCCTCCATTGATGGACATTTAGGTTGCCTCCATGTTTTGCCTATTGTAAACAGTGCTTCAGTGAACATTGGGGTACATGTATCTTTTCAAATTATGGTTTTCTCTGAATAGATGCCCAGGAGTGGGACTGCTGCATCATACAGTAATTCTATTTTTAGTTTTTTTAGGAACCGCTGTATTCTTTTCCATAGTTGCACTAATTTACATTCCCAACAGTGTAAGAGGGTTCCCTTTTCTCTGCACTCTCCATCATTTATTGTTTGTAGACTTTCCGATGATGGCCATTCTGGCTGGTGTGAGGTAATAGTTCATGGTAGTTTTGATTTGCATTTCTCTAATAATTAGCAATGTTGAGCATGTTTTCATGGTTTTTTTTTTTTTTTTGGCCATCTGTATGTTGTCTTTGGAGAAATGTCTATAGATCTTTGGCCCATTTTTTGCTTTTTTTTTTTTTTTTTTGTATTGAGCTGTAGGAGGTATTAGTATATTTGGGGGATTAATCCCTTGTCAGTCACTTAATTTGCAAATATTTTCTCCCATTTTGTGGGTTATCTTTTTGTTTTGTTTATGGTTTGCTTTGCTCCATGTTATTTTCCATAGTGGCTGTACCAGTTTACATTCTCACTAACACTGCACCAGGGTTCCCTTTTCTCTGCCTTCTCGCCAGCACTTATTATCTCTTGTGTTTTTGATTATAGTGATTTTAACAGATGTGAGGTGCTATCTCATTGTGGGTTTTTTTTTTTTTTTTTTTTTTTTTTTTTTTTTTTTTTTTGTCTTTTTGCCTTTTCTTGAGCCGCTCCCATGGCATATGGAGGTCCCCAGGCTAGGGGTCTAATTGGAGCTGTAGCCATTATTTTGCATGTGAATATCCAGTTTTCTCAGCACTGTTTATTTTATTTTTAGTTTTTATTCTTTTGCCTTTTTTTAGGGCTGCACCCAAGGCATACGGAGGTTCCCAGGCTAGGGGTCCAATCGGAGCTATAGCTGCTGGCCTACGCCAGAGCCACAGCAACACAGGATCCGAGCTGCATCTGCGACCCACACCACAGCTCACAGCAACGCCGGATCCTTAACCCACTGAGCAAGGCCAGGGATCAAACCTGCAACCTCATGGTTCATAGTCAGATTTGTTAACCACTGAGCCACGACGAGAACTCCTCATTGTGGTTTTGATTTGTGTTTCCCTGATAATGTTGAACACCATTTCATGTATCTATTGCCCATTTGTGTATCTTCTTTGGAAAAAAGTCTGTTCAGATCCTTTGCCCATTTAAAATAATTTTTTTTTTTGCCATCGTTGTCTAAGTTCCTTATGTATTTTGAATAATAATCCCTTATCAGTTTGCAAATATTTTCCTGTTCCATTTTATTGTTTCTTTTGCTGTGCAGAAGCTTTTTAGTTTGATGTAGGTCCCACTTGTTTTTTGCATTTCTTTCTTGTACTTTTGGTGTCGTATTCTAGAAAAATCATTGCCAAGACTAATGTTAAGGAGCATTTTCACTGTTTCCCTCTAGGAGTTTCAGGCCTTACATTTACCTAAGTCTTTAAGCTATTTCCCCCCCCCCCCACCCCGCGCTTTAATCTATTTTGAGGTAATTTTTTTGAATGATGTAATATAGAGATCTTATTTCATTATTTTGCATGTGAATATCCAGTTTTCTCAGCACTGTTTATTTTATTTTTAGTTTTTATTCTTTTGCCTTTTTTTAGGGCTGCACCCAAGGCATACGGAGGTTCCCAGGCTAGGGGTCCAATCGGAGCTGTAGCTGCTGGCCTACGCCAGAGCCACAGCAATGCCAGATCTGAGCCGTGTCTTCGACCTACACCACAGCTCACAGCCATGCCGGATCCTTAACCCACTGAGCAAGGCCAGGGATGGAACTGGCAACCTCATGGTTCCTAGTAGGACTCGTTAACCACTGCTCCACAACGGGAACTCCTGAATTATTTTCTATTTCTGTGAAAATGTCATTGGAATTTTGGCAGGGATTACATTGACTATTTGGATTACTTTGGATGGTATGGACATTTTAACAATATTGTCTTGTTTCTGATCTTAGGGGGAAAGCTTTCAGCCTCTCACTGTTGTGATGTCAGCTGTGGGCTTGTCGTGTATGGCCTTTATTATGTTGAGGTACATTCCTTCTATATCCAATTTATTGATGGTTTTTATCATGAAAGGATGTTGAATTTTGTCAGATGTTTTTTCTGTATCTATTCAGTTGATCACATTTTTGTCTTTTCATTCTATTAATGTGGTGCATCACACTAATTAATTTGCGTATGTTGAACCACCCTTATATCCCAGGGATAAATTCTTGATCATGGTGTATGCTTCTTTTAATGTGCTGTTAAAGTTTGTTTGCTGTTGTTTTATTGAGAATTTTTGCATGTATAGTCACAGGATATTGGCCTGTAATTTTCTTGTAGTTTCCTTCTCTGGTTTTGGTGTCAGGGTAATGCTGACTTCCAAAAATGAGTTTGGAATTGATTTCTCCTCTTCAGTTTTTGGGGAAGAGTTTGAGAAGGAGTGGCATTAATTCTTCTTTATATGTTTGCTAGAATTTTACAGTGAAACCATCTGGTCTTGTGGGGTTTTTGTTGTCGTTAGGAGGTTTTTGATTACTGATTACAGTTTCCATAGAAATAACAAGTAGTTATTTATTCAAATTTTCCTTATCTTCATGATTTGGTCTTGGAAGTGTCTAATAAAGAAACTGAGGAGTTCCCGTCATGGCGCAGTGGTTAACAAATCCGACTAGGAACCTTGAGGTTGCAGGTTCGGTCCCTGCCCTTGCTCAGTGGGTTAACGATCCGGCGTTGCCGTGAGCTGTGGTGTAGGTTGCAGACGCGGCTCGGATCCTGTGTTGCTGTGGCTCTGGTGTAGGCCAGTGGCTCCAGCTCCGATTCAACCCCTAGCCTGGGAACCTCCTATGCCGCGGGAGCGGCCCAAAGAAATAGCAAAGACAAAAAAAAAGAAACTGAAGCACATTAACATTTTGAAGAGTTTATTTGATTAGTAGGTTTAAGGATCTGGTATCTCTGCAGAGGCTTTGGTTGCTGTTGTGGCACCAGTTCGATCCCAGACCCAGAAACTTCTCTCTGCTGCAGGCACAGCCAGAAAAAAGAAAGAAATTATTTGATTGGCTCTATCTTAAACAATCTAATTATCTCCTTGTGAAATTAATAACTACTTTAAGAGTAAATTGTCATGTTTCTAGGAATTTATCCATTTCTTGTAAGTTGTCCATTTCATTGAGGTATAATTGTTCATAGTAGTCTCTTGTGATCCTTGATATAGTTTGTGTGTTTTTAGGGCTGCACCTGCGGCATATGGAGGTTCCCAGGCTAGGGGTCGAATTGGAGCTATAGTTGCCAGCCTGCACCACAGCCACAGCAATGCAGGATCTGAGCCGCATCTGTGACCTACACCACAGCTCATGGGAACACTGGATACTTAATCCATTGAGCGAAACCAGGGATCAAACCTATGTCCTCATGGATGATAGATTCGTTTCTGCTGCGCCACGACAGGAACTCCTTGGTTGACTTTTTATGTAAAAAATTCAGTTAAGTTATATAGCCTATTATAGAGACCTCTTTCTAGATATATATCTTAATTAATAACAGCCTAACATCTAGGTGTATCATGGACCTTTTGTTTAGCTATCTTGTTTATAATAGCACCACTGTTTTGTTCATGGCTGGCCTCGGAAGTCCAGTAGTCTTCCTTGGCCTATTAACTTGGTATCACTTTTCCCTAATGACTTTCTTACAAAGTTATTTCTTCTCTTTCACTTTAAAGAATCTTTGTTCAGAGTTCCGTGGTGACACTGTGGGTTAAGGATCCGGCATTGTCACTACTGTGACTTGGGTCACTGCTATGGTGCGGGTTCAATCCTTGGCCCGGGAATTTCTGCATGAGGTGGGTGTGGCCAAAAAAATTTTTTAAATAAAGAATCTTTGTTTTTATTTAACATTTATTTCTTTGGGTTTCTTTTAAATCTGATTTCTCGCATGCAGTTAGGAAATCTAGAGTACTATGTACTTTGTTTCTTATATTATCTAAAACAAGGGAATGCTTTTTTTTACAAATAAGTAGCATGGCTGTATTAAAATACTATTGCTTTGGAAATATTTCCATAGCAGTGAGATGATTTACAATGTGTGTTTGTGAGTGATGTAAAATTACTCTCTGACATATGTCTTTGAAAATTCCACAGATTTTGCCATTTTTCAATTTCTGGCACATTGACTAAAATTTGTACAGGAACCCTACTTTCCCTTGTTTTACCATTCCCTCTAGCATTTTGGAATATGAGATTCAGTTAAATGTTTGTTAATCCTGAGTCAAATCCCATCATTGCCTATCTACTAGGGTTTTTGTTTGTTTGTTTGTTTGTTTTTTGTCTTTTTAGGCAGCACATGGAAAGCCCCCAGGCCAGGGTTTGAATCAGAGCTGTAGCTGCTGGCCTATGCCACAGCCACAACTCAGGGATCTGAGCCATGTCTGCAACCTACAACACAGCTCATGGCAACACCAGAGCCTTAATGCACTGAGCAAGGCCAGGGATTGAACCTGCGTCCTCACGGATGCTAGTCCAATTTGTTTCCACTGAGCCACAACAGGAACTCCTACTAGTTCTTTTATAAGAATATGATGGAGTGAAGCTGGGGGTGGAGAAGGAAAGGGAAGAATATGTAATTAATTATATTGCCACCTTGGCTTTTTAATTCTTTTGTCTCACTTCATAACTTTAAAAGACATTTTCAGTAGGGCCTGGAAGATTTCCAGGATTGAGCTGTACCCACATTGAATTCCAATCCGTGGTTTGTCAATATCCAGTGGTTTATCAAAGGTCTGGTCTCCTTGGTGCTCTAGAATGTTGCTGGGGATAGCTAAAACTGAATAAGTGGAAGAGATTCTTAACAAAGAACAGAATAAAAGTATACACTAATTCTAGACTGAGAGCAATGAATTGGCAGTGGATATTGATTTTGTTTAAGTAAACAGAAGTCAGGATAAAAGACAGCTTGGAATAGTGAGTCAGATATTAGAAGGTATCCAAAGCAGAAAGTTTGATCTATTGAGTAATGTATCTCTTTTCTAAATGTATCCCTTCCTTGGTGTTTTACTCTAGGGATTTCTTTCTTAGGATAAATTTAGTCGTGAGATGGTGATGCACTGACAGCAATTTTCTTCTAAAAAGCAATTATATTTCTACTAGGGACAAGATGTTGGGTGGAGGAATTACAAACTTATTTTGTTTTAGGTTTATTTAGCCGTAAAAAATGTTTTTCCTCTTAGATTTTAGCAAAAAATAAAAAATGAAAAATAACCCAGCCAACCAGAAAAACATCTGATATTGGTTGAGTGAAAGAATGGCATAATCAGTAAAAATTACTTATAGGAAAAAATAGTTTAAAGATATTTTTCTGCTTCAACTCTAGATTTCCTTATGACAGCTCTTTCTTAATCTCTCCCAGGAATTTTCTTCCCATGAAAAAATTTTATCTAGTTTGGGCTACTTTTGTATGTCTCAGATTTTATTCATATCTAGGAAATTTAGATCGCCAAGTCATAAAATTTTTAAATGTGGAACTTGTTTTTGTAGTTTTTGCTGTCTAACTCTGAAACTTAGTGGCTTGAAACAATTATTCAGCCTGGCAGTTCTTCTGCTGGTCACTCAAAAAGGTTACTCATAAGGCTGCAATCATCTGGTGACTTGACTGGAGATTAAGTGTCTTATGATGGCCTCACTTACAGTCTTGGTGTCACTGTCAGCTGGTACTCTTTCATCATTCAGAAATTTCTTATGTGGTGGCAGGACTGTTTCAAGAGGATAAAGTTTCAGTTAAGGCTTAGCCTTGGAAATTTCGGTGTTAGTCTCACCACATTCTTCTGGTCAGATCAAGTCATCACGTGAACTCAGATACAAAGGGCGGGAAAGCAGACTCCACCAGTTGAAGGGAGGTGCAGCAAAATCCCATTGCAAAAGGGTACTGCAGCAAGAAGATAACAACTCTTTGCAGGCTCTTATTACTAAAGTTCTACCATACATAGCCTGCTTTTTTGGCTCCAATGATTCACATTTTTGTCACATGCAAACCATTCCCTCCTAAGACCTCCAAAGTCTTATCCAAAAACAGATGACCTATGTAAATATGCAAATAAACAAGTAAGGGTGAATACCTGTAATTTGTTCTCTGCATCAGATTTAGAGGTGGATAAGTGTCCTCACTTACAGTTCCTCTTGGTCCAGAGACCTGTGAGCTAAAAAAAAGTTATCTGCCCCTTGGAGTTCCCATCGTGGCGCAGTGATTAACAACTCCGACTAGGAACCATGATGTTGTGGGTTTGATCCCTGGCCTTGCTCAGTGGCTTAAGGATCTGGTGTTGCCATGAGCTGTGGTGTAGGTTGCAGAGCGGCTCAGATCCTGTGTTGCTGCGGCTACAGCTCCAATTAGACCCCTAGCTGGGAACCTCCTTTTGCCTCGGGAGCAGCACAAGAAATGGCAAAAAGACAAAAAAAAAAAAAGAAAAGAAAAGAAATGTATCACATACCTGGAAATAAATGGGCCATATTAGCCAGAACCTACTGTATAGCACAGGAAAATCTACTCAATAGTTTCCTGTATGGGAAAAAGGAATGGATATGTTTATATATATAACTGATTGGCTTTGCCTTATGCTTGAAATTAATACATTGTAAGTTAGCTATAGTCTAACAAAAATTTTTAAAAATAAGTAAATGGGCCATAGACTGAGTTTCTAAGCTTTTCTTTCTTCAGACATTTTAATTGTTATTTTTTGTAACGGTATTCAGTCTGTTGCTGTGTTGATGTCATTTGCCGAATTTAGAGTAACAGTCAATTTGGTTTGTTTCTTTTCCCTTCCCTTTCTTTCCTTTTCCCTTTCCCTTCCACTTTCCTTTCCTCCTTCCCTTTCACCTCCACAATTGCGATACAGAGTGAAAAAAAAAAAAAAGAAGAAGAAGAAGCTTGCTGGGAATTTATAGTCAAAAAGAATATTTCCTGATCCCTTTAGTATAAACAGCATTCATTGGTTCAGGAATTTCTAGGCATTGTGTTGGTTGCTGACTATACCGTGGTGAACTAAACAAGCAAAGCCCCTTTCACCTCAGAGCTTACAGTCTGCTGTAATGGACACCACGCCAGTCCAGAGTGCTTTGGGGTTTCATAGGAGAAGGGATATTCAGTTAGGGTAATTGGAAGAGGTTTCATGGCTTAGACAGCGTCTCCAGTGGGCATTGATCTATTACTGTTGTCAGAATAGGCAAGTTTGGTTGTGCGAGTGCCCTAGAGAAGACAGCGTGAACAAAAAGCACAGAGCCCGTTTGAGGAGAAGCAAGTGGTCCTTCAGTTCTACGTTAGCTCTGTTTTCCTCCTGTTGGTTATATGTATAATAACTATATATAATTAAGTAATAACCTGTATGGGAAAAGTTGCTATGAGTTATAAAATGTACCATTATCTTATGCACCACAAAAAGCTTTTGATTTTAATTTTAAGATGCTTCCTAAATTCAGAAATGTTAAAATGTGAAAAAAAACTTAAAAACTTTTTAATTGTGGAAAAATATGTATTGTAAAAGTTTGCCATCATATCCTTTTTTTTTTTTTTTTTTTTTTATTGTCTTTTTAGTGCTGCACCCACAGCATATGGAGGTTCCTAGGCTAGGCGTCAAATCAGAGCTTTAGCTGCCAGCCTACACCACAGCCACAGCAGTGCAGGATCTGAACCCCATCTTTGACCTACACCACAGCTCACAACAACGCTAGATCCTTAACCCACTGACCGAGGTCAGGGATCGAACCTGCATCCTCATGGATACTAATCGGGCTCGTTAACCGCTGAGCCATGATGGGAACTCATATCCATTTAAGTGTACAGTACACTCACAGTGTTGTGCAACCATTCTCCAGAACTGATTTCATTTTGTGAAACAAAAAATTACCTTTTAAAATAAAAATATTCTTAGCTGTATACATCAGAGGCCCAAATTTAAAATGGCTTAACTGTAATAGAAATTTGTTTTTCTCTCATATGAAAGTCCACAGACACCTCTGCAGTCATCTGCTGGCTTCTTTTCTAGTTTTCTGCTTATCTTTAAAACTGTAGCCATCAACCTCATGTTACAGGATGGAGTCTAGTCATCCTAACCAAATTTTAAGCAGCAAAATTGAGGAAAGAGTAAAGAAGGGGCACAGCCTCTCTCATTAAGGACTCTCCTGATACTGCACACATTACTTTTTCTTACATCTGCTGGCCAACACCTAACAACCTGGCCTTATTCAGCCATGAGGGAAATAAAGTCTTTCCACACACCTGCTAGCTAAAACTAGAGTATTCTCTTACTATAGATGAGTAGAATGGATATTGGGGGATTACTAGTATTCTATGCCAAAATACACATTAAATTTTTTTTTTTTTTTTGTCTTTTTGCTATTTCTTGGGCCGCTCCCACGGCATATGGAGGTTCCCAGGCTAGGGGTCTAATCAGAGCTGTGGCTGCCGGCCTACGCCAGAGCCACAGCAATGCAGGATCCGAGCCGCATCTGCAACCTACACCACAGCTCACAGCAACGCTGGATCGTTAACCCACTGAGCAAGGGCAGGGACCGAACCTGCAACCTGATGGTTCCTAGTCGGATTCGTTAACCACTGCGCCACGACGGGAACTCCATAAATTTTGTATTTCTTTTATAATGCTTGAATAATATAGACTAGACCGTTTAACTTTAACCGTTTTTGAGTTGGTAGCTATATTTTAATTTAATCAGCAGGGGTCACTGTTGAGTAAATATTGCTTTCCTATTTCCTTTGTTCAACCCATCTGCCACTTCCCACCCAGATCCTGAATTTAAAGCCTCTTGAATTGGTTTCCTCTGTCTTTTTTTGTGCATTTAGCATTTAAATTCATTGTGTTAGTAAACTAATCCCTAAAATGTGCCAGAGATTTAAAAACTGATCAGAAAGTCTAAAATAATAGCAAAAAAATTCTTCTTACTATTCAGTAGCTATTAGATGATGTATGTAATTAGTGGTTTGTAACAAGTGGTTTCAAAGTTATAGTTCAGGTGTATAATTTATAGAAAAGCAGTTACAGTTTTAATTTTTTTTTAATTTTTTTTTTTTTGTCTTTTTTGTTGTTGTTGTTGTTGTTGTTGTTATTGTTGCTATTTCTTGGGCCGCTCCCATGGCATATGGAGGTTCCCAGGCTAGGGGTCCAATCGGAGCTGTAGCCACCGGCCTACGCCAGAGCCACAGCAACGCGGGATCCGAGCCGCGTCTGCAACCTACACCACAGCTCACGGCAACGCCAGATCGTTAACCCACTGAGCAAGGGCAGGGACCGAACCCGCAACCTCATGGTTCCTAGTCGGATTCGTTAACCACTGCGCCACGATGGGAACTCCAGCAGTTACAGTTTTATACAAGCAACAATAAATGCTAATATGTGACAAACCAAATCACTTAGATTTTTAAAAACCTGAATATTTAAGAATGTCCTGGAATTCCTGCTGTGGTACAGCAGGGTTGAGGATCCAGTGGCTTCCTGCAGTTGTGGCTGGGATTCGATCCCTGGCCTGGGGACTTCCAAATGGTGCCAATGTGGCCAAAAAAGGAAAAAAAGAAGTCCTACCCCACTAAAGACAGGGCTGTTGCAGCGTCTCTTTGCTTGTCTAGGTGATGATGATGTCCTACCCCAAAACAAATAATTGAGAGAGAACAATGTACTTGCTCTCACGTTCCCCTCCACACCACTTCCTTGTAGTTGTCTGTGGATAGATTATTAAAATACGTAATGATAAATCTGCATGTTAATGTGAAACCAGATAAACTAAGAGTGTCAAATGTTTGAATAGTGAAACATCATCATTTCCAACGATGATGTTCTAAAACTTCGCAAATTTGTTACAGTTCATTATATCCTTGATCTGATTGGTTTTGACACCCTTTATACTTTTTATGCAAAATGCAGAGGTTGGGTTCGGCTGAAATAGTTAGATATCTAAACATATATTCAGTTGCTTCTGTGAAACATTTATTTCACAGACAATACCATGAACTGAAGCAGAAGCTACACATTTAAAATATGTCTCTATCTCTAGGATATTTTCCAAGCTCCATTGCTGTGTCACTTCAAATAATAAAATATCCTAATTATGTTCTAGAACTGTAATTTCTTAAGTCCCAAGATCCTCAATCTATTTTATCTTGTCCATTGGTTCTCAAACTTTAGGAAGTATTAGTATCATGTGGAAGCCTAGCACCCTAGTTCTGATTCTAGATCTGGAATATAGCCCAAGAATTTGTGTTTCTAACAAAGTCCCCTTTTTTTTTTTTAATTGAAGTATAATTGATGAACAATGTGTTAATTTCTGCTGTACAGCAAGGTGACACACACATATATACATATATACATTCTTTTTTATATTCTTTTCCATTATGGCTTATCATAGGATATTTTATATAGTTCCTAGTGCTATACAGTAGGACCTTGTTGATCTCTTTGATATATAATAGTTTACATCTGCTAACCTGGAACTTCAGTCCATCGTCCCCTACCTCCCCCTCCTTGGCAACCACAAGTCTGTTCTCTGTTTGTTGAGTTTGTTTCTGTTTCTTAGATAAGTTGATTTGTGTTGTATTTTATTTTTAAATTTTTTTGGGGGGGGTGCTGGGCCTACAGCATGAGGAAGTTCCCAGGCCAGGGCGCCAACCCTCACTACGGCAGCAAGCCGAGCCACAGCAGTGACAATGTTGGATCCTTAACCTACTGCACTACCAGGGATCTCTGATTTGTGTCGTATTTTAGATTCCACATATAAGTGTTGTCATATGATATTTGTCTTTCTCTGCCTGACGTACTTCACTTCACTTGGTATGTTAATCTCTAGGTCCATCCATCTCGCAAATGGCAGTATTTCATTCTTTTTTATGGCTGAGCAGTATTCTTTTTTTTTTTTTTTAAAGTTTATGTTATTTTATTTTTTTTGTCTTTTTAGCTATTTCTTGGGCCGCTCCCGCGGCATATGGAGGTTCCCAGGTTAGGGGTTGAATCGGAGCTGTAGCCACCGGCCTGCGCCAGAGCCACAGCAACACGGGATCCGAGCCGCATCTGCAACCTACACCACAGCTCACGGCAACGCCGGATCATTAACCCACTGAGCAAGGGCAGGGACCGAACCCGCAACCTCATGGTTCCTAGTCGGATTCGTTAACCACTGCACCACGATGGGAACTCCAGCAGTATTCTATTGTACATATGTAGCAATGTTAGTATCTTTCCACCTGCCTGTTGACTTTCTGTATGTCCTCTTTGGAGAAATGTCTATTAGGTCTTCTGCTCATTTTTCGGTTGGGTTCTTTTGTTGTTGTTGAGTTTTTTGTTTTTTGTTTTTTTTCTTTTTAGGGCTGCACCTGTGCCCTGTGGAGGTTCCCAGGCTAGGAGTTGAATCGGAGCTTTAGCTGCTAGCCTACGCCACAGTCACAGCAACGTGGGATTTGAGCCCCATCTGTGACCTACACCACAGCTCACAGCAACACCAGGTCCTTAACCCCTTAAGCAAGGCCAGGGATCAAACCTGAATCCTTATGGATACTAGTCAGATTTGTTACTGCTGAGCCACGATGGGAACTCCCTTGTTATTGAGTTTTATAAGCTGTTTGTGTATTTTGAAAGTTAAACCTAACAAGGTCCTGTTTGATGATGCTGCTGCTAATCGGGTGACCACAGTTTGTGAACCACTGATCTTACTTTTTCTTGTGATCTTGGAGTAGGATACATACGTGCAGAAAGAAGGAGGAGAGAAGTGTAAATCTGGACAGATCCTGTACACATGATATTTCCCAGATACTCTCAGGACACTGTTCCTTTTTTCTTTTTTTCCTACAGAGACAACAAGATTTGGTCCATTTAGACTGATTTAGGGGGGAAAATGATCTGCTAGGTGTAATTTTTGTTCTTTTTTTTTTTTTTTTTTTTCGTCTTTTTGCCTTTTCTGGAGCCACTACCTCGGCATAAGGAGGTTCCCAAGCTAGGGGTCCAATCGGAGCTGCAGCCGTCGGCCTACACCTTAGCCACAGCCACGAGGGATCTGAGCCACATCTGCAACCTATACCACAGCTCACGGCAACGCCAGATCCTTAATCCACTGAGCAAGGCCAGGGAACGAACCCTCAACCTCATGGTTCCTGGTAGGATTTATTAACCACTGCGCCACAACGGGAACTCCTTTGTTCTTTTTTTTTTTTTTTTTTTTTTTGTCTTTTGTTGTTGTTGTTGCTATTTCTTGGGCCGCTCCCACGGCATATGGAGGTTCCCAGGCTAGGGGTTGAATCGGAGCTGTAGCCACCGGCCTACGCCAGAGCCACAGCAACGCGGGATCCGAGCCGCGTCTGCGACCTACACCACAGCTCACGGCAACGCCGGATCGTTAACCCACTGAGCAAGGGCAGGGACCGAACCCGCAACCTGATGGTTCCTAGTCGGATTCGTTAACCACTGCGCCACGACGGGAACTCCTTTTGTTCCTTTTTTATCTAGAGTTGTACAAGTCATGTGAACCACACATAGCAGGTTTATATTTTTTTATCAATTTAATTACTGTGTATATTCAAGTGAGCAAAGCGCCTTACTGCAGGAGATAGGTAGCATTCAATTAAAAGCTTTGAATATACAAGATAAAGAGCTTAGCATTTCTGGTATAAAAATGATTACTTTTTACATTTTGTGGTTTTGAGTTGGGCATAGTCTAGGGTAATGGGTGTTGAGTGATACTATTTTATACTTACAAACTTCATTTTTGAAGTTCCCCAGGCAGGTTTCAACTTTTGATACGTTAGCTATCTTATAAGACATTGTTGTTTATGGCATCACTCCTACTTTATTTAGGGTATACTTTATGAATCTTTCATGCATTCTTTCCTATAAGTATACCTAGAGACCAATGATCATTATGGTGTAGAGTCTTAGAAACCATGAAATTTGGGGAGAACTTGTTTAGGAGGAAATGTGATGGCTTCATTTTGAAAGTTTACCTTATAGAAGAGGGATATGATTTTCTCTTACTAGCTTCCACTAATGGATAGAGATTTTAGGGAAACAAATTTTTCTTTTCTTGTCTTTTCTTTTTTTGGCAGCTTTTTAGTGCTGCATCCGTGGCATATGGAGTTTCCCAGGCCAGGGGTCAAATTGGAGCTGTAGCCACCAGCTTAGCCACAGCCATAGCAACGCCAGATGCAAGCCGTGTCTGCGACCTACACCACAGCTCATGTTAATGCCAGATCCTTAACCCACTGAGCGAGGCCAGGGATCGAACCTGCGTCCTTATGGGTACTAGTCAGATTCGTTTCTGCTGAGCCATGACGGGAACTCCAGATTATACTTTGATGTCAGATAATTTCCTAAAACATGTAATTGTCAGGCAGTAGCATTATTGATTGTAACATAGTATGTTTGCTACACTGAAACTTGGCTGATGATCCAACTTTACATCACCAAGTCCTGTAGCTTCTTCAAAAACCCTTTTCTGTAGTTTTTTTTTTTTTTTTTTCCTTTTCTTTTCCAACACCCCTGTAACCTTATGGAGACCTGCATCATCTTTTACTTCAACTGTAATTTTATTAAAGTCCTAGCTTATCGGAGTTCCCATCGTGGTTCAGTGGTTAATGAATCCGACTAAGAACCATGAGGTTGCCGGTTCGATCCCTGGCCTTTCTCAGTGGGTTAAGGCTCCAGTGTTGCCACAAGCTGTGATGTAGGTTGCAGATGTGGCTCAGATCCCGAGTTGCTATGGCTGTGGTGTAGGCTGGCAGCTACAGCTCCGATTCTACCCCTAGCCTGGGAACCTCCATATGCCATGGGGGAGCGGCCCAAGAAATGGCAAAAAGAATAAATAAATAAATAAATAAATAAATAAATAAAAATAAAGTCCTGGCTTATCTCTTTACTACCAGTCCAGAATTAGTATTTGCTTATTTCTGTGTTCTTTATTGTAGAGCATGAGCTCCTTAAGTACAGAGATAACATACTACTGCCTTTGTATCTCATTTCCTAGAAAAGTGCCTAATACTTAGAGGGTGTTCAGTAAATGTTCACTGCATGAAGTCAGGAGGCAACTCTGTAACACTTAATAGCAGAGACTGAACATATTCCTCTCAGCTTCAGTGACATCGTATTTCAATTTTTCTTGTGCTTTTTATTAGATATATAGGTATTTGTGATTTTTTTCATGTAACTTATGAGATAAGCCATATAAGTCATGATGTCCTTTGTGGAAGAAATGGTGACACTGTTTAAAAGTACCCATTGTGAGGAGTTGCTGCTGTGGCACAGTGGGTTAAGAATTCGACTACAGTGGCTCAGGTTATTGTGGAGGCACGGGTTCAATCCCTAGCCTGGTGCAGTGGGTTAAAGGGTCTGGTGTTGCCACAGCTGCAGCTCAGGTTGCAGCTGCAGCAGGAATTCAATCCCTGGCCCAGGAACTTCCATATGCCACTGGGTACAGTCATTAAAACAAAAAACAAAACCAGTACCCATTGTGAGCTATTTGATCACTCTATATATCCAGAATGCATAGGTTGGTGGTTATGAAGCATTATTAGTTTTCAGCATAATGTATAAAACTTGGAAAAGATTGTTCCCTATCCTAGGTTTCAGGACACCTCCATGAAGAATGAGTTAGATTTGAAGAATAACCTTACCTTAATGATATTTTTAAATGGTCACTCTGTAGTGATACGATTTTAAGCAAGTAAACCTTTTGTAACTCAGTTTCCTTATATGTCAAATGATGATTAAGGGTAGGATGAGGAGTCAGTACATGAGTTCATAAAATATACCTCAAGAGCACCTGGCATATAATATCCTTCTTACTGCTATTTCATTTTTTCTAAAGACAGGAAACGAATTAAATGTAATTTTTTAGCCTAGAGTCTCTGAAAATATGTGTTTGGTTCACTGTACTTGTCCACCTCCTTCTTAAGAGGATAACCATGTAACTGTTGAGTTGAACATAATAAAATGTTAAGTAATACTTGACACAATGATTTTGTTTTTACAGATGTTCTCAAATAGTGATGAAGCTGTAATCAATAAAAAACTTCCCAAAGAACTCCTATTACGGTAAGTCTAACTTTATGTTGGTTTTGTGTGTGTGTGTGTGTGTGTGTGTGTATCATATCTGCCTGTTTAAAAAATTTTAGGCTTGTTGCCAATTTCAGGTCTAGATTATCTGAATTTTAAAATTTATTGATTCTTTTGTTAAACTATCTTATTCCGTATTTTCTAGATATGAATCAAGATTTGAGTGTTTAATTTAGTAACAATTTCCTCCTACCCTGTTGGTAGCTATATATGGTTTTGTTTATTAGTTTTCCCTTTGCCCTATTATCATATATAATGTGAAAGAGGTAGTATTATTTTAAATTTTATTTTATTATTTTAATACTTTTTTTTTTTTTTTTTGTCTTTTTGCTATTTCTTGGGCTGCTCCCGCGGCACATGGAGGTTCCCAGGCTAGGGGTCGAATCGGAGCTGTAGCCACCGGCCTACGCCAGAGCCACAGCAACGCGGGATCCGAGCTGCGTCTGCAACCTACACCACAGCTCACGGCAACGCCGGATCCTTAACCCACTGAGCAAGGGCAGGGACCGAACCCTTGCTCAGTGGGTTCCTCATGGTTCCTAGTCGGATTCGTTAACCACTGCGCCACAACGGGAACTCCTGTTTTTTTTCTTTTTTTTTTTTTTAAGAATGATTCTAATCCATCCTTCCCTCTCACTTTCTATTCCTAATGTCAAAATGTGTCTGTGAAATGACTTATTTGCAGCAAAATATTACATATACTGAGGCACTGTATAGAAGAGTTATAACCTTTGAAAGATAAAGACAAGTTATTTGAAACTTTCCTATATCATGTTTATGACTTTACCATCCTTATTTGTTTTTTGGGTTTTTTTTTTTTTTTTTTTTTGGCTGCACCTGTGGATGTGGAAGTTCCCAGGCCAGGGATCAAACCTGTGCCACAGCAGCAACCCAAGCCACTACAGTGACAGTGTCAAAGCCTTAACCTCCTGCACCATCCGGGAGCTCCTCACCAGCCGTATTTTCAGTGTGTACAAACTAATTTGGGATCACCCATAACATAAAACACACAGCCTCCCATCTGACTTAGGAATCACCTAGGAAGAAACAGGTGTCTGGGAAGTTATTTTCAGTGCCCATTTGGGGGCACATAATCATATCATTCTTTGTTTACTTGTGCAGAATATCATGACTGAGAAAGGCACACTTGCTTTGCAAATGTTAAAACTTAAGTTTCTGTGCTCAGGGGCATCTACTTCTTGCTTTTAGCTGCTACTGCAGTCTAGCCCATAACCAGCCCAGTCCCTACTGCAGGGTGGAAAATAATCTCTGCCCTTTTGGTGGTAAAGAGTATTCCTGGTGTTGGCATGCTGAGTCTTCCAAGATGCTTAGAAACATAGGCTAAATCCTATAAATATTTATGTAGTACTTAGAATTTGAAGATACTAAGGAAAAAATAACTGAATTTAACTTGGAATTGAGTTTTTCCATGAAAGCAAAACATAACATATGTGCTAGTTGACTATAGGTGGAAGAACATCCTAGACTAACCAGAGCCATTGGAAAATGTATCCTGAACATCTTGCTTATCCCTCAAATTTTAGCTGTCTTTTTTTTTTTTTTTTTGTCTTTTTGCTATTTCTTGGGCCGCTCCCGCGGCATATGGAGGTTCCCAGGCTAGGGGTCTAATCAGAGCTGCAGCCACCAGCCTATGCCAGAGCCACAGCAATGTGGGATCCGAGCCACGTCTGCGACCTATACCACAGCTCACGGCAACATAGGATCCTTAACCCACTGAGCAAGGGCAGGGATTGAACCCACAACCTCACGGTTCCTAGTCGGATTCGTTAACCACTGAACCACAATAGGAACTCCGAATTTTAGCTGTCTTAAAGCAAAATATTTTTAAAACTAGTTATGTTCTTCACTGTTACCAAAAACTGAATACCCTAAGACGTACTTTAATATTTCTTAATGATAATGTCATTGTTCTCAACATTAATGATTATTTTGTGCTATATTGGTTTACCTTAAGACTCAGTAAGAGAGGGAAATATATTTGACTTTTTGGCAATGGCTGCATCCTATTGTGGTTATGTTTTATATTTTGTTGGAATTTTTCAAATTCCTTACTGTGCCCTACAAGACCTCTCATGATCTGACAGGGAAATAACATGATCTAGGTTTATATTTTTAAAGGGTTAGTCTGGGTACTTTCTGCCAACCAGATTGGGGATTGGAGAGCAATAAGGATTTTTTTGTGTGTACCCCCCCACCCCCCACACTTGTGGCATGGAGAAGTTCCCAGGCCAAGGATTGAACCTTCTCCACAGCAGTGATCTGAGCTGCTGTATGGACACCTACAGCTCCTTAACCCACTTTGCCACAGGATAACTCCAGTTTTCTGTCTTTTTTGTTTTTTTTCTTCTTAGGGCCATACCTAAGGCATATGGAAGTTCCCAGGTTAGGAGTCGAATTGGAGCTACAGCTTCCTGCCTACACCACAGCATAGCAACGCCAGATCTGAGCCATGTCAGCGACCTTCACCATAGCTCATGGCAACACCGGATCCTTATTCCGCTGAGCGAGGCTAGGGATCAAAACCCAAGTCCTCATGGATACTAGTCAGGTTCCTCATCACTGAGCCACGACAGGAACTGCTCTGTAATTCTTTGCACTGCAGATATAATTGACATAAAACCTGTTTTGACTTCACTCTAGTATCTTATGAGCTGTAAGATTTATAGTTGCAAAACTGATGGTATTTGGAGGGAGATTGGATAAGGAAGAATTCCCGTGTCTACTCATTTTGTTACCACAAACAGATCTCATTGGCTTTTTCTTACCATTACATGAAGCTATGGGATGGCTGTGGCTTTCTTTAAGGCAGTGGGTCAACTTTTTGTTTAAACCATTTAAGCCAAATAGGAAAGAGGCTTTTGTTTTATCTTTGACCTTACACTAAACAGATAACAATTGATTGGTATCAATATTAATAAATTATATCCAGGGCATTTGTAATGCTTTGAAATTCATTGAAAGTATTATTTCCTTTAAAAGTTTAAATAGCTTGGTAAATACCTTGGGGGAGCTATATGTTAAGACGATGTAAGTGTTGTTATTCATTTTTGTCCACTAATTTTAGCATCCATTGATGTTACCTGAAATACTGTCATGTTTGCCAAGATTTTATATTTTCATAATTCTGCCTTTATATATTAATCTACAAGGAGAAAAATTACATTAGTAGGGCCATAGAATTTATATTTTCTTGTAAATACAGAGCCACAGCCAAGTTACCAATGAAGTAAGAAAGTGTTCTTGTTTCTTCTTAACGGTAACTTACTTTAACTTACTGATTTTCTTACTCCCTTTTGAAGTTTATTGGTAATGCTCTAGCAAGCTGGAATCCTCTGCATGCATAGGGTGAAATTCAGTTAGCAGGATTAACAGTACTTCTTTTCAGAGCAGAACCATATGCATTTATTTAGTAGTACCCCTTGAAAAATGAACGTCAGTATTCATAAGACAAAGATTCATGTGTGTTTTCCAAGGGCTAATGTAAAGTGACTTGTTTCTCAAAGATTCCTGCTGAGGATGGTATTGATAACTGTAAAAATAATGTGAGTGATAAGACTCTTTGAGCCCACACATGCCTTTTTGGCTCTAAAACAAAGTGTAGTTTCAGAATGAGGATTATTATTATAAGAATCTGAAACTTTTTTCTTTTTTTC
Organism: Sus scrofa; assembly: GCF_054392235.1. Lineage (NCBI taxonomy): Eukaryota > Metazoa > Chordata > Mammalia > Artiodactyla > Suidae > Sus > Sus scrofa. The sequence goes on from NC_139394.1 coordinate 23,198,629, forward strand.
TTTTTTTTTTTTTTCTTTTTTGTCTTTTTGCCATTTCTGGGGCCACTCCCTCAGCATATGGAGGTTCCCAGGCTAGGGGTCCAATTGGAGCTGTAGCCTCCAGCCTACGCCAGAGCCACAGCAACACAGGATCTGAGCCGCATCTGCAACCTACACCACAGCTCACGGCAACGCCGGATGCTTAACCCACTGAGCAAGGCCAGGGATCAAACCCGCAACCTCATGGTTCCTAGTCAGATTCGTTAACCACTGCGCCACAACAGGAACTCCTTTTTTCATTAAAACGTAGATGGAAAGAATGAATTGGCTGGGTGGTTTTTTTTCTTTTGTCTAAAATAGATAATCATGCTATGTTGGAGGTCGTCAGGACCACCCCTGGGTTTGGTGATTTACTAGAAGGGCTCAGAGGGCTCAGCATATAGTCGTCATACTCATGGCTAATTTATTACAGGGAAAAGATTCAAAGCAAAATCAGGAAAGGGAAGGGAGTTCCATTATGGCTCAGCAGGTTAAGAGGGCTTAAGGATCCAGTGTTGCCACAAGCAGATGCAGCTCAGATCTGGCGTTGCCGTGGCTGTGGTGTAGGCCGGCAGCTGCAGCTCTGATTTGACCCCTAGTCTGGGAACTTACATATGCCGCAGGTGCGGCCCTAAAAAGAAAGAAAAAGTGGGGGGGAGCTATAATGGATGTTCGCCTCAAACATTATGTTATAGCAAGCTCACATGTAAGACTTTACAGCCAACATTGGAGAGTTCAGAAGATGCTTCCAAGCAAGTGAGACATGAGTTGAGTCTTAAGGGGGTAAGTGGTGGTTAACTAGACACTAAGGGAAAAGGGCATTTCAGATATGAGAGAGATTATTTCCCCTTGTGGATAGAGGCAAAGTGTCTTTGATTCAGGTGTACTGCAAGATTTGCATAATAAATAGTGTTGTAGTTGAGGATTTTTTCCCCTTATGGTTTGCCTGGCAAGCAGACAATTTGTGATATTGTTTGTATTGGAGAATTTATAAACTTTGTGCGTATAGTTAGGAAATTGGACTATGGAACTTCATCTCTTCTGATTTGATTATTTCTTCATAATTGCCATTTGCTAGTTTAATACTTCCAAGTCTAATGTTCCATACTCTGGGGAGTAAATTGGATGTTTTATTTTAGTTCAGTCAGGGAGAGAGTTTATCCTCAAATTTTCTTAGCCAGTTGCAACTCCTTTGCTGCCTTGACATTATGGTAGTAATGGAGTATTAATAAGGTGGACTATTAAGAAGATACGTATTAGGAGTTCCCGTCGTGGCGCAGTGGTTAACAAATCCGACTAGGAACCATGAGGTTGCGGGTTCAGTCCCTGCCCTTGCTCAGTGGGTTAATGATCCGGCGTTGCCGTGAGCTGTGGTGTAGGTTGCAGACGCGGCTCAGATCCCGCGTTGCTGTGGCTCTGGCGTAGGCCGGTGGCTACAGCTCCGATTCGACCCCTAGCCTGGGAACCTCCATATGCCGCGGGAGCGGCCCAAGAAATAGCAACAACAACAATAACAAAAAAGACAAAAAGACAAAAAAAAAAAAAAAAAGAAGATACGTATTAGGCACACTGCCTGTGTGTAAATCGTGCATAAATGTGGACAGACAGAGCTGTTGGTATTTTGACATAAAGAACCCCACCTAACTATGTGAAAATACTTTCTCCCCCTCAAGTCCCATTTGTCTTCCTCTTAAACATCCCAACACCATAAGCTCCCACCAGGCTCAGCTTGGCACTTTGAAGCTGGTTTAATAGCCCTAAAATCATGTCTCTGTCTAGGTCAGCTCTGTCTTGGGGACAGAGGAATATGAGTCTTCTAGGAATGTCCTGGAAGAAAACATTTACAAAATAATCTTAAGAAATCAGGTTTAATTTTGTGAAGACGATCTAAGCAATTTTGTTTTAAACGATCACTTAGTTTCCTGAAGTTTATGTGTTTCTGCATGTTAAATGTATTCAAGGCTTGAATGTAGGAGTTAGCTTGCAAAATACAAGATGACCCAATTAGATATTTGTGACTATTGCTCGTATTTTTGCTTCTACCAACTCTTTTGAGATTTTAATGTATTTTTTACCTCCTTTTTTCTAATTTTTGTTTTTAAATAATTTCAGATTTACTGAAAAGATGCAGAAATAGTTCACAGAATTTCCATAAACCTTTTACTTGGATTCCCCAAATTTTACCTCACTTGTGTTATCATTTTCTCTATTTTTTTTCTGAACCATTCAAGGTAAGTTACAGACCATACTTTCTATCCAAGACTTCAGTGTGTATTTTCTAAAAATAAAGACATTCTGTTACGTAACCACAGTTCAGAATGAGGAAGTGAACATTGATTTCATATTATTATCTAATTTACTGACCTCATCCCTCTTTTACTGATTATCCCATTCCTGCTCTTTATAGTAAAAGGGGAGAAAAAAGACTTTTCTTTCTGAGTTGGGCTGCAGTCCAAGATCACAAGTTGCAATTACCTGTCTCTTCTCTTCAGATGGCTTTAATTTTGAATAGCCCCTCAATCTTTGTCTTTTATAGCCATGATAATTTTATAGATTGTAGGGCAGTTATTTTATAGACTGTCTCTCATGATTCAGTTCAGTTGGTGCAGTTTTATAGGAATGGAATACCACAGAAATGATGTAGTAGCCTTCTCACTGTTCACGTCATAGAAAAAGGTGTCTGTCCATCCCATTAATGTTGATATAACTTTGATCATTTGGTTCGGGTGGCACGTGCCGTATTTCTCCACTGTAATATTACTATTTTCCCTTTATAATTATTGAGTGTCCTGTGGTGAAGTAGTTTGAGACCATGCAAATATCTTGTTTTTCATCAAATTTTGACTCTGTAGTTTGATTCTTGCCTGAAACAGTTGTTACTGTTGTAATTGCCAAATGGTGATTTTCTAATTCTGTCATTACTTCTACATTTTATTTACTAAAGAAGTAAATTTAAGTCCCTTCTATTTCATTTGTTTCTTAATTTATTAATATCAATATAAACTCATGGATTTCCATTTTATTCAGTGTATTGTAATCCTGGTTGTGTTATCCTTGTTTAATGCTCAAAATAGTCCAGATTTAGCCTCTGACAGTTGTAGTCTGTGTTCCTGGAATATATCCCCATTGTTCTTTGATTATATCCTTGGGGGATTTTTGTTTGTGGTTTTTTTTTTTGGCCACACTTGCAGTGTGTGGACGTTCCCAGGCTGCAGTGACATTGCCGGATCCTTAACCTGCTGCCACAAGGGAACTCCTATATCCTTGTTTTTTGACATAGCAAGATTATTCTAGGACCTTCTTACATTTTTCCTAGCCTAGTCCTGGAATCAGACATTTTTATAAGGAGTTTGGGGATGTTTTTTCATGGAGAATGGTATTTAGAAGCTAACATCTCTGCCCTAGCTGTACTTATTGCTACTGGGGCATCAGTGCTTATAGATGAAGCATAGAAATACATATTTAGAGATGGGTGGTGCATAAATGCACATCTTTATGCAATTTTATATCTGTCTATATATATAGATGGATAGATTACTAACATCTCCAATTCCAGTCTGATACCATAGGGCTCATTTTAGCTTTCTTCCTTTCCATATTTATAACTCTCTCGCTCTTTTTTTTTTTTTTTTTTTGTCTTTTTACATTTCTTGGGCCACTCCCGCGGCATATGGAGGTTCCCAGGCTAGGGGTCCAGTTGGAGCTGTAGCCACCAGCCCATGCCACAGCCACAGCAATGCAGGATCCGAGCTACATCTGCAACCTCCACCACAGCTCACGGCAACACCGGATCCTTAACGCACTGAGCAAGGCCAGGGAACGAACCCTCACCCTCATGGTTCCTAGTTGGATTCGTTAACCACTGCACCACGACGGGAACTCCTATTCATACTTTTACTATTAGTTCTACTCATGTTTGGTTGTTTCTTAGATTTTCTATATATTTGTGACCCCTGCCAGAAAAACAAAAACCAAAGCAAAAAAAAAAAAAAAAAAAAACCTCTTCCAATATTTATATTATTTCTTTCCTCATTGCTTTAGCCAGAACCTCCAAAATAAGTGTTGGATGAAAGTGATGTTATTGGTCATTCTAGTCTGGTTCCTAACCTTACCATAGTTTTCAGAATTCCTTCCTCCTTAGACTCTAGGTGTTTTCTCCAGTTGTCTGCTGTCATGGCACAGCTATTATGCTCTTTTTTCTTGTGAGTCTTTGAAACAATCCTTTATGATTTCATTAGGATAAAATCTTAGTGTGGTTTATTAAGGTGAAGAGTATTTTCTTAATCTCAAGTTTATAGAAAAGTTGTAGTGTGGTACAAAAAAACTTTTCTTCCTAAACTATTAGAGTAAATTGCAGACCTGATGTCCCATCAGTAGGTCCTTAATATTTTATTTTGTATTTTCCAATCCAGCACCACATAAGTCTACTTTCCTTCCTTTCCAGATTTGTAACTCCCTTCTGTGACGATGATAAACCGATTGTTGTTGTCCTTAATACGTTTTGTTATTTTTTTTTTTTTCTTTGTCTTTTTTTGTTGTTGTTGTTGCTATTTCTTGGGCCGCTCCCGCGGCATATGGAGGTTCCCAGGCTAGGGGTTGAATCGGCGTTGTAGCCACCGGCCTACGCCAGAGCCACAGCAACGCGGGATCTGAGCCGCGTCTGCAACCTACACCACAGCTCACGGCAACGCCGGATCGTTAACCCACTGAGCAAGGGCAGGGACCGAACCCGCGACCTCATGGTTCCTAGTCGGATTCGTTAACCACTGCGCCACGACGGGAACTCCACGTTTTGTTATTTACTCAGTCTTCCTGATGGTAGTCACCCTCAGACTGCTGCTGCTGCTGCTGCTGCTGCTGCTTCTCTCACAAGGATTCCATCTTTGCCCACACTGGGTTCACGTACCTCGTGCTGGACCATCCCCCTCCTCTTGCCATGGACACTCTTCTACTCTGTTTGGGTTCCAGAACCCATGCTGTGTTTTTCCTCTATGTAGACACCCCTCTTCACCTGGCCCAGACACTGACACCTTATGATAGGTCACTCCAGAGTGTGGACACCCTCAGTTCTTTCAGACTTCAACTCCTTATGCTGAATCACCTGCTTGGATGTGCTTCTCAGCCTTCCCAACCTGTGACAGTCCACTCCAGGCTGTTCCTTTACTGGACTTATCCAATATCTCATGTTAGGTCATCCTCCCCATGGATGCTCTTCTTGCTCATAACTCATCATTTATACTACTCTATTCAATTATGTTCACACAAAAACTTATACATGAGTGTTCATAACACCCTTATTCATAATAACCAAGAAGTGGAAACAGCCCAAATGTCCATTAACTGAAGAATGGCTAGACAAAGTATGTTATAGCTATACAATGGAATATTATTATTCAGCCACAAAAAGGAATGAAGTACAGATAGGTACTTCAGCGTAAATGTGTGATTTAAAACATGTTAAGTGGAAGAAGCCAGACGCGAAGGCCACATACTATATTGGTCCATTGATATGAAAAGTCCAAAGTAGACAAATCCATAGAGATAGGGGTTGTCAGGACTGCAGTAAGGGGGTGATGGGGAATGACTGCTAATGTGTATGGGGTTTCTTTTACGGGTGATAAGAATGTTCTGGGGGTTCCGTTGTGGTGCAGCAGGTTAAGGATATGGCTTTGTCACTGCAGTGGCTTGGGTCACAGGTTTGATCCCTGGCCTGGGAACTTCCACATGCCATGAGTGGGGCCAAAAAAAAAAAAAAAAGAAAAGAAAATGTTCTGAAATTGTAGATAATGATGATTCCACAACATTGTGGATGTGCTAAAACTCACTGGATTGTGCTCTTTAAAAAGGTAAATTTTATGGTATGTGAATTCCCTCTTAAAATATACATATATATTATATAATATATAATATATACACTTATTTTAATTTACAAGATAATATAATTTATCCTAAGTATATAATATATTTGTAAGTATAATTATATAATTATATAATTTTATTTATATAATTTAAAACAAAAAATTCTTCCTTTTATTGGGAAGAAGTGATAGCCTGAACCCCATGGTGATGATAGGCTAGAAAGAAAATGGACTCAATTGGAGATTTTTAAGAGTTATGATTGGCAACATATTTGCTGGTTGACTTGATGTGCTGATAATGGGGGTTGTATTAGAAAGGAGTCAAAGATAGAGTTCCTGTTGTGGCTCAGTGGGTTAAGAATCCAACTAGTGTCCATGAGGATGCAGGTTCGATCCCTGGTCTCACTCAGTGGGTTAAGGACCCAGCATTGCCACAAGCTGTGGTATAGGTCACAGAGAGCAGCTTGGGTCTAGCATTGCTGTGGCTGTGGCATAGGCTGGCAGCTATAGCTCTGATTCAGCCTCTAGCCTGGGAACTTCCATATGCCACAGGTGTGGCCCAAAGAAGGGGAAAGAAAGAAAGAAAGAGAGAGAGTGAAAGAAAGAAGATTGCGGAGTTCTCGTTGTGGCGCAGTGGTTAACGAATCCAACTAGGAGCCATGAGGTTGCGGGTTCGTTCCCTGGCCTCGCTCAGTGGGTTAATGATCCGGTGTTGCCGTGAGCTGTGGTGTAGGTTGCAGATGCGGCTCGGATCCCGTGTTGCTGTGGCTCTGGCATAGGCCGGCGGCTGCAGCTCCGATTCGACCCCTAGCCTGGGAACCTCCATATGCCACTAGAGCGGCCCAAGAAAATGGCAAAAAGACAAAAAAAGAAAAAGAAAAAGAAAAAAGGAAAAAAAAAAAAGAAAGAAGATTGGTAAAAGAACAAGGCTAATGGGAAGAAAATAAAATGAGTTCAATTTTGGTAGTTGCAGCTATCCAAGTAGGAATATCAAAAGGCAGATGTATATATAGGTCTAAAGCTTACCAGCATGACTTGGAAGTCATCAGCATACATGTAGTAACTAAAGGCAAGGAAGGGACTATATTGTGTTTATTTAGCTCTTACAGGATTTACCAGTACCCATGGGAAATAAGGAAGCCAGAAAGAAACGCATAGCCTCTCAGACACCAAAATGAAGAACTTTGGGTCTAAAATATCATGTAGCCTAGTGGTTATCCTATAGATTGGGCAGCCTTGGGTCAGGTGTCCGTCTAGGTTCGGTCAGATTCCAACTTGGCATCATCATCACATGGTGACTGAAGTGGTAGGAGCTCTAACACTTAAAATAATAGTGTCTAGGGAGTTCCCGTCGTGGCGCAGTGGTTAACGAATCCGACTAGGAACCATGAGGTTGCGGGTTCAGTCCCTGCCCTTGCTCAGTGGGTTAAGGATCTGGCGTTGCCGTGAGCTGTGGTGTAGGTCGCAGACGCGGCTCGGATCCCGCGTTGCAGTGGCTCTGGTGTAGGCTGGCGGCTACAGCTCCGATTCGACCCCTAGCCTGGGAACCTCCCATATGCCGCAGGAGCGGCCCAAGAAATGGCAAAAAGACACACACACACAAAAAAAATAATAATAGTGTCTAAAAAATGCATGCTTCAGGCCAGTTGAGCCAAACTTGCTTTCAGCTGCAAGTAATTCCAACTCAATTTTGGCTTAAACAGGGTGTTTATCTCATAGAAAGTGAAATATAAGGATAGGTCAGGCTACCTATATCCTAAGGATAATTGATTTAGGAGCTCTGCGGTGTCATCAGCAGTTTTCTTTCTGTATTCTGCCATATACAATTTCAGCTTGGTCCTAAAGCTGCTTTTCCTTATGGGCCCGGGTAGATGCCAGCAAATACTGCATCAGCATGTGTCTTTGTTCATGCCAAAGGGAGAGATAGCCAGCACTGATACTCCAATAAAGCCTCTTCTCAGATCTCATTAGTCCAAATTGGTTTAGGCCTGAACCAGTCACTGTGACAGGGTTAGACTAATTAACTGGGATGAAATGGATGTTGGAGAGTCAGTCACAGTGCCCAGCACAAGTGGAATGTTGCATATATACCGGGATCATCAGTGTCCTTTAGACGATTTTCCGTGAGTATCACTATAAATGTGAACTTTTCATAAGATTAAGGTAGCACAAAGACTATTTCTTTTCTGGGTCTAGAGTAAAAATAGTCTTAGTTGTGGATTGATGATTAATTCCTATATTTCAAACCGGGTGGATGGGTCGTAGATTTGTCATCCTCTGATGAAAAATGAAAAGCCTAACCATGACTTCACCCCCCAAAAAGCACTATCTACTTTTACACTTAATTTTATTTTTATTTCCTCAAGAAAAAATTATTTTAGTATGTGAGCAAATGGTTCAATGAGTTGCTCAAAATTCCTGCCACAGTTCATATCTAAGATGACTGGAAGGTGATTCTGCCAGTTGCTTACTGTGGTCAAAGCCTCATTAACATTCCCATTGCATCTCATTTAGAAAGAGAGAACTGCCCAGTCAGCTTGTCTCATTAGTAATAGTAATAGTTACTTGGACACCTAAGAAACTAAATGATTTAGTATGCTGCATGGAATTACCAGATATGAATAGATTAGGTTTGTATAATTTATGCTGAATATAATCCCTTGGAAATAAGTCCATTATAGCTACAGGTAGCATGCATTGCCTCTAGCAGAGTTCCTCACAAGAACATGGATAATAATCATAATGTCATAATTGTACCCGAAGTCCTCTTACATAAAACAGAGGCCTAGCAAACCTACATCTATAGTCTGATAATAAGAACACTGACATACAGTTATTGGGTTTGTTTTGGTTTGGTTTATTTTGGTTTTGGCCATGCCTGTAGCATATGAAAGTTCCTGAGCCAGGCGTCCAACCTGTGCCACAGCAGTGACCCAAGCCACTGCAGTGACAATACCCTAATTTCAGAGCAAGATTTAACGTTATGTGGCCAAAGATCTGAATCTAGCGCCTTAAATTTTTTTTTAACAAATAGGTACGAATTACTCATGAGCCCAATACTTTAAAAAACCGTAAATAAAAAGTAATAAACAAATGGCTTCCTTACGCCTGCTGTCTCAACAACGTTCCTGCAAAAGCCTATTTTCCCCTGCAAAGGTAACATATATCTTCTTGTATCTAGATATAGGATATTTGCAATACTTTGATGCATGTGTTCATATTTTACATTTTTCACAAGTGAAAACATGATATAAAGACTGTTCTACAACTAGTTTCTGTTTCTTTCTTTCTTTTTTTTTTTTTTTCTTTTTAGGGTCACACCCACAGCATATGGAAGTTCCCAGGCTAGGGGTCAAATCAGCTGTAGCTGCTGGCTTATGTCACAGCCACAGCAACCCAGGATCCAAGCCATATCTGCGACCTAAACCACAGCTCATGGCAATGCCGGATCCTTAACCCACTGAGCGAGGCCAGGGATCAAACCCACAACGTCATGGTTCCTAGTGAGATTTGTTAACCACTGCTCCAGGACGGGAACTCCCTAGTTTTTGTTTCTGTATTTAACAGTCATTGACATCTTCTTAGGTTGGTTCATGTAACTATCTCATTCTTTCTAATGGCTGCTAAGTTTTTGGTTTTTGTTTTTGTACCATAATATATTTAAGCATTTTTTTTTGTATTGATGCATATTAACATTATTCTCTCTCTCTCTCTCTTTTTTTTTTGCTTTTTAGGGCCGTACCTGCAGCATATGGAGGTTCCCCGGGCTAAGGGTCCAATCAGAGCTGTAGCTCCCAGCCTATGCAACAGCCACAGCCACAGCCACACCAGATCCCAGCTACATCTGCAACCTACACCACGGCTCACGGCAACGCCTGGTCCTTAACCTGCTGAGTGAAGCTAGGGATCGAACCTGCAACCTCATGGTTCCTAGTCGGATTTGTTTCCGCTGCACCATAACGGGAACTCCATCTTTACTCATACTTTTGCATCTACAGGATATAGTGTGTGTGTTTTATTTTAATGGGCACTATCAAATTACTCTTTGAAGAAGTTGTGCCCATAGATATCCCCATGATATAAGCGGAGTTACTCATTTTGTTACACCCACTCCAGGACTACATTATGCTTTTTGCTTTGTTTAATGAAAAGAACTATATTAAGTTAAAGAGGTATTGCACAAGAAGATTTTGGATATTTGTCGTAAGAAAAGGAAAGTTGGGAATAAATTCTTTTTGTAGAACCATGCCATGGGTAGCCATGTCCCAAAATATACTCAGTTTTACTTTAGCAACCAACCCTATGTTTTCCTCTGAGGATCTGGTATTAAGGGTTTGGTTTGTGGGGGGCTGGGCAGAGTGTCTTTTTTCCCTCTTTCCCTTTTTTTCACCTTTGGCATGTGGAAGTCCCAGGGCCGGGGATCAAATCCATGCCTCTGCGGAGTTCCCGTTGTGGCGCAGCGGTTAACGAATCCGACTAGGAACCATGAGGTTGCGGGTTCGGTCCCTGCCCTTGCTCAGTGGGTTAACGATCCGGCGTTGCCGTGAGCTGTGGTGTAGGTTGCAGACGCGGCTTGGATCCCGCGTTGCTGTGGCTCTGGTGTAGGCCGGTGGCTACAGCTCCGATTCAACCCCTAGCCTGGGAACCTCCATATGCCGCAGGAGCGGCCCAAGAAATAGCAACAACAACAACAAAGACAAAAAGACAAAAAAAAAAAAAAAAAATGCATGCCTCTGCAAATGACAATGCTAGATCCTTAAACTGCTGAGCCACCAAGGAACTCCTTTTTTCTTTTTTACTGCAGCAATTAGACTTATTTATAATTAAATCCTGTCTTCTTCCACATTATATCTCAGAAACCTGGCCAAAGTCATTTTGCTTGAGTGGGGAAGGTGAGGCATACTCTGCTTAAAACTGGGCAGCCTAAAGGTAGGCCAGTTTTTTTTTATAAGAGATGGAAGAGGACTTTTATTGAAGCAGCCAAGGAGGATCCTTCAGCAATAACTGGCCTTTCATTCTATCTCAGTTTTCTTCTCTCTTTGATCTTAACCTTATGGACATACATATCCTCAGAAGGAATTACGTGAAGGGTTAAAGTCTAAGGTACCAAGCCTGAAGATGATGAAAAGCAGGAAGGTGTTAAGTATACTGTAGTTTATTTATATCGTATAGAGATATCAGTATCATTTCCCCTTGATTTATCCTACAAATGCACACTTCTAAGTGCAGTTTTTCAAGTTAACGTTATCATATCCAGAAGAATAAATGCTCATTTATTCTTCCTCCTCTGTTCCCTGTCCTTCATTCTCTCTACCTCCAAAATTGCTATTGGTAAAACCCTAGCAGTTTATCCCATCAATCCTTATATTGGGGTTTCTAAAGCTAATTGTCTCTTTTGTCAAGAACATAGAATAAGTAGAAGTCAAAGGTTAGTAAATAATAGCAGACATTTAGAAAGACTGCTTATGGAGTGGTAAAAAGGATTGAAGCATGGAGGCTTATCCCATCCGTCTGACCAGGGAGCAGAATCAGGACTGCAAAGTCTAAGCTCTTATTTATTTATTTATTTATTTTAGGGCTGCACCTGCGGCATATGGAAGTTCTCAGGCTAGGGGTCATATCGGAGCTGCTGCCCACCTACACCACAGCCCCAGCAATGCTGGATCCTTAACCCACTGAGCGAGGCCAGTTATTGAACCTGCATCTTCATGGATGCTTGTCGAGTTCTTAACCTGCTGAGCCACAATGGGAACTTCGAAGCTTCTATTACTTGAATAGAGGAACGTAGCAACTGTATTTGTCTTCTCTCTCTCTCTCTCTCTGATATACCTTGATGTTAAAATCCAGGTGAAAAGCTAACTCACAGAAATTTTGACATCAAGAACCCCAGCAGTTCATTCTAAGAATGGAATTACAGTTGTTGAGACGTGTGCTTCCGAAGATTTCCTAGGTCTGCATTTGACCTCCAGTGTGAAGTTTCATGTCTATCTATTGTGCTTTCTTTTGTGGAAAACCTTGCTCTTGAGTCTAATAACCAGGATTATTATCTGAAAAATTTCTTGCTTGTGCCTCTGCCATTGTATAACAAATTTGTTATACAAATTTCCCAGGGATTAGTGGTGATTTGCCAGAAACAGGATCTTTAGATTAGGAAGCTCCACTAAAAGTACTATATTGTGGATGACAGGAAAAAGCAGCAGCATTTAAGCGATGTAAGAATGTTTGTTGAGGAGTTCCCATCGTGGTGCAGTGGTTCACGAATCCGACTAGGAACCATGAGGTTGCAGGTTTAATCCCTGGCCTTGCTCACTGGGTTAAGGATCCATCATTGCCGTGAGCTGTGGTGTATGAAGGTTGCAGACATGGCTTGGATCCCGAGTTACTGTGGCTCTGGCGTAGGCTGGTGGCTACAGCTCCGATTGGACCCCTAGCTTGGGAACCTCCATATACCATGGGAAGCTGCTCTAGAAAAGACAAAAGGACCAAAAAAAAAAAAAAAAAAGCATTTGTTGAATTAGATAAACTTATTGTTTTAGGAGTTCAGGTACCTAGATTGGGGGTATATGTATATATTGGGTGATGGAGTTGGTAATCAGTTTTTTTTTTTTTTTTTTTGCCTCTTCTTGAGCTGCTCCACGGCATATGGAGGTTCCCAGGCTAGGGGTCCAATCGGAGCTGTAGCCACTGGCCTACGCCAGAGCCACAGCAATGCCAGATCCGAGCCGAGTCTGCGACCTATACCACAGCTCACGGCAACGCCAGATCCTTAACCCACTGAGCGAGGCCGGGGACCGAACCCGCAACCTCATGGTTCCTAGTCAGATTCATTAACCACTGCACCATGACAGGAACTCTGGTAATCAGTATTAAAATGATGAGGAATGCATTAAGGAGAGCCATCAGGGTGGTAGCAAGTCTATCTCAGAGGAACAAGAAAGGCATCTGGCCTTTTCCATCTATGGGCAGATGTATAAAATGTGGTATACATAAACACTGGAATATCATTCAGCATTAAAAAGGAAGGAAATTGTGATGTGTACAACAACGTGGATGAACTCTAAAGACATTATGCTAAATAAGTCTGTCACAAAGGGTTAAATACCATATGATTCCATGTGAAGTACCTAGAGTAGTGAAATTCATAGAGTATAGTGGTGGTTATCAGGTGCTGGGGGAATGAGGAATGAGGAGTCAGTTGGGAAGATAAAAAAGTCCTGGCCCTGGATGGTGGTGGTGGTTGCACAACATTGTGAATGTATTTAATACTCCTGAACTATATACTTAAACATGGTTAAGTGGTGAGTTTTATGTTATATATGTTACCCAAATAAAGAAAAGGTTTCCAGGAGTTCCTGTTGTAGCTCAGGGGGTTACAAACCTGACTAGTGTCCATGAAGATACAGGTTTGATACCTGGCCTCTCTCAGTGGGTTAAGAATCTGGCATTGCCATGAGTTTGGCAGATGTGACTCAGATCCTGCCTGGCTGTGGCCGTGGCCTAGGCCGGCAGCTATAGCTCCAATTCATCCCTTAGGCTGGGAACTTCCATATGCCCCAGGTGCAGCCCTAAAAAGAAAAAAAAAGTTTTTAAAAAAAAACAAAACAAAAAACTTTTCAAAAAACATTTACAAAATACACTTAGCTTTCTGTCTGATGTGATTATTGACTCAGTTTATTCCATGTTCTCAAATGTGACTGATAGCTTCTAATCACTAAATAACAAAATTTTGTTCCATTAAGCTAACTCAAAGTAATAAGGGAATAGAAAATGTACCCTTCATTAATTAATACGTCCTGACTTCCGTTTTATAACATTCCGGGTATCTCTAGTTAGCTCAAGGAATGTCATAAAATTCTTAAAGCAAGCCGAACTTCGATTTCCTTAACACTTTAAAATACATGCTATATTAGACTTTTTGCCACTTGCAGAAAAGCTTCATTGTTATTCAGATCAAAATGACCTTTAAGGGGGTCCTTGAGTACGGAGAGTTTTAAAAGAAGTGACATTAATCCCGGGAGGCTGCAACCTGTCTTTACAGGCAGCTTACACTGTAGAGAGTTATCAACTATTTATTTATTTAAATTTTATGGCCACACTTGCAGTATATGCAAGTTTCCAGGCCAGGGTTTGAATCCGAGCTGCAGCTGCGACCTACCCTGCAGCTGTGGCAACGCCTGATCCTTTAACCCACTGCACAGGCTGGGATTCAAACCTGCACCTCTGGAGTTCCCGTCATGGCACAGTGGAAACGAATCCAACTAGGAACCGAGAGGCTGCTGGTTCCATCCCTGGCCTTGCTTAGTGGGTTAAGGATCTGGCATTGCTATGAAATGTGTAGGTGGCAGATTTGGCTCGGATCCTGCATTGCTGTGGCTGAGGCGTAGGCCGGCAGCCGTAGCTCTGATTCAACCCCTAGCCTGGGAACCTCCATATGCCATGGGTGCGGCCCTAAAAAAAAGCAACAACAACCAAAAAAACACCAAAAAACCTGCATCTCAACAGTGACCCGAGCCACTGCAGTCAGATTCTTAACCCACCGTGCCACAGCAGGAACTCTGAGATTTAACATTTTATAGTTGGTGTTTCTTATGTGTTAGCAATATTATTTTATCTTTTTTCATTCATAACTGTAAATTTTTTTTTTTGTCTTTTTTTTTGCTATTTCTTGGGCCGCTCCCACGGCATATGGAGGTTCCCAGGCTAGGGGTCCAATCGGAGCTGCAGCCACTGGACTACGCCAGAGCCACAGCAACGAGGGATCCGAGCTGCGTCTGCAACCTACGCCACAGCTCACGGCAACGCCGGATCGTTAACCCACTGAGCAAGGGCAGGGATCAAACCCACAACCTCATGGTTCCTAGTCAGATTCATTAACCAGTGCGCCATGACGGGAACTCCTGTAAAATTCTTTATGAAGCTATTTACCTAGCGTATTTCTTCTGATAACCAGAGTGTGAACATTGGTTTTTTGCTTTTAAAAAATTGTATCAGAAATATTTTATCATCCTTTGATGTGAATAATTGAACGAGTGTGGTACTTATACATCATCAAGGAGATGATAACTTTCCCCTCCTCTGTTTTATGCTGGCAGTATTAAGTTGCTCCGTCTTTTTTTTTTTTTTTTTTTCATTTTTTTTATTACTCAAATGAATTTATCACATCTGTAGTTGTATAATGATCATAACAATCTGATTTCACAGGATTTCCATCCCACAGCCCAGGCACATCCCCCCACCCCACAAACTGTCTCCTCCAGAGACCATGTTTTTCATTGTCTGTGAGTCAGCATCTGTTCTGCAAGGAAGTTCCGTCTGTCCTTTTTTCAGATTCCACATGTCAGTGAAAGCATTTGATGTTGGTGTCTCATTGTATGGCTGACTTCACTTAAGTTGCTCCATCTTTTTATGTAGTTGTTTAAAAGAACTTCTGCCAATTATTTACAGGCAAAAATCAAGAGAAACTATTTTATTATATAATAAACTTTTTCTCCATCTCTTTTTAGGATATTTTCTTTTCTGGATGTTGTTACCTTGTGTCGCTGTGCTCAAGTCTCCAGGGTAAGAATGACTGACGTAATTGCAAGAACGTTCCTTCCTGACCCTGATGATAATCAGCTTCTGTAGAAGGCCAGCAGTTTACTTCATAAGTTACTTATATGTTATGTTTCCAAGGATGTAGTTTACCCGGGGCATACCCAAACCCATGCAGTGGAATGCTACTGTGTGTGCTATTTCTAACTTTGATTTTTGAAAACTCTTGACTGCTTATATAATAACAACAGAGGAAATATTTTCAAGGAAAAAAAAATTCAACACGCAAATAAAAAGGTTAGGTTTTTTTTTAGGGCCCCACCCTCAACATATGGAGGTTCCCAGGCTAGGGGTGGAATCAGAGCTGTAGCTGCTGTCCTATGCCACAGCCGCAGCAACGCCAGATCCCAGCCACGTCTGTGACCTACACCGCAGTTCACGGCGGTGTCGGATCCTTACCCACTGAGTGAGGCTAGTGATCAAACCTGTGTCCTCATGGATACTAGTCAGATTTGTTTCTGCTGAGCCACGACAGGAACTCCTAAAAAGTTTAGGTTTGTAATAATACGGTGTTTCATTATGTTTTCCTACCTCATTTTATACACATACAAGGAAGGCTCTTGATATCTCTCTGTATTTTTTCCTCAAAAGATAATAGCAGAATTTAATTTTTTTGATTGTAGAGCAAACCAAATTCTATTCTCTAAGTCAGTTGCTGCATTACTCTTACTTATCCATTTTTGTCAGTTGACATTGCTGTGACAAAATAGTGAAACATCTTAATTTTATTGGTGCCACTAATATTAAGAATAGAATCACTGTTGTGGGAAAACTGCTTTATGAGCCATTCCTAGTCTCTTTTTTTTTGTCTTTTTGCCTTTTCTAGAGCCGCTTCCCGCCACATATGGAGGTTCCCAGGCTAGGGGTCTAATCGGAGCTATAGTCACCGGCCTACGCCAGAGCCACAGCAATGCCAGATCCGAGCTGAGTCTGCGACCTACACCACAGCTCACGGCAACGCCAGATCCTTAACCACTGAGCCACGGAGGGAACTCCCCCCAGTCTCTTTTGTAATACAGATATATAATAATTAACTTAAAATGAATATACCTACAACTGTCATCTTTTTATAACTTGGACAGTGGCTTTTACTTGTTTATTTTTTTTTTTTTTTTTTTTTTTTTTTTTTTTTGGTCTTTTGTTGTTGTTGTTGCTATTTCTTGGGCCGCTCCCGCGGCATATGGAGGTTCCCAGGCTAGGGGTCTAATCGGAGCTGTAGCCACCGGCCTACGCCAGAGCCACAGCAACACGGGATCCGAGCCGCGTCTGCGACCTACACCACAGCTCACGGCAACGCCGGATCGTTAACCCACTGAGCAAGGGCAGGGACCGAACCGGCAACCTCATGGTTCCTAGTCGGATTCGTTAACCACTGCGCCACGATGGGAACTCCTACTTGTTTATTTAACATATGTTTATTGAGGAACTAGCTATACCAGGTATAGTCCCAGGTGCTGAGTGTGTAATATGGTTATATATCATACAGAATTATATTTATCTTTGTAAGTGGACCCAGGTTTCCCTTAAGATATCCAGTACCAATTCCCTTAAAAACAACAACCCACAAAACTTGCCATAAAAAATTCACTTTGTCTTGCTAATTTTTTTTTTTGGGGGGGGTCTTTCTAGGGCCGTACCCACAGCATATGGAGATTCCCAGGCTAGGAGTCAAATCAGAGCTATAGCCACCAGCTTAAACCAGAGCCACAGTAACGCAAGATCTGAGCCGCCACTGCGACCTGCAACGTGAGATCCTTAACCTGCTGAGCGAGGCCAGGGATTGAACCCATGTCCTCATGGATGCTAGTCCCAAACTCCCTGTCTTGCTAATTTAATTTCTACATCCTAAAAGCCATGCTAAATCTGTGTATTCAGCTATTTAGGAACGAATCAATAGTATTTTGATGATTTCTGTTCATCACATTTTTGTGCCTGGTACTGAGTGGTTGCTCTTGTCATAGCTGGTATGAGTTAGTGGGGTTTCTTTTCTCTCTCCATGTGAATGAGGTCATCATTGAGAAATGAAATTCCCGGACAAGTGCCTAAACCGTTTAGTTACAAAGTCTCGGCTCAGGAATGTTGATTTGAGTTAGTTATAATTGTCCTTTTCATGTTCAAGTTCCTCTTCCCTCTTAATGTGTTTTAACTTAAAAAGAGGAACAATGCCAATTTTCATTAAATCTGAACAGTTGGTACACTGGTGTAGGCCTGTTATTCTCTGTACTTGAAGTAGTTAATTTGCTTTAAAAAAGACTCTAGAGAGGAACCTGTCATTCTTAATTTTAGTCTCAGTTTAGCATGTTTCCTGCTTCCTGGAGTAGATAGTATAAGGAAATGAGAAATTTCAGAGCAAGTCAGAGGTATATTTAGCCAAAGAATCTAGTTAACAAATAATCTTTAAAAGTTTTATCTTTTGTCTCTTGTGGAAACTGTTGGAAAAATAGGGAGCCACTAAAAAAAAAAAAAAAAAAAAAAACTTTGAAATCCTCTGAAAATCTTGAAGATCTCTAGAATGATAACTTTTTTTACCCTCATACCTCTGACGTATTTCTGCTGATTGTGTGACATTTACCCTGGGGTTTATAGGTGTTATCTGCAGTTTCCTTTTTAGAATTTCAGTATCGATTCTGTGGTGTTTTTGTTTTTGTTTTAGGGCCCCACCTGCAGCATATGGAAGTTCCTGGGCTAGGGGTTGAATTACACCACAGCTCACAGCAGCGCTAGATCCTTAACCCACTGAACGAGGCTAGGGATCGAATCTGCGTCCTGATGGATCTGAGGCACATTCGTTACCACTGAGCCACATTGGGAACGCCTCCAGTCTGTGTTTTGATATGTTATAGTAAGAGGTGGTATTCTGAGTTTATAACTCAACAGTATTAAAACTGTTAAAGGGAAAACTGTTAAAGGCTTTCTGATTCAAATTCAGAATGATCCCACCCAACAAGTTAACTCTTAATGGAGTCATTTTTCACCTTATCCTGAAAGATTGAAAAGTGTGGAAACTTTCTTGCCTCCTTTTAGCTTACTAAAGAAATGTAGGAGAAGTTTTAAGGCTTTCATCGTTTAAAAAGAAATTTTTTTTAATGGCCGCACCTGTGGCATGTGGAAGTTCCCAGGCTAGGGGTCGAATTGGAGCTGCAGCTGCTGGCCTGCACCACAGCCACAGCTCCCCGTGCCAGATCTAAGCTACATTTTCAGCCTATGCCACAGCTTGCGGCAGTGCTGGATCCTTAACCCACTGAGTGAGGCCAGAGATCGAACCTGCATCCTCATGGATACTGGTCGGGTTCTTACCCCACTGAGCCACAACGGAAACCCCAGCTTTCATTGTTTTGAGTTTACCACTGAATCAAGTTGAAAGGAAAGATGACCAAGTAAAAAAAACATGCCTGAGGAATTCCTATGTGGCTCAGTGGGTTAAGGATCAGGCATTGTCACTGATATTGAGAAGTGATACTGTCTTTTCTGTAAGTCCCAGGTCACAATCAGGGGCAATCAAGTGATGCTGTGGATGTGTATATATATGTGAGAGAGAGAGAGAGAGAGTGTGTGTGTGTGTATTATATACATATATAAAAACGTAGCAAATATATTGAACACAGCACATTCAGAGTACTACCTTCTTTGATTTCATCCTCACCTTTTTCCTAGTTGAGGGATAGAGTAACTTTTTATCAGCTGAATTATCTCATTTTGGGATTAGAAACTCCAGTTAGTAAACAGTTTCTGGCTATGATACTTATCACAACGTGTGCTTTCCCCATCCCCCCAATGTAAGATGTTTCTTAGCTGCTAATTTCTGTACCCACTCATTAATGAGATAATTTACTTGGACAATAAAGTATGAATCAGAAATAAGACAGACCTTTTGGGAGTTAACGGTGTTTGGGGGTGGGGGGGCTGCTGAGTAATCTTTGAGTCAATTGATCAGTCAATAGTTTGAAGTGTGAACTTGAATATTGCCGACTTTCCCCCTTTGTTTCACCTTCTGCTCATTCTTTCTCCTTTTCTTCAAAATAGGCCTGGAATGTTCTGGCTCTGGATGGCAGTAACTGGCAGCGAATTGACCTGTTTGATTTCCAGAGAGATATTGAGGTATAATTACGTGGTGTGTGGCCCCATTTCTCTTGTTAGAATGTAATTACAGCAGGAGACAGATTAGCCCCCAACCATATAAATCTCCTTTCCCTGGAGAGACAAACTATTAATTTCAGTGCACCTGAACCTCATGGGAGTCTGCAGTGTTCCCAGGAACTTGTTCAGTTTTGAGAATGAGCAGAATTATTTTACTGACGTAATACTAAATTGTTTAGTATTAACAAGACTCAAAAAGTTTTGTTAGGATTTTTTCCTGGTGGAAATGTGAACCTGTGTTAGTTCATTTTAAGGAAG
This sequence comes from Sus scrofa, assembly GCF_054392235.1. NCBI lineage: Eukaryota > Metazoa > Chordata > Mammalia > Artiodactyla > Suidae > Sus > Sus scrofa. The sequence continues at coordinate 23,218,491 of NC_139394.1, forward strand.
TCTTTTTATATGTGCTTATTGAAAAAAAAAGTAGGGTTAACAACCTTTTGAGACATGATATTTGCATCAATTCTTCTTGAGAAGCATAAGATTTAGGGTTTTTTTTGGGGGGGTGCACCTGTGGCATATAGAAGTTCCCAGGCCAGGGAGTTCCCGTTGTGGTGCAGTGGTTAATGAATCCAACTAGGAACCATGAGGTTGCAGGTTCGATCCCTGCCCTTGCTCAGTGGGTTAACAATCCGGCGTTGCCATGAGCTGTGGTGTAGGTCGCAGACGCAGCTCGGATCCCTCGTTGCTGTGGCTCTGGCGTAGGCCGGAGGCTACAGCTCCGATTGGACCCTTAGCCTGGGAACCTCCATATGCCGCGAGAGTGGCCCAAGAAATGGCAAAAAGACAAAAAAAAAAAAAAAAAAAAAAAAAAAAATAGAAGTTCCCAGGCCAAGGGTCCAATCAGAGCTGCAGCTGCCAGCCTACACCACAGCCACAGCAACTCCAGATCCGAGCCGTGCTGCAGCTCACGGCAACACCAGATCTTTAACCCACTGAGGGAGGCCAGGAATTGAACTTGCGTTCTCATGGGTACTAGTTGGGTTTGTTACCATTGAGCCACAACAGGAACTCCAAGATTTTTTTTTTTCAATTGGTTTTTCTTTAAAGTTCTGGTGGAACTTAGTTGTCTTAAAGATCCATGTAAGACATTTAAAAAAATCTCGTGTGAACTTTCCATTATCTTCATACAGTGTTGTTTTTTTTTTTTTTTTTAATAATACCCACTACATACTAGGTTTTTATGTTTTTCACAATTTTCTAATCTTAATGGATGTAAATGTTTAAAGCACCATAGCCACAAAATCGTTCGGTGAGCTTTTGTTAAATGTTCATTGAGTCTGCTATGTTTAGAGTACGATCATAAATGCACAGAAATAATAAAGAGTTAACGTTCTTCAGTAGCAACAGTTTAACCAGAGGTGGGGGAGCTACATTAATATAGTGTGATAAGACACCTGTGGAGCACCATTTCTTCAGATACAGAATATCTTACCAGATGAACAAGATAAATAACCACATAGGGTTTAGGCATGTCGCAGGTAGATGGGGTAATCAGGAAAGCTTTCTCACAGTAAGGTGAAATTTTCCTATTGATTTAACAAGAGAAGAGGCTGCCTCAAAATTAGAATGTTATCTTAAAAACAATGTGGCTTATCTTTTTGTGTGCCTGGGGTTTTTTTGTTTGTTTGTTTGCTGTTACAGGGCCGAGTGGTGGAGAATATTTCAAAAAGATGTGGGGGCTTTTTACGGAAGTTAAGTCTTCGTGGGTGTCTCGGAGTAGGAGACAATGCATTAAGGTAAGAACCTGTTGATTAACTCATTCTCTTGACTGAAGTGAATAAAGAACAGCCCCGAACAACACCACCTCACCCAGAAAAGGCTAGAGTAGTTTCATATTCCTAAGCTGTTCTGAACCCAAATACACATTCATTGCTTGTAACACAATATCCAGTAATGGGATGTGTGGTTCTGAGAATAAAACAAGAAGTGCTCTCCCCCACCAAACCCCAAAGCCAGATTCCCCATGTTATAAATGGTTCTTTTGGAGCCTTAAGTTTTTTTCTTTCTTTTTTTTTTTAAGTGTCTTTACTCAGAGTTAGGATAATTTTAACTTTGGTTGACAAAAAGATCAATGTTTTAAGAGGTTTATGGTTGAAAATTAATTTATTCATAATTGTGAACTACTTTTGTACCGACATCTAGCATCATTGGTAACTTTTATTATTTTTTAAATGCTGAGTATTTTGCCCATTTCACTTCAAATGCTTTCTTTCTTTCCTGTAAAGGACCTTTGCACAAAACTGTAGGAACATTGAAGTGCTAAATTTAAATGGATGCACAAAGACTACAGATGCGTAAGTATCAAAGAAATAAAACATACTTCTCCGTCTTTGAGAGTTTGCTGTCATAGACCCAGCAGACATTGAAGGTAGACATAAAAACTTTCAGCCCAAAAATCTATTAGTAATAACATGTATCAAATAACATTTAAATATTATATAGGGACTGTGATGATCTATGTGGGAGAAGAATCAGAGAGAATGGATATATGTATATGTATGACTGGGTCACTTTGTTGTGCAGCAGAAATTATCTCAACCTTGTAAATTAACTATACTTCAATAAAACAAAAAATATTGTATAGGGAAACTGTTGCCTATTGGGAGGTGAAGAAGCTTATTTACAAAGGAGGGGACAGAATTATTCAGTGAATCATTCTGTTCTTCCAAAAGACCTCTTGAGGAGTTCCCTTAGGGTGCAGTGGGGCTAGCACCCATTGTTGTCACTGCAGCAGCTCGGGTTGCTGCTGTGGCTCGGCTTCCGTCTCTGGCCCAGGGACTTCCATATGCTGTATGCTCCCCCACCCGAAAAAAAAGGTTTCTAAAATAGATGGGCCCTTTACAATTGCTTGAGTGAAGAAAAGTAGAAGATGCTTCAAGCACATTGTTTATTTTATTCCTTTCTTTGAGGTCGCAAGAAAGAGATAAATATAAAATAATCAACAAGGGTCCTCTACTCAGTATTCCGTAATAACCTATGTGGGGAAAGAATCTGAAAAAAGAATGGATATGTGTGTATGCACAACTGCATCATTTTGCTGTACACCTGAAACTAACACAACATTATAAAGCAAGGATATACAATATAGAAGAATATGTGTATAACTGAGTCATTTGTGTACAGCAGAAATTAATACAACTTGTAGATCAGCTAGACTTCAATTAAAATATAAATTAAAAAAATAGATACTGGGAGTTCTCTGGTGGCCTAGCAGTTAAGGATTTAGCGTTGTCGCTGCTGTGGCTCAGGTTTGATCCTTGGCCCAGAAATGTCCACATGCCAAGGGCATGGCCGAAGAAAACGGAAAACTTTAATATCGTAAAATCATCAAATAACCACTGGTCATTCTGACTTCTACTTGTTCTGGTGACCTCAGCAGTGTTTTAGATACAGTTTAAAAAAAAAAAAAAGATACAGACTTTAAAAATCAAAAATGGAGACCTCTAATGATGACAGTCACTGCCTCTGGCTGTGAACAACTCTGAAACTGTGGAAAACAAGCTGATGGAGATGTTTGGACAACACGCAGAGCAGGACTGAGAAACAAATGAGGGGAGTCCTGTGACTGCCCTGGCTTTTTTGCCCTGTGACATTTTCCAGAAAATGGCACAAGGAGAAGGAACCCAAGCAGAGCACAAAGTTCTGGCTGATTTGAAGAGAAAGAGTTCAGAGACCAGGCTGACTCCATTTGTGTTTGGAGACAGTGGAGCTCTTCAAAAAAATCTACATTTTCTTGGCTGAATAGTAAACTGTATATCTGCGTATTGTGACCCCACATAGCTGGGCAAAGGACATGTGATAAGGAAAGAACAATTACTGAGGAACTGTGAATTGAAGAATTGCCAGAATTTAAATAAGGCTGAGAGAAGTTCCAACCACCCTGGAGAAAGTTCTTTGATCCACCTTAGGTCATTTAGTAGAGACTTCAGAAAGATCACACCTTGATAGAAGAACTCAGCAAGACCTGTCTTAATACAGGTTAAAAGGAAAAAATTTAGGACCAGGTTAATTCACAACTAATTAAACTGCCTACCAAGTCAAAACTCAGCATTCATCCCACTGTGACGCAACGAGATCAGTGGTGTCTCTGGAGTGCTGGGATGCAGGTTTGATCCCCAGCTCAGCATTGTGGGTTAAGGATTAGGTGTTGCTGCAGCTGCAGTGTAGGCTGTGGGTCAAATCTGATCTCTGGCCTGGGAATTGCATATACTACAGGGCGGCCAAAAATGGGGCGGGGGGAGCAAAGAAAAAAAACAACCACAACAACCAACCCAGCATTCTTTAAAGGGAGACGCAAAATCTGACACTTAGCAGTTCAATAAAAAATTACAATACAGGAGTTCCCATTGAGGCTTAGTGGGTAACGAACGCCACTGGTATCCATGAGGATGTGGTTTTGATCCCTGTCCTCACTCAGTGGGTTAAGGATCCAGTGTTGCCGTAGGATCGCAGACATGGCTCAGATCCTGCGTGGCTGTGGTTGTGGCAGCTGCAGCTCCAATTCAGCCTCAAGCCTGGGAACGTCCATATGCCACAGGTATGGCTCTAAAAAGACAAAAAGAAAGTGAAAGCCACTCTTGATTTGTGGGCCGTATAAAAATAGGCAGCTGGTGAGATATACTGCCCTCTGGAATAGAGGACCGCAAAAACCACACAATCATCTCAATATGAAACAGTCTCTGTCATGGCCCCCAAATAATCCCTACCTCTTTTAATTGTACCTTTGTATAACCTCTCCCCCTGAGCGTGGACTGGGCCTACTGACTCATTGCTAACAATAGAATACTGCAAAGGCGTTGGATGTCACTTTGGAGATTAGGTTACAAAAAGACTATAACCTCTGTCATACTCTACTTGCTCTCAAAGCTCCAGCTCCGGAGGAAGCTAGCTGCCCCATTGTGAGTAGCTCTATTGAGAGGTCCATGTGGCAAGGAACTGAGGTCTCTGGCCAACAGCCTGCAAGAACCTGAATCCTATCAAAAACCAAATGAGCGAACTTGAAATTGGATCTTCTAAGGTCTGCCAGCATCCACCAAAATGAGCTTGGAAGGAAATCTGTACCCATTTAACCTTTGAGATAGTTGCAACTGTGGCCAGTACCTCGACTGTACCCCTTGTGGGAGACCCTGAGTTAGAGACACCCTACTAAGCTGCTTGTGCTTGTATTCCTGAAAACTAAGATATAGTTTTAAACCATTCAGTTTTGAGGTGGTTTACTATGCAACACAATAGATAACTAATGCATGTGCCAAAATCCAGAGTTCATTCGTGATAAAAATTCTCAACAAACTAGGAATAGAAAGGAGTTTCCTTAATATGATTAAAGGCCTCCATGAAAAAGCTACTGCTGACATTATACTTAATGGTAAAAGACTGAATGCCTTACCCTAAGGTCAGGAGAAAAGCAAGGATGTTAACTCGCATCATTTCTTTTTTTTTCTTTTGTCTTTTTGCTATTTCTTGGGCCGCTCCCACGGCATATGGAGGTTCCCAAGCTAGGGGTCCAATCGGAGCTGCAGCCACCGGCCTACGCCAGAGCCACAGCAACGCTGGATCCGAGCCACGTCTGCAACCTACACCACAGCTCACAGCAATGCTGGATCGTTAACCCACTGAGCAAGGGCAGGGATCGAACCCGCAACCTCATGGTTCCTAGTTGGATTCGTTAACCACTGCGCCACAACGGGAACTCCCGCGTTATTTCTATTCAACATTCTGTTGGAGGTTTCAGTCAGTGCAACAAGTTTAAAAAAAAAAAAAAAAGCATATCAATAGGAAACAAGCAAAGCTCTTTATTTGGAGCTAAAAGAAGTGTCAGATTTCTACACTGAAAACCACAAACATTACTGAGAGAAATTAATGAAAGTGTGTATCAAGAATGTATAGAGAACTCTTTCTTACAATCAGTAATGAGACAGCCCAATTAAAAATTGGGCTAAACCCTTAAACATTTCACTAAGGAAAGAGATGAATGGCTAACAAGCACAAGAAAGAAAAAGTGTTCATTATAAAACTGCAAGATAAAACCATACCCACTAAAATTCCATACCCACTAAAATGGCTGTCATCGAAAAGAGAGACAGTGCCAAGTATTGGCAAGGATGTGGATGCATTGCTGGTGGGAATGTAAAAAGGCCACTCAAAAAAAGTTTGGCAGTTTCTTAAAAAGTCAGCCATGCACTCAGTATATAGGACCTAGCAATTCTCTTAGATATTCACGCAGAAGAAATGAAAATGTAGGTTCACATAAAGACCTAAGAAACATATCTGCCTACTAGAATGTATTGGTCGTATTTGGATCCTAATTTGAATAAATCAGTTTGACACAGGCATTTATTTATGAGACAGCTGGGAACTCTTGAACACAGACTAGGTGTCAGGTATTTATATGTATATATATATGTCTTTATATAGTTAGAAATATGTCCTGAAATATTTACAGGTGAAATAATAAGTCTAGGATTTGCTTTAAAATACTGAACCCCCCCCAAAAAATGAAGGAAATAGGTGAAATAGTAATAGTAGATTTTTTTTTTTTTTTTTTTTTTGCTTTTTTAGGGCTGCACTTGAGGCTAGGAGGTTCCCAGGCTAGGGGTCGAACTGGAGCTATAGCTGCCAGCCTACATACACCACAGCCACAGCAATGCAGGATCCAAGCTGCGTCTGCGACCTACACCACAGCTAATGGCAACACTGGATCCTTAATCCAAGTGAGGACAGGGATCGAACCTGCAACCTCATGGTTCCTAGTCAGATTTATTTCTGCTGCGTCACAACAGGAACTCCAGTAATAATAGATTATTGATAAATGTCAAACCTTAAGGATGATACATGTACATTCTCTATCACTCACTCTTAAGTGTATTTGAGATTTTTCACAATTAAAAAAAAAATTAAGGAGTTCCTTTTGTGGCTCAGTGGTAATGGACCTGACTAGTATCCATGAGGATGCAGGTTTGATCCCCTGGCCATGCTCAGTGTGTTAAGGATCTGGCATTACTGTGAGCTGTGGTGTAGGTCGAAGACACAGCTCAAATCGCAAGTTGCTGTGGCATAGATTGGCATCTGCAGCTCCGATTCAACCCCAAAATTTAAAGTGTTTTCCCTAGAGTGAAAAAATAAGAAGAATTAATACCTGACCAAAGATTAATTTTTGAAGAGAAGCAAGATGGGGAGACAAAAATCAGGCTGAACAAGTGCCACAGGGTGTGGCCTTAAAAAGCAAAAAATAAATAAAAAGTTAAAAAACTTGACCACTGTGGGAAAAGAGCCTTTAAGAAATTCATAAAGGAAAGCAGGCAATAGTATTACGTAACTTAGCTAGTTTTAGCCAACACTGGTAAATCCTCTGTACACCTTGCAAAAATCCAATTATTGCATTACTGCCATGCAAAAGGTTATCTTGAGGAGTTCCCTGATGATACAGTGGATTAAGGACCTAGTGTTGTCACCGCTGTGGCAGGGGTTTGATCCCTGACCTTCTAAGGTCATCTTGAGCAAAGGTTTAAGGAAAAGATCAGAGACAGAACTTTTGGTCTTGTTTCACCACTTGCTAGCAAGTACTAGCTAGCTTTCCAGTGTTCTTGGATTTGCAGAATGCATGTAAATCGTTTATCAGCATAAATGTACTTTGCTGTCAGTAGCTATTGACATTTCCAAATGTGAATCAAGCACCATCTTCCCCTCATGCAAATTCTCATACGCAGCACAGCTTTTTTTTGTGAACCTGCCTCTTCCTCAACATGAAAGGGATTTAAAACCGTTTTTATTTGACATACGAAAATTTTACAGTTTTATATGTATGTAAATATATATATATATACACACACATACACACATTTAATGAGAATCGTGTATGGTATTCTAAGGATGTGTTCTTATTTGTTCACTCATTATTTTCTCCTTTTTCCATTTTTCAGTACATGTACCAGTCTTAGCAAGTTCTGTTCCAAACTCAGGCACCTTGACTTGGCTTCCTGTACATCGATAACAAACATGTCTCTAAAAGCTCTGAGGTAAATTTCTTACAAGAAGAATGTCCAAGAAAATGAATGTACATGTATGTATGACTGGGTCCCTATGCTATACAGCAGGAATTGGCACAACACTGTAAATCAACTGTACTCTAAGAAAAATAAACATTGGTTTAAAAGTTAAATAAGGTGGGGTCCCTGTCGTGGCTCAGTGGTTAACAACCCGACTGGAATCCATGAGGACTCGGGCCTCACTCAGTGAGTTAAGGATCCGGCATTGCCGTGAGCTGTGGTGTAGGTCGCATACGTGGCTCAGATCTGGCATTGCTATGGCTTCGGTGTAGGCCGGCGGCTACAGCTCCGATTTGACCCCTAGCCTGGGAACCTCCATATGCCAGGGGTGCGGCCTAAAAAGACAAAAGACAAAAAAAAAGTTAAATAAGGTATCATTGATTAGGGAAGAAAAAGAATGTCCAACAATCAGAAGAAATATTTATTTTTTTTAATTACTGAAATAAAGTTGGAACTGAATAAAACTACGTCTTATAGGTATGTACTGCAGTTCAGAATTGATCTTTTATGTTACCACTCGCCCAACTTAAAGGACATGGTGAAGTGAAGTGGCTAGAGGTAACTAGGATTTCTGAACAGAATACTATAGTTTGTACATGATTGAAGTGCTCGGCAGGGTTCCTGGTGCATAGTAAGCACTTAGCAAATTTTAATTGTTCTAGTGTTAATGTATTTTTTAAATATAAAAATATATCTTAAAAGGAAGGTGAGAAGTTCCCTGGTAGCTTAGTGGATTAAGGATCTGGTGTTTCACTTCCGTGGCTCTGGTTACTGCTGTGGTGTGCTTTTGATCCCTGACCCAAGAATTTCCACATGCCATGGGCACGGCCAACAAAAAGGAAGGCGCAGTGCCCATTCTCTTTGTACTTTTACCTTTTTATCAGCCTTTTATGAGTGTATTGGTTATATTTATGAGTAGTAGAGTTAAGCCATTAAAAGAAGAAATAATAAATTTAGTGGAGTATAAGTACTTTGAAAATGTGGTTCCTTCTTGACCTTCCTTAAGAGCATTGCACACATAGGTACTTAAGGCTGTTTGCCTCATAGGATAATAAATAGGGTAGTATAAAATGTCTAGGAGTTTTCTGGTCACTCAGCAGATTAAGGATCCAGCATTGTCACTGCTATGGCTCGGGTTCCTGCTGTGACACAAGTTTGATCCTTGCTTGGCCCTGGGGCTTCTGCATGCTGCAGGCATGGCCAAAAAAACTAGTGTCTGTAGATCATAATAAATCACATAAGTGGTGTCATTTATTTGAAAACCTTGTGAGGTAGATAGGACAGACACTTTACAGATAAGAAAATCTAAAAGATTTTTCAATGCCGGGTGCTGTGATTCAACCATGCGGAGTACTGAGTAAGGGTCGCTGCCCTTAAATTGATAGCGTCTAGTGGAAGGAAAAAACACTAAGCATTTCCCACTTACAGCAGGATAAGTGCTGTGATAGAAGTGAGTGCATCAGTTGGGGGGAAACATTGAAGAGTTGTGGCTAATCTTGACCTTGGAGAGGTTCTCGAAGGCTTCTTTAAGTGAAGAAGCCTGAATTCTTAAAGTGAAGAAGCTTCTTAAAGTGACTTGCCTGGATTCTCACTATTGATGAAGAATAAGCTGGAACCAAGATTCCCTAGCTTTATTTTATAAAACAGTTAAAGCAGTGTTTTCCAAAGTATGCATAGAGCTTAGGATTCTTCCATAGTTTATACATGAGATCAAAGATCAAAGAAGAAGCTGGTGTTTGATAGAAGGCAGAGATCTAATAAAATATATCCTGAAGTCAGCCAGTGGAAACTGTACTCTAGATACCTCCCAGGAAAGAAAAATTTTAAATCCTTTGTAATTTTTTTAAATAAAAGTTGAAATGTCCTCATTATTACTTTGATAAGCATTTGAATTATGTGATAGAGAATTTGAATTAGAGTCTTACTCTTTATTAATTACTCTAACTTGAGCAAGTAGCTTCATTTCCATTTACTATCTATAGACCTTTAAATTTGTGTTAAGTGCAAAAAGAATATACTTGGAAAAGTATAAATCTCCATAAAAATCTGAATTAAGTATTTCCCTGACTAGATAGCCAATAAAATGAGACTTTGGTGCCTTTGGAATTGGATTTAGTCACGTGTTTGTTTCATTTTGTTTTATCCTAAGTGAGGGATGTCCACTGTTGGAGCAATTAAACATTTCCTGGTGTGACCAAGTAACCAAGGATGGTATCCAGGCACTAGTGAGAGGCTGTGGCGGTCTCAAAGCCTTGTTCTTAAAAGGCTGCACACAGGTAATACTCCATGTAGCACTTGTGAATGATAGGAACCATGAACTTGGCAGACAGCCCAAGTTGCTGGTCTGAGGGAAATGTAGTTGTTATGTATTACGACTAAGGACACATGCTTACCAAAAATTAAAGTGTTTTCCCTAGAGTGAAAAAATATAAGAAGAAATCATACTGAACAAGTCCCATAGGCAAGAGGGTTTCATTGAACTTAATTTGAAAAGAAAACTTATCATGTTGTCACTGCCTGAGACCTTGAAGTGGATGGGCAAGGAAGACAGTCTTGGCAATTTCCACTGCTTATTTAGCCACCAAGCACTTTTCTTAAATGTGCCAAGTATACAGCAACCTACATTTTATAGTGTTGGTGCTTATTTCCTGCTAGTCTCATCAAAAATCCCACATATTTTGTCATTAAAAATTTTAATATCTCAGTGTTTTATAGTGGAAAAAAAAAGAATTGACTTGGTAACACCTCGAAGGAAATGATCAAGAGAGTTTTAAGGGTGACTGACAGGGAGTTCCTCTTGTGGCTCAGCAGGTTGGGAAGTGTCCCTGAGGGTGTGGTTTCTATCCCTGGCCTCGCTCAGTGGGTTAAGAATCCAGTGTTGCAGCAAGCTGTGGCGTAGGTCTCAGATGCAGTGCAGCTCAGATCTGGCTTGCTGTGGCCTAGGCCTGTAGCTGCGGCTCTAATTCGACCCCTAGCCCAGGAACGTCCATATGCCCCAGGTGTGGCCATAAAAAGAAAAAGTGACTGACGGGGAGTTCCCACTGTGGTGCAGTAGGTTAAGAACCTTGGGTCACAGGTTAGATTCCCCGCCCAGCATAGTGGGCTAAGGATCTGGTTGTGGGTGTGGCTATACATTTTTTTTTTAAGTGACTGATAGGAGTTCTTGTTGTGGCTCAGCAGATTACTAACCTGACTAGTATCCAGGTTCTATCCCTGGCCTCACCCAGTAGGATAAGGATCCAGCATTTCTGTGGTTGTGGTGTGGGCTGGCAGCTGCATCTCTGGTTCAACCCCTAGCCTGGGAACTTCCGTATGCTGCAGGTGTGGCCCTGAAAAGCAAAAAAAAAAAAAAAAAAATTAGTTTAAAAAATCATGACTGAGATTAGGGTTAAGCCCTTATTTTATTAATTGTTGCTAAAACCATCTCTTGGATTGTATTAAAAACACCCTTGGAGGTCTTACTAGTATCCATGAGAATGTAGGTTCAATCCCTGGCTTTGCTCAGTGAGTCAAGGATCCCAACTTGCAGTGAGCTGTGGTGTAGGTCACAGATGTGGCTCAGATCCCTCTAGGCCAGCATCTGTAGCTCCAATTCCATGTGCCTCGGGTATGGCCCTAAAAAGGAAAACAAAAAAAAACCACCCTCATTCTCCTACCATGATGGGAGACTTTCCATTGTTTGTAACAAAGCTTTGAAACAACAGCTTGAACTTCTGGTTATTTATGGAATCCTGGAAAATATTGATTGGGATGCCTCATTATAATCAATTACTTGCCATCTGTTCTCAGCACTGTATGCATAGCACTGATCTTCCAGCAGCAGATAAATAGCAAACTGCAGATTCTTTTCTCAACTCCTGCTCTTAAAGTTTGTTATTACAAACTTTATAGGGAGTGTAGAAATGTGAAAGTTATTTTAGTTTCAAAATCCCTCAGCAAAATGCTGCATGGCATGTTAAATTTATCAGAAGAAAAATCCATAAACATTAGGCAATGTTTTATCTTTTCCTTGATTTGGTGATGTATGAATTTGATGTGGTCAAAACCGATAAATACTGATGACTGTACTAATCATGACTTCTATATTTGTATGATCATCATTCATTTATTTCTGGTTCGTTGTTCCTTTGAAACTTAGCTATATTTAGAATATATTGATGAACATATACACACTTAAATTTTAATTTATTTTTTAAATTAAGTTTATAAAGTTTTAAGATTTAAAGCAATGGCAGTAATTATTTTTTCTCTCTCTTTAATCTTTCTAGCTAGAAGATGAAGCTCTCAAGTACATAGGTGCACACTGTCCTGAACTGGTGACTTTGAACTTGCAAACTTGCTTAGTAAGCAGTCCTTCCTCCCAACCTCTTCTGTATTAGTAATTCATTGTGTGTGTGTTGGTTTTTTTTTTTTTTTTTTTTTTTTTGCCTTTTGCCTTTTGTCTTTTTAGGGCCACACCTGCAGCATATGGAGGTTCCCAGGCTAGAGGTTGAATTGGAGCTGTATGTAGCTGCCAGCGTACACCACAGCCACAGCAACATGGGACCCAGGCCGCTTCTGCAATCTATACCACAGCTCTCAGCAATGCCAGATCCTTAACCCACTGAGCAAGGCCAGGGTTCGAACCAGTGTCCTCATGGATACTAGTCAGGTTCGTTAACCACTGAGCCATCGCAGGAACTCTGGAAGTTGTTTTTTTGTTGGTTTTTTTCCAGTAATATTATTGCAAGATTTCAGTCATAAAGACAGAGCAGTTTGTCCACTTTAACCCCAGGGACACAGTAAACACAGATGATTCTTTACATGCTCAACAGTACTCACTCCTGGGGACCTGATAATCAGATAAGATAAAGAGTAGGTTATACAGAATTCCAAATAAGCTAAACTGTAACTCCACCCCTTTCTTTTCAACTTAAGAAAACACTCTCTTGGAGTTCCTTGGTGGTTGCAGCAGGTTAAAGATCTGACATTGTCACTGCTGTGGCTCAGGTCACTGCTGTGGCTCAGGTCGCTGCTGTGGTGAGGATTCGATCCCTGGCCCAGGAATTTCCGCAGGCTGTGGGTGCAGCCAAAAAATAAGAAAAAGGAATAGTTTGCAAAACTATTGCCTTTGGAATGGGTAAGCAGTGAGATCCTGCTGTATAGCACTGGGAACTATATCTAGTCAGTTATAATGGAGCATGATCATGTGAGAAAAAAGAATGTATATATGTATGTGTGACTAGGTCACCTTGCTGTACAGTAGAAAATCGACAGAACACTGTAAACCAGCTATAATGGAAGAAATAAAAATCGTTATAAAAATAAATATATAAAACCTTAGCTAATAGAAAAAGAAGAAAAAAGAAAACACTATCCTTTAGAAGTAAATAATTTGAAGACTTCAGTATTTAAAATATTTTTTGGTGAATTAATTGCATTCACACCAGTTAAGCCTATCAGTGAGCCATAACCATTGGTAACACACTGATCTTAGCAGATAACAAGTAAAATGTACTCTTTAAATTATTTTAGAGTAGGAGTTCCCGTCGTGGCGCAGTGGTTAACGAATCTGACTAGGAACCATGAGGCTGCAGGTTCGATCCCTGCCCTTGCTCAGTGGGTTAAGGATCCGGCGTTGCCCTGAGCTGTGGTATAGGTCACAGACGCGGCTCAGAATCCTGCGTTGCTGTGGCTCTGGTGTAGGCTGGCAGCTACAGCTCCAATTGGACCCCTAGCCTGGGAACCTCCATATGCCGCGGTAGCGGCCCAAGAAATAGCAAAAAAGACAAAAAAAAAAAAAAAAAAAAAAAAAAAGAAAGAAAATTACATATGTGTGTTGCCTTGGAGTGAGAGTGAGAGCAAGAATGAAAATAGTTGGTGAAGGTTTTCCTTGTTTTTCTAAGCCTTCCGATTGTTGTATTCACCCCTTCTTGTTTGGTCACCTGGAACTCTAGAGCATAGTGGTGGTTTCTTTCAAAGGTGATACATTCGGGGCCGTATTTTGTACAGTTAAGCAGCCTACTCTTCCAGCCCATAAGGGGTGGTGCTTTATAATGATCTGTTGAAGACACTTCTGGAGACTGAGTTAAAGGAATGCTAATCCTTTTAATTTTGATTCCCATAGTTACTACCAGAATTTGCCAACTCTCCTTTATGAAACTGAAATATTTGGCCTGAAAGAAAGAGCTGCTACAACTATTGTAAATATGAAACCATCATCTTACAATGTTAGGAAAAAACTTCTTGCACATCTTTAGATTTTTTTTTTTATTTATTTTTTTGGTCTTTTTAGGGCCTCACCTACAGCATATAGAAGTTCCCAGGCTAGGGGTCCATTCGGAGCTGTAGCCGCCGGCCTGTACCACAACCACAGCAACTCAGGATCTAAGCCACATCTTCGACCTACACCACAGCTCAAAGCAATGCCGGATCCTTAACCTACTGAGTGAGGCCTGGGATTGAACCTGTGTTCTTATGGCTGCTAGTCAGGTTTGTCAACCACTGAGCCATAACATTAAGAAAGAGGAGTTCCCATTGTGGGTCAGTGGGTTAAGAATGAACCTGAGGGGAGTTCCCGTCGTGGCACAGTGGTTAACGAATCCGACTAGGACCCATGAGGTTGCGGCTTCGATCCCTGGCCTTGCTCAGTGGGTTAAAGGATCCGGCGTTGCTGTGAGCTGTGGTGTAGGTTGCAGATGCGGCTCGGATCCCGAGTTGCTATGGCTCTGGTGTAGGCTGGCGGCTACATCTCCGATTTGACTCCTAGCCTGGGAACCTCCATATGCCGCGGGAGCGGCCCAAGAAATAGCAAAAGGACAAAAAAAAAAAGAATGAACCTGAGGATGCACGTTCAATCCCTGGCCTCCCTCAGTGGGTTAAGGACCTGGGTTGCCACAAGTGGCGGCTTGGGTCACAGAGGTGGCTTGGATGTGGTGTAGGCCTGCAGCTGCAGCTCCAATTTGACCCATAGCCTGGGAACTTTCACAGGCCACAGCTGTGGCCCTAAAAAGAAAAACAAAAAAACATTAAGAAAAGGCAACATGGCCCTCCCAGTATTTTCCTAATGTTATGGGACACTGACTCCATTGGCCTGTTATAAATATGCGTGTTTATGGATTGCTGCTTCTCCCTTTACATTTCAGTTACCCTTGTTTAGTAATAATGATAGTCCCTATTTTTAGGTACTTCTATATGTGTATATACCTCATCAGTTTATTCTCATGACATCTTGTATCTGCCATAGCATCCATTTTTCATCTGTATTTTGTTTCGGTTCTACGGAAACATACTGATTTAAGCAGTGACTGTTTGAAGTTTGATTTTTTTGTTTTTCCAGTTGTCCTTGCAACCTGAGAATGCTGTTTGATCAAACAGAAAGGGCAGTAGAGCTTTATTCTGAGGCTTAAACACAAAATTAGTGAATCTAGCAGGACAAATTAAAGTGCTAATCACATCCACAATGTTAAGATATTTGTACATGACGTCTTTTTTTTTTTTTTTTTTTTTTTCTTTTTTTTGGCCACAGCATTTAGTGGCTTGATGTGAGATCTCAATTCCCAGACCAGGGATTGAACCCGTCGCAGCAGGGAAAGCACCAAGTCCTAACCACCAGGGAACTCCCAACATCTTTTTTTTTTTTTTTTTTTTTTTTTGTAATGTAACATCTTTTTGTGTTCATTTTTTCATCTAAAAATAAAATAATTTGGGAGTTCCCGTCATGGCGCAGTGGTTAACGAATCCGACTAGGAACCATGAGGTTGCAGGTTCGGTCCCTGCCCTTGCTCAGCAGGTTAACGATCCGGCTTTGCCGTGAGCTGTGGTGTAGGTTGCAGACGCGGCTCGGATCCCGCGTTGCTGTGGCTCTGGCGTAGGCCGGTGGCTACAGCTCCGATTCAAGCCCAAGCCTGGGAACCTCCATATGCTGCGGGAGCGGCCCAAGAAATAGCAGAAAGACAAAAAAAAAAAGAATAAAAAATAAAAATAAAAAAATAAATAAATAAAAATAAATAAAATAAAATAATTTAAAACATACAAATTGGAGTTCCTGTTGTGGCGCAATGGAAACTAATCGCACTGGGAACCATGAGTTTGAGGTTTCGATCCCTGGCCTCGCTCAGTGGGTGAAGGATCTGGCGTGGCTATGAGCTGTGGTGTAGGTCACAGATGAGGCTCGGATCTGGCGTTGCTGTGGTTCTGGCATAGGCCGGCAGCTACATCTTCGATTAGACCCCTAGCCTGGGAACCTCCTTATGCTGAGGGTGCGGCCCTAAAAAGACAAAAAGAGAAAAAATAAAATAAAACATACAAATTTATATTTGAGTTGGACGCAACTATTTATTTCCACTAAATTAGGGTAGTATTTATATGACTAAAATTCAGATTGAAGCTATCATCCACAGGTTGTTTCACTTTTTTTCAGTAACTTAGTATCAATTTTGAACTTGTAAATATGTTTATACTATTAAAATACTGCTGTTCTTATCTGTTTTCTAGGTTTTAAAATCATTTAATTGAACCTGGCACTTATTTCACAGAGGTAACTTCTGTATCTTTTGCTAAGTAACTAATATCTATGGGGTTTTTTCTCTTGTTTTGTTTTGTTTTTTTAGCAAATCACAGATGAAGGTCTCATTACTATATGCAGAGGGTGCCATAAGTTACAGTCCCTCTGTGCCTCTGGCTGCTCCAACATCACAGATGCCATCCTGAATGCCCTAGGTCAGAACTGTCCACGGCTTAGGTAAACATTTCTTGTTTATCTCAAAAAATCAGGGGAAAGGAACAGAGGTCTCCTTCACTCTTGGAACCTTGAAATTTTTAGGGTAGACGCTACAAAGCCACTATGACCCTTTCTCACCTACTTGCTTTGTACCTCATTTTTTTTTTTTTTTTTTCTTTTAGGGTGGCACCCTCAGCATATGGAAGTTCCCAGACTAGGGGTCAAATCAGAGCTGTAGCTGCCGTCCTATACCACAACCACAGCAATGCTGGATCTGAGCTGAGTCTGCGACCTACACCACAGCTCACGGCAAGGCCAGATCCCCAACCCACGGAGCAAGGCCAGGGATCCAACCCACATCCTCATGGGTACTAGTCGGATTCGTTTCTGCTGAGACACAACGGGAACTCCATGCTTTGCACATCATTTGATTATGTAATTACATAATGGGCCTGAACCATACTAAAAAAATAAAAATAAAATATAAATAAAAGTAAAAAGATCAACCTTTTACTTCATTACTTGAGAAAAGAAATAAAAGCACTTTCTCTTATCAAAGCTTTCATGTAATTCCTTTCTGAAGAAAGTTTTTAAAGGCCCATCCTGTGGTCGTTTTTATTGTAATGTGCCAGGTACATAGCAGGTAGTATTTAAGGAGGAGAAAACAGCCGCCTCCTTTCTGCTGATAGCCTTTTAAAGCAAGCTTTATTTCTCTGTGGCTCCTCTTTACCTACATATAGGATTGGGTGAGTATTTATTATTAAGAATGCTGTGTTTGCATACATATGGTTTCAAGCCCATATTGATTCTGTCAGAATAGATATCACAGTATTTTGCAATAAATAGGAATGATTCCCCATATACCTTTTGTTTTAAAAACAAAACTTATATTGTACTTAATATATATAAACATATCAGCCATTGTTTTAAATGATTCGCAAACATTAATTCACTTAATTCTCATAACACCATAAAGCACTATTATTATCTCTATATTGTAGATGAGAAAACCAGACCACAAGTAGGTCACGTAAGCTGTTCAAGGTCTCGCAGTAAGTGTCAGAGCAGGAGTGTGAGCTCAGGCAGCCTAGCTTTAGAACCTATGAAACCGCTTGTCTTCCATGTAATAATTGTTGGAATTCCCGTTGTGGCTCAGTGGGTTAAGGACCCAGTGTTGTCTCTCTGAGGATGTGGGTTCAATCCCTGGCCTTGATCAATGGTTTAAGAAACCACTGTTGCCACAGGCTGTGACATAGGTTGCAGAAAAGCTCAGATCGGATGTTGCTGTGGCTTCGGCATGGGCCTCAGCTGCAGCTCTGATTCGACCCCTGGCCCAGGAACTTCCATATACTGCAGGTTCAGATGTTTAAAAAAATGTGTTATTGTCAGTAATATTATTATAAACCAATAAAAACTTTCTTAAACTTTTTTTGTAATCACCTGGCCATAGGCTTCAGTAATATCAGAAGCCTAGAGTAGAATACTATTCAGGAGCTAAGTCCTCTCTCTAAAAATATTACACATTTCCTTTTGTTTGTTTGTTTTAAAGAGAAGGATGTTCAGTTCCATTCTTATTCATGGTTTAGTTTAAGAAATTGGTCATGCTTTCCCATTAGATAGAGCTTTCTAATTAATTGTCAGCTGATAATAATGTCTTATGCTTTATTTTTTTTTCAGATTCTGTAGTAAGTAATTTTTAAGCAAACATAATGTTCTTTAGTACTGTCATGCAGACACCACCAAACTTTTCACAGAGAAGAGCTGCTACTTTTGATTCCTCTGATTCCCCAACCCTGTGGTCTGTATTTAGGGTGCTGGTTAGCAGTTCATGAATAGGCAAGTGCCTGCCAGCCCAGCTCCCCCTCTCTGCTGGGCCTCCCTGGGAGCATGTGGAAGGAGGCAGGAAGCTTACTTAAGGATTTTTTTTCATAAGTTTGAAATTTCATGTTTGGGACAGGCCTGTAATTAATCAGTCCCTTCCTAGCATTTTTATTTATTTATTTATTTATTTTCTTTTTAGGGCCACACTCTTGGCATATGGAGGTTCCCGGGCTGGGTTGAATCAGAGCTGTAGCACAGCCACAGCAACATAGGATCCAAACTGTGTCTTCAACCTACACCACAGCTCATGGCAACACCGGATCCTAAACCTAGTGAGCGAAGCCAGGGATCAAACCTGCGTCCTCATGGATTACTAGTCAGATTCATTTCCACTGAACCATGATGGGAACTCCCACTTTCTAGCATTTTTAAAAGCTGTTTGAATCTGAGTGAACCTACATGTAAAATCGGGAAAGAGAATAAATTACTTTAGCAACAGATTAACTGAAACAGAGTATTTATCTCCATTTCCTTTGTTTTCTAGGAGCAGGCTGCCCTCTGGGGGTAAGCAGTGTGCCATCAAGAAGGCTTTTAAATGTGTTTCTTGTGCATTTTGGCATTAACTACAAGCCTCTATTATATACTTTGATTTCATCACCCTAAAATGTGGTATTTACAGGACTGCTTTATGAGGACTCCATGGACAAGATCTATATACAGACTTGCTCAGCTCTGAATGTCACTCTTTGTTATATAGTCCTTAGGGAATAGGAGGTTGTTTTCTTAAATCCTCGCTATTTTAATAAACCTAGTTCAGGGACCAAGGGATTGACTTTGACTTTGTTTTTTTAACAGAATATTAGAAGTGGCAAGGTGTTCTCAATTAACAGATGTAGGCTTTACCACTCTGGCCAGGGTAAGTATTTTCTTTAGGTTCTATAGCTTTTGTCCAGGATTTTTTATTTGAGAAGAATGAACAATAAGGGAAGTGTTTATTGAGGGAATGAATGGCAGCAGAATTGAAGGTGTAGGATGTAGGGGAGTTTCTCTGTGGCTGGTGTCCCTGAGCGTTCTCATGCTACAGCCACAGGCAGTGCTCTGGAAAGGCAGACATAACGTTGGAGAACTTGGAACTCCTTCACGAGACATGATTTTCCATCAAATGAAAAGTAAAGCTAGTTCCTGTCATGGCTCAGCAGTAACGAACCTGACTAGTATCCATGAGGGCGCAGGTTCGATCCCTGGCCTCAATCAATGGGTCAAGGATCCGGCTTTCCTGTGAGCTGTGGTGTAGGTCACAGATGAGGCTGGGATCCTGCATTGCTGTGGCTGTGGTGTAGACCAGCAGCTATAGCTCTGATTTGACCCCTAGCCTGGTAACTTCAGTATGCCTCGGGTACAGCCCTAAAAAGCAAAGCAAAGAAAAAAACTAAGCAGGGCTATACTAGTGCTTCGTGAAAGAAACTCACTTGGTTATTTGGTTTGTAGCTGGCAGATAAGAGAAATGTTGAAAAAAAAAACATATAAGCCTGATTTAAATAGGTTTTAAGAGATTTTTCTGGTATTCTCCACAAGATCTTAATACTTGAAGTGGTTTATAAATCACTATATAATAATAGTGTCTAAAATTATACTGTCTGTGACCAGTGTAATGGAACATGGAGAAGGGCATTTGCTTTCAGGCAGATTGATGGATACTAATTGCAGGGGGCGGGGGCGGGGGGGAGCGCATGGCCCAGCTAGATGAGGACGTACAAATGGGGAATAAACATATGGAAGGGGTTCTGTGCTTCCAGAGGACTCCTTTTCCTTAAATTACTTTTTGGTTGAAAGGATCTCTATAATCTTAATTAATGCTCAGGAAATGTATTCCCTTTGACTTGTAAGATGTTAGTTACTTTGTGCAATGATTGAGAAATTTCACTGCAAGTAAAGACCTTTTAAAATGTGTTATTAATGGAATAAGGCAGGAAGTGATATTAGAATGACCCTAGCTCTGAAGCGCTTAAGATTTCATAAGAATATTTAATATTACGTATTAGTGTTCTGGCCTTGAATTTCCCCATGTGTTAAATATTTGTACTGTAATGTCTGGGTTGGTATTTTATAGAATTGCCATGAGCTTGAAAAGATGGACCTGGAAGAGTGCGTTCAGGTAAGATTGTGAATTTTTACTCAGAAATACATTATGATAGAAACTTGCACGCACCTCTCAGAACGTTTGGTTTCCTCCCCTAGTAGGGACTGCTGACTTCCCCTTTATTGAGATGTCCTCCAGGCATACCAGGCAGAGGTGCTCATGGTGTTTGTGCTTAAGGAAGTGGGAAAACACATGCCATTGGAGAGGAAGAGGGCTCAGGAATTCAGGCCATAAAGAGATTATTAGTTGACTGGGAAGAAGTTAGTTGACTTCTCCAAAGAAGCCAGAGAGAGGAATTTTTTAATGGTGAAAGTAGGGAAGAGGAGATAGCTTGCTAACTGTAGAGGTCAGTTTTTCTAAATGTTCTCTGGACATTACTCAGTCCCATTAGTTCTTACCAAGCCAAAACTTCTTCACATCCATCCGTCTCTTGCACAAGCCTGAGTGTCCGTGTGTCCTTTCCAGTGTTAGTCCTTCTGAGTGATGTGCACACCTGCCCATTCCCGTCTCCCCGACCCCCTGCCGTCTCTCAGCCCCTCTGAGGCTGTGTGTATTACAGTAATAATCTCAGAACTGGAGGCAAATTTGGAAAGAAACCCTGATTTTCTTTCCATCCTAAGATAACTATAAAAGACCGATCTTCCTCCAGGAGTTCATAGTTAACCCAGCAGCCTCTTTCTGCCACCCTTGGGCAAAATAACTGATATCCCAGGTACTAGTCCTGAGGTGGGGCATGGCTTGGAAAAGTATGGGCCAGATATCTCAAAATTTGGGGATATTCCTATCTTCCTTTTTTTTCATGGAACAGTGTCTTCTGATTCAGTTCTGCGATTGTTCTATGGGGGTCTAACACAAAGCCCAGTGGGTGGAACTTAGGAAGGACACATTTTCATTTATTTCAAAAACAGTTTTCAGTAGACCTATTCAGAGATGACTGACATGTTTAAGCCTGGCCTGAATAGATGCTCGAAGAACAGGTTTGGGTAGCTGATGGGATTTCAACTTTAAGATTCTGTTGTTTGGTGATTGATATCTGATATCAGTATCAGTCTAGGATACAAGTGTAGTGAAGAATGAGGTGTGGCCCATGAGTTTTATGGAATTACACCTAAGATAAACTTACCGCATTTCTTTCAGATAACAGATAGCACACTAATCCAACTTTCTATACACTGTCCTCGACTTCAAGTATTGGTGAGTTTGACTTTGGAAGTTTTCTGCATTTATTGGATTTAATCAAAACCCAGCTCTTACTTTCTACTTGGTGTTTGGCTACCATTTTTGGAAAATATATTTCTCCAAATTGTCAACTTACAGAGGTCCAAGGGAAGGGAGAAACTGAGATAGGAACTGGAAAAGCTAAATGCTTTCTGCATCAGTGCTTGGAGACTGAAAACTGACATGGGGAGTATCAATTCTCCTTCCCACATGAATTACACCCCTGCCTGAATGATGCTTAAATTTCTGGAGATCCAGGAGGCGAAATGACCCCATATTGGGACCAAATGTTCCTATAAAACAGAACCAGCCAGAGCTTAGGGGGAGGTCTCTCTCCTGTTTCTAATAACACTGTGGGAAAGAAAGCATTTTGGTTGACTATTCTGCACCTTGGTTTATTTTTGGTGTTTCATCACATATTAAACTATGTTTCAGTTGAGGGTTCTGAGTTTCATGTAGATGAATCAGGGATTTAAGGAGGTGGCCGCAGGTTACAGCTGTTAAGAATCACTTTCAGCCAATTAACTTTTGGGCATGCCCCTGTCCTAGGTATTCAGTATTTAGTCTAGATTCTGGAAAAATTTTTGCAGGATACGCCTGAACCCCACTTTTCCCTGTAGAGAAGAAAAGTGTTAATAACGTGTGTGGAGTGGGGGGAAATACTTTATGAACTATTTCACAGTCACTACAAGAATTCGGAAAACATGTACATATTTATTAATATACAAAAGTAAATTTTTCTTTAGAAAGAGGAAAAGAATATAGCAAGTCACAAATTTCAAAAAGTTGACAAGCACCAAAACATTACACAAGTCAGAAAAATGGCGAAACAGCACGTATATATATGTGTGTGTGTGTGTGTGTTTTGCTTTTTTAGGTCCACACCTGAAGCATATGGAGGTTCCCAGGCTAGGGGTCAAATTGGAGCTATAGACGCCGACCTATCTATACCACAGCCACAGCAACACCAGATTCAAGCCGCATCTGTGACCTACACCACAGCTTACGGCAACGGCCGGATCCTTAACCGACTGAGCTGGCCAAGGATTGAACCATTGACCTCATGGATTCTAGTCAGATTCGTTTCCACTTGTGCCATGACAGGAACTCCTGAAAAACATAAATTTAGAATCACATATAGAAGGGTTGATCATTGGTTGTCAAAAGCAGAACCCCAGCAACTCTAGTATGCCTTCGTTTTACCACATGGATCTAGTGATGGCTGCATATATATCAGAATCAAACCAGAAAGTTCTCCTTTCTGATTGCACACAGGCCTCTGGCTTGAAGAATGTCATTAAATATTTCAGTGTCCTTCCTTGCTCTATTTGGCTGCAGAGTCTGTCTCACTGTGAGCTGATCACAGACGATGGAATTCGTCACCTGGGGAATGGGGCCTGCGCCCATGACCAGCTGGAGGTTATTGAACTGGACAACTGCCCCCTAATCACAGATGCATCCCTGGAGCACTTGAAGAGCTGTCACAGCCTTGAGCGGATAGAACTCTATGACTGCCAGCAAATCACACGGGCTGGAATCAAGAGACTCAGGGTAAAGATGATAGTATCACCCTCTGGCTCTAGTGTTCTCAGCACCCTTTCCTTCTTCCCTTCTTTTCCCTTCCTCCATGTCCTTATTTCAGATTTGGATTCCTGTGGTATTTATATTTACTTGGACATTCAACAAAGAGAAAAAAAAAAAGATGGAGAGCAAATCTAAGAGTAGATAGTTTTGAAGTGTTGTTCCAGATGGAGATTTAGTAGGAAGATACCCACCGAAAGGGAGAAAAGTAGGTCTCCTCCCAGCAGAATCTAATAACATGCCCAGAGTCAAAAAAGCACAGGCCAGATTTTGGTTCTAAAGGAAGAAAAGGAATAACATAAAATAGTTAAGTGGAGTTTAAAGTTTTAATTTGTATTTCCTTTCACATCAAACTCTTTTGCTGGGGTTATTATTATTTTTTTTAAGACAACAAATGGATCAAGTAGTTTTTTACATTTCCTTTTGCCCCGTCCTTCGTAATAGACCTGTGTATAGCCAGGTGACTGAAGGACAGGTTGCTTGCAAAGTTACAAAAGGCTAGATGAATCTCTGTGTTGGATTATTCAGCTCAACAGATGTTGAAACATCTGCTTCACACCTGTGGTGGGAAAGGCACTGTGCTTATTTTGGCCCTTATAAATAAACACAATTAGTACAGGATATGTATTAATCTCTGTACATACTCATTTTTGGGGGGGGAAAAAAAGCCATTTTGGCCTGATGGCATGTGAGTGCATAAAGGAACTGCAGATTTCATCCGCGTTCCAGTAGACCTCAGTTCCACCTCTCCCTTCAGACCTAGAGGACTGAGAACATGACTGAAGTGGAGAGGCCTTGCACTATATCTCTTCTATGCCAAAAGAGGAGAGCCGCAGGTCACCCAGAGCCTTTTCTGTGGCCTGCTTACACTAGGGTCTCTTCCATCTCTGAATCCTCAAGAGTGACTTAGCACTTTTCCACTGTAATTTAACTATTTGTGTGCATGTCTAGACTATGAGTTCCCTAGAGCAGGATCTCCATCTTGACCCTCTTTGCACCCCTTTTGCATAACGAGCATAGTGCCTTGAACATGATAGGAATTTAGAAGTGATTTATGTCGTAAAAATTAGAAACATATTGTTAAGAGAGGATAATGAGGTTTTTAAAAATATCAGAAGAAACATGGTCTGCAGTAGCTTAGAAAAAATTAATTTTGTAAGCTTATATGGTTTCTTCCAGCTGTGGGAATCAAACCACGAATCCCTGTGGGAGAGGTTAAGAGACTAGCATGAAGCTTCTCCCTAGTGGTATTATTATGAGAGCCGGTACCAAAGTTACATGGGCTGATTTGGTCTGCAGAGCAACCTGGGATGGTATAGATTAGAACCCAGGTCTCTCAGCATACTGATACTGCTCAGCCTCTTCCTCCCTGCCTTCATGTCCCCTCAGTCCCTGAGTGGTTCTTCTGAAAAACAACATCGCTCTTGGTGTTTTAAGCCTTCTGTCTCGGTATATTTCTGTCTTGTTTCAGACCCATTTACCCAATATCAAAGTCCACGCCTACTTCGCACCTGTCACTCCACCCCCATCAGTAGGGGGCAGCAGACAGCGCTTCTGCAGATGCTGCATCATCCTATGACAATGGAGGTGGTCAGCCTTGGTGAACTGAGTATTTAATGACACTTCTAGAGTTACCGTGGATCTCCATTGGAAACGACCCCAGCGTTCCGGGCAAGGGTTTCAAAGTGAGGGCAGCGTCCAGATCTCCAGAGCCACACATACATACACGTACCCACCCTAACCCCCCGCCCACTCTGTCTCTGTGACCAGGGGACTGAGTCCGTGCTGGCTTTATCACATGGGTTGGTAAAACTTAACCATTCCTGTTGGATGTGCCCAGAAGAAGATCATAAGCAAGGTAGACGGAAGGGGGCATTCCACCAAACCCAGTGTTACTGCTACTGTGGTTTCTTTATTTTGTTAAGGGGTTTCTTTGGCAGTTTTGGAACGGCAACTGCAGTCCTCCAGGGTCAAGGAAAGCATAGAAAAACAATACATGTTGTATCCAGGGACCAGAGGGAAATTTTCTTTGCATCCTATAAATGGTGGCCATCCATTATGCGATGACTGCAGAGCTTCTGTGCTTCCTTGTCCCCATACCCACATGCTGAGCATGCTCACAAAGAGGCCTGTCCATTCCTCCTCCTGTGTTTTCGAATTGGGCCCAGAGGTTTCCTAAATGGTTGCACCGAAATCGCTGTGGTCCAGATGTGATTACGTATTCACTCAAGTTGTCGCTCTCTGTAGCACACTGTGTACCTCCCTGTCTCATCCTCCGTCGCTCCCTCCTGCACTCTTGCTTAGTCTGTCATCTGTTCATGGTCGGCTTACTCACACTCAATTGTTACTCCTTTGCTGTTGTTGTGTTTACAGTTTGCCTTTTGGATGATTAGTTGGGGTTACCAAACATTTTTAAAAGAGACATTATCAATAAATATTTTTTTAATTCTAAATTTTATCATTAGGGGACCCTGCCTGAATCTTTGCCAGTCTGAAGGGAAACTATAACAAAAGCAAGAAAAGTTATGAGGAGAAACTAAGCTAAAGCTATTATGATGAAAACAAACTTTCCCTTTTGGTTTCTGTTATATCTTGTGATAAAATGATAATACGCATGATACGCTCAGTATTCCCCCTGCCCGTTTTTCCTCCTATCTGACTTAATAAGGAGAGAGAAATGCTTTATTAGTAAAGCGTGGCATGGCAGATGCCAAAACTGAACCTGAAAGCCACCGCCACCCAAGCACAGACATGGTGTGTGTTCACTGAAATCTAGGTGTCATCAGTGGCCTCTCAGATACTGTGTCTGTGAGGTTCGTTCTGCTTTAGCAGGAATGCTGCTGGAGGAGTTGTGCTGTCGAGCCAGGCAGTTTCTCTTCTTTCCCCCCATTTGAACCCTTCAGGGATACAAGAATGACCTCATCACAGCTGGTCAGCTGTATGTCAGTGTTGATGGTATCATATCTAACGTTGGCGCCTCAAAGGACCAGAACCTTTTCAGAACCCGTCAGCCATGTCTCTCTCATGCTCCAGACTTTCTGTGCATGAAACTCTGGAGTGGCCAGATGAGGGCATTGGGGCAGCAGAAAGAGAACGTTGAGAGGAAGTAGGGGGTTCAGTGTCTTTGCCTAGCCTGGTCCCCAGAGCCAAGGGAAGGGTGTTCAGTATCCATGACTCAGAGTCAAAGAAGAAGCTCCCCCTCCCACCCCCCACCCCCCGCCAGAAAGGAAAAAAAAATTTAAATCATGGAGGATGAGGAAAATAAAATGAGTTTCTAAAGTACAAGAAGTAGATTTCTAAACATCAAGGTTAGAAACCTCGTGTGCTTTATAATAGGGTGACCATGTGCAGTCTGCCGTCATCTTCCGTATGATCCAGGCTGTTAAAAGGCTTGTTTCAATACTGTAGATGCTGGTTCTGCCAGCATATATAAGAAAAAAGTGTGATGTATTTTTCCACAAGCAATCGGTTGAAATGTCCTGGGAATCTATCTACCATCATTTAGCATGTAAAATTTATTTTAAATCCTGTTTTTTTATTGATGGCCTTTCAAAAGCTCAAACTATGCGTATTTTTCATTTCCCTGCCCTTCTCTTATCCTCTTTTCAAATTACCATATAAGGAATATACTTTTTAAAGTGAGACCCACTCTCCTGGCTGTGAGACCCACATATACAAATATACACATGTACGCACACACTTCCAGATGTGGTTGATAATATTCAGATCCCGGAGTTCCCATTGTGGCTCAGCGGAAACGAATCCGATTAGTGTCCATGAGGACGCAGGTTCAATCCCTGGCCTCGCTCAGTGGGTTATGGATCCCTCCTTGCTATGGCTGTGGCATAGGCCAGCAGCTATAGCTCTGGTTCAACCCCTAGCCCAGGAACCTCCATATGCCTCGAGTGCGGCCCTAAAAAGATAAAAAAAGAAAAAAAGAATATTCAGATTCCCCAGGTCTCTCGTTCAAACAAAACTAAAAAGAGAAATATTTAGGAGGCAGCCACTCTAACAAGTTTAAAAAAAAAAAAAAAAATAGTGCCTGAACAAGACTCTGATTTATTAGTGAGTGTGGATTTGAATTTCCCAGGAGTTGAGGCACCAGTATGTGACCATCTTGAGAGAAATGCTGTTTCTCTTGAAGAGTGAGATGCAATCCGTGTGGACTCATGCAGGTGATCCCTGCCTATCTGGGCCAAGAATAGCGTCAAGTTAGGGGATAAAGGCCCTGGAGTGCGCAGGCCTGACATGTATGGGTCAGGCAGGAGCCTTGTTCCTTTCTCAAGAAAATTATAGGCCCTTCGTGCTTGGAAGACCATATTTTTTTTTATACCAATCTGAATCCTAGGTCAGCTGATGCAGTGTACCAGGACTCTGAGAACCCAAAGCATGGTAAGTTTTGGTCAGGTGGAAAGGGTAATAAGAAGGTGTCCTCAGAGTTATACATCCAGATTCTCTCTTTTCTAAGCAGCCTTTTCCCCTTACATTTTCCAGCATCATTAGTATCTTTTATATCCTCTTCATTAGCTCCCATCAAAGTGATGATTCCAACTTTTTTTTTTTTTTGACTTCTCCCATTTCCTTCCTATCGTCCTTGCCCTTGATTTAAAGCTTCTGTCTCTCTCTTAATGATACTGCTAATTTATTCTCATGTTTCTAGTCTAGCTTCCTCTCGGATCCTTGTCCTGCTCTGGGCAGCCTTGAATTCAGTAACAATCACGCGGCTCAGGCCATTTTTCACTGGGTGATCTTGGATGTTTGCTGACTGAATTTGAAATCAAACTGTTAGAGGTGAAGAGTAAGGGAATCTGGCTTCATCCTTTTTTCCAATATTTGGAATATGAAAGCACATTGTGCTTTATGTAAAAAAAAAAATGTGTTCTTCTATTCTGCTCATTAGTGGATATAAAAGTATTTCTTAAGTGGTTTTTATAAATTTCCACGTTGATTAAATTGATTAACAGATGTATAAGTCAAAAACTTTTCTTATTCCTTATATCACATTTTAGAGGGAAGCCTGATAAATATTTTTATGATGCTTTATTTTGGGCTTTGCAAACTGAAGAGTTCGATATAGCTCTACTGCGATAGCAGTCGGGTTCTTTTATGTCTTCAATCTGCCTTGTAAAATGCATTGTTACTGGTTTGATGACCCACTATGCTGTGGGGCGGGGTGGTAAACACAGTGGGAGTTGAAAGCTGTTTTGGCTTGACGTTGTTAAGAAGTGCGCGAGTGTCCCTGGAAAGGAGAGGTGGTTTCCTGCCTGCCCATGGGCAGCATGTCCTTGGGTGACTGTGCTGTTCGGAAGGAGAGGAACACTTGCTAACATGGTTGACCCTTGGCCATTTGATGTTTATCATGCGGAAAGATTGCTCGTGGCACCTGCCACCAGTGAGAGAGGAGGGGTTTAAAGAAAATTGGTCAGCTCTGCCTTTTCCCTCCTTGTGTGCATGGTTTCCGGTTAGGTTTGTGCATTCTGACCGACAGACTCTTTCGGTGGTATGCTTTGAGCTTCCAGAACATTTTATAAAAAGATTGCCTTCTCTTTCTGTCCACCTGTTCTAGGATCTTTAACCACCTCAAACCCAGGCAATGTAAGGAGATGTGTAGGATGTTTAATTGGGGGTCTTGAGGCAGAACCTTCTCCCTTGCAACGATCTCAAGCCAAAAAGAACCCAAACGCTATAGGAGGGTGAAGGGAATTAAGAGTCTCAGCCTCTCCTCACCTTTATTTCTATGATAAATTTTAATTTCAAGATTAAAAGGTAACAGAAAGCTGAGTAAGACCATGTCAACAGGGCAGAATTAACCTAGGTAATTTGGGAATAAAATGTGGCTTGTATTTGCTGTATCCAGATGCCCTAACTTAATATCTCAGTTCTCCAGCCAAGAACTTGCTGCTCTAACCTTGCTCTCTTACTTGAGACAAACTTTCTACCTTCCAGAAACTACCATTGGAGGCAAATGAGTTTTCTGCAGCTCCCCCCCTCCCAAGTCTACCTGTTTTGCCCATTTTTATTCTTAGGAACATCAGTTCCGCATCTCTGAAGCCTTTGATCCTCAGGAAAGTCAGTAAAAACTTCTCAGCTGAGTCTGAGTGAATCTTTAGAGCCCAAAAGAGTTATACTTAATTTTCAACAGAAAAAAAAGAAAAATTGTTGGACAAGCTCACATAATGTGTCAAGTTCTGTAATGCATTTCTTCCATCTCTGCCTCATGTGTCTTTTTTTTTTCTTTGTCTTTTGAAGGCTGCACCCACGGCATATGGAGGTTCCCAGGCTAGGGGTCAAATCGGAGCTGTAGCTGCTGGCCTACATCACAGCCACAGCAAGGCCAGACCTGAGCCACCATAGCTCAGGGCAACGCCAGATCCTTAACCTGCTGAGCGAGGCCAGGGATTGAACCTGCGTCCTCATGGTTACTAGTCAGGTTTCTTTCTGCCGAGCCACTGCAGGAACTCCAGCCTCGCGTGTCTTTTGAGTAAGCCCTTGGTAGAGGTTGGTTCGCAGGCATTGAGACTCAGTGCTTCCTCAGCCAGGGTGGTTCACTGCTGCCCTTTAGGGAAAAGAACCATGAACAACCGCAACTGTTACCAATAGACCTTTTTTTTTTTTTTTTTTTTTAATTTTCTGTGTTTTTCAGTGTCTTATTTTGAAGGATTGGGGTGGGGAAGTGGTAGAGGAGATGCCGAGTAAAGGCGAGAATCAGTTCTGGAGCTGGGGTACTTGGCTTCAGGTACAAGCATCTGTCCTGAATATGTAAACAACTGCCTCACATATGAGATTTACTTTCCTCTCCATCTAATGAACTCCATGCCCTTCTTACTGGCAAGGAGAGCTTCTGTTTCCACACACCTAACCAGTGTCATCCAGACGGGTCTTGGCACCACTGAACTCCCACCAGTGCCTCCCAGTGCGTCCCAGAGGCTGCCGGGCGTGGTTTTCACCAAGGTCAGAGCAGGTAGGCTGTAAATGAGGAAAGCAGAAGAAGGAAGCTTTGCCTCACTAAGTTTTGGCTTGTCTCTGTCCCTTACCCTCCTTGTTCTTATTAATTCAAGTCTGTACCACACTGCTGCTCACACATATGTGTGTTTCTTACCTTGGCCTAACCGTTCTCAGCCCCTGAAGTCATGATTCTATTTTATTTTATTTTTTTTTTTCTTAATGGCACTAGTGAATAAGAACCCTACAGTCTTAGAAAATCCTAACTTGAAAAGGAGTCTCTAACTGGCTTCGGTTGATGACTTTACCTTTTCCCCATAAAGACGTGAATGATTTTCTTCCTTACTGCTATGTAATAGATCTGTAACAAGTGAAACCTTTGCTGCTACTTTTCTGGGTTTACATCAGTTTGTTCCTTCCCTTGAGAATAATTTATTACCTGTGCTTCTCCATGACTGTTAATTGCTAATAAGTACAGGAAGAGGTGAGCCTGAGAGTTCTTCTCTTACTCCCCTCCTCACCCTACCCCCAAATTACACACTAACCTCTAACATGTGCAAGGTCTTGGGATGGGGCTCATCATAAGATGTGTTTTGGGGGCGTTTTTGTTTGTTTCTTTCTCACTGTGCTGCAGCTCTCAGCCCTTGAGGATCTGTGACTACCCCGTGGAAGGGTTACTACAGGGGGAGAGAGGCCTTAAATGTTCCTTTCTCCATCCCTGTTTTCTGATCATCCTTCAGATGCCTCCCATTCTGGCTGCCTCCTTTTTCCTCCCAGGAATTGTTCCCAGTGGGAAAATGACCCGCCCTGGTCATTTCCCCACTGCTCTCCTCACCTCTGCCCACCTTCCAGTGACCCCGAGAGCACGGACCTGAGAAATGGGACCTGTGCAGAGCTCAGAGCTGTGAGGCCTGCCCCTGCCTGTCAGACTCTGCTTGGGGACAGACATGGATGGGTAGATGGTGCTGTGGGAGAAATACTTTTATCTTCCAACCAGGCTGATTCGCCCTTGCACTGTCCCGCCTCCATCCCCTCTCCCCTGAGGAGTGGGTAAATGCAGAGGATGCTCTGTAAAATGCAGGCGCCGGGCTCTGATCCCAAACCTTGCTGTCTCGCCTAAGCCCTGGAGCAAGAGCTTCGGTGTGTGGGAGCTGCTGCTTGCTTGTTTCTCCACCAGGCCTGCCCCGACTCTTAAGCCAGTCCCTGGGGCCAACACAGTCCCCTGTGTAGTGACTTCACACCAGCTTCCATTAGCTGTCCAAGTGACCTGTGTTTCCACCCAATACTTTTGGCGCTTGAGGATTGGGGGGGTGGGGGGGTGGGTATTTAAAAATAAATAAATCCAAGGTGGCAGTAGAGGATTCCTTTTGCTTTAAAATCTTTGGACTAAAAAAAAAAAAGAAAAAAGAAAAAAATGTTTTTTATATATAAATATATAAATTGTTATGTAACTATTATTGTTTCCTGTATGTTCTAATTTTTGTTTTATGATGTAATTAAAGGAAATAAGCTGTGAAGACTTTTCATTTTACTGTGGAAATAGCCTGACTTGGAGCTGTGATTTTTTAACTTCCTTGAACTCTTGAATCTATAAAGGCTCCAGAGGCTGAATGAAGGGGCTTCTTTTTGGCATTTTTTTTTTTTTTAATATACCTTAATGCCCTTTATTATTTAATAGTCTTTAGTACCTTTTCATTAGCCTCTATTTAGTAACCTGCACTCCATTTATCTCTAAGAAAAAAGATACAGTATAAATCAAAGTTTCTTAAAAAAAAAAAAAAAGCTTTGTCTTAATAGTAAAAATTCAGTCTGAGTCCCTTATCTGTACAGAGCAGTGCCTTTAGCTGGACTGGGAAGGAGTAAGGGAGTGGTGTAATGGCTGAAAAAAACAAACTCCAGGGAGTTCCCGTCGTGGCACAGTGGTTAATGAATCTGACTAGGAACCATGAGGTTGCGGGTTCGGTCCCTGCCCTTGCTCAGTGGGTTAACGATCCGGTGTTGCCGTGAACTGTGGTGTAGGTCGCAGACATGACTCAATCCGGTGTTGCTGTGGCTCTGGTGGTGCCGGTGGCTACAGCCCTAGCCTGGGAACCTCTATATGCCTGAGCTAGCGGCTCAAGAAAAGGCAAAAAGGGCAAAAAACAAAACAAACAAGCTCCATGTGACCTCAGCAGGTTAACCCTTCTGTTTCAGTTCCTCCTTGGTAGGGTGGAGGTGGCAGTACCTGGGTAGAGTTGTGGAGATTAAAAGCACTAATAGTGGCTAATAGTAAACACTCATGTGTTGCCTGGTTTTATTCCCTTCATTTCAGTAATATTTCCAGGAGTACCCTTCGTGGCTCAGTGGTAAATGAACCCAACCAGGATCCCTGAGGATGCAGGCTTGATCCCTGGCCTAAGTGGATTAAGGATCTGGCCTTGCCATGAGCTGTGGTGTAGATCGAAGATGCAGCTGTAGCTCCGATTTGACCCCTAGCCTGGGAACTTCTATGTGCCACGGATGTGGCCCTAAAAAAAATTAAAAAGCAGCAGTGTTTTGGTATCTAGTCTATGCCAGAGGCTCCCAGGTTGAGATACACAAAGGCTAATGCAGCAAGTTTCCTATCCTTTTGGTGGAGACCCCAGGGAGCCACATCAACAACCTGGACTTTAATCTCAGGGAATCTACCCTGCCCTGAAACACCCTTGTGGAGCCTGTGGAACCATAGGCCTCACTTGAAATCCACTTGTCCTGAATGGGGTAAACGCCTGAGTCTAGATCGGTCTTCTGGGGCCAACATAGGCCCCTTCCAGGGGGGCAAGCGGTACCTGCTAACTTGCCCATATGGAGGCAGCTTTGGCCTCTGAGGGAGGCAAGTTCTGGATATCTGAACTTCCCATAAACACACTTAAAGCCTGCTAATCAGTTCAGCCAGTGTTTAGAAAGGCCGCCAGGTTTTAGGTGATCAGTACACAATAGATGGGGTAAAAGATTAATAAAGGCACCTTGGCCTATCTTCCACTCCATGCAAATTTTTTTTTTCCAGCATGCTTCAAATTTTTCATCTTTTTTTTGTCTTGTCTCTTTAGGGCTGCACCCAAGGCATATGGAGGTTCCCAGACTAGGGGTTGAATCAGAGTTACAGTTGCCAGCCTGCACCACGGCCACAGCAATGCCGGATCCAAGCCACATCTGTGACCTACACCACAGCTCAGGGCAACATCGAATCCTTAACCCATTGAGTGCGGCCAGGGATCGAACCTGCATCCTCATGGTTCCTAGTCAGATTTGTTTCTGCTGTGCCACGACAGGAACTCCTGAAGTTTTTCATAATAAATTTTGAAGAGAGGGAATAAGAAAAAAATGAATAGGATAGGAGTTCCCATTGTGGCACAGTGGTTAACAAATCCGACTAGGAACCATGAGGTTGTGGGTTCGATCCCTGCCCTTGCTCAGTGGGTTAACGATCCGGCGTTGCCATGGTGTAGGTCACAGATTCGGCTCGGATCCCGCGTTGCTGTGGATCTGGCGTAGGCGGGTGGCTACAGCTCCGATGCGACCCCTAGCCTGGGAACCTCCATATGCGGTGGGAGCGGCCCTAGAAAAGGTAAAAAGACAAAAATAAATAAATAAAAGATGTTTTTTAAAAAAATGAATAGGATAAAATATGGCCCAATATCATTTATCTTTTTTAAAACTACTTAATATAAAATCAGTTTTCTACATGGAAAAAGAGAGATACAAAGTCAGTTTCAGGTAGATGATGGGTATAAAAGTGAAAACAGAAAGTCACTCAGGAAATTATATTTATGACCTTAATACAGGGAAAGATTCAGACCTTAAAATTACAACCTTAATTTTAATTCAACTACTGTTTTTAAAATAAAGCTCCATAAACCTCACCATGCAAGAATAGCTATGGCAATTCCCAGATCTCTAGAACTGAAGTTTTAAAATAAGCACAGTGATTTAATAGATGAATAATCTTTTGGAAACTTTAGTAATAAGTTTTTGTCCAAACTAATGCAGGGAAAAATCCAGTCAGATTTATTTATACCTCTGTCCCTTATAACTTTAAGCAGAGGATATTTCCCCAAGAGGACCATAACCCCAAGAGACGGACAACGCATATCTTTCTAAGTTAATTTAAAAGGGGGAGCAAGTAAAATGTTAAATAAGCATGAATTAATGTACTCTGTTCAGCAGCGCTACTTTGGGGCAAAGCCCTTTATCCGTATTGCCAGGCTGTTTACCTCCCAAGCTTGGCCATCTCAGCATAACAGGGGAGAGGCTGTGTCCTAAACCCGGGGGCTACTTGTTCCCTCCCCAGGACAAGGACACACAGGATGATTTGGCTCTTGGCCTGGAGCCTCATGAGGCAGCTGAGGATTTTAACAAGGCTTCTGGTGAGCACAGGACCCAGGAGAACCCGGCTGGCCCCAGTCTCCTCTCGCAGCGGGCACTCCTGGGCCTAGGTCAGAACCAGGTAGTAGCCATCTGGATTCTGCACTGAAAGAAGTAGAAAAGGGCACCACTGGGGTGAGGCGGGCCCCCGACCACCACTGCTGCCCTGCTCCCAAACCTCCAAGCAGCCTGCAGTGCATCTGACACACCCAGGTGTTCTTCCAGCCCCCACCTGGGTGCAGCTCTTCAGGAAGCCCCGCTGGGTAGCATGGAGGAGGGATGGGGGGCAGGCCTCGGAGTAACCAGGACACAAGCCACCTGATCAGAAGGTCTCTGCTCCAGGTGATGTCCAGTGAGCACCTGCCCTTCTGATGTATGTGATTGTAGGAGGGGAAGAGCAGGGGCCTTACCTTCCCCTCTAATAAACTCCCCTCTAAATAAAGGAGAGCGTCTTTTCCTCGTGATGATGCGTTCATTCAGTTTCCCCTGAGCAATAGATTGCTCAAAGCTGCATGGATCTGTCCCTTTGACACACAGCTGGCTTTCAATAGATGTTCCCCACTAGTTTTGGGACTCAGCACCCAACACCACCCCCCCCCCAAACACATCAAGGAACCTTTTACTCTCATTTAGGAGATAACATAAGCAAGGATAGAAACAACATCGCTCTTTGTAGGGCCTGTTGGACACGTGCCTCTGCTTCTAAAACTCCTACCTTTCTTCACCACAGCCACAAAGTAGGATTCATCCTTAATATTCTGAACCACCTGCAAGGGAGAAGGGGCCACTATGGCAATGCTGATAGAGCCAAACAGAATAAGCCAGGGCAGAGAGGGGGAGATGGGGCCTGAGGTTGGAAGAGTGACCCAGGCCTTCGTGAGGCTGCTACCCGTTTACCTGGTCACTGAGGAGAATGAGGATGCCCCCAGGGCCCTGGTGGCAAAGACGATGGATCTGATTGGCTGGGAGGGCCAGGATCTCAGCCAGTTTCCCCAGGAGCTCATCAGCACTGAGTTCATCCAGAGAGACCTCTTGATAAAAGCCTGGGGGTGGGGGCAGCACAGGGGCCATGCTCAAAGAGGGTACAGGGCCCAACGGAAGGAGAGGACAAGGGACAGCCTCATGGGGGGAGCCCAGGTTGGAGGAGGAGTGAAGAAGGAAAAAGGCTTATGAATCCACTTCATTTTCACCTCCTATTCCTCACCTTTGGGGAGGTCTCAAATTGAGAGGAACCCCCAGTTTAAAGAGGAGATGGGATACTGTATGAATGACTAAAACCCAAATACAGTAACAAGATTGTAGAGTTCTAATCCCTCCTGCTAATAGAATGACAAAATCAGACGGGGTCAGAGTGTAGAGCATGGAGGAATAAACTTAGGGAGGATCCTGTAAGGAGAGGACTCACCTGGACAGGAAGCTGGGAATGCCAAGGGCATCCCGGGCCCCAGGAAGGGAGCATCCCCCTTTCCCCCGGCTAGAAGGGGTTTCATGCAAACCTGAGTTTCTTGTCTTCTGGAGAGGCCAGAACCTCACCTGAGTCAGGGTTCTTAGGAACCTCATTCTGTTGTCTTGAGGCCGCCTGAGCGACATACAAGGTCAGCCGGTGACAGATGGGCCTGGGCCAGGAAAACAGCCTACATTTGTGCCTGAGCTATTTAACAGATCCCCAACCCTAGAGCTCACCTTCTCCCAGGTCCCTAGGGAAAGGGGTCACCAAGCTTTTCTTAGGCATTTAATGAATGCTAGAAAAGCCCATCTCTGTCCCCTGAAACTGAGTGATGTGGGTGGGAGGCCACAAAAAGAAGTCACAGGAGCCTAACTTTTAAGCCCAGCCCTGGTAGTCTTGCTTGCTCTGTGGCCTCAGGTTGGCCCCTGTCAAAGTTTCTTCCTTGGTAGAAAGAGGCAGGAGTTCCCATTGTGGCGCAGTGGAAATGAATCTGACTAGAAACCATGAGGTGGCGCGTTTGACCCCCGTCCTCGCTCAGTGGGTTAGGGATCTGGCGTTGCCATGAGCTGTGGTGTAGACTGGCAGCTGTAGCTCCAATTTGACCCCTAGCCTGGGCACCTCTATATACCATGGGTGTGGCCCAAAAAAGCAAATGGGGCTACGTGGTGCCTTTGACTTGAACAAGCTGTGAAACACAACTGCCAGCTGAGTTGGTAAGTGCCACTAGAGTGGAAAGGGGACCCTGGTTGGCAGTGTCCATCACCTGGCTCTAAGAGTATTGAAAAGGCGAATCCCGTCGGCAGCCCCACAAATTTGGATAAGGTCCTGGCGGGTAAGCTTCAGCAGATCAGTGCCTGCAGAGTCAGACAGGGCTAGATTAGGGGAAGAGTGACCTGGGATCAAGGGTGGCAAGGGCTACCGTCCAACAGCCTACGAAGAGCTCTAGTATGTCCAGACATGGGAGCCAGACTTGGGTTCAAATCCCACCTCTGCTACTTGCTAGCTGTATGTCCTAGGGCAAATTATTTAACCTCTCTGAGGTAGTATATAAATTACCAAGCCAGGACAGAGACAGGCTTCCTCCCTGACTGTCCTTCCCTCAGTTCCCTACAGGTCTGGGTCCCTACCAGACCCCAGCCTTACCAGTGAAATTGGCCAGCAACTGGCAGTAGCTGGAGAACCGGTGCCTATGTAACCACTGCTGTGTCTCTAGGATGGAGGCTCCAGGGTTCAGGTCCTGAGGCATAAAGAGAGCGGTCCAGGTAACACTATGGACCCACAGACTGAGAACAAAGTGAGGGGAGACAGCCCCTACCCTTGGGGGTTCCAAGTCTGAGAGGGGAGGCTTATCCTGCCCATGGGAAGTGCCTAGCACCATGGGGGAACCATTTTGCCATCTATGGCTGTACCATTTCTGTCCACCAGGGGGCAGGGCCACCCTCTTGCGGAGAGAGATGAAACTGCTGTGAAGGCTTTGGCACAGTGGTGGGGGTGTTGCAAAGACTCACCTGAGCTGGGCTTGCCCCCAAAGTGTCCAAGGCGAATGGTGGTGAGGAGCAGAGCCTGTGGGGCAGCAGAGAGTCAGGCTCGGTGGAGCAGTGCAGCCAGTCTGCTGCCTGCCCTTCCCCAGGCCTGTCCTGGTGTCACCCACAAATTCCCCAGAAGCTGCCTCAGCAGCACGCTCCGTCCTGCCCCTCCCCCGCTGCCTGGCCAGAGGAGCTATTCCCTTCACTCTCACCCCAAAAGGCTGACAAAGGTGCTCATCCTGCCTCACCTCTCCAGGGACAGGAACTTGCAGGACTGAGGGGAAGTCAGAGCAAGAGGGCTCAGAGGCAGGTGGGGGCCCAAACTGGGCTCTGGCCACGGTGAACACTGTGGGCAAACAAATGGCAAAGTTAGCCTGGACAAGAGTTCCCGTCGTGGCGCAGCAGAAACTGAATCCGACTAGTATCCATGAGGACACAGGTTCGATGTCTGGCCTCGCTCAGTGGGTTAAGGATCCAGCGTTGCCGTGA
This sequence comes from Sus scrofa, assembly GCF_054392235.1. Classification (NCBI taxonomy): domain Eukaryota; kingdom Metazoa; phylum Chordata; class Mammalia; order Artiodactyla; family Suidae; genus Sus; species Sus scrofa. The sequence goes on from NC_139394.1 coordinate 23,256,394, forward strand.
GCTGTGGTGTAGGTCAGACTCAGCTCAGATCCGGCATTGCTGTGGCTGTGGTGCAGGCCGGCAGCTGCACCTCCGATTGGACACCTAGCCTGGGACTCTCCATATGCCTCAGGTGCAGCCCTAAAAAGACAAAAAGAAAAAGTTAGCCTGGACATCCCAGAGGGCAGTGGTGGCTGTTGGCACTCTGACAAGAAGACCAGATGAACACACTAAGAGGAGAGTAATCAAGCCTGCAGGTCTGGGGAGTTGGGGAAGGCTTCCTGGGGGAGCTACAGCAGGAAGGGAGATGCTCCAGAAAGAGCTGAAGTGAGGTGGCCGCGACGGCAGGGCACAGAAGAGGCAGCTCCTGGGAGTCTTGAACAACAGACGGAGCTGTCTGTCCTTGCAGGGAACAGGTGGAATCAGGGAGCGGCTGTGAGGGTCCTGGAGCCATCGCAGCCCCTGAGGTCTTGACTTCCCCAGGGGTACAATGAGGATCTTTCCCCTCCCGCCCCCAGCGACCAGCACACACCTCCATGAAGACGGTGCTGTCGCAGCCAGTCTGATACTTGTCTCTCTCGTGCACAGGCTGTTTCTCAATCTTCTCCCGGTCAGTTTTCAGTTTCCGGTCAGCTCCTTTGGGCTACACGAGAGTGGTAAGGAAACCTCAGCGGGCCCTTTCTTTCTTTTTCTTTTTTTTTCCCTTTTTTAGGACCGCACCCTTGGCATATGGACATTCCCAGGCTAGGGGTCGAATCAGAGCTGTTGCCACTGGCCTATGCCACAGCCACAGTAATGCCAGATCCGAGGCGCATCTGCGATCTATACCACAGCTCATGGCAATGCCAAATCCCCGACCCACTGAGCAAGGCCAAGGATCGAACCCGCATCCTCATGGATATTAGTTGGACTCATTTCCACTGCACCATAACTGGGAACTCCCTCAGAGCACCGCCTGCAACCATCCTCGTAACCTGTCCACTTCTCATTCCGGGAGGGCCTCAAGAGAGAGATCAAGCCCCACCTCTCTGTGCAGAGAGAAGGAAACAGTCCGAGATGGGGACCACGGGCGGAGGGTCCACAGCAAAGCAGGACCAGATCCATGCAGCCAGCGAGGCAGGGTGACAGCCCTGAGAGGGAGGGGAAAGGGCCCTGTGCCACCTGTACCTTAAAAACCTTGATGAGGCAGCCAGCCGAATGCAGGTGCTCAGGCGGAAGCTCCTTGTCACCCGGCTTAAAAGTGTCGATCTGGAGGCGGAACGGGACGCCTTTCTCTCCACCTTTTTTCCGAGGAGTGAACTCGGTGCTGATGCAGTGAACCTGAGGTGAAAAACAAGGGTGACTCCAGGCCCCACCTCCATTCAAACCTGAAACCCGTTACCTGCCTGTAACCTGTCAGCCACTACTCACAGCAACTTTCCATCCCCAACCTGTGTCTATTCTTAAAGTGTAGCTTTATTAGGTTCTTTCCCTTGTTCAAAATCACTCAGCAGCTTGCCAAGGTTATGGGATGCTAAGTCCCTGACCTCGGCATTTAAGTGCCTTTTAGAGTCAAGTCAAGCCCTTCTCCCATCTGAGCCAATACATCCCATTCCAGGGTAAGGTTGCCAGTTAAAATACAGGATGCCCAGTTAAATCTGAATTTTTTTTTCTTTTTAGGGCCACACCTATGGGATATGGAAGTTCCCAGGCTAGGAGTCAAATTGGAGCTGCAGTTGGAGCTTTTGCCACAGCCACAGGAATGCAGGATCCAAGCTGCATCTGCAACCTATGCCACAGCTTGTGGCAATGCTGGATCCTTAACCTGCTGAGCAAGACCTCATGGATACTTGTTGGGTTCCTGCTGAGCCACAACAGGAACTCCTAAATCTGAGTTTCTGAAAAATAGCAAATAATTTTTTAGTATAAGTATGTCCTTGAATGGGATATACTTATACTAAAAAAAATTATTTTTTGGCCCTACCCATGACATCCCCGGGCAGGGATCAAATCCATGTCACAGCTGTAACCAGAGCCACAGCTGTGACAATGCCAGATCTTTAACCTGCTGGGCCACGAGGGAACTCCCAAAAGATTCTTTATCTAAAATTCAAATAGGAGTTCCCTGGTGGCTCAGTGGGTTAAGGATCCAGTGTTGTCACTGCTGTGGCTTGGGTCACTGTTGTGGCGTGGGTTTGATCCCTGGCCCCAGAACTTCCAAATGCCATAGGATTGGCAAAAAAAAAAAAAAGAGAGAAAAGAAAAAAAAATGTTCAAATTTAACTGTGCGTCCTGTGTTTCCTGTATTTTATTTGTTAACTGTAGTGGTCTAGTCCAGGAAGACTTCCTGGCCTGCATGCCCACTATAGCCCCTCCCCAGTCTGTGAAGAACAGCTAAAGAGTCTGACTTAAGGGAGTTCCTGTCATGGCACAGGGGTTAATGAATCCGACTAGGAACCATGAGGTTGCAGGTTCGATCCCTGGCCTTGCTCAGTGGGTTAAGGATCTGGCGTTGCCTTGAGCTGTGGTGTAGGTTGCAGACGTGGCTTGGATTCTGCGTTGCTGTGGCTCTGGCGTAGGCCGGTGGCTACAGCTCCGATTAGGCCCCTAGCCTGGGAACCTCCATAGGCCCCAGGAAGTGGCCTTAGAAAAGGCAAAAAAGAGACCAAAGAGTCTGACTTAACAGGGGAATTAAGGCTCAGAGAGATCCTGTGACCTGGGCAAGATCCATGCCAGGAAGCGGTGGAACTGAAGTTGTGCCACATCCACTCACTCTTCCTCCAGATGCTTAGACTACAGTGGACACTCAAAAATGAGACTTACAGCGGACTTTTAACAACACTGTTACAGCAGTTTCTCTTGTCAGGAAATATTCCTTAGAGAACTCATTTTAATGGCTCCACAATTTCCATTAAAAACCTGTACTAAAAACATCTCAAAGGAAATCCTCTTCTGATGGACATTTTGATTGTTTAAAATCTCTTAATATGAAAACGCTGCTGGCGTGAATGGCTGGTAAATATATCTTTGTGTACTTACTGAACACGGCTATAGAATACATTTCTTGAAATAGAACTTGTAGGTAGATGAGTATGAACATTAAATTTAACAAAATTTGCCCAAATCGCACATATTGACAGACTGGGCACACCAATTTGCATTCTCAGGGGATGAGGGTATCTGTTTCTCCAAACCTTACCAATAATTGTTTGTTTTTGGCTTTTTGTCTCTTCAGGGCCGCTCCCGCGGCATGTGGAGGTTCCCAGACTAGGGATCCAATCGGAGCTGTAGCCGCCGGTCTACACCACAGCCACAGCCACAGCCACGCCAGATCTGGCCGAGTCTGCGACCTACATCGCAGCTCACAGCAACGGCAGATCCTTGACCCACTGAGCGAGGCCAGGGATCAAACCCGCAACCTCATGGTTCCCAGTCGGATTCGTTTCCACAGTTCCATGACAGGAATTCCACCAGTAGTTTTTAAAAGGCATTGCCAAGCTGTGGCGTAGGTCTCAGCTGCAGCTGCGATTCGACCCCTGGCTCAGGAACTTCCATGTGCCTCGGGTGTGGCTGTAAAAAGAAATAAATAAGTAAATAAAAATTAAAAATACAAAATCTTTACCAGTTGTATATATATAATTTTATTTTTTATATCAAGTTAGCTTATATAGTTTCTTTCATTATATTGCTTCCCATATGTGATTTTAATTAGCATTTTTAGCATTTTGTGAGTTTGAACTGTCGACATATATTAGCAATTTATCAATTGCTTATATCCTTTGCTCTTTTGTCTTAATTTTCTTTTTATGGTTGCACCTGTGGCATATGGAATTTCCTGGGCTAAAAGTCCAGTCAGAGCTGCAGCTGCCAGCCTATGCCACAGCCACAGCCACACCAGATCCAAGCCGCATCTGCAACCTACACCACAGGCATGACAATGCTGGATCCTGAACCCACTGAGTGAGGCCAGGGATCAAACTCACATCTTCATGGACACTGTGCCAGGTTCTTAACCTGCTGAGCCACAGTGGGAACTCCCCTTTGCTCATGTTTTCTATTGAGCTTCATCTACTTTTTCTTATTGACATATAAGAACTTTTTTACATATTTATCTTTCATTTGGCTTCAGTGTGCTGCAGCTTGATGTGGGATTGAACCCTCACCAAAGCAGTGACAACACCAGATCCTTAACCTGGTGAGCCACCAAGGAACTCCACTGCCTTCATGTTTAAGAAATCTTTCCCTATGGTGAAATTGAATAAACACGGATCTCTTTTTTCCTCAAGGTGTGTTCTGGAAGTGATTCATTCTTACCCTCACCCTCTCCACCCCGACCCAAACTCCATTTGCTTTCCCACCTAGACTGCTGCCACCTCCATCTGACTTCCAGCCCCCTCTGTGTCCCAGCTTCAGACTCACCTGCAGGAAGAGGGAGGTCCTCTTAGTTGGGTCCCAATAAAACTCCACCGAGTTGAGCTGCGAGGGCAACACTTGGGGTTCTATCACCCCCACAGACAGTGGCACATCTGCAAGGTGGCAGCAGGGAGCAAGGCTCAGCCCTCCCCATCCGCAAGGGCCTCTGGGACAGAGAGCAGCCCTAAAGGGTCCCTGGTCCCTCCCCATTCACCTATGTCCAGGATGCGGTCCCCAGGCCGGCTCCACCTCCAGCCGTCCAGCTGCTGCTGCTCCATGTACTGCAGGCGCCGGTCGTGGAAAACCACACGCACTACACTCTGCGGCCACAGGGCGGCGCAGCCCACAGGTCAGAGGGTGTTCCGACATCTGGGGTAGGCAAGCCACGCCACCCTCTCCCCTACCTTTTGCTTCCCACCTCCAGGGGCATAAGAACTTGGACCCACTAGATCTATGTCCAGATGCCCACTTACCACTCACAGGCTGTGAAAACTGAGGAGGTAACCTAGAGATCCTGAGCCTCAAAATTTCCTTATCTGGATCCTTAACTGTTCGAGTACCAGGGAACGCCAAGAAATACTTTTTTTGAGAGAAGGAATCATGGGTGTAGATAATGCTATGTCAATGTATTTTTGTTTTTTTGTTTTTAGGGCTGCCCCCACAGCGTATGGAAATTCCCAGGCTAGGGGTCGAATCGGAGCTACAGTGGCCAGCCTATGCCACAGCCACGCAGGATCTAAGCCACATCTGTGACCCACACCACAGCTCATGGCAACGCCGGGTTCTTAACCCACTGAGTGAGGCCAGGGATCAAACCTGCATCCTCATGGATACTAGTTGGTCTCATTACTTCTGAATCACAATGAGAACTTCCCTGTAAATGTATTTCTAAATCCTTTTTTTGCTACTTACTGGCTCTGTGTCCTTGAGAAAATACTCAACCTCTCTGTGCGTTTTTCCTCAACAATTTCTGCCCACCACTAAGCTGTCGTGAAGGTCAAATTAAAAGATGGACTCGAGGAGTTCTCTAGTGGCTCAGCAGGTTAAGGATTCACCTGTCACTGCTGTGGTGCAGGTTCAATCCTGAGCACCTGGGAACTTCCACAGGGCAGCCAAATACATAAGTAATAAAAGGTAAATTTGAGGACGTTCCCTTGTGGCACAGCGGATTAAGGATCCGTCATTGCCCACAGCTGTGATGATGGCTGAAACTGCCTCGAGGGTTCAATCCCTGGCCCAGGAATTTCCACATGCCACAGGTGTGGCAAAAATAATAATAATAAAAAAAATAAAATAAGAGTTCCCGTTGTGGTTCAGTGAGTTAAGAACCTGACTAGTATCCATGAGGATGCGGATTCGATCCCTGGCCTTGCTCAGTGGGTTAAAGATTAGCCATTGCCTCGAGCTACGGCATAGGTCACAGACGTGGCTCGGATCTGGCTGTGGCTGTGGCGTAGGCCAGCAGTTGCAGCACTGATTCGACCCCTAGTCTGGGAACTTCCATATATGCAGGTGTGGCCCTAAAAAGAAAACAAAGAAGTCGACTTGAGAGGGTTGTTACTTGACAATGATATCATAGTGACGACACTGGCTTCCTGCCCAGAGGGACTGTCATACTCACCCAGCCTTTGCCTGTCCTAGGAGGGGGGGTACCCACCTTCAGCAGCTGGGGCCCCTGGGTGGCATCGCCCAGCTTGGGGTTGCAGAGCATCTGCACCTCATAGGACTGGCCTGAGGGAGGTGAAAGGGACCTGTGAGCCTCCCTCGGAGGGGCAGAGATGATGCCCACCACCCCCAGCCCACTCTGGTCCTGGCCTCCAGAGCTTGTACCCTACCAAGCAGCATACCCTGGTTCAGGTAGGTGAGGGTCTCCTCCTGCTGCCTCACTGCCGGCGAGGTGGCTGCACAGAGCACATACTGGAACACAGGGCAGGGTGGCTCCGCGCTGGGGATGCTGGGCAGCTCTTCCTGCTTCAGGTAGGGCAAGGGCAAGGACTCCCTGCCAGGGAGAGGTGGACAGGGCTGGCTTTCTGCCCGTCCACCCCATCTTCTAAGAGGCTTTGGAGTTCCCGTCATGGCTCAGTGGTTCATGAACACGACTAGGATCCATGAGAACGCAGGTTTGATCCCTGGCCTCACTCGGTTAGGGATCCAGCCTTGCAGTGAGCTGTGGTGTAGGTCATAGACCCGGCTCACATCCCTGTTGCTGTGGCTGTGGCACAGGCCGGCGGCTACAGCTCCGATTCAACCCCTAGCCTGGGAACCTCCATATACTGCAGGTGCCGCCCCAAAAAGATAAAAAAGAAGAAAAAGAAAAAAAGAAAAAAAAAAAGAGGCTTTGACTCTGTCTGCCAGCCTCTTCCTCCAAGGAGCCTAGAGCTTGCTGTAGCAGACACCTCAGCAGCAGCTGGAGCCCCTCTGCTGCTCCTCTGGCCTCTGGCAGGCTTCCCTTAAGGTGCAAATCCCAGATTCTACTAAACATTTGCAAACAGCTGTCATCAATTGCTTGTTTGCAACCTCAGGGCTTGCCTGATACCCATTAAATGCACAACACAAGTGTCCTGGGTGGGTAATCAGGGTGTTTTGAGGTGTCCTGGGATGCACTAAACCCCGGGAACTTTTGAGCACTTCCTCATCCCCAAAGGAACCCAAGCAGGAAGGCCACACCCTTTAGCTTGAAACGGAGGCCCTGCCCTGTCTGTCACAACTCAGGCCAGGGCCTTCCTTAGGGATGGAGTGGGGTGGGGGCAGGGAAGGGGATCTGGACCTTACCTGAGCAAGCTTGGCGGCCTGGGATACAGTTCCCCGGGGCTGGGCCACAGGTGCTCTGGCTGGTTGTGCCAAAAGAGCATCTTGGAAAGGGGGCAGGACCAGCTGTGTCACAAAGAGCTCAGCACTGGATTCTGCTAGTGAACCTAATGGGCCAACCGACTGGGACCTCAGGCTTTATACACAAAGGTAAACCCACAAAAGGGCGGGGCAAGGCTTCGGCTTCTTATTGGCTGAGCAACCAGGGCTCTAGGAGACTCAGGACCTATTAGGCAGCCCAAGTTAAGGGGGGTGGAGGAAAGCAAGAAACGATGTCCCAGGAGTTCCCACTGTAGCTCGGCTCTGATGAACGTGGCTGCATCCTTGAGGATGTAGGTTCGACCCTTGGCCTCACTCTGTGGTTTAAGGATCCAGTGTCACCGTGAGCTGTGATGTAGGTCGCAGCTGCGCTTAGATCCTGCATTACTGTGGCTGTGGAGTAGGCCAGCAGCTGTAGCTCCTATTCAACCCCTTGCCTGGGAACTTCCATATGCTACAGGTGTGGCCCTAAAAAACAAACAAACAAACAAACAAAAAAAACCCGGTCCCCAGATCCATAAACCATGTAAGACTCCTAGAGATCCACGGGCCCTGACCTCTCCCTCGACCCCATGGGGGCGGATCTGACTATACCAGGGGCCAGGAAAAGCATGCACACAGCCTCACCTTTGCTCCCCACTGGCCTCCCCTCTCACCCCCCCACTTCCCCCCACCCACAGGTGCAATAATGGCTGGACACCTGTCCTACTGCTGGGGGCTACCTGGCTAGGGGGAACTGGAGTTTACAGAACATAGTCCAGCTTGTGAAAAGGCCAGGAGAAGGAAAATCCCCCTCGTCTGGACTCGGAAGAGGCGACACCCCAAATCACTCACGAGAAGCGGTCTTGTTGCAAACAGCAAGAGGATTTTTATTTCAAGCGCGCTGGGGCCCACAGTCGTACGCCACGCAGGAGTAGAGGACTGCGGCCCCGAGTGCGGACAGCTTTAATGGGGTTCACAACAAAGCCCGCGCATCAAGAGCCCGCGCCTGGAAGACGAATCATTTTAAAGTACGCGTCCTGCGGACCAATCAGGAGGTCTATATTAGCGCGGGCTCCTGGGTGGTGTGTCATTTTGCAGTTGTGCAATCAATATTTGCAAGCAGTTTTACAGAAGCCAGATAAGCGTTTAGTCAACTCAGATCCTGTTACCTTGCTTAGGCCAGCAGTCTCACCCAAGGCCTGTTTCACGTCCTCCCACCCAGGTTCATAGAAAAAACTAGGTGAAAGGACGTAAAACAGGCCCCGATGCAACAACAAGTGTGACGTATTTACTTGGCAGGGATCAGTTTCTGGAATTCAGGGGCATCTAGGGCTTTTTCTTTATTACCTTCTTGGGGTCCTGGGGGTTTTAGGTTGCATTTTCATCCTTTCATTCCCCACGTCTTCTCTGGTTAATAGTTCTAATCTTAGAACTGGGAAGGCTGAAGATCAGTTTCTTCTTGGCTTGGGAGGCCTTGGTATTGTTGCCTAAGTACCATGATCTGGACTGCACTCACTCGCTCTCTAACAAAGGCAACAAACCTATTGATTAAACAAGGCCCAACTGTGAGCAACAGGAGCAGGGCCACTAAGGGTCCCATCAGAGCAGAAAGCAGGGCGGTCATCCAAGGAACCATCCTTCAACCATCCTGTTGAACCATCCTTCAAACCACCCCTGGTCAGCCTCTCTTTCCCTTCGACGTCTCTCTAACCTTTCTCTAAGCTTACTCATGGAATCCCTGATGGCTCCCGAGTGGTCTACATAGAAGCAACATTCTTCCTTTAAGGCTGCACATAACCCACCTTCTTTTAGGAACAGCAGATCTAATCCCCTCCGGTTCTGTAGGACTACCTCAGACAAAGGGGTCAGGGATTCTTCTAGGTTGCTAACAGATTCCTCCAATGCCCGAAGATCCTCTGTCATGGCCGCATGTGGCGCGCCAAGTCCTTTTTCTAACTGCTGTGGTCCTGTGATCAGGGCAGCTGCCCCGGTCCCCACACCGGCGGTCACTCCTAATCCAAGCATGACAGCTAGGGTAAGGGACACGGGCTCTCTTTTTGAACGGGTTGGTCGATGGTCATACTCATCGATGACTACTTCCTCAGGATGGTAGTATACCCGGGGGACGAGCTGGACCATGACACAGAAATCTTTGGATTGGTTAAAGACTGTGGTAGAAACACGGGGAGTTAACCCAGTATTGCATGCCCACCACCTGTTATAACCAGGTACTAAATACTGATTTTCTGAGGCCTGCTTATAAACCATAGTACTATTGCAAAGGTGTTGGTGGGATGGGGGAGCTTTTCCTATGCATGTCCCCTTCCCGGAAACTTCAGTGAGGGTAAGCTTATTTCGGGACCCCCGTGTACATTGATTTCTATGTTCTTTGGTCACATTGAATTTCCCTTCTCTAGCCATTCCCTCATAATAAGGAGGCCCTGAGGATAGACAAAGCCAACAGGAAGAAGTGGCATCGGGGTCGGTGGAGTTGAGGACTTGGAAAGCTCCCTGGATGAGACTGAATAGTCTCTGTCCTGTGTTAGTAGGAAATCAATCCAGCGGTACTGTTGCCAGGTGGCTGCGTTGTGTTAGGCCGCAGCGGGGTTAAGTGGGGCACCGGCAAGTTGCGTGGCTCCAGGGCCGGGGGCCCCTGTTCGGCCAGTACTTTGTTAGGTCCCACCGCCACAGGAGGTTCCGTCTCCGGCTCTACCCTAAGGCGAATGGTTAGAGTGGATCCTGCTCCCCCTCCCCATTTCCAAAAAACTATTCCCCAACTCATACCATTTATCCACTTTTGAATATTTTCCTGTTTTCCTTTTGTAATACACCTTCTCTGCCTCTTTCACTAGATCACGTAACTCAGCCTCCTGTAATCCTTCCAGTCTCTGAAGTTTCTTTCTGATATCCAGAGCCGACTGCCCTATGAAGGCCAGGGCCACTGAGGCTTTCTGGGCCTCCGAGGTAGGATCAAAAGGGGTGAACCGCCTGAAGGCTTCCATGAGCCTCTCAAGAAATACCGAGGGAGCTTCGTTCGGTCCCTGCATCACCTCTCTTACCTTAGCCAAATTAGTGGGCCGTCTTGAGGCGCCCCGGAGACCCGCCACCAGAGCCTGGCGATAGATTTTCAAGCTCTCCCTACCTTCAGCCCTGTTGTAGTCCCAACCGGGGCGAGTCAAGGGAAATCCCATGTCAATCTCATTTTGCAACTGCGTGGGCCACCCATCGGCCCCAGGAACATTTTTTTCTAGCCTCTAACAGAATTCTCTCTTGCCCCTCGGTTGTGAAGAGTGTCTGCAGCAGCTGTTGACAATCATCCCAAGTAGGCTGGTGAGAGAACATAAGGGACTCCACCAACCCCGTGAGGCGTTGGGGATCCTCCGAGAAAGGGGGATGGTTAGTTTTCCAATTATAGAGATCTGCAGAAGAAAAGGGCCAATACTGGAGGGGCTGCAATTGGCCCCCCAGCATGGGAGGGCCATAGGTGCGCAGCGGTAATGTCACGATCTCGTCTGTCCGCTCCGGGGTGGCGCCCCTCCGGCTCCGAGTCCCGGCAGCAGGTCCCTCCGCCGCCGGAGCTCCAGGAGGGGCAGAGGGTCCCCTCGCAGCACCCTGTGCCGGATAAGGGGGTGGGGGTGGGGGAACAGGTTGGGGTTCCGGCCAAGTCGGCGGCTCCTCAATCTCAGGGTAGATACGAGGAGAGGGCTTGACTTTTTCGGCGGAGTGTTTGTTTTTCTCTCCAAGAGCCAGAACTCAGGGACCTGGCTTTCTTGGTTTATTTAGCCATGGTTTAACCCATGGCGGAGGATCCTCTGCCAAATCTTGCCACGTAAGGATATAGGGCTCTTGATCAGGATGAGAGCCGGGTCCAGTCTGAAAAATGATTGCTTTAACAGCCAGGATAATTTCAGAATTAAAGGTCCCCTCTGATGGCCATCCAACATCGAATGTCGGCCATTCAGAGGCACAGAAAGTCTGCCAAGGTCCCTTCTTAACCTGAACTGACAAATTATGAGCCCTGGATTTAACTTCAGTCCAATGGTCGAGAGTCAAACTAAGGGGGGTCGTCACTGTCTGTCCCATATTAAAACTGTAGACAAGGACGCACAAGACAAAGACACATGAAACAGAAACCAACAGATCCAGACACACGCGACCCGTCCGCGTCTTCCACAAGCAGGCAAAAGAGTCCGACGGCCGCGGAGGGGGAAGTTTTCGCTTCAACAACAGAACTCGGTCCTCTGACCGACAGTAGGAGACCACCAGGCGTCCCTGGCTCTCCCCACCTCCCGGGGCGTCCCCCAGGGCGGCAGCCTGTGATCCTCCTAGCACGTCTGCTGATCACAGTCCTCCAGCTGCAAACCGAAAGCGCGCATCACAGAAAACAGACACTCAGAACAGAGACGCCGGCTGGCACACACGTTCCAAAGGGGATCCCTTTACCTCCAAGTCGGTTCTCGGGTGTGAGGGGTGGTCGCGGGGTATTCCCGGCCAACGCACCAAATGAAAAGGCCAGGAGAAGGAAAATCCCCCTCGTCTGGACTCGGAAGAGGCGACACTGCAAATCACTCACGAGAAGCGGTCTTGTTGCAAACAGCAAGAGGATTTTTATTTCAAGCACGCTGGGGCCCACAGTCGTATGCCAGGCAGGGGTAGAGGACTGCGGCCCCGAGTGCGGACAGCTTTTATGGGGTTCACAACAAAGCTCGCGCATCAAGAGCCCGCGCCTGGAAGACGAATCATTTTAAAGTACGCGTTCTGAGGACCAATCAGGAGGTCTATATTAGCGCGGGCTCGTGGGTGGTGTGTCATTTTGCAGTTGTGCAATCAATATTTGCAAGCAGTTTTACAGAAGCCAGATAAGCGTTTAGTCAACTCAGATCCTGTTACCTTGCTTAGGCCAGCAGTTTCACCCAAGGCCTGTTTCACATCCTCCCACCCAGTTTCATAGAAAAAAACTAGGTGAAAGGACGTAAAACAGGCCCCGATGCAACAACAAGTGTGACGTATTTACTTGGCAGGGATGAGTTTCTGGAATTCAGGGGCATCTAGGGCTTTTTCTTTATTATCTTCTTGGGGTCTTGGGGGTTTTAGGTTGCATTTTCATCCTTTCACTTGCTGTGGAAACAACTCAGGGGGTGGTGCTGGGAGGGAGATGGAGCCTATGAGGAGGAGGTGGTGTGCCTGGGTGCCTGGGAGTGCCCCCTGCCAGGAAAGCAGTGGGAAGGCAGCTCCAGCTGGGCTGGTTTCTTTGCCCCTCCTCCGCCCTGGGGCGTGGGGTGGACTGTGTTTATGGACAAATAGAGACCGCCTGGGGGATGGCTTCCTTCCCGGGGCTCAGCCCCTGTTGTCACTGTACACAGTCAGCCCGGGCACCCCCCCCCCCCACCGTGTTTGGTATAAACAGATAAGGGCCTTGCAGAGAGCGGAGGTGGGGCTCTAAAGATGTGGCCTGAACTCACGTTACTCCAACTATCCAGGCCTTCAAAGAGCACGCCCCATGCACACTGGACAGGGCAGCTCCAGGTACCTGGGTCCTGAACATACATTCTTCTGCCAGGAAGCCAGACAAAGGAGAGAGACGGGGATAGGAACATTCCTGCCAATGGGGGCCAAAGAAACCTAAGTCCCCCAAGAGCCTCAGTAAGATCCTGAAGACTTTTTTTTTTTTTTTTGCTTTTTAAGTGCACACCTGCAGCATATGGAGGTTCCCAGGCTAGGGGTGAAATCAGAGCTACAGCTGCCAGCCTACACCACAGCCACAGCAACACGGGATCCAAGCTACATCTGTGACCTTTCACCGCAGCTTGCAGCAATGCCGGATCCTTAACCCACTGAGTGAGGCCAGGAATCCAACCCATGTCCTCATGGATGGTAGTTGTGTTTGTTGCTGCTGAGTCACAATGGGAACTCCAAGAGATGCTTTTTTTTTTAACTTATTTTAATTTTAATTTTTTTTTTTTTTTTTTTTTTTTTTTTTTTTTGCTTTATAGGGCTGCACCTGTGGCATATGGAGGGTCTCAGGCTACGGGTCCAATCAGAGCTACAGCTGCCAGCCTACGCCAGAGCCACAGCAACATGGGATCCGAGCCGTGTCTGTGACCTACACCACAGCTCATAGCAATGCCAGGTCCATAACCCACAGAGCGAGGCCAGGGATAGAACCTGCAACCTCATAGTTCCTGGTCAGATTCGTTTCCGCTGCACCATGGTGGGAACTCCGAGATGCTTTTTTTTTTAATGGATTTTTTTTTCACGTCCAAAATACTCTGTCATTTTCTAGATCATGGCGTAACCTAAGAGCTAACTGCAATACACTTTGGGGTTCCCTAAGCCAAGGAAATTATTATTATTATTATTTTGCTTTTTAGGGCCACACCTGTGGCATATGGAGGTTCCCAGGCTAGGGGTGGAATCAGAGTTACAGCCGCTGGCCAACACCACAGCCACAGCAACGAGGGATCCGAGCTGGGGCTGCAACATACGCTATAACTCACGGCAACGCTGGATCCTTAACCCACTGAGTGAGGCCAGAGATTGAACCTGTAACCTCATGGTTCCTAGTCAGATTGGTTTCAGCTGTACCACGACGGGAACTCCAAGGAAATTATTTTTTACTTGGGAAAATTGCTGAGAAATAATTCAGTATCTTCTCCTCTAACCAGAATGTATTGTGTTGTCTTCTATGCTAGGCCACATTCCTTTTTGTGTGTGTGTGTGTGTGTGTGTGTGTGTGTTTGCCATTTTCTTGGGCCACTCCCTTGGCATATGGAGGTTCTCAGGCTAAGGGTCGAATCAGAGCTGTAGCCGCTGGCCTACGCCACAGCCATAGCAACATGTGATCCGAGCTGCGTCTGCAACCTACACCACAGCTCACGGCAACGCCAGATCCTTCACCCACTGAGCAAGACCAGGGATCGAACCTGCAACCTCATGGTTCCTAACCAGATTCGTTTACCACTGAACCACGACGGGAACTCCAATGCTAGGCTACATTCCAACCTGGAAGAGTTGGACAGTGAAATATGCCACCCCCTCAGAGAAATAGGGGCTGAGGCGAGTGGTCTCCATTCATTCATTCATTCATTCAACATATTGTGATCGACTGCCTACCAGCTCTCCCTCTCCTTCCCTCACACCAGTGTAGGTGGAATCCTGCTCTAGCCAGGGCTCAGTCACCCCTGTTTCCCCCACATTAGCCATCAAAATGTCTGGGCACTGAGTTCTAGGAAAACAATTTTTTAAAAGTAATGCGAAAAAATAAACTCAAAATGGCTTAAAGACTTAAACATAAGACAAAACACCATAAAACTCCTAGAAGAGAACATAGGCAAAACATTCTCTGACATCAACCGTACCAATGTTTTCTTAGGCCGAATTCCCAAGGCAACAGAAATGAAAACAAAAATAAACCAAGGGGGACCTAATCAAACTGAGAAGCTTTTACATAGCAAAGGAAACCATTAAAAAAAACAACAACAACAAAAAGAGGAGTACCCGCTGTGGCTCAGCGGCTAACAAACCCAACTAGCATCCATGAGGACTCGGGGTTGCTCCCTGGCCTTGTTCAAGTGGCTTGAGGATCCAGCATTGCCTTGAGCTGTGGATCCTGTGTTGCTGTGGCTGGTGGTCTAGGCTCCGACTGGACCCCTAGCCTGGGAAGCTCCATATGCCATGGGTGTGGCCCTAAAAAGACAAAACAAAAAACCAAAAAGACAACTATAGTATGGGAGAAAATAGTTTCAAATGATGCAACTGACAAGGGCTTAATCTCTAAAATAGACAAACAACTTAAACAACTCAACAGCACAAAAACCAACAACCCAATTGAAAAATGGGCAGAAGACCTGAATAGATATTTCTCCAAAGAAGACGTACAGATGGCCAAGAGGCACAGGAAAAAATGTTCAACATCACTAGAGAAATGCAAATCAAAACTACAAGGAGGTACCAGCTCACACCCGTCAGAATGGCCATCATTAACAAGTCAACAAATAACAAATGCTGGAGAGAGTGTGGAGAAAAGGGAACGCTCCTACACTGTTGGTGGGAATGTAAACTGGTACAACCACTAAGGAAAACAGTACAGAGGTACTTCAGGAAACTAAATAAAGAACTATCATATGACCCAGCAATCCCACTCCTGGGCATTTATCTGGACAAAACTTTCACTGAAAAAGATACCTGCAGTTCATGGCAGTGCTATTCACAATAGCCAAGACATGGAAACAACCTAAATGTCCATTGACAGATGAATGGATTAAGAAGGTGTGGTACATACACACAATGGAATACTACTCAGCCATAAAAAAGAACAAATTAATGCCATTTGCAGCAACATGGATGGAACTAGAGACTCTCATACTAAGTGAAGTAAGTCAGAAAGAGAAAGGCAAGAAAAAAAGAAAGAGAAAGGCAAATACCAAATGATATCACATATCTGGAATATGATATATGGCACAAATGAACCTTTCCACAGAAAAGAAAATCATGGACCTGGAGAACAGACTTGTGGTTGCCAAGGGGGAAGGGGAGGGAGTGGGACGGCCTGGGAGTTTGGGGTTAGTAGATAGAAACTCTTGGCTTTGGAGTCAATAAGCAATGAGATCCTGCTGAACAGCACAGGAAACCATATCTAATCACTTGCGATGGAACATGATGGAGGATAATGTGAGAAAAAGAATATATATACATGCATGTATGAATAGGTCACTTTGCTGTAAAGAAATTGACAGAATGCTGTAAATCAACTATTAATAATTCTAAATAAATAAATAGCTTGGAAGTTCCCATTGTGGCTCCGTGGAAACCAATCCGACTAGGAAGCATGAGGTCACTCAGTGGGTTAAGGATCTGGCATTGCCCTGAGCTGTGGTGTAGGTTGCAGACACGACTTGGATCCTGTGTTGTTGTGACTGTGGTGTAGGCCGGCAGCTGTCGCTGCAATTCTACCCCTAGCCTGGGAATCTCCATATGCCGTGGGTGCGGCCCTAAAAAGCAATAAATAAATAAATAAACAGCTTAAAAAAAAAAAGAAAAAGTAGTGGGAGTTCCTGTTGTGGCTCAGTGGGTTGAGAACCTGACTAGTATCCTGAGGATGTGGGTTTGATCCCTGGCCTGGTCAGTGGATTAAGGATCCAGTGTTGCCGATAGCTGTGGTGTAGGTTGAAGATTTGGCTTGGATGCAGCGTTGTTGTAGCTGTGGCGTAAGCCAGCAGCTGCAGCTGCGATTTGATTTCTAGCCTGGGAACTTCCAAATGCCACAGTTGGGGCCCTAGAAAAAAATGTTTTTTTAATTTAAAATTTTTGAAAGTAATGGATGAGAGCACAATTTTTCAGACACATGCACACACACAGGCAGCTGGTAATATCATACGCCAATCCTTGTGTGGTCTGTGTGTCTGTCTGCATAAACGCCCCCACCCGAGAAGGGAGGTCCTTTTTCCAGCAAACTGTCTCAGGCCTCTCCTGGACACAGCTCCACAGGGCAGCCCAGTAAACAGTGCCTTCTGGAGCTCGATGATGCAAAGGCCTGGATCTAAGCCCTAAACTTTCTCACCTTGGAAAGGTATTCTGTGCATGTTTCAAACTTGCTGTCTCCTTTGTGGGTTTTTTTTTGTTTTATGTCTTTTTAGGGCCGCGCCCGTGCATATAGAAATTCTCCGGCTAGGGGTGGAATTGGAGCTGTAGCTGCTGGCTGCACAACTACACAGCCACAGCAATGCCAGATCTGAGCTGCCTCTGTGACCTCCACTGCAGCTCACGGCAACGCTGGATCCTTAACCAGGGACTGAACCCGAATCCTCATGGATACTTGTCGGGTTTGTCTGCTGAGCCGGGATGGGAACTCCTTTTTTTTTTTTTAACTGCCTCCTTCTTAAAATCCTTCCTGCAACCCAGCCAGCTGGCGTTTCTGTTCCCCATGTCCTGGCTCTCCCCTTCCCCAAATTCCTTCATCGTGGTCATCCAATGTGCAATTTATTCTTTGTGTACTTTGCCTAAAGTCTGCTTCCCATCGGAGTAGAAGCCCCTTGCAGGTAGGGAGTAAAAGGTGTGCTAGTGTTGGAGTTATGTTGGGGAAAGACTCACAAGTGCAAGCTTAGCTTTGTGGCTTTGGGCAAGCAACAATCTTTCTGAGCTTCATACTGCAACTATTAAAAAAAAAAAAAAAAATAAGATGATGAGGGGAGTTCCCATCGTGGCCCAGTGGTTAACGAATCCGACTAGGAACCATGAGGTTGCGGGTTCGGTCCCTGCCCTTGCTCAGTGGGTTAAGGATCCGGCATTGCCGTGAGCTGTGGTGTAGGTTGCAGACGCGGCTCGGATCCCGTGTTGCTGTGGCTCTGGCGTAGGTCGGTGGCTACAGCTCCGATTCAACCCCTAGCCTGGGAACCTCCATATGCCGCGGGAGCGGCCCAAAGAAATAGCAAAGAGACAAAAAAAAAAAAAAAAGATGATGAGGAGTTCCTATCGTGGCTCAATGGAAACAAATCTGACTAGCATCCATGAGGACTCAGGTTCGATCCCTGGCCTTGCTCAGTGGGTTAAGGATCCAGTGTTGCCATGAGCGATAGTGTAGGTCACAGATGCGGCTCAGATCCTGCGTTGCCTTGACGGTGGTGTAGGACGGCAGCTGTAGTTCCAATTTGACCCCTAGCCTGGGTACCCACCTCCGTATGCCGTGGGTATGGTCCTAAAAAAGGAAACAAAACAAAATAAAACAAAACATTGAACAGCTCCCCCCAAAGTATCAGACCCTGGAACCTGGATTCCGATGATGGCGGTGACCTCTGGTCTTTCAGAGCTTCCGCCTCTCCATCTGCAAAACGGTGACAAAATAATTTCTGTTCCACTCCTGAGTTGTGAGCCCTGAGGATGAGTAAATATGAATGACAGTTGGCTAGGCGGTTTCAGGGTTTTTTGTTTTATTTTCGCTTTTTTTTTTTCCCAGCTGCAGCATGCAGCAGCTTGAGGGGGGATCTCAGTTCCCGGACCAGGGCCACAACAGACATCACTGAGGTTTTGGTAGATGGGGGTGGGGCACTTATGATGGCAGGAGGGGCAGGAAATGGATTTTTGTCTCCTCCAGTGTGGCTGTGACCTGAGAATTCCCTTGGGCTGAGTAACACTTACAGGCTGCAGGGCAGAGAGAGAAGCAGGCAAGGGATGCAGCTTGCCCTGGGGATAGGAGTATGCGATCCACTGTCCAGGTCCTGCTGCACCTTATAGCCACACCTGGAGGTAAGACGCTCCTCAATTACAGTCTAGGAGAGGGAGGTATGCAACTTGCCCAAGGTTATTGGCCCGTGAGGGTGGGCTGGAGGCTGAGTCACCTCACTGCCCTGCACCCCTGCCATGCACCCAGGCCAAGACCCAGGACTCCTTCCTGGAGTAAAGCCTTTGGCCGGAGGCCCCTAAGAGCCCACTCCTCTGGCTCTATTTTTACACTTGCTGTCCTTGGGGACCAGAGGGATCTCCCTGAGACACGGGAGTGAGCATACCACTCCTCCATGGATGACACCTGGCCTCCCACCGTGCTCAGCACCATTCTCAAGCTGGGCTGTGGAAATCCTTGGGTAACCATGGCCCATCTTCCAGGGCTTCAGAGGCATACTACGGGTAGTGCTTTAAATCATCTCTTGGGGAGTTCCCATTGGGGCTCAGTGGAAATGAATCTGACTAGCATCCATGAGGATGCAGGTTCTGTCCCTGGCCTCATCCAGTGGGTTAAGGACCCGGCATTGCCATGAGCAGTGGTGTAGATTGCAGACCCAGCTCAGATCTGGTGCTGCGGTGGCGCAGACCAGTGGCTACAGCTCCAATTCGACCCCTGGCCTGGGACCCTCCATATGCAGCGGGTTTAGCCCTAAAAAGACCAAAAAAAAAAAAAAAATCTTTTGGTAGGAAAACCAATATGGTTATTCCTGGAGTCAAACACAAGGCTTGCACAAACATTATTTATTTACTTATTTATTTTTTCTTCTTTGGCTGCACCCAAGGCATAGGGAAGTTCCCGGGCTAGGGATCGACCACAGCTTCAGCAATGATTGCTCCTTAAACCACTGTGCCTCAGCAGGAACTCCTAGAACCATGTCTTTATTTTTCATTATTCTTTTTTTTTTTCTTTTTCTTTTTATGGCTGCACTTGCAGCATATGGAGGTTCCCAGGCTTGGGACTGAACTGAAGCTGCCAGCCTACGCCACAGCTACAGCCAATGCTGGATTCCAGCTCAGGGCAATGCTGATCATTAACCCACTGAGCAAGGCCAGGGATCGAACCTGAATCCTTACAGACACTATGTCCAGTTCTTAACCTGCTGAGTCACAGTGGGAACTCCAAGCCATGTTTTTAAATTCCTTTCAAGTTCCGAGTGAATGACTTTGCCTACCTGCCCCGCACCCCACCCCACCCCGGCCCTCCATGGTACCTCTGGCTTGCTCACCTCGGCTCCAATCACTGAGTTTGAGAAGCCCCTATGTGCAGGAAAACCCATCTTCTTGGCCCAGCCTCCAAGGCTATTTGTCTCCTTTTTTCTGCCTTTCCTTCTTACCACTCCTCCTCCCCACTGGAGGAGCTTCCAGAACAGGCTGTTCTGTTTCACACACACTGTGCCTTTGCCCAGGCTGTTCCCTCTGGCTTCCAGTCCTTCTGATGGCCTCTGTCAACTCAGCTCAAAGTACACCTCTGTCCCCACTGCTCCCTACCGAACAGTTGATTCAGAGGGACCTCTCTGTCTAATTGGCACTTTCTGGGTCAGGATTCACAAGAGAGCCTCAACTGCAAGAATCAGGCATCCCCAGTGCCCAGAGCCTCTCTCGGCACTTAGTAGGACCACGTGGTTTAGCGGTCTCAAAAGTAGACCTTCCAAGGCCCCGCCTACACACTCCTCCCTGAAAGACAGGCAGTGCTGCTTTCTGTGCAGCCTGCAGGGGGCGGTGTGGACCCAGGCTGGCCCCAGGCTCCCCAGCTGCTGTTTCAACGGGGTCTAGACTCTCCCAGCCGGAAAAACCTCTCCCCAGTAAGAGTTAACAAGCTGAACCCCAAAAGAGGGGTTAAAGGCAGTCTCCATTCCCACCCCCCACCCCCACCCCCCGCTTCAACATCTAGGCATCCACGCTCGGGCTCCTCCCGCTGAGTAAACCACCGTCACCTCTAACACCCAGATCTGCTTGCTTCCAGACTTCAGCCTCCCTCTTTTCCACCAGCTCTCAGCAGCACCTGCACCTCAGTCTGTGCCCAGGGCCCCTCCGCAGCAAAAGATGCTCCTTTTAGAGTTTGGGGACCCTCAGGGTTCATATCTCCAAAATCCTAACTCCTAAGAGCACCACCCTGTCTACTGGGCTCCACCTCCTTGCTCACCCCAAAATGATGATATTGCTGTTACCTTGGTAACAGATGCTTTGTGGGTGGGGACGGGGAATGGACTAGAGAAAGAGAGCAGTGGCTTCAGGACATGCTCAGAGGCATGGGAGGTGGGGGTGGGCAAACTGGCCCCGGGCCTGGGGAGGGGCAGCTAGGGGCTATGACTTCCCCCACCACAGGCCACTCTCAGGGCCATGTCCCCAGCCTCAAGGAGGAAAGAAACAGAAAAGAGGATATTTTCTTGGAAAGAGGTTTTCTTCACGGAGGAATGTGTAGGCAGGGCCTTGGAGGGTCTGCTTTTATTCTTCTCCCAGGAAAACAGGTCTCTGGGGACAGTCTGGACTTGGTGGGGCAGGGGCGGGGGTCGCATACACTGGAGCCCAGGTTGCTCCCCTCCAGGGAGCCTGGGGCACAGAGAGAGGGAACAGCTTACTCAGGACATGTTAGGGACAGTGCCACAGGCAGTGGGAGGGCGGCTCTATGCCAGTATCCCGGGCTCCAAGGGTTGGTGGCAGCAGGAGGTGGAGGGGCCCTCCTCCAGCCCCTGGGGACCTGGCTGTCCCAGATGCCACAGCCAGGAAGTGTGTCAGGCACTTGCGTAAGAGCTTTCTATATTTCCATAAAATCATAATCACCGATGCCTGCCATGGTCCTTAGCTCATTAGAGAGGTATCTGCCTCTGGGGCCCTGGGGGGGCTGGCAGGGCAGGTAGGGGAGATGGGCCAGGCCTCTCACTGAGTTCTCTGCATCCCCAGCCCCACTCAGCCGGGCCCTCGCCCCAGCTGGGAGATGAGAACTCAGACTTGGCCTCAACCATGATGCACTCCCCTCCCCTAGAAGCCCCAGCTCTATACCTCGAGGGAAAGGCTAGCCTCTCAAGTGTTTGGCTTGGGCTGTCCTTGGCAACCCCTGGGGGCAGAGGTCACAGAGGGGAGGGGCTCGAACTGAGGATGTGCCTGGAAGAAAATTGGTCAGGCCTTATAGAAAAGGCGCTGCCTCACATCCGAAAGCCTCAACCCCTCAGAGTCGGGGGGCCCTGGGGTCATTTAGGCCAGTGGGTCCTAATCTTTTGGGGAGCACAGATTCTCTGAGGAGTAGATGAAAGCTCTGGGCTCTCCCTAGAAAATGCTTATCCTGGGAGTTCCTGTCATGGCGCAGTGGTTAACGAATCCGACTAGGAACCATGAGGTTGCGGGTTCGGTCCCTGCCCTTGCTCAGTGGGTTAACGATCCGGCGTTGCCGTGAGCTGTGGTGTAGGTTGCAGACGCAGCTCGGATCCTGCGTTGCTGTGGCTCTGGCGTAGGCTGGCGGCTACAGCTCCGATTCGACCCCTAGCCTGGGAACCTCCATATGCCACGGGAGCGGCCCAAAGAAATAGCAAAAAGACAAAAAAAAAAAAAAAAAAAATGCTTATCCTCTAAAATTTTATATAGCTACAAGGGGTTCTTAAACACCCTGAAACTCACCTTCAAGCCCAAAGTTAAAAAATCTTTCAATTGCTTTTACTCCCCTCCCCCCTTTTTTGGCCACTCCCATGGTAGATAGAAATTCCAGGGCCAGGAATCAAACCCACGCCTCCAAAGGGACCTGAGCCCCTGCAGTCGGAGTCTTAACCTACTGCATCACAATCGGAACTCCAAGAGAACACCTTTAAATTTTTTTAAATAAAATAGTAATAACTACTTATGGTGCACTTGCTCTGTCCAGCCCTTCACATATATTAACTCATTTAATCCTCAAAAGAACACTAAGAGATATACAATTATTGGCACCATTTAGCCTAACTCCCCCATTTCACACTAACCTAGTCCAAGTCTGCCAATCTGATCTGTTTCTGTTTTTGTTTTTGGCCTTTTTAGAGTCGCACCTGCAGCATAGGGAAGTTCCCAGGCTAGGGGTCAAATCAGAGCTGTAGCCGCTGGCCTACACCACAGCCACAGCAATGCCGGATCTGAACCGCGTCTGTGACCTATACCATAGCTCACCGCAATGTCGGATCCTTAACCCACTGAGCGCGGCCGGGGATCAAACCTGCAGCCTTGAGGATACTAGTCGGGTTTGTTACCACTGAGCCACAATGGGACCTCCCAACTCTGCCGATCTGAAGAGAAGGAAATCAAAGACCCTGTAGCGATGGACAGCTCTCCGCTCAAGGTCACGGAACAGGAAAAAAAGGCAGATCAGGATGAGGACCAGGCTCTCGTACGGTGCTGGACACCACGCCATATGCAGATTTGAAGTCATCTGGCCCACTGCTCTGTCCCCAGGCTCACAAGAGCCCAGCGCCCAGGCTCATTCACTCAGTTCTCCTGGTAAGAGGCCTCCCGGGCATTCTATTATGACTTCCAGTCTGGGAGACTTTCTGAGAGTGTCATTGCCACACACCCTCCTGGAGCACCTTGCCACTTGCTCTGCCCACCCCTCATTTCTGCCCTCCGAATCTAAGAAGGGACAGGGTTCTTGCAAGAGAAGTTGGCCCAATCCTTCCTGTCCCGACCCTGAGCCGCTGCAGTAGGAACTCTCGGCACTGAGACAATGACTCAGGCTCAGTTCATGAAAGACCGCTCTGAAGCACGAAGGCAACAGTCCAGAAAGGACATCCAGAGGTCATGGGATCCAGCCCCTGCCTCTTCCACATCTGTCCCATCTCCAGCTTCCAATGCCAAGTCAGTTGGGCCCTGGGCCACACCAACGTCCTGGGCTTTCCTTGGTCCCTGTACCACCAATTCAGAATTCTTTCCCACGTCTAGTTCAAGTCTCCTTCTGGCTCAGTTTTCCCAAGAAGTAACAGGCTTCCAACAGTGGAGGAAAGTGAGGGAAGGAAGCTGTTTCTTCTCTCTGTCTCAGAAAAAGACCTAGGAACAGGCAGAAGAGACAGGTCTCCCAGCAGAAAGGAGAGAAAGAAAAAAAAAGAGAGAGAGAGAGAGAGAGAGATTTCTGTGCCTGTCTTCCCTGGGCTAAATGGTGTATTACACTCTCATACATTCTCCTAACAGTGAGATGGACAAAGACTCCATTTTGCTGATGAAGAAATCAAGGCTGTAAAAGTTACCTACCCAGGGAGTTCCCATAGTAGCTCAGTGGTAATGAATCTGACTATTATTCATGAGGTTGCAGGTTCGATCCCTGGCCTTGCTCAGCGGTTTAAGTATCTGGTGTTGCCATGAGCTGTGGTATAGGTCACAGACACAGCTCAGATCCTGAGTGGCTGTGGCTGTAGTGTAGACCGGCAGCTGTAGCTCGAATTTGATCCCTAGCCTGGGAGCTTTCGTATGCCACAGGTGCAGCCCTAAAAAAAAAAAGTTACCTACTCAAGGTCAAGCGACTTAATGATGACACAGGGACAAAACTCTAAGGAGCTCGAAGCCTCTGCTCTTTGAAGCCAAACAGGAGCAGGAAGTCTCCAAACACAGAAGAAGTCCTTGTTTTCTCCAGCCCTGGATGGAAGTTTGACGACCCCATCTCAGGGTGCTCCAAGGATTCTGAAGTCAGAGTTGCCTAGGGGGGGCTTGTTGGGCTGCTCTGAGCTGGGCAGCGGGGAAGTGGGTGGCCCTCAGAGGGGAACCAGAGAAGCCTGGTAACGAATGGGCCTTTAAGAAACTTGGACCTTTGGGAAACTGATCTGAGGGCCAAGGTCCTATTGAAACTCCTTTCAGGAAGCTAGTGTTCAGAGAGCCTACAGATGTAGTGGGTGCATGGGGGTGGGGGGCTTTGTCCCCCGACAATCACAAACCCTCACAACTGCCCTTGTCTTACTTCTGCCACTGGCAAATAAATCTCTATTCCTGGACATAGTAACCTGAGCAGTGCTCCACTGGTGAGCTCATCCTCAGGATAGAAATTGCTTGAATGACTATGAGCACTGGGGGTGGGGGTGGTGACAACACAGGGTTCAGCTCCTCCTCCAGGACTGGCATAAAGTCGGGACCCTCTTGAGAGCCACCCATCCCTCATGTTATCACCCACAGCAGATGAGGAGGAGGGAGGCTTAGACCCAGAAGTCTGTCCACCCACAGCCAGGAAAGGATTCTCACAATCGCCAGCCTCTTTTCATTTTCTTGGACAGGCCTAGAGATGAAGCTAGACCTTTTGGTCAGGGCCAGAAAGGGCAGGAGATGAGGGAGTTGGGGAAATGGCTGGTAAGCAACACGCATTGGAAGAGGTACCTTCAGGGAGTTCCCATTGTGGCTCAGTGGTAATGAACCCGGCTAGTATCCATGAGCGTGCGGGTTCGATCCCTGGCCAGGCTCAGTGGGTTAAGGATCTGGCGTTGCCATGAGCTGTGGTGTAGGTTGCAGATTGGCTTGGATCTGATGTGGCTGCGACTGTGGCTATGACGGTGGTGCAGGACAGCAGCTGCAGTTCCAACTAGACCCCTAGCCTGGGAACTTCCATATGCAGCAGGTGTGGCCCTTAAAATAAAATAAAACAAATAACTAAATAAAAGGTAGCTTCAGGCCAATTGGAGGGTAAGAACGCGTTTCCTCCCACCTCTCCCTAACCCTCATCTAATTCCATTTAGGAGGGGGATGTGTCTTGGAGAGTTTTGGGGACCTTAAGTGTGGGGACTGAGGCTTCTTTGCTAAAGTCCAGACAAGACTGGAAAGCAATATAGTTGCCCTGCTTTCCAGGACAGGGCTGGCCTTTGACATATGATGTTAAATTGTCCAGTCCCTGCTGAGAACACCCCTACTTCATAGTCCCAAGGATGTGTGTCTTTGGAGAGAGTGACTCCAGGGCAGAAAGACATCCAGTTAATGGGGCGGAAGTGTTTCCATTCTTCCACTTCACAATCAGCAAGTCCTACCTTCATCTCAGTCTCAGCTAACCTGCAGATGCAACCTATTTCTATTCCCCCTCGACCCCATCCAGACCATCTTCAACCTTGTCACGCCCCCCACCCCTACTCCATTCCGGGTTTTTCAGTGTAAAACTGCCCCCTCCACTTCCTTACCCTCCAAGCCCCTCCCCGTCTTGTCGAGCCCCACCCCCCCGCTCCGCCCAGCTCAGCCTCCTGGCCACAGCGGCAGCCAATAGCTGAAAAGCTAATTTGCATAGAGGCGAGGGGGAGCCGCGGAGGGAAGGGGGGGAGGGACTAGGCGACCTCCTAAATCAAAGTTGGGAGGCGAGGACTGGGCGTAGGGGCCCGCTGGGTGCCCGACTGGGGCCCGCGGGGGGAGGGGGAGGGGTGGGGGCGGGCTCAGAGGACAGCTGAGCTGGCCGGACACCGGCAGCTCCCTCCCTCGGCTCATCTCCCGAGTCCCCACTTCCCTCCTCCCCTCGCTCCGAGCAGCATCCTCTACAGACCCTGGGTCCTCACTCTTGGGGTCCTCCGGATTCCGCGGCTCCGTGTAATTACCACCTCTCACCCACCAACCCGGGAACTTTCTCCGCCCGTACCTGGGAGTGAGGGATTGCTTTGCCTGGGCGGGTTTCTCCTGGGGTTCACTGCGGGGGGGCAGTCTCCAGAGAAGGGCTTTAGGGTCCAAGAGAGACGCCCGCCATCCTCAGCCTGCCTCCAGCAGGGCTGCCGTCGGGTCTCTGCACCCTCTCTTCCCCTTTCCCCTAACGATGACCGAAATGAGCGAGAAGGAGAACGAACCGGATGACGCGGCCACACACACACACCCGGGGACCGTCTCTGCCCTCCAGGAAACCAAGGTAACTCGGGAGGAGCGAGGCCTGGACCCCTGACCGGTGCGCCCCCGGCCCGGTGCGTCCTCCTCCCGACGCAGTCGCCACTGTGGCCTCGGATGCCCTGGGGTCGCAGTAGGGGGGCCCGAATGGTTCCTAAGGCTCCGCGCAGCGATCTGAGGGCAGTAGGTTCGTGATGAGGTACCCAAGGAGCCCCTATCACACAAGCACGACACGCCCTTGCGCGCGTGATGGGCGGACGCGCCACCGCGACCCTCCAGGGAGGTTGTAACTCGGCTTTGTTGGAGGGAGTCGGCGCAGGGAAGGCGGAGGAAGTGTGTAGCTGTGTGTAGCGGCTGGGGGCCGGTGTGCGCGCCCGAGTGTAGTGCGAGGCGCACCCCTCCGGAGTCCGCCAGGTCTCTTGTCTGTAGCTCAGCCTGTCCCTCTCTCTTTGCCTGTGTCTCTCTGAAAATGTCTCTACAACCTGTTTGTCTCTGTCTTGGTATCTCTCCGTGTGCGTCTCTCCCGGATTCTCTCGGCGTCTCCGTGTGTTTATCTCTGAGTCTCTCTAGCTGTCTCTCTCTGCCCCGCCGCAGTCCTGCATTCCACCCCTCCCAACCGGGTTAGGCTTGGGGACGTGTGAGGACGCGGTCCGGGGGTGCGCAGCTTCCGAGTTGGCGCTGGGGGCTGCGGCAGCGCGGGCCCTCACCGGCGGGGACCAGGGGACTGTTGTTGCGGCTCGCGAGCAGAAAGACAGGCAGCCCCACCCCCTACTCCGCCAGCGGGACGGGGGCTGCGGTGGGGGGAGGAAGCAAAAGGGAAGTCATCGCAATTAATGAATGTCATAATTAACCCTAATTATGTATGATTGTTACTCCTGCGGGAGTCACAATGAATAAATTATTCCCCAATGAAGTCAGGCGGAGCCCAGACTCCCGGCAGTGAAGGGGGCGGGGCGGGGCGGGGAGAATGCGGCGCACATTCAACCCTCCCAACCGCTAATCTGTCTGCTCCCTCCCCAAGTTCTAGGTGCTGACCTGCCAGAAATTCTGAGGGAAAGGAACCTGAGCAGGGGTGGCTGGGGATGGGGAGAGAAGAAGGGGCAGTGCTCTCTCTGCCTGCTCCCCAGACTTCAGGCCAAGACTCCCCTCTCCCTGCCACCCTGGTAAATTGTTCCCACCTGGCTCCTGTTACTCTGGGGAAAGGGGCAGCCAGGACCAGAAATGGGTGGGGTCTTTCTTTGGCTCCCCCTGGTATCACTCGCTTACCTATAGCTCTTTCCAGTCCATCTTCCTTGTAATTCTGCTTGACACCCCCCCTCCCCGAATATGAGGTAATTCAAGGTCAAGGTCATCAAGAGAGTGACCAGGGGAAGATGAGTAGGGCCAGAGTGAATGGAGGCTGGCTGAGGCACCCCAAATAGGCCCCCAGCCCTAAACCAGAGGGACACAGTGGGTCTCCATGTCCAAGTCTTCAGATTCACACTTGACCTTCTCCTGCTCCCTTCTGAGAACTAGACCTTGGGCTATCAGACCACAGAGTTCACTCTCCCTGGGAGAGCCAAGTCTACTGGGAAAGGAATGAGGTGCTGGGGTGGGAGGAATATTTGTGACAGCTTCTTTCAAGCAGAGGGTCCCAGGAACTGAGCCCCATGCTGAGTTCCAGTGTCCCTGACCTTCTCGGGGGCATCCTATGCACATTGGACAGACACATACAACCCCCCTCCTTGCTTTCCAGGGGATTGGGGCCCTCCCAGGTCCTGCCCTGAAGTCCACACCACAGCCTGGCCACTCAGCTCCCTCCTTACAGAACTCTCCAAAAGTGGACAGGAGCGCTAGGCAGTGCTGCCTCAGCAACCATCAGGCTGCAAGTTTAGCTGCGTGGGGAGGGGGTGACCAGGGCTTGGCAGGTCTGTGCCTCCCTCCTCCCAGCACAAGGATCATCCCATGCCATTCCTCTGGGTCCTCTCCCTTCCCTGCTCCCTCTGTGCCAGGCCAGTTGGAGCCTTGCCCCTCTGCCCCCTCCCCTGCACCTCATTTAAGAAGGACTCAGTCATAACAGAAGTTGGGCTGCGGGTCTTGGGGGAAGGTACTCAGGAGGGCAGAAGTGGGCAGAGAGGGAATTCAGGACTCAGTGTCCTTCCGTCCCCCCTTGTCCCGAAAAAACTTCTGTCTTCAGACTATAGGGATGGAGGAGAAGGAAGGGAGAGGATTGGTAGCTGCTCACCCAGCTCAGTTTGAGGCAGGTTCAACAGAGGTGGCTGGTGGAGTTCCCGTCATGGCACAGTGGTAAACGAATCCGACTAGGAACCACGAGGTTGTGGGTTTGATCCCTGGCCTTGCTCAGTGGGTTAACAATCCAGCGTTGCTGTGGCTCTGGCGTAGGCCGGCGGCTTCGGCTCCAATTAGAACCCTAGCCTGGGAACCTCCATATGCCCAGGGTGCAGCCCTAGAAAAGACAAAAAAAAAAAAAAAAAAAGAGGAGGCTGGTGCCTGTTAGGCAGTGAAGTCAACATTCCAGACATATTCATCAGTGTTGGGGGCCCCCTGGGCATTTCTTGCCAGGCCAAGCCCAGCCTCCTGCCCAACCGAAGGTTGGGTATCACTCCTGCTGAGCCCAAGCTACTCAGTGCCCCCCCCCACACACTCAGTGTCAGCATCACGCTCTCTGGGTCCCCACCCCAACCTACCACACAGGGCCTGCCATCATTCCCTTTGATGCCATCCTTGGGAAGACCCTGCCATGCCAGCTTGGCCATCTAGGTCAGCTTGTGTCACATCTGCCACCACTCTCTACCAACTGCCTAGTGTCCTTTCAGGAGCTGGTGGGAATTGAGGGAAAAAGGGATAGTCCAGGGTGTGGAGAGGTGAGGAGGAGGCAGGCAGGTGAGGCTCTGCTTCTAAAAGGGGATTCAGAAGTTCCTGTCATGGTGCAGTGGTTAACGAATCCGACTAGGAACCATGAGGTTGCGGGTTCGATCCCTGGCCTTGCTCAGTGGGTTAAGGATCCAGCGTTGCCATGAGCTGTGGTGCAGATCACAGATTGAATCCCACATTGCTGTGGCTCTGGCGGAGGCCGGCGGCTACAGCTCAGATTAGACCCCTAGCCTGGGAACCTCCATATGCTGCGGGTGCGGCCCTAGAAAAGACCAAACAAACAAACAAAAAAACAAACAAACAAAAAACACCTTCCAGAAGGGAATTCGTAATAACAGGCCTGGTGGTCCAGGCTCCAAGCCAGACAAGCTCCTAGTGCTTGGGAGGGAATGGGATCCAGGTGGGCCAACTTGCCAGGGTACATACACAGCAGGTTTTCCCTATGCCAGGGGATGGGTCCTGGCCCAGTGGAGACACCAAAAAAATAGCTGATAGGAAGGTAGAGAAAGGTCTTCTCTGAGAAACAGGAGTCCCAGGTGTGGGAATACCTGGCCAGGTTGAGCAAAAATGAGGTTTGAGTAGCCAAGCCAAATGTCTCTGGAGCGAGCAGGCATTAAGCCATTTGGCAGAGGTACCCCCATCCTGCCCTCCAGCCACAGCCCTTCACACCTGCCAGCCACTTCAGGCCGCATTCCTTCCTGCCTCTCCCACCCTCCTGGGATCTGGGGCAGAGTCAGGGCAGCCCTGGTGCTGAAGAACATTCTGTTCCAGAGGCCTCTGGTACCCTGCAGAGATGGCTCTTGGCACTGAGGCCAGCGGGGACCAGGAAAGGGCCAGGCTGGAGAGCAGAGAGGTTTGAAATCTCATCCTGTGAGCATTACTTTGGAAATAATGGCCTCAGGAGGTGGCTGGGGGTGGGAATGGGGGACCTGATTGATGTCTTCAAATATTTGAAGGACTGATGGGTGTAAGAGGGAGTAGCCCTCTCTGGAGCCAAGGGAAGAACAAGGGCTGATAGGCAGGGAGGCAGGTTTCAGCTCTATATAGGGAAGCACTTTCCAGTGAATGCAGCTGCCCAAAGATGGAATGACTGTCCCAAGAGAGGGTGTGCTTCCTGTCACAAGAGGTGACCAACAGAGTCCGAAAGTCTGACAATGATTCAGAGGGGACGTGGCCAGGGTAGTGTGTGGTGGGGACTGCTCTAGGTGGCCAGTCTGGTTTTTTTTTTTTTTTTGCTTCTTAGGGCTGCACCCTCAGCATATGGTGATTCCTAGGCTAGGGGTCAAATCAGAGGTGCTGGCCTACACCACAGCTCAGGGCAGCACTAGATCCTTGACCCACAGAGTGAGGCCAGGGATTGAACCCATAACCTCATGGTTCCTAGTCGGATGTGTTGCCGCTGTGGCGCAACGGGAACTCCTAGGTGGCCAGTCTTCAAGTCCCTTCTGACCTTAAATTTCATGACAAGCCCATCGCATAATTGAGAGGCAGAGGTGAGGGCCAAGGCAGGGCCAGGAGCCCCAAAGATACTCAAGAGCCAAAGCCACTGGTTCAAGTCCTGGCTCTGCTGCTTACCAGTTGAGGACTCATGAGGAGTGAGTGGTTTCAACCCCTAGGAGCCTCAGTTCCTCATCTGAAAAATGGGACAATAATTGTCACCATTGGAGTTCCCATTGTGGCTCAGTGGGTGAAAAACCCGACTGGTATCCATGAGGATGTGAGTTCAATTCCTGGCCTCGCTCAGTGTGTTAAGGATCCGTTGTTGCCGTGAACTGTGGTGTAGGTCGAAGATGTGGCTTGCATATTGCGTTGCTGTGGCTGTGGTGAAGTCCGGCAGCTGCAGCTCCGATTGGACCCCTAGCCTGGGAACCTCCATGTGCTACAGGTGCGGATCTAAAGAAAAAAAAAAAAAAAGGCAAAAAAAAAATTGTCACCACGAGGGCTAGTGCCAGGGTTAACGACATGCAGCATGTAAAGTGCTAGCTCAATTCTAGGACTCTGACAAGAACAGCCTGTCATTATGTTTCTAGATTTAGGTTTTTGCTTTTGGGACTTGAGCCTGTGTTGCTTAGAGAGCATCTAGCCTGGACTCCTTCCTCTTGGATGTAGGGAAACTGAGGTTCAGAGAGAGGAAGGGAAGAGACTTGCCTTCAGGCGGCAGGTTTGGTTTTGCCACCCACCCCAGCACATCCTCCCAGAGACCTCATGGGCTCTGTGCCCACGGCCCCTGGGCAGAGCAGTGGGCGGTTCACCTGCCCCTCTGGGCCTGTCAGAGCCTCCAGAGCTGCATTTGGCTCGGAGAACACATTTGTGTTCTAATTAATCATCCCTCTGGGCCTCCATCTCTGCCCCATCGCCCAGGCATCTGGGGCCTGGGGCCCTCCTTCCATGAGAAACACAAAGAAACCCACAGTGCCATCCAGGAAGCTGGGTTTGGGAGGAGCTGGGCAACTCAGCATGCCCGTCACCCCGGGGCTCTGGCCTTTCAGCTGGCATGCCGGGCTGCCTTGTGCCCAAACATTTCTCTCCCCACTTCCCCCGTGGTCTTGGCTCCCCAGGGCTAGAAGGGCCACCACTTCCCTCTCCCTTGGCATGGTTACAAGCTGGCAGCCATGGCACACAGGCTGCCTGGTGTCCCCACCTGGAGCCAGGCCTCTGCCCACCACCCTCTACCCTTATTTCCTTTTTGCATCTTTTTAGGGCCGCACCCTCAGCACATGGAGGTTCCCAGGCTAGGGGTCGATCTGAGCCTCGTCTGCAACCTATGCCACGGCTCACAGCAACGCCAAATCCTTGCTTAACCCATGGAGTGAGGCCAGGGATCGAACCTGCATCCTCATGGAGACTAGTTGGATTCATTTCTGCTGAGCCACAATGGGAACTCCCCCTTTTCCATCATTGGTGGAAAGGAGTGGGCAGGACGAAGGACTCTCACCAGGAGGAGAGTGGGGCAGGGGTCCGGGTGGAGAGGTCCAGATCTCGCCCTGGGTATAATAAGCGTGTGTTGGGGTGAGCCGTGAAAGTACCTCTGGCCTCACCGCAGAATCCACCCCTCCCTCCAGAACAGAGGCACCATTTAGGATTCCAGCCACTTGCTCATCATTTATTCAACAAAGATTTGAGGTTCCTGCTGTGGCAAAACAGGATCAGCAGCTTCTGCACCAACAGGATGCAGGTTTGATTAAGGATCCTGTGTTCCCGCAGCTGTGGCAACTGCGG
This sequence comes from Sus scrofa, assembly GCF_054392235.1. Lineage (NCBI taxonomy): Eukaryota > Metazoa > Chordata > Mammalia > Artiodactyla > Suidae > Sus > Sus scrofa. The sequence continues at coordinate 23,288,686 of NC_139394.1, forward strand.
CTTGGATCTGATCCCTGGCCTGGGAACTCCATATGCAGCGGGGTGGCCAAAAAAAAAAGAGAAAAAAAAACAAACAAAAACAAACAGGGAGTTCCCGTTGTGGCTCATCAGTTAAGAACCCAGCTAGTATCCATGAGAATGTAGGTTCAATCCTGGGCACCACTCAGTGGGTTGCCGTGAGCTGTAGTGTAGGTTGCAGCCTCGGCTCAGATCCTGAGTTGCTGTGGCTGGGGTGTAGGCCAGCAGCTGCAGCCTGGATTTGACCCTTAGCCTGGGAACTTCCATATACCGAATGTGCAGCCCTAAAGAAAAACAAAGCCCCCGAGTTCCCATCATGGCTCAGCAGTAACGAACCCGACTAGTATCCATGAGGATGCAGGTTCAATCCTTGGCCTTGCAGAGTGGGTTAAGGACCCGGCGTTGCCATGAACTGCTGTGTAGGTCACAGACGTGGCTCGGATCCCATGTGGCTGTGGCTGTGGTGTGGGCTGGCAGCTGTAGCTCTGATTTGACCCCTAGCTGGGAACTTCCATATGCCATGGGTGCAACCCTAAAAAGACCGAAAAAGAAAAAGAAAAACAAAACCCCCAAAACAAAGAGTGACGGAGCACCTACTAGTGTTTAGGCTGATCCCATAATGGGGATTTGAAGCGATCTTCTCTGCCCTCCTGGAGCTCAGAGCCTCCCCGAGGAGTGAGCAGTAAATGACAACATGCAGGTGCAGCCAGCAGGAGGAGGGAGGGGGCCCACTGAATGGAATTTCTGCGGAAGAGATGGCTTCCCAGAGGAGGAAGAGTCACAGGAAACCCTGAAAGAGAAATCGGGAAATAATTGGATGAAGCAGAGAAGAGGACAAATATGTCAAAACGCAGAGGCATAAAACATGGATGAGTTCAAGTCCTCACATCTGGGCTCAGGTGGAGGCATAGGGTGGAAGGACAGCTTTGGCCAAGTAGCAGTTTCCCGGCTGGGACAGGGGCCTTGGCTGGGTGGTCCTGAGGAGCCGTGAGAGGTTTTAGCTGGGTCAGGGTCACCTCCCCAGCAGTTGCATGGAGAGCGGGGGCTGGGGGTGGAGGGTCAAGGTGGAAGCAAGGAGCTGCGGGACTGAGGCGGCTGGAGCCTGAACTAGGGCAAGGCTGTGGGTGTGCTGAGGTGTTGCAGGGGATGGACTGGAGAGATATTTTGGAGGAAGAAACAGCCCTGAGGATGAAGGTCCAAGGCGGCCACTCCCTCACTCCCTGTTCAAGAAATGGGGACCTGATGTGTTTGGCCCCCAAAGTATTTTGGGGGGGTCTTTTGGGGGGTGCACCTGCCGCATGTGGAAGTTCTCAGGCTAAAGCTTGAATTGGAGCTGCAGCTCCCGGCCTACACCACAGCCACAGCAACACCAGATTTGAGCCATGTCTGTGACCTACACCACAGTTCATGGCAACCCCAGATCCTTAACCTACTGAACGAGGCCAGGGATTGAACCCAAGTCCTTAAGGATACTAGTCAGATTTGTTACTGCTGAGCCACAATGGGAACTCCCAAAGTATTATTATAATAATAATAATTATTATTATTATTTTGCTTCTTTGGGCTGCACCCACAGCATATGGAGGTTCCCAGGCTAGGGGTCCAGTCAGATCTACAGCTGCCGGCCTACACCACATCCATAGCCAGGCCAGATCCGAGCTGTGTCCCCAACCTACACCACAGCTCATGGCAATGCTGGACCCTTAACCCACTGAACGAGGCCAGGGATCGAACCCACTAGCTCATGGGTTCCTAGTCGGATTCATTTCTGCTGTGCCATGACAGGAACTCCCCAAAGTATTATTTGTTTAACTCCAGGAAACAGTACACCCATTCAAAGAAATTTCTGAGCAGCTGTAAAGAAAGAATGATGAAGAGTTCCCATTGTGGTGCAGCAGAAACGAATCCGACTAGGAACCGTGAGGTTGGGGCTTCCATCCCTCACCTTGCTCAGTGGGTTAAGGATCTGGCATTGTGTGAGCTGTGGTGTAGGTCGCAGACGCGGCTCATATCTGGCCTTCCTGTGGCTGTGGCGTAGGCCGGCACAACTTGGATGCTGCATGGTTGTCGGCTGTGGTGTAGGCTGGCAGCTGCAGCTCTGATTTGACCCCTAGCCTGGGAACCTCCATATGCTGCAGCTGCAGCCCTGAAAAGCAAAAAAAAAAAAAAAAAAAAAAAAAAAAAGAAAGAAAAAAAAAGAAAGAAAAAGAAAAAGAAATAATGATAAAACTGTATATTGGTATGGAATGATTTCCAGGATTTACTGTTAAGTGAAAAAAGCAAGGCACAGGAGAAGTGGTATACTACCTTTTATGCGAAGAAAAAAAGAAAAACTCTTGAGTTTGTTTCTATCCAATTTCACATAAAAGTCTTGATTTCTTTTTAAAAACTGGGAAACCTGGAGTTCCCTGATGGACTAGTAGGTTAAGGATCCAGCGTTGTCAGTGCCGTGGGTCAAGTCGCTGCCTTGGTTCAGTCCCTGGCGCAGCCAAACAAACAAACAAAAAAAAACACAGGGAGTTCCTGTTGTGGCGGAGCGGTAACAAACCCAACTAGTGTCCATGAGGATGCTGGTTTGATCCCTGGCTCCGCTCAGTGGGTTAGGGATCTGGCATTGCCATGAGCTGTGATGTAGGCTGCAGACCCAGCGCGGAGCTGGCGGTGCTGTGGTTGTGGCGTAGGCTGGCAGCTCCAGCTCCATTTGACGCCTAGCCTAGGAACTTCCATATGTCGTGGGTGTGGCCCTAATATGAACGAACTAATTCATTCATTAAAACGAAAAGTAAAATAAATATTGGGACGTCTCGCCATGCTGGGTTGTCCACATGGACTAGCCTCAGTTAGCTAGAGACCAGCGGCCGCTCGCTGGCCATCCAGTTTGCCACAGTCCTCACCACTCCTAATGAGGTGCCTGTCCCGCCAGAACGCCTTTGCTGGAGGAGGTTCCCTGGCTCCTGTGCGCCTCTGGGAGGATGACCTACCTTCTGGAACTTGGCAGCCTCTCTCGCAGCACGTCTCACCTCTGGCTCTCAGCCTTCAGGCTGCCACTGGCCAAGGAAAGAAACCAGGGAGCCAGCCCCCACCTGGCTCCCGCTCACAGCCCCTCTTCCTCTCTCAGCTCCAGCGGTTCAAGCGCTCCCTGTCCCTCAAAACCATCCTCCGAAGTAAAAGCATGGAGAACTTCTTCCTCCGCTCAGGCTCCGAGCTCAAGTGCCCCACTGAGGTGCTGCTGACGCCCCCGACCCCGCTGCCACCTCCCTCCCCCCCACCCACATCCACAGACGGGGGCCTGTCCACCCCGGCTCCGTCCCCCTGCCCAATCCCACGACCCCTGGCACCAGTCAAGCCGGTGAGACTGCACAGCTTCCAGGAACACGTCTTCAAGCGAGCCAGTCCCTGTGAGCTGTGCCACCAGCTCATTGTGGGTAGGTGCCTAGTGGCCTCAGGAGGGGGTGTGGGGAGTGGGTCTGTGGAGCTGACTGCCTGATGTCGGGCTTCTGCTATTCAGGCCCCAGTCCTTTTTTTCTTTTTTTCTTTGGTCTTTTTGCCTTTTCTAGGGCTGCTCCTGCAGCATATAGAGGTTCCCAGGCTAGGGGTCTAATAGGAGCTGTAGCTGCCGCCCTACGCCAGAGCCACAGCAACGAGGGATCCGAGCCGAGTCTGCAACCTACACCACAGCTCAGGGCAATGCCGAATCCTTAACCCACTGGGCAAAGCCAGGGGTCGAACCCGCAACCTCATGGTTCCTAGTCGGATTCGCTAACTACTGAGGCATGCCGGGAACTCCCAGGCCCCCAGTCCTAATTGTGCCCCTCTCCCTGGGTGGACATGTAAGCACCCTTAGGGGTGGGTGGTGGCCCAGTGCTGCTGTGTTCACTGACAACTCAGGCATCAGAGCCAGCTCACACCCTCACCTGGTAGGAATGAGTGCTTGGCCCCAGGCTGGCCCGACGATGCCCCACCCCTTGCTCCCTCAGGCTGTAACCTGCCTCCTCTGCTCCTGGACCATGGCTATAGCCTTTTTTTTTTTTTAATCTTTCTGTCTTTTCTAGGGCTGCACCCATGGCATGAGGAGGTTCCCAGGCTAGGGGTCTAATCAGAGCTGTAGCCACTGGCCTACACCATAGCCACAGCAACGCCAGATCCCAGCCGCATCTGCAACCTACACGACAGCTCATGGCAACGCCGGATCCCCAATCCACTGAGTGAGGCCAGGGATCAAACCTGCAACCTCGTGGTTCCTAGTTGGATTTGTTAACCACTGAGCCATGACGGGAACTCCAATATAGCCTCTTTTGACCATCCTCTCCTGCCAAACCCAAATTCTCCCCAGGAAACTCCAAGCAGGCCTTGCGGTGTAAGACATGCAAAGTCAGCGTCCACCTCTGGTGCTCTGAGGAGATCTCCCACCAGCAATGCCCAGGCAAGACGGTGAGTGGGCACCAGGTGGAGATGGCTGGCCCAGTGCTCCCAGGACTGGCATGTACGGGAATGAATGCCCTTCAAGGCTGCCTCCTCGTGGGAGGGGGAATCCTTGGGACTGTGGCAGGCCAAGCTCCCCGGGGCCGTGACCTCCCCATGCCCTCTCTCTGCCCCTCACGCCACAGTCCTCCTCCTTCCGCCGCAACTTCAGCTCCCCTCTCCTGGTACATGAGCCTCCACCAGCCTGTGCCACGAGCCGAGAGTCTCCACCCACCGGTGAGTGTCCACCGTTGCCCCTGATCCCACTGTGGTGTGATGAGAGACCCACACATTCCTCAGATGGGAGTTACCCTGGCACTGCCTGTTCTTGGCACTGCTACCACTTCCCTTCTTTATATACTGCTGTCCTGAATGTAGGGTCTATCCATCCATCCAACCAACTATCCATCCATCCATCCAACTGTCCATCCATCTATCCATCCATTTACCTGTCCATCCATCCATCCATCCATTTACCAGTCCGTCCATGCATCCATGCATCCATCCTTCAACAAACACTTTACTGAGCAGCTACTAAGTGCCAGGCATTGTGCTAGACATGGGGACACCTCCCTGAAGAAGGTGGAGCTCTTGTCTAAGTCAGGGAGCCAGACATGAAATAGATAATGATGCAAACCATTGGTTAATCACCATTGGGTGAACACCTGAAACAGAAGGATAGGGAAAAAAGAGAGGATTAAAAAAAAAAAAATGGAGTTCCTGGAGTTCCTATCGTGTGTGGCTCAGCAGAAACGAATTTGACTAGTATCCACGAGGACTCAGGTTTGATTCCTGGCCCTACTCAGTGGGTTAAGGACCCAGCATTGTTGTGAGCTGTGGTGTAGGTCTCAGACTTGGCTCAGATCCCATGTTGCTGTGGCTGTGGCTGTGGCCAGCAGCTACAGCATGGATTCCACCCCTAACCTGGAAACCTCCATATGTTGTGGGTGTAGGCCTAAAAAGACCCCCCCCCCCAAAAAAAATGGAGTTCCTGTTGTGGCGCAGTAGAAATGAATCCCACTAGTATCCATGAGGATGTAGGTTGGATCCCTGGCCTTGCTCAGTGCATCAGGGATCCGATGTTACGTGAGCTGCAGTATAGGTCACAGGTGCGGCTTGGATCCTGTGTTGCTGTGGTCTAGGCCAGCAGCTGGAGCTCCAATTTGATTCCTAGCCTGGGAACTTTCATATGCTTCAGGTGCAGCCCTAAAGACACACACACAAAAAAAAAAAAAAAAAAAAAAGGGAGAGGAGTTCCCGTAGTGGCACAGTGGTTAACGAATTCGACTAGGAACCATGAGGTTGCAGGTTCGATCTCTGGCCTCCCTCAGTGGGTTAACGATCCGGCATTTGCCGTGAGCTGTGGTGTAGGTTGCAGACGCGGCTTGGATCCCGCGTTGCTGTGGCTCTGGCATAGGCTGGTGGCTACAGCTCCGATTCGACCCCTAGCCTGGGAACCTCCATATGCTGCGGGAGCAGCCCTAGAAATAGCAAAAAGACAAAAAAAAAAAAAAAAAAAAAAAAAAAGAGAGAGAGAGAGAGAGAGAGAGAGAGAGAGAGAGAGAGAGAGAGAGAGAGGAAATGATAACGCTGGCACCTACTTCATCCACAGAGACAATGCCTGTGGGAGACTTGCAGGATGGGGAATTAGCCCGAGGATCTGAGGATCACACTGGAAGACCAGTGTGAGCAGAAGGCAGGCCAGAGGCAGGAAGAGGCAGAGAGTAAAAGGATAACATAAAGGATAACGAAGAGTTCCCCCTCTGGCCCAATGGGATAGGTGGTGTCTCTGGATGCAGGTTTGATTCCCCCTGCCGTCCATAGGGGTTTAAGGATCCAGCATTGCCACAACTGCGGCTTGGATCTGAGGATCTGATCCCTGGCCTGGGAACTCCGGGTGCCACAGGGCGGCCAAAAACCAAACAAACAAGAAACGGACCAAGGCGAGGGGGTGTCTTAGGGCCCATTTTAGGAATGTCCTTTGGACTTTATTCTAAGGTTAATTTTTGTGTTTTTACAAGAGTATTCTGGCTACTGTGCTGATTGGAAGGACCCGGGCAGAAGTGGGGAGACCGGTTGGGAAGGAGTTGCCAGGAAGGAGTTTGGTAGCATGGACCAGGCTGGTGGCAGTGGAGATGGAAAGAAGTGAGCAGATTCTAGAAGTGCTTGGGAGGTAGGATGAGGGGATGGAGTGAGGATGGGCAGCGAGGGGTCCAGGATGCTCCCAGTCTCTGCCTGGGCACCGTGGGAGGATGTGGAGCTCTCGCTGCCATGAGGAGACCCGGGGAGGGGGGGGCAGGTGAGGGGACATGCAGAGTTCAGCTTAGGGCAGACTGAGCAGAGGAGCCTGCAGGGCAGCCAGGGCTGAGATACAGGGCTTCAGGGCAGAGCCAGACTGGCAGCTGGGTGCCTGGCCTTGACTGTGGCTCCTCGGCAGGGGCCATCGGGAAGGTGGACCCTGTCTATGAGACTCTGCGCTATGGCACGTCCTTGGCCCTGATGAACCGCTCCAGCTTCAGCAGCACCTCTGAGTCTCCCACACAGAGTCTGGTATGGGGGACATTGGGGGGTGGTTCTTGGAGGCAGGGGTCTCGGAGGTTGGGGGTCCAGGAGCTAAGGCCCCCCCGCCACATCCCCAGAGCGAGCGGGATGAGCTGACCGAGGATGGGGAAGGCAGCATCCGCAGCTCCGAGGATGGCGCTGGTGACAGTGGTGAGTGGGACTGGGGACCGGGGGCAGGAATGGAGCACCAGTGCAGTGCACTGCCTGCTGCCTCACACCCTGGCCCCGCCCTGGCATCTCCAGTATTCACAGCCCCCGCCGAGAGTGAAGGGTCAGGACCGGAGGAGAAGAGCCCCGGACAGCAGGTGAGGCTGTGCTGATGCTGAGCCCCGGCAGGTGTGGTGGGAAGGGATGTTCTTTTCCTTGTCACTGATCCCAAGTGTGCAAGAGTGTGGCGGGTGGGGGTATCATTGTCCCATAATTTATCCTCAGTCCACAGGGGTGGACCGTGGCAGGTGAGCAGGTGCGGGAGGCAGGACTGTTACCCCTCCCACCTCTGACCCAATGCCCACTGTGTCCACTCCTACCCCCTCCAAGGGTGGGCAGTTCCAGGGTGCAGCAGACAGAGGAGGATCCCCCTTCTCCATCCCTGGCCCAGTCCCTGCAGGGGGTGCGAGCACAGCAGAGAGGAGAGTCTGTCATTGACCCAGGGGCCACTGTGGACTGAGAAAGGTGTCACCCTCCCATCCATGACCCAGAGCCTTTCCTCAGCCCCCCAGACTCCCCCTGCGGAAGGATGTGGGGCCCATGTACTCCTACGTCGCGCTCTACAAGTTTCTGCCCCAGGAGAACAATGACCTGGCTCTGCAGTAAGTCCTCCTGCGGCCCTGCCACCCGCCCCCCAGCCCCCACCGACTGGGCAGCTGCCTGGCTCCAGCCTCAGGGCTCTGTGCTCCCAGACCTTGGAACATGAGTGTGAGGGGGACCTTCAGGAACTTTCTCCTGGCATGCTTGGGGCTACTGAGCCCGAAGAAGAGGCAGAGGTGCCAGAGTCCAAGAGGGATTGGTGCTGATGCCATGTCTCCTGCTCCCTGCCCAGCCTCTGCCCTGGACAGCGGCCGCTGTACCTTGGGTCACGAGTGTACTGAGCGCATTGAGAACCCTCCCCCAGCTGTCGAGGGTGTGCAGGGGACCTGGGGGCCTAGGACTGCTGGGACGCAGACCCCTCTATATGCCAACCACCACCTCTCTCCTCCCAGGCCTGGAGACCGGATCATGCTGGTGGATGACTCGAACGAGGACTGGTGGAAGGTGACTTGGCAGAGGGGGGAGCTGAGGCTGGGGAGTGGCAGCACCTTTGCTAGCCCCCACCCTCAGAGGGCCCTGCCCCACCTTCTCTCCAGCCCCAAAGACCTCCCCTCCTTCCTCTGCTGGCCCCAGACAGGCCCTCGCCCACCCTCAGGCCTTGCTCTCACTTTGCCCCTCTGTGCACCAGCCTTGTCCCCCTCCCCCTGCCCCCTGCCCACCTTGTGCCTTTCCCAGCCCAGAAGCCACCTGACCAGGGGCTCGAATACAGAGACCCCCAAGATCTGGAGGATGACGGCACCGGCTCTGAGTGGGCATTAGGTCTAGAGAAAGCAGTGGGGGGCAGGGTGGCCTGGGGCTCATTGCCGGCCTCATTCCCAGGGCAAGATCGGCGACCGGGTTGGCTTCTTCCCAGCCAATTTTGTGCAGCGGGTGAGGCCGGGCGAGAACGTCTGGCGCTGCTGCCAACCCTTCTCTGGGAACAAGGAGCAGGGCTACATGAGCCTCAAGGAGAACCAGGTGAGGGCCCGGGCCCTGCCTGGCTGGAGCGGTGGGCCTGGGAGAGAAGCAGCAGGAGTGAGGGCGAGTGCCCTGGAGGAGGCTGCTTGCAGCCTGGCAGCCCGGAGGGAAGGCAGGTTAGAAGCAGCAGGACTGAGGGCAGGGCCCTCCTGTCATCCCTGCTGGGAATGGGGGGCTGGTGGTCAACACAGATGGGGGCTGAATTATGTTAGAAACAGTTGGGGAAGCCCTGGATTGGGAGCCCAGAGGCCTGGGTTTGAATGCCGGCTCCGCCTCTGGGTGGCTGTCCTTTTCCTGGTAACCTCTGCGAAATGGGAGTTTGGCAGGGGCGTTGGACGAGCCCCTCTCAAGGGTCAGTTGCTCAGTGTCTGCTGATGGCGTCTGGTCTGGTTGCTGCGCCCTGTACCCTCCTGGGATCTGCTCCCATGACCCCGGCTCCAACCACATCTGAAGCTAGTCCCGTCATCCTCTGGGATGCATCCCCTGGGAGCCGTCAGCAGGACTCTGGGCCAGTTATGCAGGCAGTGCCAGGCCTCAGCTTCGTGCCTCTCCTGCTCAGATCTGCGTGGGCGTGGGCAGGACCAAGGATGCTGACGGCTTCATCCGCGTCAGCAGCGGCAAGAAGCGGGGCCTGGTGCCAGCCGACGCCCTGACCGAGATCTGAGAGGAGCCAAGAGCACCCAGAAGCCACCCTGCCTGTGCCCAGCCCCTCGCTTCAGGCCCCAGGAGGGGAGCAGGCATCTGCCCACACTCTCCCTCCGCCTCTCTCCTAGGGACCAGTCACCACAGCTTGGGAGCCTTTTGCACTTTGAGGAAGGTTTTTTTTTTTCCTTGGGGCCTGAGGTGCCCTGAGGAGGTTGCTGCTCTGAGACTTGGGGGTGGGGAGGAGGAGAAAGTGGGAGGGAGAAAGTTCCAGGTGGGTCCACCCCGGAGCCCAGCCACCCCCAGGCCAGCTGCCATGCGGAGTCCAGCCCTGAGAGGAAGTTCCTGGCGGAACTTTCTTGCTGCGTCCTCCAGAGCCCCTTCCCATGCCAGCACCTCTGCATGCCGGACCACCCCTCTCCTCACAGAGCCTCTGCTTGGGTCTCTGTGTGCGTGACCCTGCAGCTGCCCCTTTGGAAGTGGGGTCGTGGGAGGTGCCTTCCCGGCTCCCTCCGCCCTCCGCTCTGGGCGGGGAGGGAATTCAGGGCTGCAGGGGGGTCCTGATTCACCTCCTGGTCTCCCCACCTCTGTCACTCCATCAATTCTCAGGAAAGTTCTGCGGTTCTCTCTCCCATTACTTGAAACCCTGGGTGGACAGAGGAAGGGGGAGGGCTGAGGTCGAGGGAGGAGGTGGCAAATCAGAGACTGTCCCCTCAAGGAGGACAGTCATCACAGAGCGGCCTCACTCTCCCAAGAGCAGCCTGAGTGCCGAAACCCGATGGAGATCCAAAGACTGGCCCAGGCTTGGTCAAACCACCCCCATGTCACTGTCAGGACTCTAAAAGCCCCCAGTTGCAGGACTGACCCACCAGGGGAGGCTGAATTTAGTTCCTGTCCCAGCCCTGCCAGGCCCACCCCAGGAAACACCCCCCTCAGGTCCTACCTCCCTGTGGGGACCTCACAGGGGCCCCTGCTCTGCCAGGACAGGGCTGCCTTTGCAGGGATCCCTTGTTCCGGCTGTATCTGCTCCCTGGTCCCGGACAAAGAGCCCCAGCCGGAAGAGGGAGTGGGAGAATTCTGTTTGGCTACCAGATAAGGAAGGGGGTAGGCACCCTGGGGGTTGGGTCAGGGGGGTGGGGGGACACAGAAAGAGGACCCTTCCTTTGCAGACTGCTTTTCTCTGGTGCCAACCTCCCTCTTTCCCCCAGCTCGGAGCCTCCTCTTGTGCCCTTGATCATGCCAGCCAATGCCACCCCCCCATCCTGGGCACAGTCACACCCTCCCATCAGTGGGAGGGCCACATCCTCCTACCCACTGACCCCTGCCCACTTCTCCCTCGCAGTGGGTGGGGGAGTCAAGCCACACTGCCCTGTTTGCTGCCATGAGGCCCCCCCCAGCAATATCCCAGGGGCGGGCCCGATGCCCACTGTACATGAGGCTGCATGATGGGTCTGCTGGGGCCTTGCTGAGCCCCCAGACCCCCAATTAAACGTTTCTTCTCCCAACCTGTCTGCTCCGTGTATCTTTCAGCTTGGGCGAGAGGAAGGGAAGGGGCAAGGAGTGGGGCGGGGGCTGGAGGTACTAAAAGGGGACAGGCTGAAGGTGGGAGAATGTGGGGGGCGTTGGGGCTGGGCTGGCCCTGACCATACAGGGTCCCCAGGCCTCTTCCCTCCCTTCCACCCAAGCAGCCTGAGCCCCGGGGAGATCTGGGGAAGCGTTTGAGAGAACGGGCTGGGGAGAGCCAGCGGGGGTGGGGGTCAGGGTGGGGGGTGGACGTGGAAAGGCCCCGAGGCAGCGAGGAAGGAGGTTTGGGGGACGCTGGAGGGAGAGAGGGTGGGGCTGAGGTCAGTTTCTGGTTTGCCGCGCACCTGCCTCGCGCAGGGGGCGGGCACACACCTCCGCGTCTGGACCGTTCCCGCCCACCCAGAGGTGCCGTCGGAGACCAGCCGTACCCAGGGGGGCTCATTACCCACCCGAGCTCAGCCTCGCCCCCACAGTCCCCTAAGCCCGAGGCAGATACGCCGGCGGCGGCGGCGGCGAGGACAGTCGCGGACAGTGGGGCCCTGAGATGACTCAATCGCGCCCGTCATCGGGAGCCTGGCACCAGAGGGCCGCGGTGGCGCCCCTCCCGCAGCGCAGCCGTGCCCACCCGCCCACCTGCTCCGGCAGAGCGGCAGAGCTGCCTCTTTCCCCTCGATATGCCGGCCACGTCATCGCCCAGGCGAGCACGTCCTATGCTATTTATAGGCCGAGGGGAGCAGGGAGCAAGAGAGAGGCGGGCTGCGGGGGTGCCAGGGCAAAGCCGAGCTGCCAGAATGCAGAGGGGGTGGGGGCCTGCTCCTCTAGATGGGCACCCTTCTGATTCTGCCTCCCACCCCACCACCCCCAAAACAAGGTAGGCCAGGGGGGACCAGACCCTAGGTCTCCTGCCCGCTTTCTTTGGGACCCTTTTCTCCAGGGAGGATCCTGGAGCTTGGGGAGGTGGGCGGGGGCAGGAGAAGGAGGGTGACCTCCCCACCCCCCAGGACCCCTGATGGTGGGAATGGATAAAGGGATCAGGAACCCAGTCCAAAGGCTTAAAAAGAGGGAAAGTCAGGCAGATAGGCTCCCCCCCGTGCCCAGGGCACCAACCCAGGAACTTAATCTTGTTTTATCCTCTAGAACCCAGTGAGGAAAGTGTCGGTGTCCCCTTTTCACAGCTGATGAAACTGAGGCACAGAGATATTAGGTGGCTTGTTCACAGTCACACATTGTCCAGCCCAACCGTGCCCCTTTTATACACAGAACACCTGAGGCCCAGAGTAGGCTAGTAACTTGCCCAAGGTCACCCAGCAAATTAATGGTCAAGCTGGTCTCAGAAATTACATTTCGTGCCTCCCAGTTTGGCTCTTCCTGCACCTGACGCTGGGTCCCTCAGTGCCCTACACCAGCAAGGCAGACACAGAGACACCTTGAGATGCTGAGGCTCCAGGGATCAAGACCCCACTCCCCTGAATACAGTGAGAGCCTTTCAGCAGAACCTCCTGCACACTTGCTTGTGTTTGCACCAGCCACAGCTGGCCTGGACCCCCGCCTCCTCCTCAGCTCATTTGCCGCACTGCTGAGCACAGCGGCTTTTTCGGGTGGCTGAACCACTGACAGCAGGCTCGCAGCCTGGGGGCTGAGAACAGCTGGTGCCCCCACTCTAGCCTCTGCCCTCCTCTGCGCTACTCCGGGGGTGGCAGCACCTGCAACACCACTGGCCTGGAGCAGAGGATGCCCAGTAACCTGCTGGTGGTTCCAACCCACCATTTGGTTCTGTCGTTTGACCACACGCGCCCTCTCTGCCCCCATCTCAGCCTGAGCTTAAGCTGGCAGGTACTCTGTGAGGGTTAAGGTTACCTAGGCTTGGGGGTGATGCCAAAAGGGGGGGTCTGGGGGCCAGACAAGAGGCCTAAAATGGCAGAGATGGATACCAGAGGTGGGGGTTGGGGGAAGACACAGGATGAGCCCCTCTCTGCAATCCCATCCCTTTTTTTTTTTTTTTTTTTTGCTTTTTAGGGCCGCATTTGGGGCACATGGAAGTTCCCAGTCTAGGGGTCAAATCAGAGCTGCAGCTTCCGGCCACAATCACAGCAACTTGGGATCCGAGCCTCGTCTGTGACCTACACCACAGTTCACAGCAACGCCAGATCCCCAACCCACGGATTGAGGCCAGGGATGGAACCCACTAGTCGGATTTGTTTCTGCTGCACCACAGTGGGAACTCCCCATTTTTTTTTTTTTTTTTTGGCCATACCCTTGGCTTGAGGAAGTTCCCAAGCCCAGGATCACACCAGCGCCACAACAGTGACAGCTGTAGGATCCTTAACTACTAGGCCACCAGGGAACTCCTACAGCACCCACCTTGCTAGCCCCACTTTCTCTGACCTTTTCAGCCTTCTTTACCTGCTCCTCCCAATCCTGTGGGTTTGTTTGTTTTTTTTTTTTTTGCCATTTGATAATTTACTCATTTAATTTAATTTTTAATTTTCCTGGAGTATAGTTGATTTACAAAGTTGTGTTAATTCAGGGGTAAAGCAAAGTGAATCAGTTATACATATACAGATATCCATTCTTTTTCCAATTCTTTTCCCATATAGGTTATTACAGATTGCCTTGTGCTATACAGAAGGTCCCCCCTTTTTTTTTTTTTTTTGTCTTTTTGTTGTTGTTGTTGCTATTTCTTTTTTTTTTTTTTTTTTGTCTTTTGTCTTTTTGTTGTTGTTGTTGTTGTTGTTGCTATTTCTTGGGCCGCTCCCACGGCATATGGAGGTTTCCAGGCTAGGGGTTGAATCGGAGCTGTAGCCACCGGCCTAGGCCAGAGCCACAGCAACGCGGGATCCGAGCCGCGTCTGCAACCTACACCACAGCTCACGGCAACGCCGGATCGTTAACCCACCGAGCAAGGGCAGGGACCGAACCCGCAACCTCGTGGTTCCTAGTCGGATTCGTTAACCACTGCGCCACGATGGGAACTCCAGAAGGTCCCTTTTATTTCCCTTTTTTTCTTTTTCCTTTTTATGGCCAAATCTTTGACATGTGGAAGTTCCCAGGCTAGGGGTTGAACTGCAGCTGCCGCTGCTGGCCTACGCCACAGCCGCAGCACCGCCAGATCCAAGATGCATCTACAACTTACTCCCTAGCTCAGCACTGGGTCCTTCATCCACTGAGCAAGGCCAGGGATCAAACCCTCATCTTCATGGAGACTATGTCGGGTTCTTAACCCACTGAGCCGCAATGGTAACTCCAGTAGGTGCTTGTTAGTATCCTTTTTTTTTTTTAGGGCCACACCTGCGGCATATGGAGGCTCCCAGGCCAGGGGGACATATCAGATCTGTAGCTGCCGGCCTATGCTACAGCCACAGCAATGCAGGATCCAAGCTGCGTTGGATCTACCTACACCACAGATCATGGCGACGCTGGATCCTTAACCCACTGAAGGAGGCCAGGGAGCAAACCTGTGTCCTCATGGATGCTAGTCAGATTTGTTTCCACTGAGCCATGATGGGAACTCCTCCCCCCTCCCAATTCTTTTTATTTATTTATTTATTTTTAGGGTCGAACCTGCAGCATATGGAGGTTCCCAGGTTAGGGGTCGGATCAGAGCCGTAGCCACCGGCCTACACCACAGCCACAGCAACAGCAACGTGGGATCCAAGCCATGTCTGCCATCTACACCACAGCCCACGGCAATGCCGGATCCTTAACCCACTGAGCAAGGCTAGGGATTGAACCCGAGTCCTCATGGCTACTAGTTGGGTTTGTTAACCACTGAGCCATAACAGGAACTCCCCACTCCGAATTCTTAACAGCCTGTCCCCAGTGCTTAGGACAGGCTCGGGGCACCTGCTGCAGGGTATGAGAAAGGCAACATGTTCTTCCAGCCTCAGCCCTCTCTGTGCTTTCGGGGAGCCAGCCTGGGTGGCCCACCTCTTAGCCTTAGAGAGAGGACCAGGAAGGAGGCCAAGGACCCTGTACCCCTTCCCCAGCTCACGGCCCTGCACAGCAGCTGTGCTCTGTACCTCTCCTCGGCTGCCCACTCTGAGTCACACATCTTCCCACATCTGGGGGAATCCAAGGCGGGCGCTAGTGTTCATGCCATGCTGAGGTTCTGGGGAGTCACTGGTGCTTCGAGACCAGTTTCCTCCTCTAGAAATAGAGTCGGATTTGCCTGGGGAGTCTTTACCTGGGGGCCATGAACCCCTTTAAAGGTATGCAAAAGTATGTGATGGGACCAGTTGCAAGCGCTTGAGAGAATGGACATATGTTGTCATCAGCATTTCACAAGACTCCAGGGCCTGGAAGAGACCCAGTGGTTCTGCTAGAGGATCTGCCTGCCAAGGGGGCCCTCCCAGGCACTGCCAAAGGAAGGGGTTAGAAGCCCAAGGTGGAAAGAGATAAACTTAGGCCTGGGGTGAGCTTCAGAAAGAAGGGACTAAACTTGGAGTTCCCGTCATGGCACAGCGGGAACAAATCTGACTAGGAACCAAGAGGTTGCGGGTTTGATCCCTGGCCTTGCTCAGTGGGTTAAGGATCCGGCGTTGCCCTGAGCTGTGGTGAAGGTCACAGATGCAGCTCAGATCTGGCATTGCTGTGGCAGTGGTGTAGGCTGGCAGCTGTAGCTCGGATTAGACCCCTAGCTTGGGAACCTCCCTACGCTGCAGGTTTGGCCCTAAAAAGACAAAAAGAAAAACAAAGGCGGGGAGAGAGAAGGGACTAAACTCAAAGCTTCCCAAGAGATAGGCTCCTACAACCTAACTCTTCCCTCACACCCCAACCTCCCACCACCCCAAACCTCCCCCGAATCAGCATCCTACACCTTCAGTGACCTGTGGGAGAACAGCACCATCTCCTGGTCTATGGTGGAAATGGTTTTCTATGCTGCAGCCTTGGGAACCCCAGGGAAGCTCCTTACTCTCCCTCCTGTCAGCCAGGAGGAGGAGGAGGTGGAGGTGGACGGCCTTCAGGGCCCCTCCTCCTCCGGTCCAGGCCTGGGAAGAAGGCATCTCCAAGTAGCTTGGCCAAGGCCCTTCCCCTTTCAGGCCACAGCATCCCTACTTGAAAGAGTTAGAGCAAGGCTGAGGGTACATTATGCACAAGCCACTCTGGTGGCCACAGAGGACCTCTCAGCCTGGGCTCTGGTGCACATGGGTGGTGGTGGAGGCCGTCTGGAAAATTCTGTCTGGCCTTCACTGCCTTGGGCTACCCACCTACCCACCCTGTCCAGACTGGACAAGGACGCTACAGGCAGAGCTGGGAAGGTCTGCGGCCCCTAAGAATGCCTGAGCCTGCCCAGCACATACCCTGAAGACCTCTCATTGGCTTTCATATCACTCCTCTGCCCCAAACAAGTGTTCCTAAGATGGGTGGAGGGCAGGGAGGGGACCAGGACAAGCACGCCTGTTATGGCTGTTCCCAAACTCATCTTTTCTTTTTAGAGCCACACCCACAGCATATAGAAGTTCTGGGGACAAACTGGAGCTGCAGCTGCCAGCCTACACCACAGCCAGAGCAACACGAGATCCCTAACCCACTGAGTGGGGCCACGGAGCAAACCTGCATCCTCATGGATATTAGTCAGGTTCACTCCCGCTGAGCCACAATAGGAACTATTTTACTTCATCTAGAATTCACTTTTCCCACTCCCAATGATGCATTAGTTAGGGCTGAACAGGTGAACCCAACGTCCCTACACCGTTTTCTCATCTATAAAATGTAGAGGCTAATATCCTGCCTTACAATGTTGTAAAGATTAGAAAATCAATGTAAGTCAAGGCAAAAAGTGCCTTACAGTACTGGGCCTAGAGAGGATAATTTTTCAGTAAATGTGCTGGTTACTACAAGTGGCAAAATAAAACCCATTACCCGTTTGTAAAAGAGTTATTAACCCAGAATGGCTTTGACAACTGTTATGTGCCTTTATTCCAGTTTCTGCTGAGAAAGCCATCTTTTTTGTTGGCTGCTCCCAAGGCACATGGCAGGTCAAACCCACACCACAGCACTAACAGCTGCTGGATTCTTCACCAGCTAAACCACTAGGGAACTCCCTCCTCTGAGTCATTTTCTATGGGTATAAATAAAAAAACAAGTCTTACTAGGATCAGAAAGAAAAAAGGTTTAGGGAGTTCCCGTTGTGGCACAGTGGTAATGAACCACTTTGTCCACAAAGACGAAGGTTTGATGCTTGGCCTTGCTCAGTGGGTTAAGGATTTGGTGTTGCCAGTAGATCACAACTGCAGTTCAAATCTGAACCCTGGCCCAGGAACTCCATATGCCAAGGAAAGGCCAAAAGAAGAGAAAAAAAACAAAGACAGCTTAGGCAGCAGTCTGCAGTTGAAGTCCAGGCACCACTGCTCCTGGACTGGTGGTGGTTCAAACCCCCAGCGTCCTGGAGTTCCAAGGGGGTAGACCTTCACCTTGAACCTCAAGCTTGCAACTGAGAAGTATAAACATACTATTTTCTGCTGTCTTTAAACAATGGGACAACTTACATAGCAACTACTGCACATCTGAGACCACTCACGCTCTGCCCCAAGGGGCAATTTTGAAGCACAGTATTTTAGGTTTGGGTAGAAGCCATCCGCCCCTTCTCCAAACAGGCCCCATATCCTCGAGACGGAGGGGGTATGAGCCTGGCCAGAAGCCAAGAAAGCAATGAAACAGGAACCCAGGGAAAGGCCTCTAACCGGGTTTGGCTCTGGCCGTGTAAACAGTGAAGACCCACCAAGCAGCCAGAAACTTTGTAAGAGGTAGGCAGATGAAGGTTTGACTTTTTGTTTTTGTCTCTTCTAAGGCTGCTCCGGTGGCATATGGAGGTTCCCAGGCCAGGGTCAAATCGGAGCTGTAGCCGCTGGCCTCCGCCCTCCGCCAAAGCCACAGCAACGCCAGATCTGAGCCGCGTCTGCAACCTACACCACAGCTCACGGCAGCTTAAGTGGATCCTTAAGCCACTGACCGAGGCCAGGGATCAAACCTGCAACCTCGTAGTTCTTAGTCGGATTTGTTAACCACTGAGCCACGACGGGAACTCTTGATTGTTTTTCTGGCCGCAGTGTGCACTGGCTTGATGTGGGATCTCTGCTCCCAGACCCAGAGATTGAACCCGGGCCGCAGTGGTGAAAGCGCCTAGTCCTAGACACTAGACCACCACAGAATTCCCAAGGCTCATTTTTATTGAATCTATGTAACTGCCAAGGCCACTATGTACAGAGAGGAGGGGGAGAACTTTATTTCTTGGTCTCTTCCTCCTTGGACAGAGTCTTGATGATTTCCTCCTTCTTGGCCTGGAGCCGCTCTTCACGGCGCTTGCGTGCTTCCTTGGTCTTAGACCTGCGGGCCTCAGCCTGGTCCCTGGGTAATGAAAGACAGAAGACGGGTGAGCTGCTGGGGACACCAAGAGCTCCTGCTTCAAATAACCTCACGCTACCTGACCCCCAACCGGGAGCAGCAGGCGGTGTTCGGGTGTGGGTACAGCAGGAGGATCACACAGCTGTACTCCGGACAGACTGCGTCCAATTGGACGTTTTCAGGGTCTCAGAACCTGACGCAAAGAACACAGGGGCCAATTGCTGAAGAAACTTACGCCAGAAGCTTCTTGCGAGCCTTGTCCGCCTTCAGCTTGTGGATGTGCTCCATGAGAATCCGCTTGTTTTTGAACACATTCCCCTTCACTTTCAGGTACAGACTGTGATACCTGCCGGGTGCAAGGATGGGGTTCTGCTCAGCAATTGGATCAACACAGACTGGCCCCTGGGATCTGCTCTCTACACAAGGCACCGAGGGTCCCTTTCCTCTCCTCTTGTTGCAGGGACGCCTTTCTCCCAAGACTTTTGGTGCAGTTTTTAGACAGAAGAGCTGGCCTGCAGAGACTCGATTCTTGGGCTATCCTTTTTTTTTTTCCGGTCTTTTTGCCATTTCTTGGGCCGCTCCTGCAGCATATGGAGGTTCCCAGGCTAGGGGTCGAATTGGAGCTGTAGCCGCCGGCCTACGCCAGAGCCACAGCAACGTGGAATCCGGAGCTGCGTCTGTGACCTACACCGCAGCTCACGGCAATGCTGGAACCTTAACCGAGCAAGGCCAGGGCTCGAACCCACAACCTCATGGTTCCTAATCAGATTTGTTAACCACTGATTTGTTAACAGGGAAATTCTACCACCTTCTCATTGCTAATCATTATCCTAGAAGTTGACCATATTATAATAAAGAAAAAAACACAACATTCACTCTTCTGTGAATGTTATGGTGTAATAAAGATAGAAAAAAACAATTATTTAATATTCCATGGGTTATAAAAATGCCTTGAACTACACAAAGCAAGACAAGACCACTGAGCCACGATGGGAACTCCGCTTGGGCTATCCTGATGGTGAACAGGTGAGGAAAACCAGGACAGAATGGAAAAGCCTAAGAGACAGAGCGCTCCCTCCCAAGGCCAATGAGACGGAGCTTGCATCCCTGCGGAAGAACAAGCCATCAAAGCTCAAGGCAAAGTACTCACATGTGGCGGTCAATCTTCTTAGATTCACGGTATCTTCTGAGCAGCCGGCGCAGAATTCTCATCCTCCTCATCCAAGTTACCTTCTCAGGCATTCGAGCATTGGCAGTACCCTTCCGCTTACCTACAAGGAAGGTGAGTCAGGCCCACTCTAGTGCATCTGGGTGACCAGAGCCAGCTGAGAGTCCCAGGGATGGCTACCAATTCTCTGGGATACTTTATAACTCAATGGGTCATGTGCCAAGAGCTGTACCTCATTTTAAGGAGCATTATTTCCATTTTACACATGATGATTCCAAGTATCTAATTTCTTTCATTTACTCAATTTTTAAGAAACCACAAATAAGGCAATTATTCCTCAGTCACTTTGCACAGAATGTGGATGACAGGGTAGGTATCAAGGCAGTGTGGTAAACCAAGACTCAAAAGGTGGTATGACTTCCTGTCACGGCACAGCTGAAACAAATCTGACTAGCACCCATGAGGACACATGTTCGATCCCTGGCGACACTCAGTAGGTTAAGGAAATGGCGTTGCTGCAAGAGCTGTGGTGTAGATCACAAACGTGGCTTAGATCTGGCATTGCTGTGGCTCTGGCGTACACCAGCGGCTACAGCTGATTCGACCCGTAGCCTGGGAACCTCCATATGCCGTGGGTACGGCCCTTAGGAAAAAAAAAAGTAAAAAGTAAAAAAAAGGGTGGTGTGTATGACTTTCATCTTCCTCGATCAATCACCCTGAGCCAAGAAAGGGCTTTTAGGATTTATTGGACAACATTTTCCAAGTATCCAGAAGAATCCTTGGCAGATAAAGGTGACCTCTTTCTACCAATACTTTCGACACCAACACCAGTTGTCAACTTTCTGCTTTGCAGACAGAGAAACACCAAGTATCAGAGTAAGAAAACGCTCAAAATGAGTCAGAATGGGAAATCGAGACTTAATCTTCTATCATTCCTGAGTCTAAGTAAAGGGAAGAACGCACTTACCGATGCCCATATGCCTGCCCTTCCGGCGGGCCAGGGTGTTTTTCCGGCATCGAGCCCGGGAATGGACAGTCACAGGCTTCCGGATGATCAGCCCATCTTTGATCAGCTTCCGGATCTGCTGACCTGGGAAACCACAATGTATCTGGTCAGTCACCTGGGGGCTGCCTGGCCTCAAGCACAGCAGTCACAAGCCAGGGCACAAACAAGAGGCCAGAGATACCACTCACATCCCTGGTTTCAAAAGCAGTAGAAATAGGGGAACCTCTGTTTCTTAAAATACGTAAGAATTTCATCCATCGAGAGTATTTTATAGCAAACTCTCTCTATATTTGGGGAGGGGTGATTAAAATAGTATACAAATACAGCCTAGTCCTTCAAATCCTGTCTCAGCTGTTAGCTACCAGCCTAAAATAAGGTGAGGAAGTTTTGAACACCCATTACACCACCACAAACCCAAACAGGTTAAAAATTTCTCTGATGGTGACAAAGATTCCTGCTTGACCCAACCTTTGTCAGGTTTCCAAGCCTTCTAGGCCCATCCTTACAGTTCCTTGTAAATTCTCATTTTGGAAAGAACCCCGCTTAAGTTAGTTAACCAGAAACCCCTATCGTGATTTCAGGAAGAATCCTTTTTTTTAGGTCAGTTTAGTCAGAATCCCCCTTACCTGTTTCTTCATAGTAATTTTCCTCCCACTGACCCCTACACTGTGCTCCTTGGCTGTCAATCCCTAGTTGCTCATGCTACCTTCTGATTTGAGCCCAATCTCTCCCCCTCACTGTAAAATCCCACTGCACTGGTCCCCGGAGAACTATTTCAATGGTCCTGAATAAAATCTGCCTTGCCATCATCCCCCCCCCCCCCCAAATATGGCTGCTCCCATGGCATATGGAAGTTCCCGGGCCAGAGACCAAACCTGAGCCGCAGCTGTAACTTATGGCATAGCTGTGGCAATGCGGGTTAAGACCCGCTGTGCTACAGCAGGAACCCTATTTATGGAAGTACTGTGGTATGCTAATGTTATCTGCAGGACTGACACTGTCTAACTACTTTGAGTAATTATGTACAAACATGCCTCTGTTCTGAGGCCCAGGCCTTCCCAATTCATCCCTAACCCCCAGTACTCCAGTTTGCTTCTTCACAAACCCTTCATATAGCTATACAACAGAACATCCATTCTAACCGTATTTACTAATATAACACTGGGTAGTTCCATTAACCTCCATTCTCTCATTCTGGCAAATGGCAGGAAGAGAAGAACCCCTGGCATTTCCTATTTCTTTGATTCCTTCCATTTCCTAAGGATGCCCACCCCCCAATGTCCGACTTATGAGCTCTCCTAAATCTGCACATTCAAGTTAACACAATTGTGCCACCTTTCATCCCTCAAGGGTTGAGCAGGTGATAGGGCAAAGAAAGGTCGCAGAACCCAAGAACTCACGGGAGTTGGCGTTGGCGATTTCATTAGTCTCATTGGGGTCCAACCAGACTTTCTTTTTGCCACAGCGGAGGACACTGGAGGCAAGCCTCTTCTGAAGCCTGAGCATACTGTAACAAACAGAAAACACTATCAGGCCCTGGAAACCATTCCTGGGCAAGGAGCATCCCCAGCAAGACCTGCCCTCCAAAGCCTTCTAATGTGAAATATACCACAGGATATGGATGTATGTGCATTTAGTACTAAGGACAAACATGTCTCTCCCGCCCCAGGCTTTTGCCACCCACAATGGCACCTCCAAATTAAAAATCTCCCCTGTATCCAGATTTTTGTTAATGCCTTGGCAACTACCCATCCCATAATGTAGACAAAGCCCAAGCTATATCTTGACGTATTTGCGCCTCAGTTTTCTCCTCTGGAAAATAAGATGAACGGATGAAATTGAAATTTATAGAGGGAGCTAATACTCTGACATGCACCAGTGAAAATGAATTTATTTAACGCGAAGAATCTGAGGCCAGCGGAGCCGATTCGCTAGTCAGTCTTCTGATTCCTGGGCTCGTTTTTCTCATCTTATCACAGTAATATACTAGCCTTAAGGATTTTCTTATGATGGCTCCACCGAATAAAAGGCATCAAAGAACCAGGGATTGCTTCATCCCGGACAGTCGGAGGCTCGAGACCTACGCGAGGCCCCGTCCTACGTCACATGCAAGCAGACATGGGCTCGGAGCCACAGATTGACCCAGCGAGTAAGGAAGCCATAGCCCGGTTCCCGCCACCGCCTCTCTTCTGCCCGCAGGAGTAGCCTCGGACACGTGTGGGGCGCAGGGCTCGCCCTTCCTCCTGCGTAAGAGTGCCCAGGACGCTCTCCCACCCCCATCCTCTCCAGGCCAAGAGCTAGTGTGCTCCGGCCTACCCTAAGCTCCAAGGCCGGCCGCTTCAGGGCCGTCTCCACCTCAACTCTCCCACCAGGGGCTGAGGTATCGAGCCGTCGAGTGCCCTGGCAGCCGGAATCAACCAAAATCGGAGACCCTGGAGCCCTTACCTCATGGCTGCTGCCGCAGCGGCGAAAGGAAAGAACTTGCTCTCGCCAGGCTCCTCCCATTATCTGTGCAGGGGAGAGCTCATCCCTGGCTCCGCTTTCGCCCGTATTCCCCTCCAGTCTTTTCATCTTCTGCCACCATAAACGTACTTATATCTTCTGTAAAGATCCGGGATACTCGAAGCCTAATATCAGAAATCGGTTTTAAACTTAAAAACATAGAAAATATACCCCTTCGGCATGGCAAAGTGGTATAGTCCGACTTCCTATTAGGCATGCGTGGCAAGGGTGTCTGGTCACGTGGATGGCGGAAGCCGGAAGTCAGCTGGGTTGCGCAGGCGGGTTGAGGGAATTTTGCTAGAGTGGCCCGTTTCTCGCAGTCGCGTTGGGTTCTTTGGGTGTTTTATTGGCGCGGGGCGGGTGTGGAAGGTGAAGCAAGAGGGAATAATGAGGGCGGATTTCAGACAAAAGCAGCCCTGTATTCACTCTCTTAATTATTGGGAGACCCTGGAGGTCAGAATAAACCACCAAAGATACTAGCTGATGTTTTTGCACCCCTATGGTCCTTGATCTCTTAGTGCCTCAGTTTCCTTCTCCGTATAGTGTACGTGATATATCCGTTGTTCAGTTGTGAAAATCGCATGAGTTAACGTTTGCAGCTTGCGAAGGCAGGCATTAAGACCAGCTCCTCTTTAAAAATAAATAAGTAAAAAGGCATGCTCCTTATGACAGGAACCAGTCTTTTGTTTGGCTCATACTGTATGCCGGCAGCCATGGAGCTTTGCACATAGTAAGCACTTGAGAAATAAGGAGCGAATGAATAGCTGTGAAAGTCTTAAACCTGGTTGCTAGAACCTCTCATAGTTCTTTCCTCTTGCTCTGGAGTTCCCAATGCAAAAACCTAAGGAAGTGCAACTAGAGATTATCGTACTAAGTCAGAAAGACAAAAACCTTATAATATCACTCATATGTGGAATCTAAAATATGGCACAAATGGGAGATCCCCATTGTGGCTCAGTATCCATGGGGACGCTGGTTAGATCCCTGGCCTCACTCAGTGGGTTAGGGATACAGTGTTGCCGAGAGCTGTGGTGTAGGTCCCAGTCCGCGCTCAGATCTGGTGTTGCTGTAGCTGTGATGTAGACTGGTGGCAGCTGCAGCTCAGATTCCACCGGAGCCTGGGAATCTCCACATGCCACAGGTAGAGACCATAAAAAAAGCAAAATAAATAAATAAAATATAGTGCAAATGAATCTATCTACAAAACAGAGACTCACAGAAAACAGACTTGTGGTTGCCACGGGGCGGGGGGTGGGGGGAATGGACTAGGAGTTTGGAATTAGTAGATGCAAACCATGGCATTTAGAATGGATAAACAAGGCGTTTCCGTCTTGGCTCAGAAGAAACGAATCTGACTAGTATCCATGAGGATGCAGGTTCCATCCCTAGACTCGCTCAGTGGGTTAAGGATCCATCTGGCATTACTGTGAACTGCGGATCAGATCTTGCATTGCTGAGGCTGTGGTGTAGGCCCCCCGCTTCAATTCTGATTGGATCCCTAGCCTGAGAACCTCCATATGCTGCGGATGCAGCCCTAAAAGACAAAAAAAAAAAAAAAAAAAAGAATGGATAAACAAGGTCTTATTGTATAGCACAGGCAACTATATTCAATCTCCTGGGATAGACCACTATGAAAAATAATATATATACATATATATATTATTTATCTTTCTAGGGCCGCACCCATGGCATATGGAGATTCCCAGGCTAGGGGTCTAATCGGAGCTGTAGCTGTGGACCTACGCCACGGCCACAGCAATGCAGGATCCCAGCCATGTCTGTGACCTACACCACAGCTCACAGCAACGCCAGATCCTTAACTAACTGAGAGGGGCCAAGGATGGAACCGGAAACCTTATAGTTCCAGTCAGATTCATTTCCACTGCGCCATGGGGACGCCCTTTTTGTTTTGTTTTTCTAGGGTAAAATAATATTTAAAAATGTGTAATATGTATGACAGAGTCACTTTGCTGAGTACAGCAGAAACTGGCAAAACATTGTATCAACTATATATATTTTTTAAAAAAACTAAGAATATTCTGGGGCTCAAGAAACACAGATCTGAGTTCTGCCTCCATCTCCTTGCTTTGCTTCAGCTGATAACCCCGTATCTATCATCTGAACTTTCCTGGCTGCTAAATAGAGCTTAGAAGATCAAAGAGAGGGAAGGAAAGCAAAATTTATGCCCCTTTCTCACAACAACGCAATTAGTGTCATGGTCATTTTACAGCTGACTGAAGTAGCAGAGATTGAAAATTCAGGTCCTTCTTTTTTTTTTTTTTTTTTGTCTTTTTTTTTTGTTTTGCTATTTCTTGGGCCGCTCCCGCGGCATATGGAGGTTCCCCGGCTAGGGGTCCAATCGGAGCTGTAGTCCCCGGCTTACGCCAGAGCCACAGCAACGCGAGATCCGAGCCGCGTCTGCGACCTACACCACAGGTCACGGCAACGCCGGATCGTTAACCCACTGAGCAGGGCAGGGACCGAACCCACAACCTCATGGTTCCTAGTCGGATTCGTTAACCACTGCGCCACGACGGGAACTCCCAGGTCCTTCTGATTAAAAACCCCATGAGTTCTTTCATGCCAGGCTTGCTTGTGCACAGGGGAAGATGGGAGCCCTGCTCAGAGATGGATCTGTTCATGGAACAATGCTAATATGCTTCATCTTCACTCTAGGTCAAGGTGATGTGACCAGAGAAACGACTAAGGCTGGCCATCACTTGTTGCAGAACCCAGGGTGAGGAGTAGTCAGAGTATTCCACAGCCTCCCCTCCAGCAGAAGACAGCAGGTTGGTTTGTTTTAGGTTCCCTGAACCTAGGCAATTCTCTCTTCTACTCATCTCTCCTCTTGCGGAGCAGGGGAAAGGGTAGAGTAGGGAGGTAACAGGTCCTCCTGTTATGACTGACAGCTGCACAGCACCTTACAGCGTCTCCAAACATCCCAGCAACTCATCATTTAATTTCATTCTCCTTCCTCCCAATAATCCCAAGCGACAAAGTACCAGCAAACCCATTTTACAGAGGTGTGCTCATTTGCCCAGGCCCACGCCCCTGGAAAGCACCTCAGCCAAATTGTTACTAAGGTCTCTTGCCAGAATCCCCTACTCCTTTTCTCTCCACAAATCATGGGAAGTGGGTCCAGGCTTTGGACATCTGTCCCCAGATCAAGGATGAAGTGGGAGGGGGAAGGATGAAGCAGGAGCAGTTCTAGGTCAAAGGTCATTAGAAGTGATTTTTCGCCCGCCTTGTCTCTCAGCTCCACATGCCTTCCTACTCTTTGCTCTCTTCCGAGGAACACAGACCTCACTCGGGCCCAGCCCTGGCCTTTTGGAAGGGCCTGTGGGGACATTAGCGCTAGAGTAATAGGACTCCTGGGGTCCCTGGTATCTGCTCTGTCTCTACTGAGACTCCCTTTGCAATCCCGACCCAGCGTCTGCTTCCAGCCGGCCTGCACCACCATGTTGGCGAGGGAGGGGCCTTTCTGTTTGGTTTCAAGGCGGCCTGAGACCACGATGGGGAGAAAGGAGTTAAAGCCAGGTCCCAGGATCACCAGGGCGGGGAAGTTCCGGTAGCCCAAGCTGAGAGTGGAATGGGGAGACCCGCTAGGAAGAGCGGTTTGGGACGCAAGGGGGGGCGGTGCCAGCCATGCTCATCCGCGCTTCGGCTCCATCCGCGCTAGGCATCCACGGGTAAACCGTACCCCCCGCCCGCAGCCCCTGAGCGGGTTTCTAATCCTCCCCCTCCCAACCCCCCCAGAATGGACCACCCTCGCCCTAGGCCGCTCGGAGGCCAGCGCTCGCCGGCGAGCCGTGCGATCCTCCCGCCGCCCTCCCATTGTCTGCGCGGAGCCGGCGGAGGGGCTGCGAGGGGCGGGGCCGGGGCCGGCGGAGGGAGGGGGGAAGGGAGGGGCGGGTGGGAGCGGAGGGGGCGGGGGGAGATGCTGAGCCTTCAGGGGCGGAGGAGGCGGCGGCGGCAGAGGAGAGAGCGGGAGGAGGGAGAGAAGGCAGGAAGAGGGCAACCGAAGGCCGGGCCAGGTGGCTGGACCGGGTGCCGGCTGCGCTGCGCTGCTCTCGGTTCCGACGGCCTCTCTCATGCGTTGAGGGCGCCCGGCTGGGCCGGGCCAGCGGCCGGAGGGGAGGCTCCTCTCCATGGTCCAGAAGACCAGCATGTCCCGGGGCCCTTACCCATCCTCCCAGGAGATCCCCATGGAGGTCTTCGACCCCAGCCCACAGGTGAGGCGTGGTGGCCGGGCTCGAGGGAAGGGGGCCGCTCTGGGGGACCTTGCGGGGTCGGATCGAGGCGGGCCGGGGAGCAAGGGGTTATACGCCTGGTGTGGAGGGGAGAGGGCTGCGCGCCCCCCATTCCTGCAGGTGAATGATTGATGGGCGCTTGGCCCGGAGTTGTGCTGCGGTCTTGCGGAGCAGGGAGGGGACAGTTGGACCGCCTGTCACCCTTGCCTCCTCGTCTCCCCCGCGTCAGGGTCTCTGCTGCTTGGGTACCGGCTCCAGTGGGTTGAGAGTGTGGTGCTGGCGAGGGGCTCCGGGGGTTGAGTTGAGAGAGACTAGCTCCGGCAAAGGGGGCGACGCAGAGCACGCTCAGGGGCGCCGGGCGGGTGTGGGTGGGGCGGGGGTGGCACTGGGAGATGGCCGAGGCGGTGGTCAGAGGGCGGTGCCAACAGGCCTTCAGAGCCGCAGACACTGGCCCTTGAGGATAAGGCCAGGCCCCCGTTCCAGCCACTTCTGCTCCACAGCTAGATTGGCTTCCCTCCCCCAACACTCACGTTCTCCCTCCTCCACCCCATCCCCCCAGCCCCGGAAAACGCCTCCAAAGTTTGGAAAGTTGGATGGATGCCAACTCACTGTCCTGGAGGGAAGAAACTGTGTTACCTGGGGGAATGGGGGGTGGTGTCTGCCGCCCCCCCCCACTCACTTTTCCTATGCTCCTGAGTTACCCCCTGGAAGGGGTATTCCTGGGTGTGGTGGGTGCCGGTGGAGTGACCAGCAGGGGCTAGAGTGGTCTTGCCAGGGGATTTCTCTAGGACACCGTCCTTTTCCAATCTGGCAACACCCCAAGGCTAGGAGAGCATTAACTCTTTTCTTGCTGTGGCCAGCCTGGAGCAGCTGTAGCCACCATGATAATGTGGTTGATGGGCACGTGGGGTGGGGGGGGTCAGGTCAGACCTAAAAATACCTCCTTTTTCCACCCTAGGCCCCTTGGAGCCTGGGAGGCAGCTGACTGGGGCCTTCCTTTCAGCTGTCCCTTGTCCCTCTGGGTGCCACTCCCTTTTCCTAGCCTGGGATGGTGGTGGTGGTGTGAAAGAGAGTCTGGGGCTTGCTGGGGGATCCTCTTACATTTGTTGGGATCCTCAGTCCTAGAGGGTGGTTGGATGTGTGGTTCGAGAGAAGGTGCTGGGAGAGAGGACCCTTGAAAGGTTCCCAAATGCCCTTCTCTCCCATCTGTCCATCCTCCTTCGTGTACTCAGGCCCAAGGAACCAGAGCCTCTAGTCGGGTCAGCTTCTTTGGCAAAGAAACTCTAGGATGGAAGGTGGGGACTGGGGCTTGGAGGGCCTGAGCCCTACTCCAGATTGGCTGGGGGCCAGTTGTGGATATGTGGGTTGGGGAGGGCAAAGATGCAGCCCCCTTTATAGGAGGCTTGGAAACATCTGACTCTGTGCCTGCTTGAGAGGTCCGGGCATGTCCACTCTACACAAGTGAGGTGCTCAGCCAGTAGGACTGAGCCAGGCTTCCCTGAGGGCCTGTGGGGGCCGGGTCCTAGGCTCATTTCGGGGGCAGGGCCTAGAGGCATTTAGATTGGTATTGAGGTGGATATCATGGGGTCAGGATGTGGGCAGGGGCTGGGGGGTTAGAGGGCTTGATCCATCATGCCCTCTTGGGAAGAGGTATGATCACTGTGATTGTGAGAAAGGGGGCTGAGAAAAACTCCTGTCACCATGGGTGGGGGGCTAAATCCACCCCACTGGCTCAGGATTGGGGTTAGATGTTTACTTTCCAAATACAGTTCCACACTCCCTCCCCTCCCCCTGGGAATCCAGTCTGGGGTCTCCAAGAGCTGAGAGCGCCAACTCCCCTCCCCACTCTGCAAAAAACAAGGCAAGAGTTGGGCCCTGGGGAAAGGCACACTGGGCCTGGGTTGGTGATTCCTCTTCTCTCTGGGGCCACAGGCACGCTCAGCCCCCCTCTGCTCCAGCTGAGGTGGGGGGGGACTTTCCCTGGGCTCCCTCCGCACCCCCAGCACTGCAGGCAGCCTCTCCCTTCCCCCTGAGGCCTCTGCAGCCTGCCCAGCATCTTAATTAGCTTTGCTGCCTAATGAGCCTCCAGCTTCTCAGCGCCTCCCCCTTCCCAACCTCTCTGGCTCGGTTTGGGGGTTTCTTGTGCGCTTCCTAGGGTTCTCTTGCACTGCCCCCCACCCCATGGCTGTGGTCTGGGCCCTCCCTCCCCCTCGGGCTGTACCATCTCTGGAAGAAGGTGGAGGGGCGGCCTGTTCAGATCAGGGAATGATATTTCCAAGGCTTGGCTGTGGTTCTGGGCCTGATGGGCTGAGGGTTGGGAAAGGGCCTTTCTGATTCTACTCTTGTCCCTTCCCGGCATCTCCAGGGCAAATACAGCAAGAGGAAAGGGCGGTTCAAAAGGTCGGATGGGAGCACGTCCTCGGACACAACATCCAACAGCTTTGTCCGCCAGGTAACGGGGCGACTGGGCTGCGAGGAGGGAGGTGGCTGGTTGGTGGAGACCAGGATTGGTGAGCTGGGTCTGAAGCTTTCTCCAGGCACCCTCCCCCATGTCGTTTGTCACCTGCTAGGAACCCCGCCCCATCCTCCTTCCACCCCATGACCTCCTCTGCATATACTGTCAGCTGCACCCACTCCCTCAGCCCCCGCCCAGCCCCTCCCCCAGCACCGGGCACCAGCCCCTGCTGCCTGCCTGCCTGCCTGCCTGCCTGCCTGCCTGCGTCATCTCATTCAGGGACAGCCTGGCCTGCCTCCCTCTAAGCTTGCTTCGGGCTGTCACCCACTCCCCCTGCCGGCTGTCTCCTTCCACAGCCTCCCCCAGGATCTGTGACAGCGTAGGGTAGAGGCAGGTCCTAAGACATGAGGAGCCAGGACCTTTGGGTGCCTGGAGCCCTGAGTAGGTCTGGATCAGGGCAACACCCTCCTCACATCCAGAGGCGACTGTTCTTTAATATGCAGAGAGAAAGTGTGTTGAGGGAGGTAGAGGGGGACTGGAGGAAGTTGATTTTAGAGAGGACTTTAGCCCAGCACCCCTGACGGAAGGTGGAAGGCGGCGGCAGGGGTGGGGTAACTGCGTAGCTTTCTAGGGTCTTTTGCTCTCAGTCAGGAGGATGCCAATTCTCATCTCTGTTCTAACTCTCAACCCCAGGCCATCTCAGGCTTAGGGAGAAGCAATGAGAGGGAGCCATGTGGTTGCTATGACGACGGAGCATCTCAACAAAGCCTGGTACCCAAAAAAGGCGAGAGGGGCTTAGGATCAGATGAGGAAAGGCATCTATTGAAGAACAAAAAATGGGCAGGCGTGTGAGGGAAGAGGACAGTAAGGAAGTCAGCCCCCCGGGGCCAGGAGAGAGAAGGTGCTGTCAGGCTGATCCATGGCAGATTGGAACGAGGCCCTTCTTGTTAATTCTTCCGTCTCCATAACACGTGGCACATGTGAGCCCAAGCTTGACTTGAGAGTGTCAGGAAGGGGCCGTTCATCCCAGCATCTCCTAAGTACACAAACAAACAGGAAGTCCTTTCTTGGACCGTTCCCTCATCCCTCGTGCTGCAGGCCTGGGCCAGGGCTAGGAAGAATGAAATTGTGCTCAGCGGAGCCCCCCTGGACGGAAAAGTGCCTCATTCCTCCAGGGTTTGCCAACTCAGGGCATCAGGCCCCAGCCTCCAGTCCTTCCTCCTCTCGGCTCCCCAGCTCTGACCCCCAGGAGGTGGCAGGGAGAGGGGGGGCAGTCCTTGCCACATCTCTGAGCTAAATATACCCCAGCAGTTTGCACATGTAGCAACTCTGCTTGTAACCTGAGCCCCCTGGGGGAACGGGCCCATTTGGGCCACCCCCTAGGCCAGCAGGGCCAGGCACTGAGGGCGCGGGGATGGAGGCGCCCCACCACCAGACCCTCGTAGTGGTGAGCAGGGCATGGGGCAGGGGAGGGGTTGGGGGGTGGCCCCTCCAGAAAGCTGGTGGGGGGCCTTCACTGCAGCCTATCTCCTTGCCTCTTCACTGTCTCCTTGTCTCCCGCCATTTCTGTGTGTGTGTGTGTGTGTGTGTGTGTGTGTCTGTGTTGGGGTCAGTAAGGGCCTCTCTGCCACTCCTTCTCTGGGGCTGTTTCTCTGGCTCTCCCAGTGTCCGCCTCCCTGACTCTCAGTGCTCCCTTCTGGTGGGGTGGGGAGGCGACGATTAACCGCTTTCCATTCTCTTTCCTTTGTGTCTCTTTTCCAGCTTCTAGGAGCCAGCCCACCCCCCTCCCCCCTCCCCCTCCATTTTCATGATTTGGCCCCAAAGGGGATGGGCAGCTGCACTTAGCTCACTGGGTGCTCTGGGAAAGTGGGCCTTGTCTCTCTTCCCCAGGTTCCCGCCGCCCCAAGCCCTTGGGCATCCCTGGCCCGGTGGCCCTTTCATGTCCTCAAGAAAGACCTCCCCCCCGACCTTGGCAGGCTCGTTCTTTCTTCACGTCACCCCCTACCCTTTGTAGCGACCCCTCCCCACCTCACGGTCCCACAAATCCACACCTCCTGGCTTCTGCCCCCCATGTGCCCTCAGGGACCCAGACCCCGAGGGCGCCCCCCTGTATGCCTTCAGTCAGGCACACCAGGACATGCCACACACAGTGGAAATGGCACGTCCAAGCACATCCATGAATGAGCATGGGCTGTCACCCTATGGGTCTGGACAGGCTCTGTGTGTCTTACACATGTGCCTGCATCGCTGAGGGAGTTCCTTGTGCCCTGGGCTGGTCGGTGTGGTCGAGGCCAGCTTCCTGGCACAGTCGGACTTCTGAGTCTGCCTTAACCCTGGCAGCTGGCCGCCCTAGTATTGGGGAAAGGCCTGCTGTGTTCTTCTCTTAACTCCCCTCTTCTGCCTGTACCACCCCAGAAATCTTGGGTTCTTTTCTGTATCTGGTGAAAGCCTGAGGGCTGGGGCTCCCCTACTTCTGGCAGAGGCGGTAGGATTCTCTCTTCCCTCACCCTGGAGCAGAAGAGAGTGAAATTTTGTGTGGTCCTGTCGTAGGGAGTCCCTTGCTAACGGTGCAAGAAGCCCAGGCCCAGGCTGGTGGCTACAGCCCCTGGGAGGACTCCCTGGGCCTCTGCTGAGTCTGTCTCAGGCAGTGCTGGGGGCAGGGGAGGGAAGAAGGAGCGGGCAGTGGAGACTCGGCCCCTGGCGCTCTTCCCCTGCGCTGTGCCCCTATCAGGTTCCCACTCCTCCCTGGGCCCCCAGCAGCTGTCCTTGGACCTGCCATAATCCCCTGCTTGCCGCTGTCACCCTTCCTAGGGCCACAGTCTTCCGAGGGACCTGCAGACCTCACTCTCTGGCTCTTCCCAGCTCGTGCCGCCTTCTCCTAGCCCTTGTGACATTGTTCTGGGCTGGCTGGGGCTTGAGGTGTCCACGGTGGGTGCCTTCTGAGGCCCAGGAGCTGGGGAGGCAGCCTTGGCCCTGAGCTGGCCCTGTCTGTTTTCAGGGCTCAGCAGAGTCCTACACCAGCCGTCCGTCGGACTCCGATGTGTCTCTGGAGGAGGACCGGGAGGCCTTAAGGAAGGAGGCAGAGCGCCAGGCATTAGCCCAGCTTGAAAAGGCCAAGGTGAGAAAGATGAAAGGGGCTGTGCTGGCATTATTTCCCTTACCCCGTGCCATAGAGGCAGCCCAGATAGACCGAGGGTCACGTCTTGGCCCAGCCACTTCCTAGCTGGTGTACCCATAGGCTCAAATGTGTCTCTATCTTTCACCTGTAAAATGTGAGCTTTAATACCTGTCTCGTTATAAAGCATAATAAGTGCTTAATACTGTTTCTACACATACTAGGAGCTAAAATTTCCCATTCATTCCTGGAGTCAGACTTTCCTTCTGGGCTGACTCTTAAGCTGTGTGATCTTAGGCAAGTCACTTAACCTTTCTGATCTCTAGTCTCTTCATTAAAATGAAGATGGTGGGAGTTCCCATCATGCCTCAGTGGCAACGCACCTGGCTAGTATCTATGAGGATGCGGGTTCGATCCCTGGCCTCACGCAGGGTAAGGATCCGGTGGTGCATGAGCTGTGGTGTAGGTCACAGACATGACTCAGATCTGGTGCTGTTGTGGCTGCGATGTAGGTCAGTAGCTGCAGCTTGAATTTGACCCCTAGCCTGAGAACTTCCATATACTGTGGGTGTGGCCCTAAAAAAGACTAAATAAATAAATTAATTAATAAAATGAAGCCCTTCATAGGGTTTTGATGATAGATAAATGAGATAATGGATGTGAAACATATAAAACCTGGCACACAACATGGATGCAACTAGAGATTCTCATTCTAAGTGAAGTAAGTCAGAAAGAAAGACAAATACCATAAGATATCACTTGTATGTAGAATCTAAAATATGCCACAATGGGGAGTTCCTGTCGTGGCGCAGTGGTTAACGAATCCAACTAGGAACCATGAGGTTGTGGGTTCGATCCCTGGCCTTGCTCAGTGGGTTAAGGATCTGGTGTTGCTGTGACCTGTGGTGGAGGTCGCAGACACGGCTCGGATCCCGCATTGCTGTGGCTCTGGTGTAGGCCGTTGGCTGCAGATCCGATTCGACCCCTAGCCTGGGAACCTCCATATGCCATGGGAAGCGGCCCTAGAAAAGGCAAAAAGACTAGATAAATAAATAAATAATAAAATAAAATATAGCACAGTGGATTTCCCTTGGATTGTAAAAATGTAGCCCACCTAATCCTCAGGGCAGCCTTTTTGCCTGCCCGCTTGCATCTCTCATAAGTATCTCATCTTAATAAATGTATTTCTTGCCTATCAAAAAAAATATGGCACAAATCAACCTATCTACAACCTATCATAGAGAACAGACTCGTGGTTGCGAAAGTGGGAGAGAGGTGGGGGTGGGATGGATGGGGAGTTTGGGGTTGGTAGAATGGGTAAGCAATGAGGTCCTGCTGTACAGCCCAGGGAACTACATCCAATCACTTGTGATAGAACATGATGGAAAATAATATGAGAAAAAGAATGTATATATATGGATGATTGGGTTACCTTGCTATATAGCAGAAATTGACAGAACATTGTAAATCGACTATACTCTAATAAAAAAAGGAAGAAAAAAGAACATATACATACACATTGAAAAAAAATACCTGGCACTCTAAACAGTAGCGGCTATCATTATTATTACTGTTATTTATTCGTATTGTTATTCTTCCTTCTTGGTGTCGTTCTGGGCTCCTCCACCCCCTGTACTTGATCATTCCCTGATGCCCTCCTCTACCTTCAAAGGACTGAGTTCTAGTTTTTGCTTTCTTTTTGTTTTTTTAGGGCCGCACCAGAGGCATATGGAGGTTCCCAGGCTAGGGGTCGAATCAGAGCTGCCAGCCTACACCACAGCCACAGCCACAGCAACATCAGATCCGAGCCGCGTCTGCGACCTACACGGCAGCTCATGGCAACGCCGGGTCCTTAATCCACTGAGCGAGGGCAGGAATAGAACCTGCACCTTCATGGATGCTAGTTTGGTTTGTTTCCATGGCACCACAATGGGAATTTTTTGCTTTCTTTTTTTAATTGTGAAATTTAATATACACATAAAAAGCCATTCAGTATATGTTTTTCTTTCAAAAATTTTTCTTTTTAAATTTATTTATTTTTTGTCTTTTTGCCTTTTCTTGGGCCGCTCCCGCGGCATATGGGAGGTTCCTAGGCTAGGGGTCTAATCGGAGCTGTAGCTGCCGGCCTACACCAGAGCCATAGCAACGTGGGATCTGAGCTGTGTCTGCAACCTACACCACAGCTCACAGCAACGCCAGATCCTTAACCCACTGAGCGAGGCCAGGGATCGAACCCATGTCCTCATGAATGCTAGTCAGGTTCATTAACCACTGAGCCACGACGGGAACTCCTATTACAAGATTTTGAATATAGTTTCTTTTTTGGTCTTTTTTTTTTTTTTTTTTTTTTTTTTTTTGCCATTTCTTGGGCCGCTCCCGCGACATATGGAGGTTCCCAGGCTAGGAGTCCAATCGGAGCTGTAGCCCCCAGCCTACACTAGAGCCACAGCAACGAGGGATCCGAGCTGTGTCTGCAACCTACACCACAGCTCATGGCAACGCCGGATCCTTAACCCACTGAGCAAGGCCAGGGATCGAACCCGCAACCTCACGGTTCCTAGTCGGATTTGTTAACCATTGAGCCATGACGGGGACTCCTGAATATGGTTTCTTGTTCTGTATAGTAGGTCCTATCTATTTTATGTATGATAGTGTGTACAGTATATGTTTTAATAAGCAAGTTACCAAACAAACATCTCCATAATCACCACCCCAGTCAGGACGTTGTGCATCGTGTCGTGATTTAACCCTCTGGTTGTGGTCCTCCTCCAGACCAAGCCAGTGGCATTTGCTGTGAGGACAAATGTTGGCTACAACCCATCTCCAGGGGATGAGGTGCCTGTGCAGGGAGTGGCCATCACCTTCGAGCCCAAGGACTTCCTGCACATCAAAGAGGTGGGGAGAGACCACTTGGCATCTGGGGGGAGAGCAGGGTAGTGGGTGCTAGGAGAGGGGCAGCCAGAGCTCTGGTGGAATAGGACTTCTGAGCCAAGCAGAGCTGGGCTAAATCTGCTGTGTGACCTTAGACAAATCTTTCCACCTCTCTGAGCTTCAGATTTTTCATTGGTAGAACAGGATGGTGATGCCTAGGTCGCCCGGTTGTTGGGAGGGATTGCGACGAGACCTGTCAGCAGAGTGGCAGTGTGCCAGGCACAAGGAGGTGTCAGCATTTCCTTCTCTCCCTGCCTTTCCAGGGTAGAGCTGGCACACGTGGGGAGGAAGGTCTCTCAGGGCAGGGACGTGCTTGGGGACAGGGTGGTCCGTGGCACACGAGGATGCTGGTTCCAGAGGAGCCTGAGAATTGGGGGCTGTACTCAGAGGCTGGAGCCAGGCCTGGGCTCTTTGAGGGTGCTACCCCCTGGGCAGGGTAGGCAAGGCGGGGGATGCGGTCCCTTGAAGCTGGCTGCTGGCTGGTACCTCTCATGTCCCTCTTGGTCTCTCCCACCCCACCTGCTGTTGTTGTTTGCAGAAATACAATAACGACTGGTGGATCGGGCGGCTGGTGAAGGAGGGCTGTGAGGTCGGCTTCATCCCCAGCCCTGTCAAACTGGACAGCCTGCGCCTGCTGCAGGAACAGAAGCTGCGCCAGAACCGCCTCAGCTCCAGGTGTCCGGCTGGGGGGCAGGGCGCCCCCACCCCCGGGAGAGGCTGTCTAGCCAGGAGTGGGCCCCAAGGGTTGACCCGCTGCCCTGAGGACAAAGAGCTGCCTGTGGCATCACCAGTGGAGCTGGAGAATCCCTGGGGTGGGGCTGGGGGCTGGGGCGGGAGAGAGAATCAGAGCCCCCACCCTCCCGCCTACCTCTCTGCTCACGGCTCCATTTGCCTCTCTGCCCACACAGCAAATCAGGTGACAACTCCAGCTCCAGTCTGGGAGATGTGGTGACTGGCACCCGCCGCCCCACGCCCCCTGTCAGTGGTAAGAGCTGCCGTCACCCCACGGGGTGGGATGGAGCTCCTGGGCGGGCTGGTCTCCCCACGGCCTGTCCCCTCCTTTCCCTGCGGTAGGGAGCACCCCGATCCTGTGACCTCCAAACACATCCAGTGGTCCCCCCTCCCTGAAGAGCAGGACACCCCACAAGCTGGGCCTGGCAGCGCCCATTCGCTCATGACTCTGCTCCCCATTTCTTTGGTAGTGCCATCTCTCTGCCTGCCTCCCCTCCCCCCACCCCCCATTCATTTCTCCCAGTCCTGTTCCATTCACCTCTTCTTCTTTCTTTTTTCCCCATCCCACCCCTGCGTTCTGTACTTGTGTCTCCATGTCCATCTCACTCCTCCCCACCTCGCCTCCTTCCTCCCTCAATCCTGACTCTCCGGTCCAGGTAACGAAATGACTAACTTAGCCTTTGAACTAGACCCCCTAGAGTTAGAGGATGAGGAAGCAGAGCTTGGCGAGCAGAGCGGCTCGGCCAAGACTAGTGTTAGCAGTGTCACCACCCCGCCACCCCACGGCACACGCATCCCCTTCTTCAAGAAGGTAATTCTCGCTGGGCTCTTGCAAGAGGGGAGGCCAGGGCCCAGCTCTTTGGCGGGGTGGGACTAGGGGGCTGGGATGGATTTAGATGTGGTACCCGCCCGATTCGGTGGGGATCAGGCCTTTCCTCCGAGGAGTGGCACTGAGAACGGGCACATTGGGGAGTTCCCGTTATGGCGCAGCAGACACGAATCCGACTAGGAACCATGGGGTTGCGGGTTTGATCCCTGACTTGGCTCAGTGGGTTAAAGATCTGGTGTTGCTGTGGCTGTGGTGTAGGCTGGCAGCTGTAGCTCCGATTGGACCCCTATCCTGGGAACCTCCATAAGAGAAAAAAAGAATGGGCACATCTGTCTCCACACACAACCCCACCAGGCTAACTTCCTCAGGTGGGCTGGTTCTTGTGATGGAGGCACCCCTTCTCTTGGAAGGCTGCTCCCGCCCCCCCAGCTGAAAGCAGGGTCTGGTGGTGACACAACCTGACCTTTCCCTGACTACCAGTGGGATAGACCATGGGTGCCCACACCCCCGCAGGTGAAGGGGGAAAGCTGAATGGGGACCCTTCTTTGCCCTTCACAGACTCCATGGGGCCAGGGTGGGCACATGGAGATCACCTGGCTGCAGAGCAAGACAGTTAAGGGAACCCTTAAAATGGGCAGGCTGGCTTGCACTGGGGCCAGGAGATGGGCACCAACCTAGGGGCCGTCACTCCTCCCAGCTCTTTCCTAAGACCCAGGAAGGGGGCAGAGGAAGTCTGAATAGTCCCACGTTCACTGGACTGGCTCTCAGTCCCACTCCCAGCCCTGATCCAGGGCCATCCCTGACTCCCCTTGGCATGGGGTCCCGTCGCCTCTCTCTGGCTCTGTCTGTCACTAACACGCATGCCCTGTTATCTCTCCTCGTCTGCCCGCTCTCCCTCCCCCTCTTGTCCTGGCTCCTCCCTTGACCTCTGCCCCGGCCTGGGTACCCTCCCTTTTCTCCCCCCAACCCCCGCCCCTCTTGGCAATCTCTGGACACAGCCAAACAGAAGCAGAAGTCGGTGAGTATCACAGCTTTCTGTGTCCCCCCCTCCCACCCCCGGGATGAGCTAGGGGGACCTTCTAACACCCATCCCCTTATCTGCCCCCTATTTCCCCCACCCGTCCTGGTTCTCCTTCGCCGTAGCTCCCCACCACCACCCTGATCCCCACATCTGGGCTTTGGGACCAGGGGGAGGAAAGGATGCATGGGGGAGCCTGGAGGTGGGGGAAGAAGGGCTAATGCCATCTCCACTCTGGGGTTTCCCCTCCCTGCTTCCCCCCCAGACAGAGCATGTACCCCCCTATGACGTGGTACCTTCCATGAGGCCCATCATCCTGGTGGGACCGTCGCTCAAGGGCTATGAGGTAGGAGCCCCTAGAGGGGAGCGGACTCAGGGGGGCCCAGACCTCCAGAGAGACTCCATAGAAATGTCTTTGGGTCCCAGAGAGACCCCCCAGCAGGGCCCTTCAGGGTTTCCTCCCCAGAGGGCTACAGACCTTCGGAGACCCCCAGGGGGCCCCAACCCACAGGGAGACCCACTCAAAAGGGTCTAGTCCTCTCAAACCCACCTGCCCCCCCCTCCCCCGCTGCCCCCGAAAAGTCCTCCCAGAGATCTCACCTTAAAGGACCTTTGGAATCAGAGACCCCAGCGGAGGCCCCGCAGAATCAGATGGAGCCCCCTCCACCCAACAGGGACCGATTCATCTCAGGGATTTAAGAAGCAAATGGAACATCAGGGGGAAGATACCCAGCAGTCCACCCTTCCCGAGGGGCTTTAAACACCTGACTCCTCCCCCCCCACCCCCCAACCTCAGGTTACAGACATGATGCAGAAAGCTTTATTTGACTTCTTGAAGCATCGGTTTGATGGCAGGTAAGACCCCGGGAGGTGGCTCTCCACGCCCAGCAGGGTTTCGCTGCTGCCGAGGATGGGCAGGGTGGCCGGAACGACAGTCCTGGAACACCTGGACTGAGGGAAAAGGGGGCAGGCCTGGAGCCTGGGGAACAGACAGGGCATTCTAGCCCCCCCCCTCCCGGCCCCTGACTCTCCCCCCCCCCGTTCCCCCACCCCCAGGATCTCCATCACTCGCGTGACGGCAGACATTTCCCTGGCTAAGCGCTCGGTCCTCAACAACCCCAGCAAACACATCATCATCGAGCGCTCCAACACACGCTCCAGCCTGGGTGAGCCCACCCCTTAGCTCCGTGGCCCAGCCCTGCTCTGGGGCCGGATGTGGGAAGGAGGGAGGAGAGGGGGCATCTCCGGAAGGGTTCTTTCCCCAGCCGCCTCCGCGGAGGCCCTCTTACATTTCCCCCTTCCCCCACGCCGCCGCTCCTGCTCCCGCAGCCGAGGTTCAGAGCGAGATCGAGCGAATCTTCGAGCTGGCCCGGACCCTTCAGTTGGTTGCTCTGGATGCCGACACCATCAACCACCCAGCCCAGCTCTCCAAGACCTCACTGGCCCCCATCATTGTTTACATCAAGATCACCTCTCCCAAGGTGGGTGCAGGAGGCTGACCCCAAGGCGGACAGGCGCGCTCTGGCTGGGCTGCCTGGGTTAAACCCCAGGTGCTCCTTCCTAATGGTGTGACTCAATCCCTTCAAGCCTTAGTCCCCTTCTCTGCCACGCTCCATGGTTATGGATATTGGAAGAGGCATCCTGATGGGAACACCTAGCACTTAGCAGAGGGCCTGGGATCACGTACCTCATCATGTATTAACTATTATAAATATAATTATTAGGGTCATTCAGGGTAGTCCCCTGTCTCTGCTTTGATTGGCTTCCCAACCTGAGGCTAGAAAACAGAAGGAATTCTGTTCTTTTTGTTTCGTTTTGTTTTTGTTTTCCCCAGTCTCACCTAGCTACTTGGGAATAGACCTTTCTCGTCTTTTTGATTTCAGCCGTTTTTGCTGCATTGTCCTCATTTAAGGCTTGGTAAAGGTGAAGTTGGTAGGAAGGCTGATTTGCTTGTTCGTCATAGAGCAGCTATGTCTTCAGTGTTCCATCCGAGACATTAGTGGGGGTTTGAGAAACGTGGAGGAGGAGTTGAGGTGAAGGATTTGAAGTTAGAAGACAGCATGGGGGAGTTCCCTGGAGGCTCAGTGGGTTAAGGAGCTGGCAGTTGCCACTGCTGTGGTGCAGGTTCAGTCCATGGCCTGGGATCTTCTGCATGTGGGAACAACCAAAAAAAAAAGACCGTATGGGGTTCAAATCGTAGCTCTGATTGATTGGCTTATTTTTAATTAACTAAATTTCTTTGTTGGTTTTTTGGGTTGTATTTTATTAAGCTGGGATCTTGAGAAGATTATTTAGCTTTTGCACCTCGGTTTCTTCACCTTCAAAATGGGAATTATAATCCCTCTTTTATGTTATTATTGGGAAGATTGGAAGTAACAATGTAAAGAACCCACAATTCTGGAGTTCCTGTCGTGGCGCAGTGGTTAACCAATCCGACTAGGAACCATGAGGTTGCGGGTTCGATCCCTGCTCTTGCTCAGTGGGTCAAGGATCTGGTGTTGCCGTGACCTGTGGTGGAGGTCGCAGACACGGCTCGGATCCCGAGTT
This sequence comes from Sus scrofa, assembly GCF_054392235.1. Classification (NCBI taxonomy): domain Eukaryota; kingdom Metazoa; phylum Chordata; class Mammalia; order Artiodactyla; family Suidae; genus Sus; species Sus scrofa. The sequence goes on from NC_139394.1 coordinate 23,329,554, forward strand.
GCTGTGGCTCTGGCGTAGGCAGGTGGCTACAGCTCCGATTAGACCCCTAGCCTGGGAACCTCCATATGCCATGGGCCCTAGAAAAGGCAAAAAGACAAAAAAAAAAGAACCCACAGTTTTGTCTGGTTCACAAAAGCAACCAGGGCTGGTAACTGTTATCATCTCACTCTAGCACCCTATGGGCTGAGCATCCAATTCCTTCACCTTTCTGAGTCCTATGTTTCTAATGAGCATAAAGAGGATGGCGGGATGTAAGTACTTCCTGGGATGGTGGAAAGGATCAGATGAGATAATGGATGCAAAACACTCTGCGAACTAGAAAGTAACAGACACGTCTATTTCCCTCCCTGAGCACTCACCGAGGCTCAGGGTGGGGACAGGAGCCAGCTGGCCTGAGGTAATGTACCAGTGCTGCCACTTACCAGCTCTGGGCACCTCTGGCGAGTCACCTAACTTCTCCAGGCCTTGATTTTCTCATTTGCAAAATAGGGATCCTCATCAAGTGGTGCTTGTGAAGATTAAATAGACATTTTTTTTTTTTTTCTTTTTAGGGCTGCACCCAGGGCATGTGGAAGTTCCCAGACTAGGGGTCGAATCAGAGCTACAGCTGCCAGCCCACACCACAGCAATGCCAGATCTGAGCCTCGTCTGCCGTCTACACCACAGCTTATGGCAACGCTGGGTCCTCAACCCACTGAACAAGGCCAGGGATCAAACCCACAACCTCACTGTCTTAGTCAGATTCGTTTCCGCTGCGCCATGACAGGAACTTCTAAATAAACAAATTAACCGTGCAAAGTGCCTGGCATCTACGAAACACGATATCTATTCTATTTTTTTTTAAGATTTTTATCTTAGGGAGTTCTGTTGTGGCTCAGTGGTAACGAACCCGACTAGTATCCATGAGAATGCGGGTTTTTTTTTTGTCTTTTTTTTTTTGCTATTTCTTGGGCCGAAACCGCGGCATATGGAGGTTCCCAGGCTAGGGGTCGAATCAGAGCTGTAGCCACTAGCCTACACCAGAGCCACAGCAACACGGGATCTGAGCCGCTTCTGCAACCTACACCACAGCTCACGGCAACGCCAGACTGTTAACCCACTGAGCAAGGGCAGGGACCGAACCCGTAACCTCATGGTTCCTAGTCGGATTCGTTAACCACTGCGCCACGACGGGAACTCCGAGAATGCGGGTTTGATCCCTGGCTTCACTCAGTGGGTTAGGGATCCAGCATGGCTGTGAGCTGTGGTGTAGGTCGCAAACACAACTTGGATGCTGGGTTGCTGTGGCTGTGGGGTAGGCCAGCAGCTGCAACTCCAATTCAACCCCTAGCCTGGGCACTTCCATATGCCACGGATGCAGCCCAAAAAAAGAAAAAAAAAAGATTTTTTATCTTGAAAGAATTTCACTTACAGAAAATTGCAAGATTTGTACAAAGGACTCTCAGTCTTTGAATACCCTTCACTCAGATTCACTAATGTTTTTTAATGTTTTTAACTTTATTGAAATAAAGTTCATATGCCATTCAATTCAGCCATTTAAAATGCATAATTTATTTCAGACTCACTAATTTTGAGCATTTTGCTACATTTACTTTATGTATTATTGTGGATATTTGTATTTATATATATGTATATTTTTTCATGAACCATTTGTAGATATCATATGCCTTTATCCCTAAATGTTTGAACATATATTTCTTTTTTTTTTTTTTTTTTTTGTCTTTTGTTCTTTTAGGGCCCCACCTCAGCACATGGAGGTTCCCAGGCTAGGGGGTCTAATTGGAGCTGTTGCTGCCGGCCTACACCACAGCCACAGCAACGCCAGATCTGAGCTGCGTCTGCGACTTACACCACAGCTCACAGCAATGCTGGATCCTTAACCCATCGAGCGAGGCCAGGGATCTGACCCCCAGCCTCATGGTTCCTAGTCAGATTCGTTTCCTCTGTGCCACGACGGGAACTCCTCAACATGTATTTCTTTTTTTTTTTTTTTTTTTTTTTTGTGTGTGTGTCCTTTTGCCATTTCTTGGGCCGCTCCCGTGGCACATGGAGGTTCCCAGGCCAGGGGTCGAATCGGAGCTGTAGCCCATGGCCTACACCACAGCCACAGCAACTCGGGATCCAAGCTGCGTCTGCAACCTACACCACAGCTCACGGCAACGCCGGATCATTAACCCACTGAGCAAGGGCAGGGATTGAACCCACAACCTCATGGTTCCTAGTTGGATTTGTTAACCACTGCGCCACATAGAAACTCCTCAATATGTATTTCTTAAGAACAAAGACATTGGGAGTTCCTGCTGTGACACAGTGGGACAAGGTCATAACTGCAGCTTGGATTCTGTCCCTGGCCCAGGAACTCCCATATGTTGGGGTGTGGCTCCCCACCCCCCAAAAAAACCACACACAAAAAACAAGGACATTAACTTACGTAACCACAGTACAGTTGTCAAATTCAAGAAATCTTATCTAGGGATTTCCTGTCGTGGCGCAGCAGCACCGAATCTGATTAGTAACCATGAGGATGTGGGTTCCATCTCTGGCCTCACTCAGTGGATTAAGGATCTGGAGTTGCCATGAGCTGTGGTGTAGGTCACAGAAGCAGCTCGGATCTGGCGTTGCTGTGGCTGTGGCAGAAGCTGGCAGCTGCAGCTCTGATTTAACCCCTCGCCCAGGAACTTCCATCCATGTGCCTCAGGTGTGGCCCTAAAAAGAAAAAAAAAAAAAAAAAAAAGGAATCATATCTAAAATATAGTCCATCTTCAGTTTTTACCACTTGTCCCAGTAATGCCCCTTGTAGCTTCCCCTTCAATCCAGGATCCCATGTTGCATTTAGTTGTTATATCTCTTATTTGTTTATTTATTTATTTATGTGGCTGCGCCCACAGCAAGCAGAAGTTCTTAGGCCAGGGATTGAACCTAAGCCACAGCAGCAACCCAAGCCCCAGCAGTGACAATGCCGAGTCCTTAACCACTAGGCCACCAGGGAACTCCCTCTTTTATCCCTTTGGTAGTCTTTGTTTTTTTTTATTTTTAATTTTTTTGTCTTTTTGCCTTTTCTAAGGCCACTCCCATGGCATATGGAGATTCCCAGGCTAGGGGTCAAATCGGAGCTGTAGCCACCGGCGTACGCCAGAGCCGCAGCAATGCAGGATCCGAGCCACGTCTGCAGCCTACACCACATCTCACAGCAACGTCAGATCCCTAACCCACTAAGCAAGGCCAGGGATGGAACCTGCAACCTCATGGTTCCTAGTCAGATTCGTTAACTGCTGCGCCACGATGGGAACTCCTCCTTTGGTAGTCTTTAAGCTGTAACGGTTCCTCAGCCTTTCTTGGATTTTCATGACACTGACATTTTTAAAGAGATCACTTACTTTGTGGATTGCTCCTTGGTGTGGGTTTGTCTGATGTTTCCCCATGACTAGATTTAGGTTGTGCGTTTCGGGTAGGAATAGCACCATAGCTGTGTGTCCTTCTGCATGCGTTGCATCTGGGAACATAGGATGTCACTTAATTGTATCATTGGTGCTGTTGACTTTGATCACTGAGTTAAGGTTGTGGCTTTATGTTTAGCTATTATTATCATTATTATGTTATTATTGAGATGTGAAGAAGGATAGGGGCTGTATAATGGTCTTATTGTCAGGACTAAATGAATTGAGCGTGTAAAAAGCACGGAATAGTGGCAGTACATCATAGCAAGTGTCCCTGGAAAGGATGGCAGCTATTGTTAACATGGAGGGGAAGTTGGCCCAGAGAATGAAGCCTATAAAGGTGGTTAGAGGGGTTGGGAAGGAGAATCACTGCCCTTCATGCAGCCCCTGCTACACCTTCCCAGGGCAGGCTGGCATGAGACCCAGGAGAGAGTGGGGCCCTGTGTAGCATGGACACAGGGCTGGTGAGGTCATCTCTGAAGAGGTGGCCAGGGCTGAGGGTCCTGGAACATCCCCCGGCCCTGCGACAGTCTCTGCACAATGGCTCTCTGGCTCGGTGCATTGTGGGGTCCCTCTAGCTCCTCTTCTCCCCCCACGAACCAGGTACTTCAGAGGCTCATCAAGTCTCGAGGGAAGTCTCAGTCCAAACACCTCAATGTCCAAATAGCGGCCTCGGAGAAGCTGGCGCAGTGTCCCCCTGTGAGTGCTCAGACCCGGGGGAAGGGAAGGGGGGACGTTTGGGTTCTCCTGGTTTCCTCTGGCCTGCATGAGAGAGTGACCAGGAACACCTGGCCCGGGTCCTTAGGTGCAGACAGGTTTTCCGGGAAAAGCATACAGGACAAGCAGTTCAAGCCCTGGAAGCACCATCTCCTCTGTGGGGAGTTTAGCCCCCTTCCACGTCTTGGTTGCCTTATATCTAGAATGAGGGAGTAGGACTGTCTGAGTGCCAAGACCTTTTGTAATTCTGTCAATTTATATATCTGAGAGCACTCCACTTCCTGAACCTCCAGAGGTTTCTTTTTAACTTTGTCCTTCAACCCCTTGACTCCACCTACTGTCCCCAGGCCACACCCTCACCCCGACCACGCCCAGCTCATCCCAGCCCCGCCCTTAACCCCGCCTCCACAGGAAATGTTTGACATCATCCTGGACGAGAACCAATTGGAGGATGCCTGCGAGCACTTGGCCGAGTACTTGGAAGCCTATTGGAAGGCTACACACCCGCCCAGCAGCACTCCGCCCAATCCGCTGCTGAACCGCACCATGGCTACTGCAGCCCTGGCTGCCAGCCCTGCCCCTGTCTCCAACCTCCAGGTACAGGTGCTCACCTCACTCAGGAGGAATCTCAGCTTCTGGGGAGGGCTGGAGGCGTCGCAGCGGGCCAGGGCGGTGCCCCAGCAGCAGGAGCACACCATGTAGGGGCCCCGCCCAACCCCCCTCCCGCCCAGGGCTCAGAACTGGAGCCCCGGAGCGCAGGGAACATGGGGAAGGAAGGGAAGAGTTTTATTTTGTAAAAAATGTGGTGAGTGGCAGCTTCTGGTGTCTGTGGTTTTTGATGGGATTGGGGCTGGCTGGTGGTGCCTCCCTGGGCCTAGTTCCATAGGCTTACATCTGCTGCCTTGGGGGCTTTTGGATATGAGGCCTGATTGGGGGCCTTATAAGTGGAAGAAACAGAGGAAGACCGATATATTCATTCGCTAGACTCTACACTCATTTTAGACCCAACATAGGTCACACATTTTAGTTGCGACAGAACAAGGGCCTTCAGGCCCATGGAATCCACAGAGCAGGGCCATTAGAACCAGAGACTGCTCCTTCCTCCAGAGCCCCAGTCCCAGGAGGCTTCTGGGAAGGGACCCAAAATGAGTCATGTATGAGTTGATGCAAAACCTTCCGCCCTTCTCCCAGTTAAACCAGATTCTAGGAAAGACCCTTCCGTGGGTGCCTCTCCCAGTCTTGATCTCTTCCAGTGGGAGCCATGGCCTGTCTCTGAGGTCACACCATTAAGTACTGGGTTCTACATGAGAGCCAGAAGAAACCTGTGAAATCATTCTAGACCATTGCTTTTTAAACTAGTTTTCAGCAGCAGAGCCCATTTGTTTCTTGAATCTTATGTGGAAGCTCAGTATGTCGACAAGGCATCCTTGCTCTGCTCAGAGGGAGCTAGTGCCCTGGCCTCCACTTCACCTCCACAGGGACCCCTGGAGCACTCTGTGCCCTGTCTGCCTGGGAAGAGTTTGGCAACTGCTGCTCTAGTCAAAGCCCCATTACACCACCACAGAGAAGGGAGTCACTTGCTCAGGATCCCATAGCTTGAAGTGGCAGAGGATGGGACTAGAACCCAGGCTTCTTTGCACCCCACCCGGCATCCTCCATGGTGGCAGTGACCATCAGGTCACCTTCATATGGCGTTTGGTGCCGAGGACCTTGGGCCCTCTCATCATTGCCAGTGGGGCAGAGTGACCCATCAGCCTTCCCCAGCCTGCAGCGTTGAGTCTTTGTTGGGGGCAGGGGAGGGAGCCCATCAACCTCGGAGGCTCTCACCTGACTAGGGAATGGAGTAGGGGGAAGTGTGGGGTTCTGGAAGCTTGTGATCAGGGTTGGGCTGAAGGAGCTGGGATTAGTGAACAGGAGCTGAAATCCCCCCTTAGTATATCTGGGAAACTGAGGCAATGCTAACCCAATCAACCACTAACAAGTGGCAGTACTAATGAGCTGTTAATGACAGTTCACCTCAAGACCGCATTAACTCACTTCCTTGAGGAAGTGAGGACTGATTGTTCATGGGCTCTCTGCCATGGTTAGCAGGAGAGTTCCACACCCCCTCACACCTTAGGAAGGTTGGGCGCCCCCTGTCCTCATGGAGGAGCAAATGCCTTGAGTTCTGTCCCCGTTTGCTGGCTGCCCACCCCCTAGGACCAGCACCCTCCTTCGGCCAGGCTGGGTGTCATGGTGCCATCACTAACCTGCCTTGCTTTGTTGTGTTTCTCTTACCCCTGCCTGATCTGCATGGTGTGTGCCGTCTGTCTGCTAACCAGGGACCCTACCTTGCTTCCGGGGACCAGTCGCTGGAACGGGCCACCGGGGAGCACGCCAGCGTGCACGAGTACCCGGGAGAGCTGGGCCAGCCCCCAGGCCTTTACTCCAGCAGCCACCCGCCAGGCCGGGCGGGCACCCTGCGGGCACTGTCCCGCCAAGACACGTTTGATGCTGACACTCCTGGCAACCGAAACTCTGCCTACACGGAGCCGGGAGACTCGTGTGTGGACATGGAGACTGATCCCTCCGAGGGGCCAGGGCTTGGAGACCCTGCCGGGGGCAGTACCCCACCAGCCCGACAGGGATCCTGGGAGGACGAGGAAGAAGACTATGAAGAGGAGCTGCCCGACAACCGGAACCGCGGCCGGAATAAGGCCCGCTACTGCGCAGAGGGCGGGGGTCCGGTTCTGGGGCGCAACAAGAATGAGCTGGAGGGCTGGGGGCGGGGTGTCTACATCCGCTGAGAGGCAGGGGCCACGCAGCGGGAGGAAGGGCTCTGAGCCCAGGAGAGGGGAGGGGCGGAGGGGCGCAACCACTGGGGTTGTGTCTTGCCTCCAGGGGGCGCTGTCTCCCCCCTTCAGATGCCTTTGCTCAATGTTCGGGGTTTCTTTGGTGGTAGCATCCCATCCAGCTCCTGGGAGTCCCTCAAGCCTCAAGGGTAGGTTTTTACCTACCTACTGTGGATGGATGGGGGGATGCCCACCTTTCTGCAGTGTCCCCTTCCCCACCTCAGGGGGCTCTCTCCCCTCACCCAGAGAAAAGGTGCACTTCCTGAACTACCCCGGGCTCCAAATGAGGTGGCCCTTTCTTTTTCCAATCTGGAGTATTTGGGAAGGGTATGGGGGCTTTTCCTGGAGAAGGGAGACCACAAACTCTTTCTCATGAGGGCTCTCTTCCCTAAACCCCAGATCCAGGGTCCCTCACGGTGCCCCCCCCCCCCGCTTCCTGGCAGCATTATCTGGGAGGTGAAAGCCACAGCATTGAAGCTATCTGCGGAGCTTGTCCTGGGCAGTGGTTTGGAGAGAAGCTGGCAGGCATCTGATGTAGTGCCCTGTACCTGCCCAGGACCTAGAACCCTGAGGAGGGGACAACCAGAGATGCTGCTACCTGCCCTATCACCTCCATGCCTCAGGCTTTGCCCCTCCCCCCAGGAATGAGCTTCGCCTACAGTATCCCTTGCCTGCTGCCATCCGAAGAGGGGGCCTCTCTGCATCTGAGCCCCCCGCCATCCCCTTGTCACCTGGATTTGGAGTCCATAGAACACTCCGATCCGCCTCATTTTGAAACCAAAAAAAAACCACAAAAAAACACCTGCTCTTTCACTCTCACCCTGAGGCCCCAGGGGGGAGGCCCTGTGCGTTGGTGCCCCAGAGGTAATGGCCACCACAGAGGTTACCTCGGGACCTCGGATCTCCCCTGGGGGGCTTGGCTGCTGCTGCTGCTGCTGCTGCTCTGTATTTGCCTCTTGTGATCCTGTCCTTTACCCATGCCCCCCCTCCCCCACCAAGGAGAGGCCTTGGTACTTCCTCTGCCCTGGAGTGTCCTTCTGCCTGGCATCCCCATAGCCCAGCAGCCCTGCCCCCGTCCCCCCCCCAGCACCCAGCTGGGCCAGAGAGAGCCGATTGTGCCAACGAGGACTGGGCCCTGCCCGGCTGCCCGCCTCAGGGATGGGCACTTCATGCCTGTCTCGCCACCTCCTGTGCCAATGTTGTCCCTCCCACCCCCCCTCACCTGGGGGGTGGGGTGCAGCTTCCACTTACTGGTTAGAAGATACCACTGCCCAACCCTTCCCCTTCCCCATCTGGTGTCCTGTGCCCCCATCTGTCTGTCTGTCTGTCTGTACTCCCCTAGGAGAAGTATTTTGCCACATATAAAATTGCCGTCCTGTCCTTTGCGACCGCCTTCTGAGCCTGCTTCTTTGTTCCCGGCCACACGGCTGCCTAGGCCTGTGGAAGCTGCCCACAGGAAGGGGGCAGAGGGAAGGGGTGGGCGCAGGAGGAAGATGGCCCCTCACTTGTGCCACGGCTCTCTGATGCCTTACGGTCAAGCCCCACAGGAGCTGGCTGGCCAGGCCCGGCTCCACTCAGCCCCCAGCCCCCTGCCTGGCCCTTCTTCCAGGTAGGTAAAAGCCAGGGAAGGCAGGAAGCTGAGGCGGGGATGTGGGGTGTCTTGGGCGTCACTCCATGGGTGAGATCCAGACCCAGTTAGTACACTCACTGTCTTAGAGGCAGGGGCTTGTTTTTCTGCTCCTGCGGCCTCATCTGCGCCCTCCAAGCCTTGGGAGAGGGAGGGGATGAGCTTCCGGCTTCCTCCTCTGAGGCCCCCATAGACACCCCAGCGCTTGTAGGAGGGGAAGCGGTCTATTGCAGGGGTGGGAAGAGAATCGGGAACTCTTCCCTGTCCCAGGCAGAGAAAGGTCAAGAGAGAGAAGAAAGGTGGCCGTGCCTTCTGATGGTTATTACTGCTGTTGCCTGTACCCTGCCTCACACAGCACACACAAACCATTTCTCCACTCTCCTGGATCTTGTTTTTGGGGTGGTAAACCTGGAGGACTAGAGCGCCTGCCCAAAGTATGTGTGTGTGTGTGAGAGAGAGAGAGAAAGTTCCTGCTGTGGCTCAGTGGTAACAAACCCGGACTAGTGGGTTCTATTCTTGGCCTCTCTCAGGGAGAGAGAGATCTGGTGTTGCCGTGAGCTCCAATTCAATTGCTAGCCTGGGAACTTCCATATGTCACACCCCTAAAACAAACAAACAAAAACCCTAAAGTGTGTGTGTGTGTGTAGAGGGCAATAGACATCCAGACCCCCCCACAGAAGGGGTTAGTGAGCCCAGGAAAGAGGAACTGGGCAGGCCCACAAGTCAAGCGCCTGGCACCATCCATAGGGCGGTGATGGCAAAGCTAGCTCTGCTGGGACTGGAGCCCTGTCTGCCTCCCATTATAGTGCTCTTCCTACTGCCTTTCTGTCTGGTTTTTTTTTTTTTTTTTTTTTTTTTTGCCTTTTTAGGGCTGCACCCTTGGCATGTGGAAGTTCCCAGGTGAGGGGTCTAATCGGAGCTGTAGCCACCGGCCTACGCCACAGCCACAGCAACGCAGAATCCAAGCCTCGTCTGTGACCCACACCACAGCTCACGGCAACGCCGGATCCTTAACCCAGTGAGCAAGGCCAGGGATCGAACCTGCAACCTCATGGTTCCTAGTCGGATTCGATTGCCGCTGCGCCATCATGGGAACTCCCCTACTGCCTTTCAATGGAGTCAGTCCTTCTTTTCCTTCTTTCCCATGTTTGTTCATTGAACAAATATTTAGGAGTTCCCGTCGTGGCTCAGTGGTTAACGAATCTGACTAGGAACCATGAGGTTTCGGGTTCGGTCCCTGCCCTTGCTCAGTGGGTTAAGGATCCGGCGTTGCCGTGAGCTGTGGTGTGGGTTGCAGACGCGGCTCGGATCCTGCATTGCAGTGGCTCTGGCTTAGGCCGGTGGCTACAGCTCCGATTGGACCCCTAGCCTGGGAACCTCCATATGCCGCGGGAGCGGCCCAAGAAGTGGCAAAAAAAAAAAAAAAAAAAAAATATATATATATATATATATATATATATATAGAGAGAGAGAGAGAGAGAGAGAGAGAGAGAGAGCGCACCTACTATATACTAGACACAAATCTAAGTGGAGCAATTCAGTACAGCATACCAAGCTCTCTGATGGGGGAAGCACTGGGTCCTAGGAGAACCTGGAAGATCAGGAGAGGCTTCCTGGAGGAGGTGAGGCGTGAGTGGAGCCTAGAAAGCTGGTTAGGAGTTAACCTGGGTGGGGAAGGAGGGGAATTGCTTCAGGCAGAGGTAGTAGGTGACATGACTGACACCACTGGGCAAAGTGTGCCAAGTGGTAAGAGAGGGGTCAGCAGGAGCAGGTCACGGTGGGCCCTGAGTCACATTAAGGAGTCTGGGCTTTGTTCTGAAGCTGGCGTGTAGAAATTGAAGGATTGCAGGCAGCGATGGCAAGAGTGCCTCGGTTGCAGTCTGGAGCTTAGATCTGAGAGTGGTCCAGCGTGGAAATGGCTGCTATACTCCAGGTGAGAGGTGAGGAGGGTTGCAGTGGGATGGGGAAGGAGGTGATTTTTTTTTTTTTGGTCTTTTTTTTTTAGGGCCACACCGGCGACACATGGGGGTTCCCAGGTTAGGGGTCTAATCAGAGCTGTAGCCGCCGGCCTACACCACAGCCACAGCCACAGCAATGCCAGATCTGAGTCTCATCTACAACCTACACCATGGCTCACGCAATGTGGGATCCTTAACCCACTGAGCGAGGCCAGGGATCCAACCCACAACCTCATGGTTCCTAGTCGGGTTTGTTTCCACTTTGCCAGGACGGGAACTCCTTTCTTTCTTTTTTTTTTTTTTTTTCCCAAAACTTTTTTCTTAAAGTGTAGTTGATTTACAATGTTCCTTTAGTTTCCGCTGTACAGCAAAGTGACCCAGTCAGACATATATACACATTCTTTTTTTTTTTTTGTCTTTTTGCTATTTCTTGGGCCACTCCCGCGGCATATGGAGGTTCCCAGGCTAGGGGTTAAATCGGAGCTGTAGCCACCGGCCTACGCCAGAGCCACAGCAACTGGGGATCCGAGCCACGTCTGCAACCTACACCACAGCTCACGGCGACACCGGATCCTTAACCCACTGAGCGAGGCCAGGGAAGGAACCCGCAACCTCATGGTTCCTAGTTGGATTCGTTAACCACTGAGCCACAACGGGAACTCCTACATTCTTTTTTTTATACTATCTTCCATCATGTTCTCATGTCCAATAGATTGGACATAATTCCCTGTGCTGTACAGTAGGACCCCACTGCTTATCCTTGCTTATCTTTGTGTGTGTGTGTGTGTGTGTGTGTGTGTGTGTGTTTAGGGCCACACCCAGGGCATATGGAGGTTCCCAGGCTAGGGGTTCAATCAGAGCTGTAGCTGCCGGCCTACACCACAGCCACAGCAACACCGGAACCAAACAGCATCTGTGACCTACGCCACAGCTGGTGGCAACGCCAGATCCTTAACCCACTGAGCGAAGCCAGGGATTGAACCCGCGTCCTCATGGATACTCATGGGGTTCATTAACCACTGAGCCACGACAGGAACTCCTGCTTATCCATTCTAAATGTAATCGTTCGCATCTACCCACCCCAACCTCCCCACCCTTCCCCCGACATTTGCCCAGAACTTGCAGGCAGAGGCAAATCTAGGTGGGCTGGAGATGCTGAGAGATGAGGAGAGAGGTTTTCTTCCTCTTGGTAACAGAGACACAAGCCCTCAACCAACACACAGTGAACCCTTTGGTGGTTGGCAACAGGTGAAGATTTCAACAACCATGAAGTCTGCTGGGCCCAGGCTCAGAGAGGCTGTGGTGCTACCGCAGCTGCCTCAGGGACTCAGGAACTGAGATGCTGGGGACCCCTCCTATCTGGTATCCTTCATCTCCCTCCCCAACCAGCTGCTTCTGTCTTTACAGTAGGTCCCATCCCAGAGTAAACTGAGGTCAGAGAGGCCCTAAAAGAAATCAGGAGTTCCTGTTGTGGGTCGGCAGAAATGAATCCGACTGGTGTCTGTGAGGATGTGGGTTCGATCCCTGGCCTCGCTGAGGGGGTTGAGGACCTGGCATTGCCGTGAGCTGTGGTGTAGGTCACAGACACAGCTCGGATCCTGCGTTGCTGTGGCTGTGGCTGGCAGCTGCAGCTCGGATTCAACCCCTAGCCTGGGAACTTCCATATGTTGCAGGTGTGGCCCTAAAAAGCAAAAAAAAAAAAAAAAAAAGTCAGCTGAGTTGAGACCACCAGCGGGGGGTGGGGGGGAGTGGGAAGGGGGGGGAGGCGTGTCTGGGATGGGGTGCCAGCTCGTACCTTTGAGAAAAATCTTGTCTTAGGCCAATAATCACATCCTCGAGAAGGGAGCCTTGGCTCCCTTCTAAATCAGGCCTTCCCACCCACTGTCTCTCAGGGGTTTTTTGTTTTTGTTTGTTTTGATGTATTTGTCTCCCTAATTAGATAGCAAGCTCCATAAGATCCCAACAGGGTCTGTTGTGTCTGCTTGGCATGTTACCTAATTCCTGACTCACGTTTGTCAAATGAATGAGTGCCCCTTAAGATGCAGGCTCTGGGTCTCACAGCAGAGGCAGCTCTTGTGTGTTTACTGAGTGTGCTAACAGAACATTGCTTTCAATTCTGCAATTGCTGTTGGGGGCAGGAGGCACTACGTAGTGCCTCCTGCTCCCCGCCCCCCCAAAACAGATGGTGAAAATGCTTAAAATACTGCTGCTTCCCCCAGCACCTTTCTGCACCCTGACCTTCCCCACCTGGCACAGCCCCAGATCCTTTTTCCCTAGGGCTGAGATGGAAGATGGACTCTGTTACTCAATTCTCCTACCTTTCTTTCTTTCTTTTGCTTTTTTAGGGCTGCACCTGAGGCATATGGAGGTTCCTGGGCTAGGGGGTCAAGTCAGAGCCACAGCTGCTGGCTTATAGCACAGCCGCAGCAACGCAGGATCTGAGCTACATCTGTGACCTACACCGCAGCTCATGGCAACGCCAGGTCCTTAACCCACTGAGCGAGACCAGGAATTGAACCTGTGTCCTCATGGTTCCTAGTCAACACAGTGGGTCCTGGCAGGCTCACTGGGGCTGGGCTCCTCTGTCCACAGGCTCTACGAGATGCCTCGGTCCTGATCTTTGCCAACGAGCAGGATATAAAGGACTCCATGACCCCGACAGAGATCTCTCAACTCCTCACGCTTAGTGCCATCAAAGACCACCCATGGCACACACAGGGCTGCTGTGCCCTCACCGAGGAAGGGTTAGTGGCTGTCCCACCTGGACCTCCAGGGCCTGCGGTGACCATCAGAACCTTCTCCTGTCTCTCCCCTGTCAGAATCTGGCTCACAGTTAGCTCCTGGGTCAAGACAGCCGCGGTTGGTTAAGATGCCCATGGTTAAGATGCCATGGGTGAGCGGTGAGCAAGACAGGGTCCCTGCTCTCCAGGGGCTTGTTTTAGTGGGGATTCCATCTCTTTTAGGTATTGAAAAGTGCTATGAAGAAAGTGAATTTAAGTACCAGGAACGGGGGCGTTCCTGTTGTGGGTCAGTGAGCCTGACTAGTATCCCTGAGGATGCAGGTTCGATCTCTGGCCTGGATCAGTGGGTTAAGGATCCGGCATTGCCGTGACCTGCGGTGTAGGTCGAAGATGAGGCTTGGGTCCCGTGTTGCTGTGCCTGTGGTGTAGGCTGGCGGCTACAGCTCTGATTTGACTCCTAGCCTGGGAAGCTGCGTAAGGCAGCGGGTGCGGCCCTAGAAAGACAAAAGACCAAAACCAAACAAACAAACACACAAACCAGGAATGGCTTGGATTTAGCTCTGGTGATCAGGGACAGCCTCTGCTAGGAGGTGACATTTGAGCTGAGACTTGGATGAAGAGACAGCCAAGGGAAGACAACCTGGGGGACACACCTTCCAGGCAGAAACCACCGACTCGGTCTGGCTTTGAGTTTCCTGATGTGTCACGGGGAGAGAATGATTGTACCTGCTCCCTCCCAGCGTTTCTCCAGAGAAGAAATTGTACCATTCATTTAACAGTCATCGAGCACCTACAGTCAGTCCTCCATATCCATGGGTTCCACGGCCTCAGGGCAGATCAAAAATATTACAAAGAAATGCCAGAAGATTCCAAAAAGGAAAATTTGCATTTGCCAAGGGTCAGCAATAATTTACATAATCTTTATAGTGTAGGCACAACTATTTACATAGCATTTACATGGCAGTAGGTATTATAAGTTATTTAGTTATTTATTTAGCTTTTTAGGGCTGCACCTGAGACACATGGATGTTCCCAGGCTAGGGGCTGAATCAGAGCTACACCTGTCGGCCTACACCACAGCCACAGCAACACTGGATCCAAGCCGCATCTGAGACCTGTACCATGGCTCACAGCAACAAGGGATCCTTAACCCACTGAGCAAGGCCAGGGATTGAACCCTCATGGATCCTCGCCAGGTTTGTAAACCACTGTTCCACTGAAGGGAACTCCCTGTAAGTAATTTAGAGTTGATTTAAAGTATATGGAAGGAGTTCCCCCGTGGTTCAGGGGGTTAAAGATTTGGCATTGTCGCTACTGTGGCTTTGGTTATAGCTGTGACACAGGTCTGATCCCTGGCCTGGGAACTTCTGCCATGGGCATCACCCCCTGAAAAAAAAAAGTATAAAGGGAGTTCTCATTGTGTTTCAGTGGGTTAAGAACCCAACTAGTATACATGAGGATCCCTGACCTCGCTCAGTGAGTTAAGGATCCTGTGTTATAGCAAGCTGCAGTGTTGGAAATCACCCGTGGTGTAGGCTTGCAGCTACAGCTCCAATTTGACCCCTAGCCTGGGACCTTCCATATGCTGCAGGTGCAGCTATAAAAGGAAAAAATAAAATTTAAATAAAAAAATTAAAAAATATGTATAAGAGACTTAATTCCCATTTTGCTGCAATGGGATCAGCAGTGTCTTGGGAGTGGTGGGACGCAGGTTCCATCCCAGGCCTGGCACAGTGGATTAAATCTCTGGCATTGCTGCAGGTGGGGCTTAGGTTGAGACTGCAGCTCAGATCTAATCCCTGGCCCCAGAGCTCCACATGCTGCAGGATGGCCAAAAAAAGAAAAAAAAAAAAAAAAAAAGCGTTCTTGCCGTGGTTTAGCTGTAATGAACCGGACTAGTATCCACGAGGACATGAGTTTGATCCCTGGCCTCGCTCAGTGGGTTAAGGATCCGATGTTTCTGTGAGCTGTGGTGCAGATTACAGACATGGCTCGGATCCCGTGTTGCTGTGGCTGTGGTGTAGGCCGGCAGCTGCAGCTCTGATTCCACCCCTAGCCTGGGAACTTCCATATGCTGCAGGTATAGCCCTTTTTTTAAAAAAAAAAAAAAGTATATGGAAGAGACTCCAGTACTGGAGAATATTGGTGTCTGTGGGCATCCTGGAACCAATCACTCATGGATATGGAGAAATGACTGTACTTTGTGCCAGGCACTGTTCTAGGCATCTGAACAACAGCAGTGAACAAAATAGACAAAAATCTCTACACTCATAGAGCTTACTTTCCACTGGTGGGGAAACAGACAGCAAACAATAAAAATAAGAAAAGTATACAGGAATTCCCGTCGTGGCGCAGTGGTTAACGAATCTGACTAGGAACCATGAGGTTGCGGGTTTGAACCCTGGCCTTGCTCAGTGGGTTAAGGCTCTGGCGTTGCTGTGGCTCTGGTGTAGGCCGGCAACTTCAGTTCCGGTTCGACCCCTAGCCTGGGAACCTCCATATGTGGAGGGAAGCAGCCCTAGAAAAGGCAAAAAGACAAAAAAAAAAAAAAAAAAAGGTGTGGGGGGGATCAATAGGGAAGCTGGAGGTATGTTGGGGGGAATGTCGCAATTTTAGATGAGGTATCCAGGAGGAGCTACTGAAACGGTAGCTGCTGAATAAACACCTGAAGGATATGAAGTTGCTACGTCACAGTCACACAGAAAGAACCATGAATCAGGCCTCTACCCCCTCCAATGGAATCGCTGCAGGCTAGGGGCGTGGATGCCCAGTTGAAAAAGGGGAGACTTCAGGCAGGTCAGCCCCAGGAACCACACATTACTGGTGGTGTCCTTACCAACTCCTGGGTCAGGAGGACCCTCCCCTCCCACAACTCACAGTCAGTTCAATTCAATCAGCACTGCCTACGTGACTCCCATGTGCCATGTCCTGTGCCAACGGATACAGGCATGACCAAGGCTCCACACTTGCTCTTGGAAAAGAGATGGGAGAACTTGCTTATGGAACCTCTTCCCAGGCCTTTGAAGCCATCCATCCTGGCGCTGACCCAGTGATGGAACAGGTGGAAAGGGGGCATTGGAGTCTGGCCCAAAGATATTGCTATGGCGGGGCTCCAGGCCTCTTCCTCAAGGAAGCCCTCCCTGACTGCCAGACGGCCAGAGGCCTCTGTACATCTTCCTAACCTTTATCACAGTGTGTAGTTATAGAATTATGCACTTGATCATTTGTTCTTTTTTTTTTTTTTTTTTTTTTCCTGCTGCTGCAACCCAAGGTATGTGGAATTTCCTGGGCCAGGGATCGAACCCCTGCCACAACTGTAACCAGAGCCACAGCAGTGACAACTCCAGATCCTTAACCCACTGAGCCCCAAGAGAACTCCCTGATCATTTGTTTAAAATCTGTCTCCTCTGCTAGACTGTAAGCCCTAGAGGGCGTGTCTGTTTTTCCACCAGTTAAGTCCTAGCACAGTGCCTGATACATAGTAGGTACATGGTCCGTTTGTATGTAACTGAACATAAATTTGGATCTAAACTTGCTCATCCCCTCAGTCAGCTCCAGGAAGGGGCTGGGGGCTGGGAAGTCATCATTCTCATGGGATATGCTGATCCTTGCCCTGTTCCCCTCCCTGTTCCCCCCCGCCCTGCCCCGCAGGCTGTGGGCTGGGCTCCTGTAGATACAATCTTGGACCACTGCCAACTGATGTCCCAGCCTCAGGCCAACCAGAAACGAGGATTTTGTATGGACTATGTGGGTGCAAAACCCAAGGGACTCTTTATTGCTTTGCTGTGATTCTCTGGGGAGACCAGGGGCCGCTATGGACAGGGAGATACAATGATTCACAACCTCCCACTGGGGAGCTAGACTGAGCACCCTGAATTGCTGCAGACAGCACAGCAGAAAAAGCTGCTCCAGGGAAGCAGGTATCCTTGGAGACCCCAGGGAGGCTGCTGGATGTCGGGGGATTAAGAAGTGGAGCTCCCGCCCCTTAGCCCTCAACTAAGAGTAATGGAGGAGGAATAGAGGGCAGGGTAAGAGACCCCTGAACTGTTGTTTATTTCCTAGAACCCTACCCCTCCTCATCCCCTCACCCCCATCCCAGCTTTCTGCTCCTTCAGCCATCTTGGTCTCTTACCCTTTGGGCAAAGGAGATTCCAGAAAGGTGAAGGGGTGGGCTCAGGGGAAAGAGGGCAGAGCCAAAAGGCGGGAGGGCGAGAGGGTAGAGAACAGGCCGTCCCAGGGAGACAGACCCTCACACTGAGAGAGTTCCACTCCTTCCTCACCCTTCCCTTCCCTCTGAGTCGCTGCCTCTGACCACAGCTTTTAAGCTTTAAGCCACCCCTTCCCTCCCAGTGTCCTTCCAGTCTGAGGCCTGCTCCCCCTACATGTCCCAGATTCCTACAGCGCCCGCTTCGCTTCTCTTTTTGTAAAGATTTTGTTTTCACACTGTATTAGGGTTTAAAAAGGTTTTTTTAATTATAGTTGATTTACAATGTTCTGTCCATTGCTGCTGTATTAGGATTTTTATGAAGGTGGAATAAATGCCATTGAAAATTGTTTACCTCTTATTTCTGCTTGCTCCTTCTGCCTGTGCAGCAAACTGGCTTTTGGTTTTCACACCAAGCTCTCAGGCAGGAGGGATCCACTTTAGAAATGGACGGAGGCTGCCTCTAGGGTCTGCTTGGCTAGGGCACTGGCTCCTTGGCTCTGGGCTCTACAGCCCTCTGCCAGGTGAGTGACTCGGGACTTGACAGGACTCAGCGCTCTGGGCTCTGCCTGGGCCTAGGGGAAGGAGTGACTGATGCTAACTCATGGGGCGGGGGGCTTAGGGGTTGGAAGAGCCCAGGAGTCCTGTCTAGGTAGAGCTGGAAACAGCGTGGAAACCCATCTCCAGGGAGCAGCGGTGTTACCCCAGAAGACCCCAGAAAACCTGCGATGGGTCTCTTCCGTTCTCAAATCAGGTAGGGGACATCTCTGTGAGTCTGAACACAGATATACAGGGCTCAGGATTTCTTAACCTTGTGGTTTCCACGAGGCGTGATTGTGGAGGAAGAATTCAGGAATTCTAAACATTCCTGATCAGATTCTTTATTCTTTCCATTAGGTTTTCATCAAATGGAAACACAAGAAACATCATTCCTTATACCACAGAAACCTATCCTCAGCGCGTCGAGGTTGCGCGGAGGGGGTATAGCTCAGTGGTAGAGCATTTGACTGCAGATCAAGAGGTCCCCGGTTCAAATCCGGGTGCCCCCTTGGCGATCGAGACTTTTCCCGTTTTCTTAGCCCTGCAGTGCAGCTGCTGAAGTTCCCTTACAGGCGAAGAGGGGAAGGGGTTCTCCCGCACTGTTGCTGTCTTTTGCAGGCGGTTGATGGTGGAGTCCCAGGTCTTGCCAGAACACGCCCTCAGCCTCCCAAGGGATTGTTCGAAGGCCCACTTTGGTAGCGCAGAGGCGGGAACATTCGCAGATCGGCCTGCCTCGGAACCTCGACTGCTGTTGGGAGGAAGGGAGGCCGAGTTTCTAAGAGCTGGAGAGTTCTGCGTGAGCGTGTCGGAAGGAGAGATGGGCGCCGAGAGAAACGCTAAGGGGGTCTAGCAGGGCAGGGGAGGGGGACCGGGGCCCATAGGAACGCCCCTGAGGAGAAGAATCTCGAGAGACTTACCCTCCCACTTCCCCAAACTGCATTTTTCTTACATCATTAGAATCCTTTAGTTCAGAGCTTCAGAGAACAAATTGCATCCAGATGAATAATACCTCCAGATTTGTATCTTTTCCATCTTCAGTTTTGTTCTTGAACACGTCACAGCGCCTACGTCGCAGTAGCACTAAGGAGTTATCCGCGCGCTTTGGCCAGCAGAGGGGGTATAGCTCAGTGGTAGAGCATTTGACTGCAGATCAAGAGGTCCCCGGTTCAAATCCGGGTGCCCCCTGGCGCGATACTTTTCTGCCCAGCAAATCCCGATTCTCCAACAATAATGTTCGTTGAAGCTTTTCCTTTTCCTTTTCCTTCCACAGTTTTCGTTGGCATTTCCTTCGCCACCTCTATTTGGGGCAGATGAGGATTGAGAGTGCAAAACATGGAAATTCTAGAGCAGTGGCTCTCAAAATGTGGTACTGGGAACAGCACCACCAACTGGGAACCTGTTAGAAACGCGGATTCTCGGCCTCAGCTCAACTATTGAGCGTGGGGGTGGCGCCTAGAAACCTGTGTTTTAATAAGCCCTCCAGGTGATTCTGATGTACACTCAAGTTCTGGAAGTTTACACTTTTAAACATTTGATGCGTCATTTTCTCCTAATTATTTGCAAGCTGCTGTTTCAGACTGAGTCCTCATAAGAGACCTTTTAAAACAGACCGCGGGGCACCCGGTACGAAGAGATCAGTGCCGGAGCCGGAATTCCATCCTGGGACCTCTCACCTTGACCCCTAGGAGTAGGAGCGAAGATCTGTAAAACTGCCTGCCTGGCATCGGACCTCGTGGGCAGGGTCGGGGCAGGGCTGGAAAAGTGAGGAAAACCGCAAAACACGCGCGTTGCGGCTCGTCACGCGGCCACTAGAGGGCAGCAAGAAGCCACAGCTGGGGGCAGCAGCCTTTTTGAACCTGTGTCTGCAAAATCTCAATTTAAATTAGACAACAAGAAGAACTTACAGACAGACCTCGTGTTGTCCCATTGTGAATGCATAAGGGCTTAGGGCTGGAGGAGGTCGCTTCTGGGACCCTGGGTCCTGAGGAAGGAGGAACTGGCATTCTGAACTTTTAGGGAGTCTAGTTCTCGTTTCCTTCTCTGGTCCCCTCTTTGTCTCAATGCCAGGCAACCCGCCTCTTCCAGCCCACGCTGTTCCTCCTCCAGACCCCGGGCACACCCTTTTCCTGGGGGAATTCCCTCAATGGCGCTCACCTCTGCGTTGTCCAGTCCCTGGGCCCCAGCCTCATATATGTCAGGGTGCCCCCCTCACCGCTCACTCTCTCACCATCCAGCGCCTGAGTTCCATGCCATCGCCCGAAGTAGGTCGGGGAGCGAACAGGTACCTCCGTGTCCTGACCTGATTCCCTGCTGTCTATTAAATCTCCTAAGTTGTGGGTATTTTTATTCTGCTCTGGAAGGGAAAAAAAAAAAAAAAAGTGATCTATCCCTAGAGCCTGTTATAAGTGGTGGCAGTTGGAGTGAGACGTTTCCTTGCTCTGGGGCAGGCTTTGGAGAGTGACTGTGTTGGGCCGTAAGGAGGCCTGGGGTCCCTGAGAGGAGGGTGGCTTCGGTCCCCTTCTGGGTGTGGGGAGAAGTCCAGGTTATTTCAAAGTAGGGATGAGCCAGGCCCCGTCCATCCCCGTGTCTGCTGGCCTGGGGGACCAGAGGTTGCTGGCAGTGGGAGATGGGGGGTGGGGGTGGCGGATAAAGTGGAGAGGAGCCATGGGAGGGCGTGGACTCCAGGCCTCTGCAGCAAGGGGAGATTCCTGGGGCGGGGATGGGTGTCTCCGAGGAACAGCCCAGAAAGTCGGGAAATCTGGTAGAGCTGGGTCGGGGGTGGATGATAGCAGCCCGTGGTCCGAGGAAGGGGCGCGCGGGTTCCTTCCTCGGATTTGGCCCCCTCCAACCTTTGCTTTGCCGCCCGCTCCCCGAGGAGTGGAGGAGGGGAAGGGAGGCAGGAGCTAAGGTGCAGTGTGGGGGCGACCGATGCTCTTTGCGGGGGGTTCTCCCAGCCCAGGGGGCTCCCGCCCGGTCCCCCTCCTCCTCCCTCCGCACCTCCCCACCCCCGCCTCGGGTGCAGCGGCAGGAGCTCTCGGGGCGCGCTGGGCAGAGCTGGGAGGACCCGGGGCGACCGGGCGAGCTCCGGAGGCGCCCCGCCCCCGCCCCGCCCCCTCCCGGGTCCCGGCCCCGCGAGGCTGCTGCGCCCGCTCTCCGCCCGCTGGCTGGCGCTCGGCGGCTCTCGCTGCTCGCGGGCCCCGCGATCCGCCGCCGCTCCGCCACCCACCCCTCCGCCTGCCAGCCCCGGGGACCGCGCTCCCTAGCCCGGGCCGGGGGCAGCTGCGGGCCGGGGGCGGGTCCTGGCCCCCACCATGCGGGCCGAGCTCTGGCTCCTCGTGCTGGTGTTCAGGGAGGCTGCCCGGGCGCTGAGCCCCCCGCCTGGAGCAGGTAGGACTGGCCGGAGTTGGCCCGGGTGGGCCAGGGGGTCGGGGGCGCTGGCAGGCAGGCAGGCGGGGGCATGGGCAAGACCGGGCAGGCTGGCGATGTCCGGGACGCGGGGGATAGTGTCTGCGGGAGGCGAAGAGCCCTGTGGACTGTGGCAGGTGGACAGGGACCCCACTTTCCTAAACACACGGGGTGTATGTATGAGTGAGGGTGGAGGCGCCAGACACTGATGCCCCGATCTCTCCTTCCCTCCTGGAGGGACCCCAGGAGCGGGGGAGCCATAAGGCAGTGAGTGGGCTCTGGCTCCAAAGGGGACAGCGGGAGAGTCCTAGGGACCCCCGGTCACACAGGGTGAGGCTGAATTCTGATGAGTTATGGAGTCTGGGGGTGCCTCCTGACCCAGTTTTGCCTCCTTTTCCTCTTCCCTGCCCCCACTCGCCGGCTGACCCAGGCTGGGGGCTGGGTGGGAGCAGCCAGAGGGATGGAGGAGACCCAGCATCTCTCCTCCAACAAGGGCAGCAGGAGCCTAATGCCTTCCTCTCTCTGGTACTTGGAGAGCAGCCCTGGGCCCAGAAAGAAGCAAGTTGCTTCTTTCCCATCCCCTGGCCTCCAGGGTCCTCCTGTCACTCCTGCTTTGCTCTGCCCTGGTGGCTCTTGGCCTTTAGCTACCCTGGCTCTAACCTGGGGTTGAGGGTGAGCAATCCTATCTTGCACACTCCCTCTTCTCCACCGCAGTTCACTGCAATCATCGCTCCCACTTGGAAGTCCTTTCTGAGCTCTGCCTTGAGTCTCTCCAGTTATAAAAGGAGAACTGTTTTTTTAACAAATAATTTTACATTCTCTTCTTTTCTCCTCATGCACCCAGACCTTCTTTGGGGATGGGGAGGTGGGTTACTGGGGAGCCCCTTGGCATAGATATTCCTGGAATGGGATGCAGGAGGTGAAGGGCTTGGCAAGGGGGTTGCTGGGGTTGGGCTATTGTGTCTCGGGTGTGCTGGCATCAGACACAGTGTCAGTGACAGAGTGCTTAACTTTAAAGGTCCCTGAAGGTAGCTGAGACACGCCTGGGTCCCTGTTGAGAGGGAGGGTGTGGGTAGAGGGCAGTGGAAGCTGATGAGGCTGCTGGTGCAGAGCCACCAGTTTTCAGAGACCACACAGAGAGTGGCCAGAGACTTGGCTTCTAGTCCCAGCATCTCACTTGCTGTGCGACCTTGAGCCAGTTACTTTCCTTCTCTGGGCCTATTTCCTCTCTTACAAAGTGAGACTGTGGGCAAAATCTTTGCCTCTGGGTGGTGGGATTATGAGAGATCCTTTCTCCTTTTTATGATTGGCTTTCCTTTTCAGAACTGTTACGATGTGTTTGGAGTAACTGAAAAAAAATTAAAATCGGTATAGAAAGGAATGGGTGGGGTAGGTCAATTTTTGAGGTTCTTTGCAGCCCCAACCTGGTGGGAATCTTCTGAACTCAGAACGTGATCGGGTTGATGAGAGAGGGCTTTGACTCTGACTGAGTGGGGAGAATCATGGAGAGAGTCGGGGAAGAGGGTCTTGGGGGGGAATGGAGATATGCTGAGAGCAAGGGAACAAGGTATGCAGGCCTGGCTGAGGGCTGCCTGTTCAGAGCTGGGTTGGAAATAGCAGATACCTGGGGAGGCCAAAACGAGGGCGCAGGCAGACACTTGAATCCCATCTCTTAGCAGAGGACAGCCTGTTGTCTCGGTTTGGACAGAGATTCAGCCAGGAGAATTGGACTTTCTCTGCAGCAGCAGAGGTTGCTTAGACCTAAGGAAGCTCTAGGAAGCCAGAGGGGGCAGCTTTGACTCTCTGTGCAGTGCTTTTTTTTTTTTTTTTTTTTTGCATTTTAGGGCCGAATCCACAGCATATGCAAGTTCCCAGGCCAGGAGTCAAATCTGAGCTACTGCTGCCAACCTACACCACAGCCACAGCCACAGCAACACTGGGTCCGAGCCACGTCTGCGACCTACATCACAGCTCATGGCAACATGGGATCTTTAACCAATGAGCGAGGCCGGGGATCGAACCTGTGTCCTCATGGATAGGAGTTGGGTTCGTTACCACTGAGCCACAATGGGAGCCCCTCTGTACCGTGCTTTTTTTTTTTCACAAGGACAGGCTGGATTTGAGGGGGACCCCTGTGTGGAGGTAAGAGGGTGTCCTCCGAGGAGAACAGAAGTGGGGGTGGGACATTCTGGGGGTGGGGTGCAGCTGCTAAGAAGGGACAGCCTGGCTCTGATGGGTGGTGGAGCCCTGGTGACTGGTGAAAGGGCAGTTGGGAGCTGATGGCAGGAGGCTGCCATCCAGCCCCAAGGCTCTGAGTCCTTTGCCCTGTGGGGGTGGGGGAGGGGGCTCAAGAGGGAGCTGAGATCCCCCTTACTCTTGATGAATTCGCTTTTTTTTTTTTTTTGTCTTTTAGGGCCCCATTCCCTCGGCATATGGAGGTTCCCAGGCTAGGGGTCAAATTGGAGCTGTAGCTGCTGGCCTACACCACAGCCACAGCAACGCCAGATCCTTAACCCACTGGGCAAGGCCAGGGATCAAACCTGCATCCTCGTGAATACTAGTCAGGTTCATTACCGCTAAGCCCCAGTGAGAACTTCCCCCTTAGTCTTGATGAATTGGCTTGTTTAGTGGAGCCTTGAAATGTCATTTATCTTAAAACGGGAGCAGGAGAAAGATGAGTGACGCAGACAGAGTCAGGTGGTGGAGGAGAGCAGCAGAGGCTGACAGACAGACAGATGGACAGACAGGAAGATACCAGCGTGCACAGGGAGAGCAGGGGGCCCTCAGGGTCCGGCAGGGATGAACCGAGAAGTGCCTCAAACAAACAGAGAAGGAAGAGGCAGCCGGAGGTGACGTCTGCGCTTGGGAGTCAGGAGACTCGGCCCAGCACCAGCTCCTGGCGAGCCTGGCAACTTCCTCCTCTCTCTGATCCTTGGTTTCCCCGTCTGTGAAGTGGGGTTGGGACTTGATTGCCTCTAGGGTCCCTCAGTGGTTAACGAATCTGACTAGGAGCCATGAAATTGCGGGTCCGATCCCTGGCCTTGCTCAGTGGGTTAAGGATCTGGTGTTGCCATGAGCTGTGGTGTAGGTTGCAGATGAAGCTTGGATCCCGCGTTGCTGTGGCCGTGGTGTAGACCGGCAGCTGTAGCTCCGATTCGTCGCCTCACCTGGGAACCTCCAGATGCCGTGGGCGCGGCCCTGGAAAAAGCAAAAAGAAAAAAAGGCGACTAAAATCCAAACTTCTCACAGTGGCCCTCAGACAGCCCGGCCCCACTCCCACCCCTGCTCTCGCTCTGCCTCCCCCCGCCCCGTCCCCCAATAACACACTCAGGATGCTCTTCCATCGGATCTTCAGGTACCTGACTTCTCTTCATCCAGGTCTCAGTAGGCTCAGGGGCCACAGCTCGAGGACGCTGACCCGACGGCTCTCCAGAGCAGCAACGACCCCACCCTCTCGTCCCTCTGTCTCCCTCCTAGCCCTTCTCACTGTCTCCTATTGTCTCCCCGGCCGAGTTACTCATTCTGTATGTGTCTTTTCCGACTGGAATCTTCATGGGGACAGGGGTTGTGCCTGCTCCTTTCCCGTTGTTGCCCCAGCACCCAGCTTGGGGCCCGGCACACAGCAGGGTCTCAAGAAACTCAAATGGGCGATGAATCAGAGGGGATCACAGACCCCAGTCTGTCCCTTTGAGAGAAACGTGGAGGCAGATGCTTCTCTTTTCCTCTTTTCTTCTGAGCTGCCAGCCCTCCCTCCCTGCCTCTTCTTCGTGCCTCCCCCTCTCTCCCCAGGCCTGGGTCCTCAGTGGGTTCCTGCCTGCCAGCAGGAGGGCAGAGGGTGCCAGCGGGGGCTTTGTAACACAGAGGCAGGATTGCAGCTCCGAGTCTGGAGCCTTCCCCGGGCCCTTCAGAGTGCAATCCAGGGAAGTCAGGAGAACTCTGATGGGTGCTTTGTGGACAATATTATTTTTGCCTTTTTAGGGCCGCACCCATGGCGTATGGAGGTTCCCAGGCTAGGAGACGAATCCAAGCCGCAGCTGCCAGCCTACCCCACAGCCCACGGCAATGCCAGGTCCTTAACCTACTGAGTGGGGCCAGGGATCGAACCCATAATCTCATGGTTCCTAGTTGGATTCGTTTCCGCTGAGCCATGACGGGAACTCCTGTGGGCATTATTTTTGTTAAAGACTCAAAATGACTCGCCAGTTGTAGGGTTTATCATTTCCATTTTACAGATGAGGAAACTGAGGCTTGGCATGATTGTGCAATAGGTCTAATGTCCATTTGTCCAATGTTACAGTCAGGAAACAGTAGATTCAGGGTTCAATCTCAAGCTTGTCTGATTCCAGACCTGTGCTTTTCTTGCTCTGACACGACAGGGAGAGTCAGTGAGGGTTTCTGGTGAGGCTGTGCCCCAAAGGGACCATCTCCTCAGCCCCATGGGCATTCCCCCCCTTTTTTTGGCTGCTCCTCGACATATGGGCATTTGAAGTTCCCTGGCCAGGCATCAGATATGAGTCACAGCTGCAACCTAGGTGAACACTGGATCCTTAACCCACTATGCCAGGCTTGGAATTGAACCTGTGTCCCAGTGCTGCTGATCTTGTGGCGCCAGCAGGAACCCCTACTCGGGGCAATTAAAGATGCCTTCCTTGGAGTTCCTGTTGTGGCTCAGGGGAAACGAACCTGACTAATATGCATGAGGATGGGGGTTCGATCCCTGGCCTCGCTCAGTGAGCTGTGGCGTAGGTCACAGACATGGCTTGGATCTGGCACTGCTGTGGTTGTGGTGTAGGCCGGCAGCTATGGCTCCGATTGGACGCCTAGCCCGGGAACTTTCATACGCTGCAAGTGTGTCCCCCCCCCCAAAAAAAAAAATTCCTTCCTCCCTCCGTCTCTCCTCCCTCCCTCCTTTCCTTCCCCCATCCATCGTCCCTGTGTGCCCGACGAGCATTTGCTCTGAGTCAGGCACCTAGATCCTGTGGCTGCCACAGGTAGCAGTGATATGGCAGGATCAGGGCTGGGACAGGTAGCGTTTGGGGTGAGGGGCAGAAATGTCAGAGGAGGCTCTGAGAAGGGACATCTCGGGAGACTTGAAGGAGGAGCAAGAGCTCATTGGGAGGACGATTTATTCATGGAGCAGAGAAGACTGCATGTGTGAAGCCCTGTGGCCAGAGAGAGTAGGGCTGGGTCCTGGGGAGCGAGCACTTCAGGGAGAGAGGAGGCTGGAGAGGCCAGCATGGATCCAGGCACAAAGGGGCTCTGATGCTGAGTGGAGGAGCTGGGCTTCCAGCTGAAGGGTCGTGGTGAGAGATGGAATGAAGTTTGTTTTCTGGACAGGAGGCTCTGGCAGGCAAGGGGGAGATGGGTCCAAGAGCATTGAGGGTGGAGGCTAAAGAAGCCACCAGGAAAGAGGCGACAGTGGCCAGGACGGAGTGGTGGCCATGGGGCTGCAAAGGCAAGCTTGGGTGATGGGTGGGATGAAGGTGGCTTGGCCCTGGGCTGGGGTGGCATGGCCAGGCCTCCTGAGGTCAGCCCGTTGCTCCCTGCCCTGAAGCAGGGCAGTGGCTCGTGAACAGGGTTGGGGCACAACCACTGGGCCAACCCCCTATATTCCAGGGATTCCAGTCTGCTGGGAAAGCTCCCCAGTTCTGGCCCAGTGACACCCAGTGTGTCCTGCCCTGGGGCTGCCCCTGCCCCTTAGGAAACAGCCTGGCCTTGCCGTCACCTCTTGTACTTTCCGTGGTCTGAGCAGAGCCTGGAGCCAGGCTGCCTGAGTGCAAACCCACTTGCGTGACCTGGAGAGAGTCCTTAGTGTCCTCATGCCTCAGTTTCCCAATTTGTAAAATAGATCTAAAACCAGCACCTCTCGGAGGTCCCGCTGTGGCTCAGCAGTAATGAACTCGACTAGGGTCCATGAGGACATAGGTTCGATCCCTGGCTTCACTCAGTGGGTTAAGGATCCGTCATTGCCGTGAGCTGTGGTGTAGGTTGCAGATGTGGCTTGGATCCCGCGTTGCAGTGGCTGTGCTGTAGGCCGGCAGCTGTAGCTCCAATTTGACCCCTAGCCTGGGGACCTCCATATGCTGCATGTGCCGCCCTAAAAAAAGCACACACAATCCCCCCCAAAACCCCCAAACTAGCACCTCTCTCACGGGGTGATTGTGGGGAATTAAACAAGTTAGTGGCTTTAAAGCAGTCGGAGAAGTGCCAGCACAGAGAGCATTCTCTCAACGTTAGCTGTTATTTTTATTATTACTCTTCCTATTGTGACAGCCCACTAGACCGTATGCTCCTGGGAGCCAGGGGCGGGGGTGGAGTTTGACTGGATGAATACACGAGTAGAGTGTGTTCTGGAAGCTTCTTGCCATCCCTCACAGGCAGGTACATGCACATGTGGAGGCGTGGAGTGGGTGTTGGGAAGAGGGAGCTCACTACCCAGGGCAGCAGGTCGAGCCACGAGTGGGATAGGTGTGTCACACGCGTGTGAGCCGCCGGGAGGAGGGCCCAGGCCTTCAGGCACGTGTGTGTTTGTGTATGTGTGTGTGCATGTGGGTCCCCCGCGACCCCGATGAACCACCAGCTGTGCTGCCTCCTTCTGCAAGCTGAGGGGATGGTGTCCTGTCCCAGCCAACTGGGAGGGGGCAGGGTGGCAGGGAGACAGACGTGGTGTGGGTTGGGAGGGCAGGATTCAGGGTCAGACTGGGGCAGGGCGGGATCCTTGGCAACCTCCCTCTCTGTCCCTTGCCCCTCTCTCCTCCCCAGACTCCTCACGTCTGGTCCTGGCCCTGAGCCTCCCTATATATCAAACCTTCTCATTCACACTTCTTACCTGATGCTCGTGTGGTCTGTGCCGTAGGCCTGATGGTCACCCCCATTTTAGTGATGGGGAAACTGAGGCTTAGAGAGGTAAATTGATGGGTCCAGGGTCACACGGCTCTTGGGTGGCAGGTGTGCCCTCCCTGATCCCACCATCTGGCCGGGCCCCTTCTCTCCCCTCTCCCCCCGGACCTCAGGCACCCTCTCGTCTCAGCTGCGGGATTGCGATGGCTGCCAATCCCCAGCCTCCCTTTTCGGGTCAGCTGAGCTCCTCTGCTCGCTCTGCACAGACTCCTTTCCTGTTCTGGCTCCTGCTCAGGCCCGAGGGCTGCTTGCAGGAGGACCCAGGGAGCCGGGCAGACCAGCCCAGCACAAACAGTTCTGGCTCCGGAGGCAGCTGTGGGCCCCACCCGAGAGGGGCAAGAAAGCCGTAGTGTAGGGTCTGGGCCATGGGCAGGCTGTCTTCCCAGCACTGGGCTCAGGTCCATCTCAGTCAGTGGGCATCCTGGGGAAGGGGTCTGGAGACCACCCTCTCCCCATCTTCTCCAGAGCATCTGGTTGTGATTAGGGGCAGGGGAGTGAGAGGGGGGCCGGCAAGGATCCAGCAGGCGCCAGCAGCCAAGAATGACTTAATTGGATAAAATGTCTAATGACAAACCGGAGCCCCACAGCAAAGAGCTCTGGCCCCAGCCCCAGGCCCAGTCCTGGCCAAGCCTTGTCTCAACCCCTGTCCTTGCTGGCTCCCAAGTCACCACCAGTGTCGTGTCCTCAATGCTGCAGTGATTGAGCACCTACTGTTTGCAGGCACTGAGGATATACATTTACAGATGGTGGGAGAGCCCGGCGGGGGGAAACTCGAGTCCACCAGGGTGACAGACACATAGTTAGAACACCAGGGGATGCTCTGGGAGAGAGGGCTAGGTCCAGGAGCTCTGGGGAGTGGGTGGGGCTGGCAGAGGTGGAGAAGGGCGTCCGATACAGAGCAGGCCTGAAAATGACGAAGGTCGCGGGGCCATCACATCCACCCATCTGGTGGTCTGTGTCCCATGAGCACGTCCATAGTAGGTGCAGCAATTGGAGAGACAAGTATAAGACACATCTTTGGGGACATAAATCTTTCTGAAGTGGAAAAGCACGGTTTCATTGGGAATAAATTGAATGATCGAGGACAAACTGGAGAAAATATCGAGTCGAGGAGTGGCTGCTCGATGGCCAGTCTGCAGCCACTCTCCACACCTGTGCCCATGGCAGACATTACTAATTGATCATGATCATCTTTCCTGCTCAACACAAATGGAACCTCAGAATTCTTCACAATGAGAGGGCTCCTGGCTATCGTTAATTGATTGGAGATGGCTTTTGAGGTGAAACCTCTTTGCCATCCTCAGTGGTGTCTAAGCTCCTTGTTTTATGGGGAGGGTGACTTGCGCAAGGTGTTGGAAGGTAGAGAGAAGACTAACCAGTGGTCCCCATCCTGAGACATCTTTGACTGTCACGACCGGGGAGGAGGTGCTACTGGCTAGTGAGTAGAGGCCAGAGATGCGGCTAAAAGATGCTTCTAGGTACAGGACAGACCCCTACAACAAAGAATTATCCAGCCCCAAATGTCACTAGTAGCAAGGATGAGAAGCCCTGAACTAAAACGACTCTGTTCTCTGGCTTCTAGTCCCTGGAGGCCGCTGGAAGGTGAGATTATGTGCCGTTTCTGGCAGAGAAAGAGGGAACTGATTTGGAATGTTCCAGAGCTGTTGTTCTCACCCTCGTCCTCTGTGTTAGGTCCAGGGGTTCTCAAAAGCTCCCCTGGGGATCACTGAAGAATCCTAATGCACAGGCCACACCGCAGACCAATTATATCCAGAATCTCTGGGGTGAAACCCTGATACCAGGAATTTTTAAAGCTCCCAGATGATTCCAGTGAAATTGAGAATAATCAATTTCTTTGGGGGCTGATGGGTGTGGGTTTGAAACTTATCTCCATTGCTCTTCTGCCGTATGACCTTTTTTTTTTTTTTATTTGGTCTTTTTTTTAGGGCTGCACCCACAGCATATGGAGGTTCCCAGAGTAGGGGATGAATCAGAGCTGTAGCTGCCGGCCAAAGCCACAGCCAGATCCGAGCTGCGTCTGCGACCTACACCACAGCTCACAGCAATGCCGGATCCTTAACCCACTGAGTGAGGCCAGGGATTGAACCTGTGTCCTCATGGTTCCTAGTCAGATTTGTTTCTGTGGAGCCACGACAGGAACTCCTGTATGAGCTTCTCTAACCTCTGGGAGCTGCTGAGTCCTGGCTGCAGCATGGAGAGCATCCCATCCACGGCAGAGGGCTGGACTGAGGACTAAAAGTGTGACCCGTGTGGAGTGGAGCTCAGTGCTTGCTGGGTGTCTCCTGCCCTGGAGGTCATGTCCCCAAAAGTCAAAGATGGCATGGGGTCAGGGCTTCTGCAGAGGAAGCGGACTGGTCCCCTCTCGGACCTTCACGCTGATGGCCGGGACTCAGCTTTCTGTCCCCTTCTCCCAGGTCAGGATGCGGGCCGAGGCCCTGGATGGGCCACCAAGGGGATCACGCAGGGCTGGAATCGGAGAGCCGGAGGGAGCCCTGGCCAGGTGTCGGAGCCGGACAGGACCCAGCTGAGCCAGGACCTGGGTGGGGGCACCCTGGCCATTGACACACGGCCGGAAAACGGGACCAGGGTGGTGGTGAGTGCTGGAAGGACAAGGAGGGGGAGGGATGTGGGGGCGGGGGGGGGGGCGGGGGGAGTCCCCCGGGGGACCCGAGTACACTCATCAGACACACAGGTGTATCCTTTGGGGTTGGCCCAGGGGGTCAGCGTGGAGAGAGGAATCCCAGGGGAGGGGATGGAAGCGGGGCCCAGCCTGGGTCATCAACTCTTAGTAACTCAGAGCTTCCTAGGCCGCCTCCCTCCTTCTGGACCCAGGTTGGTGAAGTGACTTGGGAGGAGGATGCACAGCATGTCCACAGGGTCCCCAACACTGGACTCTTCCACTTCTTAGGGCTCCACCAAGAGCTGAAGGCAGCCAGTGTTATCCGTCACATCCAGTTGCCACCTCTGGCCCCTTCCCCACCTCGCTTCCACACCATCTACAGACCAGGTGGCCCCCAAAGGGTTAAGGGTGCAAAGGCTGCTCAGCCTCAGGGCAGGGTACTCTGAAGAGAAAAAGCAATTAGGGGAGCTCCTGTTGTGGCTCCACAGAAACAACCCGACTGGTATCCATGCGGGTGTGGGTTCGATCCCTGGCCTCCCTCAGTGCATTAAGGATCCAGCATCGCTGTGAGCTGTGGTGTAGGTCGCAGTCCAGATCCTGCATTGCTGTGGCTGTGGTGTAGGCCAGCGGCTGCAGTTCTGATTCGACCCCTGGCCTGGGAACTTCCATATGCCGTGGGTGCGGCCCTAAAAAGCAGAAAAAAAAAAAAAAAAAGAAAGAAAAGAGATGGAAGGAACGAAGGAAGGAAGGAGGGAGGGAGGGGGAGAGAGAGAGAGAGAGAGCGAGAGAAAGAAAAAAAGAAGGAAAGAAAGAAATGGCAATTAGGGTGATGCTCCCAGAGAAAAGACCCTCTGCCTGGGGCAGTTCTACGGGTGGCGATGCAGGGAGGAGGTGGCGTCCTGGCAGCGCTGGCCCTGCTCCCCAGCCGGCTCTCTGGGAGGTGTCTGTTGGAGAATCTGTAATCCTGTATGTGTGTGTGTGTCTGTGTGTGTGTGTGTGTGTGTGTGTGTGTGTGTTTGTGTGAGTGAGAGAGAGAGAGAGAGAGAGAGAGAGAGAGATGGTTATTGCCTCTTGTATCTATCACCGTGGGCTGCTGGCGCGTGTCTGTAATGAGTGGGTGAGTGTGCCCGTGCCTTGTGTGAAGGTGCCCATGGCTGTGAGGGAAGAGGGTGGAAGATGCAGAAAACTGATGCAAGAAGCAGCAAGAGTTCTGGCTTCTTGGCGTTTTGTTATTTTATAGACACATTTAAAAATTTTACTGGCTCACAACTTAGAATAGATTTACAAGGAGATCCTGCTGAATAGCATTGAGAACTTTGTCTAGATACTCATGTTGCAACAGAAGAAAGGGCGGGGGGAAAAATGTAATTGTAATGTATACATGTAAGGATAACCTGACCCCCTTGCTGTACAGTGGGAAAATAAAAAAAAATTATAAAAAAAAAATTTTACTGGCGTATAGTTGACTTACAATGTTGTATTAGCTTCAGGCATCCAGCAAAGTGAATTAGCGATATAGGCACATCTATCCGTTCTTTTTCAGATTCTTTTCCTACATAAGCCATCACGGAGTATTGGGTAGATTTCTCTGCGCTCTACAGCAGGTCCTTGTAACTTGTTGATTTTGTGTAGTAGTGTGTACATGCCACTCTCAACCTCCCAATTTTTCCCTGCCCCCCAGCGTTTCCCCTTTAGTAACCCTAAGTTTGGTTTTGAAATCTTTTGAGTCTGTTTCTGGTTTGTGAATAACTTCTTTTGGATCATTTAAAAAATTAGATTCCACATATTAGTGATCTCATATGATATTCATCTTTCTCTGTCTGACTTGCTTCACTCAGTGTGATTTTTTTTTTTTTTTTTTGTCTTTTTGCCATTTCTAGGGCCACTCCCTCGGCATATGGAGGTTCCCAGGCTAGGGGTCAAATTGGAGCTGTAGCCACCAGTCAACATCACAGCTACAGCAACGCGGGATCCGAGCCACATCAGCAAGCTACACCACAGCTCAGGGCAACGCCAGATCCTTAACCCACTGAGTGAGGCCAGGGATCGAACCCGCAACCTCATGGCTCCTAGTCGGATTTGTTAACCACTGAGCCACGACGGGAACTCCTATTTTATGTTTTAGTAACTAATTTTTTTTTCTGTCTTTTTAGTGCCGCACCTGCCTGAGGCATATGGAAGTTCCCAGGTAGGGTTCGAATCAGAGCTGCAGCCACCGGCCTACGCCACAGCCACAGCAACGCCAGATCTGAGCTGCATCCGGCGACCGACACCACCGCTCATGGCAACACTGGATTTTTAACCCACTGAGCGAGGCCAGGGATCGAACTTGGGTCCTCATGGGTACTAGTTGGGTTCGTTACTGCTGAGCCACAACAGGAACTCCAATAACTAATTTTTTAAATCCAAGAAGTGCATGCCGAGAGTCAAAAAGGTCAAATAGGGGCTAATACCCGAAAACAAAATACAGCATCTGCCCCTCCCCTCCAGATCTGCCTCCCCCTCCACCGCCCCCGACTCAGAAGGTGTCACTTTGGGCCTTTCTCGTGGAGGTTACCTCTTTATTTCTAAGTCATTTGCTCACACCGCTGCCTCTAGATAATACATTTAGACTTTTTCTGTTGACTGCTTATTGTGTGGATGAAGAGTTGCTTTTTACCTACTCCCCCAGGCGTCTTTAATGCTCCCAACATTATTGTTAAATCCATTTGCTGTGCTTTTTTATCATGATAATAATGTAAATACTGCTCACCACTAATCCAATCAGGGTTTACTTTCTTGCATAATTTTTGTTTTTTCTGCCCTAGGCTTGTTTAGTATTTTGTCCTTACCACTGCTATACAGTCTTTTTGTTGTTGTTAGTTTAATTTTTTTTTTATTAAAGTATAGTTGATTTGTATTCTTAAACATCCACTCGCCGGAGTTCCTGTCGTGGCTCAGTGGTTAACGAATCCGACTAGGAACCATGAAGTTGTGGGTTCGATCCCTGGCCTCACTCAGCGGGTTAAGGACCCGGCATTGCCGTGAGCTGTGGTGTAGGTTGCAGACGAGGCTCGGATCCGGAGTTGCTGTGGCTGTGGTGTAGGCTGGCGGCTATAGCTCCGATTCGACCCCTTGCCTGGGAACCTCCATATGCTGTGGGAGCGCCCAAGAAATGGCAAAAAAAAGACCCCCCCCCCCAAAAAAAAATCCACTGGCTTCAACTATAATTTTTGGTGTGGTGAAACCTGATTGGTTTTCTTTTTTTTTTTTTTTTTTTTTGGCCATGCCTGAAGCATGTGGAAATTCCCAGGCCAGGGATCAAACCCGAACCACAGCAGTGACATGAGCCACAGCAGTGACAATGATGGGTCCTTAACCACTGGGCCACCAACGAACTCCAAACCTGATGCTTCCCCCCTTCCCCCCGCCCCCGCTCCAACCTCTCACCCCTCATCTTCTCCAACCTGGGCAGGTGGGTGAGCCATCCCGTGGCCTCCTTCTCCTTCATCTTGGAACTCCTTCGTATCTCTCATTTCTGGTCGCCCTTTTCTTTTAACCCTGTATCTCTCTTTTCCCAAGTCACTCCCTGGTTTGTTTAGTTTCCTAAGAAAGGTTATGGAAGAAGAGAAATTCTTGTGAGAACTTGCCTGTCTGAAAATGCCTTTATTCTGTCCTCACACCTGATGGATGGTTTGGCTGAATATAGAATTCTAGGTTAAAAATAATTTTCCTGCACAAGTTTGCAGGCATCTCATGTGGTCTCCTGGCTTCCGATGTCACCGCCGAGAGGTCTGATGTCATGCTTGTGCCCGATCTTTGTAGATGCCTGCTTTCCCCTGGCCTTGGATATTTTTAGGGTGTGCCTTAACCCCAGCATTCTGAACGTACCGTGATATCCCCGTTCTGGCTCTTCCTCTCTCATGGCGCTGGACACTCGATGGACTGTTTCAATGCAGAGACTTATATTCCACCCGTTCCTGAAAATCTTCTTGTTATATTGCTTTGATCGTTTTCTCTCTACACATTCTCTTCTTTCAACAAGACCCCTTGATCAGGGAGTTCCCATCATGGCTTAGTGGAAACGAATCTGACTGGCATCCATGAGAACACAGGTTTGATCCCTGGCCTCGCTCGGTGGGTTAAGGCGTTGCCATGAGCTGTGGTGTGGATCGCAGATGAGGCTTGGATCCCGTGTTGCTGTGGCTGTGGTGTAGGCCAGTGGCTACAGCTCCAGTTTGACCCCTAGCCTGGGAACCTCCATATGCCGCGGGTACAGAACTAAAAAGGAAAAAAAAAAAAGGCTTGATCAGGGATTGATCCATTGATCCCTAAGCTTTCTTCCCCCTTCCGTTGCCTGTCCCTGTGCATTGCTTGTTATTGTTGTTGAGCCATTTTCTGGGAGATTTTCTCAACCTTACTTTTGTAAGGTTACTGATATTTGTCTACTATTGTATTTTTCATTTCCCAGAGCCATTTTTAATTTTTCTGATTATTTTCTTAAAAAAAAAAAGTCTCCTATTGTTCTTGTGTTATTGATGTAATAGCTTCTCTCTCTAAGGATATCTTTAGAAGTGTAATATTTTTTCCTGCATCAGTTCTTTTTTTTTTTTTTTTAAGAGTTTAGTGCAGGGACAGTGTGCATGAAGACAGGAGTGGGCAGGATGAAGGAAGAGAGGACAGCAAGCGGGATGCGGAAGCCTGGTTTTGTTTTGTTTTTTTCTTAGGGCTGCACTCACAGCATATGGAGGTTCCCAGACTAGGGGTGGAATCAGAGCTGCAGTTGCCGGCCTACACCACAGCCACAGCCACAGCCACACCAGACCTGAGCCTCATCTCTGACCTACACCACAGCTCACTGAGCGAGGCCAGGGATCAAACCCCCATCCTCATGCATACTAATTGGGTTTGTTATTGCTGAGCCACGATGGGAACTCCCATGGTGAAGCCTGTTGAAAAAACTGCAGCAGGGAGCAGCTAAGACCCCTATGCATGAGCTGGCAGGAAGAGTGGTTCCCCACACCTGCAAGAGCTGTAACTGCCCCTGCAGGAGAGGCTGCTGGACAAAGGCTGTAGCAGTGAGAGTGGGGGTGGGGAGAGGGACCAGGGCCAGCCTGCAGCCTGGTAGGGAGGAGCAGGGTAATAATACACACTCTGAACTCTTTCTCTTTCTGCATCGTTTCTGTGACTTATTTTACTGTTTGCCTCTGCCTCTGACATGGCTTGGCACCGTTACTGATCCTGTCTTTTCTTTTGGCTGTACCCACAGCATATGGAAATTCCAGCGCCAGGGATTGAACCGGTGCTGCATCTGCAACCTGCGTCACAGATGCAGCAACACCAGATCCTTAACCCACTCTGCCACAAGGGAACTTCTAGATCCTGTCTTTATTTAAAATGTTGATTTAAAAAAATTTTAAAAAAATTTTTATATTTTGTCTTTTTGCCTTTTCTAGGGCCACTCCCGTGGCATATGGAGGTTCCCGGACAAGGGGTCCAATCGGAGCTGCAGCCACTGGCCTACACCAGAGCCACAGCAACTCGGGATCCGAGCCACATCTGCGACCTACACCACAGCTCACAGCAATGCCAGATTCTTAACCCACTGAGCAAGGGTGGGGATCGAACCCGCAACCTCATGGTTCCTAGTTGGATTTGTTAACCACTGCGCCACAAGAGGAATTCCTAAAAAGTTGATATTTCGGAGTTCCCTGGTGGCTCAGCAGGTTAAGGATCTGGTGTTGCTACTGCTGTAGTGCAGGTCTGATCCCTGGCCTGGGAACTCCCATATGCCGCAGGTGCAGCAAAAAAAAAAAAAAAAAAAAAAAGAATCTTTCCCCTGATGACTTCGTGTGTTGGTGTCACCACTCAAAATGTTAAACCTCATGTCAGGGCCTTACTTACCTCACTCTGGTCCCAGCCCTGAGGTGGAACCTCAGAGAAGGTAGCCCACTCACTTCGCATTCTGCCCTGTCTTCTCCATCCTGCGGAACCAGGGAGCCACAGGTGAGATGAGGGGCTGGAAGGCCAGGACGGGTCCGGTACTGAGGCAGGAGCTCAGCCCTCCCCCAACCCCCAGCTTTGCTGGGCCACAGGTTAAAGAACTGGTACTTTCTCTGGACCAGACACCATGGTCAGAGGACCGCGGCCCCCGTCCGTGCAGAGAGGACCCTGCGGAAGAGAGCCACAGAGCTGTGGCTTTCTGGAAGCAATTGTCTGTGGGCGCTCAGAAAGGGCAGTGGGGATCATTAAGAGCCAATTTGGATTCAAGAACCTCAGAGCTTAAAAAACAACATGACTTCTCCAGCTCCACCCTGGACTGACTGGGTCGGAAACCCTGGAGATGGAGCCTGGGAATGTGTTTCTTTAAAAGTTCCCCCAGGAGTTCCCATCGTGGCGCAGTGGAAACGAATCTGACTAGAAACCATGAGGTTGCAGGTTCGATCCCTGGCCTTGCTCAGTGGGTTAAGGATCTGGTGTGGCCATGAGCTGTGGTGTAGGTTGCAGATGCGGCTCGGATCTGGCGTTGCCGTGGCTGTGGTGTAGGCTGGGAGCTACAGCTCCGATTAGACCCCTCGCCTGGGAACCTCCATATGCCACAGGTGTGTCCCTAAAAGGACAAAAGACAAAAATAAACAAAATAAAAAAAAAGTTCCCCCGTGTGATGCTAATGGTTATCTAGGAATGGGAACTTTGGTAACATTTCAGACCAATTTTAAAATTGGTTCCCAGAGTGGTCCCTGGAAGGTGAGGCTTTCTCGGGCACCACATCTCTGTGCTGGACCCCAGGGCATCCACCATCCTGAGAGCGTTGTGGTCCCCACAGACATCAAGGGCCAGCCACACACCAAGAACCTGATTAGTATCCATGAGGATGTGGGTTCAATCTCTGGCCCTGATCAGTGGGTTAAGGATGTGGCATTGCTGTGAACTGTGGTGTAGGTTGCAGATGCGGCTCAGATCCTGTGTTGCTGTGGCTGTGGTCTAGGCCAGCAGCTACAGCTCCCATTTGACCCCTAGCCTGGGAACTTCCATAGGCTGCAAGTGCAGCCCTCAAAAGACCAAAAACAAAAAGTCCATGGGAA
Organism: Sus scrofa; assembly: GCF_054392235.1. NCBI lineage: Eukaryota > Metazoa > Chordata > Mammalia > Artiodactyla > Suidae > Sus > Sus scrofa. The sequence continues at coordinate 23,367,619 of NC_139394.1, forward strand.
GGAGCAAGGCCACCCTGGCAGGAGGCCTCTCTGACCTCGCTGGGGGTGTCCCCCACTCTGCCCAGAAGATGGGGGGATCAGACTTTCAGATGAGACTTCTCCCTGGGCCAGAAGAGGGTTCAGATGTCAGATTAGGAACCGGACGTCCTCCCGGGCAGGCTGAATGATGGTTGACCTTGTTCGTGCCAGATGAAACTACCGGATAAATATAAATCCTGGCACTTCAGTTTACCCTAAGGTGGGAGAGATGGAGCTGAGCAGCGGTTCATAAGGAAATGGCTTGGGGCTGTCCTGCCTGTGGGCTGGGATGAGTCAGGCGTGTGGAGCGGCTGCCAAGGACGGAGGTGGGAAAGCCAGCTGTGTTCATGGAAACCCATGGAAACCCGCAGAAACCTGGGGACTGGGGTTGGGGCTCTGGGGAGCCTGTGGGATTTTTCTTGTTCTGACCACAGCTGAGGGGCTTGTGCCCTCTTTCAAGTGACTCTCTAGAAGCAAGAGTAGTCAAAAATGGTTGAAGGAGTTTGGGGTATTTAGCCTGGTCCAGAGAAGGTTCTAGATGTGACGGTTTCTCATAGCTGCAGGCCTGTGACTGGGGTAGAAGGTCTAGGATCTTTTTTTCTCCGTAGCTCATATCCTTTCCTGTACAGAATTCTCTCTTTATTTGTTTGGATTGCCCGTCTGCTCCTGAAACCAGGGCACCCTGAGACCTGAGACTGTCCTCTCACTCTGTCACCAGTGCCTGGTCCAGAGAAGGTTCTAGATGTGACAGTTTCTCATAGCTGCAGGCCTGTGACTGGGGTAGAAGGTCTAGAATCTTTGAAGGAACAGAGGAAGTAGGGGGTGCCCCATCTCCAGAGGCCTTGAAAGACAGGGTCATTGAAGAGGCTGTGCCCTGGGTGAGATGTTGGAACCTGGTGGCCTCCGAAGACCCAACTCTGCTGACTCTTGGGTCCCCCCACACATGAGAGAAAGCCAGTGCTTCTATGTGTCATTCTGGCCAGAGCACGTGTGCACACCCTGTGACTGGGGGGGGGGGGGGGTGTCTCCTGCCAGAATCTTCAGAGGGGCCTGTGCTTCAATCCTGCCCAACCTTAAACCCATCAGGCCCTGCACAGAGCAGTGCTCAGCGGGGTACGGAAACAATCTCCACGCCGCACAGAGCCAGACGTCGACTCCACCAGGGCTGGGTGCCCCCTCCAGTCGGGACAGCAGCCCACCTTGGCCCCTGCAGGTGCCCCCCGAAGGGGCCCAGAGATGCCTGCTTCTGCTGTGTCTCTGGTCAGCTGAAGCTCTCTTTGGCCTAAGCAAACCCAGTCTTGGCAGCAGAGGGCTGAGCAGGAGGGAGGTGGCAGGAAGGGGACATTTCAGCATGTTTGGGTTGGTCTGCTTCAGAAAGTTTCCTCGAGTCTCAACAAGAAAACTTTTCCACTGTTTATCCGTATCCCTGTCTAATCCGTGCCCGTGGGAACTAGGCTCTGGTCCCTTCTGCTCTGGGGCCATATCAAGGGGCTGAAGGCCTGGCAGGTGGACTGCCATCCCCTTTGCCTCACCCCACACCCATCCCCGAGTCCTCCCCCCCCCATCTTCCTTCACGGATGCTCAGCACACCCTCCTGGCCCCAGCTTCCCCTCTGGCCCAGCTCCCTCAACTCAGCCCCTCTGCCCCTGGGCCTTCTCTGGCCCAGCACCCTCTGACTACCTTCTTTCCAGCCCCTCTGGTCCAGCTCCTTCTTCCTAGTCCCTCCTGCCCAGCCCCTCCTACCCGGCCACCTCGCCACACAACCCTCCTTCCAACTCAGACCCTCCTGCTTTGGAGGCGCCTGGCCTGTGCTCCCAGGGTGAGCTGGCAGCGCCAAGGCCGCTGGTCTAGAGCCATCTCCTTGCATTTGATTCCCACGCTCACTCTACCACCACATCCCGGGGGAAATTGGAGTCTTGTCTGGACTCAAGCAGTCCAGCCATTTTCTGCCATCCCCACTCCCGAGGTCCTGGGGACACTGGGAATTTTGTCGGGGAGGGAGGGATCGGGCAGGGCCATAATGCTAAGTCAGAAATCTGAGAAGGATCACAATTTTGTCTTCAAGAGGCTGAAGGGGGATGTTCTTCCAGCCTGGGTATTTCCAAATCCAAATGAAAGGTTTTAGTCATTCTGTGGTTCGTGTCTGGGCCAGAGGTTGGGAGGAGCTAAGTGTAAGAGCATTCAGATTCGGAGGTTTCCCCTGTAATAGAACAGGTTCCCTCCATAATAGAGAATTCTGACTCCTCTCTCTTACCCCAGTCTCTCCCCCCACCCCCCACCTTCCCTAAATTCCTCTTCTTTCTGGCCCAAGCAAAGCTTCCCAGCTCTGAGTTCCCCTGTGGCACAGCAGGTTAAGGACCTGGCATCACTGCAGCGGCTTGGGTTGCTGCTGTGGCGCAGGTTCCATCCCTGGCCTGGGAGCTTCCACATGTGGAGGGCTTGACCGAAAGCAAACAAGCAAGCAAACAAAACCTTCCCAGCTCATCCACGGCAGGCCCAGGAACGCTGCAGTTATTCAAAACAGTTGGGTAGCCAGAGCGGCAAGTGAGTGCAATACCTGCTTGGTTTCTACACCCTCCCAAAGGAGGCAGTTCCCAAAGGGAGACCTCCAGACAGCCTCTCTCTCCAGATCTAAGGGTCTAGGGGAGATAGGATAGACAGACCTGTGGCACGGACACACGAAGAGCCCCAAGCGGGGCCCGTGGAGGACTTCCCGCCACGGCAGTGCGCTCAAGGGAAGGGAGGAGGTGAGGAGGCTGACGGGAAGACTCCTGGGAGAAGAGGGTGAGGTGGTTGAAGAAGGAGTGTGGAGGGAGACGGGAGTAGCATCTAGGTGATCAATTTTCAGCACTGGGGCGAGTCCGGCAGCCCTGGTTCCTTGATCTAACATATACCAGCTGACCTTGTGCTGGACGCTTAAACCCTCAGTGGATGAACCTGGCGTTCAAGCGCCTACTAGCTTCCAATTTCCCAAATAGGGGGGTGAGTACCCGTCCTAACAGGGCTGAGACTCAGGAGCAAAATGCGAGGCACGTGATGGATTCTCAGTGCCGCTTGTCTCCCCTCCGCGCCTCGGTAAGGGCGCCACAGCGCCCTCTGCTGGCAGGTAAGCCCCAGGCGGCCCGTCAGCCACGCAGTCCCTTTTGCTCCCAGAGGCTGGGTGGTAGGTTAGTTGGTTTCCTTTCTTGTTGAAGTGAGAGTCACAAAGGAGAAAAAAAAAAAAAAAAAAAAAATGCCATTTTAAGATGAAGTGCATTTAATACATTCACAATGTTGGGCAACCATCACCTCTTTTAGCTCTAAAACATTTCATCACCCACCAGCAACGCTCAAGGGTTCCAATCACTCCACATCCTTGCCACCACTTGCTATTTTTCTTAAAAAAAAAAAATTATAACATCCTAGTGGGGATGAGGTGGTATCTCATTGTGGTTTTGCTTTGTATTTCCCTAATGACTAATGATGTTGGGCATCTTTTCATGTGCTTGTTGGCCGTTTGTATATTTTCTTTGGAGAAATATCTCAGTCCTTTGCCTATTTTTTTTTTCATTTTGTCCATTTAAAAAATTGGGCTCTTTGGGAGTTCCCATCGTGACTCAGCGGTAATGAACTCAATTAATATCCATGAGGACGCAGGTTTGATCCCTGGCCTTGCTCAGTGCGTTAAGGGTCTGGGCATTGCTAAGAGCTGTGGTGTAGGTCGCAGCTCCAATTCGGCCCCTAGCCTGGGAATTTCCACATGCCACACATGAGGCTCTAAAAAGACAAAAAAAGTAAATAAAAAAGTTTGAGAAGTGCTGCTTTCCATTGAAGGCTTTGAAGCAGGGGCCATAATCCTGGATATGCAAAGTGTATCAATAAATTCATCACAGTAGTATTTAAAAATAGAGCATAAAAGTTGGATGCTACCTAAATAATAAGGAACCCAATAATGAGAGAGTTAAGAAAATTGTGGGTTTTCTTCTTTTTTTCTTTTTCGGCCACAGCCACGGCATATGGGATTTCCTGGGCCAGGGATTGAATCTGACCACAGCTGCCGCAATGATGGATCCTTAACCCACTGCACTGGGCCAGGGATGGGACCCATGCCGCTGCAGAGACAACGCTAGATCTTTAACCTACTGTGCCACTGCGGGAACTCTTTTTTTTCTTGGTTTTAGGGCCGCACCCTTGGCATATGGAGGTTCCCAGGCTAGGGGTTGAATCAGAGCTGTAGCTGCCAGCCTGCACCACAGCCTCAGCAATGCCAGATCTGAGCTGCATCAGCGACCTATACCACAGGTCAGGGCAACGTCAGATCCTTAACTCACTGGGCAAGGCCCAGGGATCAAACCTGCGTCCCCGTGGATACTAGTCAGATTCGTTTTCGCTGAGCCACAACAGGAACTCCCCCTGTCCCACCCCGCTTTTTTTAAGCTTAACTTATGTTGCCACTTAAAAATTGTATGTATTTGCTAGCTGTGCGCCTGGCATGTGGAAGTTCTGGGCCAGAGATCAAACCCACACCACAGCAGTAACCAGAGTCACAAAACTGGTCCTGCTGAGCCACCAGGGAACTCCTAGAGGGTGCTTCTTAACCAGCGCTTTTCAACTTTATTGTGCAAAATAATCCCCTGGGAAGCTGGTTCGAATGTGGAATTGGATCCAGCAGGTTTGGCGTTGGGCCCTGGATTCTGCAATTCTAGTCTGCTCTCAGGTGCTGCTGATGCTGCCGGTCCCTGAGCCAGATTTGAGTAGCAGAGATCTAGAAAGTATTCGTGTTGGCCTTGTAAAGGCTCCTGGAACAGTGGAGGCAGGGAATGGGGTGTCCCCTTCCCTCAGTAATCCCCTCCGCAGGTCCTGGGTTGGACCCCGCTGCCTGGCACACCATCCTCACCAGCCTGGCTGGCCAGGCGTCTCCACCAGGCCCTGCAGGATGCCCTTGGTTGCCTGCCCCAGCATTTGCACCTGCCAGTTGGCTGGCAGGTGATGGGGCCCATGGTGACAGCTTAGCCAGGGTTCCTGTCCAGAAACGTCTTGAGCTCAGCCAAGGTAAATGCTGCCCCGCTGTCAGCAATGAAGCGCCTGGCGGGCTCCGGGCTTGAATAATTGAGAGAGAAGAGACACTGTAACAGCAGGCGTCTGAGCTGGAGCTGCGGATGGTTTTGAGCAGGCAGCCTCCCCAATCAAACCTTGCCTGGAAAGGTCCACAGCCTCATCCTAAGAGCTCCCATTTTCAAACACCTACTGTGGCCCAGGCTCTAAGCTAAGAGCTTTATATTGATATGTTTTGTCTCATCCTTTTAAGAACTCTGCAGAAAGGTTACTGATGAGGGAACTGATGCCCAGAGAGGAAAGGAATGTTTGGCACCAACTGTTCTGTAGTGGAGCTAGTGTTTGAACTTGGGTCTGCTAACGCCACAGCCCCTGCCCTTGACCCCAGAGCAGTGGTTTCCCTGAGGGCTCCCGGAGGTGTCCACGAGCCACTGGGGGATGGAAGATGTGGAGAAGGGAGTGACACAGCAGCCTGGGCTCCAGGTCCTTCTCTCTCCTCCCCCGAGAGTGGCCTTACTTTATTGCGATTTATGTATTGAGCTTCCATGGAAGATTAATTGGGAGAAAGGATTTCATGGCCCAAAGTGTTTGAAATCGCATCACGCTGCCTCCCAAAAGGAATGTGGCTTATTGACTGGGGCTTCTCGAAAGCATGTCAAGGAAACACCGTTCCCTTTGGCAGACTTGCTCATGCCTAGGCTCCCCAACCCTCTGTAATGGCAGGTCCCCCCCTCACAGCTTCTAGCCTCTAATTCATGGTGCCCGGAGGGGGCTGCCCTCTGGGTTAACAGGACTGCTCCACAGACAGCAGATCAGATACGGTGATGGCTGTGAAATGGGTGAATTTCTCAAGGAAGTTCACTGCCAGGCATGCCTCTAAATCCTTGTTAAGAGACATTATATGGAAGTTCGTTAGACACTGAAGTTATGTCGTGAAGAAGGCTCCGGGTTGACTGGCCTGAAGAGGACACTTAGGCCCTTGTATTAATTAGGACCCAGATTCAGCTGTTGTAAAACCTGCCCAACTGACAAGGCACTTAGACACGAAAGGGATTTATTCTTCTCTGATAGGTAAGCGGGGGGTTGGTATAAATGTCTCTCAGCTTTCCTCTACAAAATGTGCCTTGTGTATGATGATCCCGAAAGCCTGTTTCAGGAGTTCCCATCATGGCTCAGCGGTAACAAACCTAACTAGGATCTATGAGGACGCAGGTTTGATCCCTGGCCTCGCTCAGTGGGTTAAGGATCTGGCAATTGCTGTGGCTGTGGTGTAGGCAGGCATTCACCCCCTAGCCAAGGAAGTTTCCTAAGCTGTGGGTGTGGCCCTCAAAAGACAAAATGGCTGTTTCAGCTCCTACCATCACATCTGCATCCCAGCCTGTGGGACCTGGTCAAAGTGAGCCCCTGCCCCACCCAGTTTCTATTGAGGGCAGTCATTCTGCTCCTCTTCCGTCGGGCAGACACAGTCATGTAGCCACAACCTAGCTGTAAGGAGGGCCGTGAAACAGTCTAGCTGGGTGTCCATGTGCTTGACGAAAGCTGGGAGATTCTGCTACTAAAAGAAGAAGGAAGGAGTTCCTGTTGTGGCTCAGTGGTTAATGAATCTGACTAGGAACCATGAATTTGCGGGTTCGATCCCTGGCCTTGCTCAGGATCCAGCGTTGCTGTGGCGTAGGCTGGTGGCTACAGCTCCGATTCAATCCCTAGCCTGGGAACCTCCATATGCCACGGAAGCGGCCCAAGAAATGGCAAAAAGACAATCAATCAATCAATCAATAAAAGAAGAGGGAAGAATGGTTTTTGGGAGTTAAGTTATTGGTCTCTGCCACAAGGGGACTTCCACAATCAAAACTGTGGGTGCTGGAGTTCCCGCTGTGGCGCAGTGGGTTAAGAATCCGACTGCAGTGGCTGAGGTTGCTGTGAAGGTGCGGGTTTGATCCCCAGCATCATGGGTTAAAGGATCTGGCATTGTCGCAATTGCAGTGTGGGTCGCAGCTTATGGCTTGGGTTTAATCCCTGGTCTGGGGAACTTCCATATGCTGTAGGTGTGGCCATTAAAAAAGAAAACCAAAAAACTGTGGGTGCTGGTGGCAGCAGGATCAGGAATCTGCAGGGGCAGATGGGCAGCACCCCCAAAGTTGATGAATTCCAAGCCACTTGACTCTTTTCCCCTGTGTTCAGTCAAGAAGCCAGCGGTGACTGACTTTGCAGAAGAAAAAACATGGCGGCCAGGGTGTTGCCAGGGAAATTTCTCCCAGAAATTTGGTTCCTCACTTCTCTCTTCTCAGGCAGATTCTCGCCGTCTGTGCTGATGAAGGACTGTCTGGGGTATCCCTGGAAGTCCTTCCCCTGATCATGCCATGAGCAAGACTGTTCTCATTAGGGCTCTTTTGGTTCCAAGGAGCCATTCGAGCTGCTCAGGAGAAAGGTTTATACAAAGTGTGCAGAGACCTGTCACAGGAGCCAAGGGCTAGAGAGGAAGGACAGCCTGACCTCAGGGACCTTGGGACCCGGGAAGCTGTTAGGAACCAGGGCTGCTTTCTCTGGGTTTTAAGGCCCTCCTTAATTCTGTCTCTTTTTTACTTACCCAGCCTATGTTTCTTTTTCTCTTTTTTTTCTCTTTCGTCTTTTCAGGGCCGCATCTGGGGCATATGGAAGTTTCCAGGCTAGGGGTCACATGGGAGCTGCAGCTGCCAGCCTATGCCACAGCCACAGCAAGGCGGGATCTGAGCTGCATCTGTGACCTACACCACAGCTCACGGCGACGCTGGATCCTTAACCCACTGAGCGAGGCCAGGGATCGAACCTGCGTCCTCATGGATGCTAGTTGGATTCGTTACTGCTGAGCCACGATGTGAACTCCCCAGCATATATTTCTTGAAGCGAGATGCCTATGAGGGCGGGCGTCCTTCTCCTTTCAGTGAACCACTTAGGACAATGCCCCGATGACACCAGAGGGTCCTTGTTCCACACAGGCTGCCCTGCTGGACTCTCAGTCACGTGATCAAGTACACATCCCCTGTGTCTGAGCAGGTGGAGGCAGGGTTTCCCTTCCTGGGGCTGCAGGCACCTCCCTTGTTATTCACTTCCTCAGAGACGAGCCTGCGGAATCAGGAGACGCCCCCCGATTCCTCTTGCCTTCTTCCTTCCCCCTCTCCTTCCTGCCTCCTTTGACGGAGAACTATTTCACTTTTTAAAAAAATTTTTTTAAATTCATTTTATTTTATTTTTTTAGGGCCATATCTGAGGCACAGGGAAGTTCCCAGGCTAGGGGTCGAATTGGAGCTGCAGCTACCAGCCTACACCACAGCCACAGCAAGGCGGGATCCGAGCCGAGTCTGCCACCTACACCACAGCTCACGGCACTGCTGGACCCTTAACCCACTGAGTGAGGCCAGGGATGGAACCCATATCCTCATGGATACTAGTCAGGTTCTTTACTACTGAACCACAGCAGGAACTCCCACAAGTGGCTTTTTTTATTTGGCCTCCCTTGTGGCATGTGGAATTTCCTGGGCCCGGGATCAAACCTGTGCCACAGAGGTAATCAGAGCCTCAGCAGGGACAACTCCAGATCTTTAATCCACTGAGCCACCAGGGAAGTGGCTTTTGTGTCACCTGCCATCAGTGATGGGGAGGATGCCGTCCTTGTTGGTGTCACACTGTCCATTTTCAGCACAGCCTCTGCCACCATCAGCTGTGGGATCCTGGTGGTTGAACTCATTCAGCAAGCAGATCCCCGGCACCTCGCTGGTGCCAGGTGCCAGCCCTGTGCTAGGGGTGAGGACATGAACTGAACACGACCCCTGAGCTCTGTGTGCTAGAAAGGATCCACTCTGGTTCTTCTTCTTCTTCTTCTTTTTTGTCTTTTAGGGCTGCACAGCAGCATATGGAAGTTTCCAGGCTAGGAGTCAAATCAGACCTACAGCTGCCAGCCTACAGCACAGCCACGGCAACCCCAGATCCTTAACCCACTGCGCAAGGTCTGGAATTGAACCCGCGTCCTCCTGAATATTAGTTGGGTTTGTTAACCACTGAGCCACGACTAGAACTCCCAGTCTGGTTCTTCTGATAGGAGAAATTTTAACTGGTGATTGGTGAGCAGTCCGAGCAGACCGCTTTTCAGTGGGGCAGTCACTTAAAGACCTGAGAAACAGCGGACGGAAGCAAAGCATCGCCTTTGAGTGAGACTGACCTGGTTTCAGATGGTTATATGGGCTTCGGTTTCCTCACTTATAAAATGGGACTAATTTTAGTGCTCACCTCCCAGGGTTGTCACGCACAACTGCCGCAGCTCTGCAAATGCCAGCTTCCCTTCCCTTTGCTCTCATTTTCCCAGGCACCGCACTGCACCGCACCCCAACCCCCGAGGACGTCATTCTCAGCTCTGCCCAGGAGTGACCCCAGCTCCAAGTTGTCCCCTTCTCCCTGGGCTGTGGTTTGGCCTCACCCATCACCATGGAGCCTCCCCAGGCTGGTGCTGGGAATAGATACCGCTCCCAGCCTGAATAATCAGTCACCCCATGCTGGGGGGTGGGGCTGGGGCTGTCTGCTGGGGCCTTTTAGGAACTTGTGGAAGATTCTGCATGGCGATGACCCCTGAGGCAGTCCTTCCCCTGGCAGGTCAGTTGCTCTTGGCACTTTTTTTTTTTTGCTTTTTAGGGCCCCAAGTGCAGCATATGGAAGTTCCCAGGCTAGGGGTGGAATCAGAGCTGCAGCTGCTGGTCCACACTACAGCCGTGGCAACTCAGGATGCTGACCTGCAGCAACACTGGATCCTTAACCCACTGAGCGAGGCCAGGGATCGAACCCACTTCCTCATGGATACTAGTTGGGTTCTTTTCCACTAAGCCACAACTGAAACTCTGCTCTTGGCACTTTTGAGGCCTGAAGCAGAGCCTCAGTTTCGCCCACCTGGTCTGAGCAGGGGATCCATGGGCACGGAGGCCTGCGCTCTCCAAGGGATCTGCTGACACGTTGGAAAGAATATCTACCTGGAGTCAGAAGCAGCAGCTCCTTTAGATTCTGACTCTCTTGGAGTCAGCACAGGAGAAGACTTTTTTTCCCATTAAGAGGTAGCCTTGGAGTTCTTGTTATGGTGCCTCGGATTAAGAACCTGACTAGTATCCACGAGGACACAGGTTCCATCCCTGGCCTCCCTCAGTGGGTTAAGGATCTGGCATTGCCACAAGCTGCAGTGTAGATTGCACATGTGGCTCGGATCTGGCGTTGCCATGGCTGTGGTGTAGGCCGGCAGCTGTAGGGTCGATTCAGCCCTTAGCCTGGGCACTTCCATATGCCAAGGGTGCAGCCCTGGGAAAAAAAAAAAAAAAAAAGGTAGCCTTGAAGGGCTCCTTGGGAACTCCAAGAATGAGACAGTTCTAAGGATTCCCCTAAGAGCACGCAGCCTGGCTCCTCAGCAGACCAGCACCAGCTGGGGTAGGGGACTCTTTGCCCTTCAGGGACAAAGGACTTGGGAGCAACAGGCTGCTGAGACGTGTCCCCAGTCCCCCCACCCTTTGTCTCTTAGATGAGGCAGCAAAAGATGTGCCAGCGTCTGTGTGGGCATCTGGAGAGCGTGGCCCCCTTTCCAGCACTTGGAGGTTTGGTGAACGCTCTCACCAGGCGAGTCCCAGCAAGCAGATGATGGAAACCGGACCCTTTTCCAAGCCTCCAAGCGGCTCTTGTAAACACAGGCCTCTCAGGATGTTAGATGGGGGCTGTGCTGACTCACACGGCACCTGACAGCACCTGTTCCCCATTAGCTGCCGTGCTGCGTTGTTCGGTTGTCCCATCCCGGTCACTAGAATGCATGGCGGTAGCAGTCAAACAGACAAAGGATGAGCAGGCCTTTCACAAACTATGCTTTGAATGTCAGGCTTTGAAACTCTGATCATCCATTTTTTAACGTAAACTCTAGGAGTCCCCTGGTGGCCTAGAGGTTAAGGATTGGGCTTGTTACTGCTGTTCAATTCCTGGCCCAGGAACTTCCTCATGCCACAGGCATGGCCCCAAACAAAAACAAAACAAACAACTCCATTCCCTCCAATTGAGCGCACCCTCGGGTGCTTAAACACCGTAGGTAGGAGTTACTGTGGTGGCTCAGCAGAAGCAAATCTGACTGGTATCCAGGAGGATTCAGGTTCTATCCCTGGCCTCGCTCCGTGGGTTAAGGATCTGGCATTGCTCTGGCTGTGGGGTAGGCCAGCAGCTATAGCTCTGATTCCCTAGCCTGGGAATCTCCATGTGCCTTGGGTGCAGCCCTAAAAAGCCAAAAAAAAAAAAAAAAAACAAGAGAGAGAGAGAGAGAGAGAAAAGAATCTGAAAAAGAATGATTGTGTAGATACATATAATAATCACTTTGTTATATAGCAGAAATTATCACAACCTTGCAAATCAACTGTACTTCAATAAAACTTTTAAAAAAACGGAAAAAAAAATAAAGAGGGAGGCATGACTATGGGTTAGGCAATGTCAAGAGTTTGCCCCACAGGTGCTTATAGATCATGGTAAGGACCATGGCCTTCCATCTGAAATGCAGCTAGAAAGCCACAGAATGTTCTAAGCCTGGAGTTCCCATCGTGGCTCAGTTGTTAACGAATCCGACTAGGAACTATGAGGTTGCGGGTTCGATCCCTGGCCTTGCTCAGTGGGTTAAGGATCTGGTATTGCCGTGAGCTGTGGTGCAGGTTGCAGACGCGGATCGGATCCCATGTTGCTGTGGTTGTGGTGTAGGCTGGCAGCTATAGCTCCGATTGGACCCCTAGCCTGGGAACCTCCATATGCCGCGGGAGCGGCCGTAGAAAAGGCAAAAAGACAAAAAGAAAAAAGAATGTTCCAAGCCAGGCGGCGATATGGAAAGAGGAGACAAGACAGGTGGCCCCACTTGAGCCACAGCGTCTCCCACCTGTGGACATCTGTATTAGCTTCCTAGGGCTGCCATGACAAAACACCACACACTTGGAGGTTTAGAACAATAGAAACTCATCCTCTGGCAGCTTTGGAGGCCAGACGCCTGAAGCAAGGCCACCTCCCCCTGAAGGCTAGGGAAGAATCCGGCCTCGCCTAGTTCTGGTTTCTGGTGGCCCCTGGCAAATCCTGATGTTTCTGTCTGTTTTTTTTTTCTTTCTTTTTCTTTTTACAGCTCCACCTGTGACATATATATGGAAGTTCCCAGGCGAGGGGTTGAATTGGAGCTGCAGCTGCCAGCCTATGCCCCAGCCACTGCAAGGGTGGATCTGAGCCGAATGTGCAACCTACACTGCAATTTGCGTCAATGCCGGATCCCTAACCCACTGAGTGAGGCCAGAGATTGAATCCTCACAGACATTATGTCGGGGTCTTAAGCCATTAAGCCACAACGGGAACTCCTCCCCCGACTGGTGTTTCTTGGTTTGTAAACTGCATCACTCCAGTCTCTGCCTCTGTTGTCACCTGGCCTTCTTCCCCACGCCCCTTCTGCATCTCTGTTCTAAATCTCCCCTCCTTTCTTTTATAAGAACACCTGTCATTGGATTTAGGGCCCACCGCCATCCAGTATGACCTCACCTTCCCTTGAGTACATGAGCAAAGACTCTATTTCCTTATAAGGTCACATTCAAGGGCCGGGGATGGGGTGAGGGTGGGAGTTAGGACTTGCACCCAGCTTAATGCAGGGCACGATGAAATCTCCTGTGCTGTCGAAAGGACCGCAGTGCCACCTACACGTTGCTTTGGGCCACTTATGACCCCCTCCCTCACAGATCATAAAAAGACAGCCCAGGAATTAAGGAGGCAGGTTTACTTCCAAAATTCTGATTGTACTAGGCACCAGTCCCTCTTCCCCCTATAAAAGGGCAAAAGGAAGGTTCTGGGCTCCCTGCACAGGCCTTGGCTTCTCCTCAGCAAACACTTGAGCATCAAGGATTCCAGGACCTTGAGCCATGGGTGCAGAGGTGACCTTGCCCGCCCCTGGGTATTGTGGGCTCAGAGTGTGGGGTGGAGTGGGGAGGGCAGTGGGTATTTAAATGATGGGCTGAATAGCATCTGAACTTTGTTTCTTTTCTTTGGGCAAAATTTTAGGTTAGCTGATGCCTTTTAATAAAGGACTTCTTGAAGTTCCCACTGGGGCACAAGGGGAACAACGGTGCCTTGGCAGTGCCAGGATGCAGGTTCGATCCCTGGCCTGGCACAGTGGGTTAAAGGATCTGGCATAGGTCACACCTGTGGCTTGGATTGGATCTGATCCCTGGCCCGAGGACTCCATATACCATGGGGTGGCCACAAAAAGGAAAAAAAACAAAAAAAACAAAAAACAACACTTTTGGAAGTTCCCTTGTAGTGCAGCAGGTTAAGGATCTGGCATTGTCACTGCAGCAGCCCATGTAGCTGCTGTGGCGGGGGTTTGAGCCCTGGCCCAGGTATTTCCACCTGCTGTGGGTTGAGATCCAAAAAAATTAAAAATGAAAAAAATGAGTTCCCATTGTAGCTTAGCAGTAACAAATCTGATTAGCATCTATGAGGACAAGGGGCTCGATCCTTGGCCTTGCTCAGTGGGTTAATGATCCAGGGTTGCCGTGAGCTGTGGTGTAGGGTGCAGACATGGCTCAGATCTGGCGTTGCTGTGGCTGTGGTGTAGGCCGGTAGCTGCAGCTCCGATTCGACCCCTAGCTTGGGAACGTCCATATGCCGTGGGTACAGCCCTAAAAAGACCAAAAAAATTAAAAAAAAATAAAAAATAAAAAAAATAAAAAGTGACGCTTAAGCCAAGCATTGGAGAAGTAGGAAACTGCCAGGGGGAGAAGGCAAGGCCATTCCAGGCAGGAGGATCTGCCTGTGCAGAGGCGTGAGTGAGCACTGGTGAAGGGCGTGGCAGTGGCCAGCGGGGGCGGGGGGGTCCATTCTGGTGGGTGGTACACAAGGGTGCATAGTCCAAGGAGAGCGGGAGACGGGGGCGAAGCTAGAAAAGAGGTGGGACTGGCTCATAGGGAGGCTTCCTGTGTGAGGCAGAGGTTTGGGTTTGGGGAGCCCCAGATGGCTTGTGAGCCGAGGGCTGTGGCCTCCTGTGTGTTTTAGATTTGTTCAGATTCCCTCATCTGTGCTAACAGTGCAGGGAGGGGCGGGTGGGCTAGAGGCTGGAGGGGAAGAACCAGGCAGTGGCCGTGGACCATCTACCCCCTCCACCCCGGTTTCTTCGGCTCATCTTCCCCTAGCCCTGCCCCGACCCCAGGTCCCCAGAGTGTGTCACCTGTCAGAAGAGCAGAGTCTGCCTCCGGGCGGATGGAGAGTGCAAGCATCCTTCAGCCCTGCTCATGCTGGGCGCAGGGCAAGGGCTTGGCTGGGCAGCTGGCAGCTTGGCAGGAAGAACACGGTCAGCTCTGCTGTGTCTGCAGCCACTGCCTCGAGCCACAGCCTGATTAATGACCCGCAGTGCCCAGGGCTCTGCACGGGTCAACAACCGCATTTCTGTGGCAGCGGCCAAGTGGACCTGCCCGCCTGGCCTCCTGCCCTCCGACGGCTGGCGCTCCCGGATGGGCTGAAGTGCTATGACCTCTTCCCCAGGCTCTCCCACTCTTTCTGCTATTTCCCAGCCTCCTTGAAGTCCTGCTCCTAAAGGCGCCTATGCAGGCGAGGCTTTACAGACAGGTGCTGGCTTGTTCTTTATTTTGTCTCCATTGGGCACATAGTAGAGCTTAAAAATACTTCCTTCCTACGGTACAGTGTAGGGAACTATATCCAATCTCTTGGGATAGAACATGATGGAGGATTGTATGAGAATGTATGTATATGTGTGACCGTGTGACTGTGCTGTACAGCAAAGATTGGCACAACACTGTAAAGCAACTATACTCTAATAAAAAAAAAAAATGAGTTCCCCTTGTGGCTCAGCAGGTTAAGAACCCAGCTGGTGTCTATGAGGATGCAGGTGTGATCCCTGGCCTCGCTCAGTGGGTGCAAGGATCTGAGCTGTGGTGCTGGTTGCCAACGCAGCTTGGATCTGGTGTTGCTGTGGCTGTGACATTGGCTGGTGGCTGCAGCTCCGATTCGACCCCTAGCCTGGGAACCTCCATATGCCACAGGTGCGGCCCTAAAAAGAGAAAACAAAACAAACAAACAAACAAAAACGTGTCTTGAAGGAATCGTTGCCGCTTCTCTCCCCTTTCTCAACTTCTTGTGACAAGTATGGGCCCTGTCTATCCTTCTGCTTGAGAGTCTGTGTCTGTTTATTCTGTTTGCATTATTCCCACCTCCTCCATCAGACTAGCAATGCCCCGCAATCAAAGGTCTGCCTCCAACTTTAGGCTTCTGAGATCCATTTTTTTTTCTTTTCCCCTAAACTGGGCACTCCCCAGGGAAGGGGGCTACGTCTCCCCCTCAGTCTGGGAGCTCCCTGATGACAAGGGCTCTGGGGCTGCCCGACCTTTCTCCCTCGTGTCCCAAGTTGAGCTCTGCCTTGCGTGTGCTCTGCAGGGACTCAAGGGCTGTAGGAGAAGCCTCCTGGCCGGTCTGGGAATGGCAGGGCTGAGCAGGGAAACAACACGTATGGAGTTAGCTGGGGTCAGGGCTCTTGGGGGCATGGCTAGGGGCCAGGTACTGAGTTGTCTGGGACCCAGGGGAGCCAAGGGACTCCCAGGCCAGAACCAGCTCTCGGGGCCACTGTCCAGCACCCTGGGAGGAACATGAGTTTTTGGTTTGTTTTTTAGGGCTGCACCCATGGCATATGGAGGTTCCCAGGCTAGGGGTGGAATCGGAGCTATAGCTGCCCGCCGCAGCCACAGCCACAGCAACGCGGGATCTGAGCCGTGTCTGCATCCTACACTACAGCTCACGGCAATGCCGGATTCTCAACCCACTGAGTGAGGCCAGGGATCGAACCCATATCCTGATGGATACTAGTCGGGTTCATTTCCACTGTGCCACAATGGGAACTCCTGGAACATGAATTCTTTTTTTTTTTTTTTTTTTTCGCTTTTTTTTAGGGCCACACCCAAGGCATATGGAGGTTTCCAGTCTAGAGGTCTAATTGCAGCTGCATCTACTGGCCTACACCAGAGCCACAGCAACTCGGGATCCGAGCCGCATCTGCGACCTACACCACAGCTCATGGCAACGCCGGATCCTTAACCCACTGAGCAAGGCCAGGGATCGAACCCACAACCTCATGGTTCCTAGTTGAATTCATTAACCACTGCGCCACGACGAGAATTCCAGAACATGAATTCTTGTATCCAGACCCCTGGGTGGGGGAGGTGCAGAGGGTGGTTCCTGTCCTGGCGATTCCTCATGCCTCCCATGGGCTCTGTCTTGGGTAACAACAGGAGGACAACCACAGCTACTATGTGTCTCATCTATACGGTCCCAGCGAGCCCCGCAGCCAGGACCTGTGGGTGGACGTGGCCAAGGCCAACCAGAGCCAAGTGAAAGTTCACAGGATCCTCTCCAACACCCACCGGCAGGCTTCAGTGAGTGCCCCGTCCCTGCCCACCCCGCCTGGTCAGCGAGCATGGCTGCAGCCTGAGGTCTGTGGTCTGGGAAGTGTCTTCTAGGAGATCCTGGGGGCCTTGATCAGAGTTGGGCTGCGCACCTCTCGTCCTGGGGGCCTGCCCTGGGCATACCTGCCCTGCCCCCCCGACCCAGGCAGGCATGGGGCAGTGTGGGTGCGGGTTGGCCCATGCTGACTCTCTCCCATCGCCCGCAGAGAGTGGTCCTGTCTTTTGATTTCCCTTTCTACGGGCATCCTCTGCGGCAGATCACCATAGCAACCGGAGGTAAGGCTTTGTCTGTGGGGGGTGGGAGAGGGCTTGGAGATTGCAGCCAGAACTCAGGACCTCTCTGGGGAGGTTCGCTGGAGACAAGGTTTGGCAGATGGAGTGGGGACAGTCCCACATCTGGCTCTCTTGGGGACCCCACTCTTGGGATGGAGGTCATGAGTGTTTCAGATCACCTCCCTCGCATCAACTGACTCTGCGTGTGTGTGTGTGTGTGTGTGTGTGTGTGTCTTTCTCTCCCTCTGGGTCAGCGCAGGCCAGTGTGGGCAGTCCCTGTGGCCTCTGTGTTTCTGAGTCTGTGGATGAGAGAGAGGAGGCTGTGCTGAGAGCCTGCATCCCGGGACCAGGCTCCCCGTTGATATGAGGCGTCCGTCTTTGATTCCCGTGCACGTTCCAAGGAGCGGAGAGAGGTGGGAGGGCCAGGGAGGAGATCCTCCACTGGTCTGAGGCCCTTTTGCTCCAACACACGCCAGACCCATGCCCGTGATGTGGGGCTGGGGGGCCGAGGTCCAAGACTCGCTTCCAGCTCCGTCTACGCTGCGCCCTCCTGCATGAGGAAGCAACCCCTCTGGGCCCTATCTGATGATTCATCTGCACGTCTTTCCACCCCAGGCTTCATCTTCATGGGTGATGTGATCCATCGGATGCTCACGGCTACTCAGTATGTGGCCCCTCTGATGGCCAACTTCAACCCCGGCTACTCCGACAACTCCACAGTTGCTTACTTTGACAACGGTGAGGTCAGATCTCAGAGTTTAAGTCACCCACCTCCAGGGATCCCTCGGTCCAGCCCTTTTAGAGGAGCCCAAGGCCCACAGAGGGCAAGGGACTTGCTCATAGTCACACAGCAAGGCAGCCGCCCCACCATTCTCGGTTTATTTTCCTCATCTGTAAGATGGTGACAAAAATGCCCGCTACCTGGCAGGATCTGATGAGATAATGAAATGAAAGCTCTTGGCTGGTGTTTCTGCTGTGGCGCAACAGGATAGGCAGCGTCTCTGCAGCTCCAGGACGGCGTAGGTTCCATCCCCAGCCTGGCATGGTGGGTTAAAGGATCCAGCATTGCTGCACCTGCAGTGTAGGTCGCAACTGTGGCTCAGATCCGATCCCTGGCCTAGGAACTTCATATGCCATGGGACAGCCAAAAAAGGGAAAACAAAACCAAAAACAAAAACCAAAACCAAAACCAAAAAAAAAAAGCTCTCTTGGCTCTTAATAGAGGTGAAATAAATATTAGAGACCTATTATGGTTTCTTTTTTCTTTTTCTTTTCTTTTTCTTTTTTTTTTTTTTTTTTGTCTTTTGTCTTTTTAGGGCCACACCCACAGCACATGGAGGTTCCCAGGCTAAGAGTCGAATCGGAGCTGTAGCCGCCGGCCTACGCCAGAGCCACAGCAACACCACATCTGAGCCGTGTCTTTGACCTACACCACAGCTCACAGCAATGCCGGATCCTTAACCCACTGAGCAAGGGCAGGGATTGAACCCACAACCTCACGCTTCCTAGTCGGATTCGTTAACCACTGCGCCACGACAGGAACTCCCTATTATTGTTTCTGCTTTCACCAGGTTGTCCCTTGAGCACCTACCTTTCACCCCAGGAGGACAGGCAGTTCTCCTGTTTCGCCTCCTTTTCATCCCAAGGGGTCAGGTTAGACAAGAAGGAAGAGGTGTGCTTAGGGGGAGCTAGTCAGTCCCAAACAGAACCTGGGTGGGTGGGAGCAGGAGGCTGAAGCAGGGTCTTCTGGTTCCTCTTCAGCTTGGAAGCCAGACTGTTTGTGGGCTGCCCAGCTCCTGCCTCCTGTCTCACTTGCCAGCTGCCCCCATGGTCCCTAAGGAAGCCCACCTGTGGTCCATGCACGCTAGCCACCTTTCCCGCTGGACTTTGTCCCCTGCACTGCCGCCCTGTCCAGCCAGGTCTCTGCTCTCCTCACCAGGGACAGTCTTTGTGGTTCAGTGGGACCACGTCTACCTCCAGGGCCGGGAGGACAGGGGCAGCTTCACCTTCCAGGCAGCTCTGCACCAAGACGGCCGCATTGTCTTCGGCTACAGAGAGGTGAGTGGGTGCAGCTGCAGAGACAGCTGGGTCTTGGAGCCTTTTTTCCATTCAGCAAATATCTGGAGAAGAACCTCCCATGGGCCAGATATCGGGTGTCGTGCTGGGGACACAGCAGTTAGAAAGATGGCTGCAGGCCCTACCCTTGTGGCGCGTCTGACTGGCAGGGGGGTGGTTAGATAGTACTTGTGGGGACAAGTATAGAATTGCCACTGTGACAGGTACTTCTGAAAAGGAATGTCAGAGAGCCTTTCATGGGGTTCTTTACCAGGACAGAAGTCAGGGGAGGCTTTCCCAAGGAAAAGAGTTGAAATCTGCAGCGTGGGTAAGAGTTAAGGAAGCGAAGAGGAGAGTGAAGTGTGTTCCAGGAGCCAGAAGAGCACATGCAAAGGCACTGTGGCAGGACAGAACGTGGCTGGTACAGAGCACTGAAGGAAGGCAGCCTGGCTGGAGGGGAGAGAGTGAGGGCGAGACAGGGCAGGGGCACGACTGGATTTGCCTTTGAAAAGGCCACTCTGGGAGTTCCTGATCGTGGCTCAGCAGTTAACAAACCCAACTAGTATCCATGTGGATGCGGTTCGATCCCTGGCCTTTCTCAGTGGGTTAGGGATCCGGCGTTGCTGTGAACTGTGATGTAGGTTGCAGATGTGGTTCTGATCCCGCATTGCTGTGGCTGTGGTGTGGGCCAGCAGCTGTAGCTTTGATTCGACCCCTAGCCTGGGAACCTCCATATGCCGCAGGTGTGGCCCTAAAAAGACAAGAAAAAGAAAAAAAGAAAGAAAGAAAGAAAAGGCCACTCTGGCTTCAAAAGGGAGAATGGGAGTTGGGGCTCTGAGGGAATTCTGGGAGGTGATGTAGGGGGCGGTGCAAGCTTGGAATAGGGTGGGGGCGGCTATTAGCAATTATCAGGCTGATTCACAGGACTGGAGATGAAGTAGAAGGAGGAGGGTGGGGGGAAGAGAAATGAAGGAAATTTGGGGAAGGGGAGAGGAGAGGGAGGGGGGAGGGAAGGGGGAAGGGGAGGGGGGAGGTGGCTCCTAGTCCTCTGTCTTGCTTGGAGATCTTTACAAAGATGGAGAAAAGCAAAAGGAAGTGTTTGGAGTTGGTGTGGGGAAGACTTGGAGTTTGGAGTGGCCCCATTGGCTTTATTTTGTTTTGGTTTTGCTTTTTAGGGCCACACCTGTGGCATATGGAATTCCCAGGCTAGGGCTGGAATTGGAGCTGCAGCTGCCGGCCTACACCACAGCCACAGCAACGGCAGGATCTGAGCCACATCTGTGACCTACACCACAGCAACGCTGGATCCTTAACCCGCTGAGCGAGGCCAGGGATTGAACCCGCATCCTCATGGATACTAGTCGGGTTTGTTACCACTGATCCACAAGGGGAACTCCCCCCACTGGGTGTGAGATGTCCTTGAGTCCTCTAAGAGGCAACCAGGAGCAGGCAGATGGGTCTGGTGCTCAGAGGGGACGTCTGGGCTGGTCCAAGTGCGTTTGGGGGTAGACGAGCCTCTTCTCCTCCCTCCCCCCGCTGCAGATCCCTATGTCTGTTCTGGAAATCAGCTCATCCCAGCACCCCGTCAAAGCAGGCCTGTCAGATGCCTTCATGATTCTCAATCCATCCCCGGACGTCCCAGGTGAGTCCCCAGGGACCCACGGAGATCCTTGGATGGGGTTGGACTCAGCTCTGATTGAGCTGGGCTGGGGATGGGGGGGCAATGGCGGCAGCAGTGGCAGGGAGCGCATGGATAGAGAGTTGGTTGGGAACTGGGGGAAGAAAAGGGGCAGAGGGCGTTAAAGCAGAGGAACTATTTTTCCCCAAAAAATCTCCAGTGGGAGGCACTGCTCGGCGGCGGAGGGGGATGGGAGCCAGGACTCCGCACTCTGTCCATTTAGAAAATCTCCAGGAGTTCCCGTCATGACGCAGCAGAAACGAATCCGACTAGGACCCATGAGATTGTGGGTTTGATCCCTAGCCTCGCTCAGGGAGTTAAGGATCCGGTGTTGCTGTGGCTGTGGTGTAGGTCGCAGCTGTAGCTCCCATTCGACCCCTAGCCTGGGAACCTCCATATGCCTTGGGTGTGGCCCTCAAAAAGACAAAAAAAAAAAAAAAAAAAAAAAAAAAAATCTCCAAAGACACCTCTCAGGATACAACCATAGTTGCCCCCCTCCCCAGATGATAAGAGGAGCCTCATGAGGGGTTTCAGAAGACAGGAAAATTTGGTTTCTCTCCTGTCCCTGATCCCCGTCCTCCAGTTCCCCTTCCTGGAGCCAACCAGGTTATTTCTAGAGCAACAAGCTCTCGTACATCATACGTATATGTAACACAAACAATGGCATAGGGTGTCCTTTCTTCTGCTCCTGAACAAAGTATATTCTGTCCGTCTTCTGTATCAGCACACATTTCATTCATTTTTTTTTTTTTCTTTTTAAGGCTGCACCTGCGGTATATGGAAGTTCCCAGGCTAGGGGTTGAATCTCATGGCAATGTCAAATCCTTAACCCACTGACCTGTGGAGGTTCCCAGGCTAGGGGTCGAATGGGAGCTACAGCTTCGACCTGCATCACAGCCACAGCAACACCGGATCCTTAACCCCATGAACGAGGCCAGGGATTGAACCCACAACTTCATGGTTACTAGTTGGATTCATTTCTGCTGCGCCAATGGGAACTCCCATTTCATTCTTTTTAATCGCTGTGCATGGATGTACCTTAATTCAACCAGTCCCCTGGGCATAGACTATTCACTTGTTTCAGCCTTACACGACAGCAAATAATACTGCAGTGAATATTCTCGCAAATAGTTACTTTCATGCCCCTGTGTGAGTATTTCCCTAAGGTCATTCCCACCCCTTCACCTGCCCCTCTACTGCCCCCCTCCCCTTGAATTCCCAATGCTCTAGCAAGGGGCTCAGAGTGCTCCCCTGACTCCATTGTTCCAGTCAGAACCTGCTGTAACTGGCTGGTTAATGCCTGCACTGAGCTATTTGTTAAAGAGTTTCAGTATCACCCTGATCATATTAGTTAGCTACTGCTGTGTAACAAATCATGCCAAACTTAGAGGCTTAAAACAACAAACAGTATTTCAGGGTTTCTATGGAATAGGAAATAATGCATGACTTAGCTGGGTCCTCTGGTTCAGAGTCTTTCACAGGCTGCCCTCATGGTGTCTGCCAGGGTTGCAGTCACCTCAATGATTGATGAGGGACAGATCCATTTCCAAGAGCTTTCACATGGTTGTGGCAAGATTCAGTTGCCCCCTCAGCTCCTGCCGTGTGGATCTCCCCACAGGACGGCTCAAGTCACCAGATCCAGATCCAGCCCACACTCAGGACAGGATTGCACAGGGTGCGAAGTTTTGTTTTTGTTTTGTTTCCTTTTGTTTTTGCTTTTTTTTTTTTTTTAGGGCCGCACCACGGCATATGGAGGTTCCCAAGCTGGCCTACAGCAACACAGGATTGCAAGCTGCATCTGCAACCTATACCACAACTCACTGTGACACTGGATGCTTAACCCACTGAGGGAGGCCAGGGATTGAACCTGTGTCCTCATGGATACTAGTCAGATTCATTTCTGCTGAGCTACAACAGAACTCCCTCTTCTGCTTTTTAAACCCAGGGGTCCATCATGGGACGTTCTCAATCTGACCCACTCCCCATTCCACCCAGAGGGGTGAAGCCTTTCCCCCTCAGTTCCCCAAATGCCTTGTATGCACAAGTCCAGGCTGTTTTGTAGGAAGGACCGTTCTTGGCATCTGTGCTCCTCTCCCCACGCATTACTGCACCCTGGAGGCAAAGTCTGTGCCTCCCTCACCCGGCTTTGTGCCCAATGGCGGAGTCTCAGGAAATGTGTGCTGGATCCAGCTGTTGAATGAGGGTGAATTAGAGGAAGTCAGATCCCCTGGGAGTGGCTGCATCTGAGGCTCCTCTGTGATTCTGGAATGAAAGGCTGTTTCAGAGCAAGCCAGGGAGAGGTGGGGAGGTGGGGCTCAGGGCTGAGGGGGAGGAAGCAGAGCCCACCTGAAATAACAGGAGGGCCGCTGCGCCTGTTCTGAACTGGGGGGGCACCCAAGGGTTCTGTCGCGGGAGCTGCTGCATTCGGTGACTCCAGGTACTGTTCACCAAGGTGCTGGGTCCCGTAGCCAAGCGAAACTCACGACGGGACCTCCAGCGAAACCCACTCCAGACCCCCAGTCACTGCCCAGCCTTGTCTCCCTGCCTCCATCCCCCATTCCTCTGGTCCCCGCCAGACAGATCTCATCATGTCCTTCTCTGGCTCCTTGTTGCCACAGCATCAATTCAAAGTCCTTAGTGTGGCATCTGGGCACAGCCTGCCTTTTTTTTTCTTCTAGTTTTTTTCTTTTTTAGCCTCCCCTCGGCATGTGGAGTTCTTAGACAGGGAACAGATCCGAGCCACAGTTCTGACCTATGCTGAAGCTACAGCAACGCCGGATCTTTTAACCCACTGTGCCGGGCTGAGGATCGAACCTGCATCCTGGCACTGCAGAGATGTAGCCAATCCCATTGCACCACAGTGGGAACTCCTTCTTCCGGTTTTATTGAGATAGAATCGACAAACAACACTATGTAAGTTTAAGGTGTACAGCATAATAATTTGATTTACATGCATCATGAAATAATTACAATAAGTTTAGTGAACATCTACCTCCTCATGGAGATGCAAAATGAAAGAACTAGAAAAAAATAGATTTTTTTTTTCCCTTGTGAGTAGACCTCCCAGGATTTACTCTCCTAACAACTTTCACATGTAACATACAACTGAGTTAGTTGTATTTCTTATGTACATTGCAGGCACAGCCCACCTTTGCAGCCTTGTCCCCAACCCCTCCTGTCACTCCCCAGCTCTGTCTGGGCAGCCCTGATCTGTGTGCCCTGTGTTCCCCAAACATGCCAGGGGCTCTCCGCATCTTTCTGACCCAGCTCCCTGTATGAAATGTCTCCCACTCCAGTCCTTTGACCACTTGGCAAAATCCTCTTCATTCATTGGTCCGACTCCGGGTTGCCTTCTCTTCGCCGCAGAATGCATGGCTTCCTCCTCCAACCCCATGACACTTTGTAAAGCAATTTAATATAGAGCTCATTGGACTTCCTGTGTGGCTCAGTGGGTTAAGTATCCAGTGTTGTCACTGTTGTGGCGCAGGTTCAATCCCTGGCCCGGGAACTTCCACATGCCGCAGGTGCGGCCAAAAATGAAAAAAAAAATATATATAGAATTCATGACACTGTCCTTCTCATCCATCTTTTCCCCAACAAACTGCGAGCTCCTTGGGGGCTCCTGATGGCTCCAGCGTTTAGCCCAGTGCCTGCAGCAGGGCAGGAGCTCAAAAAATGAGTAGCAGCTCAAGAGGGATTGCTGAAGGGGGAATGGGTGTAACAGAGACCCTGTCCTCTGTCTTATGGTGACCCTAGGTTAGAACAGGACCTGACATCTGAGTTTAGGGGTGAGTGCTTTGGTAATTGCATCTCTTTTTGTCAGAGATTTTTAGCTCGAGGGTGTAGGCAGAGACTTTAGAAAAATATTGAGGTGCACGTAGAGCATATTTACATGGACACATTTTTCTGGGTCCATAGCAGCAACCCAAGCCACTGCAGTGACAATGCTGCATCCTTAATCTGCTGCACCACAAGGGAACTCCTTCACTGGGTTTTAAAATGGGTGGCACTAAAGGTTCCTCGTGGCTCAATCCCAGGTTTTGCAACAACAACAAAAAATGGGCTACAACTTCTGTTTGGGGAATAATAGCTTTTATGTGGCTAAGAGATCAGATTCCTCCAGGTCTAATAGTCAACCCAGCAAGTAGGGGATTAGTTTGAATTAAACTGAGCTGCAAATAAACACTAAATTCCAAACAACCATGATAGAAGTTCAAGGAGAGCCCTCTGGTCTGCCGACCGTATTATCACCACGGATATTCCCATTGTCACAACGCACCTGTCCTGCAGAATGGGTGACGGCGCTGCCCTTGTACACAAGCTTGGCTCCTCCATGCCTGGGGCGCTGTGAGGAATGGAGTTTACTCCCCGCATCCGAGAACCCCTCAGCCACTGAACCCGCCTCCCCAGGCTCCAAACACTTTCCTCCCACCTCTGTCTGGGGGTGGAGGGAATTCTGTATAATTTCATTCCTGGGGTTGAGGGCAAAAAATCCTGAAAACAGCCAGGATTTCTCTTACTATTGTTTCCTTGCAGAAACTGCTCCACAGGCTTTGGCAAAAAAGGTCTGCAGAGCTTGCTTTGATGCAGAGAAAAGATTCGTGTCGGATTAGCAGTATCTGTTTGCAGAGGCATGTGCAAAACATAGGGGGTAGCTTACACACTCTTTATTTGACTGGAGGGGCCCCAGAAGTCAATATCATTTCCTCCATTCGTTTGTTTAAGAAACTCTTTCTTGGAGGTCCCGTTGTGGCTCAGCAGTTAAGGAACCCAACTAGGATCCATGAGGACGCAGGTTCGATCCCTGGCCTCGCTCAGTGGGCTGGGGATCCGGCGTTGCCGTGAGCTGTGGTGTAGATGCCAGGTTTGCATCCCGAGTTGTTCTAGCCGTGGGGTAGGCCAGCAGCTGTAGCTCCGTTTCAACCCTGGGAACTTGCATATGCCGCGGGTGTGGCCCTCAAAAGCAAAAAACAGTGTGTGTGGGTTTGATGCCTGGCCTCGATCAGTGGGTTAAGGCATTGCCACAAGCTGTGGCCATGCAGGTCACAGATGCGGCTTAGACCTGGCGTGGCTGTGGCTGTAGTGTAGGCCATCGGCTGCAGCTCTGATTCGACCCCTAGCCTGGGAAGATCTACATGCCTTGGGTATGGCCCTAAAACGATGGGGAGAGGAAAACAACGTCTTTGTTTCATGGGACAGTATGAAAGCGACTTGTGTGTAGCCAGCGTCAGCGCTGACAGAGATCTGAGTTAATGGCATCGGTTAATGAGAATTTCATCAGGAAGGGCTCCACACTGCCGCCTGCCCCTTGTCTGGCTCCAGAATGGCCTCGGAGGGCCCTAACCCTTGAGCTGTCTTCTCAGAACTTGCCTTTCCTTTCAAAGGCAGACTAGAGAACCCAAGTGTGGCAGAGGCCTGTGCTGTCCCCTTGTGCTGGGCTGCTGGGTGTGGAGTGGGGAGGCCGGAGAACTGGCCGCAGAGGCCTGAGAAGCCCCAGCTAAGGGTGGGGGGGTGGGGGGGTGTTGTCCCCAGTTCTGGCCCATTTTGTCTTCTCCCTGATCCTGATAAAGGATCCTTTACAGGAGTTCCCCGTGGCCTACTGGTTAAGGATCTGGTGTTGTCCCTGCTGTGGCTAAGGTCATTGCATGGGCTTGGGTTCGATCCCTGGCCGGGGAATTTCCGCATGCCGTGAGTGTGGCCAAAAAAAAAGATCCTTTAAGGCTCTCTCCCTTGTAGGTTCTATCCATCCTAGGGCCCTCCCCCGGACCCGTTTTCCCTTTTCTATTTCTCCCTCTACTCTGCTCCCTGAGCCTTGCTTCCGCTCCTCTCTCTGCCCTTTGCTACTTTTCTTCTGTGCTGAAGACCCTCCCGCCTCCCCGCCTGGGCTGAAAGCTTCTTGGGGTACAGGACTCTCATGGTGTTTATCTCCAGGGGACCTCTGCTGGGGCTCCACTCATCGTTATGAAATGAATAACCAGTTGAGCAAAGGACAACATGAATGAGTAAATGAAAACTTCCTGAACCACCACCACCATATATATATATATATTTTTTTTTTAAGTATTTTTTTCTTTTGTCTTTTTTTTTTTTTTTTTTTTTTTGGCCGCCCCATGGCATATGGAGTTCCAGGGCCAAGGATCACATCTAAGCCACAGTTGTGACTTATGCTGTAGCTGCAGCAGCACCAGCAGCGCTGGATCCTTAACCCGCCATGCTGGGCCAGGGATGGAACCCACGTCCCAGGGCTCCAGAGGTACCACTGATCCCTTGTGCCACAGCGGGAACTCCACCGTCTTTTTTTTTTTTTTTTTTTTAAATATCTTAACCACTATTTTGGAAAGAAGTTTGTGGCTGGACCTGCAGTCTGATTTCTTCCGCCCAAACCAACCCTCCCCCATGGGTGTCTGGTGTTGAAACAAAACAGGACATGCACATGCTCTGTCGAGCCATGGACAACTCTTGATTACATGGCAGCGATTTCTGTGTCTGGACTGTAGTATTTCTGAATCCTTGATGAGTGGAAGCAGAGATAAGCAGAAACGTCTCAAAGAGCCTAAAATGCGGCCGAGGGGCAGCCGCCGTCTCAGTTCCGGAAGGGATGTGTGGGTCATGCCGACGGACGTCACTGTCCCTGGGCGAGCCCCAGATGTTGACGAGCTCATCCAAAAGCAAACAACACAGGCGGGGATATTAAGGGTTCTGTTTATAGAGAAGTAAAAGTATTACCAAACCATACACTTTTTTTTTTTTGGCTTTTTAGGGCCGCACCCACAGCATATGGAAGTTCCCAGGCCAGGGGTCAAATCGGAGCTACAGCTGCCAGCCTCCACCACAGCCAGAGCCACGTGGGATCCAAGCTGCAAACCATACACCGTTAAATGAGTACAAGCTGGCAGCTGAAGTGAGCAAATATTTTTAATCAGAGATGTGTTTCCGCCCGCCCACCCGCCTCCCCCTTCCCACCCCCCCACCCCCCACACACACATGTCCCCCGCCCTGCTGGTAGGGCTGGGCTGGGTTTTGGAGAACATGTGACCACCTCTGGCTGCACCCTCACTTGAGGCACATTCCCCACCTCCGCTCCCCCGCTTGCTGGTGGGGAGACTCATCCCTAGATTCTGCTGTGGGTTTTTTGTTTTTGTTTTTGTTTTTGTTTTTGGTCTTTTTAGGGCCGCACCCGCGGCATATGGAGGTTCCCAGGCTAGAGGTCGAATCAGAGCTGCAGCCACCAGCCTACACCACAGCCACAGCAACTCGGGATTTGAGCTGCATCTGCAACCTATACCACAGCTCATGGCAACCCTGGATCCTTAACCCACTGAGCGAGGCCAGGGATCGAACCCGTGTCCTCATCGATGCTGGTTGGGTTCGTTAACCACTGAGCCACAACGGGAACTCCCTGGTGTGGGGTTAAGTGGGAGCTCCACCTTCCCCAGCTGCTGCTTGTGTCTTCCTCCCTGAAATCGGGTCGATTCACAAGTCTGTGTCTCCATTTGTGTCCAACCTGACCCGCTTTGTCCCATGTCACCTTCTTCCTGAGCGCGGGTGAGCTCTCGCCTACATGCTTGCAGGTGGAGAAATCCTGAAAATCAGTTCTCCTCCTACTTGGAGTTTTAACTTCAGGAGGGGCCTGTCTGGCTTTCTCTGGCCCCCTTGGGGCTGCCCTTCTGAGAAGAGCCATAGTCTGTGGTGAGCTGGGGAGGAAGGGCATTCTTCCTTTGTGCTTCAGGCTAAAGTTATAATAAGTTGCTGAGCTCTTCCTGCTTGTAAGCCATTCATTCATTTAGTCATTTTTTTTTTTTGGCTGTGGAAGTTCCCCGGCCAGGGACTGAACCTGCGCCACAGCATCAGCCTGAGCCACAGCAGTGATTACACGGGATTCTTAACCCGCTGCGCCACAAGAGAACTCCTCCTTGTTCTGTGCAGGGCCTGCTTTGAGGGGCTGCAGGGACAGAGACAGATAACTTGCAGACTCTGCCCTTGGGGAGCTCACAGTCTTGGGGGGCAGGTGGCCGGCAGAGTAAATGTGGACCGAGCTGTGAGACAGGTGACACTGGATGTTGCCCAGGGGTCTGCACAGCTCAGAGGAGGGGCTACTAACAGCCCCCGAGGGGGGAGGATGTTTTCAAGCTGTCATTTGAGCTGAACCTTGAAGGAGGAGGCAGATTAAGGAAGACATGTTTACAGAGAGTCTAGACCCCATGGCCTCAGGCACTTTGGAAGAAACCTAGACAAAATAAAACATTTATTTTTTTATCCTATTACATTTTGGTGCTAAAAGGGGTGGGTTATTTTTTTTTTAAGAGAGGGCCCCTGGGGGTAGTGGGTGGGATGGAGCTGTGAAAAGCTGCCTGGAACTTCCCCTGATGTCTTATATCCCCCAGGCTCTTGGCACAGAACTTGGGGCCCCACAGCACCTATAGGCTTTGGAGCAAATTGATAATTGTTGCCTCTTCTGGGCAGGTGAATTACAGAAAGTTGTCCCAGTCTCTTTCAGACACACCCCTGCGTGAAAGGAGCCTTTCTTTTTTTTTTTTTTTTGATCTTTTTAGGGCCACACCTGTAGCATATGGGGTCAAATAGGAGCTATAGCCGCCAGCCAACACCACAGCCACAGCAATGCCAGATCAAAGCCATGTCTGTGATCTACCCCACAGCTCACAGCAATGCCAGATCCTTAACCCACTGAGCGAGCCCAGGGATCGAACCGGTGTCCTCGTGAACACTAGTCAGATTTGTCTCCATTGAGCCAAGATGGGAACTCCTGTGGCAGGTGTTTCTGTCTTACCCCTTCACAGACAAGAAACTGAGGCCCTAAGATTATCCAGCTTGTTGGGAACAGAACTTGACTCAGAACTCAGCTCTCTTGGAGTTCCTGTTGTGGCTCAGTGGTTAAGGAATCCAACTAAGAACCATGAGGTTGTGGGTTCGATCCTGGCCTTGCTCAGCGGGTTAAGGGTCTGGCATTGCCGTGAGCTGTGGTGTAGGCCGCAGATGTAGCTCAGATTCTGAGTTGCTGTGGCTGTGGCGTAGGCTGGCAGCTGCAGCTCCGATTTGATCCCTAGCCTGGGACCCTCCATATGCCACGGGAGTGGCCCAAGAAATGGCAAAAAGACAAAAAAAAAAAAAAAAAAAAAAAAGTGAAAGTGAAAGAACTCAGGTCTGTCGACTCAGGTCCTGTGGGAAGATTCTACAGGGACTGAGACAGCTCAGAAGCCTGGCTCCAGGCCCTGAACCTTGCTCTCACCTCCATCTAGAAGGGCATAGGTTCTCCAAGGTCAGCCTTTCCCCTTGCAGACGTTGGCAGAGTGCTCATTGTGGGGGAGGTTCAGACCCGATGACCACAGACGAGTGGTCCCCACCCTCCAAACTGACCCTAATGATCACACAAGCCAGTGTATGGGCAGAGAGCCTGGGGAAAGCTGGTGGGGGGAGGGCACGGGGGGGGGGGGAGCTGGTCAAAGGGAGCTGCTCAGGTGAAGTGGCCCTGAGCTGGATCTGGAAGGATGAGCTAGATCAGGAGAGAAAGGGTGGAAGAGCATCATGCGTCAAAGGAACAGTCACTGTGAAGGCACAGAGGCATGGGCAAGTGGGGAATTCTCCTGTGTCCTGACCCCGGGAACAGTCGGACCTCTAGGTTATTAACCTGCTCGTGGCACAAAACTCTTCTCTCTGTCCTGTCTCCCACAGGTTCAACATCATTATCCCAGGGTGATGGGTTTCCTTCCTGCCCTCGGTGGCTGCGTGCTAACTCCTGGTTCCACTTACTGCAATCTCTGGCCCACCAGGGCCCCAAGGCCCTCTGGCCAGGAGATGCTCCTGATGACCGGCTTTGTCTCTGTTTCAGAATCTCGGCGAAGGACCATCTTCGAATATCACCGTGTGGAGCTGGACCCCAGCAAGATCACCAGCATGTCTGCCGTGGAGTTCACCCCTTTGCCGAGTAAGTAGGGGTCATTCCCACTGATGCGGGGAGGCATCGCGCCGTCCCAGAGAGAGCTTTGGAGTCTCAGACTGAGGTCCATCCCAGGCCCACCCGTGACCCCTGTCTGGGTACAGCCACCGAACTTCTCTGGGCCTCCGTTTGTCTTTTGTAACGCGGGCCTAACACCACCTCCCTCCCAGGGCTGTGGCGAGGGTTAGAACCCGCAGTCAATAGAGCTGCGGATGGAAATGGCAGCTCTGACACTAACTGGCATATCCTGGGCTGAGGCCATAGCTTGTGCTTGATCTATGACAGCTATTGTTATTAACATGAAATTGAAACCCAGGAAGGAGGCACCTCTGAGAACTTAGACTGAGCGCCCAGAAAAGATAATCCAGGAATTGAATTGATCCATAAGTTTTTCACTGTATTTTTCTCAGAGGAGGGGTGATGCTGGAGTCCATGGGCAGAAAGCAGTAAAGGGAGTTAGTCAGCAGCCCTCCGAGAAACAGGGGCCTGGTGGTCCTGTCTTCTGCACCCCACTCACCTACAGCTGAAGCCGCACCATGGCCAAGGCCCCAGCTGCTGCACAACCCCTAATATCCCCCCCAAGATCGGGGTTGGATGCTCTTTAGGATGTGGTCAGGACGGTTGGGGAGAGTGAGGAATGGATGGCACTCCCATTCACTCCCATTCTTATTTTTATCTTTTAAATTTTTTTTCCTTTTTACGGCTGCACCTGCAGCATATGGAAGTTCTCAGGCCAGGGGTTGAATTGGAGCTGCAGCTGAGGCCTACACCACAGCCACAGCAACATCAGATCTGAGCCGCGTCTGCGACCTACACCACAGTTCATGGCAACACAAGATCCTTAACCCACTGAGCAAGGCCAGGGATTGAACCTGCGTCCTCATGGAGATAAGGTTGGGTCCTTAATCCATTGAGTCACAATGGGAACTCCTTGTTTTTGTTTTTATTTTTTATTTTACACATTTTTTTGGCCAAGCCCATGACATGCAGAAGTTCCCAGGTCAGGGGTCAAACCTGAGCAGCAGTGACAATGCTGAGTTTTTAATTGCTAGGCCACCAGGGAACTCCATCCATTGTATTTTTTTTGTTTGTTTTCTTGT
The DNA here is from genome assembly GCF_054392235.1 of Sus scrofa. Classification (NCBI taxonomy): domain Eukaryota; kingdom Metazoa; phylum Chordata; class Mammalia; order Artiodactyla; family Suidae; genus Sus; species Sus scrofa. Next base: position 23,399,203 of record NC_139394.1, read on the forward strand.
TTGTTTTTTAGGGCCACACCTGCAGTATATGGAAGTTCCCAGGCTAGGCGTCAAATCAGAGCTACCAGCTGCCAGCCTACACCACAGCCACAGCAACACCAGATCCTTAACCCACGGAGCAAGGCCAGGAATTGAACCCACATCCTCATGGATACTAGTCGGATTCGTTACTGCTGAGCCACGACAGGAATTCCCCTTTCTTGTATTTTAAAGAGAATTTGAATTTCCTCTCCTGTTTCATGGTACCTCCCAGCCTCCCTCTGAAGCCAGGGCCTTCTCCCTGCCTTCTGGGGAGGTTCTTGCCTCTCTTTCCCCCTCTTCCTCTTCATTGGAGGTTCTGGAAGCAGGAGAGGAAGAAAGAAGAGGAGTTGGAAGGGTCTTCTCGAAAGCTAGGCCACGTCCCAGCGTGTCCTCCCCTGGAAGAGAGGACCTTCCCAGAGACCTGGTCACAGGGCTAGGACACCTGCTGTCACAACCCCACCCCCACCCTAGTTGCCCGCCCTTGAGAACAAGCGAGCGCAAACCTCTGGTCCCAGGAATGAACAAACTGCATTTAGGAGCAAGGACATCCGAGGGCAGGACTAACAGCCCGGGTGGAAGAACGAAAACATCCTGGGAATGCATTTCTGGGACGCTGTCTGTACGTTTAAGCCACTTCCCACCCTTTCAGTGAATTTTGTGAGCATTTAATAATAGCACACAGGGCGTCCGAAATGCAGCTGAGAAATAAAGGTCAGTGGATTTTATGAATACCAGGGTTTTTTCTCAGTCTGACTGGAGCCATTTCAGGGCCCCCCAGCGTCGCCAGGAATGGCCGGGCCGTAGGCTCCCATGTGGGGGAGGGGCAGTGCCACCAAGGCTGTGATTTGAGCCCCTGGGAGGCAGGTTAGCTTTGTCCTCAGAAACCTCTGCATCTCCCTACCCTAGGCTTTCTCCCTTACCTTCAAGTAAGGGAGGACTTGGCCAAAATTCTCGCACGAGTGTGGACAGGCTGTCTGCAAGCCATCACACTGCCCAACTGGTCCCTCTTCTAGAAGAGGCTCATGAAAACGTGGCCTGGGGTGAAGGTGGGAGCTGAGGAGGGGGAATCCACAGCAGGACCTCAGGGCTAAGAGCTCAGGGTCTCAGCTGAGACAGACCTTGGTTCAAACCCAGACCTGCCACTCTTAGTTCTGTGACACTCTCCAAGCCTCAGTTTTCTGCTCTGTAAAATGGGAATAACACGCATCCATGCGGAGTTCCCGCTGTGGCTCAGCGGTAACTAACACAATTAGTACCCATGAGAAGGCAGGATGGATCCCTGCCCTTGATCCTTGGGTTAGAGATCTTGTGTTGCCGTGGGCTGTGGTGTTGGTTGCAGACACGGCTCAGAGCTGGTGTCGCTGTGGCTGTGGTGTAGGCCAGCAGCTATAGCTTCGATTCAACCCCTAGCCTTGGAATGTGCGGCCCTAAAAAGACAAAAAAACAAAAACTAAACAAAAGCACCTATGCCTTGATTCCCTAAGCTTTAGTTACCGTCTCACCACAGAGGGCGCTGTTCTAGACCCTCTGGTGTGCCTTTGTTCTCCACGGGCCAGTCCCTGCTGACTTCCTGCCAGTGGCTTTCCCTCCACCCCTCCAGGGCCTACGCAGCCCTGGCAGACAAAGGGACACAGCATTTACAGCCAGTCCCTCCCACAAGGCGACTGAAGGTGGCCACGCTGTGCCCACAGCAGCTTTTCTCCCACGCACTGAGGGCTGGTTCCAGCTGCCATCTCATTGGGGATCCACAGAAGGCAAACGGATCCCCTACTTAAGGGACTGGGCTAGCGTCCCATGAACACTCACAGTAAAGAAATGCCTGTGATGTTTATTGAATGAGGGGTCGTTTTCTGTAGCTAGTGCCCACTTACTGCTGCCACCAACATGTTCTGCTCGGCGGCTTATCAGACAAGCCCTTATATTGCACAGTTATTCTGGGTCAGCATCTGTCTTCTTTTTTTTTTTTTTGGTTTTTTTAGAGCCGCAGGTGCGGCATATGGAGGCTTCCAAGCTAAGGGTCTAATCGGGGCTTTAGCCACTGGCCTATGCCACAGCCACAGCCACAGCCACGCCAGATCCGAGCCATGTCTGCAACCAGCCACAGCTCACGGCAACACAAGATCCTTAACCCACTGAGCGAGGCCAGGGATCCAACCAGAATCCTCATGGATGCTGGTTGGGTTTGTTTCTGCTGAGCCACAACAGGAACACCTGTCTGTTCTTAGGATAAAATGAATGGGCTTTGTGACAGCTGCTTGCCACTCCAAGGTCATTTTGATTCACTCGAGTGGGTAGTGTGTAAGGGCAAGTGACCAACTCTTCAAATCCAGCCCCCACCCCTCCAGCTCCCCTGCCCCTCTGCCAGGTGTCCATGCACCTTGCAGCAGCCGCTCCCACTAGCTTCTCTGTTCTCTGATGCTGCCCTGCCTGGGCTAGGCCCCCCGCTGCCATACCGCCTCATCCTGCCACCTTCCACCTCTCCACTCTGCCCAGCCCGTTAGCGTCCCGGCTGCTGTTGGGAGCAGCCCTGGGACGTGTTCCTTCCAGCCTCTGCGCACAGGGGCCCCTCTGCTTGGACTGCTCCCCCAGGAGAGCTCCCCAGCTGGGTTCCTCCCTTCTCTGTCCCCAAGGGCCTTCCCCGAGCTCCCTGAATAAAACACATCCGCACCATCATTTCACCTCCCTGTTCTGCTCTACTCACAGCCCTTCTCACCACTGGGAACCCTAGGGTCCATTTATCTACGTACTTGTCGGCCGTCTCTTGCCCTTGACTGCAGGTTCTATGCAGACAGTGCTTCTGTCTTTTCCTGTTCACGCTGCATCTCCAGTGCCAGGCTCGTGGCAGACGCTCGATAAGCATTTGTTGAAAGAATGAATGAGGAGTTCCCGTTGTGGCTCAGCAGGCTACGAGTCTGACTAGTGTCCACAAGGATGCAGGTTTGATCCCTGCCTCCGCTCAGTGGATTAAGCATCTGGCGTCGGTTGCAGACACGGCTCAGATTCAGCATTGCTGTGGTTATGGTGTAGGTCGGCAGCTGCAGCTCCCATTCAACCCCTAGCCTGGGGGTTTCCATATGCTGCAGGTGTAGCCTTGAAAAGAAAAAAAAAAGAAAGAAAGAAAGAAAAAGAAAATTAAAAGAACAGGAAGAATGAATGAGCACCTGATAGGTACATCGAGGGGGATGATAGACCATAGTTGATGCCATTCGCCAGCTCCCCGTGTGGCCAGCACCATGGTAAATGCCCTCTAGGTGCCTCCTCCTCACAGCAGGCCTGCCACACAGACAGCATCCTGATCCCCCTTTTACACATGAGGTCCCGAGGCACCAAGCGGTCGGGTGGCTTTCCAGGGCAGAGTTAAGCCTGGATGAGCAGAGAGGTGCGCACACCCCTGGGAATAGCTCCCTTCCTGAAGGAGAGGGAGAAGAAAGGCATGAACTCCATACGCCTGGTTGACCCTCCCAGACTCAGCGCTCGGACTTCCCTGGGGAGGAAGGGAGAGGCGCCGGAGAGGCCAGGAGCCCCCTTGGCCGGCAGTCCTGCCACGCGCCTGTCCTCGGGGGTGGGGAGCGCGGGCTCCTGGCTTGTACTTGACGGAGTCAAACCAGGACATCTTAAAAGATCCTTTGGGGTGATTGTAAACAACATAAACGTCAAACTTGCTGAGGGACTTGATCTTAATTTTTCCCAACATGGGAAGGAATGCTTCTGATGTGAAATGATGACGCTACAGAGGCGATCAGACGGCCACAGAAATGCGTCAAATCAGTACGTTATACACCTTAAACTTACGCGATGTTATATGTCAAATATATCCCAATTTTAAAAATCCTTTTCAGGAGTTCCTGATGTGGCTCAGCAGTAACGAACCTGACTAGTGTCCATGAGGACTCGGGTTTGATCCCTGGCCTCCCTCAGCGGGTTAAGGATCCAGCGTGGCTGTGGCTGTGGTGTAGGCCAGGCAGCTGTAGCTCTGATTGGACCCCTAGCCTGGGAGCTTCCATATGCCTTAGGGTGCGGCCCTAAAAAGACCAAAAAAGAAAAAGAGAGAGAGAGAAAGAAATAAAAAAATCCTTTTCAACCCTGTACTTCTAGGCAACAGGCCAGAAGTGTAATTTCCCAGACTAGGTAAGGTTCCTTTGTCAATGCTTATGGCACCCTGTAATTTTCCTTCATATACCTCATCACAATGCTAATTACGTAGGTTTTTTTAAATTTTTCTTTCTTTCTTCCTTTCCTTTTTTTTTTTGGTTCTGCTTGCAGCTTGCTGAAGTTCCTGGACCAGGGATCAAACCTGAGTCATAGCAGTGACAATGCTGGATCCTTAACCACTAGGCCACCAGGGAACTCTTTTGTAGTTTTTGATGATCTGTTTAGTGTCTGACTTCTCATGTGACTGTCAAGCCCAAGGAGGCAGGTACTGGATTACACTGCCAAATTGCCAGCACCATCTCAGGGTCTGACCTCCTGGTAACAAAAGAAAAGAGGGGAGTTCCTGTCTTGGCGCAGTGGAAACGAATCCAACTAGGAACCATGAGGTTGCAGGTTCGATCCCTGGCCTCGCTCAGTGGGCTGAGGATCCAGTGTTGCCGTGAGCTGTGGTGTAGGTTGCAGACAGGGCTTGGATCTGGTGTTGCTGTGGCTGCGGTGTAGGCCAGTTGCTACAGCTCTAATTGGACCCCTAGCCTGAGAACCTCCGTATGCCACAGGTGCAGCCCTAAAAAGACAAAAAGACAAAAATAAAACAAAACAAAAAGACAAAAGAAAAGAAGGAAGGAAGGAAAGAAAGAAGGGGGGGCGAAGGGAGGGAGGAGGGTGGGGGTCAAGGCGGGGGAGGGAGGGTTGGAGAATCAGGGCTGGACTCAAGTGAGGGTGGCATTAACCACCTCTAGGGTCCCTGATAATAGAACCTCCAGAGTTCTCAAGGACCCAGCATTCAAGATAGTTCCACCTTTTGGAGCCCTGCACAGGGACTGGGGCTGAGGGGCCGCTGCCTTCTTCTCTCTTGCAGCCTGCCTGCAGCATCAGAGCTGTGACGCCTGCATGTCCTCAGACCTGACCTTCAACTGCAGCTGGTGCCATGTCCTCCAGAGGTTTGTACCAAGGTGACCTCTGGTTCCCGTAGGCAGACTGTGCAGGGGACGGGGGCTCGGGGCAGGAGAAGGCAAAGGCCCAGCCCTACTCCCTGCCTCGGGCCTCGTTGTCAACATGAGCGTATCTGGGGCCACTGCCACTCTGACGCTTAGGACAATAATATGGCAGAAGTGAGTTTCTTCCTGAGGCTTGTGAGCCATCAAGTTGTCTATGCGTCACTCTGCAGTGATGCTAGCCTTCTAGAAGACCATTCAGAGATTGCTGCTACTGCAGCTCCCTCTTCATCCTCAGGCAGGCCTTCTCAAAGAGTGGTCCACTGCTGTGAGCATCCCAGAATCAGCTGGGGCTCATGCTCAACATGCAGATTCCTGGCGTCACCCTCGGGCCTCTTGCATCAGGGTCTCTGGGAGAGAAGCCCAGGAGCCTGCATTTTCACAAGGTGCCTCACCGTAGACAAGTATGAGCTCCACCAGCTCAGAGACAGGGGATGAGCCAAAGACCCATTGCCATGGGGCAAGAGCCCCAGAACCCCAGAACCCCCAAACCCCCAAACCCCACCTCAAGATCTTTCTTCGTCAGGCTGCAACACGGTTTCCTGAGAACCCGGGGTGTGGAAAACACAGGTGTCAGTGGAAAGTTGGGGCAAGCTGCAAGGCTACAAAGCTGTGTTTGCTTGGGTTGGGACGCGGGGAAAATTCTGGATGAGATTCAGGTTCAGGGATGAAGTTTGTAAATCCAACTCATCTTCCCCTCCTTGTTCTGAAGTCATTTCCTCATAGATTAGACTCAGAATCTGAGCCCTGTTCTCCTGTCCAAGATAAATACACGGGGAGGGGGGTTCTTGGGGGACAAGGGCTCCCATGAGAGTGGAAAGACCTATGAACTCTAAGAGCCTTTAAAGCAATTTTGAAAATTGCAAATTACAGACGCTCTGAGTTCTATGCAGCTGTCTGCATCTGTCACTGTTTCCTTTGCTCCTTTCCAATATCCTGGGGCAGAAATAGAAGCTCTTGCCTTTACGGGCGGCCTGCCTGGCGCACAAGACCCAGCTCTGGGCCGGGAGGAGAGAGGGACCCCTCCTCAGGCCTCCCAGGTGTTCTTTCCACCAGCTGTGCTCTTCCCTCACTCTCTTGGGGCCTCAGTTTGTCTTCCCTGTAAAATGGGCTGGGGTTATGTGATTCCAGGGGATGCGGGTGAGGAACATGCCTGTCGTTTGAACTCCTCAAATACCAAAGAGCATTTCTGCAAGGTGCCCTTCACACGAAAGGCACAGAGCCGCAGAGAGAGTATGAGGGGAGGTCTCAGGATGCTTCTTCCCGGCGTGGAGCTTGGCGGTGTGGTCCATCTTGTCCACTTTCAAGTTGGAGAGCCGCCGTCTGAGCGTGGAGAGATAATCCAGATGACCTCAGATGAGCCCTGGAATGCGGGGGCTGGGTGCCACCGCATGACTCAGCGACCAACAGCGGCTGAGCCATGAGAACTGCAAAATGGGTCAGATGAAATCAAAACCCTGGCTTGATACATCCCCGTTTAATGCATACGCCCAAACCCAGAAAACCACGAGTTTCATGAGGGTTGGTCGGGGGGAGGGCAGGGCCTTGAATGTGGACACTGTGCCTTTGGGGTCATGTCAGCTACAGGACAAAGAAACGCCAACCAGGGATCCTGGATGTCCGTGGGTCTGGGCTTTTACCCCAGGACAGGCCCCTTCTTGACAGATCTCTGGAGTCGAAGCTCCAACTGAGAGCTGACTCCAGGTTCCTAAAAAGTCAGAGCTCAGGGAGTTCCCGCCATGGCACAGCGGAAATGAATCCGACTCGGAATCACGAGGCTGTGGATTCAATCCCTGGCCTCGCTCAGTGGGTTAAGGATCTGGTGTTGCCGTGAGCTGTGGTGTAGGTTCACAGACGTGGCTCGGATCCCGTGTTGTTGTGGCTCTGGCGTAGGCCGGCAGCTGTAGCTCTGGTTCGACCCCTAGCCTGTGAACCTCCATATGCTGTGGGTGTGGCCCTAAAAAGCAAAACAAAAAATTAGAGGTCAGGCTGGTGCAAGCGGGTGGGCCGCCACGGTCTCTTCCACCAACAGCTGCTTGCAACTGCCACTCGGGTTCTCGGCTTCCATTCCGGCTGCTCTGCCCTCAGCAGCCTTGCTGAGCTTCCCCTCCCTGCACTGTGGCCGGATCTGATTCAGACTATTCTACTTGCCATGCATGTATCTTCCTTTCATTCCGCATTGCCCTTCAGTGGCCCGCTCTGGAGTCTATGGGTGACCTTGACTGTGAAGTTCATAAGCCTTGTCTTATGGTGTCGTGAGGGTCCCGTGAGATAGTGCAGGAGCAGCATAGGACTGGGGCAGCACCTGCATTCAGGAGGCGCTCAAATAACGACCATTTCTCATGTCCTTCTCCTTGGCATCTGGTTGGTTGGCATAGGGCTTGGAATGGAATGCTCTTAGACTGATATTAAAGACTTGGTTTTTGGTTTTTGCTTTTTGCTTTTTAGGGCCATACCCACAGCATATGGAAGTCCCCAGGCTAGGGGTCGAATTGGAGCTGCAGCTGCCAGCCTACACCACAGCCACAGCAATGTGGGATACAAGCCATGACTGTGACCTACGCCACAGCTCACGGCAACACCGGATCCTTAACCCACTGAGCGAAGCCAGGGATTGAACACGCCTCGTCTAGCCTGTCCTAGTTTTCATGGATACTCGTTGGGTTCATTACCGCTGAGCCACAACGGGAACCCTAAAGGCTCAGTCCTTGAAGCCTTGAAGGAACCAGTTAGTTTGGCCTAAAAGAAAGATTAGTCCGTCCCCACCCTGCCCGCCGCAGTGTTCTTTTAATTTTCCATCCCTCGAAGTAGGGGGCACAGAGGATTGAGAGGGGATATGGATGGCTGCGTTCTCCTGGCCCCGCTGCAGGAGGAGGTGCTCGGAGGTATCATCGGAGGAAAGGCTGATGGTGCCTGGAAGCCTCGGCCTCGCCAGGTCTCGGACAGACAGGCCGGTGGTGCAGTTAACCGCCACCAGTCTTTTCTTGGCACTGGTGGCTCGTGATCCTATCCTCCCCTGCAGCTGTCCCTGTGCGTGAACAGGGCTCGATGGATTCTCCCAGCACCAGCCTGGAGCACGGAGCTTTGAGTGCGATGCCTTAGAGAACATTTTCTGATTGATCCTCCCCGCCCCCACCTTCCCTAGGGAAGCGCTTGACGTCTTGCAGCTCAGCTGAACTGTGCCACGTCCTCTCCCGGGACTCTTGTTGGCCAGTGTTTATTCTCTCGCCGTCTCTGGCAGGACCCTTGCTTCTGTCCTTTTATGATCACACAAGGGGTGTTGGCCAGATTGGCTGACATCTGCCTTCAACTCTGTTTCTCTTTGCCAAGTTTAGCGCCTCCATGGGGTGGGGTGGGGTGGGGGCGGCGGTGCTTAGTGAAGGCGCAGGACTTTCCCCAGATGAGAACATGTTTGCAAATCCCCTGGATTCTCAGCAAGTTCATGGCCTCCTGGAGTCAGAGGGGCCTTAAAGGTCCTTAGAGGTCAGGCAATCCATCTGGGCAGATGTGGCTTCCCCTCCTCTTGGGGAAGGAGTAGAGCGGGCTGGGAGGGTCTGACTCTCCATCCCACAGCCAGCTGGTGCCAGGGCACCTGCCCAGTGGTCTTGGGGAGGTTCGACCCCCTCCTCACTATCATTGAAGAGCCGTTACTGAGCAGGGGGAGGTGAAGGGGTGGGCCTCTCTGTCAATCTCATCAGACCTTTTGGTTCCCCCTGCAGATGCTCCAGTGGCTTTGACCGCTACCGCCAGGAGTGGCTGGCCTACGGCTGTGCCCAGGAGGTGAGAGGCTTAAGTGAGCCAGATGTGGGGAAGGGCAAGGCTGCTAGCCTGCCCCTCACCTGGTAGCTCTTCTTAAGGTACCTCTGGCTCTCGATGAACTGGGGCTTGTCTGAGCCATTGAGACCACGATGGGAGGTTTTCCAGGGCTCCATGGGTCCCTGAGACAAGCACATTTCCTGGTGACTTGGCTTTGAGTGGCAGCTCTCCAGGGCTCTTTTGGTCCTTGCAGAAGGCACACTGGGTGTGGCCCTGGCCTCAGCAGGATCTCCTGGGAGGCTGTGCACCTGCTGATGTTCCGGAAGTAAGAGCCCTGGTGCCAGCCCTCCTGCATTTGAGGAAGGCAGTTGTGCTGGGCGCGAGGAAGGTTGTTTCCAGCACCTTCCCTTTAGAATCCCTAGAGTTTCCTTCTCACTGCTGGAATTTTCCAGAATGCTCAGCACTTTGACTTGGATGGGGAGTGTCCTATTCTCACACCTGATACTGACACAGGCAAAACCAATTTAACCATGCATTCTTGGTGTGTGTGTCTTTTTTTTTTTTTTTTTTTTAGGGCTGCACCCATGGCATATGGAGGTTCCCAGGGTAGGGGTCGAAATGGAGCTACAGCTGCCGGCCTACGCCACAGCCACAGCAAGGCCAGATCCGAGCCACATCTGCAACCTGCACCACAGCTCACGGCAACTCTGGATCCTATGCATGCGTTCCTTCTCCTCCCTTCCTCTCTCCATCCCTTCCTGCAGTGCAAGCACTTGACGTGCGCCCAGCCCTTCACGGCATGCTGCCCAGCGCTTGCTCAGACTTAATCCTAACTCAGCCCCAGGCGCTGGGAGCCAGTGCTTCCACTGATCAGAGTGGAAACTGAAGCTCTGAGAGGCTTAGGGATGTGTCCTGCATCCGGGCCCAGCGTTTAACTGTAAACCCCCAGATTACTGCTGTGCACTCACCACCATCTGCTTTATCGGTAAGGCTGGGTGAATGTTTCTGGCCTTAAAAAAAAAAAAAAAAAAAAAAAAGGGAAAGAAAAACCTTGCCTAGTAGCTTCTGATGCTGGTCTGTTGGTGAACGTACAGATTTGCTTTATGTATTTAAGATCGGTATCTCAGCTCCTTCCTTTAGGAAGGCTTCCAAGCAGCTGACAGATAAATTGCCCTGTAAGATAAGACACTTGCAGGATAAAGTGGAGCCCTTAAATGCACTCAGAGCCCTGCTTTGGTTAGATTACCACCCTTGGACCATGCACTGGAATTTTCAATCTCCAGACCGCTGAGGGATCAAAGTGCCCCCACTGTCCTGTGTGTGGCCGGGCTGCTGGTGAGGCTTCTGTCCAGGGCAGCACTGGGTCTCTTTTGCAGGCAGAGGGCAGGACGTGTGAGGACTTCCAGGACGAGGACGCCTCATCCTCCCCCGATAGCTCCTTCAGCCCCTTTGACAGAGACCTCACCACCACTTCCTCCACCCTCTTTGTCGACAGCCTCACCACGGAAGGTAAGGGTGGGGAGGATTGAGAAGCAGGGGTGGGGGTGTTGCAGGGGGGTGGGGAGCATCACGGGCCCTGATTGTCTCAGAGAATGGGATTGCTCCATCCTTTCTCCCCTGAGGCTCGAGAGCCTGGGGTCACTTGCTCCTAAGAGGCAGAGTCAGGTTTAGAGTGAATGGACTCCATGCCCACGCCTGGGCTGGGGGAGGAATTCGCTGTGTGGAGGGGGAAACGTCCTAGCATAATGCCAGGTATTTTATATAACATCTCCATGCATCTTTTTTTTTTTTTTTTTTTTTTTTTTTTTTTTTGTCTTTTGTCTTTTTAGGGCCGCACCTGAGGTATATAGAGGTTCCCAGGCTAGGGGTTGAATCGGAGCTGTAGCTGCTGGCCGACACCACAGCCACAGCAATTCGGGATCCAAGCCACATCTGCAACCTACACCACGGCTCATGGCACCGCCAGATCCCCGACCCACTGAGTGAGGCCAGGGATCAAACCTGCATCCTCATGGATACTAGCTGGATTTGTTTCATCTGGCCATGATGGGAACTCCCTAGAGGTGCTTTTAAAATTAAAACAATTTTTTGGTCGCTCACAGCACATGGAGGTTCCTAGATCAGAGATCAAACCTGAGCCACAGTAGTGACAATGCTGAATCTGTAACCTCTAGGCCACCCGGGAACTCCTAAAATTCAACTTTTTAATAATCATGTAATAGTTAAATGATAATCACTGTAGTTCCAGAGTCAAATCTACAAGAGCAGGTAGAGTCGAAGAAGTTTGGTCCCTAGTTTTCTCCCCTCCACTCTAGCCCCCTTTTCCTCTATGGGGAACCATTTAACATTTTTTCTTATGGTTTCTTCTTCCATTATCTAATGTGATTTTTTTTTTTTTCCGCTTTTTAGGGCCGAACCTGCGGTGTATGGAGGTTCCCTAGCTAGGGGTTGAATCAGAGCTACAGCTGCCGGCCTACACTACAGCCACAGCAATATAGGTTCCAAGCCGTGTCTGCAACCTACACCACAGCTCATGGCAACGCTGGATCCCTAACCCACGGGGCGAGGCCAGGGATCGAACAGGCGTCCTCATGGATGCTAGTCAGATTCGTTCACCACTGAGCCACAACAGGAACTCTCTGTGATTTCTTTTTTTATATTTGAAGATTTATTGTAAATGTATTGCAGAGCAGGATGCCACGTCCAGGTGCTGGGAGCGTAAATAGGTTGGGTGTTGAGAGGCTCACAGTTTATGGAAACAGTGGGATCTAAGATGCTGTAGAAACAGATACCAAATGCAATGGGGCCCAGAGGAGGACACACCCATCTGTCCTCTGGCAAGTGACAGGGCTGGGACTGGGGCTAGGGTAAGGCCAGTATAAAATTTAAGGAGGCGTAAAAAAGGCAATAATTAAGATAAATAATACTTTAATGCAAATAGTTATAAAAATCAAAATTAATGCCCCAAATTCTATGATGAATAAAATATCAAAAATTTTCAAAACGACACACCCTGTTTCACTTGTGTCACCCTACCCCTGGCCCTGCAGAGGGCATTTCAGAGATGGGACTTTTCAAAGACGAAGAGTAACGGGGAGGAAGGGCGACCCCTGCAGGAGGAACAGTATGTGTAGCAGCTCGAGATCTGAAAGAGGAGTTCCCATTGTGGCTCAGCAGAAACAAACCCGAGTAGAATCCATGAGGGTGCAGGTTCGATCCCTGACCTCACTCAGTGGGTCAAGGATCTGGCGTTGCTGTGAGCTGTGGCGTAGGTTGCAGATGTGGCTCAGATCCCAAGTTGCTGTGGCTGTGGTGTCAGCCAGCAGCTGCAGCTCTGGGAATCTCCATATGCCGCAGGTGCGGCCCTTTAAAAAAAAAAAAAAAAAAAAAAGCAGCAGCGATCTGAGATGTCCCCAAGGTCTGGAGAGCCTGGGGTAGCTTGTTACAGCCACTATCATGGCGTTGCATTGTGGCGAGAGACAGGACGAAAGATGATTGGTACGAACTGCAAAAGGACTTGAACATCCGTGAACAACGGGGAGCCAATAAAAGCCTTTAAAATGAATAGGCGGAGGAGGTTCGGGAGGGGAAAGACGAAGGGAGAGCTTGTAACAGACCCTAAATTGTGGACGGTTCCATTTGTTTAACATTTCGAAGCTGGCAGCAGTCATCTCTAGTCCTCTAGAACATTCTTCTGACGTGGACCGCTTGCCTTTCTTTCCCCGTAAGAATCTGTGGGGAGGGAGTTCCCATCATGGCACAGTGGAAACGAATCTGACTAGGAACCATGGGGTTGAGGGTTCGATCCCTGGCCTCGCTTAGCGGGCCAAGGATCCGCCATTGCCCTGGTGTAGGTCGCAGATGCGGCTTGGATCTGGCATTGCGGGGGCTGTGGCGTAGGCTGGCAGCTACAGCTCTGATTAGACCCCTAGCCTGGGAACCTCCATATGCCGCAGGAGCGGCCCTAAAAAGACAAAAAAAAAAAAAAAAAAAGAAAAAAGAAAAAAAAATCTGCAGGGAAGAACCACAGGAAGGACCAACCATCGGCACTTATTTAGGAAGCCGCAGGATACTTGCCTTGAGGTGGAGAGAGCGTGTGTTGGCCTGGAAATCTGCTCCCCACGTTGTACCCCGGGGAGGGCGGTGTCTCCAAGCTGATTCTCTCTTGTGACACACCCACCCCTCCCCCAGTCCTTCCTCTGCTTCCCGCTGCCCCTTAGGAGACTAGGAAAGGCCCTCAATTTGGCTTTCCAGGCAGCTGTCCTCACACCGCCAGCCTCTCTCATCACCCCCACTCGCATCCTCTCCTACCTCCAGCTGCACTGAACCGCTTTTTTTTATTTCTCAACTGGCGAAGGTCTTTGCCACCTGCTGCCTCCTCTGTCTGGAACCCTTTTTCTCAGCCCCATAGTTCATCCCTCCTTCTTGAGTCCCTTTTTCGGGGTGAGACCGCCCAGTCAGAGCTTCATTAGGCTGGATTTTCATTGTCCCCCTGCCCTCCCTCCCATCTGTGACCTTCCTGGGGGCAGAGATCACCTCTATTCCCAGCACCTACTCCCAGTGCTCAACTCATAGTAAACACGCAATAAATATTTGTTGAATGAGCGAAGACTAAGAAAAGCTGGCGGAGTTCCCGTCGTGGTGCAGTGGTTAACGAATCCAACTAGGAACCATGAGGTTGCGGGTTCGATCCCTGCCCTTGCTCAGTGGGTTAAGGATCCGGCATTGCCGTGAGCTGTGGTGTAGGTCGCAGACGCGGCTCGGATCCTGCGTTGCTGTGGCCCTGACATAGGCTGGTGGCTACGGCTCCGATTGGACCCCTAGCCTGGGAATCTCCATATGCCGTGGGAGCGGCCCAAGAAATAGCAAAAAAAGACAAAAAAAAAAAAAAAAAAGAAAAGAAAAGAAAAGCTGGCTTGTCCGTGGCCTTCTACCTTTACGCTGCTGTGTGACTTTGAGCCAGTCACCTCCCCTCTCTGCGCTTTGGTTTCCTAGCCTTCAAAAAGAAGAGTTGAGGGAGTTCCCACTGTGGCCCCGTGGTACCTAACCAGACTAGTATCCGTGAGAATGTGGGTTCCGTCCCTGGCTTCGATCAGTGGGTTAAGGACCTGGTGTTGCCGTGAGCTGTGGTGTAGGTCACAGACACGGTTTGGATCCCGAGCTGCTGTGGCTGTGGCATAGGCCGGCAGCTGCAGCACTGATGCAGCCCGTAGCCTGGGACCCTCCATATGCCGCAGGTGCGGCCGTAAAAGAAAAAATAAATAAATAAAGGGTTGGACTGAACGTCTCTGAGTCTCTGAAGTGACAAAGGCCATCATGATTCCACTAATGCTGCCCCTTCTCTCCTTTGCCTTTGAAGATGACACCAAGTTGAATCCCTATGCAGGAGGAGAGGGTGAGTACAGAACTGCCCGCCCCTCTTCAGCAGCCTCTGGGACCCACCCTGGAAGAGGGTGCAGCCGTCAGCTGGCCTCTGCTTTTACTCCGATGGGGGAGGGGGAAACAGCAGCAGCCTGAGCTTCCTGGACCTCCTGCTTCTGGGCCCAGACACCTCCCGCCACCCCCCGCTACCCCCCTCACCCGAGACCAAAGGGACAAATCTCCATGTAGACATTGTTCATCTCAGCTGGGAAACTCCAGGAGTTCTCCTGGCCTCTCTGTTCCTGAATATCCACCGCCCTGAAAGGAGCGAGGAGGAGAGGTGGGCTGAGCTAGGGTGGGCACGGAGGCATGGCCGTGTGGGCCCGTGGCCGTGACCTTGGTCCCCAGGGGCCTCCCAGTCAGTGAGGGGTGGAGAGCAGCTGCTCTCACTCGGGTTGCCTTTGATTCCCTAGCTGGGTTGGCAGACACTACACAAAAAGTGTCCACCACAGTTTTTATAGGTCCCTGGCCCCACGACTGCCAGCGGGGTGGGGGGGGTTATTCTCCTCTCTGGGAACCTGAGGTGACTCCACCTCCCCTCCCCTTTGGCCAAAGCCAGCTTAAGCCCTTGCTGCACAACCACCGCAAGAGGGAGATGGAAAAGCCTTCCGGGAGTTCCTGTTGTGGCTCAGGGGTAATGAACCCGACTAATATCCATGAGGACCATGGGTTCGATCCCTGGCCCCATTCAGTGGGTTAAGGATCCAGCATTGCCATGAACTGTGGTGTAGGTTGCAAACACAGCTTAGATCTGGCATGGCTGTGGCTGTGGTCAGCAGCTGCAGCTCCCATTGGACTCCAAACCTAGGAACGTCCATATGCTGCAGGTGCAGCCCTAAAAAGCAAAAAGAAAAAAAAAGAGGGGGATTTCCCAATGTGGCTCAGCGGAAACAAATCCAACTAGGAACGATGAGGTTTTGGGTTCAATCCCTGGCCTCATTCAGTGGATTAAGGATCCAGTGCTACTGTGAGCTGTGGTAAGAGTCGCAGACAAGGCTCGGATCTGGTGTTGCTGTAGCTGTGGTGTAAGCCAGCAGCTGCAGCTCCAATAAGACCCCTAGCCTGGGAACCTCTCCATACGCTGTGGGTGCAGCCCTAAAAAGCAAAAAAAAAGAAAAGAAAGAAAGAAAAGCCTTCCAACTCTGGGCTGGGAGACCATCGTTTGGGCTCCAGAAGGATAGGAAAGGCTATTAACACAGTGCAGTTTGACGGGGACTCCACCGACACGGAGCCATTGCTTCTCTGTGGGCAGCAGGTGTGAGTGTGCGTATGTGACTGTCAGGCTGAGGGGAGGCAGGGGCGCTGGGCCACATGCCCCTTACTCCACACCGTGTGCTCATCAGCCCAAGCCCTGACCAGGTCATCCGGGTCACTGAAGGCTGCGGGCTGACTGCCAGGGCAGGAGAGGCCAGCGTGGGGCCTGTCATTGCAACTCCCCAACTGTTGGCAGATGGAGGCATGAACCATGCACGGGAGTGCCCCAGGGTAGTTTCTCTCCTAGGTTTTTTTTCTGCTGGAAGAGAAAAGGGGATGGGGAACATAATGATTTTGGACGCATGCAAGATCTTATTAAAAATCCCCACCCAGGAGTTCCCATCATGGCTCAGTGGTTAATGAATCTGACTAGAAACCATGAGGTTGCGGGTTCAATCCCTGGCCTTGCTCAGTGGGTTAATGATCCAGCGTTGCCGTGAGCTGTGGTGTAGGTTGCAGACACAGCTCGGATCCTGCATTGCTGTGGCTCTGGCGTAGGCCAGTGTCTTTACAGCACCAGGAACCAGGTTTGATCCCCAGCCCAGCAGGTGGCTGCAGCTATGGCATAGGTCTCAACTGAGGCTCAATCTGATCCCTTGCCCAG
Organism: Sus scrofa; assembly: GCF_054392235.1. Taxonomy (NCBI): domain Eukaryota; kingdom Metazoa; phylum Chordata; class Mammalia; order Artiodactyla; family Suidae; genus Sus; species Sus scrofa. The sequence goes on from NC_139394.1 coordinate 23,415,406, forward strand.
GAACTCCATATGCATCAGGGCAGCCAAAAAAGAAAAACAAAAAATGCCCACGTCCTGTTGACGCCCCTTCCAGCCACCAGTGCTGTAAAAAGGGTTCAGTGTTTCTGTGGCTTACATGTGCCTCTGTCTTCTCCGTGTCATTATCTCCACATCCTTTTAGGGTAGAGAGAGAACGCAAAAAGCCATCCCAGGTAACATCAGGGAACAGGTTTCTTAGTGGCTGGACAAATCACTTCACCTCTCTGCATTTCCATTACTTCAGCTGTGCAAAAAAGGGGCTGGACTGGATGAGCTGGAAGCCTGATAGTCTGTGGAAAATATCCAATCTTCTCCTCGGAATGTATTTCAAGTTTTGGGGACACTCAGAGTATGTCTGCTGGCTTATTAGCCCTCAGAGGACCTAGTTCATTTTTATTGAATTCCTTTGATGTGTCTGCGATTTTTTTTTTTTTTTTTTTTTGTCTTTTTGCCTTTCCTAGGGCCGCTTCCCATGGCCCATGGAGGTTCCCAGGCTAGGGGTCTAATCGGAGGTGTAGACGCCGCCTACGCCAGAGCCACAGCAACTCCGGATCTGAGCCGAGTCTGCAACTTACACCACAGCTCACAGCAATGCCGGATCTTTAACCCACTGAGCAAGGCCAAGGATGGAACCTGCAACCTCATGGTTCCTAGTCGGATTCGTTAACCACTACGCCATGATGGGAACTGCCAGCAGCTGAGATTTTTTTCGAAGAGATGAGGACACACAGATGAATAAGATACTGTCCTTGCCCTCCATGAGGCTATAATCTGGGGGTGGGCAGTGACAGGTAAAAATGTGGTCCTTTGGTTATAATAGCTAACACTTACTGAAGTTGACCAAGAAACCACGGGGTTCTCAGCAGTTGACATGAATCCTCTTTTTAACCCTCACAATAATGCAATCAGGTAGTTCTTATTCTATAGAAATGATATCTGGGCCACAGAGAAGTTCAATCATGTGCCCAATGTCACACAGCTAGTACGTAGCAGAGCCTGGATTTGAACCCAGGCAGCCAGACTCCAGATTCCCAACTCTTTTTGTTTTCTTTTTGGCCACCCTGTGGAGTTCCCAGACCAGGGATCTGATCCAAGCCGCAGCTGTAACCCCAAGCTGCAGCTGCGGCAACACCAGATCCCGGACCCACTCTGTCGGGGATGGAACCTGCATCCTGGTGCTCCCAAGATGCCGCTGATCCCTTTGCAGTGCAGCAGGAACTCCCAGTTCTCTTAACCATCGTACGCTCTTTGCACAGTCCTTAAAAGTACTTATGTGGGCTGGGTCCTGGAGAGAAATCGTACGATCCTTATTAGACGTTTGGGCGACTCTTAAGTGATTCTGGAAAACCACCTGAGCCGTGCTAAGAACAGCATTAAGTCATCCGCATCATGGGTCCTCCCAGTCCCGCCCCACCTTTCGGTGTATTTGGTTAAGTAGACTTGAGGGTTCTGTGAGCTTTCATCTCGGGGATTGGTCAGAACCCAGGACTCCAGCGCCTCACCTTCCCTGCTCCCTGACCTACTGGTCTCTCCCTAGGCCTTCAGAACAACCTGTCCCCTGAGACCAAGGGCCCCCCCGTGCACCTGGGCACCATCGTGGGCATCGTGCTGGCCGTCCTCCTTGTGGCAGCCATCATCCTGGCTGGGATCTACATCAACGGCCACCCCACCTCCAACGCTGCCCTCTTCTTCATCGAGGTGGGTGCAGGATCAGTCAGGCTGCAGCTCCACCATCCGCGACCACATCAGCCTTTCCCCAGCTGTTCAGTCCCTGCCTCTCTCCATCTCATCCCGTCACCCACCCCATGCCAGACTCCTGTTTCCACCTGAGGGGCTCCATCCGCTCCATCCCCACACATCTAGAATTGGCAGGCGCCCTTTGAGTCCCTCAGCCCCAGGGCTGGCACCTCAGAACTCCTGTGGCCTTGGTGTCCTGTTGCTTTTTTTTTTTTTTTTTTGTCTTTTCTAGGGCCGCTCCCGCGGCATATGGAGTTCCCAGGCTAGGGGTCCAATTGGAGCTGTAGCCGCCAGCCTACGCCAGAGCCACAGCAACTCGGGATCCGAGCCACATCTGTGACCTACACCACAGTTCACGGCCACCCCAGATCCTTAACCCATTGAGCAAGGCCAGGGATCGAACCTGCAACCTCATTGTTCCTAGTCGGATGCGTTAACCACTGAGCCACGACGGGAACTCCCTCAGTGTCCTATTGATCAGCCTCTGCTTTTACTCCCCCTTTTGTGAAATCAGAAAGGTCCCCAGAGGAAAGAAAGAAGGCCAGATGTGCCACACATGCCCCATTAGTGTCTGTGCAGCCATCCCTGAGGCTATATGGTCTCTCATACCCAAATTCCAGGCCTGGTGTTTGTTGAAAGCCATAGTGGATCTGAGGTCTCTGCCCCTTTGCCTGCTCTGTTGGTTTTTATTTTTATTTTTTGCTTTTTAGGTCTGCACTCACAGCACATGGAAGTTCCCAAGCTGGGGGTCAAACCAGAGCTATAGATGCCAGCCTGCACCACAGCCACAGAAACATCAGATCTGAGCCACACCGGACCCTTAACCCACTGAGCGAGGCCAGGGATCAAACCCACATCCTTATGGTTCCTAGTTGGATTCATTTCCACTGCACCACGACGGGAATTCCTGTGTGGGTTTTTAGATGAGATTTGACAGGCCACAGCAATCATAAGAGTTGCTCTGGGAGTTCCCTCTGTGGCACAGTGGGTTAAGAACTGTACTGCAGTGGCTCTGATCACTGCAGAGGCATGGGTTCAATCCCTGCTTCTCTCAGGGGGTTAAGGAAATGATGCTGTTGTGAGTTGTGGCTTAATTCACAGACACAGCTGCAATCCAGTGTTGCCATGGCTGTGGCGAGGGCCCCAACTGTGGCTCCAATTCAACTCCTGGCCTGGAAACTTCCATATGCTGCAAGTGTGGCCCTTAAAGGAGAGAGGGAGTTGCTGTCTGGGAAGTTTCCTTGAGGATGCTGCCGTTACCTTGGCTTTTCCAGAGCCTCCCAGATCATTCCACCTCTTCCTCACCGCCCCCCTTTCCACAGTCTCAGGGCTCTACTCTGTGTGTTGCTAAGCTTGTCACCTTCTATCCTTCGGTCCACGCAATGAGGGATAAAATGACCTCCTGTCCCTACTCCCTGGGCTCCCAGCACGTTTCCCAGTGGGAGGTGTCCCAGCGGGGGGCCTTCTGGGGAGAGGGCCTTAGGTCCCCAGAGCCCTAAGAAGAGAGTCAGAACTGTCCCCAGCACCCTTGAAAAAAGTGCTAAGAGCCGTGCCCCCAGGGGGAAGGGGCAGGAGGGTCCCCCACGTGGGTGGGATTGTGCCCGCTGACTCTGTATCTGTGCCCCCACAGCGGAGACCGCACCACTGGCCTGCCATGAAGTTTCGCAACCACCCCAACCACTCCACCTACACAGAAGTCGAGCCCTCGGGCCATGAGAAGGAGGGCTTTGTGGAGGCGGAGCAGTGCTGAGAGCTCCATTCTCCCTTGGAAGCCTAGGAAGGAAGACCCGGGACCTCGAAAAACAGGAGTCAAAGCAAAGCAGAGAAGTAACTAATGTTCCTTGGCCTCCTCTGAACACAACCCGGATGGGAAGATGCGTCCAGAGCCCCCGTCTGGCCGTCACATCCCGGAGGTCGAAGCAGAGGGCAGAAAAGCAGCCACGTTGAGTTTTTAAGGAACAGTAACCTAACTTCCCCCTGTTTAATGCCAGGGGTCTCCCCCTCTGAGTCTCTCCGTGGTCTCCTCTGCAGCTGCCCCAGAGGTCCCCTCCCGCCTGCAGATGGCCAGACGCCCTGCCCGGGTCACCTAGCACCCCTGCCTGTGACACGAGAGAACCAAGCTCTAGAATGGGGCTGCCGCATTCCAGGGTCCATAGACTCAGGAGCTGGTCCTCATGGCTATGGATTTGCTGTATTTTGCCCCGGCTTCTGTGCTCTGGAAGTCTCTCCATCTGTATGGCTGCTCCCAGCCCTTTCGGCAAGTCGCTGACTGGCATGCTGGCATCAGCAGAAAGCCAAATGGGAAGAGAGGAACGAACTTGTAGACAAATCACATTTTTAGGCTTTGCTCCCTCAGCTTGCCCTTTCTGCCGAGAACCAGTACTTCTGCGTCAAACCCGGGGGCAGCCCATGCCTCGGGCTTTAGCCAACCGTGGCCCAGCTTGGGCCTGGCGAGCCGTGCTGTGCGCGGCCACCTCTACAGTGTGGGCTCTTCATCCTAGTGGTATATTTGGTGTCCCCTGTATTCACTGGCCTGGTCTCCTGTCAGTGCCAGTAAATACCTCCAAGGGCAGGGCCTGCGGGATGAATATCTGTCCTCATCTGAGCTGGATTTTTATAGAGAGGGCTTCTTGAAACACACCCAACAGGGAACCTCAGTTAGATTCTGTTGAAAAGCAAAGCCTCCAGAATGACTGGGATGGAGGAAGCTGGTGCAGGAAGTAGGGACTTTAGACGCAAGACCTTGGCCTGGAGAGCTGCTCTGCCGGACGTTCTTGGGGGCAGAGAGTTTAGGCTTTCAAACTTAACCTGGAGGGAATGCTGTCCCTGGTTTGAAGGGATGGTTGGGGTCGCTTCTGAAGAGCATTTCAAATGAAAACCTATAGTTTACCCTCATTCAAAGTAAAAAAAAAAAAAAAAAAATAGCAGCAGCAAATAAATATTAACTCACATCCTACATGGTCATGTCCTTTTATGCGTGTCACCTGGAGGCTGCCAAAGACTTTCAAGTACAAGGCCTCTTGAGGTGGGGGTAGGGAGTCTGCAAGTAACCAGACACAGCCAAACCCTTGACTGATGGTTTTCCAGATGCTCCGTGATTTATCCTTGACAAGGTCACTGGGAACCGTCATTGTAGGAAACACGCTGGACCTCGGCTGTCATATCATATCATGCTTCATAAACCAGACAAGGAAGAGCTATGATTTTGAGACATCATATCAGAATTTAAAAAAAAAAAAAAAAAAGATAATGCAGGAGTTCCTGTTGTGGCTCAGCAGAAACAACCCCGACTGGTATCCATGAGGATGCAGGTTCGATCCCTGGCCTCCATCAGTGGGTTAAGGATCTGGCATTGCCACGAGCTGCGGCGAAGGTTGCAGATGCAACTCAGATCCAGCAATTGCTGTGGCTGTGGCATAGGCCGGCAACTACATCTCTGATTCAACCCCATGCCCAGGAACTTCCATGTGATGTGGCCTTAAAAGAAAAGAAACAATTTTTAAAATTGGTGTGTGTTGGAGTAAACCCGGTGGCACAGCAGATTAAATATCCGGGGTTGTCACTGTAGTGACTCAGGTGGCTGCTGTGGCTCAGGTTCGTTCCCTGGCCCAGAAACTTCCACGTGCCATGGGCATGGCTTTAAAAAACGTGTATGCGTTTTGCCATGGCTCCCCTGTGCAGTGCATCCCTGTGTGTGTGTGTGTGTGTGTGTGTGTGTGTGTGTGTGTGTGTGTGTGTGTGTGCACGCACTGGCCCCCACACTTGTGTGTTACTGCTGAAAACATTGAAAAACCTTGTAGCTGTGCTTAGCTTGTAGCTTGGTTTGTTATATTAAGACAGTGGCGGAGTTCCCACTATGGCACAATGGGATTGGCGGTGTCTTGAGAGCAGTGAGACTGAGGTTTGATCCCCAGCCTGGCACAGGTAGTTAAGGATTCGGTATTGCCTACCTGTGGCTCAGATTCAGCCCCTGGCCCGGGAACTCCATATGCCACAGGGAGACCAAAACAAACAACAAAAAAAGACACTTGATAAGACAGTGGCAAAAGCTGCCAGCACACTTGAGATTATTGCTGCTCTCATGGGCAGAGCTAAGACTCTCCTCTCAAGTTACTGGAACAGATAACAGATTTGCACAGAGCCCTGGTGAGGGCTCACACCCAGACTCCCTACACCAGGTAGAGTCACAGATTAAATGCAGCCTCTCTCTCACACACACCATCTCCCACTCTCCCACATGCTCCCCAACAAAAAGCCACCTGAGGAGTTCCCGTCGTGGCGCAGTGGTTAACGAATCCGACCAGGAACCATGAGGTTTCGAGTTCGATCCCTGCCCTTGCTCAGTGGGTTAAGGATCTGGCGTTGCCGTGAACTGTGGTGTAGGTTGCAGACGCGGCTCGGATCCCGTGTTGCTGTGGCTCTGGCGTAGGCCAGAAGCTACAGCTCCGATTGGACCCCTAGCCTGGGAATCTCCATATGCCACTGGAGTGGCCCAAGAAATGGCAAAAATACAAAAAAAAAAAAGAGAGAGAGAGAGAGAAAGAGCCTGGAAAAAGACTCCAGTATTTATTTACTTGGTGTTTGTAAGTCCCTGGAAGTAACCTCATGGGTTTCCAATCTACTATCTAGAGATACAAAATAAATCTGCTTAGTGGATGCTGCCACATTTCTGGAGGCATTGCGATTCGAACCACTTTGGCAGCCTCCTTGTGTTTTTATTACTTTGCATTTTTCACTCATGGTTAAGCAAACCAAAACAAAGAGAGGAAAAATTTGAACTCCTCACAGCCAAAATCAGCGATGCCAAATTTTAGGCTCCAAACAAGCCAATTTATAAATAAACATGGTGTGTTTGCCAAATAAAGGAGAATGTGTTGGAAAAAGCCAGGCAGACTGATGAGGAAGCCCTGGGCTGCTCCGAGTACGACAGAAGGTGGGAGCTGCCGTCCCAGCCCCAACCCCGAGGTGCTGTGTGTCGTGAGCCAAGTCACCCAATGTCTCTGAGCCGCTGCGAAATATGGGGTAGGAGGACTAAATGGATCTAAGGTGGGGATGTTTTCCTCTCTTTAGCAAATATGCTCATCTGTTTTTGTTTTTTCTTTTTCTTTCTTTCTTTTTTTTTTTTTTTTTTTGTCTTTTTAGGGCTTCACCTGCAGCACATGGAAGTTCCCAGCCTAGGGGTTGAATAGGAGCCACAGCTGCCATCCTACGCCATAGCAAAGCAATGCCAGATCTGAGCCACATCTCAGATGCCATAGCTTGTAGCAATGCCAGATCCTTAACCTACTGAACAAAGCCAGGGATCGAACCCACATCCTCATGGATGCTAGTCAGGTTCATAACCCACTGAGCCCCAACAGGAACTCCTGTTGTTTTTTCCAGTTCACAAGCAGTTCAGACCCAAGCAACCCTTTCGCTTCCATTAATCTGGTGTGACCGGCTTGTTCAAGTTTGCCCCTGACGTCCCTGGTTCTGAGAGTCCCCGTGTCCCAAGAAACCCTCCAGCTGAGGGCCCGCTGGGACAACTGGTTAGTCAGTCCTTGGAGTCTGTCACATCCCCAGTGGCTGAAGAGGTTAACAATCTCAAGTACTTGCAGAGCACTAGTCTTACCTGTTACCTGTTCAAAGTGCGGTCCACACAGGCATCCCCTGGGGGTTAGCTGGAAATGCAGAACTCAGCCCATCCACCCCCAGACCTACTGGGTCCCAATATTCACTTGAGCAGCTCCCCTGGTGACTCAGGTGAGATGCCTGAACATTTGAGAAGCATTTCTAAGAAACAGTTTAACCAACATGATCGCATCCTCTTGGGGAGGCATTATTCCCCCATTTCTCAGATGAGGAAACTGAGGCTCAGCCAGTAGCTTCCTTGTTTATGTATTCATTTGATCCATACTCCTTAAGCACCTACTGTGTGCCAAGCACCATTAAGTGACTTGCCCAGGATCACACAGCTAGTGAGTAGCTGAGCCAATCTCCCAACCCACGTGGCCACGGTTTAATAGGGAAGATGATGGTGGATTAAACAGAGCCCTCCCAGGCCTGTAGAGAGTCTCAAAACGATGCATAACATTGGAGTTCCCATGGTGGCTCAGCGGCAATGAACACGACTTGTATTCATGAGGACATGGGTTTGATTCCTGGCCCTGCTCCGTGGGTTAAGGATCCCGTGTTGCCCTGAGCTATGGTGCAGGTTGCAGATGCAGTTCAGATCTGGCGTGGCTGTGGCTGTGGCTGTGGTGTAGGCCTGCAGCTGTAGCTCCAAATAGACCCCTAGCCTGGGAACTTCTATATGCTAAGGGTGCGGCCCTAGAAAGACAAAAAAAAAAAAAAAAAAAGCATAAATTGACTTCAGATGCACACTCTGGGCTTCTGAAACTGAGCTTATCAGCTATGTATTTACACAGCCCCAAGAGCTTAAAAATGTCTTCATTAGAGTTCCCGTCATGACTCAGTGGTAACGAGCTCGACCAGTATCCATGAGGATTTGGATTGGATCCACAGCCTTGCTCAGTGGGTTGAGGATCCAGCATTCAAAAAAAAAAAAAAAAAAGATCCAGCATTGCCGTGAGCTGTGGTGTAGGTGTCACAGGCACAGCTCAAATCTGGCATGGCTGTGGCTGTGGTGGCAACTGCAGCTCCAATTCCACCCCCTAGCCTGAGAACTTCCATATGCACGTGTTGTGGGTGCGGCCTTAAAAAGACCAAAAAAAAAAGTCTTCATCGTTACTACCTCCTCCTCATCCAGATGTTCCACTCCAGTGACCCTCCCACACTGAGATTTGGAAACACTCAACCATAAGGCTTTGCAGGACACCAGGGCCTGCCTCCGCACTATTTACTTTCTTGAATGGAGGACAAATGAATAGTTGAATAGTTCATTTTCCAAGATGTGGCCAGGGCGGAGGGAGCTGGGAAAGGGAGGGAGAAGTCTCACTTGAACTGCTAACACCAAACAGAAATTCTCGGGGGGGGGATGATTTTTCTGATGTTCATAAAACATGTTTACACTTGGTCCCTAGGGCTAGCTAAATCATACCCACAGTTCTCCACAACGTCACAAGCGTGGAAGAAGAAACATCTGGCAGTTCCCCTCGTGGCCCAGCAGTTAACAAACCCGACTAGGATACAGGAGGATCCGAGTTCAATCCCTGGCCTCACTCAGTGGGTTAAGGATCTGGCGTTGCCATGTGCTGTGATGTAGGTTACAGATGAGGCTCAGATCCTGTGTTGCTATGCCTGTGGTGTAGGCTGGCAGCTGGAGCTGCGATTCGACCCCTAGCCTGGGAACCTCCATATGCTTCAAGGGCAGCCCTAAAATAGCAAAAAAAGAAAGAAAGAAACATCTGAATATAAGCCAATAAAATCTCATCATACACTCCCAGGCGTGGGCGAGAAACTTCCCTACCAGCTTCAGTCTTTCCTCTTCACATTTTTCAATTCGGAAATTGACGGTCCTGCTCGGTTCTGCAGCACACATACTAAAATTAGAACGATGCGGAGAAGATTGGCACCCCCGTGCAAGGATGACGCGCAAATTCGTGAAACGTTCCATATTTTTAGAATTGTGAGAGTGGGAATCACACATACATACTGCTGTAAAAAATAGATGATGAACGGAGTTTACCTTGTGGCTCAGCAGGTTAAGAACCCGACTCATATCCATGAGAATTCTGTACACCTGAAACTAAGATAATAAGTTAACGCTACTCCAATAAAATTAAATTAAAAAAAAAAAAAAAGGCGCTCCTGCTGGGACACAATGGGATTGGCGGTGTCTTGGGAGCGCTGGATGTGGGTGAAGGATCTGGCGTTGCCCTGGGCTGTGGTGCAGGTCACAGACGTGGCTCGGATCTGCCGTTGCTGTGGCTGTGGCGTCGGCTGGCAGCTGTAGCTCCAATTCAACCCCTGGCCTGGGACCTTCCATATGCAGTGGGTACAGCCCTAAAAATAAAAAAATTAAAAAAAAGAAAGAAATTGACTGTCACCACCCCGGGATCAGATGGAATATTCAAAAGTTGTAAGATTCACTGTGTCTGGCTCAGAAGTCAGCAGAGCCTCCAGAAATAGCAGATCCAATCTCTCCTCCATCGATCTGCCTCACAACGGTGCCCTTAGTTTAGACCCCATTTCGAATTCATGGTTTTGCTGCTCTCAACAAACTCAGATGCAATGGGCCAGGTGCTTAAAGGGGACCATTTTGCCTTGACTCTTCTCCTGCAAGGAGCAGAAAGTAATTCCAGGACCAGGAGCTCCCTTCAAGGTCAAAAGGGCAGCCTGCCCCAGGGCCCATTCGCTCTCCTCTCCAGAGCTGTCAACACCCCTCTTTGTTCCTTGGGGCTCTTCTCCCCAAGCCCCATGCACTCACTCTCCCTTCTGCCTCCAGAGACAAAGGCCCTGATCTGTTTACTTCTGTCCCCTGTGATAATGATGGCCAGGACCAGGGCTCGTACTTACCAAGTGCAACCATGATCCAGGCACTGTTTTGTTTTTTGTTTTTTGTTTTCGTTGTTTTTTGCTTTTTAGAGCTGTACCCATGGCATATGGAGGTTCCCAGGCTAGGGGCCCAATCAGAGCTGCAGCTGCAAGCCTACACCACAGCCACAGCAACACAGGATCCGAGCCACATCTGCGACCTACGCCAAAGCTCACCACAATGCCAGATCCTTAACCTGCTGAGTGAGGCCAGGGATTGAATCCGTAACCTCATGGTTCCTAGTTGGATTGTTTCTGCTGGGCCACAAGAGGAACTCCCGTTATTTCTTCTTTCTGGAGGAGGACACTGAGGCTCCGAGCGTGAGGGAATTTGTTCAAGGTCACCAGCTAGGTCACTCAGGCAAGGCAACTAGAACTCGGCAAAAGTAACTAGAAGTCGGGAGTTCCCTTGCAGCACAGTAGGGTAAGGACCTGGTGTTGTCACATGAACCCTCTCGGGGGTGTTCCTCCTATTCTCTGGGCCTCACATTTTACAGGCTCTTACCTTGCTGTTTTCTCATCTGTAAGAGCCGAGTATATAAGAATGGCTCTCTTGTCCAATCCCCCAACAGATGGAAAGCTGAAGTCCCATAAAAGCCAAGAACCACACCCAAGACCACACAGGAACTGCGAGCTGAGGCTGCTGGTTCCCAAGCAGGAGTGGTGGGTAAGCGCGTGGGCTCTGAAGCCCCCCGGCCTGAGTTGGATCCTGGTGATGCCACATACCACCTCTGTGACCTCACAGAGTTACTCAGTGTCCCTGTTCACTTGAGTTAAATGGAAGCGATGAAAAGCATAGCACCTGCCTCCTCCGGCTTTGTGAAGATTAAACATTCCAGTGTCTGGAGCCAAGCGTAGCACTCAGCAAGGGCTCCAAAAGTCTTGGCTTCTTTTTTACTTGTTAGGTATGGAATGCAATGCAACCTATTATCCAGGGCAGTGAATGGATTTTCTGGTGCTTCCTGCTTTTTCTTTTTTTTTTCTTTCTTTTTTTTTTTTTTTTTGTCTTTTTGTCTTTTTAGGGCCACACCCACGGCACATGGAGGTTCCCAGGCCAGGGGTCTCATTGGAGCTGTAGCTGCCGGCCTACACCACAGCAACGCCAGATCTGAGCCTCGTCCGTGACCTACACCACAGCTCATGGCAACGCTGGGTCCTTAACCCACTGAACAAGGCCAGGGATCAAACCCTCAACCTCATGATTCCTAGTCCGATTTGTTTCCGCTGTGCCACGACGGAAACTCTGCTTCTCTTTTCTCTTTTCTTTTTGTTCCTGCTTTTTTAAAAATTAAATTATAGTTGATTTTCAATGTTGTGTTAATTTCTGCTATACGGTAAAATGACTCAGTTTTATGTTATATTCATTTCCATTATTGTTTATCACAGGATATTTCCTGCTGTCTTCCTACCAGACAGAGGTGCTTTGCTGGGCAACCTGCTCAGAAAGCATCCCTCTCAGAGTGCCTCCCACTTTCCCCAGGATGGGGACAGACACTGCCACACATCTTTGCAAACAGGCACTGAAACGCTTCATTCTTAGCTTTCTATATTTATCTTTAAAGCCCTAAGCTCATTTTCATGTCCTTTAAGGGAAAAAAAGGAATAGGAGAAAGGAATTGTGCAGAAATCAAACCCTGGAAATGTCTCTCTGTGATTAATTTTTGTTTGTTTGTTAGCCTTCATTTATTTCCCTCAGGATAATGCCTTCAAGGGTCATCCACGCTGTAGCACGTGTCAGAATTGTACTTTTCAAACTTATCTCCCTCTAGACCCCATCAGAACCATTGCTGTTCTAGCCAGGCTGAGCTGTTGTCACCCAAAATGCCGTCCACACATCTGCCTATGATCCATTGCTCATCCTATTCCTTCCTTCTGGAATGTTCTTCCTTTGTTCTCACTAACTCAAGCCATGCTCATGCTTGGAGCTCAGCTCAACCCTAACTGCCTCCAAGGAGCCTTCCTAAATAAAACCTTTATCCCCAGAGGGGGCTTTCTCTCTCCCGGGGGTCTCTCAGCACTTACAATCTGCATCCAGCAAGCTGGGCTCTCCTCTCTGTGTGCACCCTGCTTCCCAGGCTTTCTTTTTTTTTTTTTTTTTTTTTTTTTTGCTTTTTAGCACCGCACCCAGGCTCTATGAAGGTTCCCAGACTAGGGGTTGAATCAGAGGTACACCTGCTGGCCTACACGACAGCTACAGCAACGCAGGATCCGAGCTGCTTCTGCAATCTACACCACTGCTCACAGCAACACTGGATCCTTAACCCACTGAGTAAGGCCAGGGATGGAACCCGCATCCTCATGGATACCAGTCAGATTTTTTTTTCACTGCGCCACAACGGGAACTCCTCATTTAAGTTTTTTTATCCACAAAAGTGTATTCTTGAAACAATTTTTTTCAATCCTCCTCATTTTTATCAAGGATCACCACAAAACGTTTGGGATGGAAATGCTGTAAAATTTGGTTGTGATGATTGTTGATACCTATAAATATAATAAAATTCATTAAGTAATTTTTAAAAAAAGGATAACCACAGTAAATTATAACCGTTTTTAAACAGACCAGATGAGGCACTGGGCTTACTATTCTATTTCTTTTTAAACCTAAATTAGATGAATTGTGGCAATTTCTTTTGAAAAACAGATTAAGCTAATAAAGCACCTACAGTGAGTTTAGAAAAGGTACTTTGCATATTTGTAGAAAAGATAAATGTAGAACAAGAGGCGTGCCTCTTAACCAGAAACTCTTTTCCTCACCTGAGAATCCCTCTCAGGGATATTCTGATGGGAGGAAAAAAGGTGAAAAGGCTTTAAGCGTTTTTCAAAGTCACATGAGGACAAGAAGAGGCCAAATGTGGCTCTCCTGAGGCTTGAGGGAGGCTGGGATGAACTCTCACGCCTGGCTGAAGAGGGAGCCTCTAATCAGGGAGCCTTTAATCACCAGGCCCACAGAACAAGCCAAAAACCCAAATTTAGAATCCTCCTGGGAGTTCCCAGTGTGGCTCAGTGGTCCAAGAGGATGCGGGTTCTATCTCTGGCCTCGCTTAGGGGGTTAAGGATCCAGCGTTGCCATGAGCTGTGGTGTAGGTCACAGACGCAGCTCAGATCCTGCGTTGTTGTGGCTGTGGTGCAGGCCTGCAGCTGTAGCTCTGATTCAGCTCCTAGCCTGGGAACCTCCATATGCCTAAAAAAGCAAAAAAAAAAAAAAAAAAAAAAAAAAAAAAAAAAAACCCAAACAAACAAACAAAAAAGACTCCTCTCTTCCCCTTCTCTTGCTTCCTCTCCTTCCTTAGGGGAGACGGGAGGTGGTCAAAGTCCCTGGCAGCCCTAGAAGCAGGACAATGGGTCATTGGACTCGGAAGCATGTCCCACTCACACAGGTCCCCAGGGCTGGGTCTGCCAGTTTCTGGTTATTTGGGAAAAAAGGGCAAATTAACTTTTAGTTCTGGGCACCCAAATATGACTCATCTCGCTGCCTAAAGGACACGCGATGAGGAAACGCAGAGCAAGGGCCAGGGGCATTTCTGGAACAAACTCCTTCCTGGCCAGCCCATCTTTGTAAGCCAGATTCTCCATTTCTGGGTAAAAGCACTTTCTGCAGTAGAAACATCCCAGCTGGGTGGGAGGCAAGGACGGGTTCCTGACCCCCCACGTGGATCAGAATCAAGCATGGAAAGGCTCCAGAGGAATTTCCCCTTTCCTTTGTTTATGACGATTTACAGTCCCTTGGAGGAAGTCATTGGGCCTCTGAGGTCTCCAAGAAGCAGAAAAGCTCCCACGAGCCTTCGCCTTCTCTTGGGTTTCCCCCAGTCCTTCCCCTGGAAGCTGACAAATAAAGAAACGTCCACCGCGGTGGTTTCTGTTATTTCCACCTGAGTTGCTTCTTTTCAGGCTCTGTTCTTTTCAGACTCTGTTGATGTGACAACCAGCAATTACAAAAACCTGCATGCGTACAGCTCTCTCCCAGCGCTCGCCTTGCCCCACCTCTAATAAAACAAAGGTCCTCACCCATTTGGCAAACGCGGGGCTCCCTCTCCCGCCTCCACCCTCACTCCTGATAAAAGGTTGCTCCTTCAGGGCTTTTCACCTTTCAAAACATTTCCACTGTTCAGGTCTCCTGCCACTGGGGTTATTGGGACGGCCTGCTGCTGTCCCTTCCCCAACTCCCAGCCCACCGCTCCCCTCCCCAAGCAAGATACCCAGCCCAGTACTAGTATAACCATATGTTATATTGATGGGTCTTGGATTTCAAAATACTTTCTCAGGAGTTCCCGCCACAGCTGTAATGAACCCGAAGAGAATCCACAAGGACACGGGTTTGATCCCTGGCCTCATTCATTGGGTGAAGGATCCAGCAGTGCCATGAGCTGTGGTGCAGGTCGCAGACTCGGCTCAGATCCTGTGTTGCTGGGGCTGTGGCCTAAGTCAGCAACTACAGCTCCGATTCAACCCCTAGCCTGGGAACTATCTCAGGTGCGGCCCTAAAAAGGCAAACAAAACAAAACAAAACAAAAACAAACCAAAAAAAAAAAACACGTTTTCTCAATATGGTATCTCGTCTGAGCATCATAGCTCTCCTTTGAGATTGGCAGGGTGGAAACCTGCATCTCATACTGATGAGAAAGGAAAGTGGAAGTTCAGTGGGCTAAGGATCTGGCATTGTCACTGCTGCGGCGTGGGTTTGATCCCCAGCTGGGGAACTTCTGCATGCTGCAGAACATGCCTAACTAGATGCTTAGCACTTTATATGCCTTATTTTTTAAAATGCATTTTATTGGAGGATAGGTGACTTACAATATTGTGTGAGTGCAGCGTAGTGAATCAGCCACAATATACATATACCTCCATTCTTTTTCAGATTCTTTCCCCATATAGGCTCTCACAGAGTACCAAGAGATTTCCCTGAGCTATCTAGTAAGTCCTTATTACCGATCTATTTTGTATAGAGCAGTGTGTGTGTGTCAGTCCCAGCCTCCCAATCCATCCCTCCCACCCACATTTCCCCTTTGGTAACCACAAATTTCATTTCAAAATCTTTGAGTCTGTTTGTTTTGGGAATAAGTTCTTTCGTATCAATTTTATTAGATTCCACACATGCGTGATATCGTAATGGTATTTGTCTTTCGCTTTCTGACTTACTTCACTTACCATGATAATCTCTAGGTCCATCCACGTTGCTGCACATGGCATTGTTATTATTATTATTTGCTTTTTAGGGCTATGCCTGCAGCATATGGAAGTTCCCAGGCCAGGGGTCGAATCAGACTTAACAGGTGCCAGCCTACACCACGGCCACAGCAATGTGGGATCCTTAACCCACTGATCAAGGCCAGGGATGGAAACTGCATCTTCATGGATGCTAGTCAGATTCATTTCCACTTCACCACAATGGGAACTCCCTATATTTTTTTTATTTTTTATTTTTTTGTCTTTTTGCCTTTTCTAGGGCCGCTCCCACGGCATGTGGAGGTTCTCAGGCTAGAGGTTGAATTGGAGATGTAGCCGCCAGCCTACACCAGAGCCATAGCACCTTGGGATCCGAGCCGCATCTGCAACCTACACCACAGCTCACTGCAATGCCGGATCCCCAACCCACTGAGCAAGGCCAGGGATCGAACCTGCAATCTCATGGTTCCTAGTCGGATTCATTAACCACTGCACCACGACAGGAACTCCCCTATTTTATTTTTTATGGTTGAATAATATTCCATTGTATATATGTACCCCATCTTCTTTTTTTTTTTTTTTTCTTTTTGGTTGCACCCACAGCATGTGGAAATTCCTGGGCCAGGGACTGAACCTGTGCCACAGTTGCAACCTGTGCCACAGCTGCAGCAATGCCAGATCCTTAACCCCCTGCTCCACACAGGAACTTCCTACCACATCTTCTTTATCTAATCCTCTGTTGATGGACATTTTGGTGGTTTCCATGTCTTGTGTGCCTTCCCTTATTTAATCTTTACATCATCTCCACAATTTCATTGTCATTCTGTTTTACAAATGAGGAAGCTGAAGCTTAAAGGAGTTAAGTATATATAGCTATTGGAGTTCCATATGCCATGGATGTGGCCCTAAAAAAGTACATAGCATTTTCTTTTTTCTTTTTGTCTTTTTAGGGCCACACCAGCGGCATATGGTGGTTCCCAGGCTAGGGGTAGAATCAGAGTTGCAGCTGCTGGCCTACGCCATAGCCACAGCAATGCAGGATCGGAGCCGCATCTGCAACCTACACTGCAGCTCATGACAAGGCCCGATCCTTAACCCACTGAGCGAGTCCAAGGATCAAACCTGCAATCCTCATGGATACTAGTCAGATTTGTTTCTGCTGAGCCATGACAGGAACTCCAATACACAGCTTTTAAAAAGGAAAAGTTAAAACTAAATGTATTATGATGGAAAAATGTCCACTAGTTGTTTTTGAACAATAATGGATCCATTATCAGAAAAATAAAACATGCCTATAACATTTATTTTATGTATTTATTTTTTGTCTTTTTTCTTTCTTTCTTTCTTTCTTTTTTTTTTAGGGCCACCCACATGGCATATGGAAGTTCCCAGGCGAGGGGTTGAATGGGAGCTGTAGCTGCCTGCCTACGCCACAGCCACAGCAATGACCTCCATTTCAGCTTGTGGCAATGCCAGATCTTTAACCCACTGAGCAAGGCCAGTGACTGAATCCACATCCTCATGGATTTTAGCTGGGTTCCTTACCACTGAGGTATTATAAATGTCCTCATTTATTTTAAATAAAGACATTAAGTGACTTGCCTGTGGCCGTCCAACTAACCGCAGGGCCAGGACTGAACCCTGGGCCTGTGATGACCCCAAGTTCATCTCTTATCCCATGAGAAAGGTAAAAAAGCTTTGGAGGGTGTAGGAGCTAAGCTTCCCGTGACAGGAATTCTCTCTGCGCTATTCCTGGAAAACGGCCAGCTAGCACCTGCTTGAATACCTATGGCAATGGGGAGCTCATTACCTTCCTCGGCAGCATGCCCCATTGCTGGCTACAAGGTTATTAGGATTTTCCTCCATTAAATAAGGAGGAATCAGAGTTCCCGTTGTGGCGCAGTGGTTAACAAATCCGACTAGGAACCATGATGTTGCGGGTTCAATCCCTGGCCTCGCTCAGTGGGTTAAGAATCCGGCACTGCCGTGAGCTGTGGTGTAGGTCGCAGATGCAGCTCAGATCTGGCATTGCTGTGGCTCTGGCGAAGGCCGGCAGCAACAGCTCTGATTAGACCCCTAGCCTGGGAACCTCCATGTGCCGCGGGCACGGCCCTAAAAAGACAAAAATAAATAAATAAAATAAAAATAAATAAATAAGGAGGACTCTGTTTATCTTAAATTCTGTCCTCGAGTTCAGGATCCTCATAGTGGAGGGGGCCCCCCTTGAGCTAGCCCGAAAGGATGGACTGGTTTGCATGGGTCTCTAAGGAGAGGCCTCAGGTCTGGGTCCAGCAGGTTCCTCACTGCTTCTTGGGGGAAGGGAGCCCTAATTCACTTACCCCCTCCTCCCACCTCCAGCCCCCCCCCCCACTTCCTGCAGACTCACCCAAGCAGACCTTGCCTGGTTGGTGGGCACCGCCTCCGTGATGTGGCTTCGGGGCCACAGCTGCAGTGAACGCCTGCATTTCCATTCATGGTAAAGCCTCCCTCTGCAGAAAAGGATAATCACCTGCCTGCTGCGCTGACAGGTTCTCATCGGCTGAGGGCTGAACGCTGGGTCTTTAAAAAAGGCAAGCTCCTGGCCCGGCTTTGACAGATTCCCTCAGCTACTCTAAAGGCAAAAAAGAAATGACTGGGGTGGGAGGGGGGAAGAGACATAGAGAGGAAAGAAGAATCCGGGGTGCTAATGAATTCCTTGTGATCTCACTTTTCTTCTTCCAGCACAGGCTCCTCTGCAAAAATTGATGGGGCTGCCTTGCCAGCCAGAGCCTGAAAATGTGCCCAGATAGACAGAACCCCAAGTCCCAGAACAGCCTGTGAAATGCTGGCTGCCAGTGGAAAAAAGGGCAGGACAGAAAACAAGAGGAGGGAATCTGCAAATGTGACCCTCCCACACACGTGACATTGTATTTCAGGGTCTATTTTCCTGGCCTCGTAGAGCTGTGAACCCAGGAACACTGACAGTCAAGAGAAGGGGTACAACCAAACTCTGCCACTGTCTCCTCCCTCTTCTCACTGACACTTTATCAAAAAAATAATAAAATACTGGAGTTCCCGTTGTGGCTCAGTGGTTAATGAATCTGACTACGAACCATGAGGTTGCGGGTTTGATCCCTGGCCTCGCTCAGTGGGTTAAGGATCCTGAGTTGCTGTGGCTGTGGTGTAGGCCGGTGGCTACAGCTCCGATTGGACCCCTAGCCTGGGAACCTCCATATGCCGCGGGTGCGGCCCTAGAAAAAGGCAAAAAGACAAAAAAAAAAAAAAAAAAGGATCTGAAGCCTGTAAATTGACTCCCAGTTCCATTTCACCTGCTAAAGCTGTACCAGGCTCTGCAGGCAAGACCGCAGGCCAGCTGCCTGCCAACAACCACAGTTATAGGTTATTCCTAAGATTTGGTATGACCAGCATAGTTAAGCTCAGGTACATTCCTAGAAGCATTATTGGCTACTAACTGTGTGCCAGGCTTTATATACTTGCAGCAAATTTGTGAGCCAGGAATGATTCCCATTAGCATTTTAGGAATGGAGAAATTGGGCTCAGAAGAGTTTAATGGGAGTTTCCATTGTGCTGTGGCTCAGAGGTTTAAGAATCCGACTAGTATCCACGAGGATGTGGGTACGTTTCCCTCAGTGGGTTAAGGATCCCGTGTTGCCATGAGCTGCAGTGTAGGTCACAGATGCAGCTCGGGTCTGGCATTGCTGTGGCTGTGGCGGGAACTTCCATATGCTGCAGGTGCAGCCTTAAAAAAAAAAAAAAAAAAAGTTAAACTACAAGATCACCTGGCCAATAAATAGCATGAAGGCATTTGAACCCAGACCTGTCCTGCTCTAAAATCTGTGCTTTCTTTTTTGTTTGTTTTTTGTTTTGTTTGTCTTTTTAGGGCCACGCATGTGGCATATGGAAGTTCCCAGGCTAGGAGACGAGTCGGAGCTACAACTGCTGGCCTGCATCACAGCCACAGAAACACCAGATCCAAATCACATTTGAGACCTAGACCTACAATGCAGCAAGCAGATCCTTAACCCGCTGATCAGGGCCAGGGATCCAAGTCACATCCTCATGGATAATGGTCAGGTTCTTAACCTGTTGAACCACAATGGGAACTCCTAAAATCTGTGCTTTAAAAGAGCAAAACAAAATGTTTATTGTGGAAAATGTCTAACACACAGAAAAACACCGCAACTAGTACCATGAGCTGCCATATACCTCTCACCAAGTTATGTTGTGAGCCACACGGGAAGTCCTATCTCTCGCCAAGTTATAATGACCATCACAGAGCTGTCACAGGACAGCCAACACAGGGCTGACCTTATGGCAGTCTACACCCCCTGGTTTTCCTTTATCGGGTTATTTTGGAAGAAAACTTACATCATGTTATTTTATTTAGTAAATAGTGCAGCCTGTATCCCTAAAAGAGAAGGATGCTCGGGAGGTCCCATCGTGGTGCCGTGGAAATAAATCCAACTAGGAACCATAATGTTGTGGGTTCGATCCCTGACCTCACTCAGTGGGTTAAGGATCTGGCATTGCCGTGAGCTGTGGTGTAGGTCGCAGATGCAGCTGGGATCTGGCGTGGCTGTGGCTGTGGTGTAAGCTGGAGGCTGCAGCTCTGATTTGACCCCTAACCTAGGAAGTTCCATATGCCGCAGCTGCAGCCCTAAAAAAAAAGACAAAAAGACCAAAAAAAAAAAAAAAAGGATGCTCAAAATCTGTGCTCTTAACTCTCTCAAAATAATGACCCTGGAGAGTTCCTGCCATGGCTCAGTGGGTTAAGAATCCAACTGCAGCAGCTCAGGTCGCTGCAGAGGTGCAGGGTCAATCCCCGGCCCAGTGCAATGGGTTAATGATCCAGCGTTGCTGCAGCTGTGGCTGGCATTCAACCCCTGGCTCGGGAACTTCCATATGCTGAGGGTGCGGCCATAAAATACAAATTTAAAATAATCCCAATAATAATAACCTTGGGTGAGAGATGATGGAGAAAATACCCAGAAAAATTGCAAGATTTATATCCCCGACAGAGGGGGATGAAGCATTCCCTGTTCCCTGGCTGCCTTTGGCCTTTCTGTATAATGGGGGGAGGGACAGTCATTACCTGCGACGTCCAGGAACGGCCGTCTGGCCGCCCAGAACCACGAGGACCTGGCTGCACGGACAGCTCCTTCCTGCCTGTTACCCCTGAGAGTTTCTGCTTCGAAACATGCCCTAATCAGTTCTTTCCAGCTGCACTATCTCAGAAATTATTACCTTATAGGCTGTGCATGGAATAAAGTTAACATTAATTCAACACACCTGCTATGTGTCAGACACTGAGCTAGGGGTTTCTGTATATGTCAGGACCCGAACGCTTGATTTTTTAAAAAATTGGGACCTGGTTTTTGTCATCCAAATTTTGCTTTGGTTCAGAATTCCAACTGCACTGGAATGTTATAGAAAGGGCTGAATCCTCACAAGGGCTGAATCCATCCATCAGCAACATTTCTTGAGAACGTGCACACGTACATAAGTCACGCTGTGAGTCACCCTGGAGGTAGCAAGAATAGAATGTGGTTCCTGCTTTGCACTGAGAGAGAAGACATTTCTCTGTATTCAAGTCTCCAAATACTTAGTCCTCTCCTTCTCCTAAGCCGCAGGGCTTGCAACCCCCAACCCAAGGAGCCTGGAAGTCTAGTCGGATGGCTGACACAAAGTACACAGGAGTTCCCGTCGTGGCTCAGCAGTAACGAATCCAACTAGCATCCATAAGGATGCGGGTTCAATCCCTGGCCTCACTGAGTGGGTTAAGGATCCGGCGTTGCCTTGAGCTGTGGTGTAGGTCGCAGATGAGGCTCGGCACACGGCATTCAATCTTTGTTTCCCTCGTGCCGGACATATAGTAGGTGTTCAATAAATATGAATGCCTAGCACATAGTAGGTACTCAATAAATATTTGGTGAAAGAAAAAGAGAGGGAGGAGGGAAGAAGGGAAGGGAGAAAGAAGAAAAGCTGCATCTGTGATAAGCTGTGGCGATGGTTTAGAGGTGAGGTAATGAGGCCTTTCTGCAGGGGTGAAGATGGTAGAAACGGTACAGTGGGGAGTCACAGATATTTCAGTAAGAGCATCTGTGGGGCTCGGCAAGTGCCAGGATATTCGAGGAAAGGCAGAGCAAGGAATCTAGGATGACCGGGAGAATGGTAGGGCCATTAATGGAAGACAAACAGGGAATTTCCTGGTAGCTCAGTGGGTTAAGCATCCAGCATTATCACTGCTATGGCTCTGGTTACAGCTATGACATGGGTTTGATCCCTGGCCCTGGAACTTCCACATGCCCAGGAGCACAGCCCAAAAAAGCTTTGTTTTGTTTTTGTCTTTCCAGCAACACAGGATGCAAGCCATGTCTGCGACCTATACTACAGCTCATGGCAACACCAGATCCTTAACCCACTGAGTGAGGCCAGGGATCGAACCCGCAACCTCACGGTTCCTAGTCGGATTCATTTCTGCTGTGCCATGATGGCCACTTCCTAAAAAATTTTTTTCTAATAAAAAATAAAAATTGAAAAAAATGGATATTGGAGTTCCCGTCATGGCTCAGTGGTTAACGAATCTCACTAGGAACCATGAGGTTGAGGGTTCGATCCCTGGCCTCACTTAGTGGGTTAGGATCCGGCATTGCTGTGAACTATGGTGTAGGTCGCAGACATGGCTCAGATCTGGTGTTGCGGTGGCTGTGGCTGTGGTGTAGGCCGACAGCTGTAGCTCTGATTAGACCCCTAGCCTAGGAACTTCCATATGCTGCGGATGCGGCCCTAAAAAGACAAAAGACATATATATATATATTATTGGATCACTATACTGTACAGCAGAAATTGGTACATTGTAAATCAACTATACCTTAATAAAAAATAAATTCCTGGGAGTTCCCATCATGGCTCAGTGGTTAATAAATCTGACTAGGAACCATGAGGTTCTGGGTTTGATCCCTGGCCTTGCTCAGTGGGTTAAGGATCTGGCATTGCCATGATCTGTGGTGTAGGTTGAAGATGCAGCTTGGATCCCGAGTTGCTGTGGCTCTGGCTTAGGCCGGCGGCTACAGCTCCGATTAGACCCGTAGCCTGGGAACCTCCATATATGTGGCCCTAGAAAAGACAAAAAGACTTAAAAAATAAATAAATAAATAAATAACAATAATAATAAAAAAATAAATAAATTCCTTACATGCTCATTGTAACACATCTGCATGCTGAATGACATGCCCACAGGAGCTATGATAGTTCTGCTGATGTGTTACAACAAGCGTATAAGGAAGCTCAAGGGCCACTGGAAGTCAAATCCTCCACCATCTTGGACCTAGTTGTTTCTGTCTTATCCTCTAAGACCAAGTCTCTTTTTGGGGGGTCGGGGGGCTACACCTGCAGCATATGGAAGTTCCCAGGCCAAGGATCAAATTGGAGCTGCAGCTGCTGGCTTACACCACAGCCAAGGCCACACAGGCTCCCAAATGCATCTATACTGCAGCTTGTGGCAGCGCCAAATCCTTAACCTACTGAGCAAAGCCAGGGATTGAACCTTGGTCCTCATGGATGCTATGTCAAGTTCTTAACCTACTGAGCCACAACAGGAACTCCTCAAGTCATTCTTTTAAGAGTCGTGCCCTGCCTCCTTCCCTCCTGTTTCAGTTTCTCTTCTGTCAAGAAAATCATGCCTCTTTCCCTTTCTCCAAGGACCCCCTACCCTATATGCTTACAGGAAGATTTTCATTTTGGACCTTTTTGTCATGGTCTGTGCACACAGGTCTGAAAAGAATTTCTGGACTTCTACCAGGGCGAAAAGAAGGAAGAATTTATTGAGCGTGGTGAGGTGGAGAGGAAGTAGAATTTACTGAGATAAGAAATGCTGGAGTTCCTGTCGTGGCGCAGTGGTTAACGAATCCGACTAGGAACCATGAGGTTGCGGGTTCGGTCCCTGCCCTTGCTCAGTGGGTTAACGATCCGGCGTTGCCGTGAGCTGTGGTGTAGGTTGCAGATGCGGCTCGGATCCCGCATTGCTGTGGCTCTGGTGTAGGCTGGCAGCTACAGCTCCGATTCAACCCCTAGCCTGGGAACCTCCATATGCCGCGGGAGCGGCCCAAGAAATAGCAACAACAACAAAAGACAAAAGACCAAAAAGAAAAAGAAATGCTGCCAGTGCAGGGGGATGACTTTCTAACAATCAGGGAGAGCCAATCCTTGAGCCCGAGGTCATGTCTGTTTTTATAACCCAGGGAGAGGAGACAGCTCACGATACACCTGCTGACCTGCTGGCTGTTTGGAGAAAGAAGGGTCTTGCCAGGCCCTTGCTGGTTGGTTGGGGGCATATAAGGCCTATAGGGGTGGGGTGAGGAGTTTGGATCACATGTCTTTCCTAGAAGGGGGGTAGGAAGGAGTAGGCCAGGTTGCTCAAGGTGGGGAAGGGGCATTATAATGAGATAGGTGGGTGATGACAGGGGTCTGGTAATTCTCTTGGCCAGAGGCTTTGAGTTCTGTCTTCTCGAAGAAGCCTTGAAGCCCAACAATTTGAAGTTTCAGGTCCCAGCAAGGCCACCCACAGCAAACAGGGAGCAAAAGTTCAGGAAAGGAGCTTGGTACTAAAAGTACAGACTGGGAGTTCCCATCGCGGCTCAGCGGAAATGAATCTGGCTAGTATTCATGAGCACTCAGGTTTGATCCCTGGGCTCCCTCAGTGGGTTAAGGATCCGGTGTTGCCATGAGCTCTGGGGTAGATCACAGGTGTGGCTGGGATCCCAGGTTGTGGTGGCTGGAGTGTAGGCCAGTGGCTACAGCTCAGATTCGACCCCTAGCCTGGGAATTTCCATATGCCAGGGGTGCTGCCCTAAAAAGAACCCCCCCCCCAAAAAATTATTTCTGCTAAAATACAAGAAGGTTAAATAACTCACCCAAGATCACTCAGCAAATAAAGAGAAGAACTTGGGATCAGAAAGTTAATCAAGAGACACTCACTGATTAAAATGCCTGCTGTACCCAGCACCATGTAAGGTGCCAAAGATCCCAAAGAGAGCTGGAACTAGCTGCTTCCAGAAGCTCACAGCCCAGTAGATCAAGCTCCACATTACTGACAAAGAGGCTCCAAGACATAAATGTGCTCAGCAGAGGGCACTAATTCAGACCAAGGAAGGGAGCGGTTTGCAAGAGGAGGTACGACTGAGCTGAGTCTGGAAAGATAAGCAGGAACAATCTGGCTGAGCAGTGAGCAGAAAGAGGAAAGTCCTGCCAGCCAAGGAGGCTGGCATGCAAGGGCCCAGAGCCTTTGGGCATTGTGAGCTATTCACTCTGCTGGCACACAGGGCAGGTGTGTCCAGGTACGGGAGAGGCAGGTGCGAGGATGGGAGGAGAGCGTGCAGGCTACCCTAAGGGATTCCAATGTGTCCCCAAAGTGCCCCAGTAAAGGATTTTGACCAAGGGAAAGGTATCAGACTTGCATGCTAGAATCATCACTCTGGGGGACCCCAGAGGCACTGTGGAGGATAGATTTGAGGGGGATGCCCCGGGAAGCAGGAAGATCTGTTTAAGATGCAAATGTAGGAGTTCCCACTGTGGCTCCACTGTTAGCAAATCCGACTAGCATCTGAGAGGACACTGGTTTGATCCCTAGCCTTGTTCAGTGGGTTAAGGATCTGGCGTTGCCATGAGCTGTGGTGTAGATCGCAGACGCAGCTCAAATCCACCTTTGCTGTAGCTCTGACGTAAGCTGAGGGCTATAGTTCCGATGGGACCCCTAGCCTGGGAACCTCCATATGCAGCACCGAAAAGACAAAAATACCAAAAACAAAAAATATATGCAAATATAGTGGCCTAAGCAAGAAAGGATAAGGGCCAGGCTGGAAGGGGCAGTACCATTTGTAATGGAATAGAGAATGAATATGTAATATAATGTGTATTTTATATGTTATAAATATAAATGTAAATACAAATATTTATATATTTACCAATTAATATGTATATTTATTATATAATATAATATATTTGTATTTATTATATTTTTATATATTTATATAAATATAAATACATAACAATTAAATATTTTAAAATAAATTTTAAATAAATATTTTAATAGATACATAATATTAAATATACATATACAATATCTATATTTATATAGATATAAAGAAAGAAGTGGCCAGCCTTTGAAGAAGGAGATAAGGTAGTAAAGAAATAGAATTGTCCAGAATGATCACCAGGTTCTGGCTAAAACAGAAGCAGGTCGAGAAGCAGATATCAGTGGAGGTGGAGAGCTGAGTGGAAACAAGTTTGGGACATACTGGGTTGAGGAGGTCGTGGCTCCACTTCAACCCCCAGCCTGGGGACTTCCATATGCTGCACCTGCAGCCCTAAAAAAAAAGAAAAGGAAAAGAAAAAAGAAAATGGTCTCTCACACAACCTTAAGGAGCATTTAAGGAGTAGGTAAAGAGAAAAGATCTGAGGAAAAGGAGAGAATGAGAAGCCAGAGAGATAGGAGAGGAAAAAAAGGAGAAAATAATGTGTCTGGAAACACTGACATGGAAGCAGTTCACCTGGAAGGATGCTCTTGAGAGTAAGAAGACTGTCCTTTTTTTTTGGCCACACCCATGGCATGTTGGAAGTTCCCAGGCCAGGGAGCTAACCCAAGCCACAGCAGCAACCCGAGCCACAGCAGTGACACCACCAGATCCTTAACCCACTGCACCACCAGGGAACTCCGAGTACCACCTTTGTTTGCTTTCAGGAAGAAGAGAGATGGCTTCCTCCAGGTCAGAGGTTTTAGGAAATAGAAGGAAAGTGAGAAAAAGGAAGGCCCATTCAAGTTGAGAATAAGAAGAAAGAGTTGGGAGTTCCCGTCGTGGCTCAGTGGTTAACGAATCCGACTAGGAACCATAAGGTTTCGGGTTCGATCCCTGCCCTTGCTCAGTGGGTTAACGATCCGGCGTTGCCGTGAGCTGTGGTGTAGGTTGCAGACGCAGCTCGGATCCCGCGTTGCTGTGGCTCTGGCGTAGGCCGGTGGCTACAGCTCCGATTCAACCCCTAGCCTGGGAACCTCCATATGCCGCGGGAGCGGCCCAAGAAATAGCAACAACAACAAAAAAAAGACCAAAAAAAAAAAAAAAAAAAAAAAAAAAGAAGAAGAAAGAGTTGAATCCATTCTCCTCTCCTCTTGACTCTTGCTGCAATAATCAGTGCACTCAGAAAATAAATCACGTTATTTGATGAAATGTGGGAAATAAGATGTTCAAAATGCTTCCATCATGTGCTTCAAAACGAGACGATCCAATGTGAGCATGCTGTCCTTACAAGTGTTCCTTAGATAAACACTGAACTGCTCTGTTTACTAGAAACGTTAACAAGGAAAATCAACAGGGCTATTGAGGAGCAGTTAAAAACTGAAGTTTAAACCATGAGAGAAAACCAGAGGCAAAAAAATGATCAAAAGCTGCATCAACACCGCAGACCTCAGCTGCCTTTGAAAACTTTTTCTCTGCCTGACGTTACGTAATTCTTCATCAGCCAAAGGTATCAGTTTCACATGCTAAAATTCAATGAGTATGTGTTATGGTTAAAGCATAAGGTGTTAAAAGGAAAGAATAACAGAAAGAGATGGAAAAAGGTTTGGCACATAAAAGCGATGCACGTAAAAACCTGAGTATTTTCTAAAGAAACTTTAAGAACATGATTGAAAAATAAGTGATACAGACTTCCCTCGCAGATGGTATCACCCTCCCAGCCACCCTACCTCATTCCTCTGCTGAAAACTAAAAATTCTGGATAAAATACTAAAAATAGCTTCTTCTAAATTTGTGAGTGAAGATAAGGAATATTCAGCCAAAACCAAGTGACAGTAGGAATCTAGAGAGATAAATGGAGAAATGGCCAAGCCAGTGAGCTCTCAGTTTTCAAGATCTCAAGGAACTCCAGGGACAGGAGACAAGAGCCCCAGGTCTGCTGAAGGTAGAGATTCTAGCTGGATACCCTGTTGTACAAGTGAGGCCTGAAAGGCTACGTGTTCACTGTTAGGCTAATCTTTTTTTTTTTTTTTTTTTTAAGGCTGTACCTTCAGTGTATGGAAGTTCCCAGGTTAGGGGTCGAATCTGAGCTGCAGGTGCCAGCCTATGCCAGAGCCACAGCAACACCAGATCTGAGCCGTATCTGCAACCTACACCATAGCCACGCTGGATCTTTAATCCACTGTGCAAGGCCAGGGATTGAACCTGCATCCTCATGGATATTAGTTGGGTTTCTTTCCAACAAGCCACAGCGAGAACTCCTAATCTTGAAAGAAATCTAATCCTTCTACCTGGAAGATATGCATCCACAATGCGTTGTCTTTTTTTTTTTTTTTTTTTTTTTCTTTTTATGGCTGCAAGTTCCCAGGCGAGGGGTCAAATCGAAGCTGCATCTGCTGGCCTACACCACAGCCACACCAGACCTGAGCCACATTGGTGAACTACGCCGAAGCTCGAGGCCACACCGATCCTTAACCAGCTAAGCGTTAGGGGATTGAACCCACATCCTCATGGATACTAGGTTTGGTTCTTAACCTGCTGGGCCACAACAGGAACTCCTATCTAATTTACTATTGACGACATATAACGATAGTAACTTTCTAAGGCGTTATGCAACTGACAAGAGGGTGTATGCTGCCATTTGGCCACCGGGACTGCAGTACAGGTCCAGCCATGGCTCTGTGGTACCCGGGGGCCACGGCTCAACAGGGCCCAAAAGGTGACCAAGATCCTGACCCAGCCAAGACAGCTGTGGCCTCAGGCACCTTATCGAGCCCACCAAGTTCCCTCAGGACATGATCCAAGAGGTGCACAGCTCTGCCTTAAATGACCAGCGTGCCATGGACCTGCTCAAGGTCTCCAAAGACACGCAGGCCCTCAAGTTCATCCAGAAAACCTTGGGGACACACATCTGTGCCAAGAGGAAGCAAGAAAACTGAGCAATGACTTAGCCACCAAGAAGAAGGCAGTTGCCAAGAGACCAAGTCCCCTTCCCACTCTGCGCATAATAAAAACTTTACAGAAAAAACAAACAAACAAACAAACAACTCAATGAGGTGGAACTAAAAGTTCCCAGAGTGGCTCAGCAGAAGTGAATCTGATTAGTATCCATGACGATGTGGGTTCGAACCCTGGCCTCACTCAGTGGGTTAAGGATCCAGGGTTGCTATGAGTTGTAGTGTAGGTTGCAGCTGCGCCTCGGATCCCACATTGCTGAGGCTGTGGTGCAGGCAGGCAGCTACAGCTCCTATTCACCCCCTAGCCTGGGAACTTCCCTATGCCACAGGTGTGGCCCTAAAAAGAAAAAAAAATAAGGTGGAAATAAAATGCACAACCAGTAACATAAGTCAGTAGGTGAATGATCAGAGAGTTTCCGTTGTGGCACAGTGGTTAACGAATCTGACTAGAAACCATGAGGTTGCAGGTTCGGTCCCTGGCCTTGCTCAGTGGGTTAAGGATCCGGCATTGCCGTGAGCAGTGGTGTAGGTCGCAGACACGGCTCAGACCCTGTGTTGCTGTGCCTCTGACATAGGCCAGTGGCTGTAGCTCCGATTAGGATTAGACCCCTAGCCTGGGAACCTCCATATGCCATGGGAGCAGCCCTAGAAAAGGCAAAAAGATCAAAAAAAAAAAAAAAAAAAGAAGTTGAGTGATCAGAATTTCAAGTGTTTTAAGATCCTTACAGTGTTTGGAAAAGGCAAGATGATAATGATTTACTTTGGACTTTGACGAGTTAAGTACTCATGATAAAATTTTTTTTATTCTTTTTAAATGCTTTTTTCTTCCCCTTCCAGTTTTATTGAGATATAATTGTGTTTTCTTTTTTAATTTTTTTGGCGCGCCCATGGTATATGAAAGTTTCCAGGCCAGGGATGGAATCCCAACCACACCTGTGATATACAGCATGGCTGTGGCAATGCCAGATCCTTGACCCAGGGCACCACATCAAGAGCTCCTCATGATAAATTTTTAAATCAACCACTAAAAGTCTAAGAATAAAATATTTACCTTCCAAACAAACAGAAGGGAGGAAATGCAGTGATAAAAAAGTATGCAATCAAAACAAGATACCTGAATTCTCCTCATGGTGCAGCAGAAACGAATCCAACTAGGAGCCATGAGGTTCCGGGTTCGATCCCTGACCTCGCTCAGTGGGTTAAGGATCCGGCGTTGCCATGAGCTGTGGTGTAGGTTGCAGACATGACTCGGATCCCGCGTTGCTGTGGTTCTGGCGGAGGCCGGCAGCTGTAGCTCCGACTGGGAAACTCCATATGCCAAGAATGCAGCTCCAAAAAGACAAAAGAAAAAAAAAACAAAAAAACGAACTATGGATTTTCAAATCAAACTTATGGTTACCACAGGGAGAACCGTGGTGGGGAGGATAAATTTGGAGGATGGAAATAGCAAATACACACTACTGTATATAAAACAGCTACATTCACGATTTTAAAAAAGAAAAACTATTAGCAAGCATAATGACAATATATAAACATCATTTCCTTTCAGGCTGGAAACAAGACAAAACCGGATGATTTTCTTTTTCTTTTTTTGGTTTTTTTAGGGGTGCACCTAGGCATATGGAGGTTCCCAGGCTAGGGGTCTAATTGGAGCTGTAGCTACCAGCCTACACCACAGCCACAGCAACATCAGATCAGAGCCACATCTGCAACCTACACCACAGCTCATGGCAATGCTGGATCCTTAACCCACGGAGTGAGGCCAGGGATCCAATCAAGGTCCTCATGGATGCCAGTTGGGTTCGTTAACTGCTGAGCCACGACGAGAACTCCCCAAGTTAAATTTTAATTTCAGATAAACAACAAATAATTTTTAGTAAGAGTATGTCCTATGCAAAAACAGACGTTTAGTGTATGTCCCAAATACTTCTGCTCATGCTAAAACCTACTCATACTGAAAAATTACTTATTGTTCATCTGAAATTAAAATTTAGGAGTTCCTGTCGTGGCGCAGCGGAAATGAATCCGACTAGGAACCATGCGGTTTCGGGTTCAATCCCTGGCCTCGATCAGTGGGTTAAGAATCCAGCGTTGCTGTGGCTGTGGGGTAGGCCGGCAGCTGTAGCTCCGATTCGACCCCTAGTCTGGGAACCTCCATATGCTGCGGATGCAGCTCTAGAAAAAAGTCAAAAAAACAAAAAAAATAATAAAATGAAATTAAAATTTACCTGGATGTCCTGTATTTTATCTGGCAGCCCCGGTTAATGGAAGTACCCTGCTCCTCTACCTCTGTGTGCCAGGGAATGGGTAGAAAAAGGAAGTAATGTTTATTGAGTGTCTGCTAAGTATAAGCTGAGTGCATTATGAGAATGATCGCATGTATTTTATTTTATTTTATTTTATTATTTATTTTGCTTTTTAGGGTCGCACCCGAGGCATATGGAAGTTCCTGGTCTAGGGGCTGAATCGGATGCAGCTGCCGGCCTACACCACAGCCACAGCAACACAGGATCCGAGCCGAAGAGGGATTTAATTTAAACCTCACAACAACTCTATGGGATACATATTACCACTCCGTCTAAAAGCGAATATAAAGCTTAAAGAATTTATTCCAGATGAGATAGCGGAAATGAGAAGAATAAAGAATCAAATTCAGGTTTGCTTCCCAAATCTGTACTTTTTCCTTGTCGGTGCACCTCCCATCAGAAAGCTTTCAGATGGCCTTTAAAAATAAATAAATAAATAAAAAAGGAGTTTGGGAGATACTCCAAAGGCTTTTCTACCAAAACTTAGTATATTGTGTGAAATATTGTATTTTTTCACATCTAATTAAATTTGTTTGTTTTGAGGGATAGTGTTATTACAAGTGAAATTTGTTTCAAGGCCTTAGGAAATTTGCTTCCTGCTTAGGAAGTTCAGGTAATCTCGCTGAGCTCAGTTTCTTCACCTGTAAACAGATGGTGTTCTGGCACAGCTAAAGCACTTTGCAATTCCCTACCTTTAAGGGTTTCCCCTTATTTGAAAGACATTAAATTTTACACAGCTCTCTGCTGCCATCTGCTGGAAAAATTACAGCACCCATTTCTGTTAAAATGCACTCTATTCAGGAGTCTGTGGCTGGTTTACATAGTAATTTCAGTCAACTAATGAGAACTATAGATTTCAGAGTTTTCCCAGTTTCAGTATTTTTCATTTCTAACACATTCCAAATGAGTCAAGCCATATGAGTGGACAATTTTGAAATTAATTTTTTAGCAGTTTTTTCCCGGAGGGGAGTATTTTCCATACTTGTCCAATGTTTTCCGTTGACTGTCCTCCCAAATCTACTCACACAAAATTTGCTGTTAGGGGAATGCGAGGTTAACGAATCTGAATAGGAACCATGAGGTTGTGGGTTCAATCCCTGGCCTTGCTCAGTGGGTTAAGGATCCGGCGTTGCTGTGAGCTGTGGTGTAGGTCGCAGACGCAGCTCACATACAGTGTGGCTGTGCGGTACCGTAAGGTCGGTGGGCTGTAGCTTAGATTTGACCCCTAGCCTGGCAACTTCCATATACTGCAGGTGTGGCCCTAAAATAGCCAAATAAATAAATAATTTTAAAATTGCTGTTAGGGTTGCAATAATGAGGTGTGATAAGAAGGATTTAATATAGCAGAAAAAAATAGTTTTCTTAAAGTATAAAGATTTCTGAAACATTAAAATTTTATCTTCTAAAACACAAAGGTCCAATGCTCATCTGCTTTCACCCACTCACACACAACCTAGGATAGATGCACGTGTGTGTGTTTTTTTTAATTTGACTGCTTTTATATCCAAAAATTCTAGGTTTTTTAACTAGAAAAATATTCCTAAATTAAAGAGTCAATGCTGGCCTTAGTTTTTTTTACACATAGAATTTTTTAGGAGTAGTTTTGGGTTCACAGTAAAATTGAGTGAAAGGCAGAAAAGAAACTCATGGACTTGGGGAACAGATTTGTGGTTGCCAAGGGGGAGGGGGAGAGAGTGGGATGGACTAGGAATCTGGGGTTAATAGATGCAAACGATTGTCTTTGGAGTGGATAAGCAAGGAGATCCTGCTGTATAGCACTGGGAACTATATCTAGTCACTTATGATGGAAGATGGTGGAAAATAATGTGAGAAAAAGAATGTATATATGTATGTGTGACTGGGTCACTTTGCTGTATAGTAGAAAATTGGCAGAACACTGTAAATCAGCAATAATGGTAAAAATAAAAATCATTTGAAAAATAAAAAAAATTAAAATAAACAAAAAAAGTTTTTTAGGAGTTCCCGTCGTGGCGCAGCGGAAATGAATCTGACTAGGAACCATGAGCTTGCGGGTCCATCCAACCCCTGGCCTCGCTCAGTGGGTTAAGGATCCGGTGTTGCCATGAGCTGTGGTGTAGGTCACAGATGTGGCTCAGATCTGTCATTGCTGTGGCTCTGATGTAGGCTGGCAGCTGTAGCTCTGACTAGTCCTCTAGCCTGAGGACCTCCATATGCCGCAGGTGCAGCCCTAAAAAAAAGACAAAAAATTTTTAATTGAGTGGAAGGTACAGAGATTTTCTGTGTATTTCCTGTCCCCCTACAACATCCCTCCAGCATCAACACCCCCCATCAGAATATAATATTTGTCAAACTTGATAGACACATCATCTGTCACCTAAAATCCATAGTTTACATTAGGTTTCACTTCCGGGGAGCTGTACTTTCAGCGGGTTTTTGACAAATGTGT
Organism: Sus scrofa; assembly: GCF_054392235.1. Taxonomy (NCBI): domain Eukaryota; kingdom Metazoa; phylum Chordata; class Mammalia; order Artiodactyla; family Suidae; genus Sus; species Sus scrofa. Next base: position 23,448,500 of record NC_139394.1, read on the forward strand.
AATGACATATATCCAATATTATGGCATCAGACGGAATAGTTTCCTGCCCTAAAACTTTGCTGTCCCTGTTTTTTTGTTTGTTTGTTTTTGTTTTTTGTTTTTTCTCTCTCCCTCTTCATACCTCTCTCCTCCCTACTCCCTGGCAACCACTGATCTTTTTACTGTCTCCATAGTTTTGCCTTTTCCACCTGTCATATAGTTGGAATGATATGGTAGATATAGCCTTTTCAGATTGGCTTCTTTCACTTAGTAATATGTGTTTAAGATTCCTCTGTGTCTTTTCGTGGCTCGATAGCTCTTTTTTTTTTTAGCACTGAATATTCCTTTGTCTGGATATACCCCAGTTTATTTATCTATCACCTACTGAAGGACATGGTTGCTTCCAAGTTTTGGCAGTTATGAATAAAGCTGCTATAAACATCCATGTGCAGGTTTTTGTGTGGACATGTGTTCAACTCCTTTGGATAAATACCAAGGAGCATGATTGCTGGATCATATGGTAAGAATATGTTCAGTTTTTATAAGAAATCACCAAACTGTCTTCCAAAGTGGTGTACCATTTTGGGTTCCCATCAGCAATAAATGACAGCTCCTATTGCTCCACATCCTCACCAGCATTTGGTGTTGTCAGTGTTTTGGAATCTGGTCATTCCACTAGGTGGGTAATGGGATCTCACTGGTGTTTAAATTTGCAGTTTCCTGAGATCATATGATGTGTGGCACCTTTCATATGCTTATTTGCTGCCTGTATGTTCTTTGCGGAGGTATCTGTTCAGCTCTTTTTGTTTGAGTTGTTCATTTTCTTAGTTTTAAGAGTTCTTAGTATACTTTGGCTAATGATCCTTTATCAGGCATGTCTTTTACAAAATTTGCTCCCAGTTTTGTGTCTCTTTGGCCTTAATTTAAAAATTTTTTTGTTATAGTTGATTTACACTGTTCTGCCATTTTCTGCAGTAAAGTGACCCAGTTATACATATATATACACTCTTTTTCTCATATTATCTTCCATCATGTTCCATCACAAGTGACTGGATATAGTTCCCCGTGCTAAACAATAGGAACTCATCGCTTTTCAACTCCAGATGCAATAGTTTGCATCTAACCCCGAACTCCCAGTCCATTCCACTCCCTCCCCCTCCCCCTTGGCAACCACAGAGCTGTTCTCCATGTCCATGGATTTGTTTCTGTTCTATAAATAGGTTCATTTGGGCCATTTTTTTTTCATTTGGGCCATATTTGAGATTCCACATATAGGTGATATCATATGGTATTTGTCTTTCTCCTTCTGACTTCACTTAGTATGAGAATCTCTAGTTGCATCCATTTTGCTGTAAAAGGCATTATTTTGTATTTTTTAGAGCTGAGTAGTATTCCATTATGTATATGTACCCATCTTCTTAATCCATTCATCTGTCAATGTACATTTAGGTCGTTTCAGCCCTTAATTTTTATTTTATTTTACTTATGTATTTATTTATTTATTTTTGTCTTTTTGCCATTTCTAGGGCCGCTTCTTCAGCATATGGAGGCTCCCAGGCTAGGGGTCAAATCAGAGCTATAGCCACCGGCCTATGCCAGAGCCACAGCAACAAGGGATCTGAGCCGCATCTGCAACCCACACCACAGCTCATAGCAATGCCAGATCCTTAACCCACTGAGCAAGGGCAGGGATCGAACCCACAACCTCATGGTTCCTAGTCGGATTCGTTAACCACTGCACCACAATGGGAACTCCATCCCCAGCCTTAATTTTTAAACAACTAAAACCACTTTCCAGAATTCCCAACATAAGGCTAAAAGTGCAGCCCAAGGAATTTAATCATAAAATACAAACTATGGGATTAAATTTGTTGAGTTCAGAGGGAGGGAGCCAAGAGCCAATCCCTTCATAGCTGAATCTATACTATCTCAGGGTTTTGTTGTATAGCTGCCTGGAGCTAGATACAATCTAAGGGGTAATAAAATCAGAATCCTACACCTTTCTTTTCTTTTTTTAGGGCCACACCCACGGCATATGGAGGTTCCCAGGCTAGGGGTCTCATCGGAGCTACAGCTGCCGACCTACACCACAGCTCATGGTGCAGAATCCAAGTCACATCTGTGACCTGGCAGATCCTTAACCCACTGAGGGAGGCCAGGGTTTGATACCCGCAACCTTATGGTTCCTGCTCAGATTCATTTCTGCTGTGCCACACCGGGAACTCCAGAATCCTACACCTTTCTAAAAACTAATCTTGGAGGAGGGCTTCTTTTGAAAGGAGATCAGGGAAAGATTTGGGGAAAAGGATGTAGTGCCCACTAACTCCACTTGTTTCTTCCACCCATGATTTCTCAGAGCTATCTATCAACTGGCTTAAATATTTGAATGCATTTGTTTATTGCTATCTTTCAGTTTACAATGATACCTTTTTTTTTTTTTTTTGCCATACCTGTAGCAACCAGAAGTTCCCAGGCCAGGTATCAAACTTGAGCCACAGCAGTGACAATGCCAAATCTTAACCACTAAGCCACCAGGGAAGTCTGCTCTTTTGGGCGGACCACACTTATAGCATATGGAAGTTCCCAGGCCAGAGATCAAACCAGTGCCACAGCAGTGGCCCAAGCCTCTGAAGTGACAACACCAGATCCTTAACCCCCTGTGTCACAAGAGAACTCCCTACTGATACTCATTTTAAAATATCCAAAACTACTTTCCAAACCTTCTTCGTCTCTTCCATTTGTGCTACAGTAATACACAAACGTGCACATTTTAAATATTTTTCTAATAATGCAAATAATATGGGCTCAATACAGAGAGCTTGGAAAACCCAGAAATGCACAAAAGAAAAAAGAACTTATTTAAATCTCCCTTAATATTGCCATGCAAAAATAGCAACTGCTGATGTATTAATACTGTCATTCCTCCAGTTACCTGAAAACTGGATTCACTTCTTGGTGGGTGTCAGAAGACACAACCAAGCCAAAGACTGGGAGAAGGAAGGATTTATTACTCACAGGAAAAGAACAGTTCTGATCTTTCCCAAAGCACTGTCCCCCTGAAAAGCAAAATTAGGTAAGCTAAGGGTGCATGCATATTCATGAAGGGGCTTGAGCAGAGTTCAGCATAGAATGGGGACAAAGGTTGACCCACGTCCAAGCTTTAGCTGATTGAAGCCATGAGGGTCAGAAGAGGTCAACTTCATTATCCATTCGATTTCAGTTGATCTGGTGGGGAGCACTTGACAGGGGCTTGATTTCTGCAAAACAGCTCAAGAATGTGCTCCAGGCTAATATTTACCATTGAAACAGAACTAGGCGTCTTTACAACTGATTTATTCACTTTGCTATGAGTGAACTTATCTTGGCTGATAAGTTTGTCCTTTTGTTCCCTTAAGATCATTATTATTGGAGTTCTCTCTGTGGTGTAGTCAGTTAAGAATCCAACTGCAGCAGAGGCTCAGGATTGGGTCAAAGGATCCAGCGTTGCCGTGGCTGCAGCATAAGTCAGAGCTGTGGCTTGGATTCAATTGCTGGCCCTCCTGGCCCAACAACTTCCATATGCCACAGGCACAGCCATAAAAATTTTATTAAAAAATCATTACTATTAATGTTACCAACCAGGTTTCTTCCCAATCAATAGAATTGGCGGGCAGGGGCGGGGGGGTCGTCACACCTGCAGCATATGGAAGTTCCCTGGCTAGGGGTCGAATCGGAGCTGTAGCTGCTGGCCTACACCAGAGCCACAGCAACAATAGATCCAAGACAAGTCTGCAAACTACACCACACCTCTTGGCAACACCGGATCCTTAACCCACTGAGCGAGGCCAGGGATTGAACCCAAAACCTCACGCTTCTTAGTCAGATTCGTTTCCACCGCGCCACGATGGAAAATCCGTATAGTGCTTTAATCAAAGGAATTTGTGGAATTTCCTCACCTAAAATTGTTGCTTAATGCTACAAGTAACCAGCTGATTTAAAATAATTTACGCCAGCTCTCCTCCTACTCTGGAATTCAGGGATGAAGACATAATTTTATCACTCACCAGCAGTCAAAGGGAAAGGGAATTATAGTCTAAGGTTTTCATTTTATTAATTAAAAATAATTGCAACAGATTTTTCCCTCCCACACGCAGTCTGAATTTACTGCGACTCAAGTTCTTTGTGTCTCAGCGCAGAAAGAATTTAGCAAGAGACAAAGTGACAGGCAAGAAAGAAATTTGTTTATTTGTTTTTGTCTTTTTAGGGCTGCACCCACAGCATAGGGAAGTTACCAGGCTAGGAACTGAATCGGAGCTGCAGCTGCTGGCCTGCGCCATAGGTCACGGCAACACAGGATCCTTAACTCAGTGAGCAAGGCCAGTGATCAAACCCTCATCCTCACCGATACTAGCCAGGTTCTTAACCCACTGAGCCACAACAGGAACTCCAAAAAATAGATTTATTAAGACAGGATGCTTTTGGAGTTCCCGTAGTGGCACAGAGGAAATGAATCTGACTAGGAGGAACCATGAGGTTTTGGGTTCTATCCCTGGCCTTGCTCAGTGGGTTAAGGATCTGGCATTACCATGAGCTGTGATGTAGGTCGCAGATGTGGCTCAGATCCTGCGTTGCTGTGGCTGTGGTGTTGGCTGGCAGCTGTAGCTCTGATTCAACCCCTAGCCTGGGACTTTCCATATGCCATGGGTGCGGCCCTAAAAAGACAAAAATAATAGGATGCTTCTGAGGGAAACTAGTGGGCAGGCGAGAAGGTTCTTCCCTGTGGATTAAGTGGGCTATATTTTTATAATCCAAGGAAAGTGGGGAGAGGAAAAGACCGCCTTCTTCCTCATTCTTCCAGTAGGCATCGGGCTTACATCATTAGCTCCTCAGTATCAGGTAAGAGAGTATTTGACCCTATGAGGTCAAGCTAGGACAGTCGTGGTGCTTATTCAAATCAGTAGAAGGGTGGGAGTTCCCATCATGGCTCAGTGGCTAACAAATCTGACCAGGAACCATGGGGTTGCGGGTTTGATCCCTGGCCTCGCTCAGTGGGTTAAGGATCTGGCATTGCTGTGAGCTGTGGTGTAGGTCGAAGACTCGGCTCAGATCTGGTGTTGCTGTGGTGTAGGCCCGGTGGCTACAGCTCCGATTGGACCCCTAGCCTGGGAACCTCCATATGCCGCGGGTGCCCTAAAAGGACAAAAAAAAAAAAAAAAAAAAAAAAAAAAAAGATCCGTAGAAGAGTGTAACAAAGGCTAAAGTAAGTTGAATCATCTCAGGCTTCCCTATGATGAGGGTCTCCTACTTGGAATGTCATCATTGCCTTACATTTCTGTCCCAGGTCCTGAGGATCACTATCTTGTTGAACTAGTTGCAGGTCTCATTTTATCTTTCACTGAACGACCTGAGGCATATCCAGTGCTTTTATCTATGGTTTTATAGTAAGATTCTGATTCAGTAGGTCTACAGCTGCATTTAAGTTTTTGCATTTCTTTTTTTTTTTTTTTTTTTTTGTCTTTTGTCTTTTTGTTGTTGTTCTTGTTATTTCTTGGGCCGCTCCCGCGGCATATGGAGGTTCCCAGGCTAGGGATTGAATTGGAGCTGTAGCCACCGGCCTACGCCAGAGCCACAGCAACGCGGGATCCGAGCCGCGTCTGCAACCTACACCACAGCTCACGGCAACGCCGGATCGTTAACCCACTGAGCAAGGGCAGGGACCGAACCTGCAACCTCATGGTTCCTAGTCGGATTCGTTAACCACTGCGCCACGATGGGAACTCCCAAGTTTTTGCATTTCTAACAAGATCACCAGTCTATTTTGGGGAAATAAGGCTGGAGATAGAGAATTTGGCCACAGTGAAGCAGTTCTTGAGGCCAGGTCAGGAAAAATTTTTTAATTTTTTATTTTTAGTTTTTATTTATTTTATATTAGATTTATTTATTTATTTTGTCTTTTTGCCTTTTCTAGGGCCACTCCCGCAGCATATGGAGGTTCCCAGGCTAGGGGTTCAATCGGAGCTGTAATTGCCAGCCTACGCCAAGGCCACAGCAACACAGGATCCGAGCCGCACCTTCAACCTATACCACAGCTCACAGCAACGCCAGATCCTTAACTTGCTGAGTGAGGCCAGGGATTGAACCCGCAACCTCATGGTTTCTAGTCGGATTCGTTAACCACTGTGCCACGAGGGGAGCTCCCAGGTCCGGAAACATTTAAATAAAGGCAATAAAGAGTCATTGCTGGCTTTTGTGCAAAAGAATTTATATAAGCAGTAACTAAAGTTCTCCCATAGATCCCTATAAACAAAACAAACTTCGGAAGTAGCATTGAAATATAATTGCTATACAAAAGGAAGTCTTTGTTTATTTATTTATTTTTTTGGCTGCACCCATGGATGTGGAAGTTTCTGAGCCAGGGATGGAACCCTCGACTCAGCAGCCACCTGAGCAGCCACAGACAATGCCGGAAAAAGGAAGTCATTTCTTTTTCTTTTTTTCTTTTTAGGGCCACACGCACAGCATATGGAGGTTCCCAGGCTAGGGGTCTAATCGGAGCTACAGCTGCCAGACACACAGCACAGCAACTCGGGATCCGAGCCACATCTATGACCTACACCACTGCTCATGGAAACGCTGGATCCTGAGGGAGGCCAGGGATGGAGCCCGAGTCCTCATGGATACTAGTCAGGTTTGTTAACTGCTGAGCCACAACGGGAACTCCAGGAAGTCTTTTTTTTTTTTTTTTTTTTTTTTGGTCTTTTTGCCATTTTTTGGGCCGCTCCTGCGGCATATGGAGGTTCCCAGGCTAGGGGTCGAATCGGAGCTGTAGCCACCGGCCTACGCCAGAGACACAGCAACCCAGGATCCGAGCCGCATCTGCAACCTACACCACAGCTCACAGTAACGCCGGATCATTAACCCACTGAGCAAGGGCAGGGATGGAACCCGCAACCTCATGGTTCCTAGTCGGATTCGTCAACCACTGCGCCACGATGGGAACTCCATAGGAAGTCATTTTTGATGAAAACTTCAGCACGAAGAGATGAACCCACAAAAGAGAAGACACCTCCTCCCACCTCACTCCCCATTCCCCCTCATCCCCACTGGACTAGAAGTTACTCCAGGGCAGGCACTTGTGACCATGACCCACTAGAAGGCAAAATTGGTACTTACCCTGCAGTTAACACTGGCCTTGGAGTTCCTGTCATGGCTCAGTGGTTAACGAATCCAACTAGGAACCATGAGGTTGCAGGTTCGATCCCTGGCCTTGCTCAGTGGGTTAAGGGATCCGGCGTTGCTGTGAGCTGTGGTATCAGTCGCAGACGCAGCTCGGATCCCACATTGCTTGTGGCTCTGGCGTAGGCTGGCAGCTGCAGTTCTGATTCGACCCGTAGTCTGGGAACTTCCATATACCGAAGAAGCGGCCCAAGAAATGGCAAAAAACAAAACAAACAAACAAAAAAACCCACTGGGCTTGGTAGAAAATGGGCATGGATCAAATGTAACAAATGAACGAAATATGTTTTATATATACATGACTGGATCACTTTGCTGTACAGCAGAAATTGACAAAACATTGTAAATCAACAGTAATAAAAAAAATCTTTTTAAAAATAGGGGAGGAATAGATTCTAGAGGACATTGAAGAAATGGCAGAGGGACTGGAGTGGCTGGCAAGGCAAAGTCATCATAGGTTCCTGAGATGGGGCATGACACACAGACTCCTTCACCAGACTGCCAATCCAATGGACACCTGGCTGAACTCAGCAGCACTGGGCACAGCTGACCACTCTCATTCCTGAAGCACACTCTTTTGGGCTCCTGTGACTCTTTTTTTTTTTTTTTTTTTTGTCTATTTGTCTTTTTAGAGCAGCACCAACCAGTGGCATACGTAGGTTCCCAGGCTAGGGGTCGAATCGGAGCTACAGCCACCGGCCTATGCCACAGCCACAGCCGCGCCAAATCCAAGCCACGTCGGTGACCTACACCACACCTCACGGCGCCAGATCCTTAACCCACTGAGCGAGGCCAGGGATCAAACCTGCAACCTCATGGTTCCTAGTCAGATTCATTTGCACCACGATGGGAACTCCTCCTGTGACTCTTTCTCTCCTGGTTTACTCCAGTTTATGCCACTAGGTACTCCTTTTCAATCTCCTTGGAGAACCTCTTCCTTTTCTCACTATTCTTCTATTGCAGAAAACTCTTAAATTTATATATCCAGCTTAGATTTTTTCCTCCAACCTCCAATGTAATTCAATTACCTTCTTGACATCTCCTCTTGGATGTCTCTTAGACATGTCAAACTATGAAGCCGAGGAGTTCCCCTTGTGGCTCAGCAGAAACGAACCCAACTAGTATCCATGAAGATGCGGGTTCCATCCCTGGCCTTGCTCAGTGGGTTAAGGACCCAGCACTGCCATGAGCTGTGGTGAAGGCTGAAGATGTGGCTTGGATCCCAAGTTGTTGTGGCCGTGGTATAGGCTGGTGGCTACAGCTTCGATTGGACTCCTAGCTGGGAACTTTCATATGCCCTGGAAAGACAAAAACAAAAACAAAAAACTATGAAGCAAAGCAGGACCCTGTGGGGCTCCTGGGCACACAAGCCTTTTGATGTCCCCTGCTTCTTGATTTAGGGAATAGGCTTCAGCCTCCATGACCTTCCTTGAGGGCAGGTTCAAACTGCTGCTAATCAGAGAAGGAAGGGGATGCAGAGACAAGGAAGGAGCAGTCCAGAAGCAATAACCCAGCCTTGGGGCAGGGTCTTATATCGCCGAGCTCTTCTGTAGAACTAAACCCCCACCAAATGGAAGATGTTAACTACTTGATGAAACATTCTTCATTCCATAAAGAAGGTCAAAGTTTGATAACCTCAGAACCATAGAAACTTATCAGGAGACTATCTGAGGCCAGATTAAAAGAATCACAGAAGCTCAGGAAGAGACCACCTGAGGCCAGATTAAAGGAATGCAGACTCTGCACACACTCTGATTCTTATCAACAACCCCGCTCTTGAACCATTGCTATAAAACTTTTCACCAAATCCTCCAGAGCAGGATAAACAGTTTTTGGAGGCATTAGCCCACTGCGTGCCCCCTTGGCCTGGCAAATCGATAAAGCTATCCTTTTCTCCTTCACCCAAAACCCTGTATTCCAGATTGAATTGGTGAAGGTCCACAAAAGGCACTTAAAATCTGCAAAATTAAACTTTTTTGTTTGTTTATTTAGGGACACACCTGCAACACATGGAAGTTCCCAGGCTAGGGGTGGAATAGGAATAGCAGCTGCCTGCCTGTGCCATGGTCACAGCAATGCCAGACTCCAGCCATGTCTGTGACCTACACAGCAATGCTGGATCCTTAACCCACTAAGCATCCCAGGGATCAAACCTGCATCCTTATGGGTAATAGTTGGGTTCTTAACCCACTGAGCCACATTGGGAACTCCCTGTTTATTCTATCTTAAGACTAATAAGACTTATAAGACTAATAAGCTTAGACTTAGACTAATAAGCTCCATGAAGCCAGGAAACATATATCTTGTTCTCAGTTGTATGTTTAGGGCCTTCCCCGTGACTAGCCCAGAGCAACTTTCAGTAACCAGCTACTGAATGAATAAATGAAGAAGGACTTAATCTTCAAGGGAGGGCCAAGCTAGGAAGATTTGCTTTGGACTCCATCTTTTTTGCTTTTTAGGATGGCACCACCATCAGCATATAGAAGTTCCCAAGGTAGGGGCCAAACCAGAGCTACAGCTGCAGGCCTACGTCACAGCAGTGTGGGATCCAAGCCGCATCTGCAACCCACACCAGGGCTTTCACAGCAACTCCAGATCCCTAACCCACTGAGCGAGACCAGGGATGGAACCAGCATCCTCATGGCTCCAGCGTCCTCATGGGTCCTAGGGGGATTCTTTTCCGCTGCACCACAACAGGAACTTCCTTGGACTCCATCTTGACATGCCGGAGGCATCTTTGCTTCTAGGTACCAAAATAGGTTAAAAAAAGGAATGTTTGCAGGTTCTTCCCAACAGAAGTTTTCATTTTGTTCTCTTGTACCTTACCTTGTAGGGATGGGAGGAGTTAAAAAACTAAGATAAAGGGAAAGGAAGTGGCTTGGAGCAGATGTGTGGTGCGCCAGGTTGGGACGCTTCGTTTCGCACCGTCCCCTCCACGTCTGTAACTGCCCCACCCCTTCCGGTCATCGGTTTGAAGCAAAGGTGGTTTTGGCCTAAGTTCGGCCTCCAAAGACTACATCCTCGTTAATTATTCATAGCGTGGAAGGGGTCTGTGAGTGCCAGGACTTTTACTATTCATGAGGGGGCGGAGTCTCCTTCCCGAGCTCCTGGGGAGGGCTCTGAAATATTCAAGAGGAAGGAGGGCACTCTGGGAGCCGGCGTTCTTCCTATTCATGAGGGGGCGGGGCCTCCTTCCCGCTGGGGCTCCTGGGAGGATTCTAAAATATTCTCGAGGCCAAGGGGGCGCCTGGGAGGCAGGAACGCAGCTCCGGAACCGACCTGAGGCGGACCCTCCCTCTTCCTGGCGGCAAAATCTTTTTTTGAGGAAAAATTTTCTAAAACATTAAGAAGTTTTGAGGATGGAGGGGCAAAACGACTAAGTCGCATTTTCCTGTGATCCTTTAGCCGGGAAATTGTCCAAATCTGTGGTAAAAAGAGATTTATTTTCCCCCAATAGTTTCTGGAGATAGCTTCACCTTTTCATGGACTGAAGGAGGTCAAAAATGCACCGCAGTGTGGTTTGAGTAGTATATCGGCCAGTTTCTCTTTTATGCCCCCCGACCCCCTACCCCCAGTTTACCTCTCTGGAGATCTTTGGGCGAATTCTCGGGCAGATGGAGGTGGATCTCTTAAAAGATTGTCTTAGGTTAAAATAAAATAGAAATCCTAGTGAATTGCTGTTGGACGGTTTTCTCTGAAAACGGGGAAAGAAGTTCATCCAAGAGAGCCTTCAAAGCCTTTCACACGTGGGCAAAATGAGCGGGATGGAACAGGGCATTGAAACATCATCTTACTAGGATTATTTTGGTCCGTTAGTCTCATTCTCTAGAGGACTGAGAGGCAACCAGAAGTAATTTGGAATTACATCTTTAGGATTTTCAGAAAAGCCTGCTATCTCCCCCAAACCGTTTAGGTCTAAGTGAGGAAAATAAGAAATTGTAAGAGGAGACTAAAGCTTTTAAAGAATTTGGGTCATTGTGTTTTAATCCTCTCAGAGGTTTAAAAATATAGGCAGAGTGTGCTTAACACACTGGAGTCCGCGGGTATTAGGTTATCAGTGAGGGTCTGAAGATCCCACAAGCTCCACCCATTCCCAGATTAGCAGGTCCTCAGAGAAAAAGAATAAATCCTAGGCCAGATGTATATTTTACTATAATGAAAATGATTTAAAATACCTACTGTGAAAAGTTGAAAACAATGTTATGGATTAAATTATTCTTCCATTTGGTCGAATCCCATGCGGTCTTCAAAATATATATATACTTGTAGAAGTGTATTTATTGGTATGGAAGAAAATTCCAGTTTTAATTACAATTACAATTGAAATGCAGATTATAAAAAAGGATGATGTTCCCTCTTTTTTTGTGAAAAAAATTATATATATATATGTATATATATATGTGTGTGTGTGTAAAATTCTGGAATGATATAAACCAAAGTGCTTAATGTTAAGTGTCAAAAACCAAATGAATTTAATTTTCTTCTTTTTATTTTGCTGTATTTTGTAAAATTTTTGACAATGCACATGCTACTTGTATCATTTTAATGATTATTTAGAAATATCTACTAATTTAAATGCTCATTGAACGATGCTGAAGCAAAGCACTATATAAGGTATGGGTTTTTTTTAAAGAAGGCTCACAGTATGCTTTTTACTAAGCACTAAGTTTCTTGGCCACATTTTCAAATCTATAACGGATTTTAAATTGATAAAAATTGGTATGTAACTTTAAAAAATTTTTAATTTGTATTTATTTATTGTCTTTTTAGGGCCACACCCTCAGCATGTGGAGGTTCCCAGGTTAGGGGTCGAATCAGAGCTGTAGCTGCTGGCCTACACCACAGCTCACCACAAGGATGGATCCTTAACCCAATGAGCAAGGCCAGGGATGGAACCCATGTCCTCATGGAGGCTAGTGGGTGTCATTAACCACTAAACCACAAAGGGAACTCTGATATGTAACTTTTTAGGTGAATAAGTAACAATGTGATCTTTAGCAATTTTGTGACAAAAGGAGAAAATGTATTTTGATCAGATAGGTTTGTAACTCTTTGGTGAAATGACTTGGTTGTTTCTTTAGAAACAAGGAAGCTTAGATTGGAGTTGTAGTTATGCATATGTACATATACATGTATATATTCAAAATTCAGTGTTTTCCCAGTTGAAGGAGGAGGAACACAAAGTTGCTGTGTGTGATAAATAATATTTTTTAAAGAATTATTGTTTAGTGTAAGTAAATTATCAATAATTTTAATTAAGTTCCTCTAGGAAATGTTCCTTTTGAAATAAGTCGTGTAGGCCCTTCCCAAGATTTAACAGTAACTATTATTAACCAAAAGTGGAATTGAAGGAAAATGTATTAATTTATTTATTCATCTTAATAATTTTATGAAACTTTGATTTCACTGCACATAATTGGTAACCATAATGAAATCATCTTAATCTGCTAGAGCTAGTCAGTTTTAAAAGATGTAAACTAAAATCTATTTTTTTTTAATTTATTTATTTTTTTCCTTTTTTTTTTTTTTTTTTTTTGTCTTTTTGCCTTTTCTAGGGCCGCTCCTGCGGCATATGGAGGTTCCCAGGCTAGAGGTCGAATCGGAGCTGTAGCCACTGGCCTGTGGCAGAGCCACAGCAGCTTGGGATCTGAGCGGCATCTTTGACCTATACCACAGCTCATGGCAATGCCAGATCCTTAACCCACTGAGGAAGGCCAGGGATTGAACCTGCAACCTCATGGTTCCTTAGTCGGATTCGTTAACCACTGTGCCACAACGGGAACTCTTAAAATCTGTTTTAAAATCTCCTTTGTTTTTATTGTTTCTAACAAAAGAACAAGTCAGTACTCAGTTTTAAAGAAATAGAAAAAATTACTACAATTAAAAATAATTTTTTTGGCAGACCCCACAGCATGTGGAAGTTCCTAGGCCAGGCACAGAATCTGTGCTAGGTCAGTGATCCAAGCCACTGCAGTGACAACACCAGATCCTTAACCCACTGTGCCACAAGAGAACTCCACTACAGATTTTTAATTCTACATTAATACTTTCATTTTTTTAGGATGTAAAGATTGTAAAAGCAATATACTAATTGACAAACATTGAATGTACTGAATTTGTTACTTTCTTGTGTTAAAACTTTTACTTTTAAAAATGTCACATATTTCCTTTCTTAGAATGTATCTCATCCAAATATACATCATATTTTCTACTAAAACTCTTCATCTAAAATATTTGGCTCAGAGGGGACTTCCCATCGTGACTCAGCAGAAACGAATCTGACCAGTATCCATGAGGATACAGGTTCGATCCCTAGCCTTGCACAGTGGGTTAAGGATCCAGGGTTGCCTGTGAGCTGTGATGTAGGTCACAGACTCAGCTGGGTTCCCAAGTTGCTGTGGCTGTGGCGTAGGCCAGTGGCTACAGCTCCAATTCAATCTGGGACCTACATATGCCACAGGTGCAGCCCTAAAAAAAAAAAAAATTGGCTAAAAGGGGAAAGGTTTTTAAGTATAATGCTGAGATGAATAGACTGTACTGGTTGGAACTCCGTAAATTGGACATAACATTAAAAGTTTTACAACTATAGAGAGATAGCTATTCCCTATTAAAATATGAACCTCTCCATTTAAAAAAAAAAAAAAAGAAAAAAACCAAAACAGCTCTTTACCGATATAATTTCCTTTCTTCTTTGTCTCTTATACTTTGTTTTTCTAACCAGGATAAATTCATGAGATAAGAAAAAGGATGGCATCTAGAGTAAATTCCAGTTTCACTTTGATTCCCAACCAGAAATACAGACGTAGCAATCGTCGATCCAGCTATTTTTCCAACAACCTTGCCTCAGATTCTCAGCCCTTATCAACGCTTGGAAACTTTAAAGCCTTGCCATTGGAAATATTCCAAATAATCTTAAGATACTTGTCAGGTGAGGTTTGGGGACCATGAGTAGGCTACATGGACACTCCACTATTTTATTTTCCCCAAGAACTACTTTATCATCTTAGGTCCTGCAAGAATATTAATGGTGTTCACATTAAGTTTATTTCCTAAAGTTTTGTCATTGTTAGGTAAGGGGTACAAAGAGAAAATATGATCCCCAAACTCTTTAAAACATGCTTCTAATTATGACATGGTAATTTGACTATTACATCCCCAAATGTTTCTAATTCCTTGAGAACTGGATTTAAAGCAATTTTAAAGTTTTATCCCACTTTATTTTGATTATTATTTAGTATTTTTATTATTACTGAGCTAACCTGTAAGTTGATAGATTGTACTAATAGTGGTATTCTTGTATTTAAGCCATTCATATATGTGTTATATATGTAAATATATATTTCTTTTGATAGTGAAGGATATCAGCATGCTAAGCATGGTGTCCAAAACAATCAGCCAGCACATTATTAATTATATCTCAACCTCATCAGGAAGCAAAAGACTCTTACTACCAGACTTTCATAATCTTGAGCTGCCTGACAGGAAACAAGAATCTGCCATATTGGAATACTACAGATCTCTAGGTAATTTATCTAATGTAATGAGAATTGTAACAAGTAAAAACTATACTTAGTTAAGGGGTACTATATACAATTCCGTAAGGCCTGTGGGAAATGGAGTATTTCCTATTTCTGTGATGCTTTTGCTCTTCAGTGTGAGGACTTTCTTTACCAATCCCTTGGAGTTCCAGTTCTGGCTCAGTGGTAACAAACCTGACTAGTATCCATGAGGGCTTGATTTCGATCCCTGGCCCTGCTCAGTGGGTTAAGGATCAGGCATTGCTGTGAGCTGTGGTGTAGGTTGCAGATGTGGCTCAGATCTGGTGTTGCTGTGGCTGTGGCATAGGCTGGCAGCTGCAGCTCCAGTTCCACCCCTAGCCTGGGAACCTCCATATGCTACAGGAGCAGCCCTAAAAAAAGCTAAATAAATAAATAACAGTCCTTAACACTTCTCTTTATTTATTTACATATTTATTTTTACACTTATCTTTAAAGATGAGAGAATGCATTTTAATGTAAAGTGTCAATCCTTGTGACTTCATGTGGATACAATGTCACTTATGCTTATTGTCTAGGTGGCTTGTCAGTTTAGGAAACCAATGTATTTTCTATGCTTTGCTTCTTGTAGATCTAATGAGTTTTATCTCTATACCTCTTTTCCCTTTCATCTGTAATCTGGTTCTTAAAATAGAAGATAAATTTAAACATATTATTGTGGAAAGTCACTGATTCTCTTATCAGAAGCAATGGTTGTCTTTCTTCATTTCTTTCTTTCTTTTTTTTTAATTTTTAGGGCCACACATGCAGCATATGGAAGTTCCCAGGCTAGGGGTTGAATTGGAGCTGCAGCTGCCAGCCTATACCCCACAGCAACATGGGATCCAAGCCATGTCTGCAACCTATACCATAGCTCACAGCAACACAGGATCCGGCATTGTCACTGCAGCGGCTTGGGTTGCTGCTGTGTTGCAGGTTTGATCCCTGGCACAGGAACTTCCACATGCTATGGGTGTGGCCAAAAAAAAAAGAAAAAGCAAGCTTTTAAAACTGATTTTATGGGAGTTCCTGTCGTGGCGCAGTGGTTAAGGAATCTGACTAGGAACCATGAGGTTGCGGGTTCGATCCCTGCCCTTGCTCAGTGGGTGAAGGATCCGGCATTGCCGTGAGCTGTGGTGTAGGTCGCAGACATGGCTCGGATCCCACGTTGCTGTGGCTCTGGCATAGGCTGGCAGCTACAGCTCCGATTAGACCCCTAGCCTGGGAACCTCCATATGCCATAGGAGCGGCCCAAGAAATGGCAAAAAGACGGAAAAAAAACAACAAAAAAAAAAACTGATTTTATGGGGAGTTCCCATCCTGGCTTAGCAGAAACAAATCCAGTTAGTATCCATGAGGATTCGGGTTAGATCCCTGGCCTTTCTCAGTGGGTTAAGGATCCAACGTTGCCTTGAGCTGTGATGTAGGTCACAGAGATGGCTTGGATCTCAAATTGATGTGGCTGTGGTGGAGGCCCAGCAGCTGCAGCTCAGTTTCAGCCCCCTAGCCTGGGAACTTCCATATGTCGCACGTGTGGCCCAATAAAGTAAAAATAAATAAATAAAAATAAAACTGCTTTTATTCATGTAATGTTTTCAACCTTCCATTTAAATTTGATGCAGATACCTAGCATATGACTGATTCTTTAGATAAATGTTTAATGTACTTACCATTTCCGCATGTTGCTATTCCTATCTGATCTGTTCTTATTTTCAGACATTGAAATAACATTTTCAGAATTCTGCATTCTGAGGATTCTAAATTTTAATTTGCTTCTTCATACAAAACAGAGCAGATGGCCAGTGTGGGAAAGAACATTACATCTGACTCTATTTTGGTGGAAAGAAATTACAGAAGGTGGTCTCTAAAGGGTATAGCAGAGCACCTGGGTTAAAAAAATAAATAAGTCGTCCAGTATTGGTTTTTATGGTAAATTGCAATCTTTGAAAATAGGAGTTTTACATTAGAAAAGGCAACCAACATACAGTTACAACTTATAATTCCCCAGCTATGATATGCCATGGGACTGGATGCCAAAACATGAAAGGAAAAGAACTTAGCCTGAAAACCAAACACTGAAAATATCTTTTTATGCGCAAGAATAAAGAGTTTAAAACACAATTCTGGTCATGTGTTACCTAAACATAGCACCTTCTAAAAATAAATTCAATAGTCATAGACTCTATAGAAGTACATGAAGTAGTTATTGTATTATATATTTTAAAAAAAAAAGTAAATGCAGAGAAGGTGAAAACTGAAGAAAGTCATGATATTTAGGTATGTATTTTCCTACCACGTATCTTATTTTTAGTTTGAGGACATTTGCCCTTATAGGAATGTTAACAATGTATTACCATTTTAGGACAACAGAACACTTAAAGTTAGAGGAAACAAATCATACACTTCCTGTCGCTGCAGTTAAAGTTACGTAGCTCCCTGGGAAATTGAAGAGTTTTTTTTTTTTTTTTCTTTCTTAAATATTTAAACACAAAATTCTATACATTCTTAACATGCAAGCCCATAAAAGGATATCTTTGAGGGAAGAGATAAATATTTCATCCAAACGGGATACTTTCTGTGAGGAGAAAAAAAAACAACTTCTAATCTCTGAAATTTTAAGTACTTAATGACTTTAAGTTTTTGAATTTAGATAAAGGAATACAAAATCTGTTTTCTCATTCTTTCCATTAACAACTCTTAAAACATTTTCCTTTATGGTCATCAGGTTAATTTTCAGAGCTATTGGAATATGTTTTCTATGGAATAAAAACAGTAGAGTTTCCCTTTTGTATTTGGTGTCTAGTTATTGTGTCTTTTTAAATCTAAATACTTTCTCATATCTGTCCTTTAGGATCGCTTTTACAATTTTTTGAAGGTTTTATGCCATTGCCTCTTAGGTGGACACCAGAGAGATACTTGGTAAACATTCTTCTTCCCAGGCTTCCTTTTAAAAACCCTTTCAATTCACAGCCCACCTTGGTGTACTGTACTTGACTTTCAGGAAACGTTATGCTGTGCATTATAGATAGCCTTAAATTAATTACATTGTCGTCATTTTTTTCATGTGTCTCTTTGCTTTCTCAGGTCTGCTATTTAAAAGATGTACATTGCTGCTACCCACAAAGGAAAGACTAAAGTACATTCACAAGATACTCGCAGAAGTAAGATCATACTTCTGAATTAGTTCATAATCTTGATTTCCAGTAAAGATATTTTATTGTTAAAGTAAACATGCATTTCGAATCTATCTGTAATTAGTAGAATTTCATGAATTAGTACAAAAATGTTGGTTGATGATAATCTAATACTCCATCAAGTACTCAGAGATTCGAAAACCAAAATGTAGTATAGGAGTATTCAACTTACTATAAAATAATAATTTATATATAATTAAGTACATCATTCACGTTTATTAGGAGCCAAACTGCAACTGCTGCCTATGCTGCAGCAACTCTGGATCTGAGCGGCATCTGCGACCTATGCGGCAGCTTGCAGCAGCTCTGGATCCTTAACCCACTGAGCAAGGCCAGGGATTAAACCTGCATCCTTATGGACACTATATTGCACTAACCTGCTGAACCACAACGGGAATTCCCTGAGGGTGTTTTAAAGTAGTTAAGAAAGTAGACCTTTTATTAATATGAGGAGTTCCCATAGTGGCGCAGTGGATTAAGAATCCAACTGCTGGTCTGGCACATGGGTTGAAAGGGATCCTGCAGCCGTAGGTCACGACTGTGGCTTAGATTCAATCCCTGGCCTGGGAGTGAATTAAAATTAAAAAACAAAAAAGAAAGAAAGCATGAAAATAATTTCCAAATGTTAACAATTTACTGTTAATATATATTAAAGGAATTTTTAATATATAAAATGACAAACTTTTTATGATAATTTATGACTTGGAAATATATATCAGTGTGTTTGGGCATAGTCTCTGTTAGACATTGAGTTTTACTTTATAAACCCAAATATACATCTAATGCTGCTGATTTAGTTCTATACTTAATAGTATGCAAACTGTTTCTAATCCGCTGGCTTTTTTCATGTCAGTATTTGCATTGAGTTCAGGTCTGTGTTATTGCCGCAGCTTCCAAGATGATCTTTCTGCCATTTATTTCTTCACTCCCCAACACATTCTCTATGGCAAATCACTTTCAAGTTAATTTTCTTGCTTAAAAACCTTTCAGAGGCTACTCAGTTTCAGCAGAATAAGGTCCAAAGTCCATAGGTTCTCCCTGACAGCCTAATCAAGCTGCTTATAATCTTTCTTCCCAAATGAACCCTTTTTCTTCCTACATCTATGCAATTTTACCCTTGTTTCCCTCACAAATCCTATCTATTTATTATATCTGAATCTTACTTAAAGACATTGCTTACTTCACATTCTTAAGTTTGGTGGGGTTTTTTTTTTGGTTGTTTGTTATTGTTTTGGTCTTTTTAGGGCCACACTCACAGCATATGGAAGTTCCCAAGCTAGGCAGAGGTCCAACTGGAGCTACAGCTGCTAGCCTACACCACAGTTCACGGCAACACCAGATTCTTAACCCAATGAGCGGGGCCAGTGATGGAACCCGCATTCTCATGGGTGCTAGTCAGGTTCGTTACTGCTGAGCCACAATGGGAACTCCCATAAGCTTTTTTAATCATTCTCAAAATTATCTTTTCCTTGCTTTCATTATATCTGATAGGTTTATGCGGTCATTTTAGCATTTTTACATATTATAACCTGAAATATAAAATTAATTTCATGTACATCTTATTGTCCTAAACAATCATGATTTCCTTGAGGCAGAGATTTTATTTTATACTTTTTTCATAATCCTTGCGTATATAACATGATGCTAATCTGTCATTTAGTGTTTTAGTTATTTTCGGTTAAGACTGAGAAAAATCCTTGCATATTTCCATTAAATTTGAATGTCGAATCATTGCACAGTTCCACTGAAAAGGAGAAATTAATAGTTGTTCTCTTTACAGGTTTCCTGTTTTAAATTCAGTGGCTGTGCAGCTCCATTGCAATGTTTAGGATTACCATGTTACGGCATGTTTTTACAGGTATAATTTTTTAATGAAAGAAGAAAAGGAATTCTTTTTGAATTATTGACAAGTAGAACATATAATCTGTCTCTCTCTAAGATAGCAAAAGTAATGATAATCTAAAAAGAAAACAAAATAACATTGTAAATATTTGAGAATGTGTTAATCTAATCATGTGCTTACCACTTCAGATTTTCTTCTTGAATTTTTCATTGGTAAGAATTGTTTAACATGTATTTGCTCTATAGCAGTGTCCTTGAAGTTTCTAGCCATTGTAATGATTAGAAATATTATCAGGTGGCGGGTGTGTGTGTGCAATGAGTTTTAAGTCTTGGCCTAGTTATTTAAGATGTGATTTTAGAAATCAACTGTATTGAGTTCCCGTCGTGGCACAGCGGAAACCAATCTGACTAGGAACCATGAGGTTGCGGGTTCAATCCCTGGCCTCACTCAGTGGGTTAAGGATCTGGAGTTGCCATGAGTTGTGGTGTAGGCCTCAGGTGTGGCTCAGATCTGGCGTTGCTGTGGCTGTGGCATAGGCCAGCAGCTACAGTTCTGATTGGACCCCTAGCCTGGGAACCTCCATGTGTCACAAGTGCAGGTCTAAAAAAAAAGCAACAAAAAAAAAAAAAGAAAGAAAGAAAAAAAGAAAAGAAATCAATTGTTTGAAAAAAAATATTGTAGGATTTCCCTGGTGGCTCAATGGGTGTTGTGGCACAGGTTTGATCCCTGGCCTGGGAACTTCCACATGTTGCGGGTGTGGCAAAAAAAAAAAAAAAGAAAGAAAGAAAAAAAAAAAAACTATTGTAACTATGGGAAGTGATAGATGGATAGATGTAACTAACCTTATTGTGGTAATCATTTTGCAATATATACATGTATAAAATTACTACATTATATACTTCTAACTTACACAATGTTATATATCAATTAATACCTCAGTAAAGCTGGGGGGAAATCAATGGTAGGAGTTTAAGAACTTTTTTTACCAATCTTTTACTGTAAACGAATAGCATTATTTTTAATGCTCTTCAATATTAATAATAAATTATTAATATATTACATTGTTCTAAGCAGTTTGCATGCATTAACTTACTTAAAATGTACAGCAAACTTTGAGATTTACAACAATCTTTTTTTTTTTTTTTTTGGTCTTTTCTAGGGCCTCATCTGCAGCATATGGAGGTTCCCCGGCTAGGGGTCTAATCAGAGCTACAGCTGCCGGCCTACACCACAGCCACAGCAACACTGAATTCTTAACCCACTGATCGAGGCCAGGGATTGAACCCAAAACCTCATGGTTCCTAGTTGGATTTGCTAACCACTGAGCCACCAAGGGAACTCCAACAACAATCTTACTTAAATCCCATCCTGCCTGCCAGCCACTATCCACATGCTCAGATTGGCATGGGCATAGACCCTCCTACTTGCCCTCTTCCAAGATAGATTTTTGCTTTTTTTTTTCCTTTAGGACAAATAATGTGAGCACACACCTTCATGTAAAATTTAAAAATTTAAAGTGAGATGTAAGCATCCTCCCAGGCCTGTTCCTTGTTCACAGAGTTCCCTTCAACTGAAGTAAGCACTGTTAGCAGTTTCTAGTGTGTCCGTCCAGAGATAACTTTTATTAAAAAAAAAGAATAACTTTTAAACTACTGAGGTCCAGTTCAACTAAATTTATGTGATTATATCAACATTTTCAAAATACACTTATAGTAAAATAAATTTTTCATATGTATTATTAGTGCTCAAAGATAATTTTAAATTTCATCCAAATACTTTTTTTTTTTTTGCTCATTCACATCCACGTCACAAATAAAT
Source organism: Sus scrofa (assembly GCF_054392235.1). Classification (NCBI taxonomy): domain Eukaryota; kingdom Metazoa; phylum Chordata; class Mammalia; order Artiodactyla; family Suidae; genus Sus; species Sus scrofa. Next base: position 23,470,084 of record NC_139394.1, read on the forward strand.
GTTCACAATTGTCACATTAAAAGGAGGTCATGAGGTCATTATCAGAGTTCCCGCTGCGGTGCAAGGGGATGGGTGATGTCGCTGCAGTGTTGGAACGCAGGTTCCATCCCTGGCAGATGCAGTAGATCAAAGACTTCCAAAGGATTCAGCTGTGGTTTAGGTCACAACTGTGGCTTGGATCTGATGCCTGACCAGGAAACTGCATATGCCTTGGTGGCCCAAAAAAAAAAAAAGAGGTCATTATCATTTGTAAGCAATATCATAAATGATAGCTAGAGAGAATCAAAGGGGTTCCACTGCGGTCTAAAACTAAGCCACAGTATGGTCGAGTTAGATGCGTAATGTTGTTTTCTAGGGTTTGGGCTTTGCTTTGTTGTTTTCCTCATGCTGTCAGAGTTCAGGACTCAGTACCATTTAGTTCTCTGAAGAGATAATCCCTATGCAGCCAAAAAGAAACTGAATTTTGGTACACTCCTAGGTTTTGTTTGTGCAACTTTCCTACTAATATGGGAGTTTCCATCATGGAGCAGCAAAAAAAAAAAAAAATCTGACTAGGAACCAAGAGGTTGCGGGTTCGGCCCCTGGCCTCGCTCAGTGGGTTAAGGATCCAGTGTTGCTGTGAGATGTTGTGTACATCACAGACACGGCTCAGATCCTCCATTGCTGTGGCTCTGGTGTAGACCGGCAGCTGAAGCTCCGATTGAACCCCTAGCCCGGGAACCTCCATATGCTGAAGGTGCAGCCCTAAAAAGCAAAAAAATAAATAAATAAAATAAAATAAAATTTCCTACTAATATGAACAGTACCATAGTAAATAAAAATGACATATTGCCTCCATCCTGTGCTACAACAGTTATGCTGATAAGGCAGTGGTGACTTATGTTTTGATTTGATGGTTTGAACATCTACAATGTTTCCTTTATTTTATCGTCCTCAGACCTTAACAGCAGGTTGGGATGAACTTGAGTGCCATCGTGTTTTTAACTTCTTATGTGAGCTGACTAATCTCCCCCGCAAGATGCAGACAGTTGTCTGCAGCAAACCAGGTAAAGAACTACAATTCAGAGATAACATTATTCAGAGGTTATGGGGGGGGGGGGCAGCATAGTTCTAGAATGTATTTTAAAATAAATTGTGGCATTCATTGATAGTAAAAGGACAAAGAGATGTAAGGGAGCCATAAACACTGAATCAGATAGTAAGGCAGGAGTGGCCTGTAATTAAAGAAAGAAAAGTGCTCAGAGGGCTTCAACCATATTAATAATATTTTATTTCTTAAGCTGGCAGAGGATATAAAAGTGTTCCTTATAGTATTCTTTAAACCCTTATATATACCTGAATATTTCATATTTTAAAAATTGTAAGAACCCTACAACTGAGCAATTTTGCTCTTCGTTTAGAAACTTCCACCTTGGAGTTCCCATTGTGGCTCAGTAGTAATGAACCTGACTAGTATCCATGAGGATGCAGGTTTGATCTATTAATCCCAAACTCCCTGGCCTCGCTCAGTGGGTTAAGGATCCAGTGGTGCCGTGAGCTCGGGTGTAGGTTGCAGACATGGCACAGATCCTGCGTTGCTGTGGCTGTGGTGTAGGCCAGCAGCTGTAGCTCCAATTCCACCCCTAGCCTGGGAATTCCACAGTGTGCACAAGGAGATATGTATACGAATGAGATTGCAGGAGTTCCCTGGTGACCTAGCAGGTTAAAGATCCAGCATTATCACTATGGCAGCTCAGATCTTGGGAACTTTGCATGCTACAGGAGCAGCCAAAAATTAAATAAATAAATAAATAAATAAATGAATGAATAAATAAAAGAATGAGCATTGCAGCATGTGTAACCAGAGAAAACTGCAAACAACCTAATACCTGTTGTCAGGAGAATGGATAAACTAATTGTGGCATAGTTATACAATTAAACCCATTAGTAGTTAAAAGAAATTAACTAGAGCCATGTGTATTACTATGGATAGATCTCAAAATTTAATTTGAGAAAAAAGATTACCAAGCAATATTTTCAAAATGATACCATTTTATACGTATTAAAAACATTGAAGAGTTCCCTGGTGCACAGTGAGTTAAGGACCTGGTGTTGTCACTTCAGTCACCTGGGGAGCTGCTGTGGTGCAGTTTGATCCCAGGCCCAGGAGCTTCCACATGCTACAAGTGTGGCCAAAAAAAAAAAAAGCAAAATAAATCTAAATATTCTTTTTTTGTTGTTTTTTTAGGGCTGCATCTGCAGCATATGGAAATTCCCAGGCTAGGGGTCAAATCAGAGCTGTAGCCACTGGCCTACACCAACAGCCATAGCAATGCCAGATCCAAGACAGGTCTTCAACCTATACCACAGCTCTCAGCAATGCCGGATCCTTTAACCCACTGAGCGAGGCCAGGGATTGAATCTGCGTCCTCATGGATGCTAGTTGGGTTCCTTACTGCTGAGCCACAACAGGAACTCCTATTCATTTTTTAAAAGTATAGTTGATTTACAATGCTGTGCCAATTTCTGCTATGTATACATTATATATATATTCTTTTTTTTAAATATTACTTTCCATCATTGTCTATCCCAGGAATTGGATATAATTCCCTGTGCTACATAGTGGAACCTCATTGCTTATCCATTCTAAATGTAATAGTTTGCATCTATTAATCCCAAACTCCATCCCACCTCACTCCCTCCCCCTTGGCAACCACAAGTCTGTTCTCCATATCTGTGAGTCTGTTTGTATTTTGTGTATAGGTTCATTGTGCCGTATTTTAGATTCTGCTTGTAAATTATATCATAAGGTATTTGTCTTTCTCTTTCTGACTTACTTCACTTAGTGTGATAATTTCTAGTTGCATCCATGTTACTGCAAATCTAAATATTCTGTGTGGTTATATACATACCTTTTCAAAGTATAAGAACATAGTTGGGAGGTATGTTAGTTAATTTTGTGTATCAACGTGGGGAGGCCACCGTACCCAGATATTTGGTAAATTATTCTAGATTTTTTTGAAATTAGTTTGTGGATGAAATTAACATTTAACTCAGTAGACTTTGACTAAAGCAGGTTATCTTCCATGATGTGGGTGGGGCTTCATCCAGTCACTTGAAGGCCTTAATACAAAAGATTCTCCTCCCCCAAACAAGAAAGAATTCTACCAGCAAACTGCCTTTGGACTTGAACGACAGCTCTTCCCTTTTCTGCAGCCTGCCAGCCTACCCTGCAGATTACTGACTTGCCAAGCCTCCATAATCCACATGAACAAATTTCTCAAAATAAATCCTTTTCTATATGCATATATATATAGAGGGAGAGATCCAGTTAGTTTTGCTTCTCTAGAGAATGCTGACCAATACAGGAGGGACAAAACCCAGTTCAAGATGGTGATTATCTTTGTGAGGGAAGGAATTTGGGACTGATACAACAGGAAGTTTAACTGTATCAGTAATGTTTTATTTATTTTTAAAAATCTGAAGCAAATATAGCAAAAAATAAAGCTTTGACAAAGCTAGGTGTTCAGTACATAATGTTTGTTATAGTATCTCTGCTCTTCTGCCAACCTAAAATATTTTATTATAAAACAAATCATGGCAGATTTCTTTTAAAAAGGCAGATATAGAAGTCCAATGAAACAAAAACAAAATTAATTTATCATGTCCCTCTCTTGATTGAAAAGTTATATTAGCGCTCTGATATCTTTAAAATAAAGCCCAGAAGTTCCCATTGTGGCTCAGTGGTAACAAACCAGACTAGTATCTAGGAGGACACAGGTTTGATCCCTGGCCTCACTCAGTGGGTTAAGGATCTGGCGTTGCTGTGGCTGTGGCGTAGGCTGACAGCTGCAGCTCCGATTTGACCACTAGCCTGGGAACTTCCATTTGCCAGGTGGGGCCCTAAAAAGACAAAATAAATAAATAAATAAAATAAAGCCCAAACTATTTATTCTGGCCTTTACATTCTAATCCCAACCTGCTTTTTCACTTTTTGCCCACTACTCTCTGTATCAATTTGATCTAGACATATTGCTCTACTCACTGTATCTCAGGCACCTCTCACACAGTTCTTCCTTGTGCTGTTTATTCATTCTCTCTTTATCCTGAAATGCCTTCTCTCGTTTTCATCCTTTAAGACCCAATTTACCTAATCATCTTTGTAAAGCCTTTCCTGACTCCCCAGACCTGCAATAATCTCTCTCCTGTAAACTTCTGTGTTACTTGGCTCAACACATCAGGAGGTAAGTAGTTACATATGGCCTTGGCGCATTGGTAGACTTTCCGTTTACACCCGTCTTATCTACAAGTAGAACATGAAATGTAAAATGGTAGAAAGTGTTCCCGTTGTGGTGCCATGGAAACGAATCTGACTAGCATTCATGAGGTCCCTGCTCCGTGGGTTAAGGATCCAGTGTAGGTTGCAGGTGTGGCTCAGATCCTACATTGCTGTGGCTGTGGTGTAGGCCGGCAGCTGCAGCTCCCATTCGACCCCTAGCCTGGGAACGTCCATAGGCCAAGGGTGCAGCCCTAAAAAAGCCAAAAAGGAAAAAAACAAACAAGAAAAAGAAAGGAAAGAAAAAGAAAACATATGCTACCTGAAATAATTCAGACACAAAAGGACAAATATTGTATGATTCCACTTATGCGAATGTAAGAACAGGCAAATTATGGTAGAAAGTAGGTTAGAGGTTACCAGGAACTGGGGGTAAGGGGGAATGGAGAGTTATTGCTTGATGGTTACAGAGTTTCTGTTTGAGGTGAAGAAAAGTTTCAGAGTAAGTCAGTAGTGATGGTTGAACAACATTGTGAATGTAATTGATGCCACTGAATTGTACACTTTAAAAACGGTTAAAAATAGGGAGTTCCCGTGGTGGCTCAGTGGTTAATGAACCCAACTAGTATCCATGAGGATGGGTTTGATCCGTGGCCTCAATCAGTGGGTTAAGGATCCAGCATTGCCGTGAGCTCTGGTGTAGTTTGCAGATGCAGCTTGGATCCTGTGTGGCTGTGCCACAGGCCAGCTGCTGTAGCTCTGATTTGATCCCTAGCCTGGGAACCTCCATATGCCCTGGGTGTGGTCCTAAAAAGACAAAAGAAAAAAAAAAGGTTAAAATAGGAGTTCCTGTGTGGATTAGCAGGTTGAGGATCCAGCATCATCACTGCTGTGGCACATGTTTGATCCCTGGCCTGGGAATTTTCATATGCCTTGGGCACCCCCTGCTAAAAAGAGAAGGATTTAAGGGGTATGAGAAAATAATAAAAAAGTTTAAAATAGCAAATTTTATATTAAATATATTTTGTTACAATTTAAGAAAATAAGATATCAAAAACTATTGAATTATACTCATTAAATGGATAAATTATGTAGTATATAAATTATGTATATTTCAATAAAGCTATTAAAAATAAATGAGATACCAGAGTTCCCATTATGGCTCAGCAGGTGAGGGACCAGATATAGTCTCCATGAGGATGCCATTTCGATCCCTGGCTTCGCTTAGGGGATAAGTATCTGGTGTTGCACCAAGCTTCAGCATAGGTTACAAAAATGCAGCTTGGATCCGGTGTTGCCATGGCTGTGGTGTGGGTGTGGATTTGACCCCTAGCCCAGAAACTTCCCTATGCTGCAGGTGCAGTCAATATGAGGAAAAAAAAAAAATGAGATACCACTTCATACCCAGTAGGGCAGCTGGAATAAAAAGTCAGATAACAAGCATTGGTGAGAATGTGGGGAAACTGGAACTCTCATACATTGCTGGTGGGGATGCAAAATGGTGCAGCCACTTTGGAAAACAATCTGGCAGTTCTTCAAATGATTAAATATAGAGTTACCATATGACCCAAGAGAAATTAAAACATATATTTATACAGGAACTTGTACATAAATATAAATAGCAACATAACCCATAATAACCAAAAGGTGGAAGCAACCCAAATACCCATCAGTGAGTGAATGGATAAACAAAATACTATACAACATGTAGAAGTTCCCAGGCCAAGGATCAAACCTGCGCGATAGCAGCAACCTGAGCCACTTCAGTGATAATACCCAATTCTTTTTTTTTTTTTTTTTTTTTTTTTGTCTTTTCTAGGGCCGCACCTGCGGCAAATGGAGGTTCCCAGGGCTAGGGGTCCAATCAGAGCTGTAGCCGCTGGCCTACACCACAGCCACAGCAACAACAGATCTGAGCCGCATCTGCAACCTACACCACAGCTCATGGCAACGCCAGATCCTTAGCCCACTGAGCAAGGCCAGGGATCAAACCCGCAACCTCATGGTTCCTAGTTGGATTCGTTAACCACTACGCCACGACAGGAACTCCAGATAATGCCCGATTCTTAACCTACTGTACCACACAGGAACTTTAGAAATATATAGTATTGGTACACATAATAACATGGATGAACCTTGAAAACATGCTAAGCGAAAGAAGCCAGTCATAAAAGACCACCTGGGCCCTGTTGTGGCCCAGCTGGTTAAGAACCCAACTACTAAGCATGAGATTGTGAGTTTGATCCCTGGGCTTTCTCAATGGGTAAAGGATCCAGCGTTGCTGTGAGCTGTGGTGTAGGTCACAGACAAGGCTCAAATCTGGCATTGCTGTGGCTGTAGTGTAGGCTGGCAGCTTCAACTCTGATTCAGCCCCTAGCCCGGGAACTTCCATATGCCGCACCTGCAGCCCTTAAAAAAAAAAAAAAAAAAACAGACTACCTACTATACCTACTATGTGATTTCATTCATTCCAATTGGACCCCTAGCCTGGGAACCTCCATATGCCTCTGCCTTAAAAAGCAAAAAAAAAAAAAAAAAAGAGGAAGAAGAAGTAGGTCCCTGGAGTTTCCTCATGGCACAGTGGCTCAAAAATCCAGGTTTGTCACTGCTGTGGCTCAGGTTGCAGCTGTGGCATGGGCTTGATCCCTGGCTCGGGAACTTCTGCATGCCAGAGTGTGGCCAGAAAAAAAAAAAAAAAAAAAAGTAGTTTCTCCATAATCTAAAATTTTTACAGAGTAAAATGAAGTAACTTGCTCAATACAGAATATATTAGTTATGTTATGTCCTTGACCTATCCAGTAGGCACATCAGTCTTTCTAGAAGAATGTTTTACAATTCTTTTGTCTTCATAGGCAGTGCCCGAAAGCTGGAGTTAAGGATCCGACTGTTTTGTAGGAGGGTTCTGCTTGATCACTGGACCCATCGAAGTGATTCTGCATTTTGGCTAACACGTATATTAAAACCGTGGCCCATGGTGAATCAGGCAAGATTACTGTATATCATCTTTGGACCAGTATCTCCTCAGGATGGTAAGCATCTACTTCTTAGGGATGTATGTTACAAAATTGGTTAATTACTTTCACCTTAAGAAACATATCTTTTTTTTTTTTTTTCTTTTTAAGGCCAAACCTGCCATATATGGAGGTTCCCAGGCTAGGGGTTGAATTGGAGCTGTAGCTACTGGCCACAGCCACAGCCACAGCAACACCAGATCCAAGCCACATCTGCAACCTACACCACAGCTCCTAGCAATGCCTGATCCTTAACCCACTGAGCAAGGCCAGGGACTGAAACCGAATCCTCATGGGTACTAGTCAGATTTGTTTCTGCTGAGCCACAACAGGAACTCCAAGAAATGTATCTTTTTATACCTGCTTAGTTTCATTATTCCTAATAACTAAATCGTATTTCATAACTAATATGCTGCATTAACTTGTGCATAACTTAAGCTTCAAGACAGAAATTCTTCTGCCTCAGGCCATTTCCAAATATATTCCTATCATCTCTGATTTACCTAAAATAGCTGCATATCTTAACTCAAGATTATATTTGCTGCTGGAAGGGACTAATAGTGCATGTGAAGCAAAGCGGTAGTCAAATATTTATGTTTTACTTAACTTTGGGTTCATAGTATGATTTTTTGCAATTTTGGGCCTAATTAAGTCTTGTTTGGATGAATGTTAAAATTAGCATTCTTTTTTTTTTTTTTAATTCGCACTGCCTTATGTCAGGAACTAACCAGCTTAAAGGATGTTGAGTAGCAGCAGGAAGCCAATCTGGGATCAAATTTTGTTTGTATGTGTCTTTCACAAAGAGAATCGGTCATATGAAAATAATAAAAAATTAAGTGGATTCCTCTGTTCTGATATAAATGTCTGGAAGATTCTCAAACACAGCATGCTCTCTTTTTGGAAAGCTATCACTAGGTTTTAATTTCATCTTAGTAACATTACGTCAATTGTTTATTCCAGTTTTTATTATGGGGTAGCATTATCTTGGGGTTTTTTCGTTTTTTTTTTTTGGTCTTTTTGTCTTTTTAGGACCACACCCATGGCATATGGAGGTTCCTAGCTAGGGGTCAAATTGGAGCTGTAGCCACTGGCCTACACCACAGCCACAGCATTGTTAACCACTGAGCCATGACAGAAACTCCTATTTTTGATATTTAAAAATTTTTTTTAATTTTTTTTGGGTTTATAGGGCTGCACCCCTGGCTTGTGGAGGTTCTCAGACTAGGGGTCCAATTGGAGCTATAGCTGCTGGCCTATGACACAGCCACAGCAACGCAGGATCTGAGCCGCATCTGCAGTCTACACCACAGCTCGCGGCAACACCGGATCCTTAACCCACTGAGCGAGGCCAGGGATCAAACCTGCGTCCTCATGGATGCTAGTCAGATTCCTTAACTGCTGAGCCATGACAGGAACTCCCAAGGTAGCATTATCTTTGAAACAGAAACCATTTTTTCTTGGTGAAACTACCTTTTCTTTACCTCATTTAGCTATTGTTACTGTGCTTCATCACATCGGTCAGAGACATTAAAATTTATACTGTTATCAGAATTGACCTTTCATTATGAAAGGAGCATATTGAAGTAATGGATTCTATTATGCAATCCAATTTCCTTTTTAAGCAATCCGTGAAGTCTATATTACAAAGCCAACTGTTCTCTTATGGCCTAACTTTTGTTTCAATTATCATTCAGGACAGGTGGTTTGGCAGAGAATGATAGAAGGACCTACAGATGAACCCAGTTTGAAAGGTTTGGCTGATGCCATTAAATTACTATATGACACAGGCACCAAAGAATGGACAGCAGATGATATTATCAGCCTTGTAGATGAACTATCAGGTAAAAAGAAAAAAATTTACCACCTCGAGTAATAGAAATTTATTATTAGAATACAGTTATAAAATTGTAAGGATAACTCTACAGGTAACAGATGAATTGCCTATTGGAAATCACTAAATGCTCTAAAATATTTAAAGTTTAGTATTATGTTTGACCAGGAAGCATGTAATCAACTTACTTTCCCTCAATTTTCCTTACCAATTTTTTTTTTTTTTTTTTTTTTTTTTTGGTTTTTTGCTATTACTTGGGCCGCTCCTGCGGCATATGGAGGTTCCCAGGCTAGGGGTCCAATCAGAGCTGTAGCCACAGGCCTACGCCAGAGCCACAGCAGCATGGGATCCGAGCCGTGTCTGCAACCTACACCACAGCTCACGGCAACGCCGGATCGTTAACCCACTGAGCAAGGGCAGGGACCGAACCCGCAACCTCATGGTTCCTAGTCGGATTCATTAACCACTGCGCCACGATGGGAACTCCCCAATTTTTTTTTTAAGGGCTACACCCAAGCCATAAGGAACTTCCCAGGCTAGGGGTTGAATCGAAGTCGCAGCTGCTGGCCTACGCCACAGCCACAGCAACACACCAGATCCAAGCCACATCTGTGACCCACACAGCAGCTCACAGCAATGCCGGATCCCCAACCCACTGAGCAGGGCCAGGGATCGAACCCACATCCTCATGGATACTAGTTGGGTTCATGACTGCTGAGCCACAATAGAAACTCCCCCAATTTTCATAAATATGTATTTATTGCTATTATTATTTGAAGACTTCATAATTTAGTTAGCTCAATTATTCACACTTTGCAAATTCACAGGAAGACTCTCCTAATTTGGGGTAAGAAGAAAGCCATTTCCTGAAACAGAGTTCCCCATTCCTAAATAATCCTTTAGATTCTAAAATTTACAGGATTTCTTTCCTAACGCAGGATTAGACCACCTTGCCTGTTGACCTATATGTAGGAGAAATGCTTTGACTATATCACTAGCACACTTATGTGAGGGTCGCTGTGACTCGGCAATAATCTCTGTCCCCAGTTGAACGCTGTAATTGGAAAACTAAGACATTTTCTTTAAGCTTCTCTGTTAGCGCTAATTGTATTTCCAATCGAGTGATATAATATTGCATGTATTTAATGGTGTTTACTAAAGCTATTATGTAATTTCTCATTAAATAACTGTTCTTCCTCTAATAAAAGTGGTTCCTCGTGAGTGGCTTCTGGAGAATAATGCACGTCTCCTAATCCTAAGTGGGAACAACATCTGTTTCACTTTCATGGCCAGTAAAGCTGTGAATGGACGGGCCATTGAACTGGCAAGGCTGATAGTCTTTTTGGCTTTGGTAAGTAAAAAAATAAATTTTCTTCTACCAAGTTGTTTAACATTTATAGTTGATCTGTCAGGAAGCTGCCCTGAAGGAATTGAACTACGTACAAAACATTTTGAAAGAATAAGTATTTTTAAGTCTATATTCTTGTATACAATGGGAACTCCTGAGACGTAAAGTTTTTTAATACATGTAATAAACTATATCATATTTGGAATCATTTTTTGGCCATGCCCACAGCACATGAAGTTCCCAGGCCACAGCAGCAACCCAAGCCAATGCATTGACAATGCCAGATGCTTAATTCTCTGTGCCACAAGAGAACTTCTTTGGAGTCATTTCTTTTTTCTTTCTTTTTTTTTTTTTTTTTTTTTTTTTTTTTGTCTTTTTAGGGCTGCACCCTCGGCATATGGAGGTTCCCAGGCTAGGGGTCCAGTCAGAGCTGTAGCTGCCAGCCACAGCCACAGCCACAGCCGCAGCAACGCAGGATCCAAGCCCCGTCTGCTACCTACACCACAGCTCACAGCAACCCCGGATCCTTAGTCCACTGAGCCAGGACAGGGATCAACCCCGCGTCCTTGTGGATGGTAGTCAGGTTCGTTAACTGCTGAGCCATGACAGGAACTCCTGGAGTCATTTCTTTTTCTTTTTTTTTTTTCCTTTTTTTCTTTTTTTGTCTTTTTAGGGCCACACCCACAGCATATGGAGGTTCTCAGGCTAGGGGTTGAATCAGAGCTACAGCTGCCGGCCTATGCCACATCCACAGCAACGCAGGGCCATGACTACGATCTACTCCACAGCTCACGGCAACGCTGGATCCTTAACCCACTGAGCAAGGCCAGGGATCGAACCCACAACCTCATGGTTCCTAGTTGGATTCATTTCTGCTGCGCCATAATGGGATCTCCCAGTCATTTCTTATTTTAACCTCTCTTCACTTCATATTTAGATTGTCATTATACACTCCTGCCAAGTTATATTCTTTTTTTTTCTTAAATCCTATTAAAAGAATAAAGCACCTCTTATGATTTGCTCCAGGATAATCAACGGGCAGCAGGGAGAGAATGTGGAAGTGAATGGTGGTAGAAATGAAACAAGATAAGTAATTGTTGGAGTTCCCTTTTGGTGCACCAGGGTAAGGATCTGGCATTGTCACTGCAGTGGCACAGATCACTGTTTTGGTGCAGGTTCCATCCCTGGCCCAGGAACTTTTACATTCTGCTGGAGTAGCCGCCCCCGCCCCCCAAAAAAACTGATTAGAAATTGTTGAAGCTAGGGAATGGATACTAGGGGTTCATAATACTCTTCTCTTTACTTTTATATAGTTAAAATGTTTTTCAAAATAAAACATTAAAAATATATTTAATATTCATTCGTTTAACACAAATTGAGTGTTTACTATGGGCCATATATTGTGTGAGATTTTAGGACTATGGAAATTAATAGAGCAAATCCCTGACCGAAAGCTGCGTCCAGTATTTTAAGAGATATAAAAGTATATACAAATAAATCAGGAGTTCCCATCATGGCGCAGCAGAAACGAATCTGACTAGTACCCATGAGGTTGCGGCTTCAATCCCTGGCCTTGCTCAGTGGGTTAAGGATCTGGCGTTGCCATGAGCTGTGGTGTAGGTCACAGATGTGGCTCAAATCTGGCATTGTTGTGGCTCTGGCGTAGGCCAGCAGCTATAGCTCTGATTAGACCCCTAACCTGGGAATCTCCATATGCTATGGTGCAGCACTAAAAATAAGCAGATGTCTTCCAAAAAAAAAAAAAAAAAAAGGAATGAGAGAGAATTAGAACTACATGGCTATATCAATAGGGAACTATAAGCAGTTCAGTATTATTATTATTTTTTTTCTTTTTAGGGATGCACCCTCGGCATATAGAAGTTCCCAGGTGGCTAGGGGTCAAATTGGAGCTGCAGCTGCCTGTCTACACCACAGCCACAGCAACTCAGGATCTGAGCCAAATCTGCAACCTACACCACACTCATGGCGATGCTGGAACCTTAACCCACTGAGCAAGGCCAGAGATTAAACCCGAATCCTTATGGATATTAGTCAGATTTGTTTCTGCTGAGCCACAATGAGAATTCCTCATTTCTGAAGGGAAAATGTGCATAAGAGGAGGAGGTAGTGAGTTTAGATAGGAAGGGAGAGGCAAGGAAGGGCCTTATAGACCATTTGGTGCAGTGGGTTAAAGAATACGAGGTCCCAGCTGCAGCTTGATTCAATCCCTGGCCCAAGAATTTCTATATGTTGTAGGTGTCGCCGTAAAAAGAAGAGAGAGGTCCTATCTTTATGGCTTACCATTATATTCCCAGATCTTAGCATGTGCTCAGTAAATACTTATTGAATGAATGAGCAGGAGCCTGTTTTTCATATGCTTAATAATGGTTTCAGGAAGTTCAGTGGGTTAAGGATCTAGCTTTGCTGCAGCTGTGATGCAGGCTACAACTGCCTTGCAGGTGCAATCCCTGACTGGGTAACTTCCATATGACACAGGTGCAGCCAAAAGAGTAAAAAAGAAAAAGAAAAACAATTGTTTTTAATATTTTTTCATACATTAATAAATAGCATTCTTTATAATCTTTTAACCAGCTTTATTTACTTCACACTTTTTCCTGCTACATTTGTACCATTTGAAAGCAAAGGAGTACTAGATAACAGAGCATTTCTCATTTTTAGACTCAACATGATGTCATATGTAATAAATTGTGTGAAATTAGAAACTCTCATTGTTAATACCATTTTCAAATGTGCTTTCTTCACATGAAGATTTACCATAATGCTTTGTGTGTCTAAATCAGGTGTGTGAGAAAGAACTATACTGCATGGACTGGGCGGTTAAAATGATGCAAAAAGTCTGTAAAGTCTTTAGCACTCCAGTGGAAAGAAATAACTTCCTGCAGAGTGTGGCAAATGCATTTGCATGTGTTACAATGGAAATGCTGCAATCAGTTATGTCTGGTGAGTATTGCATGTAGATGGTGCACAGGTGTGAGGACAATGGATTCTAGTCTCCCCTGAAGGCAAAGATAATTTTGTGTAGACTTTTATTTCTAGGCTAAGGATAGAAAAAGCCGGCATTGTTTGTTTTTCCATGAGATATATTTAGTTCTAGGTTTTGTCACTTTTTAAATCCGGTAGTGGTTTTGATGGAAAACATAAAATTGAAGAGTCTGCTCTGAAAGGAACCAATTTCAATTCGGCAGAGCAAAACGTTTTAACTTGCTTACTTAACCAACTATCATAATCATCATAATAATATCCTTTATTTGTATAGTTCACACATATATTATTTTACAATTTTATTAGGTGGCCACCATGATCATGAACCCTGTTTTACAGATGAGAAAACTAAGGCTTAGAGAAATTACCTGACTTGCCCATGGTCATGAAGTTAGAAGCCATGAAGCAAGGACCAGAATCTTTTTTTCTGACATCTAATTCGTTGCTCTTAATTTCATGATTTCCTTGGTTAAGGTCTGACTTAGTGAAAATCACTAACATGGAGTTCTTTTCATGGCTCAGTGGTTAACGAATCCAACTAGGAGCCATGAGGTTTCAGGTTCGATTCCTGGCCTTGCTCAGCGGGTTAAGGATCCAGCCTTGCCAAGAGTGTGGTGTAGGTTGCAGATTTGACTCAAATCCTGAGTTACTGTGGCTCTGGCGTAGCCCTGCAGCTACAGGTCCGATTTGACCACCCCTAGCCTGGGAACCTCCATATGCCAAGGGTGCAGCCCTAGAAAAGACGAAAAAAAAAAAAAAAAGGAGAATCACTAACTAGTTTTGTTTTGTTTTGTTTTTGCTTATGGTTTGTGTATTAGAGGAAAAGTCAATTCCAATTTCATGGAAGATTTTTTTTTTTCTTTTTTGCTTATGGTTTAACTAGTCTTCTGTTACATATTCTTAGGGAAATTGGAACATCTTATGTTTCAAATAAATCATATATTTAAAAACTGTCATTTTCTTTTCCCTACTGCCTACCCCTGTGTGTGGCATATAGGAGACCGTGATGAAGATGACAGAAGCTTTTTGAATTTGTACCACCTTGTGCAAGCTCAGGCTAACTTCCATAAGGAGGTCCTGTCTTTGACCGTGAATACTCTTTCTACCTAAACACTCAGAAAGCCTTGCATTTAGAGAATATCTCACTGAACTAATGATGAGAATAGCGCTACTTTCCACACTCAAAGAATAGCATCCATGGGACTTTTTATCACCTCTAAGTAATTCAAAAGCAAGAGAAAATTCTGTTACATAGTTAGAGCAGACCCCGATTCACTAAATAGTGTGTATGTGTTCACTTTGCTTAAGTTGTGTGGACATAGTCTAGAATGTTCTGTGAAGATTTGCAAATAATAATTTAGAATATACAGATATAAATCACATTTTTCACCTTCTTGGCCTATGATTACAAAGAACATTATATTCGATTCGTGTTTTGCAGATCAAAAACCAAACCAAAGGAAGTATGTGTGTATGTATGTGCATATTCATACATGTATATGTTGCACACATATATGAATACAAATACATGCACACACATATAGTTCCTTCTTTAGGACAAATAATCTAAAAAGTCTATAAATAGAGGAATGTATATGTTGTCTTAATACAATCAAATCATCTTTCATTCTTTCTGGTGTTTTACAGTAAAATGTTACAAGTAAGAGAAAATAGAAAATGAAAGAAAGCAGCTATTCTGCTGCCACAACACACAACCAATTTGTACTTCCTCCTAAAGTTTTTCTCCCTGTTGGAAAGAGTGGGCCGTGAAGGGAACTGGATGCAGGGATGGCTTGAGCAACCCAAAGAGAGAGTGGGGTTTTATTCACTCGAGTAAATGGATTCCAAGAAGCCCTGGGGCCTATTTTAGTTTGTCTCGCATCTGCCACCATCTCTCATATGATTAAAATAGAAAACTGTAATGCCTAATGTGCAGAAATAATGCTGGAGCCCTCCTGGATCTCCTATTTTCCTCTCCTTGGGTTTGATCACTTTACTTCCCTTGAAGACACACCCCTTCCCACGGGACTTCTCAGAGGCTGCCTTTCTTTTCCTAAACTCTTGGCTTAACTCACCTCTGGAGCTCAAGAAGGGGAGAAATACTAAAAGACATGGAAATTCCCCGCAGAAGTGGGGTATAAATTGTGGGAAATTCTCAAGTTTGGCAAGAGGGGCTCAGTAAGAGATTCAATCAGATTGAGAAAGAATGAAAATTGTGGAGAAAATAATGAATAGTGATAACAAGGTTTTACTATATTTTATTAGCAAAAGGACTTACCTTCGTTTTTTTGAGTGAGGTCAGAAATTGACTACCTTTCTTTAATGTAATTCCATCAGTGGCAGGAATTTTTTTTCTCCAGAGTTTAGAATTTGCTTATTTATACACAAAGTTCTTGCTTTTATCTTGGTTTCGTTTTCTTCTTTTCAGTTTAAGGATCCACCCATAACTAATTTAAAACAATTGAAAGTTGCAGACGTCAGAATACAAAACAACACTTTAGTTGCCTTTTTCTTTTCCTTCTCTCACTCTTTTTTCCGTATGTACTTTGGAAAGTGAAATCCATTTATTTATCAAAACACTGATGATTCCAAGTTGAGAATATTATATGGGAGGGGGGGAGAGAAAAACAAAAGAAAACAGTAAAATTTTTAATATAAATAGTGAATATTTTAAATATTTTACTAAATAGATATTATATTTCATTCCCTTAGAAAAGGAAATTTAGTACTGTGAATTTCCTTGAAGTCTTTGAACTATCCAATTCCCCATAGCAGTTATTTTCAGCAGGTTCACAAAAAAGCGTAGTTTAATTTAAAACATTTTTTAATCCGGATTTTCAATCCCTTTGCACACTGGAACTGACATGACTGCTGCTGTAAATTTTTTTTAACTTACATTATTTCATTATTCATTATAATTGTAAAATTATTATCTCATCCTCCCCAGAAATTTGGAACATAAGAAAATCTGATTCTTTTTTTTTTTTTTTTTTTTTTTGTCTTTTTGCCTTTTCTAGGGCCACTCCTGCGGCATATGGAGGTTCCCAGGCTAGGGGTCGAATCGGAGCTGTAGCCGCCAGCCTACGCCAGAGCCACAACAACTTGGGATCTGAGCCAAGTCTGTGGACCCATACCACAGCTGATGGCAATGCCAGATCCTTAACCCACCGAGCAAGGCCAGAGATAACCTCATGGTTCCTAGTCAGATTCGTTAACCACTGTGCCATGACGGGAACTCCCTGATTCATTCTTTGGGTACAGTAGATAAATGATATCATCTTGCTACCAATAAAAAGTAAACTGACAAACTCTTCATTCAATTATTAATAGATAAAAACATTTTAGACCAAATTTGCAGCTTCCTCAATTTGGCAGTTTTTTGGAGTTCCTGTCGTGGCTCAGTGGTTAACGAACCCGACTAGGATCCATGAGGATGCTGGTTTGATTCCTGGCTTTGCTCAGTGGCTTATGGATCTGATGTTGCCATGAGCTGTGGTGTAGGTCACAGACAGGGTGGGATCTGGCGTTGCTGTGGCTGTGGCGTAGGGCCGGCGGCTACAGCACTGATTCTACCTCTAGCCTGGGAACCTCCATATGCCTCAAGTGTGGCCCTCAAAAGACAAAAGAAAAAGAAAAAGAAACTAAAGTTTACGTCGTGTGAAAAATATTCTATACCTTATGAAACTATTGTTAATACTTTTTTGGACAACTCCTTCTTATGCCCTGCTGACCCCTGAACTTTTTTGTCTTCACAAGTAGGCAGTACGTTACTGTACTTGGGAAGACCTAGTCCAAGCATTCAGGGAGCTCAAGCGGTTGTTTATCAGGCTGCTCTTCATAGTATGAACAATAGGCACCATATTCACGCTTTATCCATCCCTTCATGGCTTAGTTGGTGCTTCCAGCTCTTCCATTAATAATAAAGATTTTATTGCCAAGATAATAATTCACCTTTGGAGGTGAGAGCAAGCATGAGGTGCTCAGCAGAAGGTACAACTGGAAGAACCATCTCATGTCAGTAAAAAGCAAATATGATCCTCTTTGTGTGGTGGTTACTTAAGAGTTAACCCCTTTAAGTGACTAGTACTCAATTATATGATTACAGGTTTTCATGTCAATAAATGTTGTGAAGGGTAAAACCACAATGCTACCACAAAAGCCTCTACCACAAAGGCCTCTTTGGTTATAGGATATTTTACTTGCAATGTGACTTCTTTACCAATTCCATTAGCAGGTAGCTCTGAAACCTCTAAGAAATTGGGCTATGGACATATGCTCCTTGGCTTATGAGACATCACTAAGATAGGAAAGATCATCTGAAAGACAGGTATATTGGGCAGTCTTCTCTAGGTTCAAAAAAAAAGTGCCAAAGCCCAAGAACATATTTTTTTTTTTCATCAAGAAAGAAAACATAACTCCAGAGAATTACCAGAGAATTGCTCAAGTAACTAGAGACTCAAAAAAAAAAAAAAAAAGCAGAAACTTAGTTTAATCCTTGAAATTAAAAAAAAAAAAAAGTAGGTATTCTAAGATCACTTAAAGGTGGGTGCACAAAGCTGAAAAGTATGCATTGTTATTTTTAAAGTATTATATTATGGTGAACTGTCTTTGATACCTATATATTTAATATTTGCTAATTTTATTTGTTATTTATTCATATTAACACAATAAAATTAAAATTAGAAACATTTCTAACTTGTTTAGAGTTTGTCATTATGCAAATCACTGAGCGTGTCATTCCTTTAAATGTTTTCGTCATTTTTTTTTTTCCTTTTCTTTCTTTTTTGGCCACCCTGCAGCATATGGAGTTCCCAGGTCAGGGATCAGATGTGAACAACAGTTGTGACCCATACCATAGCTGTGGCAGTGCTGGATCCCTAACCTACTGTGCTGGGCCAGGGACTCCCAATGCTCCAGAGACGCTGCTGATCTCATTGAGCCATAGCAGGAACTCCTCCATATTTTTTAAAATATGGGTTAAGGATCTGGCATTGCTGCATCTGTGGCATAGGTCTCAGCTGCTGCTCAGATTTGCTCCCTGGCCCAGGAACTTCCATATGCCTCAGGGCAGCCAAAAAAGAAGAAAAAAAAAATTTTAAGTATAGTTGATGTATAATGTTACGTTAATCGCTGGTGTATAATATAGATTTACAATCTTTTTTTTTTTTTTTTTGCTTTTTAAGGCCGCACCTGCAGCATATGGAAGGTCCCAGGCTAGCAGCAGAATCACTGCCAGCCTATGCTGCAGCCACAGCAATGCGGGATCTGAGCCATGTCTGCCAGCTCATGACAACACGGGATACTTAACCCACTGAGCGAGGCCAGGGATCGAACCCTCATCCTCATGGATAATAGTCATGTTCGTTACCACTGAGCCATAACAAGAACTCCCAAGATTTACAATCTTTAAATGTTATACTCCATTTATAGTTATGACAAAATATTTGCTATGTAATTCTTTTAAATTATTTCTTGTGGAAGAATTTATATTTTAGCTGTTAATTATAGCTCTACCATGATCAAAAAAATAAAAGCCTTGGAGTTCCTTTTGTGGCTCAGTATCTATGAGGATGTGGGTTGGATCCCTAGCCCTGCTCAGTGGAATAGGTTGCAGACAGGGCTGGGATCTGGTGTTGCTGTGGCTGTGGTGTCGGCTGGCAGGTGTAGCTCAATTCCACCCCTAGCCTGAGAACTTACATATGCCACAGGTGGGCCCTAAAAAAAAAAAAAAAAAGTCTTAATATAAAATGTTTCAATTAGCTACACATTTATGTATGTTTATGCTTAATG
The DNA here is from genome assembly GCF_054392235.1 of Sus scrofa. NCBI lineage: Eukaryota > Metazoa > Chordata > Mammalia > Artiodactyla > Suidae > Sus > Sus scrofa. The sequence continues at coordinate 23,489,322 of NC_139394.1, forward strand.
TTATAGTGTATAAATAATTTCATTTACTAGCAACAACTTTTTTTTTTCTTTTTTTTCTTTCTTTTTTTTTTTTTTTTTGTCTTTTTAGGATCTCATTCGTGGCATATGGAGGTTCCCAGGCTAGGGTTCTAATCTGAGCTGTAGCCACTGGCCTATGCCAGAACCACAGCAACGCCAGATCCAAGCCACATCTGCAACCTACACCACAGCTCATAGCAACACCAGACCCTTAACGCACTGAGCGGGGCCAGGGATCAAGCCTGCATCCTCATGGATACTTGTCAGATTCGTTTCCGCTGAGCCACAACAGGAACTCCTACTATCAACAACTCTTCTCTTTCTTTGTTTTTTGCCTTTTTTTTTTTTTTTTTTTTTTTTTTTGCCTTTTCTAGGGCCGCTCCTGCAGCACATGGAGATTCCCGGGCTAGGGGTCTAATGGGAGATGTAGCTGCCAGCCTACACCACAACTTAAGGCAATGCCAGATCCTTAACCCACTGAGCAAGGCCAGGGATCGAACCCGCAACCTCATGGTTCCTAGTCAGATTCGTTAACCACTGCGCCACGACGGGAACTCCAAGAAATTCTAATAATATTCCAATTTTCGGTTGCCTGGCAGCCTATGGTGTTCCCAGGCCAGGGATCAGATCCCAACTATAGTTTCAACCTAAGCCACAGCTGGGGCAATGCCAGATCCTTAACCCATTGTGCTGGGCTGGGGATCGAACCTGCATCCCAACGCTCCCAAGACACCCCCAATCCTGTTGTGCCAGAGTGGGAATTCCTAACAGCATTTTTCGAACACCGAAATATGTAATTAAGTATTGTGGATAACTGCAATTTCCCACAACTATAAGATCTTACAGTGTTTTCCTAAGAACAAAGTTCTTAAATATTTCTAAAATGTATCTGCCTTGGCATGTTTGCGTTTATAATGGAAGATATGTGTCAAAGGCTTTTTCTCTTTTTGCCTTTACACATGACTTTGGTTTTGTGTTTGTTTAAAATAGATGGGAGCAAAATTAACTTAGAAGAGGCCATTCTAGGCTTAAAAAATTTTGGATTGTGATAAAGCCAAAGCCTGTAATTTACAAAGACAATTTTCCCACTTTAACTATGCTTAAGTACTTTACTAAGAAAAATTCCCATTTTTTTAGGAATTTAAAATTAAAATACTTTGGGGAGTTCCTGTCGTGGCTGGCTCAGTGGTTAACGAATCCAACTAGGAACCATGAGGTTTTGGGTTCAACCCCTGGCCTTGCTCAGTTGGTTAAGTATCCATCGTTGCTGTGGCTGTGGTATAGGCTGGCAGCTACAGCTCTGATTAGACCCCTAGCCTGGGAACCTCCATATGCCTTGGCAGCTGTGGCCCTAAAAAAGATAAATAAATAATAAAATAAAATAAAAATACTTTTAAGGAATTTTGAAATTTGAACAATGTTAATTTTAAGCCTTTTAAAAGAGAACAAATTTTCTGAAATATAGTAAATCATGTCATGTGTTTCAAACTCAGAAAGTTTGGATTTGATTCCATATAAAGCACCCAGAACAATAAGTTTTAGGTGGTTCCAAATTAGCAACATTTCATCTTCCCATTATTTAACTGTTTCCCAAAATGTATTCTCTTTCTCCTAAAATAAAATATGATCAGAGCCGCACACCAGATCCTTAACCCCCTGATCAAGGCCAGGGATCAAACCCACACCCTCGTGGATACTAGTCGGATTCGTTACTCCTGAGCCACAATGGGAACTCCAAAACTTCTTATTTTTTTAGTCAAGAAAGCAGATATTGGAGTTCCCATTGTGGCCCAGCAGTAACGAATCCGACTAGTATCCACGAGGGTGTGGGTTCGATCCCTGGCCTTGCTCAGGGGGTTAAGGATCCGGCATTGCCGTGAGCTGTGGTGTAGGTCGAAGATGCAGCTTGGACCCTGCATTGCTGTGGCTGTTGGGTAGGCTGGCAGCTGTGGCTCCGATTCGACCCCTAGCCTGGGAACCTCCATATGTTGTGGGTATGGCCCTAAAAAGCAAAAAAAAAAAAAAAAAAAAAAGAAAGAAAGAAAGCAGGTATTATTATAATACCACATTAATTTTTTTCTGAGTAATCTACAGTTATTTAGAGATGCTTTTACTACATTGATGTGGGCCAGGTACAATTTTTTTTTTTTTTTTTTTTTTTTTTGGCCATACACGGGACTTGTGGAAGTACCTGGACCATGATTCAAACCCACACCGAGGTAGAGCTGGAGCCACAGTTGTGGCAACACCAGATCCTTAACCTGCCATACTTCCTACAATCCCCATGTTTATAAGATATGTGCCCTATGACACAGATTTATAAAATTTACACAAAACTTTATATTACAGAAGCAGTTTTTTCGGTGTTTTATTATGTTTTAGGATGGCAATATACAAATAGTTGATATGTGAAATTTAGAAAATTTTTATCCAAGTGAACACACTAAAACTGATATAAACTGGAATATTATAGCACAGACAATGGCACAAGTTCATAAAATTTCTTCCAAAATGTTATTTATTTTGTAAAACCATAATATTTCTCAAGTAATTGAAAACATGGGTAATCTTTCTGTCTTTACATTATGCCCAATACCAGGGGTATATATCACTAGCGTACAACTGAAATTGGCTGATTGTTTTCATTGAATTGATTGGTGGTTTCAGCATTGTATGGATACAGACAGAAGAGCCTTGACCTCATAAAAGACTTCAGAGCAGGCTCGATTGGAGACTATATCATGAAGATTTACACCAAGTTTACCTGTAACTTGCACCCCTCCAAAATACTGACACGAGCCCTAATTACCTAGGTAAAGACATACAACGGCTATCTTGACTGGAAAACAAAATTTTAGTTTGAAACATAAGTTATGACCAAGTTAGAGGAATGTTTTAGTGGGAAAGTTTACATCAAGGGCTCCACAGGAAATTGAACATCATCTCTGAATGCACCGAAGTTCAGAGCCGTGTTTTTTACATTGGTGTTATCTGTCAGATTATCTCTTTTTGTTACCACCATGGAGTAACTGTACTTGTTAAGAGTCTCTAAACAGCTTAGGCAAATTATCACTGATATATTTGGGGGGGGTAAGTAAATACTTTCATTTTCTCCTTGCAACGTGGCCACTGGTACCCCAAAAGTTTTGCGGTTGAGTTTTCATTATACAATGTCATTAGGGGAGAGTGGAAAAGTGGACTACTGATGAACCATTAAACGTTTGTTCTGGAGTTTCTGTCGTGGTGCAGTGGTTAATGAAACCGACTAGGAACCATGAGGTTGCGGGTTCGAACCCTGGCCTCACTCAGTGGGTTAAGGATCTGGCATTGCCATGAGCTGTGGTGTAGGTAGCAGACGCGGCTCAGATCCCACGTTGCTGTGGCTCTGGTGTAGGCTGGCAGCTACAGCTCCGATTCAACCCCTAGCCTGGGATCCTTCATATGCTGCAGGATCGGCCCTAAAAAGACAAAAAAAAAAAAAAAAAAAAAAGATTTTCTAGTCCAATCATTTATTTGTCAGAATAAATTAAAGCCCTGAAGGTTAAAAAAACTTATTGAAGATCACATAATATGTTGCCAAGTCAAGCTTCTAGAACAGTGTTTTTTGGTTGTCAAATTTTAATTTTTCCATTTTAATTGTGACATATATGATATTGCCTCAATTTTATTTCAATTTAAAACATGGAAATGGAACACAATGTATGAATAAGAACTACGTTAATCTTTCTCCTTGTTTATTTATTTACTTATTTATTTTTCCTTTTTGCCATTTCTTGGGCTGCTCCCATGGCCTATGGAGGTTCCCAGGCTAGGGGTCTAATCGGAGCTGTAGCCACTGGCCTACGCCACAGCCACAGCAACTCAGGATCCAAGCCGAGTCTGCAGCCTACACCACAGCTCACGGAAACACCGGATCCTTAACCCGCTGAGCGAGGTAAGGGACCGAACCCTCCACCTCATGGTTCCTAGTCGGATTCATTAACCACTGAGCCACGACGGGAACTCCATCTCCTTGTTTATTTTTATACTAGAAGGAAAAGTCAAGTAGGGAATCATCATGATGGACTTTTCAAAGGAACAGATACCACAGATTTGGGGCCCAAGGCTACTTCGGATCCCTAAATATATGGTTTCCTCAATCCTACTTAGAGAAATATGATGAAAGTTTTTGCTTTCTTTTTTTTTTTTTTTAAAAAAGACCATTTGACAATATAAAAAACATTTATTTGGGGGTATGAGAGAGATTTTTTTCCAAATAACAAGATAAGTCTAGCCATCTTTTTTCAATCATTTGTAATTTAGTTAGGCACCAAGAATGAGGACAATATAACTGTTTCTCTCTTTGAATGAGATGCTGGAGCACAAGGGGTCTGGAAAGATATGAGAAATCTTAAAAACTCAAATGACTAGTTCCTTCTAGAGAGTGAGACACGGGAAACCACACAACCTCAGATTGTGTAATCCCTGAAGACCGTGATAAAGTGACCGCCTCATAGATGAAGACAGATAATGTGCTCTAGGACTTAACACAAGGGAACCCCTGCGTGTGAGAGAGAAAGGAAAGAACGTATTGCAGCATCATATGTGGTGGCATTTAGACTTCAGGAAAAGCTATCAGAATGAATTTCGGAGCGATCCTCCACGGTAACTTTAACGAGTCTACATTTCCGCTCCCTGTGTCTACAAGCTTCATTGCATGCAGCAGCTGCCGGCCATGCCCGTGAATTCCTGACGTCCCAGCCGACTGCCTCTGCCTCTGAACTCAGAAAGCCCCTTGCTTGACAAGGGCGAACCATATCCGGAAGGTTCTGGAAGAGGTCTGCTGGACAGCAGGACTCCTGCTGTTGATAAAGGGGCCTCTCGTGGCACCAGAGTCCAGGAGCTGTGGGAAACCCAGAAACAGGCTCAGATGAGAACAGCAGCAAAGGTATCAGCTCCGATACTGGTCGTGGACTAAGACAAGAATTAGGAGTTCCTCTCTCCTCTCCACCAAACCCCACAGTTGGGAAAGAATTGACATCTCCTGCAAAACCCCACACCCAAGTAATCGTCATTTGCTACCTCACCCTCAAGTGAGAATGAATCACTAGTTAATTAATGCAATTATGCAAGCAAAATTGCCCGCCACTCTGCTGACCTATAACGATGTGTTTTACCTTTAATTACCAGGAGAAAATGGACAAGTTGGAGTTTGAGCACCTAACTTGAAGAAATAACTAGGAAATAATAGTCCCTCCCGGCAAGCACACTACTCCCAACCCATTCTACTTAAAAATCCTTCACATCATGGGTTTTATTTTTCATTTTAAAAATCGGCACTACATTAGGTGTCAAAAAAAAAAAAAAAAAAAAAAAAAAGAGGTTGGCATTTCTTATTTTTTTCAGAGTGGCCTGGGAAATGCTACATCAATGCACCTGAGGAAAAAATAGGAAAAAAGACCTCCTGTAATTTTGTTTTAGAATCAATACCCGAAATAATGACCAGAAGCAAAAATCCACCGATGCGTCAGCAGGCAGGATGCTCCTCCGCCAGTCAGCTTCATCCTTCCCCCATGCGCTGTTCTCCTGCGGGCTCCACGCCGCCGCTGCGGGCCCCTAGAGCAGATAGATAATATAGGACAGAATGACCAGGCCTATGATGGCAAAGAACATCAGGATGAAAATATCCAGCATTGTGGAGTCCTTGGCTGGGGAGGCCTCCGGATGCCGGGGAAACGCGAGCGGTGAGCACGGAGGTGGCGGTCAGTGGAGAGAAATGGCTCCCCCTTCCCTCCCCGGCTCAGCCCTGCTTTTTCCCTCCCCCTCCTGGGGCCTGAGGCTAAGGGATGCTGCCGCTCCATCAGCCGCCGACTTCCCTCCTCCCCCACCTTCGCAGCCGACCAATCACAAAGCCCGGGAGTGGGTAACCAAGGGACTGCTTGATTTAGACCGGGCAGACGTGAAGAGGCTCAGTTTCTCCCCAGGAACCCAATCCTACCCCTGTGTATCTAAATGAAACGTGCATGTTATGGAAGTAGGAGATCTGATCTGTATCCAGATGCCGCAGGAATGAATCCTCCCGAGGGCCTTTCCGCTCCCGTCTCCCTCTCACCCATCCTTGGCCAATGAGCTCGGAAAATAATGGTTGGGAGTGGGGTGGACCATGGCATGTTGTAAAGGCACATTTATAGAGGGACATGGACAAAGGTCTCATGTGAGTCTCAGATGGCATCTCGGGATGGAGCTAACACGTACAGGATTCCTATACTGTGTCAGATATTGCACACCCGGGGTAATTTCAACCCTCCTACAAGCCTTTTACACAGGAGACTCGGAGATGGTCGGGGACTTGCCTGATACTTCATTGAAAGGGCAGAGATCAAGATTCAAAGGTAGGCTTGCCTACTCTGGAATCCACAGTCTTCTCTCACCACCGCCCCCCTCGCCGCCCCGCCCCACCTGGCCCACCCGGTTAGTCTGAAATGCCCCCTTGGCCCCACCTGCACCACTCAGTTTGCGGTGCCTTCTGCTGAGATCGCTCCAATTACAGCGTGAGCACCAGAGGTCTCTCCTCCAGGGATTCCTTATCTCTTTGTGGCCGTTCCCCACATTCTCATCCTCTCTTGTATCCTCTTCAGAGGTCATTGTGGTGTTATACCCAGAGAGGGCATTAAAAACTCTTGCTTAAAAAGTCCATCCCCAGGAGTCCCCGTTGTGGCATAGCAGAAACGAACCCGACTAGGAACCATGAGGTTTCAGGTTCGATCCCTGGCCTCGCTCAGTGGCTTAAGGATCCGGCGTTGCCATAAGCTATGGTGTAGGTCGCAGGTTCGGCTCAGATCTGGTGTTGCTGTGGCTGTGATGTAGGCTGGCAGATGCAGCTCCAATTTGACCCCTAGCCTGGGAACTTCCATATGCCGCAGATGAGGCCCTAAAAAGAAAAAAAAAAAAAAAAAAAGCCCATCCCTGTGCAAGTAAGAGTGTCCAGAAATACAAACTCAGGTGGCTTCTTCTGAGAAGAAAGCAGAATTGATGTTTTCTGGTTTAAGCTGGGTGGTCGAGTTTATGATACTGAATATGTCTTGGGGGGGCTATGCCTTTTTATGTCTTATTTCCTATGTAAAAAAAACCTCCCTGTGACACTTCTGAGGCCTAGTGTCCTCCACCCCAGTGAGTTCCTTGGAAGGATGAGGCATTAGCATAACCTTTGTTACACTAAAGCCACTTGCAGAAGGGGGACTAGAAAGCCCTCGCAGTGGCTGGTGCTGGGAGGCAGGGCACAGAGCTCTCTGTGAGCAGGGCTTGGAGACTTGGTACTGGGTCCCTCCCAGGCTGCTCCCCTCACCACTCCAGAGGGGTGTGAAGCCTCCTGGGGAGAGGGGGCTGCAGCTCCACGGACAAAAGGGGACCGGTCAACAGGAGCAGGATGCGCCGACTCGGTCCCTTCTATTGGGGAAATACTAGGCCACCTGCGCCTTCAGAGGGGGAGCAGGTGTCAGTCCGAGCTTTAATTATGTCACCCAGGAATGGCTCAGACACTCTACACCCTCCAGCCCTGCAGAGGCAGCCGTGTCACTCCCCGATGACAAAGGCTCAATTTGGGGAAAGCCCTTTTCTTTCTTTCTTTCTTCTTCTTCTTCTTTTTTTTTTTTTTTTTTAATTTGGATTTTCTAGGTCCGCTCCCCCAGCATATGGAGGTTCCCAGGCTAGGGGTCTAATAGGAGCTGTAGCTGCCAGCCTACGCCACAGCCACAGCCACGCCAGATCTGAGCCGCATCTTCGATGGATCCTTAACCCACTGAGTGAGCCCAGGGATGGAACATGCAACCTCATGGTTCCTAGTCAGATTTGTTAACCACTGAGTCACGATGGGAACTCCGTGTAAAGTCCTTTTCTTTTCCACCCTGATGCTCATCCCGAGGCCAGAAAAGCCTTCATTCTGCATCCCCCACCCGCCCCACCCCGTGAGTGGGAAATGCCCCTCTCCACAGAGCCACAGCCTCTGGCTGGCTGGTGGCTGGAGCTGGAGCCAAAGGGTCTGGAGTCCTTCTCTACCACATCCCCTTCCAAACCCTGCAGAAGAGGGAGGGCTGCCTGGCCTTCTGGTCAGAGGTCAGTCGCAGGGCACCTGGGAGATACTGCTAGGAGAAGGGCAAAGGCCAAGGTCATGGCAGGAGGCTGGGAGGATCCCACTGGAGTCCTAATCTTCAGCCCTGCCACTGACTATGTGACTTCCACCAAACCACTGCCTTTCTGGGTTTCCGTGAACCCCATCTGTAAGACAGCCATCACAGCAGTCACAGGGCTTCTCACAGGGCTGTTAAAAAGGTCAAAGCAGGAGTTCCCATCACGGCGCAGAGGTTAACGAATCTGACTAGGAACCATGAGGTTGGGGGTTCGATCCCTGGCCTTGCTCAGTGGGTTAAGGATCCGGCGTTGCCACGAGCTGTAGTGTAGGTTGCAGATGCGGCTTGGACCCGGCGTTGCTGTGGCTGTGGTGTAGGCCGGTGGCTACAGCTCCAATTAGACCCCTAGCCTGGAAACCTCCATATACCATGGGAGCGGCCCTAGAAAAGGCAAAAAGACAAAAAAAAAAAAAAAAAAAAAAAAAAAGTCAAGGGGGAAAAACGTGTCATCAGGCATTTTAAGTGCTGCTTTGGGTTTTCTTTTTTTTTTTAAGTTTTCTTGAAGTGTAGTTAATTTACAAGGTTGTGATATTTTCTGCAGTACAACAAAGTGACCTCATCACACATATGCACACATCCATTCTCTCTCAGATTCTTTTCCCACATAGATGACCAGAGCATACTGGGTAGAGCTTCCCGTGCTATATAGCAGGTCCCCATTGGCCAATCAGTCCATTCCTCCCACCCCCCACCGGTCCCCTTTGGTAACCATAAGTGTTTCAAAGCCTGTGAGTCTGGTTTTGGGTCTTCGGACTGCCTATAGACGGCTTTGGCCATGTCTTATCCCACTGCTGGTCCCAGTCTGTCATTTCATTCCTCAACCATATGTGCCAAGCTCCCCCTATGTGCCAGGCAGAACCACCCCAGAAAAGCTCATTCATTAATCCAACAAATATTTGTTGAACAGATACGTGCCTGGCCCCGGGCAGGCAATGGGGGTGGAAAGACGGATTAGCCCCATCAACTGCCCTAGGAGTGCACTGGCTAGTTGGGAGACAGGTGAGGAAAAAAGATAGTTAAGGAGTTTCCATGGTGGCTCAGCAGTAATGAACCAGACTAGTATCCAAGAGGATGCAGGTTCAATCCCCAGCCTCGCTCAGTGGGTTAGGGATCCAGCGTTGCCATGAGCTGTGGTGTAGGTCACAGACCAGCTCAGATCCTGAGTGGCTGTGCTGCAGGCCAGCAGCTGCAGCTCCAATTTGACCCCTAGCTTGGGAACCTCCATATGCCAGGGTGCGGCCCTAAAGACAAAACAAACAAACAAAAAGACAGTTAAAAGGAAGCTTCTGGGAATGTCATTAAGCTGGACAGAGGGTGTAGTCAGGAACAAGCTGGCAAGTTCTCTACAAGGAGGAAGCAGGTGCCACGGCTCCTGTCGGTGAGCAGGCACACAGCCGCCCTCTGCCTCCCTCCCAGGATGCTGGCTTCCAGACAGGTCCCTCTCCCCCTGAAGGCTGGCAGGGCTCCCACGAGGGTGATGGGCCAAATGCCCCCAAGCAGGCGGGAAGGACACACACACACATACACACACACACACACACACACAGAGCACCTCAGAGCCAGGGACATAACCAAGTCCGCAGGTAAAAATTACACTTTTATTGGAGTCACCAGGAGAAAGATTCACTTGTGGTCCAAGTCAAATGTTCAAAATCATTAAAGATTTGATCCCAAGCACAAGCCCACGAGGGAGGGGACCAAAACAGACCAAGAAGAGACAACCACCCCATAGAAAAAGATGAACAGACGGCTTCACACACACACACATACGGATGAAATGTTTGGACAGAAGCAAATTTCACATGGTCATTTCTGTTTGTTTTTAAATACAGGTTTCTGGGGTGGTATTTTTTTTTTCCAGCTATTAAAAGAAAAAAGGGAGGGGGGAGCCCAAAAGTGCATACGTGAGGGAGAAAAAGGCAGAAATGAAGCAACAGTTTTCCCTGGAGGGCCACGAGGAAGAAAACAGGAAGCAATATTGAGAATTCAGTTTTCTCACCATTGGGCTGGCACTTTTATTATTGGTCCACTAGGTTATACTCACATTCTAGCTTTGCTGTATCTCCTTTCCTGGGATTAGATGGGCTAAAAAAAAACCTCTGTGAACTGCTAAAAAAAAAAAAAAAAAAAGACCAGGGACTCAGCCCAGCCCTCAGGTTCTATGCTCTCCTAGGGATGGATGGTTCTGGAAAGGAGAAAGGACTCCCGGCAGCCCCTGGGTCCCTCAGCACCAGTGTAACAGTCCCTCCTCTGTCTGGGAGTGTGTGAGAAACGGTCCCCTATTTTTAGGATGGGAGGAGCACAGGGCTGGCAGCAAGAGTCCAGTGGCCGGCTTGCCTTGTTTTGGAAGGAAAACGAAGCCGAGTGAAAACAGGCTGCTTCATGCTCCCCCAGGTCCTCCTCCCGCCCCCTCCCAACCGCAGGTTCTCCCACAGGATGTGTCTCTGACCTTTGGTCCCAGAATCCACATTGTGCTTCGAGATCAAGAGGAGACAGAATGGAGCAGAAGCTGCCCCAAGGCTCTTACAATTATTCCCTTTCTGCCTCCCTCAACCCCCGGCGATGTGTAAGACATTCCACCTGCTCTCACCTTGGCCGTGGCCGAGGAGGGAAAGAAAGGGACGGGTCAGGCAGGGGCTCAACCCTCTGATCTGGGGTAAATATTCCCAAGTCAACTCACCAACAGTGACGGCTTGGGGGCTACAAATATGCCTGCGGGCCCCTCCCTCTCCTGCAAGGGCCCAAGGGTGCCTAGATGTCAGCCGTGGGGCCAGAGTGGACGCGGGGTGAAGACGGGAGGGGAGACCCAGAAGGGTAACAAGAGAGCCCAGAGATGAATAAAGCCGACAAGGGTCGCCACGGCCACCAATGAGCAAGAAAAGGGACTTGGAGGTAATAGCACCGTCTTCCCTTTCTCGCCCCGGGCCTGTGCTTCCAGTTTTACAGCCCTGGGATCCCCTCCCTCTGCTTCACGGAGGCTGTAGGTAAACAAGGGGGGAGGCCTGTGGGTGACACGGGGTCCCCCTGGCACCCGACGCTGCAGGCCTGGGACACAGGGATGGGGGAAGAGAATACGAGACACGAAGCCTTCCCCCCACCGCCTCCCCCAGCAAAGCAGGTGCACAATCCCACCCCTTACTTCTGCCCAGTGCGTTGGGGCGGGGGGATGCGGGCTTCCTCCATTGGGGTTAGAGGGGAAAGCAGGATTTTCACCCCAAAGAAAACCTAAGGAACTGCTCCCCCTCGGAAGCCTCCCCTCTTTCCGTGAGTTTTAAGGAGAATCAGGGAGGGCAGCTCTGTGTAGCCTCACCAAAGCCCGCTTCTCACGCTCACACGTCACAGACACCTGCAGACCCACGTTCCTACACCCCTGCCCACCCCCCACAAAGACCTGGGGATACTGAGGGGCCTGTGGCTTCTGGCCGTCCAGTCCACTTGGTGTCGGGCGGCAGGGAGGCCAGGGAAGGCCCAGAGACACCTTCCCAGGAGCGGCGGTGTGACCAGATCTCAGGGGCTGGGCCATGCAGGACAAGAGGCCTGGGGCATCCGGCCCAGGAGGCAAGCCAGGGACCCTGGAGACCGGGGTGGGAGCGAGAGAAAGGGCTGCGGAGAGAACGCCCCGTCCACTCTCTCCTGCAGCTGCCCCTCGAGTAAAAGCGGAGAGAAGCGGACCCAAGCCACGCTTCCCGGGGAACCTGCCACCCATGCCCGGGCCATGGGGGCAGGAGAGCAAAATCACAGTGTGAGAAGGAACCGTGTGGGGGGAGCGGGAGGGAAGGAGGAGCTTCACCCTGCTCTGGCTCCCTTGAGATGGGGAGAAGGTAGGGAGGGGCCCCCTTGTATGGACTGCAGCCCCATCGTTGAGAAGCAGAGGCAACGCCCGTGTCATTGGTCCCTGCACAATGGCAGCACCCTCTCCACTCGGGCCCCATCTCAGGGCAAGGGTGGTGGGGTCCCACCCCAGGCATATGGGGCGCCCCTCCCCTGGGAGTCAGGGCCTGGAATGCGTGGGTGTGTGTCGAGAGGGGCAGGAGCGGCTGAGTGGGCAGGAACAGGAGAAGGCAGAGGCCTGGGAGTCGCCAGGTCTCCCACCCAGACCAGCCCCACGGGCCCCCGCCTCCCCTAGGGTGGTGACACCTGTTCCATCCAGAGAAAAAAATCGAGAAGTTGGTCAAGGGGAAACCCTGCCAGAGGAAGGAGCCGCGAGAGTGGCAGTACAAGGCTTCGGTTGGCGAAAGAAGCTGGAAGGGGGAGAAATAAACAAGCTGTCGCGGATTTTTAAAAAACAGAGACACCGAAGGGCGGACAGGTCCCGCCCAGGACGGAGCGATGCCGTGGAATGCACTGAAGACGGACGGGGCGGGGCGGCGCCCGGCGGGCTCAGATGGCCTCTACGTAGTTGGCCGGCAGCATCCCCGTGTCGCCGGTGCGCTCCACGGTCCCGTACATCCAGCCGTCGTCGATCTGCTGCACGTTGACAATGGTGTCCCCGTCCTGGAAGGAGACCTCGTCCTCGTCGGCGGCACTGTAGTCATACACGGCGCGGTACCGCTTCTGCAGGGGTGGAGGCACAGTCAGTCCCAGGGGCCTAAGTCTCTGGGACCCCAGAGCAGAGGCCGGAGGAGCAGGGGAACGGGAGCTGGGAGCTTTGCCAAGAATTTTCCCACCTGGGTATCTCACTGTCTGAGAGCAGCCACCTTTCAAACAATGCATTTGGCATCTGCTAAGGGCCAGGCCACCAACAGGGCTCTGCCCCACCTCTGGGAACAGGAGTGCAGGTGAGGTCCCATGCACACTGCCCCAGGTAGTTTAAAAACATACCCAGGGAGTTCCCTGGTGGCTCGGTGGGTTAAGGACCTGGCATTGACACTGTGGCAGTCAGGTCGCTGCTGTGGCGTGGATTCGACCCCTGGCCCGGGAATTTCCACATGCCTGCGGGTACAGATAAAAAAAGCAAAAACCAAAAAAAGAAAAAAATGATATTCCTGGTCTGCAACGATCTGTATTACTATAAACACTAGACTTTCTTTTTTTAAAGCTGTTGATGAATCTGCTTCCCAAGTTCAAGACAAAGAACAACTCCTGAGAGAAAAACCATCAGGTCCCACCTTCCAACTTCAGCAAAAATCTTGTGTTTAAGCCCCAGCTCTAGGAAATGTCCAAGAAAAACACATGAAACCCATCTGTGATCTTGGAGGCAGGCAAGATTCGAACGCCCTCTGACCCTCGCTGCCCTTGACATGGACTTGTCTCTGGGGGTCAGCTCAGCCTGTACCGTCCAGCCTCTGGTTTGCCTCTTCCAACTGTCCATCCATATTTTATTTTATTTTACTTTTTTGTCTTTTTAGGGCTGCACCTGCGGCACATGGAGGTTCCCAGGCGAGGGGTCTAATCGGAGCTGTTGCTGCCGGCCTACACCACAGCCATAGCAACACCAGATCCGAGCCGTGTCTACAGCTCATGGCAACGCCAGATCCTTAACCCACTGAGTAAGGCCAGAGATCGAACCCGCAACCTCACGGTTCCTAGTCGGATTCGTTTCTGCTGCTCCGCAACGGGAGCTCCCTGTCCATCCATTTGTGATCTCAGGGGGAACTTTCCAAAATGCAAACCTGATAATGCCACTCCCAGCTTTAAATCCTTCAGAGGCCCCTTATCTTCTTTAGCATGAAAATTCAGACTTTTGATCAAGCAGCAGAAACCAGCTCCATCAGCCCCGAAGGCTATGGGCTAAGAGGTCACAACCCTCAGGAAATGACTGCAGTGACCGCAGCCATTTCCCTTATCACCAGCTCTGCCTCTAATCTCTCGGGCCAACTGGCCACCACCTAGAGCTGCATCAGCCGAGTTTATCTCCCTGCTTCTGCCCTCAGTCTTCTACTGCTGCTTCTCAACACGGCTGCTAGAGCCATCTTTTAAAAACACAAGTCAAACCCCTCGCCCTGCACAGCTCCCCAGTTCACAAAAGCCTTCCTGTAGCCTCCAAGTCCCTGTAGGATGGGACCTCACCCCCCCACCGGCTTCCCCTCCCTAGTCACCCTGGCCCTCCTGCTGATCCTGGAACTTTCCTAGAACACTGCTGCCTCAGGGCCTTTGCACTTGCTGGCCTTCTCCACCACTCAATCCTTTCCTGAGAACTGTCATTCTCTCCCCTCACCCGGCTGTCTTTTTCTCCACGGCTTATCTCTGACCTTTCGTTACTTCTGCTTATCTATTGCTTTCATGTTTGTCTCCCAGACTGGATGTAAGCTCCAAGAGGCCGAGAAGGAGGACTTTTCTTCAGAGCCAAATCCCTCATGTTCAGGGTGGACTTAGTGAGTATCTGAAGGACTGGCTGGTCCATCCGGAACCTCATCCTTCAGATGCTCCCTTGGGCCCGCCTGACACCCCAGACACTGATAAGGGCTGGAGTAGGATCATTACACAGATAATTGTAGGAGTCCCAATAAGGGACCGAACATAGATAGAGAAACCTAAGGAACGTTGGGAGATCACTGTAAGTTAATAATTGCTCAAAAAAGCCATGAGAACAAGGCAGGATTGCCTGACTAGTGGCGGGGAGGGACGGGCCTGAGGTCACTGGGTGGAGGATGGAGCGAGACCTGCATTCAGGCTCAGACTAAGGGCAGGAATTTAAAGACAATCCTTGTGCAAATGTGAATAAGCGCCAAGACTGTTCTAGTTTAAGCTTATAGGGTCAAACACTCGCTTACCAGATACCAAGGAGGAGCTACTACTTGAAAGATGAAGAGGCAGTCTTTTCCCACCCCAGTCCCCTTGGATTGTAAAACTGCAGCGCACCTAATCCTCGGGGCAGAGCCTCGTTGCCTGCCCACTGGCATCTCTCACAGGGTCCTACCTTAACAAATCTATTTCTTGCCTGTCACTTTGCCTCTCGCTGAATTCCTTCTGCGCTGAGGCACAAAGAACCTGACCCTCAGTGAGGCCAAACGCCAGGTGAGTGATTCTAATTTAAAAACTGTTGGCTGGAGTTCCCATCGTGGCTCAGCTGAAACGAATCTGACCGGTATCCATGAGGAAGCAGGTTCGATCCCTGGCATTGCTCAGTGGGTTAAGGATCTGCCATGGCTGGGATCTGTGGTGTAGGTCAGACACAGCTCGGACCCAGCATTGCTGTGGCTGTGGCGTAGCCTGGGACCCCTAGCCTGGGAGCTGCCATACGATGTGAGTGTGGCCCGGCCCCGGCCAGGGCTCTGCCCACTACTCCGCGCTTCCTCTCTGCTCAAGAGGCTGAGACCCTTATCACCTGCAGATGTCAGAGGAGCTGGGGTCAAAGGTCAGGGGAAGCTGGCTGGGCCTCTGGGTTTTCCAAGTCTAGGAAGCCTTTCCCTAAACCTAGCCACCTCCCCCAGCTCCCCTCCCCCTGACCTCGGCCAGGGCTACTCACCCCGCCCCCTCCTGGGGCGCTGCGCTGTATGGAAACTGGGGCTGCAGGCTCCTTGTAGCCACCATAGGACTGGGCCGCCTGCTGCTGCTGGGGCTGCTGGTAAACTGGAAGACAGCAGGAGACAGGCGCGGACACTAAGACAGTGTCCAAACTCAGCCCCTCCCAGAGCCCCCTCCCTTCCTGCATGAAGCCTATGACCGCCCCCCAACCCTGCCCAACCCCCACTTCTCAAGGCTTCTGCCTCTGAGCACATTTGCTGGTGTCCCTACCCTGCAGCAGTGGCTGTGTCGCCCCCCCATTGCACTGGGGTCCAGCACAGGCCCTGACCCTCAGCCCTCAGTAGGGATGGGACCTGGGTGTGTGTGTGTGTGTGTGTCTCACCTCCTGCCCACCCTGTGGCCAGCCTGGGTGTGTGTGTGTGTGTGTGTGTGTGTGTGTGTGTGTGTGTGTGTCTCACCTCCTGCCCACCCTGTGGCCAGCCTGGCCTCAGGTCCTCAGACCCCGCAGGCCTTGCGCTCACCTGGGGTGCTGGTCGGGATGTGATGAGGCTGCTGCTGCTCCTGGGGCCGCCGGTAGCTGGTGTCCTGGGCATCTCGGCGCTCGGGCTCCAGGCCCTCACCCCCGCTGGGGCCCATGCGGCTCTTCTCAAACTCCTCGTGGTATTTTATCTGCAGGGGCAGAAAGTGCTGCTGAAGGACCCACAGCAAACCCACCAAAGCTCCCTTCCGACACCACTTGGGATGGGAGAGACTCCTGGAGGTCTCCAGGCAGAGAGAGCCGGGTCCTCGACCGCCGTGTCCCAGCTGGGTGCCCTTGGCCGAGCACTTAACCTTGCGGAGCCTCCACGTCCACTTCTGTAAAGTGAGACATCAGTGTCTCCCTCAGGGGTTGCTGGAGGAGGCAGCGAGGTGAAGGGCAGGAAAGGCCATGTACACTGAAGCCCCAGAAGATGCAAGCGGTCACTTTGATCTGCCCGAGGCGGGGGCCGGGGCTGCCCTGCTTCCACCCTGGGTCCCCAGCAGCAGTAGCAGCAACTCCTGTTTATCGAGCACCTACGAGGTGCCAGGCACTGTGCTAGGCATTCAGCATCACGGGGTCAATTTACCTAGTCGGCACTTACAATGGGTTACAGTACTGAACTTCAAGAAGGAAAAAATAAAATAAAATAAAATAAAAATTTATAAAAATAAAATTTAAATAAAATAAAATTAAATTACAATAAAATAAATAAAATGAAATAGAAGGAAACTAAGGCATGACAAGCAGAGTGAGTTACCCACACCCACGCTATTCTAGGGCCCGTGCTCTTAACTAGCAGGTGATTCTGCCTCCTATGGGCAGGACCTTGCAGAGCTGCGCTGAGGACCCCAGCCTACGGGGACAAGAAGTGCCAGGCCCTCCCTGAGACTGGGTCATTACCTGGAAGATGGGTTGTTTCTTCTCTCCCCGGGTTCCAAAAATACGCAAAGAGGCCTGGAGAAGCCACATGCCTCAGGGATTTGGCAACGGCTGGTGGAACTGAACACACCATCCAGGGCTGCGTTCAAGTCTTATCTTTAGACTATCTGCTTCCCACCCATGTGAGCTGCTTGTCAGAATGCAGGTTCCAGGGCCTTCCATAGAATCTACAAAATCGGGGCTGGGGTTTTGGAATACGCACTCTAAAAGCTCCCCCAAGGAGTTCCTGTTGTGGCTCAGCAGGTTATGAACCCAACTAGTACCCACGAGGATGCGGGTTAGACAGATCCCTCGCTCAGTGGGTTAAGGATCCCACGTTGCCGAGAGCTGTGGTGTGGGCTGGCAGCTGCAGCTCCGATTTGCCCCCTAGCCTGGGAACTTCTATATGCCGCAGGTACGGCCCTTTAAAAAAACCTCCCCCAGGCCCAGGTTTGAGAACAAGTGGTCTAGACTAGAGGTTGGCAAACTCTGGCCCCTGGGCTTGCAGCCTGTTTACTCATGAGTTAAGACTGATTTCCACATTTCTACACTGTCTGGAGGTGGAGGGAAGGGTTAAAATGGATGAGATTGGTAACACATGAAAGTTCTATGAAATCCAAATTTCAGTGTCCAGAAATAAAGTTTTATCGGAACACACTTGCATCCATTTGTTTACCTGTTACCTATGGCTGCTCTTGCGCCATCACTGCAGAGCTGAGAAGCTGTGACACAGAGCCTAAAATATTTACTCTCTGGCACTTTTTACGGAAAGTTTGCTGACCTTTGCTTGCATGAATACTTTGACTGACTATTCCAAACTTTCCCCCCAAATAAAGGATGAGATGAAAAAGAACCAGAGCCGGGAGTTCTAGGGTTCCGTCTCTGCACTCCTGGCATCACTTTGAGGAACCCTCGAAGGGTCTAGTCACTTTTTTTTTTTTTTTTTGGTCTTTCCTAGGGCCGCACCCGCGGCATATGGAGGTTCCCAGGCTAGGGGTCTAATTGGAGCTGGAGCCACCGGCCTACGCCACAGCCACAGCCACATGGGATCTGAGCCTCGGCTTCGACCTACACCACAGCTCATGGCAATGCTGGAGCCTTAACCCACTGATCGAGGCCAGGGATCGAACCTACAACCCCATGGTTCCTAGTCAGATTCATTAACCACTGAGCCATGATGGGAACTCCAGATCTAGTCTCTTTTAAGAGAGGAAACTGGTAGGGAGGAGGTGACCAGGGAGAGACATAAGGTCCTGGGAGCACTGGGCTGGGCTGGGGCCAGGGGAGGAAGCGGGACGGACAGCAATAGAGCAGCTCCTCCATATCCTCCAGAGGAAACCCAGAAAGCAGGACTCAGAAAATCAGTCCCATCCTCAGCAGACCTGGGCCTGAACACTCCGCCTGCCTTGGACCACCCAACTGGAAGCTGGTTCTCACTTCCTGTTCACCAGGATCCTGCCCTGGGCTTCTCCCAGTGAAAAATGGGCGGGGGGGGGGCAGGATGAGGGGACAGGGAAAGGAAGGGGGCGAAGCCTGTGCCGTCTCCAGGGGCAGAAGGATTAGGTAATTCCTGTGCCCAGGAAGCCCCTGCAGAGGCAGATCCAGCTGTCCCAGCCCAGGCAGCTCCCATGCGTCATCCCCTCCCCCTTTAAGGCCACACCCGCGGCACATGGAAGTTCCCGGGCCAGGGACTGAATCTGAGCCACAGCTACAGCAACGCCAGATCCTTCAACCCACTGCGCCGAGCTGGAGATCAAACCTATACCTCGCCGTGAGCTGAGCAGTAGGATTCTTAACACCCTGCACCAAGGCAGGAACTCCCCCAGTTTATATGCTACCTTCTCGCATCGGCTTTGCAAGAAGAGCAAGGGTTAACCTGTCCAGGCAGGGCTCACCCAGGA
The DNA here is from genome assembly GCF_054392235.1 of Sus scrofa. Lineage (NCBI taxonomy): Eukaryota > Metazoa > Chordata > Mammalia > Artiodactyla > Suidae > Sus > Sus scrofa. Next base: position 23,508,251 of record NC_139394.1, read on the forward strand.
ATGCCTGGGCTAAAGGTCTGCAGGTGCGGTCACCTGGGAACACCTGCATCGCTGAATGACAGTTACCCACTGCAGCCTGGGTGGCAGCAAAGCCCAGGAAGGGCCCCATCTGGAGGCGGGGAGTGCCTCACCTAGGGGTTTGGGTCAGGACCAGGACCAGCCCCTTCCTCCCCCTTCCCTCGATGCCCAAGCAGGGACCCAGGCCCAAATGGTGAAATAAACTGAGCCCATTCCTGAAGGGGAGGCAGCCAGCCCCAGCCAGAGGGAAAACCCTTTGCACCCCAGAACACCCACGTGGAAGAGCACCCGGGGGTGAAGTTCAAAGACACAGGGCCAGTCCCTGCTCCCAGATTCCTAAGACAAGGGCGAAAGGTGAGTCCGGGACCCCATCCTCTGGCGAGGGGTGGGGGTGAGGACGAGAGGCCTCTAGGCTCCCAAGGCAACTGCCCTTCCGACTTTTGTCCTGAGGTGGGAAAGGTCAGCTTCCCGTGTTTACTTTCTGTTCACGATGAGGCCTGACCCTGGGGAGCAGGAAAGTGCACATGCAGAGGCGGACAGAGCCTGCCCTGAGCCCTGAGGGAGCCAGGATGTGGGCTGAGGGGTAGGTGGCCCTGAGGCCGGGGCTCCAGCTACCCTGGCTGACTGCCCGCTTCTCTGGGTTCGGCTCTGTCCGCACTAGCGAAGGCCTGTGTGGGTCCCAGCTCCTTTCTGTGCCAAGGAGCCAGGGCCTGGTGCCATCCCCTGTGGTGTCCTACAGACTCAGTCCTTCAGTGTGGGCTGCAGCATCCCTCCCACACCTCGTCCCTGGAATCAGGAAGCCTTTCACTTGCTCATATGAACTTGGAAGAGTCCCTTTTTCCCTGTGGGCCTCAGTTTCCTATCTTTTTTTTTTTTTTTTGCTTTTTAGGGCTACATCTGCGGCTTACAGATGTTCCCAGGCTAGGGGTCAAATCAGAGCTGGAGCGCCAGCCTACACCACAGCCACAGCCACACCAGATCTGAGCTGCAACTGCGACCTACATGGCAGCTCACAGCAACACTGGATCCTTAACCCACTGAGCGAGGCCAGGGATCGAACTTGTGTCCTCATGGATCCTAGTCGGATTCATTACCACTGAGCCACAGCGGGCACTCCAGTTTGTATCTTAAAAAGAGGCCATGGCACCATCTGCTCCCAGGTGGTCCTGAGGCTCCCTCTACCCCTAGGAAGCTAGTCCGACCCCAGAGCTGAAAGCCACGTGTGCGCATGAGTGCGTTTCCACAAGTGGCTGATGGACTCGTCTTGCGCCTTTAAAAGCCACTATGCTCGGGTAACTATTTACAAAACTAGGGCCAGCTGATCCAGGTGGACAGAGGGGTGGCAGCCTGAACACAAAAGAGCCCTCTCCGTCACTGACGCCAGGGCCACCTGTTAATCGCAGCAGTAGTAATACCCTTGACCTTTGCTCGGCGCTACACACTGAGTTCGTAAAGGCTCTTGGCACCCTTGGCCCCGACAGGAATTCACCCTAAAAAGTCCGTCGGAGAGGTACACTTTCATTCCCATGTTACAGACGTTAAATAACCTTCATCACTCAGTAGGGGCTGAGGCTGGTGAAACAAGGAAAAAGCCGCCGGTGGACAGGCTGTTTCCTGAGACAGGGTGACCAGACGGCCACAGCTGCCCCTAGTCCCAGTTCATGGCCTCTGGAATCAGTAATGAATAGCACCCCCTTTCACGCTCAAATGATAATCATAAGGTCACCCTAACTTTGCGGGAAGGGGTGCCAGGCATTGGGAGCACAGAGGGGACATGGACAGAGAAAAGTGAGGCTGCATGAGTTCCTGTCGCGGCTCAGTGGTAATGAACATGCCCAGTATCCACGAGGACTCGGGTTGGATCCCTGGCCTCGTTCAGTGGGTTAAGGATCCGGCACTGCCGTGAGCTGCGGTGTAGGTGGCAGACACGGCTCGGATTTGGCGTTGCTAAAGCTGGGAGGTAGGCTGGGTGCTACGGCTCCAGTTCAACTCCTAGGCTGGCAACTTCCATGTGCTGTGGGTGTGGCCCTAAAAAGACCAAAAAAAAAAAAAAAAAAAAAAAAGAAGGTGAGGCTCCCTTCCGCCTGGCCCCACCTGATAAAATTTCAATCCTCTCAACTTCCTCTCCCTTCCCTGCCCAGCAAACGAGGAAACTGATTATTTTGCTGGTCACCTCAATGGTGTGAGAAGCAAAGAGGCACCTTAACGGGCGCTAACACATGCAAATGGGAAATAAGCATTTTCCAGAGGCCAAGGCCCTGGCGGATCCCTGTTCCAAGCTCAGCAAAGTTCTAAGCCTCTGAGTGCCCTGAAAAGAGGTCACCATAAGCCCAGAAACATGAGCAGAGCCCCAGCCAAAAAAATGTCCTGGACCCAGGCCTAGGGACCCTTCCCTCTCCACTCACCCAGGGCCCTGCCAGCCAGGACTCGAGAGCGTCCTTTCCAAAACTAAAGAAAACTCGTTTTCTCTGCTGGCCGATGTTGTTTCTGGAACCCCTGCTCTCCTGGCTGGTGGAAAACAAAGGTCTGACTCCACACTTGCCCACATGATTCCACATCACAGCCAAGAAGGGAACATCAGGCTCTGAATGGAATAATCAACTCATCAGCCAGGGTCTGTTTTTTCTAACACTGTTTCCATTTGTTGTTGTCTCTGTGGTGCCCTTACAGGCATTACTCATATCCTTTTCTCAGCCGGCCCAAGAATAACCACCCCCATTTTACAGATGGGGAAACTAAGGCTTAGGAGGTAGGTAAGGGGTGGGTAAATGAGTCTTCACATCAGATCCTTAGTATCTTCGTACACCAGGTAGTGCCCCCGTCCCTATACAAACTAACACTCTTTTGCTTTTAAAACAAATGTAGGCGTCCCACTGTGGCACATGGGGTTAAGGACCTGGCATGGGGGGGAAGAGAGTTCCCATTGTGGGTCAGTGGGTTAAGAACCTGACAGTGTCCATGAGAATGTGGGTTCAATCCCTGGCCTTGCTTATTAGTGGGTTAAGGATCTGGCATTGCTGCCAGCTGAGGCATAGGTCACAGATGCAACTCGGATCCTGTGTTGCTGTGGCTGTGACTGTGGCTGCTAGTGTAGGCCAGTGGCTGTAGCTCTGATTCGACCCCTAGCCTGGGAACTTCCATATGCTGCAGGTGTGGCCGTAAAAAAAAAAAAAAAAGGATCCAGCATTGCTGCAGCTGTGGCATAGGTCATAGCTGTGGCCTGGATTCGACCCCTGGCCTGGGAACTTCCATGTGCCGCATGTGCGGCCCTAAAAGCAAAAATAATAATAGTAATAATACATCGAAAGTAAATCTGTGCTCAACCTCATTAGTAATCAGAGAAATTCAAGTTAAAAACACGAGATACCACAATCACAAGGGCTAAAGTCCACAAGTCTAAGGGTGCAGAGCAGCGGAACTCATCACTAATGGCGAGAGGGTCAATCAGCACAGCCGCTGGAAAAGCGGACCGAACCATCCGGTAGGCTGGAGGAACAGACACCCGAAGAGCCAGCCATTCGACTTCACATTAACACTAGTCATGAAGCTGTCCACACCCTGGAAGCGATCCAAAGGCCCGTCAACACCAGGATCAGTAAAATGAGATATAAACATTTAAAAGCGAATGCAGTGAACCAACCACAATGGAAAAAATAAAAATCTTTGTCTTTGTCTTTTTAGGGCTGCACCCACGGGATGTGGAGGTTCCCAGGCTAGGGGTCGAATCGGAGCTGGAGCCACCGGCCTACACCACAGCCACAGCAACGCGGGATCCGAGCTGCGTCTGCAACCTATACCACATCTCTTGGCAACGCCAGATCCTTAACCTACTGAGCAAGGCCAAGGATCGAACCCGCAACCTCATGGTTCCTAGTCAGATTCGTTAACCACTGAGCCCCAACGGGAACTCCCCAGATCATCTTAAAAATAATTTAAAAAATTAAAATTAAATAAATAAATAAGAACGCTACACAACAACAAACAGGAATAAACTACAGCTACATGCAAACATGTAGATGAATCTTTTTTTTGTCTTCTGTCTTTTTAGGGGTGTACCTATGGGATACGGAGGTTTCCAGGCTAGGGGTTGAATTGAAGCTCTAAGCCGCTGGCCTACACCACAGCCGCAGATCCGAGCCACGTCTATGACCTACACCACAGCTCACGGCAACACCGGATCCTTAACCCACTGAGCAAGGCCAGGGATCAAACCTCAGTCCTCATGGATACTAGTCAGATTCGTTTTCTGCTTGGCCACACCAGGAACTCTCATAGATGAATCTTGAAACCCAATGTTGCCCAAAAGAGGCCAAGACACAAAAGAATAGATATTCTACATTCAAAACTGGAAAAAGCCTAACTATGGTGTTCAGAAGAGCATCGTTATGGGGGAGGGATAAATTAGGAATTTGGTATTAACACACACGTGTTACTAAATATAAAACAGATAACCAACAGAGACCTACTGTAGAACACAGGGAAATCTATTTAATATCTTGTGATGAGCTATACTAGTTATTATAATAAACATTTGTAAGTATAACTGAGTCACTCGGCTGTACACCTGAAACTAACACAACATTATAAACCAATGATACTTGGATTTTTAAAAAGGGAAAAAAAAAATACTTTAGAAATGCACAGTTACGGGCTGTCTACCAAGCCTGCCTCCAGGTCATCTGACTCTGGGGCTAGAAGTTTCTTGGATTTTACTATGAGGGAGGCCCAGACTCTAAGGACTGAAGCTAACTTAAGGAATGTGAGGTGCTAATTATTTCTGACTGAAAGAAATGCAAAGGATGTCTGCCTGTAGCCAGGACCTCTCCAAAGCTTATGGTTTTATGGTCCTAAGGACATTAACTAGTTCTGCGGCTAAGCAGAACACTAACCAGCTCTGCATCTAATTATATCCACTTTTTTTTTTTATTACTCAATGAATTTATTACATTTGTAGTTGTACAATGATCATCACAATCCAATTTTATTATATCCACTTCTTTATTTCACACATTAGGCATTGCCTCTGCGTGTCACACTCTCCAGCCGGCTTCTCATAATTAAGTTAATTATGTGATAGGTGCTCCCTACACCATAGTTAGTGGGTTTTTTTAACACTTGGAAAACTATTTTGACAGGGGCGCAGTTATGGTGTTTCTAACTGGCACAGTGAGTACACACACAGGTGTTAATGCATTGCATTTTACAGAAAAGTTATAAGACCCCAAATCGTACAGAGAAAACCAATATGTAAGTAGATAGGGGAGGGTCTCTTATGGCTCAGGTTGCTGCTGTGGCACAGGTTTGAACCCTGGCCCGGAACCTCCACATGTCAAGGGTGCAGCCAAAAAAAAGTAGGCATGCGGGTAAATGAAAGCGACTCTACGTGAAAACAGTGGTTCCCATAAAGGGGCCTCAGCCGTTCAAGACTCGAATCATTGGAGTTCCTGTCATGGCTCAGTGGTTAACGAATCCGACTAGGAACCATGAGGTTTTGGGTTTGATCCCTGGCCTTGTTCAGTGGGTTACGGATCCCATGTTGCTGTGAGCTGTGGTGTAGGTTGCAGACGCAGCTCAGATCCCACGTGGCTGTGGCTGTGGTGTAGGCCGGCAGCTACAGCTCCGATTCGACCCCTAGCCTGGGAACCTCCATTTGCCATGGAAACAGCCCAAGAAATGGCAAAAAGACAAAAAAGACCAAAAAAAAAAAAAAAAAAGACTCGAATCATTATCACAGCCATCAGAGTCAAGATCAAAGGCAAGGAGTTCTCGTTGTGGCTCAGAGGTAATGAACCCAGTTAGTATCCACGAGGATGTGGGTTCGATCCCTGGCCTTGCTCAGTGGGTTAAGGATGGAAGATGAGGCTCAGATCTGGCATTGCTGTGCCTGTGGTGTAGACCGGCAGGTACAGCTTTGATTCGACCCCTAGCCCGGGAATTTCCATATGCCGCAGATGGGGCCCTAAAAAGACATACATACAGCATGGGGCTCTGGCCTCTCACCCCTTCGGGTGCCTTTCATGAAGATACAATTAACTCATCACAGACATCTACCTTGCCCTCACCCCCAGTTTCCAAATTCTCAGACAGTGGCCCAACTTTTCAGCCAAACTTTATTCCACATCCCCTCTTTCGCTAGTGTGTAGGCAGCAGACAAGTCTGCCTTTAAATTAATAGCATTTGACAATATGTATCACATGCTAAGTGCCTGACATTCTCCTTCCAAGTGAGGAGTCCTTGGTGCTCCCCTGAGAAGTGAGTGACCGGCTTACTCACAGGAACAGTATTTCGGATGCCAAACCAAAGGTGTGGCTTTTACACACCATCCTTCTCCAGATGCTTCTGAAGGCAGGACAAGCTAACAAGGGCTCTAAGTGGTTGAAAGTTCCCTAGGGGTTCTGGGTGTGGCCAGGCCTGGTGCCTCTGATGAAGCTTTTTCAGATAATGGTTCTCGAGCTTCAAATAACCCAAAGAATGAATGAAAAAATGTTGGTTCCCGAAAAAGACATTTTTTTTCCTGTTTCTCTTTCGACTGCACTCTCAGCATCTGGACGTTCTGGGCCATGGATGGAATCTGAGCAGCAGCTGCAGCAACGCCGGATCTTTTTTTTTTTTTTTTTAATGATTTTGATTCCCTTCTAGCTGGTTTACAGTGTTCTGTCAATTTTCTATTGTACAGCAAGGTGACCCAGTCACACATACATATACACATTCCTTTTCTCACATGGTCCTCCATCCTGCTCCATCCTAAGTGACAAGACATAGTTCCCAGCCAGATCCTTAACCCACTGTACCGGGCCGGGGATGGAACCAATGCTGCCACAGACACAAGCCTGATCATTAACTAACCCACTGCGCCATAGCGGGAACTCCTTTGTTCTATTTCTTCAATTTTTTATCTATGTGAGATGGTGGCTGTGACAATCATTTCATGATGTCATTACACTGTAACCTTAAACGGATACAGGGCAGTACATCAAGAAGAGCTCAGTGACACTGGAGGAAAAAAAAAAAAAAAAAAATACAGCAGCAGCAAGAAGAAGACCAATTTTCAAAATAAAAGGCTGGTTCCTGGGCTCTGCTCCCAGACACACTGATTCGGGTGGCCTGGGGAAGAGGCTCGTGAGCCTGTCTTTCCCATCAGCCTTTTCAAGTGACTCTAGCACAGCTGTCTGGAGCCCACAGTTGACAGCCTACCTGCATTTGCTAAAACCAAGAGCCTTCCAGCTTTGCGGTCACGCCTCACCAGTCCCAGCCGACCCAGCCAACCCAGCTCACGCTGCAAAAGCAGAAGCAGGTCAGGCTTGAGTCACCTCCCCCACCTCAGAGCAGGGGGCCACCAGCGAAGTGCAGCCCTCGGGTCCCTGAGGAGATGGTGATCTCCCCAGGTGTGGATGTCTTGGCCAGAGCGAGTTCTGTTACCAGGGCTCCTCAGACAGTCACACCTCCAAGAACTAGTCCGGGGGTGGGGGACAATAGGCTGAGAGTGGAGTATTCTGGAAGCCTTCGAGAAAGAGAGGCAAGGATGACAGGGCTTGCTGCCTACCCCCCTTCTAAAAGCCACGGGTCGGAAGCAATGAGTGAATGTGCCGGGGGCGGGCGGGGGGGGGTGTAGGTGGGGAGCAAGTGTCTGAGATAAAAGAACACTCAAGATGCCAGCTTTGTGAGCCGTCGAGGTCGTCCTTCCCCAACCCACACCCCCTTCCTCCCGCTTTACCCTTTGGAGGTCTGGGCAGCAAAGGCGGGAAGCTCTAGAGTGTGAGGCTGAGACAAGCTTTCTGGGGGGCAGGGGGCGGATGAGGCATCCCAGCCCGAAGGGAAGGCCTCCACTTCCTCAAGCCACGGATTTCATGCTGCAGGTCAACAGCCTAGTTGCAAAAACCGTTTAGGCTGCAACGCGGGCCTTTTAACAAACTCAAACAAAACAGAAAATAGCTGAATACCCGTGAAGTGCTAAGCACGCTTTCCTGGAAGTTTTGATTCTGTTTCTCTAAAGACATCAGCGTGGCCGCTCCGTGGGTCCCAACATGCAATGCAGATACTGTAGATTGAGGTCAATGTGGAAACGCGTGGCTGGTTCTGATGACTTGGAACCCAGCTTCTAGTAGCCACCTAAGCCACTGCTGGAGGCCACCCTATGCATGGCCCAGCCAACCTCTACAGAGAGTGTCCTCCCAAGGACGACTGGTGGAAGGCTAGGCAGGGATGTGCAGCCCAGGGGCTGGATGCTGCATGGATCACCTAAAACCCAGGCCCTCTGCAGCCTCTGTCCCCCAGTCCCTTAGCCCAGAGTGACACTGGGCAACTTGCCAACCCCTTCTTGTTCCAGACATGCTCAGTCCTTAGTAAGACCCTGCGCCACACGGGTCTGAGGCCCACGTTCTGGGCTCCTGGCTCCCAGGGATACCCTGCCCCCACACTGCCCAAAGCTCCCAAGGCAGCCTCCCCCAGGCAGGAAGCGGAGGCTGGTTCCCCGGCCACAGGTGTCATGGGGTGCATGCATGCACTGCCCACTCTCCTCACCCAGCCCTGCCACAGCCACACACTGCCGACTGCCCCGGGCCCAGGAGGGCCAGGCCTGGGGTGGGTGCAGGGCCAGCGGGCTAAACCGGCTGGGGTTTTTACACAGGAAGGAAGAGCAAGCCGAGGTGGGGGAGGAGGACGAGGGAGGGCGGAAATGACTGCAATGTCAGCACCCAGAGGCAGACGAGAGGGAGGCTGGCCGCTCCCCACCCTCTGCCACCCAGTTTTGACCTTTGTGCTCAGACAAACCAGCCTGTCTGGACCCTGACACTCACCATAGCCATGAAGGAAAAAAAAAAAAAAAAAAGAAAACTTCGGCGGGGGGGTTTGCATAAAGGCCCTCACTGTACATTCCCCCAAAAGTACAGTCCTTCCGAGGCGAAAACACTACGTGGGCAGAGGGCATCAAAGAGGGAATCTGGGGGTGCACAAAGGCAACTGGGAACCCCAAACCCTACCATACCCTCTGCTTGAGCACCAGCCAGCAGTGGGTTCGTGCACGTCGCTCAGGCATGCAGGGAGGGGACGAGGGGAGGACAAGGGTCATTGTGGTCCCAAGGGGAGCAGGGGAGCTTACGTTGCTGATCTGATCCTGGGTCTTCTTGATTCTCTGGAGTTCAGGCGTGTCCGCCACCACGCTGAAGCCTTTGCCCTTGTTCTTCTCAAACTCCTCCTTGTAGCGCACCTAGAGGACCAAGGCATGGAGAGGGATCAGAATCGAGGCAGGGGGGACCTTGGGCCCCAGCCTGCAGCCCCCGCTAAGGCAGCAACCAACCAGGAGAGCGACATTGACCAGAAACGCATCTACAGGAGTTCCCGTTGGGGTAAGGAACCCGACTAGTATCCATGAGGATGCAGATTCGATCCCTGACCTCACTCAGTGAGTCGAGGATCCGGCGATGCCATGAGATGCCTCAGCTCAGATCTGGTGGTGTTATGGCTGTAGCAGAGGCTGGCAGCTGCCGCTCTGATTTGACCCCTAGCCTGGGAACCTCCATACGCCGTGGGTGCAGCCCTAAAAAGACAAAAAAAAAAAAAAAGAAAGAAAAAAGAAACCCACCTAGAGTGACATCCACACCCACCCCCAACTCAAAGGAGAGGCCAAAAGTGCGAGACTGATGACAATAACCCGGAAAAGATGCATTCAGTACCAACTGCTTCACGTGAACTACACATTTAAGCCTGGCTATAAATACATACTATCATTCAGCTCCCTTTTCCAGACAAGGAAACTGAGCCACGGAAAGGCAAAGTCCCATGCAGCGCATGTCCAGAGCCACCGGGATAAAGCCCTCATCGGCCTGACCCCTGACCCTTCAGCCCTAGCCCATCCTGCCTGAGAGCTAGAGGGAGAAAGTTCTTCCCAGCGCTCCAAAGATTGCCCCAGCCCTCACCAGAGCCAGGATGTGGCCCTTCGCGCTGAGCACCCGGGGGAGTTTCTAAGGGACCAGCTGAGTGAGGGCTGTGCCAAGGGACAAAGCTGGTGCCCCGAAAGGAGGGCGGTAAGACAGCCTCTCAGAAGACTCCATCAATGAGCTTTTGACAGGCCCCAGAGGCTTTCCGAAGACCGCCAGGCTGGCTTCTGAGGTCAGCGCCACAGGAGGAGATGAAAGTGGCGGGAGACAGCACTTGAGAATGGGTTTCTAAGCTCTGGGCAAGACCCCTACCACCCCTCCAGTGCCCTCTTCTTCTGAGAATTCCATGGAAACCTGAGTAACTAGAGGGACCTCAGTCAGACATCAGGAAGGACTTCCCAAGCACTAAAGGAATTGAAATATGAAAACTGTCCTGTCCTCCCCTGGTGGTTTTGAAGAACAGAATGGAGGCTGGAAAGGCCCCCAGGATAGAGAATTGTTCTTTGGCTTTCGGAGTCTTCACTGCCCACCGCAGCCAGCTGTTCCAAACCCCACCAGCTGCCTGGATTTCCTCCATGGGGGCTCTGTCCTGGAGCCAGGTCATCCCGGGACACAAGGTCCAGGACCTTGGGCCAAGCTGCTCTGTGACCCAAGTGACAGCACGAACATGTCAGTTCCTCTGCACAGGCCCCAGGGCCAGGGGTCCCTGTGTGTCTCCTGGAGTCCCAGCTCACCCATCCATAGGGCCCTTTTTTTTTTCTTTTGTCTTTTCTAGGGCTGCACCTGCGTCACATGGCAGTTCCCAGGCTAGGGGTCCCATCAGAGCTGTAGTCTCCGGTCTATGCCACAGCCACAGCAACTGGAGATCTGATCCACATTTGCAACCTACACCACAGCTCATGGCAACGCCGGATCCCTAACCCACTGAGCAAGGCCAGGGATTGAACCCACAACCTCAAGGGTCCTAGTTGGATTCCTTAACCATTGAGCCACAATGGGAACTCCCGAGGCTTTTTTTTTTTTTTTTTTTTTTTTGGTTGTGCCTATAACATGCGCAAATTCCCAGGCCAGCGATGAAACCCATGTCACAGCTTTAACCAGAGCCACAGCAGTGACAACATCAGATCCATAACCCACTGAGCCACCAGAGAACTCCAAGGCTCTTACAGTCCAAAAGCAAAACCAAAATGGAGCTCCAGATGTGGAAGCCCCAAATCCAAGGCCTCTGGCCTTGGTTTCCCCATCTATGAGAGGGTTGTTATAAGAATCAGTTAAAATATGGGAAGGGGGAGTTCCCTGGTGGCTCAGTGAGTTGAGGATTCAGAGTTGTCACTACTGTGGCTCAGGTTGCTGCTGTAGCACAGGTTTGAACACAGACCTAGGAATTTTTACATGCCAAAGACACAGCCAAACACACACACACACAGGCACACGCACACACATACACACACATATGGAAGGGGTTTCCTATCACCAAGCATGGGATGGGCAAAGAACCAGAAGGAGCAGGTACGAACACAGGCTCCCACCTGCTAAGTGATCTTGGGCAACTGACTTAACCTCTCAGGCCTCAGTTTCCACATCTGTAAAATGGGGATCATACTATACCCACTCCAATTAACAGTGCAGATTACAGACCGTGGCTTTAAAACCAAAAACACAGCACGGAGCACAGGGCAGGGTTCCATGCGTGCTGATATGGGTAAGTGTGAAAGTGCTCGGTCAGCGTTAAAGTGCCAGCCCCCCACTTCCTGGCCTCTGGAGGGTCCGGCCTCTAATCCAAGGAAATAATTGCCCTGGCGACACTACCATGACAACAGCTGGTTCCCAGGCTCAGAAACTGCCTCTCCGTCCCTGTTAGGGAAGGATAATTCATTTCACTCCTGGCAAAGGTGGCCCAGAGAGGGTGGGGCTGGGAGGAATGGAGGCCAGGAATAGGAGGGAGGCCTGGGCTCAGCACTACATTGCTGTGTGTTCCTGGGTAAGTCAATTCCCCTCTCTGGGTCTCTGGCCAGCTGATCTCTAAGAGCCCTCTGAGCGCTGGAGTTTGTCACCACATTTAAGCACCTGCAGGCCCTGACTATAGAGAATCAAGGTGGCCAAGATTCTCCAAGAGGCTGTTTAGAGCTGGACTGGGTGGCAGAGGTAAAAAGTAGGGAGCCAGGAATTCCCATCGTGGCACGGCAGAAACAAATCCAACTAGGAACCATGAGGTTGCGGGTTCGATCCCTAGCCTTGCTCAGTGGATTAAGGATCTGGTGTTGCCATGCGCTGTGGTGTAGGTTGCAGATGAGGCTCGGATCTGGCGTTGCTGTGGTTGTGGCTGCGACTGTGGCTGTGGCTGGCGGCTACAGCTCTGATTGGACCCCTACCCTGGAACCTCCATATGCCATGGGTTCAACCAAGCAAAAAAAAAAAAGTGGGGAGCCAGAAGTGGGGAGAGGTCCCCTCATCACTCAAGCAGGAGTGTGTGTCCTCACTAAGGACGTGACAGGGGGCTCTGAGGAGGGAAGTTACCTGCTCAAGGTCACTTAACCATTGGTAGGTTAGGATGCAACTCAGCACCATGGCTGAATGACTCCTGCCTGGGTGCTGCCTGGGCCCCCCTCCTGGAAATTCCTAAGGTAGGGCCAGGAATTGCCTGAGGGCCCTGCAGAGCTGAACAAACAGGGCATAAGAAACTCTGCTTTTTCTACGTAGATTTATTAATTATTCTCTAAGAACCTAACTTATTCATCACTCATCTTGGCCAAAAGTAGATACAAACAAATGTTTGTTGGGTAAATGATGAATTGAATACAGAAACAAAATCCCCAAACAGGCAGCATAATCTGAAAAATAACTGCCTTGGAAGTTCCCTTGTGGCTCAGTGGGTTAAGGACCTGGCACTGTCATTGCAGTGGCTTGGTTCACTGCTGTGGCGCAGGGAACTTCCACATGCCACGGGTGTGGCCAAAAAAAAAAAAAAAAAAAAGAAAGAAAGAAAAAAGAAAAGAAAAATAACTGGCTTGCTGACCCAACATTTAAGAGGAAAGATTATGACTTAAAAAAAAAGCATTCCTCAGCTTTATCATACCCAAGTTCCATTTCCTCCCCTTTCCAGGAGCAAACATTTATGGAGTGCTGAGTGTATGCCGGAACTGTTTTAAATGCCTAACATATGCTAACATCCTCACAATAACCTTCGGAGAGAGGTAACCTGGCACTTTACAGATAAAGGCACTAAGGCTCATAGAGGTCAAATAACCTGCCCAAGGTCACACAGCTAGTGATGGCAGATCCAGGAGTTGACCTTCAGCCGGCTCAGGTAAGAGTGACACAAGTATGCGACCTGCCCTGCCTTGCTGGTCACAAGATTCAAGATAAGGGGGTGGGAGGAGTTCCCGTCCTGGCTCAGCGGAAACAAATCTGACTAGTATCCTTGAGGACACAAGGTTCGATCCCTGGCCTCGCTCAGTGGGTTCAGGATCCGGCATTGCCATGAGCAGTGGTGTAGGTTGCAGATGGGGCTCTGGCGTTGCTGTGGCTGTGGCTGTGGCTTAGGCCAGCGGCTACAGCTCTGATTTGACCCCATCTGGGAACCTTCATGTGCCGTGGGTGCAGCCCTAAATGACAAAAAAAAAAACAAAAAAAAGATAAGGGAGTGACTGGGGACCCTACCCACAGCAGGGCAAGGCAGGGCATGGGGCTCTGCCACACTCTCCTGTGCCTTGTGGCATTTCCCATGCACAGCACCATCGAGGTGCTGAGGGGGGAAAAAGTGAAAGAGAGCTTTTTCTGGCACTTCTTTTTTCTTTTCTCTTTTTTTGGTTTTTGAGCCGCACCCGTGGCACATGGAGGTTCGCAGGCCAGGAGTCGAATCAGAGCTACAGCTGCCAGTCTATGCCACAGCCACAGCCACACCAGATCTGAGCTGCACCTGCGACCTGCACCACAGCTCACAGCAGCGTCGGATCCTTAACCCACTGAGCGAGGCCAGGGATTGAGCCTACGTCCTCATGGTTACCAGTTCATTTCCGCTGCACCACAACGGGAACTCCCTTTTCCTGGCACTTCTTGCCTGGGATCAGGAGGCCACACAAAGAGCCCCAGCTCAGACCCACCCCAAAGCTGCTGCCTCGACTCAGCCCAGGGCTAGGGGAGGAAGAGCTGCCCTATGCCCACCCCTGGGGGTGGGTGGGGGGAGGGGGGTGCTAGAGGCCCCAGCCGCCCAGGCCCCACCTCAGCCAGGCCTGGGCAGGGCCACCCAGAGGGTCATTTCTGGTCAGTTCTGTGGTTGCTGCCCCCACAGAAGAGGCTCCAGGTGTCCCAGACACCCAAAGTACCATTTTGGGAACCAATCTAGAAACAGGAAAACAAATAAAGCTGAAATAGCACAGGCCATTTCCCAGAGACTGAGAAGAGACACACTAAGGCAGGAGTCGGAAAGAGCCTAGAAGGAGACCAGCTGACGCCCCCGTTGGGTGGGGCGGAGCAGGTAGAAGAGGTTCCCACTTCCCTTCCCACCAGCCACAGGCCACGCCCGCCGGCCCTGCCCCCACCGGGGCCACAGGAACCAGAACCCACTGCTCGGCCCCCAAACTTCAGGCCACTGGGTTTGCCTTCCCCATCTTACAGGACAGAAAATAAACGCTGAGAGGCAAGGATCAGACTCTGGAGAGAAGTGGGAGACAGAACCACGCCTGCAAAGAGGGCAGCCCCGAGTCTCCACCCGGTGCCTACCCACCCCCCTCGCCCCCAGGAGCCCAAGTGTGGGAGACTAAAGCTGCAGCCTCTAAGCCCTAAGGCGCACCCCTCATAGCAGCAGCTCCTCAGCTCTGCCGGCCTCACTCCCTATCCCAGAGCCTAGCTCGAAGCCTCTTGAGCATGTCTATGGGCCCCAAAGCCCTCATCAGAATAGCCAGAGCTGCCAAAATGCAGGTGCTTGGGCCCGGCCGGGAGCTGCCAACCAGAAGTCCCTGTGGTGGAGCCTAGGACGCTGCATTCTGAAAAGCCTCTCTGCATTCCCTGCTCCCGCCGCCGCCGCCACCTCCGGCCCCTCTGGTGCATCCTGGGGTTAGCGCCCAGGGCTGGGCGGCACAGCAAGCCGCATGAGTCTAAGAGCAAAGAGCTTGACTTCTGCCTCTGTCCTGGGGCTCTGCCAAGGGCCACGGCCTCTCTAACCTGTGTCCCCATCTGCATCACGGGGACAAGAGTCCCTCCTTCATCAGGCCGTTGAGAGGATTAAATGAGGTCGGGCCTGGCCCCCCCGCAATGAGGACCCGTGACGAGTGACTGCCATTCTCACGATCCCCAGCCCAGCCGAGAGCCAGGAGAGCCCAGGCCCCAGGGGGCCTTCAGACCCCGGACAGGGGGCGTGTCCTCCCACAGACCCCGCCCCTCAGGGATCGCGTTCCAGGGGCAAAAAGAGCTGCAGGGAATTAGCAGGGCTTGGGTTTCTCCTTCTGAGAGTAGGTGTGTGTGTCACCTTGGCTTCTGCCTGAGTGTGTGCACACGCCACCCTCCTCAAGCTGTGGGCTGAGTACAGGTCACCGCGTGCCTGCCCCATGAAGCCCCCCCCTCCTCCTCCGGCCTCAGGGGCCACCTACAGGATGGAGAGTCCAGCCAGGCCTGGCTTGGACCTCAGGGCCTGGCTTGGGTCCTCCCCGTGCAGATCAGGCCCAGGGCCAAGCCCCAGCGCTGTCTCAAGCCTTCTTCCTGCCAGCTGAGCCACACAGCCCTCTACTGCTGACAGGGGTCCGGTACCCACACGGGTTCCCCCAGTGACGAGGGGCAGGGTGTGGGCTGGCAGATGGGAGGGACAAATCAGCTTCCCCGACTTGCTCCCCACCCATCCCTGTGAGACACTGTGAGGCCTAAACCTCAGGGTGTCTGTAGGCCGCCAAGGTCACTGCTCTCGGAGTGAAAAGAAACAGCCCAGATCCTGAAAACGTCCCTTAGCGTGTGTGTCAACAGGCAAAGTCCAGTGCCTCTCAGAGCCTTGATTCTCTCATCGGAATGAGGCAAGTAACTGAAGGGCTTGCTAAGCTACCAAAGTTCTCACCAGCGAAAGGAACAATCATGTTTATTATCAAGGTAGATATAGGTCTCCTTAGGGAGCCGGGTGGAAAACTGGAAGGAATGCAAGGCTCAGAGTTAGACAAACCGGCTGTCAGAGTCATGAGCATCTATTTCCTCTTCCTTAAAGTGAGACCCATCCTGCCCCACTGCACAGGGTGGTGGTGAGAACTGAACACGCTGCTGCGCCCAGAGCCTTGAGCACGCTAGCCCTCCTCCCCGTGGTTATTACCTCTCCAGCTACCTGTGGGATCCTAGCAAGTCCCTTACAGCCTCAGTTTCCTCATCTGTACAATGGGCATAAAGCACCTTCCTCACAGGAGTGCCATGTAAAGCCCTGGACCGCCCAGGACTGGTTCTCCTTCATGTGACCCACGGGGAGACACGGACCCAGAGACGTCACAGCAAGATCAGGCAGCAGGAGCCCCCTACTCTGGAGGGATCGGAGGAGATTCCCCTCTGAGGCCCAGGTGGATCCTCCAAGACAAAATCCAGGTTCAGGGCGCCCCACCCACTTGGTTCCATTCCCCGAAGGGTTTTTGCTGAATCCCCACCCTGCCCCACCCCACCTTCCCCTCCAGGCCAGGCTTGTCCTGGAAGTCCTCCCAGGCCTCCAGGCAGGGTTAGTCGTTCTGGTTTAAAGGTTCTGGACCTTTGGCTTAATTCCTCAGTGTCCCCTAAAGTCACCGAGTTCTCCCTGGCAGGGAACCCGGTCTCCTCTCCTGCTGCAGGACACGCCCCGCTCCCTGCCCAGCAGGCACGGGAGAAAATCAAGCCCAAGGACACATGGGCAGGACAGGCCCCCCCGGACAAGGTCCCCTGTGCAGCCTGCCCTCGGATGGGTGGAGCGAGGCTGTGGACGAGGCGAGAGAGGGTGGACTGAGTACCCTCAGACTGGCTTGAGCCTGGAGGGGCAAGGGCCCTCCTTTGAGGGTGGTTGTGCAAGGAGAGGAGAGGGGATGGGCTTCCTGGAGGAGGTGGGCTTTAGGGGAAATGCCTGAAGCAAAAAGAGTCCAACACCCACACCACCCCCGATTCAATTTAGGTAGGAAGCGGGTGTGCTCTCACCCGTTCCTCTGATCAAGTCAGGAAATGTGAAGTAACTGGGGGTGGGGGTGGGGGCAGGGAAACCAGTGCTAGGATTTCAGCACCGTGGCCTTGCTGAGTAACCACAGAAGGAAGGAGCCCTTGCCAAATCCAGGGGTTACCAAATCCAGGGCTTGCCCCGCCCCCGCAGGCCCGGCCCCGCCCCCTCACCTGACTCTGGAGCTCACTCTGTTGCTTGAGGCGGAGGTTTTCTGGGGTGTCAGCCACCATGGTGAAGGACTGCTTGGGGTAGTGTCTGCGGGACAGGAAAAAAAAAACAGAAGGGGGGTCACTCCTGGGGAAAGGGTAGGAACCTCTGGGCTTCTCCTCCTTTTATCCTTGGGTGGCCCTGGCTCCTGCCCCATCATCAGGACCACGGTGCCCGCCACCATTGGCCGAGGGGAGGGCTAAACTGGGAAGACGCGCTGACCCCCCCAGAACTCCAAAGGGAGGCCAAGAGGACACTCTCTAAGGGATTCAGATCACCCTCGTCTGGGGATAATCCAGGTCTACCATACAGGGAGGTCAAAGTGGGCCAAGCACCCCAGAGGGCCTCGCCAGACTGGGGAGAAGATGCTCATGGGGTCAGGACAAAGCTTTCAGCTGGGACCAGAAATGGAGACCAATGAAGAGGAAGGATGGGAGGGATACAGAGACCAGGGACAGGAATAAAGAGGAAAGGGACACGCCTATCCAGGAGGGCTTCCTGGAAAAGAGAAAAAAGGCATATATCCAGAGAAATGTTTCCCCTTCTTTTTTTTTTTTTTTTTTTTTTTTTGGTCTTTTTAGGGCCACACCCATGGCACGTGGAGGTTCCCAGGCTTGGGGTCAAGTCAGGACGGTAGCTGCCGGCCTACGCCACAGCCACAGCAATGCCACATCTGAGCTGCATCTGCAATACCACAGCTCAGGGCAACGCCGGATCCTTAACCCACTGAGTGAGGCCAGGGATCGAACCTGTGTCCTCATGGACACTAGTCAGACTCATTCCTGCTGAGCCAGGACCAGAACTCCAGAGGGGTGTTCCGAAGGGTTAACAATGTCCACCTTAACCAGAGAGTAGGTGGGAGATCAGCTTGAGGCCAGAGAAGAGGTCACCCATGGGTGATAGATAATAACACTGTATGTTGATGTTTGCCCTGTGCTGAGGGCATACATTCCTTAGCTTGTCAAATTCTCACGACCACCCTAGTGTCCCCTTTTGACAGATGGGAGAACAGCCTCTGGGAAAGGTTAAACAACATGGCCAAAGGACAGGGCCAGAAAGTGGAGGCATAGGTCCCAGTGATTTCAAGGACTGGTGGGTGGCTTCTCTGAGCAGGAGCCAAGGTCTGGCCACACTTAGCCAGGGCTGACCATTCTTTTTTTTTTTTTTTTGTCTTTTTTTGCTATTTCTTGGGCCGCTCCCACGGCATATGGAGGTTCCCAGGCTAGGGGTCCAATCAGAGCTGTAGCTGCCGGCCTACACCAGAGCCACCGCAACTCGGGATCCAAGCCGCATCTGCAACCTACACCACAGCTCACGGCAACGCCGGATCGTTAACCCACTGAGCAAGGGCAGGGACCGAACCCACAACCTCATGGTTCCTGGTCAGATTCGTTAACCACTGCGCCACCACGGGAACTCCCCTCAGCTGACCATTCTTGATCACACCTGTGACCACCGACGCACAGGCTGTCGCCAGGTAAGACATGGATCGCCTCCTTCCAGCCAGCCAGGTTGGCTGACGCGCCCTGGAGCTGGACACCAGCAGCCCTCCTACCTCCACATGCTCACCCAGCCTGGCAGGTTCTCCAGCTGCCCAGCCCACCCGGAGCCAGAGCTATCACACAACTCTCCCCCTCCCCCCCACCCCACCCCACCCCACCCCACCCCACTGTCAAGGGCAGGACTTGGGGGCTGGAGAACTCAACCAAAGTGGGAGGGGCATGGGCATGACTTGAAAGGGCACTGTGCTGGATGCTGGCCCTGCCACCGTCTCACAGGGTGACTGTGGCAAATCTTTGTTCCCTCTGAGTTTGCTCCACTGTCTTGTACCTGGTATCACAGCAAGGTGACTCTAGCTGTGCCCCGACCGCTAGCCTCCACTGCCCCACCTGAGTCCTGACTCCCTGGTCAGCCCAGGCCTATGGCTCCCTGAGCAGAGGGAGGAGCAAAGGAAGGACCAAAAGAAACAAACACAGGGGTTCCTGTCGTGGCTCAGTAACGAATCCGACTAGGAACCATGAGGTTGCGGGTTCAATTCCTGGCCTTGCTCAGTGGATTAAGGATCCGGCATTGCCGTGAGCTGTGGTATAGGTTGCAGATGCGGCTCGGATCCCGTGTTGCTTGGCTCTGGCATAGGCCAGCAGCTACAGCTCCGATTCGACCCCTAGCCTAGCAACCTCCATATGCCGCGGGAGCGGCCCAAGAAATGGCAAAAAGACAAAAAAAGAAAAGAAAAGAAACAAACAAACACAGGTGCCTGCAGCTGGCAAAAGAAATGGCCCATGGATGACAGTGGTGCTAAGGCAGCGGGTCCAGTCCCAGGTTTGGCCCAGCTCCACAAAGCCAGGGCCACCCACAGCTGCAGAGCTCCATTCAAAATTCCTGAGCAGTTCCAGGGAAAGGGGAGTCTGTTCCTGGGGACCAGAAAGAGAATAGCAGGAGGGCCCTAAGTAAGATCTCTAGCAGAACTGACTGGCCCTGAGATCCCAGGTGGGAGGAAATTGGGCCATGACCCTCCCACTAAATCAGAGCCATTAAGGTGTCAAGGGATGGGGGCTTGAGAGCATCTGTAAGGAGGGAAGCAGGAGGCTAGAGAAGACCTTGGGGGCAGCTCTGGCCCAGAGCTTGAAGGGTCAAGTCTGAGAAGACGGTGCTGGTTAGCCTTTGGTGGGTAGGGTGTCTGGCAGGCCTGGCAAACACGTGTGCGTGGGAGTCTGCACACCCGGGCTTCCCCATTTGCCTGAACACACAGGGTTACAATGGAGCGCCACCTCCAGTGGCCCAAGGTCAGCCAGACACGCGCACCCAACAAAGCCCCACTCGGCAATTCGGTGGCTCCTGCCTTCTGTGGTTTTCCCCACACACGATGACTCTATAGACGGGCCCTCTGCAGCGATGCCCGTCTCCTAGACACCCAGGCCAGCTGGCCCACCAGAGGGTCTCAGGAGACTGCCCCCAACACGCAGGGTGTCCTTTGGATGAGGTTGGTGGCTATTTCATCGTCTCTTTGGAGCTATCCTGGCCCCCAGATCTCAGCCTCCCACAGCCAGGACACTAATCCCATCCGAATGGAAGGGGGTTACTCAGCCTAGATGTCGACTCAGCTTAAATCTGGCGGGAGGAGGAGGGGATTTTAAGCCTGCATCAGATTAAAATAGATTAAAGAGGGGCTCCAGAGCCTCCAATCTCTTAACCTCGGCCTCCCAAACCCCAACCCCAGGCCAGAGGAAGGCGGGTGGACCTAAGCACGGGCTCTATTCCCCCTGCTGGGTCAACCCTGTCCCCTCCCTGCAGCCCCCAGCCCTGGCGAGACAACTCTGCCTTTCCCTTCCCCTGCTCGCTGCGCTTCGGGTTCCCATGGCAACCTCATCCTTGGCTCCAGGCAGGAGAGCAGTGAGAGCAGGCTGACTGCGAGAGCCTGTGGGGGTGGCGGGGAGACCACACACCGCAAGGGTGTCCTTAACTGCAGAGGAACCCGTGAGGCCAAAACCAGGGGACTGTGTCTGCAGGATCCTGGTAGACAATTGAGGTGAGGAAGACGGGTGGCCCGGGGTTCGTATTTTAGGAGGGAGGACTCAGGACCCCAGGGCTGGGCCCCTCCTCCACCAACGCGACTGCCTACCAAGAGGGCTCCAACTGATTTGACCTCCTTCCAGAAACAATGGCTGGGCATTCTACCTTTTCTCTCCCTCTCTATCCTCAGGGTGAAGCTCCTCCGACCCCATTAGCCTCAGATCCCCTTCGAGAGGAATGGATGCGTGTGTGTGTCCCAACACAGGGGCTAAGACAGAAGAGGGGGGCCCCCGTGCCAGGTAGTCACCCCACTGGAACCCCAGCCCCACCAACAGACCGGGTCACGGTGAGGGAACGAGGGGCCAGGGTAGGGAGAACTGGGCGTCCCAGCCCTGGCCCAGAGCTGGGTCCAGAGCACAGCTGTTCTTTGTCCCTTCTGTGAACCAGCCTGCACCCGGCCCCTTGTCAACCATGCCAAGCGGTGGGCCCTCTGCCGATGCCCCTCCCCACCCTCAGCCGCTGTTATCAGCTGCTCTGGGAGAGACAGGCATAGAGAGAGCCCTCCAGGACAAGGGAAGCCTGGGGGACAGGGGAAGGGATCTAGCATCCATGAGGGCAAGATCCGGGACAGGCAGGATAATCAGGCAGCTGTTGGCAGCAGCCCAGGCCTCTAGGAGAACTTAGGGTCATAGAGCAACTTCTGGATATAGTGTAGTCTATGCATATTCTCTCTGCAAACCTGCCACAGGGCCTTGGGCTAGAAAAGGCAGGCTTTACACTGCGCCCATTTTCCATATTAAAAAACAAAAAAAAAACAAAAAACTGAGGCTCAATGTCAAGGACAGAGATTGGGCCCAATACACTCTTCCCCCATACCACACATAGCTGCCCAGCTAGCTAAGGGCAGGCTGACATCCCGCCTTCTCAGGTGGACCCCAGCCCACTCCCAGCTCCGTGGAAAGATATGCTTGGGTGGGTGGATGCAAAACAAAGCATTTCCTCTTTCAAACCCCACCAGTTTTTCCAAGTGTGGCTATTATGAGAGGACTCTCTGGGGTCGGAAGCCACCTACTCCTTAAAAGGTTTCTAAGGCAGGTGTCTTGAGAGTCTAGACAAGGACCTGTAGGGATGCAGGGGAAGGGGGGGCTTAAGCCTGAGGACCTCTCAGTCACCTTCCTGCTCAGAAGGATGATGAGGGCAGGAGGCATGCCGAGAAGCTGCAAGGCTCCTGCGATGGGTGACAGGGGGATCGCGTGCAGGATGAAGCTGCACTCCCAGTCCGGCCATCCGCGCCTTCCAGAGGCAGAACAAGAACAGAACAGATATCCTGGAAGCCCCGCTCCCCTTTCTATAGGCAACCTCGCCCCTTCCAGCCTTGGACCCCTTCAAAAACAACCACAGCTTTTTGTTCAAGGAGGAACAAAAATACATCAACAAAAGCAACAAGGCATCTTTGGTTTGACCAAAACGGAGGGAAAAAAAAAAACCCACAGGCCCTACATCCTGCCTCTGGAAGGAGCTGCTTATTCCCCTGCTGGGAACACTGCCCATGGGCGGGCGGGCGGGGAGGGCTCCCATCTAACCCAGTTTCTCACCAGTCCCCAGGCCTAAGGGGCTGAAATGGTGGGGATAGGAAGCAACAAGGAGGCATTGTTTGAGCAGAGAAAAAAAAATGAGCAGCCGAAAAGATCAAGGGGGGACAAGAAGAACTTACCAGCCCCTAGGGCTTGTAGGCAAAATGAAAAATCAAAGCCGATGGCAAGACCCCAAGAGAAATGATTCTGTCAGGTCAGGTAAGGTACGGAATCACTTAGGCCTCAGTTTCCTCATCTATAAAATGGGCTGTTTGGGAGCTCCCGTCGTGGCACAGCGAAGATGCATCCGACTAGGAACCATGAGGTTGCAGGTTGGATCCCTGGCCTTGCTCAGTGGGTTAAGGATCTGGCATTGCTGTGGCTCTGATTGGACCCCCAGCCTGGGAACCTCCATATGCCTCAAGTGCAGCCCTAAAAAAGGACAATAAAATAAAATAAAATGGGCTGTTTGGAAGCAAAGTCATCCCTGAGATCCCTTGAGGCCCTGACATTTGAGGGTCAGGATCTAGGGGTGTGAGTGAGGTGGGGGCTGCCTAGAGGCCACACTGGTCACTGTGGAGGCCCCTTTGCCCCCCGCATCCCAAGCACAGCACACACCCACATCCACACCCCTACTCCCTTCCCTGCTGCTACCCCAGACAACTGATGCCATTTGTCCCAGTCAGAGGCAGAGAACTCTGGGGAGCCTAGAAGGCCCTGGGTTCCGGTCCTGGATTTGCCCACCACTGCTCCATCCCCTAAGAGCAGCTGGGATTCAAGACAGCCTGCTAGGAGTTCCTGTCGAGGTGCAGCAGAAACAAATCTGACTAGGAACGATGAGGACACAGGTTTGATCCCTGGCCTCGCTCAGTGGGTTAAGGATCTGGCGTTGCCATGAGCTGTGGTGTAGGTTGCAAATTCAGCTCAGATCTGGTGTTGCTGTGGCTGTGGTGTAGACCGGCAGCTGCAGCTCCAATTGGACCCCTAGCCTGGGAACCTCCATATGCCTCTGGTGCAGCCCTAAAAAAAAAAAAAATAAAAAGACCATTTGCTAGAATCCACAGATACTTCCAGCCCCACCCGAACAGGTCCCACCCTACTCTTTGAGGCCTGGGGGAGGGAGCCGGACCACAGCACCTTGCTCCCCAGAGCCAGGGACACCTCCACCCTCCTCAGCCCCCTCCTCAGCCCCCAGCTCAAAGCAAGTGAAGGACAGACTCAGACATCCCGGACATCTGCAGTCGGCGGAAGAGGGGAAAGGCACAACTGGACACCCGTCCTTCCTCCCCAGCCCACGTCTTGATACCCCAAAAGCCTCCCACGGAAGGAAGGACCGGCTCATTCTTCCCTATCCCCCGCCACCGCCACAGCCACCGCCACAGCCACCCGGCTTGACCTCCAGGCTCCTCTATTTGCATGAAGACAAAGGAGCAGGTTTGTACAACGTGGCCGGCATCTGTCTCACTTTACAAAACAAATCGTTGAAGGCACAGACCTCTCTCTAACCAACAGAACACCCCACCCACCCAGAAGCTTCAAGAAGGAAGGTGATGAATAGCAGTTCTTCCACCGCTGGCTAATGTGCACAGGCAGACGCGCTCACCTCCACCCTGGCCAGAGCAAGGCTGAGTGGCTATGGCCTGGGAAGCGCAAGCACAAATGCAGCCCATTCAGTCTGACTCCCTGGTGTTGCTTCCTGGCCCCACAGGCAGTGGCGTGTGTGTGTGTGTGTGTGTGTGTGTGTGTGTGTGTGTGTGTGTGTGTGTGTCAGGCCATGCATGGCACGTGTGAAAATGCACGTCCTGGGGGGTGGGGCACTACCACCCAGAAGGGCGGCTGTGGGCTCTGGCCTGAGCTCTCTTCTCACCCCAGACAAGTCTGGTCCAAGCAGAGAGATAGAAGAGGCCTTTTTGCTGCTTGCCTAAGTCACTTTCCAAAACTTCAATCTTAGTTCTGAAAAGCCCCTGGAGAGAGACAGACAGCCTTCTTCTCTCTGGCCCACCCTCCTGCAAGAGCCTGGCTCAAAGACTAGCCACAGATCCCCGGAACACAGAGGCCTCCCCCACACACCAAAGTCGCACACTCCCTTCCCAGGGTGGCTCCATTCCCAGCACATCAAATCGGAGTGATCATCTGCCCCTGCGGGCCTGGCGCTCCATCGATCGACCAGGCCTGAGCTTCACAAAGCAGGACCAGGCTGCAAATGCGAGGGGGAAACCCCAGGATTCTGGAACCTGAATGTCACTGGGGGATGGTGCCCAAGGCAGGAAGAAAACAGGAAGTGATGAGCATGAACACTCAGCACAGGGCCTGGCACAACGCAGGTGCTCAAAACTTGGTCTTGGGTCCATCATCTCTGGGTAGGATTTTTTTTGGGGGGTGTCTTTTTTGCTGCACCCACGGCATGCAGAAGTTCCCGGACCAGGAATCAAACCTGTGTCACAGCAGTGACCCATGCCACAGCAGTGACAACACTGGATCCTTAATGCACTGAGCCACCAGGGAACCCTGAGTAGGATTTTTTTTTTTTTTTTTTAGGACACACCTGTAGGCTAGGGGTCGAATCGGAGCTACAGCTGCCAGCCTATGCCACAGCCACAGCCACGCCAGATCCGAGCTGACGCCAGAACCTTAACCCACTGAGAGAGGCCAGGGATCGAACCCGCAACCTCATGGTTCCCAGTTGGATTCATTTCCGCTGCACCACGATGGGAACTCCCCCGGGTAGGAATTTTTAACCACAGGAAACTGAGGCTCAGACAGGTGCAGAGAGCACTCCTGGCAAGTCAGGCCAACATCTGGGGTATCCCAGAATCCCCATGCCTGGCCCCCTGCCACAGACCAAATCCTCAGCAGATGAGGATAAGGAAGCGGTGGGGCAGCCTCAGGCAAGGTGCTGCCACAGCTGGTGTGAGGCCACAAATCTGCCAAGTCTTCGGGCCCTCATCCCAGGGTCCTTCCCAGCTAACATCCCAGCGGGGCTAGAGGTCAACCGGGCAAGGCAGAGGCTGCGGCTGCCATGCAAACGGAGGGAATGGAAAGGGGTCAACCAGCTTCTCCAGCGAGAGGCCAGGAGAGAGAATCTCAGCCTTGGCAGATGCTTCATCTTCTGCCTTCCCGGGAGCCCCCCAACCCCGCAGGAGCTCCCCCACCCCACCCCACTGGCTGCAGCCTCCCCAGAAGAGAATGAGAAAAGTAAGCTGGGACTTGGGCACCCGCCTGAGAAAACGCAGAGAAAACAAGGACAGGCCTCTGAATTCTTTCTCCAACTCCCAGTGCTCGCTGAATTCTAGGCTACCGGAGTCTAAGGAAGAGACAGGACGAAGCCGCAGTCCCTGCCACCCACTGGGCTCTGGGCTCAGCCAGGCTTCGGTCTGGAGAGGTGGGAGGCTCGGAACCTGGCCCCAAAGGAGCTTGGATGCCCAGAATCTAGCCTGAAGTGGTCCAGCAATCAAGGGGTTAACTGCCCCGGCCTCTGGCTTTGCTGAACCCCACCCCACTCCCCAACAGAGGGAGGAAGTGGCAGAGAATCAGGGCTTGTGTGAGTCCTTAAGAATCCAAAGAATGTCCCTTTTCCCTTGGGGGGGTGGGGGGGTTGGGAGGGGGAAAGGAGGACCAGAGGAAGCTACCAGAGGAGGAGCAGCTGCAGGAGGAGCCAGGATGGAGCTGGGACCCTCCCTCTACCCCAGGCAGCCTTCCTCATGCCCCAATCCCTCCCAGAGGGGAGGCCATTCATGGTGCTTCTTGGGCCTGAGATTTCATCGGAAATCTGTTTTGGCAGCAGCTGGCACAGGTTGGCATCCAGCAACCAGCAGGTGCCTGGTGAATGCTCCAGCCCCAGGGAGAAGAGGCTGTGGTATTAGCAGTAAGGGGAGACAGCCTTTCAAAGGGGTTCAAGGCCCCAGCAGCTTTTAGGCAAGACCCAAAGTTCCCGCCTAGGTGAACTTCAGCTGCAAAAAGCCTCCCGACTGAGGCGTTGTTTTTTGTTGGTTTTTGTTTTGGTTTTTTCAAGCACCCACAGCCTATGGAGGTTCCCAGGGGTCGAACTGGAGCTACGGCTTCCGGCCTACACCACAGCCACAGCAATGCAGGATCTGAGCTGTGTCCACGACCTACACCTCAGGTCACTGCAACACCGGATCCGCGACCCACAGAGCGAGGCCAGGGATCGAACCTTCATCTTCATAGATCCTAGTTGGATTCATTTCCACTGCGCCACAGCGGGAACTCCCTGAGAATTTTTAAAGGAATAAAAAAAGACTCAAGGCAGATCCTGAAGTTTTTCTAATACTGATCTTGTCACCTACATGAAGTGACTTGACTTTCGGGCAGGAGAGAGGAGACAGTCAGCTGCCACTATGGGGAGGAAAACGCAGAGGGTGAAGCAGAGGACATAACTGGGCAGAAACAGTGAGGGTCTCTTTTCTTTGTGGCCACGCCCGCAGCATATGGAAACTCCTGGGTCAGGAATCAAACCTGTGCCACATGGCAGCTACAGTGACAATGCTGGGTCCTTAACCCACTGTGCCACAAGAGAACTCCAAGCATGTCCCTTTTTCTTGAAAGACCCCGCTAGATCCCTCTCTCACAGCAGGGTGCGGTGGAAAGATTACGCTTGCTCTCTTGGGTCTGAACTAGCCTCCCTCGTTGGAAAAATCCGTTCCCTTCCTCGGGCCTCAGTTGCCTTCTCTGTAAAATGGGAATATTAACAGCCCTGCCTTGATCCAGCTGCGGTGAGGACTAAAGGCGGTTCCCAAGTATGGAGCAGGGTGTGGACACGCTGCTGGGCCGTGTCACCTGGTGGTTCTCAGAAGGGGATGAAGCGCCAGGAGGGAGCCAGGTGCCCGCCCAGCCCCTGCCCGAGGCAGGACTCACGCGTTGCAGTAGGGCTTCTTCTCGTAGCCCTTGTAGTTCTTCATGTTGAGAGTCATCTTGCAGGTCTCGCAGTGGAAGCATGCTTTATGCCAGAACTGGGGACAGAGGCAGAGGGAGGACACCCGTCAGACACTGGCACTCAGGGAAGGGGCTCGGGCCCTAGGAAGGAGGCGGGCGCCCTCCCGGGGACCGGAACACAGACACGCCCCAGGTGAGCCGGGGACATCTCAGGTCACAGGCTCTGGCAGCTGTGGCACGGCCTTCCAGGGGTCCCACTCCCCACCCATCAGCCACTGGAGCCATCAGGAGGGGAGAAGGGCAGACAAGGACGAGCGGGAAGAGGCCAGTCACAGCAGAGGCGAGCAGCTCCCCCAAAAGGTCGGCTCCACCCCTTCCAGATCACGCCTGCTGCCCGGGCAGGAGAAGCCTTATTGCTCATGCAAAGCTGTGCCAAGGTTGCTAAGAAGCCGCTGCTGAACGTGAGGGGCAGCTCCTGAGCCTTCTTGACAAGGCCTAGGGAAGAGGAGGGCCCAGCTCCCAGGCACCCGGGCCCTCCTGGCGCTGGATGCCAGCCCTGATGATTTCCTTGCCTGAGGGACCCCCCACACACACACACACCCTTCCTACCCTCCTCCCACGCCTCCGCGGGTCTCCCTCTGAGGCCTTAAAGAGCTCTGCTCACAAGCGGCCCCCCCATCATGGATATCGAAGCCACCCCCACAACTGGCTGTGCAGACTCGGTCAGGGCCCACACCGCGAAGCCATTTCCATGTCTGCAGAATGGAAATCATTAACACCCAACCTGCTTGGGATTGTTGAGGATGAAATGAGAGCCTGCAGAGCCCTCAGCACAGCACCCGGCACCCCTACGTCCTCACATGTCAGGTGCTGGGCGCAGCAAGGATGAACCTCAGCCAAGGGGAGTCAGGGGCTCGGCGGGAGGCGCGTGCGTTGGGGTGCAGGTGGGGCTCTGCCATGGCCACCTATGATGTGGGTGAGTGAGAATGAGTGACAAGGAAGACTCCAGCAGAGTCCAGGGACCCAGAATGGGACACGGACTGACCAGGGCAGCCAAAGGAGGGCAACAGAGTCAAAGACCATGAGAGCAGGAAAGCAGAGGCAACAGAGGTGACCCCATCCTGAGAAATGCTGGTGCTCAAGCCAGGCCAGACCAGTGAGAGAAACCTCCCCCCCAGCATCCCCCCCCAACCCCGCCAGCCCAGGATGAGGTCCTGGGATCAGCACTCAGCAGGCGTCCAGCTTCCAGGACTCCAGAATCCAGGCTGCCGGGGTGACCCGGCTGGCCTGTCCCTGTTGCATTTCCCAGCAGCCAAGAGACACTCCTTCCTGATCCCTCAAAGGAGGAGGCCAGAAGCCAGGGAAGGATCTAGGGAGACTTTCAAGTTGCCCAGCACACGCCTGGTTCTTAGTCATTGATCAAGAAACTCCCCCAAGGGAGTTCCCATTGTGACTCAGTGGTTAACGAACTCAACTAGCATCCATGAGAACTCAGGTTCGATCCCTGGCCTCGCTCAGTGGGTTAAGGATCCAGCACTGCCATGAACTGTGGAGTAGGTCACAGATGCAGCTGGGATCCCACGTTGCTGTGGCTCTAGCAGTAGACCAGCGGCTACAGCTCTGATTGGGCCCCTAGCCTGGGAACCTCCATATGCTGAGGGAACGGCCCTAAAAAGACAAAAAGAAAAACGGAAAAAAAAAAAAAAAAGAGAGAAACTCCCCTAAGGCAGTGCTTTTCAAAATCTGTTTCCCAGGGAGTTCCCATTGTGGCTCAGTGGGTTAAGAACCCAACATAGTGTCCATGGGGATACAGGATGCAGGTTCGAACCCTGGCCTCAGTCGGGGTGAAGGATCAGCATGGCTGCATGCTGCAGCATAGGTCACAGATGCGGCTTGGATCCAGCATTGCTGTGGCTGTGGCCCGACGGGACCCCCCCAGCCTGGGAAGTTCCATATGCCGCAGGTGTGGCCATAAAAAGAAAAAAAAAAATGTGTTTCCCAGGCAAGGAGAGCTTCGGAGAAGAGGACAGAAAAAAAAAGAAGCTGAGAGGTTGGGGTACCACCTCCTTCACCCTGGCCGGCTTCACCCAGAGACCACAGGTAATCTGGGTGGGTAATCGCCTTCTAATAGGGTACTTTCCCTATCAAGGCGACCCAAAGGACTCTCTCCAGTGATGGAAGAGTAAACCAAGGGACAGGAGAACCACTCTTTGGGAAGAAGGCCATCGAAGTCTGGAAACAAAGGGCTGGCTGGTGTCAGCTTGGCCTCCACCCCAACCCGGGCCTATCCCACAGTGCAGCCCAGCCCAGACTCCTCCCGGTACAAAACCCCAACCATCACCCACTCCAAAAAAACAACCAATGGGGAGTTCCCATCACGACGCAGTGGTTAACGAATCTGACTAGGAACCATGAGGTTGCGGGTTCAATCGCTGGCCTCGCTCAGTGGGTTAAGGATCTCCGATTGCCGGGACCCCGGGTGTAGCTGGCAGAGGCAGCTCGAATCCTGTGTTGCCGTGGCTGTGCTCTGACTGAACCCCTAGCCTGGGAATCTCCATATGCCTCAGGTGCAACCCTAAAAAGCAAAAAAAAAAAAAAAAAAAAAAACACTAAGGTAGACAACCCACTAGAAAACTAGAACCAGGTTGTCCCTGCCCCCATCAGCCCCCAAAGTGAAAGCCCCTCTCCCTCTCCCAGTGCCTGGGAGGCACTGGCAGAGGGCCCCAGCTCTGTCACCACCCAGTCTGCTGGCCTCTGCCTGCTTAGCCGCACATGCCCCTGCCTGGGCCCCCGCCTCCCCCTGCCCCGCCGGGGCTGCCAGGAAAAACATTCTCTGGAATCCAGACCATGACCCACTTTTCACACACACACACACACACACACACACACACACACACACACACACACACACACACAGAGGCAGGGATATGGACTGTCCTAGGACTGGAGACCTCCAAAGCTGGGGCGACAAAGGAAGAAACAGACACCTCTACCCTAGCAGGTGGCCAGGTCTCCACGCTGGAGCCCAGCCCCTGGGGAAGGGGGCAGAGTACATGGACCAAGCTGGGACAGGGCCAAGAGCCAAGCCGGGGGTTCCACAAGACCCCTCCCAGCTGCCATTTGGAGTAAGGGGGGGGTGGGTCCCCCCACAAGGGACTCATGTCCATTTCCATGGGTAGCCCTTCCCCACCTCACCCAGACACCCCTTACTCTCAGACAGACACGTCGGAGGCTGGGGCAGTGGCTGTCTGTCCTGTCAGGGGGTTCAGGAACAGAATGATGAGAACGAGAGGGGACTGGGTGAGGTAACTACAGAACCGGGTCTCCGCATCTGCAAGTGGAGCTAAAACCATGATCCCACAGAGGTGCTAGGAGGAGATGACACGGGCTCCGAGCAGCACCGCTGGCTGCTTCTCATCACTTCCCTCCCCTCTCTGGAGAAGAGCTCCCAGGGTCAACAAAGGCCAGCAGCTCCTGCCACTGTGTCCTTTTGGGGGGGTAGGAAAGCGAGGGGGGGCGGGGGCAGAAGATGACATGTCACTTACCAGCCCTTGTGGGCCAGGCCTGGGCTGGTCACCCCAAGGTGACCCCCCAAAAAAAAGAAAAAAAAAATCCCTATCTCAATCGGATCTAGTGAAGGGCACAGGGAAATGAATTAATATAAGCCTCCAAGGACCCGCTTTCCCCTGCCCCAGAGCAAGAATCCCTTTCTTACCTGAGGACTCAGGTAAGATTTCAGAGAAGCAGGCCTGGCACTAGGGCTCAGGGAGCAAAATACACCTCTAGGGAGTTCCCGTCGTGGCTCAGTGGTTAACGAATCCGACTGGGAACCATGAGGTTGCGGGTTCGATCTCTGGCCTCGCTCAATGGGTTAAGGATCCAGCTTTGCTGTGAGCTGTGGTGTAGGTCGCAGCAGACGCAGCTTGGATTCCGAGTTGCTGTGGCTGTGGTGTAGGCCGTCAGCTGTGACTCCGATTAAACCCCTAGCCTGGGAACCTCCATATGCCGTGGGTGTGGCCCTAAAAAAGACAAAAACAAGTACTTAAATAAACAAAATACACCTCTAGACTTGCTCATCTAATCCTCCCTGCCACCCTGGAAGTCCACTGTTTCCCAGTTCACAAAAAAACCCCAGACCTTTGGTGCCGGTTAGAAGCCTCTCTGCCCATCTCCTAGGTCCCCCCATTGTTCTCAACGCTCCCTTGCCTGCAGCTCCAGAGCAGCAACCCACTCCGCAGAAAGGCAAACAGAGGCCAGTGGGGGCAGAGGCAAGATCCCCTGCACGTGGGCGAGGCCCCGGCCGCCCAATCACTCCAACATCACTGTGGAGGTGGGGGAAGCTCACAGCTCTGGGTGAGGGGGATGCGGGTCACTGTGCCCTCCGCCTGGTGTCCTGCTCTCTTTCACCCGGGCTGCCTATGACTCAGGGTTAGGGCATGAGACCTCTCCCTCCCTTCCTCTCATCCAGGGAAAGTTTCACGCTCCTCCAAGGCGACACCAGCCCCACCCTGACCGGAGGCCACCTGGGAGGCCGGCTTTAGGGCACCTCCACCAACTCCCAGAGGGAGTGTATTATTCCCAGTGCCGTCACCCAAGCCCAGAGCATTCCTCAGGCCAGGGGCGGGGAGGGGAGGGACCACTCTGGGTGCGAGAGCATCAATAAAAGGACTTTTTGCAAGCACAACAACAGGCAGAAGAGCTGAGCACAGAGAACTTGAGGTTTCAATTCCAGCGCTGGCTGCGAGGGCAATGAGCCCCGGGACCTGTCAGAGCCTCCGATTAGGGGGTTCGTGACTTTCAGGAGCAGTCGCATTTGCTCTGTGAGGTTCCTGGGAAGACTGAGCCTGGCCATTCCCATGAGTTGTAACAACTATGAGTGGCGGGTCACAGGATGATCCAGGGGGGTCTCTGAGGCAGAGAGCCCTCCTGATGGGGAGACTCCAGGGGAACTAGGAGCCCACCAACCCTCTACCCTTCCCAAATGCCTCCACCTGAGGTCAGGAGCCCAGGGGAAAGTAAGCCAGGGCAGAGGGACAGAGCCAGACTCTTGAAAACGCAAGTCCCCAGATACAAATGCCTCCCAATGGGGTCCGGGACAAAATGCCACCTCTCTCAAGATGCAGAGGACACTGCGAGACACAGCCCCTCTCGCTCCCCAAAGGCCCTGCTACAGCCCCTGCGAGTGCCTAGCACAAAGTAGGCGCTCAATAAATATTTGTTGAATGAATGAGCAAGTGACGTCACCCCGTTTCTCTCCCACTTCTAACCCCCTCAGTCTTCTGGGGAAGCAAATCTCAAGCTCAAACACCACCATCAGCAATTCATATTTATTCAGCCCACAGAGCACACTGGGTACTGTAGGTTGAGGGCAGGGTGGCCATCAGAGGTGACACGGCCTTAACCCACTCTTTGGGAGATAAGCTGAGGGAGGAGATAAACCTAACATCAAGGACATAGCCTGTGCTCTGGTCACACCATGTTGTAGGGAACCTGCAGTGACTAATTGGACTCTATCCTCTTGTAAGTGGGAAGCTTGGAAGTTGGTCAGCAGCGCTGCCTATGGGACCCGATGTTCCCCCTCCCAGGTCTCAGTCCTCCAGGCACCAGGTCCCCATTCCAAGTGCCTGTCCTTGCTGCCTGAAGGGGGTTGGGAAGAATAGGTCTGATACCTGGATATCCCAGGCTCAGGGCAGAGGGTGAGGTCGCCCCAGGATCACCTCCTCTAGGAAGAGATCTAAAAGGAGAGCGGAATCACCAACTCCCGCTTCCCAAGGTAACCTCCACCTGCAGGACCTTTTCCTGCAAGGGCAAGAGGACAGCGGGGGAGGGCACCTTGAAGGCTCCCTGGCCTCTCCCCTCTGACTCCAAAGATGTGGGGCTGGACGGAGCACCCCAGCAAGGTAGGGAAGGCAGAGCCACCACCACATCTCCTTCCGGGCACTGTGACAGACACTTGAGTGCACTGCCCCACCTTCAAGGAAGTGACATCACCATACCCATCTGATAGAGGGTGACTACTGAGGCCTGGAACCATTCATAAAGCTGGTGGGAGCAGACCTGGAACTTGGCCCAAGTCTCCCAGCTCTCAGGCGAGCAATCCCTCCATCATACAATGTTTCTGCCTCATGTGGGTGCGAGTGGCCACAGCCTCTTCCCGATTCATAACTGTGGAGAAGAAGGGGGTTGGGAGGCACCCGGAACGAAGAGGCCAAAATCCCACCACCAGGGAAGGGCCAAACCCCAGTGTGTAAGGACAGATGGCTCTTTCAGCTAGTGCCTCTGGGCTCCGGTCCTGCCCTCCAGAGGCAGGCATGGTCATTGGGAAGGTCAGCACCCACAGCCCTTGTACCCACAACCCGGCCAGGCTCAGGAGAGGGAGTGAAAGAGCAGCAGCTCCCGATGCCCCCCTTTCTCCAGGAGCAATTTCAAATGTATCTCAGAACCTGGAACCCCACCCCCTCACCCTGACTCATAAGTCAAAGGTCACTGAGGAAGTGCCAAGCCCAAGGGGGGAGGGGACAGACAAAAAAAAAAGATCCAAGGAACTACCCTTTCCCCAGCAAAACCTGGCTGCAGGTGGGCTCTGCACCCCTCTTCCATCCCATGCCCCCCAACCCCTGCCAGTCCAGGCGGGAAGGAGGGCTCTCTGGACTTGGAACCGGCTTTAGGAGGTAGATGAAAGGCACGACGAGGAGAGGGTCAAAATCAGAGGCCTCTCCTCCCCCGTGGGGAGGGGATGTAGGGGGGGAGAAGGTGGATTTTGCCTTAGGATCATAGGGAGCTTAAAAGAGGCCCGGATCCTACCCCCAACTGCTGGAAATACCCAGTTCTACTCTCCGCCCCCCTCCAAAAGTATAATGGCAACCAGATGAACGAGTCCAGCATGATGCGGGGCCGGGGGTGGGGGGGGGGGGAGACGACGCGTAAAGGCCCCCAGGGGACAGTGAATTTCCAGAAGGCCACCTAACCTTCCTTCTAACACCTCCCCCCTCCTTTCTTAGCTTCCCCTGAACTCAGCCAACCCCACCCTCCATCGGGGAAACCTGCTTTGAAAAGTTAGCTCTTTGTTCTACTAGCTGGACTCAGTCACTGAGCACAATTTCAGGAGGTCTCTGCGAAGCAACCCCCCCACCCACCCTACTCCAGCACCGGACCCCGCCCCAGTCCGGCTGGGCCGCCTAGCGCGGGAGTTGGCGTGTATTTGAGGTGGGGGCTGGGAGGCCATGGAGGACGTCTGCTAGTTCATTAACCATGGAACCACCAGGGGCGGGGGGCTGCAGGTCATCCAAAAAAAAAGGGGTCTCTCAGTGTGGCTCGGGTCGTATCCGAAGCCCAGTTCACCAGATGCAACACTCGCCGGCTGAGAGCCCCCGCCCCGCAGTCTCCAGGCCAGGAAGCCCGGCCAGACGCGGCCAGAGCCCACGGGTTCGCTGGGCTCCCCAACCTCTGCCCCGCCCCCCCGCCGCCCCCTCCCCCAGCGCCCCGCGCTTCCGCCTACTTGGCGCTCGGCGCGGCGGGGAGAGGGAGCGGCCGTCTGCTCTCACTCTCCCGGCCCTAGGGGGCGGGGCTGCACCCCTAACCTTCCCCCGCTCCCCCCACCCCCACCCCCACCGCGGGGCCTGACTTCCCTACTCCATTCGCGTCCTCCCAAGCCCGGGGCACAGAACCCACTCTTCTCCAGTAGTGGCCTCCCGTAGTGGCTGCCCGCCACGCGTAGACTCCTTGCCTCGCCTCAGATTCCTGGTTTCCAGACTGGGGTCTGTCCCCACACCCCATGACACCGCCCTCCCTCCCTCCTCCCAGGTTCGCGGGGATGAGGCGGCGTAGACCGGGCCCCTCTCTCCTCCCTGGAAATGGAGCACAGCTCGGAGATTGCAGAGTCGCGTCTCCCAGTCCCGGGCTCACCTTATCCAGACAGTTCACCTTCTCCGTGGGGTACACGATCTTGCCGCACCGGGCGCAGTTGGGATTCATGACTCCGGGAAAGGCTGGGGCGGGGACGCCCGAGCTCGCGCGCGTTCTCTTTCCCCGGAGCGAGCTGGCGGGAGGCGGCGGCGGCTGCAACTGCACAGGCGACGGCGACGGCGGCTGGAGCTAGGGAACTGGCCTCCGCCTCCGCCCTCCTTCCCCTAATAAACACAGCGGGGAGGAGGGGCTGTACCGGGGCGGGGACGCGCCGCGGGCGCGGGCAGGGGCGCGCGCGGAGAGGCGCGCTCCCCGAGCGACGTGGGGCTGCGCGGGGGTGGATTCCGGGGAGGACTGCGGGACCCGGCGCGCGCGCCTAGGTGCGCTCCAAAGCTGAAGGTGCCCCGGAGCTACG
This sequence comes from Sus scrofa, assembly GCF_054392235.1. Lineage (NCBI taxonomy): Eukaryota > Metazoa > Chordata > Mammalia > Artiodactyla > Suidae > Sus > Sus scrofa. The sequence continues at coordinate 23,543,795 of NC_139394.1, forward strand.
CGCCCGAGGATCTGGCGCGGACAACCTTGCCCAGGGCCTTTCCGGAGCTGGAGGCGGCGCGGAGCCGGTCTGGCCGTACATCTGCGCGCCTGGGCTGCGGTAGGCGGGCAGACCCCTTGACCTGTCGAGAGTGGGGTTCGAACACTCTCGAACGCCCAACCAGATCCGCCAGATTTGGGGGCTTCCTTTGTAACCCGCCGGTACCTGGCGAGAACCTGCGGACCGAACGGGAGCCCCACTTCACCGCCCCTGTTAGCCTCCCGGCGCAACATCCTTTCCCACATTTGCAGGGCGGAACCCGTCCCTCCCGCCAGGACTCAGCGCCTTGCAACCCGGGCTAGTTCTTCCCTCCCGAGGCCTCTGCCGTACAGCTTTGCGGTGGTTCAGCGGATCTGGGGACCTTCTGCTTTCCACTGGGCCCTTTTTCCTCTTTCGTTCCTAATCCTTGCGCTCCGCCTTTGGTGTAGCAGTGTTTTAACACCCAAAGGAGCCGTCCCCAGACAGTAACGCAGCGCGGGGGTATAGCTCAGTGGTAGAGCATTTGACTGCAGATCAAGAGGTCCCTGGTTCAAGTCCGGGTGCCCCCTCGGCGGTTTTGCCAAACTTACAAAATTTATGTAACTCTTCCGTTGGCGAAATCACATTTTAACCTTGGGTCCTAGGTGTTAAAGAAAACAGAAGAATGGTGTTTGAAAATCCCTTCCTCATTTTACAACGATAGGGGAAAGCTTTCGGTTTTACTTTGTACTCAGCAGGAACGGGGGTGGATACACGGGCAAAACGAGGTAGAAAAGCTGCAGGCACCCATTCCAGCGTTAGAGGAGTCTGGATTTCTTTGGCCACGGCCGGCAGCCTCAGTTGTGTCAGTTACAGGCCCTGATTTAGGAGACAAGACGACTCCCTCCAAGTTGGTGTGCGAGTTGGGGTAGGGGTCAGGGTCAAGGGAAGGAAACCCACAGGCGCAGATTGTCTCCAACTTCAACTTTCTTTATTACCGTCGACATGGCGCTAGCCCTGTTTATCTTTCCCTATTGCTCATGGCACCAGCAGAATGAAAGCCCTTAGAGAACACTAAAATGGCCCATGCCAACCCCAAAGCTCATTTTAGTTTACAAAGGTACATCCCGATGTAAACTGATATAAAACTAAAGTCGTGGTTCTCATACTTGAGCGTGTGTCAGAATTACCTGGAGAGCTTATTGAAAACTGCCCCCCGCCCCAGTTTCTAATTCAGTAGGCCTGGAATGGGACCTCCACCCCCAGAATGAATTTGCATTTTGATCAAGTTCCCAGGAGATGCTGATGCTGAGGGACCGCACTTCAAGAACCCACTGAAACAGTAATACAGGGCCCTCCAGTTTCATAACCTAAAGATGGAGACAGATATCTGTTGGTTGCCTGACAGCATCCTTGTTGGGTGGGAAGAAAACTATAAGTATGAAGGGAGCAAGGGCATCTCCCTCGACTAGGTTTTGCCCAAAAAAAGGAAAAAGAAAGGATAGAGAGAGAGGCATGCTTCTTGAGTCAGGGGGCAGTTGTGATATTTTAAACTCGGAATTTGGTTGTGTCATCCCTCGGGGCCCCAGGGGAATGCAGCTTGAACTCATTTTTTCCCCCACGGCTCCCTTTACTGTGAGATGTGTCGCCGAGCTAGACATGGGAGATGAAGCAGAGCTGCCATTCAGAGAAATAACTCGTTTTTCACCCCTTTCCTGGACGCTAGGCTTCAAACTCATCCCCTGCAGATTCATCAGGCCAAAGACCTGCCTTTGAGCTAATCTAAAGGAGCTCCTACTTTTCACCTTTTTTCTTACATCTATGCTGTGTCTTGTTAAACTTTGCCACTGTATAAACCTGCCCAGCGTGGATTCTGCTCTAGTCTTCCTGGTCAGAACATAAACTAGGTGAAATAATATTCGCCTGCCCCGGCACTCCATTTCTCCCCCAAAAGAAGCTATAATTAACATTAAATCAGCTCGCCTCCAAGTCTCCGAGATGGGCAGGATCTCAGCCTTCTTTCTGCCTGAGGAAACTTGGGCCTCTCGCCACCGAGTCCCGGCAGACGCGCAGCTTCTGCGACGTAGAGACACCCTGTGCGACCTCTAGGGTATTGCTAACTCCTCAGGGACCGGGAACGTCTGAAGAGAGAAAATTAAATGGGTGCAAGAAAACCTTCAACGGAGTTTTGGATTTTAGAAACCTCAAGCTTTTCCTGCCATGCTGAGTTAACCTTGGCGGCTGTGAAAAAAAGGAGGAAGCAGGTGAGGGGGCACCCGGATTTGAACCGGGGACCTCTTGATCTGCAGTCAAATGCTCTACCACTGAGCTATACCCCCTCTGCTGGTGCAGTGTTGGTAAATCGTTTCTACATGGACTCCACATTTTTCATTCTGAAAACTATTTGCTCAAAATTAGTTTCTTCCTGCTATATGGTATTGGATTTACTAATAATGGGGAATTAAATGAAAATAAAAACATGGAATTTTGAAAACCTGTGAACTTAGGTACCAATCTGCCTTTTCTAGGTTTATTTCCTAACACACCATGGCTGTCGCTTTCATGTCATTGGGGTCTTCACTCCAAAATCACCTGCAAAGAAAGATTTTCCATGACTACCCACCTTGAAATTTCCCCCTCGTACCTCCCTAACACATCATCTTATTTTTTTTATTTTATTTTAATCATTTCTTGTATCACTACTGGGCATTTCCTGATTTATTCATTTGTGCCCTTGTTTCTGTTTTGCCTCCGCTAGATTTTAAACTTAGTGAGAAAGAGTTCAAAATGAGAGAGTGAGTCTTTCTACTGAAAGTATGTTCTGCACTTGGAGTGGGGCACACAGTAGTTGTTCCATATACTAGAGAGTATCGCCAGGGAAAGGAGCTCCGTGGAGATGTTGGTTCAAGTTGGTGTTTGCATGCTTTTTATAGGTTGGATCCCTGGCACAGGAACTTCTGCATGCCAGGAGGGCAGCCTAAATAAATAAATAAACATTGTGCCTAGAGTTAACAATATTGTATTGTACACTTAAAAATCTGTTAAGGGGATAGATCTAGTGTTAGGTGTTCTTACCACACACACACACACACACACAAAGGAGTGGCTATAATAAAATTTGAAAAAAGATAGGTAGCATTCTACAGCAATAGCACAGGTGAGAGATGGTGGTGGTGTCTGAAGTTACAGTGGTGTATTAGTTTCCTGTTGCTGCTGTAACAAATTACCACAAACTTATTTGCTTCAAACAACATAAGCGTATTATCTTACAGTTCCTGAGGTTAGAATTCCGAAAACCAATTTTACGGGACTAAAAGCAAAGTGCTGACATGCCTCCATTCTTCCTGGAGGCTTTAGGGAAAAACCAGTTTCCTTGACTTTTGTAGCTTCGTATAGGCCACATACATTTCTTGGCTCATGGCCCCTTCCTCCATCTTCAAAGCCTGGGCTGCAGCCCCTCATGTTCTGATCTCTGCTTCCATCCTTCCATCTTCTCTCAGTCTCTGATTCTGATCCTCTCGCTTCCCTTCTATAAATATTCTTCTGATTGCCTGGATAATCCAGGATAATCTCCCCAGTTCAAGACCCTTAATTTAAACACAACTAGAAAGGGACTTTTATCATGTAAGGTAATATATTCACAGGAGCACTGGGACATGGATGTATTTGGAGGGCCATTGTTTAGCTCATCACAGTGGGAACCACAGAGCTAGAGCAGAGTGCAGGCATCCAGACTGACCATGGCAGGGGAGCCATGTCCTTGCTGTACATTGGATGGCTTGAGGAAGATGAGGGAAAGAGAAGACTAAAGAATGACTCTACTTAAAGGTACTCTCCTTGGAAATGTAAATTAGTGCACCCACTAAGGAGAATAGTATGGAGGTTCCCCAAAAAACTAAAAATAGTATGGCCATATGATCCAGCAGTCCCACTCTTGGTCATGTATGTGAACAAAACTATAATTCCAAAAGATACATGCACCCCTATGTTCATAGCAGCACTATCTATAATAGCCAGTATGTGGAAACGATATAAATGTCCACTGACAGATGAATGGATAAAAAAGATGTGGTATAGATACACACATACAATGGAGTACTACTTAGCCTTAAAAAAGAATGAGATAATGCCATTTGCAGCAACACAGATGGACCTAGAGATGAGCATGTTAAGTGAAGTAAGTCAGAAAGAGAAAGACAAATACCGTATGATACCACTTACATGTGGAATCTTAAATACAACACTAGTGAACTTATCTACAAAACAGAAGCAGACTCAAACATGAAGAACAGATTCGTGGTTGCCAAGGGCGTGGGGGGAGGGGGGATGAATTGGAAGTTTGGGATTAGCAGACGCAACCTCTTGCACAGAGAATGGATAAACAAGGTCTGACGTAGAGCACAGGGAACTATATTCAATACCCTATAATACATCATAATGGAAATGACTATGAAAAAGAATATACATGTGTACAACTGAGTTATTTTGCAATACACCTGAAATTAACACAACATGGTAAATCAACTATGCTTCAATAAAATTTACACACAAAAAAATTTTTTTTAAAGTATGACTCTTGTTGGAGTTTCCCTTGTACCTCAGTGGTAACGAACCGGACTAGGAGCCCTGAGAACTCAGGTTTGATCCTTGGCCTCACTCAGTTGGTTCAGGCTCTGGCATTGCCATGAACTGCGGTGTAGGTTGCAGATGCAGCTTGGACATTGTGTTGCTGTGGCTGTGGTGGCACAGCTGGCAGCTGTGGCTCCGATTGGACTCCTAGCCTGGAACCCTCCACAGGCCTGGGTGCAACCCTAAAAAGACAAAACTGAAATAAAGTATGACTCTTCTTTTTTTGTCTTCACTATGGGGGTGGATGTGGTGGTTTCCTGAGATAAAGAACACTGATAAAGGAGTAAGTTTAGAAAGAAAGAAAAAAAAGAAAAAAAAAAAACCAACCTTGAGCATTTCTTTTAAACTCTGACACAGAAAATTGGTACAGCCCCCTATTCGCAAAGATTTCACATTCTAGTATGAGGTCGTCATTTTAAGTTTAAGGTGCCCTATAGACATTTAAGAGATGTTATGTATGCAGCTGGAGATCCAGTTAATTCCAAAATTCAGGGAACTGTCTGGGTTGGAAATACTATTTGGGGAGTTGTTAGTGTACAGTTAGTAGCTGGTGAAAGAGGTGATCAGAGAAGTGTGCTAGATTTGGCCCATAATGGCTTGTGAGAACCAACTGTTACATTTTCAGGAATTCATAAAGCCAGTTGACTTCACTTGAAATTAGCAGGGAGGTGAATGGGCACTATTGGGATTGGCGAATGCTACACATCAGGTCCCCTGGAGCCATATTTTGGCCATTTATCAGCACAACTCTGCTTCTGACTGATTCTGATTTTCTCCAAAAAGGATGAGGCCAGCTCTTCAGCCCTCTCCGAGGAGAAAGATAAGGTGTGGAAGGTTTGAAGCTGGAGAAAGGGTGTGATATCATCATTTTAGAGAGTGAGGAAGTGAACCTAGAGAGCCAGAATGGAGGAATAATAGAGAGCCTGTTTGAGATTGGTGGAGTGACACCCCCTTAAGCTCTTCCAACAACATTCTGCTACTTAGCGGCAGGCTTGGTGTAATGCCATAGTTGAGTTTAATTAGGATGATGGTTTGGCTGGTAGCTACAACCTAGGGCTTAGAGTGAACCAGGTACTACTGTGCCAGCTACTGTGGGAAATACAAAAAGGAAGGCAACACGATCCCTGTCCTCAAGGAACTTACAGTCTAGTCGGAAACAAGATACGTACCTGATGGTCCAGAAAGTAAGGCAAAGGGTAGCAGAATTTTGGAGATCACTTGATAATGACACCAATGAAGTCACAGTCTTTCTTAAAAATTGGTAGTGAGAAAGAAGAAAAGGTCAAGCGGTCACAGCTAAAGGGAGAATTTTCCAGTCTAGGGAAAACTTTGGATCTTTGAAGGTGTCAAGTGAGTGGAATTGATGGAAGATGCTGGAGAGAATGGAGACTCCAGGGGCACATCCGGTTTAAGAGCAGAGAGGGTCTTGAAAAGGACAAGGGAAGCACTTTCCCTTGTGGGCAAATCGCCTGCTGGGGATCCAAGGCAGTTCAGGTTGCAGGCAGAGAGAAGCCTCCAACAATTGATCATAGATGTGAAACTATTGTTAACTGCAAAAGGCAATAGCTGGTCAATAAATTACTACAAATAAGCTGTAATCTCCCAGTTCCCAGCAGAGGGGGTATAGCTCAGGGGTAGAGCATTTGACTGCAGATCAAGAGGTCCCCGGTTCAAATCCGGGTGCCCCCTGCTGTTCTCACTTTTAAACCTCAGCACCCTAAAGATGATCGGAAGTAAAGCTGACATTAGCCAAAGATAACATTACCCCTCCCATTCTTGAGTGTTTCCTGGGAACACAAAAAGGGGATTTTACATTCTTATATGGAGGTCAACATGTAAACAAACGAGGTCTTCCGTAGGCCCTGGATTCCGGGGTGTGGGTTCTTGGATATGTGCTTGTGAGACTCTTTCTAAGCAGGAAAAAGGAATAAATTTTATAATACTGTTGCTCGTTTCATTCTTGTCCTCTCATTAGCATACAGTGGAACTTTCCAGAGGCTACATGCTGTGCGATAACACAACAGATTAAATGTGGAAATATGAAAATCCAGCTGTCTTGGAATTTCCCTGGCGGTGGTGTGGGTTAAGGAGCCAGCCTGTCGTTGCTGTGGGAAGGGCTCCATCCCTGGCCTGAGAACTTCCACATGCTCTGGGTGTGACCAAAAATTTTTCATTAGTTAATTAATTTTATTTATTTTGTTGTTGTTTTTGTCTTTTTAGGTCCGCGCCCGCAGCAGCGTAAGAAGGTTCCCAGGCTAGGGGTCCAATCGCAGCTGTAGCTGCCGGCCTACACCACAGCCACAGCAACGCCAGCTCCCAGCCGAGTCTGCGACCTACACCACCGCTCACGGCAAAGCTGGATCCTTAGCTCGCTGAGCGAGGCCAGGGATCCAATCCGCCACTTCATGGTTACTAGGCGCATTGGCTTCCACGGTGCCGCTTCGGGAACTCCACTTAATTAATTAAAAAAAAATGAAAATCCACGGAGTGTCCGTCGTGGCGCAGAGGTTAACGAATCCAACCAGGAACACGTGAGGTTGCGGGTTCGATCTCTGGCTTTGCTTAGTGGGTTAACGATCCGGCGTGGCCGTGACCTGTGGTGTAGGTCACAGAAGCGGCTCGGATCCCGCGCTGCTGTGGCTCTGGCATAGGCCGGTGGCTACAGCTCCGATTCGACCCTAGCCTGGGAACCTCCATATGCCGCGAGAGCGGCCCAAGAAATGGCAAAAAGACAAAAAAAAAAAAAAAAAAATCCAGCTCTCTTTCATTGTCAGATATTAGAGGGATTTCCAAAAGAAAATATAGCAAGGCCACCCTTCTCATTATTTTTAATATTTAAATAGTTATTTTTCATTTTAAAATGCTACACATTTTAACAGGTAATGGATTTAGTAAACATTTCACAATTTAAATTTCTAATCTGGTAACTGTCAATAGATATAATTATATAAACAAAAATTCTTGGGGTCCTTAATAATTTAGGAATGTAGATCCTTTTGTAGTTCATAAGCATGATGATTGGGTGTTCACGCACCTGCGTGATATGTGCCTCCCTCAAACCTTGTTACGACATCGGCACATTACCCGTCTGACGTGAAAAAAAAAAATAATAATAATAAAATAATTTAGGAATGTAAAGGGCTTTTAAGATGAACATACTTGAGAACCACTGCTCTAAGTAAAAGAGGTGGTTTGGGGGAGAGCATGTGGGGATGGTGAAATGGCAGAGGGACGAGAGCATGTTCAAAAAGAGATGACATCAAAAAGTTTTGAAGAACATGTTGTGGATAAAGCAAGAAAGAGGGAGCAGTGAGTTAAGGATCTGGCATTGCAGGGAGACTGGGGTCTCTGTTGTGGGGTAGGTTCCATCCCTGGCCCTGGAATTTTCACATTCCAGGGGGTATAGTTTAAAAAAAAATTTAAGGAGTTCCCGGCATGCCTTAGTGGTAATAAACCTGACTAGTATCCATGAGGATCCAGGTTTGATCAAGTGTTAAGGATCAAGTGTTTCCTTGAGCTGTGGTGTGGATTGCAGAGGCGACTCGGATCCCGTGTTGCTGTGGCTGTGGTGTAGGCCGGTGGCTACCGCTCCAATTCCAGCCCCAGCCTGGGAACTTCCATATGCCACACACGTGACTCTAAAAAGACAAAATAAATAAATAAATAAAAATTTTTTAAAAGGTCCTGAAATCCTAAGCAGTTTGCTGTTCCTGGAATGTGAAGTGTAAAAGGCAAGTTGATGTGAGAGATATGTCCCAGGAGAAGGTAAGCCATTTCAGAGAGAGACGTCAGTGCCATGTTAAGGAGTTTGGACTTATTTATTTATTTATTTATTTATTTGCCATTTCTTGGGCCGCTCCCGCAGCATATGGAGGTTCCCAGGCTAGGGGTCTAATCGGAGCTGTAGCCACCGGCCTACACCAGAGCCACAGCAACTCGGGATCCGAGCCGCGTCTGCAACCTACACCACAACTCCTGCAAGGAATATTTTTAACAAAGAGGAAAACGAGGAGTTCCTGTCATGGCTCAGTGGTTAACGAATCCGACTAGGAACCATGAGGTTTCAGGTTCGATCCCTGGCCTTGCTCAGTGGGTTAAGGGTCTGGTGTTGCCATGAGCTGTGGTGTAGGTCGCAGACTCGGCTCGGATCCCGAGTTGCTGTGGCTCTGGTGTAGGCTGGCGGCTCCAGCTCCGATTCGACCCCTAGCCTGGGAACCTCCATATGCTGCAGGAGCGGCCCAAGAAATGGCAAAAAGACAAAAAAAAAAAAAAAGAGAAAAATGAAAGATAATCGCAGAATAACATGCAGTCCCTTCAATTGTGCAATTGGAGCTTTATGAGAAATGTTATATTTTCCAAATATTTCTATTTTTGCCAGAGACGAATGGAAATTCCTTCATGCAAGGATATTAACATGTGGAGATCATTGAGACAGACTTCTTCATTTGTTCAACAATCATTCACCTTATTTATTAAGCCAAGCCCTATGCTGACCGCTGAGGATATACTGTTGAAAAAAAAGGACATGGACTCAGCCCATATAGACTAGTTGGGATGGTGGTCATTCAACAAATAGTCATCAAACATATTGAATTGAAGAAAACATAAGTCATCAAACGTAAGAATTGAAGTAGGAGTACCCTGGGTAGCTCAGCAGATTAGGGACCTGGCTGTTATCACGGTTGTGGCTCAGGTTCTATCCCTGGCCTAAGAACTTCCGAATACCAAACGTGCAGCCAAAAAAAAAAAAAAAAAGGAGGGAGTTCCCGTTGTGGTGCAGTGGAAATGAATCCAACTAATATCCATGAGGATGTGGGTTCGATCCCTGCCCTCGATCAGTGGGTCGGGGATCCATCATTGCTGTGAGCTGTATGTAGTATAGGTTGCAGATGCAGCTCGGATTCCGAGTTGCGTGGCTGAGGTGTAGGCTGGTAGCCATAGTTCCAATTCGACCCCCAGGCTGGGAAATTCATATGCCACAGGTTGGGCCCTAAAAAAAAAAGAAAAAGAAAAAAAGGAAATCATACATTCAAGAACAAACGGAATTTGGCTGAGAAGTAAAGGAGAAAAACTGGAAGCTAGAGAAATTGGCAGGATCAAGTGAAGGATTTATGAGTGATAAGACTTATAAATGCATAGATTTATAGATTTCTTAATACTGAGGTGCCCTAGAGCTTAGTCTGTATTTTTTTTTTTTTTTTTTTTTTTTGTCTTTTTAGGGCCACTCCTGCAGCATATGGAAGTTCCCAGGCTAGGGGTTGAATGGGAGCTGTAGCTGCTGGCCTATGGCATATGCCATGGTCATAGCAATGCAGGATCCGAGCCATGTCTGTGACTTACACTACAGCTCATGGCAACACTAGATCATTAACCCAAGGAGCAAGGTCAGGGATTCAACCGGCTTCCTATGGAGAGTAGTCAGGTTCATTACCAATGAGCCACAGTAGGAAACCGCCCCCCCCGCCCCGGACCTGTGGTTTACAGAAGTTCCAGCCAGGGATTGAATCCTCACCAAAGGAGCGACATGAACCACAGCACTGGTAACGCTAGATACTTAAGCTGCTGCACCACCAGGGAACTCCCCATGGTCTTTTTTGTTTACACTTACTTTTTTGTGATCTCTTTCACTATCATGGCTTTAAATATATGCTGACAACATCCAAATTTATATCTCCCTTTCTGGAACCCCAGGCTAATATGTCCAACTTGCTATTTTGTTGTCGTTGGCCATGCTGGGGCATGTGAAAGTTCCTAGACCAGGGATAGAACCCTCACCACAGTAATGACCTGAGCCGCTGCAGTGACAACCCTGGATCCTTAACCACTGTGCCAGGAGGGAATTCCCCAACTTGCTATTTATATTTCTAACTCAAAATGTACAAAATTGAACCCCTACTTATACCCCCAAACCTAGTCCTCCCATAGCTTTCTCCAGCTCAGTTGATGGCAATGCCATCTTCCACTTGCTCAGACCCAAAGCCTTGGAAACATTTTTATTTTTATTATTTATTTATTTATTTATTGTCTTTTTAGGGCCGTACCCGAGGCAAACGGAATGGAGATTCCCAGACTAGGGGTCAAGTTGGAGCTGTAGCTGATGGCCTGCGCCACAGCCACAGCACTGCTGAATCCAAACTGCATCTGTGACCTACACCACAGCTCACAGCAATGCCAGATCATTAACCCACTGAGCAAGGCCAGGGAGCAAACCTGTATCCTCTTAGATGCTAGTCAGATTCATTTCCACTAGACGGAAATTCCTCATTTTTTATTCTTCTCGTTCTTTAACACCCCCACACTTTGTTGGCTTTACCTCTGAAACACATCTGGAATCTGATCACATCATATTACTTATACTGCTAGCACGTTAAGTCCAAACCACCACCGTTTTTCTCTCCTGGGTTATTGCAAGAGCCTCCCAATAGACCTCCTTACTTGTATCTTTGTGCTCTCTCTAGTCTCAAGTAGAGTGATCCTTCTGACATATTTTCAGATCATGTCCCTTCAATGCTTATGAGTTAACCGTTTCCCATTTCAGTCTGTACATATCAAAGTCAATAGCGGTGTACAATGACCTAAAGTTCCATTACTTCTGACCTTCTGTCCTACTACTTTTCCCTTCATTTACTCTGTCCAGTCACTCCTAGGTTCCTTGCTGGTCCTCATATCGCTCAGGCACATTTCTGCCTTAGGGCCTTTCATTGGCTGATGACTCTATCTGGATTGCTCTTCTCTAGACAATCATATTGTCCCTCAGCTTAAAACCTTTGCACTAAGGTCACACTTCTTCCATGAAGCCCCCACTGATTTTGAATTGCAGTCTGCCCCTCCTCCCACTCCCAGATCCCCCTTTTCTACTTTTATTTTCATAATACTTAAACCATCTAACATACTATATAGTGCAATTATTACATCTATGATTTAGTATCTAATATCCACTTTCACTGCCACCCTGGCAGAATGTAAGCTTCCTAAGGTCAAGAATATTGATCTGGGAGTTCCCATTTTGGCGCAGTGGTTGGTGAATCGGACTAGGAACCATGAGGTTTCGGGCCTTGCTCAGTGGGTTGAAGATCCGGCATTGCCGTGAGTTGTGGTGTGGGTTGCAGACGCGGCTCAGATCCCGCGTTGCTGTAGCTCTGGCGTAGGCCAGCGGCAACATCTTTGATTGGACCCCTGGCCTGGGAGCCTCCATGTGCCATGGGAGCAGCCCTGGAAAAGGCAAAAAGAAAAAAAAAAAAATATATATATATATATATATATATAGAGAGAGAGAGAGAGAGAGAGAGAGAGAGAGAGAGAGATCTGTTTCCTTTGACGTAGTCTAGTGTATGTCCAAGACAGTATCTGGCATAAAATAGTCATTCAATAAATATTTGAATGACTATATCAACAGAGCTCCTTTGAAGAATGGGAAAGACAAACAATGAAAAGAGTAATGAGTAAAACAAGACTCTAAAATATAGATGAATGTGGGACCAAGCACACATATAAGGAATTATCTGTAGCGCTGGAATGGCACTTCTCAGTTATATCACATCCTAATGAAACTATTTCGAGCTCTTTCTCACTCCGCCCCCCCCCCGCCACATGTTTTTTGGGGGCCCTTATACAGCACGGATGTTTTAATCATTTCTGAACCTCTAGCGTCCATCGAAATCCCTGGTACACACTTAGTGCTCAGAAGAGGTTGTCCGATAAATTAAACCAATGTTTCTGTGTCCCCAACAACTACTTTCCAACTCGTACAGTAGGTACTCAAGCACTCTTTCTCTTCTGTAGCCTTCAAAGATTCCACTGCCCACTTCGAAGCGAGAGACGGCAACGTCCACGATTTATGACGTAATAAGAGAACGCCCCGGGGAAGGGGCGGACACGGCAACTCTGGATCACGTGACCTGAATGGGCGGGGCGTCGGCTTCATATCCCAAGGTCCTTTGTTCTTACTTCCTTTTCGTCCTTGTCGGGCCATCAAGATGTCGAAGCGAGGTGAGGCTTTGGCTTGGGGAGATCCTTCGCCATCTGTCGCGAAGTGGCTGCTGGCCTCACCCGGAGCTGCGGCGACGGGCAGCTGGGGCACTCTGCTTTCCTTTGGGGCGGAGAGGGAGTGGATGGGCACCAGGACAGTCCCCGAAATGGCGGAGGGGCCTGGAGGATTGAGTTGGCAGGATCCAGTCGTGATTCTAGTCGTGAATCCCCCGGGAGGTTGCCCTGCGCCTAGCACTGCAGTAATGGTGTTGGAGTCAGGCTAGCTTAAGCCGCAGAGCGGGCGACTTGTGTGCGGTCTCCCGCCTTGGAGGAAGAACTGCGTGGTACAAAAGTTGGATCGGGAATTGTGTCGTCCAGGCCCCCTAATCTCAATGTGAGGTTGTAGGAGGGAGGAATTGGATATTTGCCCTGAGAACTGAGTGGCATTGGAGAGGGGGTAAGTGGAATCCTAGAGAAATCGAATCTATAGTGTACCGTTTCCCAAAACACATGCGAATGAATTCATAGCTTGAGAATGCGAAGGGAACTCCGAACCATGACTGGACAGTGATCTCTCTTCTGTCGCCCTACTAACAGGACGTGGTGGGTCCTCTGGTGCTAAGTTCCGGATTTCCTTGGGTCTTCCGGTTGGAGCAGTGATCAACTGTGCTGATAACACGGGTGAGATCTTAAGCTGCAACCCTGCCAAATTCCCCTTTCTAAAAGCACTCAGAGGGCCTTTTGCTCGTGACCTTCTGAGCCGCCAAGAAAGGGCACAGTAAAAACACCACTTTTGGGTGAAGCGGCAGCAAGTTGTGCTGTTTTGCTTCAATCGGTGGTGTGACAAACTATTTCACCTGGTGGGGGAGTGGAACCGCTTGGGGGTGTGAGTGGAGAGAGAGGCCTTGGAAGTGTCGGAAATGCAGGACTGCCTAATCGGCCCTTCAAAAAGACCATTTTTGTTTACATCCTTTCGTAGGAGCCAAAAACCTCTATATCATTTCTGTGAAGGGGATCAAGGGACGATTGAATAGACTTCCTGCTGCTGGTGTGGGTGACATGGTGATGGCCACAGTCAAGAAAGGGAAACCAGAGCTCAGAAAGAAGGGTGAGTAGACAGACCAAATCTTCCTTATGGTTTCTGGACCGTTGAACCACTTCTCCCTTTATTGGAGAATGAAGCAATAGTTTGGTGTGTGTTTTGTTTTGTTTTGTTTTTTAACCTCTCAGGGCCTCTTAATGCTTGATTTCCTTTGAAAGACATTGTAAGATAAATACCTGCAATTTAAATTCTGTTCCTGCTGTCTTTAGACATCATTCTCTAATCTTAGCTTCCTCCCTTACTGCTTAAATTTGTTTGCTACACTGAAGCCAAAGCCTATCTTTAAATTTTTTTTTTTTTTTTTTTTTTTTTTGCTTTTTAGGGCCACACCCTGGCATATGGAGGTTCCCAGACTAGGAGTCGAATTGGAGCTGCAGCTGCCAACCTATGCCAGAATCAGACAGGATCTGATCTGCGTCTGCGACCTACACCACAACTAACAGCCACCGCAGATTGTTAACCCGTTGGCCAAGGCCAGGGATCAATCTCGCAACCTCATGGTTCCTAGTTGGATTCGTTTCTGCTGTGCCATGATAGGAACTCCTTAAAATGTAAATCCTATCACTCCCGTACTTCAGTTCTCAGTTGGCTTCCATCTTAAGCTGGGGGTTCCACATATTTACCTTGGTATTTCCCCAGCAAGTTCAGCAGAGAGTTACAGACCACCTCACATACCTATGAAAGCAAAAGCTTATCCTTTTAGAATACCCAGGTTCATGGTGTGTTCCTCAGCTCTTACTATTCCTTTGTTCTTTCTACCAGGAATTCGCTAAGTCTCATCTTCAGCTCACAACCTTGTTGACACCTTTCCTTACCCCAATCTCCCCTCTCCACATAACCCTTAAACCAGGTGGTAATTTGTGCATGTGACATTTAGAGCTGTCTCTTCTACTTGAGTTCCATAAGCATTGTCTGTAGATAATAAATTCCTTGGCTGCAAATGAACATGGTGGTATTTGGTAAATACATTTTTGTAGGTGTGTTTTGAGCTCAACCAGGTGAGATCACAGATTTAAAACTTAATGTCTACCTCTGGCAAATTTCTTTTCCTGAAACTACTAATTTGAAAAGAAACAATGATATGTAGTAGAAACTAGAACAGCTGTTCATTGCTTAATCATCAGGCTACCCCCAAAAGTTTTATCACTAGGTATACCAATTGGGCAGGACTTCGGCACCTCTGACCTACTCTCTTTAGACGTTTAGAGCTTCTGATTCTCAATGCACTTGAGCTCAGTTCCTGGAATTTTCTCCTGTGCCTGCTTAGTTTTTCTCTGCCCTGGGGTGTCTTTGCTCTTCCTGAGAAGTCCTGGCCATCTCTTTTTATTTTTTTGTCTTTTAGGGCACATCAGCAGCATATGGAGGTTCCAGGCCTAGGGGTCGAATTGGAGCTGTAGCCTCTGACCTACGCCAGAACTACAGCAACGTAGGATCTGAGCCATGTCTTCAACCTACACCACAGCTCATGGCAATGCTAGATATCCATAGCCCACTGATCGAACCCAAGTCCTCATGGGTGCTAGTCGGGTTCGTTAACCACTGAGCCACAAAGGGAACTCCCCTAGCCATCTCGATATGCAGTACAAATGTGATAGGTGTCTGGCCTGTGTCACTGTAGGCCTGCATCCCACTCCCAGGCCTTTTGGTCAGAAATCTTACTTTGTTTGCCTCCAATACTCACTTGAGGGCTTGGGAGACAAGGAATAAGTAGCTTTGTGGTTAAACATCAGTTAACCAATGTGTAGATCGGGATCAGCATGCAGCTGGACAGGCGTTCCTCTTAGAACACTTGCTGGGTCTGATCTGTGGCCTGGGGAGCTGTCAGAGAAGGGCAGAGCAATTGGCCACCACTGAGTGAGATGGCAGCAGGATATGCTGTCTGTCTCAATCAGTGTGGGACAGAGAGAACATACACTTCAACTATAATGCTTTGGTCCTTGTTTCTTCTAAATGAATTCAGGTGACCCTTGAATTGCATGCGTCCACTTAAGTATAGTTTTTTTTTTTTTTTCCATTAAGTATATGTTACTATGCTGCATTGCCTGAGGTTGGTTGAAGCAACGTGTTTGGTTTTTCTCCCCCTTTTTAGGGCCACAAAATGTGGCATATAGGAGTTCCCATCGTGGTGCAGCGGAAACAAATCTGACTGGGAACCATGAAGTTGCGGGTTCAATCCCTGGCCTCATTCAGTGGGTTAGGGATCATGCGTGGCTGTGGTGTAGGCCGGCAGTTGTAGCTCCGATTTGACCCCTAGCCTGGGAACCTCCATATGCCATGGGTGTGGACCTAAAAAGCCAAAAAAAAAAAAAAAGTTCCCAGGCTAAGGGTCATTGAATCAGAGCTGCACTTGCAGAGCAGCACTAGATTCAAGCCATGTCTGCAGCCTATACAACAGCTCATGGCCTTGTTGGATCGTTTAACCCACTGAATGAGGGCAGGGATTGAACCTGTTTCCTCATGGATATTAGTTGGGTTCGTTATCACTGAGACAAGACAGAAACTCCCTACTTTCTTTTTCCCTTTTTTTTTTTTTTTTGTCTTTTTGCTATTTCTTGGGCTGCTCCCATGGCATATGGAATGTCCCAGGCCTAGGGGTCAAATCAGAGCTGTAGCCACCGGCGTACTCCAGAGCCACAGCAACGCTGGATCCGAGCTGCGTCTGCAACCTACACCACAGCTCACGGCAACACCAGACCCTTAACCCACTGAGCAAGGGCAGGGGCCGAACCCGCAACCTCATGGTTCCTAGTCAGATTCATTAACCACTGCGCCACGACGGGAACTCCTTTTTTTTTTTTTTTTTTTTTGTCTTGTCTTTTTTCTTTTTCTTTTTTTTTTTTTTTTTGTCTTTTTGTCTTTTGTCTTTTGCTGTTGTTGTTGTTGCTATTTCTTGGGCCGCTCCCGCAGCATATGGAGGTTCCCAGGCTAGGGGTTGAATCGGAGCTGTAGCCACTGGCCTACGCCAGAGCCACAGCAACGCGGGATCCGAGCCGCATCTGCAACCTACACCACAGCTCAGGGCAACGCCGGAGCGTTAACCCACTGAGCAAGGGCAGGGACCGAACCTGCAACCTCATGGTTCCTAGTCGGATTCGTTAACCACTGCGCCACGACGGGAACTCCATCTTTTTTCTTTTTCTGTATTTTTGGTCACACTTGAGGCAGGTGGAAGTTTACAGGCCAAGGATTGAATCCATGCCACAGCAGCCACCCAGGCCGTTGAGGTGAAGTCACTGGATCCTTAACCCAATGTGCCACAAGATAACTCCCCTACTTTCCAGTGTAAATGGGACCATTTCCTTCCCATAACCATTCTTCACAGATAGTTGTCTTGCATCACTCTGTTCTGTAGTGTGTCGTGAGATATTTAGGTTACTTTCAAATTTTTGCTATTAAAACATTGACCCTGCAGTTAGAAAGGCATTTGTGAGAAGGTAGAGTGTATGGTCAAGATTCTGGGCACACTTTTGGGAGTTCAAGGAGTGTATGTGTACCTATAGCAGTTAGAGGTTTTCTTTGGGTAAGTTGGTGTGTAGTGAGTTTATATTTATAAAACCTAACACAGTACATAACTAATTCCAGCAAGTTTTTGGAATGTGTGTACTTGGAGGTTTTAATTTGTGTTGGGATGGACTAGTGCATAAGGAGGAGGTAATAGCTTGGCCTTTCCACTCCTTCAGTGTGAGGAGGGTCCCCTTCCCAGTAGGCTCTCTTAACAGTACCCACCTGTTGGGTGAAGTGGGGAAAGTATAGAAAGTGCTTAGCAACTTTTCTGTTGGTATGTTGCTAATTGTTGTCCCAAAAAACACATGTACACCTGCAGGGGAAATGCAGGCCCTCTGGACTTGTCTTAAGGGTGTTTGAACTGTCTCTCACAATCTCATTTCTTGATTTTAAGAAATAAAAAGCGAATGAGTGTGCATTCTTTCTGGGTGGGAAATGTTGGGGAACTTGATTTCTCTTGGTGGTGCTGGGACTTGACAGGTTAATGACAGCCGTTCTTTTTTTCCCTCTCAGTACATCCAGCAGTGGTAATTCGACAACGAAAGTCATACCGGAGAAAAGATGGAGTGTTTCTATATTTTGAAGATAATGCAGGGGTCATAGTAAATAATAAAGGCGAGATGAAAGGTAGGAAAGAATGCATGTTCTCAGTATTGTTATTGAAGTATAGCTGATGTACAATGTCATGTTAGTTTCTGCAGTGCAGCAGAGCGGTTCAGATAGATATGTATGCACCGTTCTTTAGGTTTTGAGATTGGATGATTTAGCACAGGGTGTAAGGAAAAAACCTGAGCTTACCTGTCACTTCATTTTTTAATGCAGGTTCTGCCATCACAGGACCAGTTGCAAAGGAATGTGCAGACTTGTGGCCCAGAATTGCATCCAATGCTGGTAGCATTGCGTGATTCTTCAGTGCATTTGTAAAAAGTAAATAAAAATGGCTCTAGGTACTTGCCTTCCTGTTTGTTTCTACATGTTACTCTTTATTTATGGAGTTCCTGGCCCAGGGATCAGATCCAAGCTGCACTTAAGCTGCAAGTGCAGTAACACTGGATTCTTAACCCACTCTGCACCACCAGGGATTGAAGTTGTTTCCCAGAGGCTTTTTTTTTTTTTTTTTTTTTTTGCTTTTTAGGGCTGCACCCATGGCATATGGAGGTTCCCAGGCTAGGGGTCTAATCAGAGCTACAGCTGCTGGCCTACACCACAGCCACAGCAACACCAGATCCAAGCCACATCTGTGACCTACACAACAGCTCATGGTGATGCCGGATCCTTAACCCACTGAGCAAGGCCAGGGATCGAACCTGCAGCTTCATGGTTCCTAGTTGGATTCGTTTGCACTCTGCTACGATGGGAACTCCCAGAGAGGCTTTTGATTCTGTTGTGCCACAGCAGGAACTCCTACAGGTTAATCTTGATAACCACATAAACAGTCCTTGCACTAAGTTATTTGGGTTTGGGGTCCTTAAGATAAGTTGGTAGGTGGTGGTTGCTCCAAGTATAATTATTTTGGGAACTACCCCAGTTAGAAAGGTATTTGAGATAAGGTAGACTGTATGGTCAGATCCTGGAGAGACTCATGGAATTCAAGGAGTGATATGAGTAGGAAATCAGGTACACATATGTATGCACTTCTGCAATCACAGGTTTATTTCGGGTAAGTTGGTGTGAATGAGTTTATACTTGTAAAACATCACGTTGCGCTTGCTCTCCTGGAAGATGAATTAATATCTGCAAGGGATTTTTTTTTGCTATCAAAGTGTTTTGGCAGGGTGGTCTAAAAATCTATCTGCCAAACCTTAGTTTGAGAGTAGAAGAGGATACACTGCCAGCACAACTGGCATGGATTTTGGTTCTGGATCTGCCACTAAATGTGTTTAGGGAATATTCCAACATTTCTGTCTTTCAACTTCCAGTTCTGTAAAATGAGAGTTGGAAGTAAACTCTATCTGAACTCTTTCCGATCCATTCTGGGTACTAACTTTTCTAGGGAACTAAGTTTGGGAAATGATTGCCCTCACACCGCCCACATTCGGTAATTCCCTTTTCAGCCTCACTCTCTGGTTCCTCTTGGAAGGACTCCTAGACCTCCCTCGCTTCAAGGCCCTGCAAACAATTTACCCCCCAGCCTTCAAAAGCTGCCCCTTAGAAGGGGACAATCGGGTTTGTGTCACAGGGGTCTCTGACAGCACGTAACAATGCGCAGGGAGCCCCCACCTAGGGCGCTCTGCTCCGGCCAGCTGCGGTGGTGAGGATGGCGCGCTTGTGCCAGTGTCCTCTGCGGCTGGAGAAGAGCTTCATCTTGGATGGTGTGGCCGTGAGCACTATAGCGCGCAGCTATGAGAGGCTGAGGCCCAAGCTCTGGTCGGCGATTCCTCCCTACAACGCGCAGCAGGACTACCACGCCCATCGGTACTTCCGGAGTCACGTGGTTCCGCCGATCTTGCGGAAAACTGAGCAGGTATTGGAGTGCTGCGGAGGACTCCGCTGTCTGTGCCCAGAGACCTTGGCTCTGGTCGCAGGGCTAATTTCCCCATCCCGGCGTCTCACACCAGCGGCCTCACCATCAGGGAAGCTCCCCAACTTAAGAAACTTAAGAAAGCTCTGTTTTCTTAAACCCTGAACAGGTGGAGGCGGGAGGCAGGTATGGAGCCAGAGCTCAAGAACGACCTCCCACGCCTGAACTCAAGAATGATCTCATTTGGGGTTTCTGCAAAGTAGGGCCCCTGGCCCGAAGTCTGCCTTGCTGCCCCACCCTCGCAGAGCACTTTCCGAGTATCAAAGATTCTGAGGCTACTGGCAGGTGGCTCCAATTTTTAAAAACGATTTGCCTCCAATATTTGTGTCTAGAATACATGTTTCATGGGAAGAGGAGGACCTAATATGGGTTATTCTGTGAACAAATATTGGAGGTTTTGTGGTCTTGGGTGTTTGTGTGTGCAGATGTGTTCAGTATATGCATATGGACACACATGCCATGTTTGTGGGTGTTTGCTGTCTATACATGTAATTTTTATAGCAGAAAGAGTCAGAATACGGGGAAAACTCGAGTGTTTAAAAGCTTGAAAAATAATACAGTGTACACACTTGAAACTTTTTATGTTCAATGTCGTTAGTCTTCTTTAATCGTCACAACCTTTTTTTTTTTTTTTTTTTTTTTTGGTCTTTTTAGGGCTGCACCCCAGGCAAATGGAAGTTCCAAGGCTAGGGGTCCAATCCGAGCTACCAAACTATGCCACAGCAACGCCAGATCTCTGAGCTGCATCTGGCCTACACCACAGCTCACAGCAACGCTGGATTCTTAACCCACTGAGTGGGGCCAGGGCCTGAACCCCCATCCTCATGAACACTAGTGGGGGTTCTTTTCCACCGAGTCACAGTGGGAACTCCTAGTAGTGTGCATGTGTTTATATCAACCTTATAATTTATCCCTCCCCTGCTTTCCCCTTTGGTAACCATATATTTATTTTCTTTGCCTGTACAAACACCGTTTGTGGTAGGTATTATCTTCATGTAAATGAAGATCGTGTTGGAATTGCTGTTGAGGCTCAGTGGACTGAGGAGCCTACAGTGTCTCATGGTTGGATCCCTGGCCTTGCTTAGTGGCTTAAGGATCTGGCACTGCCGTGAGCTGTGGTGTAGGCCAGCCGATGTAGCTCTGATTCAACCCCTAGCCTGGGAACCTCCACATGCCACGGTTGCGGCCCTAAAAAGACCAAAAAAAAAATCATGTTTGTTTATTGACACACTACTATGCCAGGCCCTTTATTTGAACTACTTTATCTCACTTAAATTTAAATTTCAAAGCAACCCTCCTTTCACTTGTGAGGAATTTGAGGTCCAGAAAAACTATGTCATTGGCCCAAAGACACTCAGCTTCTTAGGGGTAGAGCTGGAATTAGAATCAGTCTCTCTGGCAGGAGACATTGAGCCCTTAACTGCCAGGCTGGGAGTTCTCTTCATGGCTCAGCAGTTAACCAACCCAACTAGGATCCATGAGGATGCAGCTTCAATCCCTGGCTCTGCTCAGTGGGTTAGGGATCCAGCCTTGCCGTGAGCTGTGGTGTAGGTCACAGACAGGACTCGGATCCGGCGTCTCTGTGGCTGTGGCTGTGGCTGGCAGCTGCAGCTCCAATTCGACCCCTAGCCTGGGAACCTCCATTTGCCTTGGGTACAGCCCTAAAATAGCAAAAAAAAAAAACCCTTGCTAGGCTACACTGCCTCTCCCTGAAAGGCAATAGACCACTAAGTATATTTAATCTATCTGACCCTGTTACTCCTGGCTGTGACCTCTTCTCCCTCCCCCCATCAACCCCAGGGTGAGTTCGTACTGTTCTCTCAGCATCCTGGCTGACGGTCTTCTGCATTTTCTCCCTCACTCTCAGGATCATGGCGGTACAGGAAGGGATGGCTGGATAGTGGATTATTTCCACGTCTTCGGGCAAGGACAGAGATACCTCAACAGGAGAAACTGGGCAGGGGCAGGCAAGTGCCACCTCACTTTCCAGCCTCACCATGGTCCTACCTCGGAAGACTGGCGTGCGTTCGCAGTTCAGAGAAATTGGACCATAAAGAGACCTGGGGTTGGTGGGGGAGGAGATCCGGGGATGAACTGCAGCCTCCAGCGTTTCTCCTCATACATGAGCAGTGCTCCCTAATGATTAGTTATCGAGCACCCCTGTATGTCAGATGTTTTTACCCTCACGCTGTCCTCATGTTACGGCCAGGGAAACTGAGGTTTAGGGAGTTAAAGCGATGTGCTAAGCAGGGCTGAGCTGCAATTGCAAGTCCACCCTTTCCTGTGTTCTTACTGCTTCCCAAAGCAGACGTATTCCGCTCACTCTCTGGGGTCAATTTTAGCAGCAACAGGAAAGGGAGAGTTGAGAGATGTCTTCCTGGCAGGGGGAACCCTCCTCCCACCCCAACTCTACCACCCTTTGGCCACATTCTAGTCACAGAACCCCTCACACCGCTAACCAAATGGAGCTCATCCACTGTCTCCAGCCAGGTCAGATGGGAGGGTGAAATCTTCTCAGTTCTCTTGGGAGCAGGGCGAGTTCTGCCAAGCCCAGAAGTTTCTGGCCCTTCCCACCACAGGGCACCTATTCCCGCTCCTGCATGTCATTCCTAGTATGAGGTCCGCTTTCCAGGATGCTCTCTGTCTCCTCCACCTCACTCGCCCTTGGCTTTTCAGTCAGGAGGCTGAAGACACTTGAGGACCGAGGGTTTAGCTGAGATGTGGCCAGGACAGTGACTACAGCTGGGTTGTCATCCTGTACCCGTCCTGTGGGAGTGGGGAAAGCAAGAGCGGGCTGAAGGCAGGCTCAGGTCTCTCTCCGTGTCTTCCTAGGGCATTCCCTCCAGCAGGTGACGGGGCATGACCACTACAATACCAATCTGAAAGCAACCCAGGGGTTCAATGGTCGGTTTGGCTATCGCCGGAACACCCCAGCTCTCCGCCAGCGCCCATCTGTCTTTGGAGAAGTCACCCAATTCCCTCTCTTCTAACAGCAGCTCTTTCCTTCACACCCCTCGACCTGAATTTCTAAGACAGATGTTTGTACGAACTCTCAATGTTACTTTATTAAAAAAATGTGTGTGCGCGTGCGCCTCCCAAGAGTGCTGTTTCTTCCCTGAGGCTGAGGGAGGGGGCAAGCTAGTTTCTCCACTCTGTTTCTCTGCCCTGTGGAGGAGGTGGGAGGAGAAAGGGCGTCTCAGGCAGTGCCCTTGAACTCCATGCAAACCAGTGCCAGGCTTGAAAGGGGGAACCACACTGCTTAAGCCCTCATGGAAGCTCTTCCCCGGGCACCAGCAGGGCCCAAATAGGAAGCTGGCTATTGTTTCCATCAAGAACAAAGCCGGCAGAGTTCCAATTGTGGTTCAGGGGCTTAAGAACCCAACTTAGTGTACCTAAGGGTGCAGGTTCGATCCCAGGTCTCCATCAGTGGGCTAAGGATCCTAGGCAGACCTCAGCTGAAGCTGTTACTCGACCCCTAGCCCGAGAACAGCTGTGGCCCAAAAAACAAAACCAAACGAGCAGGCAGGAGTTCCTGTGGTGGTGCGGGAGCAGCGGAAACAAATCCGACCAGGGACCATGAAGTTGTGGATTCAATCCGTGGCCTCGCTCAGAGGGTTAAGGATCCAGCGTTTCCATGAGCTGTGGTATAGGTCGCAGACACGACTCAGATCTGATGTTGCTGTGGCTGTGCCATAGTAGGCCGACAGCTGTAGCTCCAATTCGACCCCTAGCCTGGGACCCTCCATATGCCGTAGGTGCAGCCCTAAAAAGTAAAGCAAAACAAACAAACAAACAAACAAACTGGAGCAGGCAATGCAGCCCCGGGATCGAGGATTTCTTGATTTTTTTCCCCTCCAAAAGAACTGACTTACCCTCTCCTTTTCAACCTCAACTCATCGAGCAGGGGTTGAGTAAGGTGATTTCTGCTATTTAGGCCAAGGATTCTGACCCAGAAATTCTACATTTGTGGAAGCTTTCTCTACTAACGCTATGTCAGTTTCCTTTCCAGCTAGTTTCCAGGATGTCATTTTTCAAGGGTCCCCACCCAGTTTATTGGTGGCCAAGAGAAAAGCCAAAGCAGATGACAGATACAAAAGGAGGTGGAGCTTTAGAATACAAAGCCTGCCAGAATTCCAGTGTGGGTGGAACCTGATTGTATTGAGTCACCATAAGTGGACAAGGAAGAGCTCTCCAGCAGGTTGTGGGGGGTATAGCTCAGGGGTAGAGCATTTGACTGCAGATCAAGAGGTCCCCGGTTCAAATCCGGGTGCCCCCTATGTACAACATTTTAACTTCCATTAAAATGGAAGTGATTACATATTTCTTCGCTCCCAGCCCCTGGGTCGTTAGAGGAGAAACTCCTGACATTCTTGTGCTGATATTCTAGTTACTCCCCTGTTCCAAACCACTGCTGAAGACAGACACTTGGGCTTCAGTTAAGACAAAATGCAAGAGAGAATTCTTAACCTAAGATCAGATCTGAGGGCCGTGAATACATTTAGCAATCTCATGTATGACAGAGTAAAGATAAAGATGTTTTTACAACATGTATTGCTGAGGACTTAGTACACCCATGGCTTCGGTAAATTAAAAGATGAAAGAGGGCAGCTGTCCTCAGGCAGCTTTCGGTCCAACAGGAATTGACATATTCACACACCTCAGTAAGAAGAATAGCATTTATTTGTAGCTTCAGAAAGAAGTCCATTTGAGTTCCCACTGTGGTTCGGTGGGATAGTGATCTGGTTTGTCTCTCTGGAGGGGACGGTTCAACACCCCGCCTCAAAAGTTTCTGTGGGGGGAAAAAAATTTCTGCGGATAGAGAAGAGATTTTCAAAAACAGAGGTCTTGGAGTTCCATGGTGGTGCGGTGGAAAAGAATCTGACTAGTATCCATGAGGATACACGTTTGATCCCTGGCCTCTCCAGGGATCCAGCATTGCTGTGAGCTGGAGACCTGGTTTAGATCCACTGTAGCTGTAGACCGGTAGCAAAGAAAAAAGAAAAGGTCTCTTATTTATTTATCCTATCTTTTTAAGGCTACACCCAAGGCTTATGGAAGTTCCCAGACTGGGGGTTGAATCGGAGCTGTAGCCACCGGCCACGGCCACGCAGGATCTGAGCTGCGTCTGCAACCTACGCTATAGCTCATGGCAATGCCACATCATTAACCAGTGAGCGAGGCCAGGGATCGAACCTGCATCCTCATGGATATTAGTCAGATTTGTTTCCACTGAACCACGACAGGAGCTCAAAAATAGAGGTCTTTTGAAAAGAACTGCCCACTTTCTCTAGGTAGAACTTTTAACCTAAACATCCCTGTAGATTAGCAGTGAGATCCTGCTGTTTAGCCCTGGGAACTATGTCTGGTCACTTATGATGGAGCATGATAATGTGAGAAAAAAGAATGTATACATGTATGTGTAACTGGGTCACCATGCTGTACAGTAGAAAATTGACAGAACATTGTAAACCAGCTATGATGGAAAAAAATAGAAATCATTATAAAGGGGAAAAAAATAAACCAATAAACATCCCTATAATTTGAAGGGCTATGTCTGCCTGATCTGAAGGATTAATAATATTACACTGTTGCTTACAAACTGTGCAATCCCCTCCCCAGAGGGTTATGGGAACTTGATTCTTAATTCTTTTTTTTTTTTTTTTTTTTTGTCTTTTGTCTTTTTTAGGACTGCATCCTCAGCATGTGGAGGTTCCCAGGCCAGGGGTCTAATCGGAGCTGTAAGCTGCCGGCCTGCGTCACAGCCACAGCAACACCAGATCCGAGCCACGTCTGCAACCTACACCACAGATCACAGCAACAGCAATGCCGGGTCCTTAACCCACTGAGCAGGGCCAGCAGGTACCATCCCTGGCCTTGCTCGGTAGGTTAAGGATCCGGCATTGCTGTGAGCTGTGGTGTAGGTCACAGATGCGGCTTGGATCCCGAGTTGCTGTGGCTGTGCTGTAGGCCGGCGGCTACATTTCCAATTTGATCCCTGGCCTGGGAACCTCCATATGCCCTAAAAAGACAAATAAATAAATAAATATAGTGCCTGTCAGTGTGAAACAGCCACTCTGGCCACCACTCTGGCCACTTGAAGCAGAAAAGGAGTCTACTGGAGGCATAGTGGGGACTTGAGGAAAGTCAGTGGAACCTAACTCACAAAGCAGTGAACTATGTGGGCAATCTGGCTCAGTCTGGACCCTAGAAGTGTCCACTGCTGGTGGCCACCAACCCTAGGCACTCATCACTACACAACCGATATTGTTCCAGCTGCACCTACATGCTGCACCTACATTTTCAAAACAATTCCTCCAAGGAGTTCCTGTTGTGGCTCAATGGTAATGAACATAACCAGTATCCATGAGGATGTGGGTTCAATCCCTGGCCTCAATAAGTAGGTTAAGGATCCCTCGGATGCGATCCCTCGGGTGTAGGTTGCAGAAGCGGCTTGAATCTGGGGTCACTGGGTGTATCCATCAGTTCTCTTCTCTCCTCTGTAACAGTTCTCTCTTGGAGGCCAATATTCCACTTTCTGTATGAATCTGACTGACTACTCTAGTATCTCATATAAGTGGTATCACACAATTTTTGTTTTTGCCTTTTTTTTTTTTTTTAGGGGTGTGGCATATGGAAAGAGGTTGAATCGGAGCTATTTTCTGCTGGCCCACGTCATGGGTGCGGCAACTCGGCATTGAGCCAACTCTGCAACCTTCACCACAGCTGAAGGTAATGCCAGATCCCGGACCCACTGAGAGAGGCCAGGGATTGAACCCACATCCTTATGGATACCAGTCAGGTTAATTATTATTGAGCCACAATGGGAACTCCCTCAGTCAGTGTTTGTTTGTTTGGCCATGCTGCAGCATGTGGAAATTTGGGGGCCAAAGATGGAACCTGTACCACAGTTGTAACCAGAGCCACAGAAGTGGCAACACTGGATCCTTAATCTACTGAGCCATGGAGGGACTCCAGTTAGGGTTTTTATAAGCGGACACAACAGGAGTTCCCCGTTGGTTCAATAGATTAAGGATCTGATGTTGTAGTTGCTGTAGAGTGAGTTCAACCCCCTGGCTGAATGTAGTCAAAGTCTCCCACCATGAATATACTCCTCCTCAATCACAGTTAGTTTATTCCATGTTTCCTTTAAGTACCTTTTTAATTTTATATTAAATATTTGTCTTTGATTCGTTTGGAATTTTTTTCTTTTCTTTTTCCATATGCCACAGTTGTGGCCCTAAAAAGACAAAAAAAAAAAAATTCTGAAAGATAAAACAAATCTATGGTTTCCTTGTCAGGACACTGGTAACTACTAGCGGCAGAGGGACTCTGGAGAGGGATGGTGGATGCTGGTTACCCAGATGTGCTCAGGATGTTCAATGAGCTGCAGACCTTTCTTTCTGTCTTCTTTTCCTCTTCCTTCCTTTCTTTCATTCTCTCATTCTTTTTCCTTTTTGTCTTTTCTCTTTTTAGGGCCGCAGCTGTGGCATATGGAGGTTCCCAGGCTAGAGGTCGAATCGGAGCTAGAGCTGCCGGCCTACGCCAGAGCCACAGCTGCATCTGCGACCTACACCACTGCTCATGGCAACGCCAGATCCTTAACCCAATGAGTGAGGCCAGGGATCGAACTCGCAACCTAATGGTTCCTAGTCAGATTGTTTCCACTGTGCCATGAGAGGAACTCCCAAAATTTTTTATTATAGTTTTATTATTGTACACATTTACAATGTTTTGTCAATTTCTGCTGTATAGCAAAGTGACCCAGCTATCTATCTATATACACACACACATACATTCTTTTTCTCACATTATTCTCCATCATGTTCCATCACAAGTGATTAGATATAGTTACCTGTGTTATACAGCAGGATCTCACTGCTTATCTACTAACCCCAAACTCCCAGTCCATCCCACTCCCTCCCCCTTTGCCTTGGCAACCATAAGTCTGTTCTCCATGTCCATGAGTTTGTTTCTTTTCTGTATTTGTTCATTTGTGCCATATATTAGATTCCAGATATGTGATATCATATGGTATTTGTCTTTCTCTTTCTGACTTACTTCACTTAGTATGAGAGTCTCTAGTTCTATCCATGTTGCTGAAAATGGTATTATTCTGTTCTTTTTTATGGCTGAGTAGTATTCCATTGTGTATATGTACCACATCTTAATTCATTCATCTGTCAATGGACATTTAGGTTGTTTCCACATCTTGGCTCTTGCAAATAGTGCAGCTATGAACATAGGGGCACACGTTATCTTTTTCAATGAAAGCTGTGGCCAGGGCATTCCTGTCATGGCGCAGTGGTTAACAAATCAGACTAGGAACTATGAGGGTTCAGGTTCGATCCCTGGCCTTGCTCAGTGGCTTAAGAACCAGGCATTGCTGTGAGCTGTGGTGTAGGTCGCAGACGCGGTTTGGATCCCACCTTGCTGTGGCTGTGGTGTAGGCCGGTGGCTACAGCTCTGATACAGCCTGGGAACCTCCATATGCCACAGAAGTGGCCCTAGAAATGGCAAAAAGACAAAAAAAAAAAAAAAAAAGTTGTGGCCAGATAGATGCCCAGGAATGGGATTGCTGGGTCATATGGTAGTTCTATATTTAGTTTGCTGAGGAATCTCCATACTGTTTTCCATAGTGGTTGTACTAATCTACATTCTCACCAACAGTGAAGGAGGGTACCCTTTTCTCCACACCCTCTCCAGCATTTGTTGACTTGTTAATGATGGCCATTCTGACCGTACCTCACTGTAGTTTTGATTTGCATTTCTCTACTAATTAGTGGTACCTCACTGTAGTTTTGATTTGCATTTCTCTACTAATTAGTGATGTTGAGCATTTTTTTTCATGTGCCTGTTGGTCATCTGTCTATCTTCTTAGGAGAAATATCTATTCAGGTCTTCTGCCTATTTTTTCAATTGGGTTGTTGGCTTTTTTGCTGTTGAGTTGTGAAAGTTATTTGTGTATTTTAGAGATTTAAACCCTTGTCGGTTGCATTGTTTGAAACCATGTTCTCCCATTTTGTAGGTTGTCTTTTTTTTTTTTTTTTTTTTTTATGGTTTCCTTCCTTTGCTGTGCAAAAGGAGCTGCAGATTTCTGATACCTGCTCTTTCCTCTATGTATGCTTTAGCAAAAGTCACACAGAGAGAAATCATCACAAGAGCTACTTGGTAGGGCAAAATGTCATGAGTAAGTGCTGGAAAAGCAGGTTTGGAGTTGTAGGTCCAGGCATGCTTCCTGAACTTGGCACAGAACTTGAACAAGCACACCTCTGTTGTTGTCTGAGCACTAAATGCAGCTGTTGTTTTCTTGGGGATGCCTCTGCCTGGGTTTCGCATGTATCATGACCTGACCATTGGATTGTTTGAGCATTTGTTTATTTTCTGTTCTCCAAGTAACATGTGATCTCAGTGCTGGCACACAGTAAATACACAACAAATATTTATTGGATGTTTTTGCCTCTATATCCTTTCATAACTGAGCAAAATTTGCCTTTTCATGGATGCAGTCTTTCACCTTCCTTTTTTTTTTTTTCCTTTTCTTTTTAGGGGTGCATCCGCAGCATATGGGTCATATAGTTCCATATAGCCATATAGTTCCCAGGCTAGGGGTACAATTCAAGCTACAGCTGCTAGCCTACACCACAGCCACAGTAACACAGGATCTGAGCTGCGTCTGTGACCTACACCAGAGCTCAGGGCAACGCCAGGTCCTTAACCCACTGAGTGAGGCTGGGGATTGAACCCTTATCCTCATGGATTCTAGTTGGATTAATTTCTGCTGTGCCACAATGGGAATTTCCATTTTTTTTCTTCTTTTTTTGAATATTCATCATCTTATATAGATACAAAATAAAACAAAAATATTTTTCATTGTGATGAGAACTAAAGATTTACTCTCTTAACTTTCATATATAACTTACATTAGTGTTAATTATATTAATCATGTTTATACATTACATCCCTATTACTTTTTATTTTGTAATTGGAAGCTTGTAGCTTTTGAATACCTTCATTCAATCCCCCCCCTCCCATCCTACCACTGGTAACCACAAATCGGATCTTTTTTGCTGAGTTTGTTTTTGAAGTGTAATTGACCTATAACACCATGTAAAGTTGCGGTGCATAATGCTGTGATTTGATATTTCTATTTATTTCAAATTGATCGCCACTGTGATGCTATTCTATCTTATTTTATTTTTTTTGGTCGTGCCTGCAGCTTGCGGAAGTTCCTGGGCTAGGGATCAAACTGGCACCACAGCAGTGATCCGGCCGCTGCAGTGAAATAAGTGGAGACAACTCATTTCAAGTTTGCTAAAGACAGAGTGCAGCAGCTGGGGAGAACACATGAGGTCTCTTTTTTCTTTTTTTTAAGCATCAATTGAGCGTATCTAAAATGATGATGACAAAGAGCCAATACTTGGGATAGAGGAGAGAGGGAGGAATTAAGTAATACCAGATGTGAGGGGTGGGATCGCAGCGGATGAACAGCCAGGCCTGAGGTAGGAGGGATGCCTCTTCCATCATAAACGTTAGGGAAAGGGGTAAACTGGCAGAGTCTAAAGGTTTGGTGCAGGGAAGCTAATGGTGTTTCGATGGTTTCTAGTTAACTCCGTAAAATAGGCCTAGAGTAAGGGGGTTGGCTGTGAGTCGAGGTTTGAGGAGAGTGCTCATTTGAAAAGACGTTTGGATACCTCGGGGGGCTAGGCTGGGGTTGGCGAGGTAGACCCCCAAGTGCAGTTCCACAGGGACGCCATGGTGCGCTGACCAATTGCCAACCGACACGTCCACGCCGCTTTAACACACGGTTTGGAATGTCCGCTGAACGGACAAGCTGCGGCGATGAAAATACGACCACAAATCCCGCGATATCACGGCCGCAACCTGCGAAACTGCCCGTGACGCTACCGCTACGCAACGCGACAGCGCGTATTAAAACGTCATGATCCTGCGACGCCGTCGCCGCAATGGGACGCCCTCCCGGAAGTGGGCTCTGGATCGGGCAGTGAAAGTGGTGTCCAGTTACCCCCGGGACCAGATCTGGGAAGTCGGAGCTGAACTGTTTCTTTACCTTTCTCCCATCCTTTCTGAATCTTCTAGGTCCGCCTAGTGAGGAAACGTCTCCGCCGTCATGGGGGGCGGAGACCTGGTAAGTGAGGGAGTCCAGGGCGCGGGGGAAGGATGAGGCCGGAGACTGGGCTGGGGACGGAAATTGGCGGGGGTGGCAGTGGGTAATCATGGCAACGCTGCCTTGCTTTCAGGGAGAGGGAGCCATAGTCCTGGACAGGGGAAGGATCTCTAAGGCTATGGAGGGACCGAGTGGAGACTTGGGAAGATGTGCGAAGTGGGTCGTCAAGGATGGCAGGTCATTGTTTGCTGGCAGAGAGACCTTCTGGCTGGAAATTCTGGGAGGGCCCTAGGGCAGTTGGAATTGTGGCTAGGAAAGGAGGCAGGTATGTAGGACGTGGCGCATAGACTTTGTTTTGTGTATCTTGGGATAGGATACATCTCCTTTCCTCAGCTAAGAGTTCAGTCATGTCCTGGGCTGTAGTAGGGATGATTTGTGCCCTATTCTCCTCCCTGAGCCATGTCCTGGGTCCATGTTAAACTTGAAGAGATCTTTAGATTCATCTTTCTTACTTCCACTCTTACTTCAGTGCTGTATTCTGATCTGTAGTGGCAGAGCTTCTTTTCTCAATTTGTAGCACTTAATATAAGTTGTATGCCTATTTCTCTTAAATTGTATAGTACATTCTAGGGGGCTAGGGCCCAAAATTGGACAGATGTACCCACAAGAGCATGGTGCAAGGTCAGAAAAATGCTAATCTCCTGAATATGTAGCTAATTGAATCAGCAAATAGATTGTTTAGCCACCTGTCCAGTAGCTATGTTAGCATTTGTCAGTTCTTACCAATTAGGATGAGTTCCAAGATACCGTCAAGGTTTGTCTAATTTAGTGCCTTCAAGTAGCTGCACTTAAGGATAGAAAAGCTGTAGTCCAGAGTTTCTCAACCTCAGGTTGACATTTTGGGCTGGATAATTCTTTGTTGTGTGTGTGGCTCTGTGCATGTAGGATGTTTAGCAGCATCCCTGGCCTCTAGCCTCTAGATGACAGTAGCACCTTTCTCCCCCACTTGTGACAACCAAAATTATCTATAGACATTGCCAAATGTTCCCTGGGAGGCAAAGTCACCCATATTGAAGGCCAAAGAGGAGGACCATTGTGATAAGAGGGAAGGGTGGAGGAGGAAGGAAGGCCTGAAGAGCCTGATGTGGGGAAAGGGAGGACAAGAAAAGAAAGAAAAGGAAGAAGGAGCCCTCCTTGACTGTACACCTTTCACATGGCAAGTACCTTGTGTCCATTTTCTCATGTAGACTTATTAACTGGGAGTTCCCACTGTGCCTCAGTGGGTTAAGAACCTGATTAGTATCCATGAGGATGCGGGGTCAATCCCTGTCCTTGCTCAGTGGGTTAAGGGTCTGGTATTTCCAGGAGCTGCAGTGTAGGTCACAGATGCAGCTCAGATCTGGTGGTGCTGTGGTTGTGGCTTAGACCTCAGCTGCAGTTCTGATTGGCCCTAGTGTGGGAACTTCCATATGCTGTAGGCGCGGCCCTAAAAAGAAAAAAGAGAGAAAAAATAGACTTATTAACTGGTCTTCTGGTCTTCAATCTTGGTCCTCTCCAATCCATTCTTTACATACTAGACTGGTTATGCCTCTCACCTGCAAATGAATGTTTAGTCTTTTCTACTGTCAACAGGATAAAATCCAGTTCCTTAAGCCCCTTAATCTGTTGCTTTCCTAGTTGGCTTCATCTTGAGCCCCTTTTCCGTCAGCTTGCTCCCCGGTATCAAGCCATACTGAATTATTTGTACCATGTTCTTTCTTACCACTGGGCCTACAGCTGTGTGTGCTGTTACCTCTGGAAATCTACCTCTTCCTCCCCTCTTCCTACATCACCAGGCTCATTTATAATTGTCTTTAGATGACATCTCCTCCAGGAAACTTTCCTTGGGGGGGAAGCTGAACCAAAGTAGTGGCTCATGGGGAGGGGGGGAGGGGAGAAGCATTCTTCAAGGGTGAAGGGGAAGATCAGATCCAGGGGGGTGATTCTTGGGAAGGAAGGTTGAAAGAGGTACTAAGTGGGGTTGTAAACCATGCAAGTTTGAGGAGGGTTAAGTGGACTCAAGGAAAAGAAGGTTGTGTTCATAGAAATGAATGTCCAGAGCCAAAGGCACTTGAGTTATGTTGCCTTTTAGCATCTGTACCTTCCCAGCTCCCTGCCCCATTCCTCCTGTGTGGTCCTCACCAACCCTCACTTTAGTCATGGCCAGTAGAAGTCAGACTCATGTACATTTCAGATTAGAAGTATTTGAAGGGAAGGCAGGAAGGGCCCGTTTTATCCTGAAACTTTAAGTTCTTGAACAACCATATTCCACTCCCATCCCTTGTGTGCCAGCCTTGCCATCGTCAAAGATGTCTTGCCCTTACATGCCTGCTGTGGCACGAATAGAGGAATGGGTGAGTCAGGGTCAGTTATCCTCACCACCCATCCACTCCCTGCATTGTTTTCTCCCTCCTTTCATTAACCACAGAATTTGAAGAAGAGCTGGCACCCGCAGACTCTCCGCAATGTGGAGAAAGTGTGGAAGGCTGAGCAGAAGCATGAGGCCGAGCGGAAGAAGATTGAGGAGCTTCAGCGGGAGCTGCGGGAGGAGAGGGCTCGGGAGGAGATGCAGCGCTATGCGGAGGATGTCGGGGCTGTCAAGTAAGCAAGGAGGTGCAGGGGGGTGATTTGGGCTCGGTGTGTTTTGGTGTGTGGAGAGTTGCAGACTGGCCTGCAGGTGCATCATCCACTTGTTGCATAAGAGCTGGTTAAGAGCATGGATTTGAGGGAGTTCCCCAGTGGCTCAGCAGGTTAAGGGTCTGGTGTTGTCAGTGTTATGGCTCTTTCCTCTTGTTGTGGCTCAGTGGAAATGAATCCGACTAGTATCCATGAGGATGCAGGTTCGATCCCTGACCTCACTCAGTGGGTTAAGGATCTGGCATTGCCCTGAGCTGCAGTGCAGGTCACAGACATGACTTAGATGTGGCGTTGCTGTGGCTGTAGTATAGGGGGGCACCTGCAGCTCTGATTTGACCTTTCCATATGCCACAGATGCAGCCCTAAAAAGCAAAAATAAATACATAAATAAATAAAACATAGACACACATTAAATTATTTTATATACTTTGTATAAATTGCACTCTTTGTGATATAAGGTTAATAAATTTCATACATTTGAATTAATTTCTGGGCGGCTTATAAGGCTTTTTTTCCTTTTCTTTTTTGACTGCCCTGAGACATATGGAATTCCTGGGTGGGATCAGATTCAAGCCATTGTTGTGACCTCTGACACAGCTGTGGCAATGCCGGCCAGATTCTTTAATCCACTGTGCCGGGCTGGGGATCGGACATGCGCCCTGGTGCTGCAGACACACTGGCGATCCCATTGTGCTACAGTGGGAACTCTGACTAGCTTCACTTTAGACGTGAGGATATGAAAGTGCCCAGAAGTAACTTGCACATTTACCCATCTAATTAGTGACAGAACCAGGCCAGGTCCTGTGGCACTAGGTCTCAGTGACACAACATGTTCCTTTTCTGGACGGCCTGGATAGGGCTGATATTATTATTAGAGTTATTATTATTATTTTATTTTATTTTATTTTTTGTCTTTTTATGTCTGCACCTGAGGCATATGGGAGTTCCTAGGCTAGGGGTTGAATTAGAGCTACAATTGCTGGTCTGTGTGACAGCCACAGCCACAGCAATGCTAGATCTGAGCCACCCACCTCTGCACCTCGTGGCAAGTCCAGGTCCTTAACTCACTCAGGCCAGAGATGGAACCGGCATCCTCATGCGTATGAGTTGGGTTCTTAACCTGCTGAGCTACAATGAGAACTCCCAGGACTGATATTGTTGAGTCCCTTTAAGACTATCTGGAGCCGTTAAAATACTACTTTTTTTGGCTGTGCCTAAGGTGTGTAAAAATTCCTGGGCCAGGGATCAGGGATCGAACCCTCACCTCTGCAGCAAATTGCTGCAGTAGGATTTTTTTTTTTTCTTTTTTGTCTTTTTGCCTTTTCTAGGGCTGCTCCTGCAGCATATGGAGATTCCCAGGCTAGGGGTTGAATCGGAGCTGTTGCTGCCGGCCTACACCAGAGTCACAGCAACTTGGGATCCGAGCCACGTCTGCAGCCTACACCACAGCTCACGGCCACACTGGATCCTTAACCCACTGAGCAAGGCCAGGGATCCAACCCGCAACGTCATGGTTCCTCGTCCGATTCATTAACCACTGAGCCACAACGGGAACTCCTGCAGTAGGATTTTTAACCCACTTCACTTCACCACAGCTGGAACTTCAAACTAATCCTTTTTTTTTTTTTTTTTTTTTTTTTTTTTGCTTTTTAGTCACACCCACAGCATGTGGAAATTCCCAGGCTAGGGGTTGAATTGGAACTACAGCTGCTGGTCTATACCACAGCC
Source organism: Sus scrofa (assembly GCF_054392235.1). Classification (NCBI taxonomy): domain Eukaryota; kingdom Metazoa; phylum Chordata; class Mammalia; order Artiodactyla; family Suidae; genus Sus; species Sus scrofa. The sequence continues at coordinate 23,579,045 of NC_139394.1, forward strand.
ACAGCAGTGCGGGATCCAGGCTACGTCTGCGACCTACACCACAGCTCATGGCAATGCTGGATTCCTAACCCACTGTGCTGGGCCGGGATCAAACCTGTGTCCCAGCATTCCAGAGCCACAGTGGCAGTTCCTACTTTGACTGTTTTTGTTTTTGTTTTCTTTAACTAGGAAAAAGGAAGAAAAATTGGACTGGATGTACCAGGGCCCCGGTGGGATGGTGAACCGTGATGAATACTTACTGGGGCGCCCCATTGACAAATACGTTTTTGAGAAGATGGAGGAGAAGGAGGCAGGCTGTTCCTCTGAGACAGGACTCCTCCCAGGCTCTATCTTTGCCCCATCGGGTGCCAATTCCCTTCTTGACATGGCCAGCAAAATCCGGGAGGACCCACTCTTCATCATCAGGTACTGAGGAGGGCCTAGAAAGGGGCTTTTGTTGCAGAGATGCTTAGTAGACATGTTATCTTGCCTCTTGCTTCCCACTTGGCTTCCCATTGGTCATCATCTGCCATGTGAAAAGGACTCACCTCCATTTGGGTTCCTGATGTTGAGAAGGGTGCCGGAACTGGGCCGTCCGTATGGGAAGAGATTGGTAAATCTACCAGACCAGCTCAGATTTATTCATTTACCTTTGGCCCTTAAACAAAAAATAAGAGGTAATAGCAAGATGAGAAAGCCTGGCAGCTTCTTAGTAATTTGGTGATAGGAGTCACGTTGGCTAGAGGAATGAGCAAGCTTTCCCCCCGCTTCCCCTCCCTTTCCCTCCTCTTTGTTTTTTGCAACAGAATCCTTTTTTTTTGGCTTTTTTTTTTTTTTTTTTTTAGGGCCACACTTGCAGGTAGAGGTTCCCAGGCTAGGCGTCGAATTGGAGCTACAGTTGCCAGCCTACAGCATTGCCACAGCAACGCATGATCTGAGCCGCATCTGTCCTACACCACAGCTCACAGCAATGCCAGATCCTTAACCCACTGAGTGAGGCCAGGGATCGAACCTGCAGCTTCATGGTTCCTAGTCAGATTCGTGTCCGCTGTGCCATGACGGGAACTCCTGCAACAGAATCCTTTAAAAAGAAACATTAGAGAAGTTCCCATCATGTCTCAGTGGTAAAGATCCTGAATAGTATCCATGAGGATGTAGGTTTGATCCCTGGCCTCACCCAGGGGGTTGAGGATCTGGCGTTGCCGTGAGCTGTGGTGTAGGTCGCAGGCATGGCTTAGATATGGCATTGCTGTGGCCGTGGTGTAGGCCGGCAGCTGTAGCTCCAATTGAACCCCTAGCCTGGGAACTTGGATCTGTTGCATGCGTGGCCCTAAAAAAATAAAAAAAGAAAAAGAAACTTTAGAATGTTCCTTGAAACCTTAACATGAAATAGTTCAAAGTAGAGCTGCATTTTGGATGTTAAATGAAATCATGCGGTGTGGGTTTTTTTGTTTTTGTTTTTTTTCTTTCTTTTCAGGGCCACACCTGTGGCATATAGAAGTTCCCAGGCTGGGGGTTGAATCGGAGCTACAGCTGTACTGAACTGTACAGTTCAGTGGCAGTAAGTACATTCACACTGGTGTGTACCCATTACCACCATACTTTTTCAACGTCACAGCTGAAGATGCAAGATGAAAAACCCAAGATGTTTATACTCATTAAATAATAAGCCTCTATTCACTCCTCTTCCTAGCTCCTGGCAGCCACTTCTACTTTCTCTATGCCTGTAACTACTCAGGTTACCCACATAAGTGGAATCATGTTGTATTCGTATTTTGTGACCAGCCTATTTCACCAGCATGTCATCGAGGTTCATCCCTGTTAGAGCATGTGTTAGAATTTCCTTCTTTTTAAAAATTGTAGGAGTTCCCTGGTGGCGCAACAGGTTAAGGATCTGGCCTTGTCACTGGGGCAATTTGGGCTGCTGCAATGGAGCATGTTTGATCTCTGGCCTGGGAACCTCCTCATGCCATGAGCGTGGCCACAAAAAAAAAAAAAAGAATTGTAGTAAAATACACCGAACATAAAGTTTACCATTTTAAGTATACAGTTCAGTAGCAAGAGTAATCAAGTTGCTGTGCAACCAATTTCTAGAAGTTTTTCATCTTGCAAAACTGAAAATCTATCCATTAACCAGCAGCTCTTCATTTCCCCTTCCCCCAAGCCCATGGGAATCACTGCTCTTGGTTTCTCTGAGTTGGATCATTCTGAATCTCATGAAAGTGAAATCATTCAGTATTTGTTTTTTCGTGACTGGCTTATTTCACTTAGCATAATGTCTTCAAGGTTCATCCGTGTAATAGCATGTGTCAGAATTTCCTTCCTTTTTAAGGCCAACTAACATTCCATGGTGTGTTTATACCACATTTTTAAATCTATTTGTCCCACAAATTTAGGTTATTTCCACTTTTTTTTTTTCTCTATTGTACAGCATGGTGACCCAGTTAACATACATGTATACATTCTTTTTTCTCACATTATCATACTCCATCATAAGCGACCAGACATAGTTCCCAGTGTATTTCCACCTTGTGGTTATTGTGAATAATGCTGCTGTGAACATTTGTGCAGAAATATTGTGCATATGATTTTATAAACTCCTTTTTTTCACCTAATCATATATGTGAGACATTTATGTTCCTGAGTGTATTTCTGTAATTTTTTTTTTTTCTGGCTGCAATGGCAGCATGTGGACGTTCCCAGGGTAGAGATCAAATCCGCACTGCTATGGCAACACGGGGTCCATAACCTGCTGTGTCACACGGGAACTTCCTGTAACATCAATTCAATATCTATATTGTGTGGATATATTGTAATTAATTTTATTAATGCTCTCTTGTTGGGCCCCTAACTTGTTTTCATGTTTTCTATGTTATAATATGTACAACTTTTTTATTTTTATTTTTTGTCTTTTCTAGGGCCACACTTGAGGCATGTGGAGGTTCCCAGGCTAGGGGTCTAATCGGAACTACAGTTGCTGGCCTACACCACAGCCACAGCAACGCCAGACCCAAGCCGTGTCTGTGACCTACACCACTGCTTATGGCAATGCCGGATCCTTAACCCACTGAGCGAGGCCAGGGATCGAACCTGTAACCTCATGGTTCCTAGTCGGATTCGTTAACCACTGAGCCATGGTAGGAACTCCCTGAACAACTTTTTAGTGACCTCCTTTGATTATGTCCTTAAATTAACAAATTCTTCAAATTCTTTTTTTTAATTTTTTTTTATTTTTAGGGCCCCCTTACAGCATCTGGAAGTTCTCAGGCCAGGGCTTGACTCGGAGCTACAGCTGCCGACCTACACCACAGCCACAGCAACTGAGAATCCAAGGCATGTCTGCGACCTACACCACAGCACATGGCAATGCCAGGTCCCTGACCCACTGAGCAAGGCCAGGGATCGAACCCAGTGGATACCAGTTGGATTTGTTTCTGCTGCGCCACAATGGGAATTCCCAGATTAACAAATTCTTGAGGAAGCCCTTTAAAGAATTCGTAAGTGCAAACTGTGATAAATGTTGACAAATTATTGTCCAGGAAAGTTGACCAGTTTATCATCTAATGAACAGTATATGAGAGTTAGATTTCTAGAGAGAGGAATCCATTCTTTTCATTTCCTAGGGGCTGTCATGCTAAACAGTGGAGCTAGTGCTATAACGGTGCATACACTTGATACACAAGATGAAATACATTTATTTGACTGGTTAGGAATCCCTGAGCATGAAGCTTAACAAGAAACAGACCAAACTCATTTTCTTGCACAACAGGGAGCCAGTGTGGATTTTCACCACAACATTCAGTCCCTTATGCAGATTTGAGGAAGATTCCTGGCTTCCACAGCATCGTGCAGATTGCAAAATAGAGCCTGTCTGCATGCATTTAGAAAAAAGATGGCTGCAAAGAATTGTGGAGAGTAGAATGAATGATTCAGTCCCCTCTCCAAAAGAAATAAACATGATTTTTATAATTTCTTCTCTTTCTTTAGGAAGAAAGAGGAGGAGAAAAAAAGAGAGGTGTTGAATAATCCTGTGAAAATGAAGAAAATTAAAGAATTGGTAAGTAGTATATCAAATGCACATTAAGAGGGTCTTTTTTTTTTTTTTTTTCTTTTTAGGGCTGCACCTGCAGCATATGGAGGTTCCCAGGCTAGGGGTCGAATCGGAGCTATAGCTGCCAGCCTAAGCCATAGCATTGCCAGATCTAAGCCGCATCTTCGACCTACATCACAGCTCACGGCAACGCTGGGTCCTTAACCCACTGAGCAAGGCCAGGGATTGAATCTGTGTCCTCATGGATGCTAGTCAGGTTCATTACCCCTGAGTGATGACGGGAAGTCCCTCATTTACTCTTAAGAGAGTAAATGGCTCTCAACATTTTTGTCTTCGGAGTTCCTCTTGTGGCTTAATGGGTAAGGAACCCACCATAGTGTCTCTGAGGATGCAGGTTTGATTCCTGGCCTCACTCAGTGGGTTAAGGATCTGGCCCCAGTTGTAGTTCTGATTCAGCCTCTAGCCCAGGAACTTCCTTATGCTGCAGGTGTGGCTGTGCCACAGCTCACAGCAACACTGGATCCTTAACTCACTGAGCAAGGCCAGGAATCGAACCCACCTCCTCATGGATCCTAGTCGGGATTCGTTAACCACTGAGCTACAAGGGGAACTCCTGAGTTCTTTTGACAGAATGGAAATTCCTAGGCAGTGGTTCTGGGGACTATTTCAAAAGAAATTCCTAGCCTCACCCACCAGAGGTTCCATTCAGTGGTCTAGTGGGGTTAAGACCCTCCACTCTGTTGACAAGGGAAGTCTGACAATGTCCCAGAATCCCACAGACCCAGAGGCATGGAGTCAGGTAGTTTGCCCGCTACCCAGTCCCCTCCAAGGGCCCCCTGACAGGGGTTCCAGTAATCTTTTTTATTTTATTTTATTTTATTTTTGACTTTGATTACATATTTTTTTTTCTTTTTTTTTATTACTCAAATGAATTTATCACATCTGTAGTTGTGTAATGATCATCACAATCTGATTTCACAGGATTTCCATCCCACAGCCCAGGCACATCCCCCCACCCCCCAAACTGTCTCCTCCGGAGACCATAAGTTTTTCAATGTCTGTGAGTCAGCATCTATTCTGCAAAGAAGTTCCGTCTGTCCTTTTGTCAGATTCCACATGTCAGTGAAAGCATTTGATGTTGGTGTCTCATTGTATGGCTGACTTCACTTAGCATGATAGTTTCTGGGTCCATGCACGTTGCTAAAAATGCTGGTATTTCGTTCTTTTTGATGGCTGAGTAATATTCCATTGTGTATATGGACCACATCTTCTGGATCCACTCCTCTGTCGATGGACATTTAGGTTGTTTCCATGTCTTGGTTATTGTAAGTAGTGCTGCAATGAACATTGGAGTACATGTGTCTTTGAGAGTTGTGGTTTTCTCTGGATAGATGCCCAGGAGTGGGATTACTGGATCAAATGGTAGTTCTATGTTGAGTTTTCTGAGGAATCTCCATACTGCTTTCCACAGTGGTTGCACCAATTTACAATCCCACCAACAGTGTACAAGGGTTCCTTTTTTTCCACACCCTCTCCAGCACTTATTGTTTATAGACTTTTGGATGATGGCCATTCTGGCTGGTGTAAGGTGGTACCTCATCGTGGTTTTGATTTGCATTTCTCTGATAATGAGTGACGCTGAACATCTTTTCATGTGTTTCTCGGCCATCTGTATGTCTTTTTTGGAGAACTGTCTGTTTAGATCTTCCGCCCATTTTTTGATGGGGTTGTTTGTTTTTTTGGTATGGAGCTACAGAAGTTGTTTATAAATTTTGGAGATTAATCCCTTGTCAGTTGATTCACTTGCAAAGATTCTCTCCCATTCTGTGGGTTGTCTTTTTGAGTCGTTTAGGGTTTCCTTTGCTGTGCAGAAACTTTGAAGTTTGAGTAGGTCCCATTTTGTTTATTTTTCTTTTTATTGTCAATATCCAGTAATCTTTTGTGGTTATATTCTGGGCATTTTCTAGTTGCAAATGAGTCTAGTAAAAAAGGAGAAGAAGAAAAAGAAGGAGAAGAAAAAGAAGCACAAGAAACATAAGCACAGAGGCTCAAGTAGCGATCGTTGCAGCAGCGAGGATGAGCGCGGCCGGGGGAGGTGAGTGCCTCCTTCGTCATGGATTCGCTCACTCATTCATTCCACGGATATTAAGCGAACGCTGCTCCATGCCGGGAACGGCCAGGTACTGGGGCTTCAGTGGAGAACACTCGTACACCAGCCCTCTGCCCACAGAGCTTGCCATCTAGCAAGTTCCTGGAGTTCCCGGAGGTGTTGGCAAGACCCCAAAGGGAGCTGACAGTGGCCCTGTTGGTCTTAGGTCAGACATCCCGGATGTGACTTTCATCTCAGCTGGCGGTTCCTCCAAGACGGAAGTGGGATTTATGTAGACTTTTTTTTTTTTCTTTAATGCATTAATGGCCCATCTGGGCCCGTTCTGTGTCTTCTCTGTGGGAGCCGCCAGCCCTGTCGCTGCTGACTCACTATTAGTCCCTAGAATAGCAGCACGAGGTGAGAGGAGAATGTGTTCGGGCGCTGGGGCTGCAAAGCTAAGCCCACGGTTTTTCACAGGAAAAACATGACTGTGCTGATGCATCTGCCAGCAGAGAGAGAGAAACACGCTCCCAGGAGAGAGCCGAGAGGGGGGAAAGGTCACGTTTGAAGCAAGGAGCACGTTTCAGTGCATGAGCTGTAACGTGGTCCTTGACGCGTGTTCTTTTTTCAATGAGTGTGTGCTTTTATCTCTTAGATCTCAAAAGAAGCTGGCGAATTCTTCCCCTGTTTTGGCCAAAGTCCCTGGATATGGCTTACAGGTAAGGATACGGGCTTCTCGAAAGGACTGGAGTGTGCCCACTTGGCAGCCTTTTTTGGACATAGAGCATTTTTAGCAGGCGGTCAAACAGGCAGAAAGAAGGGGGTTTGGGCAGCAAACCACCAGCGGACACTTGGGCAGCCTGCCCTTCCCTCCGCAGATCATTTACATGAGATGCATACATTTTGAGTGTACAAGTGGATGACTTTTTGACAAGGGTACATCCCTCTGGATTTCTCTTTCCTCCTCGGTATGTTTAACCCCAGGTCTGTCCTCCGTGTTCTGCCTCCTGCTCCTCAAGGCTGTAGGGAAGAGCCGAGCCAATTTCAGTGGTTGGGTGCTACATCCTTTTAGGGCATTCTGAAGATAACTTTCCCAAGTTTATACAGCTCTCGGTGATAGCCATGGGACGGGATCGGCTCCTTCCAGAACCTCAGAGCTCTTTCATTTTTTAACTCCACTGCCTTTTCTTCTGAGCTGCCGGATTGTCCTGTGAACAGCTTTTCTCCGTTTCCTTCACGTAGCTCAGGAACTCCGACCGGAGCCAGGGACCGCGGGGTCCTCCGGTGGCTGAGCAGCGGGCAGGGCATGGGTTGAAGAATTACTCCAGGTCTAGAAGCTCCTCTCCCTCACCTCCGAGACACGCCAGCAAGAAGAGCACCAGAGAAGCAGGGTCCCGGGACAGGAGGTCCCGGTCCCCGGGCAGAAGGTCCCGATCCCCCAGGCCAAGCAAACCGTGAGTGCGGGCATCGAGTGGGAGATAACCTGTGAGCGGGGGTGGGCGTGGGGTGGGGGTGCTGGGCACAGCTGGTATTTGCTTCTGGCGATGTCTGTTCATCCACTCTTCCAAATGTCTTTGCTTTCTTATCAACTTGAATACATAGAACTATGTATTTATGTATGTGGAATCTCTGTCTGGAGTGAGATTAACATCAAATCTTATGTATCCATGTGCCTTTGTTTTTCTTCTACTTCTGCCCTCTCTTGTCTTCAGTTTGGATTAACTTTTCTTCCATTATTTGAGGGACATGATAAAAGAGCTTGTATTGGAAAAGCTTTTCCAGATTTCCTGTTGTGGCGCAGCGGAAACAAATCTGACTTAGTAACCATGAGGTTGCGGGTTCCATCCCTGGCCTCACTCAGTGGGTTGAGGATCTGGCGTTGCTGTGGACGTTGGTGTAGGTCACAGACACGCCTTGGATCCTGCGTTGCTGTGGCTGTGGCGTAGGCCGGCAGCTGTAGCTCCGTTTCGACCCCTAGCCTGGGAACCTCTATATGCCTCGGATTCAGCCCTAAAAAGCCAAAAAAGAAAAAGTTTTTTTTCTTCTCTGCCCTCTATGTCTGTTACAGGCACAACTCTAAGGTAAGCAGGAGAGACAGAGGCCGAACTAAGAGCCCATCACCTAAAAAAGAGGTCTACCAAAGGCGGCATGCTCCAGGGTACACCAGGTGAGTCAGGAGCCCAGAAGTTAACTTCAGGCTTGTAGGCCTGAGACTAGGAGTGGCTCAGCCCAGGGCAGGTAGATACAATCTGTATCACCTTTGTGCCCACCCCTCCCTCTTTTTTTTTTTTTTTTTGTCTTTTTGCTATTTCTTGGGCCGCTCCCGTGGCATATGGAGGTTCCCAGGCTAGGGGTCGAATCGGAGCTGTAGCCACCAGCCTACACCAGAGCCACAGCAACGCAGGATCCGAGCCGTGTCTGCAACCTACACCACAGCTCACGGCAATGCCGGATCGTTAACCCATTGAGCAAGGGCAGGGACCGAACCCACAACCTCATGGTTCCTAGTCGGATTCGTTAACCACTGCGCCACGACGGGAACTCCTTTTTTTTTTTTTTTTTTTTTTTTTTGTGGCTGTTCCCACAGCATGCAGAAGTTCCTGGGCCAGGGATCAAACCCTGTGCCACAGGACACAGCAGCAATCAGAGCTACAGCAATGACAATGCCTTAACCCACTAAGCCACCAGGGAACTCCTGCCCACCCCTCTTTTAGTCATCTTGTCACCTTTTAACCATCTGCCCTGCACCCCCACTTCCTGCTGAGTCACATGGAAAGGGCACAGTTAATAGTTTTGAACTGTTGAACTAATGACTAATTGATTGAGTGACTGTCTCTCAATGTCTGTAAACATGTAATTCTTAGAGATTTCCACAGAAAAGCTTTTCCTAAGAAAGTGCTCCTTTCTTTTTGTTTTTTTTTTTTTACTTTTCAGGGCTGCACCCGCAGCGTACAGAAGTTCCCAGGCTAGGGGTCAAATTGAAGCTGCAGCTGCCGGCCTACACCACAGCCACAGCAACTCGGGATCCAAGCTGCATCTGCCACCTACATCACAGCTCGTGCTGTGAGAAAATGTCCTAATTTAATTCTTTCACATTAGCTATCTGGGAGTTCCCGTTGTGGCTCAGTGGAAATGAATCTGACTAGTATCCATGAGGATGTGGGTTCGATCCCTGACCCTGCTCAGTGGGTTAAAGATCCAGCGTTGCCATGAGCCGTGGTGTAGGTCGCAGATGCGGCTTGGATCTGGTGCTGCAGTGGCTGTTGTGTGGACCGGCAACTGCACATCTGATTCAACCCCTATCTAGTCTGGGAACTTCCATGTGCCACAGGTGTGGCCCTAAAAACAGACAAACAAACAAAAACTGCATTAGCTGTCTGGTGTGGTGTTCCTGTGTGGGTCAATCTCCAGAAGCTGCCAGAGGGTCTACTCTTTAGAAGGTCTGTAGATGTTTGGGAGACTAGTCATTGGCTTCCCCGGGTCAGGCATGAGGATACAAGGGTGTCTGAAGCACTCCCTCTGCAGACTTTAAATTAGTCCCCTGGTTTTCAGGTGCGTGCCCCACCCTGCAAAGTACTTGGTGCCTGTAATCCCTGAACTTCTCCTGGGTTGTTTGTTTGTTTGTTTGTTTTTTTGTCTTTTTGCTATTTCTTAGGCCGCTCCTGCGGCATATGGAGATTCCCAGGCTGGGGTCTAATCGGAGCCGTAGCCACCCCCCTACGCCAGAGCCACAGCAACGCAGGATCCGAGCTGCGTCTGCAACCTACACCACAGCTCACGGCAATGCAGGATCCTTAACCCACTGAGCAAGGGCCGGGACTGAACCCGCAACCTCATGGTTCCTAGTCGGATTCGTTAACCACTGCGCCACGACGGGAACTCCTACTGGGTTTTGCAGTGTGAATGGCTTGCTTATGATCAGTATCAGGCACTTGGGACTGTTTTCTCTGATCTGTTAAAGGGGGGACCACTCCTTCATCCACTTCCATTGTCTGCCCGTTTGTTCACATCTCTTATCCATTGTTCTTTCCTCTACCATCTTCTTTGTGGCTTTATGTATTTTATTTACGGGGGTTTTTGAAGGGGAGTCTTGTCATTTCATTATGGAGCAGTAAGTGTTGAATTTCGGTATCTTGTTTATTTCTCAAAATTGGGCTTTTGCTCCTTTATGGGACTCCGATAATTATTTTCCCTTTTAAAGGGGGATCTGTACACCACACCATTTGAGAAGCAATGGATTTGGATGTCTGATGGTAAATAGTGATTGAGCTGGTATCATCTCCTCTTCTTGCCCTTCATTTGCAGTGAGTGCCAGGAAAGAAGACCTACCTGTTACTGTCTGAGGCTAAGTTGAATTCTTCAGGGATCTTGTTTCTAGCTTAGTCCTAAAATGGTATGTTCTTGTGCTTTGTCCACGAATTTCTGAGCATCTTCAGTGGGTAGGTGGTAGATGTCAGTTGTCACATGGGTAAATTTAGTCCTCTGTTCTTCTATAAGTGAGCAAAGAATTGGAATGTAATTGCTATAGGTTTAGGCTCTTGATTAGTTTTTTTTTTGTTTTTTGTTTTGTTTTGTTTTGTTTTGCTTTTTAGGGCCACACCCATGGCATTTGGAGGTTCCCGGGCTAGGGGTCTAATCGGAGCTACAGCTACCAGCCTATGCCACAGCAACATCAGATCTGAGCCATGTCTGCGACCCACACCACAGCTCACGGCAACGCCAGATCCTTAACCCACTGAGGAAGGCCAGGGATCGAACCCGCAACCTCATGGTTCCTAGTCAGGATTCGTTTCTGCTGTGCCACGTCGGGGACGCCTCTTGATTAATTTTGAGTTTATTTTTTGTCTTGAATATTTCAGCATAATCATGCCAGAGATCGAAAGTCACTAAAAGTCTTAAGATTGGGGTGAAACCACCTGACCAGGATGTTGGGAAGGAAGGAAACTCATGCTGAGCCTGGCACCGGGCTGGGCGTTCCCGCGGGAAGAGAGCGGTGGGCTGGAGAACCCTCGCTCCTCGCTCCTGCCTGCTTCCTCCTCTCCCCGTGGTGTTTTTCTTTGGTTGCTGGGAGAGAAATAGACCCTCGGGTGGTGGTTGTCTTCCACAGAAAGCTCTCATCGGAGGAGCTGGAGCGAAAACGGCAAGAGATGATGGAGAACGCCAAGTGGCGGGAGGCGGAGAGGCTCAACATCCTCAAGAGACACGCCAAGGACGACGAGCGCGAGCAGAGGCTGCAGAAGCTGGACTCTCGGGATGGCAAGTTCCTCCAGTGAGTGCCTCTGTTCCCTGCCTCACGGCTTTCCTGGCGAGGGTCCCAAGGAGGCCGTCGGGCCGTGGGTTCATTCGTTTTGTTTCCAGTGTTTCTGAGTCTCTACAGAGAGGACGCGGAGCTCAGCCTGCAGACATGTTCGTGACGACGCCTCCCGGCTTCTGGCCAGACAGTGGGATGTTTTTCATTTGAGGGGAGGAGAAGTGAATTGGTATTTGCACTGAATCTCTTTGGCCTTCTCCTAAGAACTCATGGCTTAGGAAGCCGTTTTCAAACGAGGCTTGCACTTCTTTTCCAAACCAGAGAACATTTCCCTTAGAAATTTATAAAAAACCGAGTTTGGGATGGAGTCCCTCGAAAGTTATCTATGTGGGCTTTTTTTTTTTTTCTTTTCTTTTTTCGGGCTGCACCAGCAGCACATGGAGACTCCCAGGCTAGGGGTCCCATCAGAGCTGGGCCTACACCAGCTGCCAGCCTACACCACAGCCACAGCAACATCAGATCTGAGCTGTGTCTGCCACCTACAGCACAGCTCGCGGGCAATGCCGGATCCTTAACCCACTGAGCGAGGCCAGGGATTGAATCCGCAACCTCAAGGTTCCTAGTCCGATTTGTTTCCACTGCACCACAACGGGAACTCCTATGTAGGCTTAATAGAGCTTGTGTTCCTACAGCTGCTTTACAGCTCACAGCCTGTTCTAATTCTGCCAGATGGTTGACCGGGCGACAGATGCTTGTTACTTACTGTCACCTGTCCTCTCTTCCTAGCCGCATGAAGCTAGAGAGCGCATCTACCTCCTCTCTGGAAGATCGGGTGAAGCGGAATATTTATTCCCTGCAGAGGACCTCAGTAGCTCTGGAGAAGAACTTTATGAAAAGATGAAAGCCATCGCCTGTCTTGCTGGTTTTCCTGAAGTTTTCAGGGAGGCTGCTGACCCCTTACAAATTCTCTTTATAAGAGTTCAAATGGCTTCTTCCACAGATGTCAAACCACCACTGTTCAAAGTGACTGTCCCCCGTGGATCGCAGAAACAGCCCATTTCTTTTGAGAACCCGTGTGACTTGCTCTATGGGACCCTCGGTAACTTTTGCTGGGTGCAGAGCAGATGTTAACTTTTTTTTGTTTTTTTTTTTTTTTTAGTGGATGGGCACTGGAGCATCTCGGGGTGAGCACTCATGTTGCTCTGGAAGCCTGCTCCCCATGGTCAGGGTACTTTTTATTCCTCTTCCCTCCACCTGTGTGAACACCCCTATACTACCACCTCAGTATAGACCGGACCTTTTGGAAGCCTCTCTCCCCAAAGCCACTCAGGTAGAGCCCAGGGAGTGACAAAGAATCTGGAAGGGAAAACAATGCAGAAAAGCCCTGTAAATGAACTATTGAAGTATTTGGACTTTTTCTCCAGCTGTAAAGCATAGTGTGTATATGTACAAATGTATATTTTTTCATGCTTTTAAAAAAAGAAGTTAGCTTTGTGAGAAGATCTTGTTTGGTAAGTGACTTTACTATGTAATAGGACCACACTGTATCTTGTCATCCAGTAACACAGTAAGGCAGGTCAGCTTTTCTTTCCTCTTTGAATCTGGCTAGTTTTGGAGGGGCCTGGGTTTATTGATAGGACGTAGGGTATCAATCCTTTTACACTGCTTAGAGTCTGCAGTGTGGGCAGTGCAGTGTTGAAGTCAGATGATTTTAGGAGTCAGGACCAAACTGCCAGTATACTCCTTGGCTCTTAAAAGAAAATAAAATGGAAGCTGTTTATTTCATGGCTTCCCTTTTATCATGTAGTAATCTTATTACAATTCTAGATTTTCAGGTGTTGTTTGCTATTATTTTTTAGTCAGGTATTAAAACAAAAAAACAAAAACCACCCAAACTCATGGGACCAGTCTCCTATCTCTACCCCTTTCCCTTTACTTCTTTCACCAGAGGCTCTCACTCCATCCAGGAGGTCCTAGGCACTGCTGACCCACACATTAGCTGCTCTAGTTCCTTGTTCTGCTGATTCCTAATTCTGCCTAGAACGAATCTGGGTTTATATTTTTGAACACTTACGATTCCAGAAACTATCATGCTTAAAACTCAGTTTTTCTCCAGAGAGAAGGTGACATACACTTGTCATTCATTTCATCACCTTATCCTGCCAGGGTTAATTATGTCTTTTATTACTTGGTAATAAAGACCACATTTATTTTTTTCCTAACTGTGTAAAGAGCAACTTAGGGTGACTACCGAATTCCAGATTCCGATACAGAGCAATATTGATCCGCAATTTGTATCCAATATGTGGAGTCTCAGTTCGAGAGGAATTATGTAACAAAGCGTGGGCGGTTTACTCAAAGGTCTCATCAAGTGGGCCAGAGAGTAAGAAGATTATAATTTTCTGCTGAAGGATAGGTGTCTTAAGGTGCCAGCCTGCACCTTACCCCGAGCCTTTGGCGGGAGGAGGCCGGCGGCCGGTGGGTGGGAGCGGGACCCATTCATAAAACCCAAGGCTCCCGGCTGGCTCCTCTCATTGGCCCTGGGGGGAGGGGGCGTGTCCCGCGGGTGGCGTGCATCCCCGGGGTCCAGAGGAGTGGGAAAATCCACGCTTGGGTGGAGCGAGGGGGCGTTCCTTGCCTTTCCGGGCAGGACCTTCTTTTCCCCTCGCAGTGTTCCTTCTCTCTCCCCCGGGGTGGGGATGGTACGTCCCACCCCCGCATTCCCGCCCCTCCTCCCCTCCGGAGCCGTGGCGCTGCCGCCATCTTGGCACGTCAGGTTGAGGAAAAAGCCAAACCCTGGCTTTGGTGGGCCCGGACAGGGAGACCCTCCCGCGGTAGACAGCGAGACCTACCCAGTCCTCCTCCCCTCCCTGCTCGGGCGCGGGATTCTGAGGCACGCGGAGGCCGGCCCCGTTCCTGTCAGGCCCGGGGAGGAGGGGCGGGCCGGGCGGCCGCTGCCTCCCCGGGGTGGGCGGTACCACCCAGGCAGGGAGGAGAGGGCCCGGTGGCGGCTGGGCAGCTGTACCGCCTGGGGGCGGGGTGCGGAGCGGGCGGGCGGGCTCCCTGGGGCGGGGCGGGGCGGGGCGGGGCAGAGAGGGCGGAGCGTGGGGAGGACGGAACCACCGGGGCGGGGTGGGGAGGTAACGGGACGGGCGCGACCATGGCGCGGTGAGGGAGCGGGGGTGGGGATCGGTCTGGGGGAGGCCTGGGGCCGCTGGCTTGTGCGCCGTCTCGGTCGCCCCCCCTTTCGCCGCCGCCGCCGCCGCCGCCCCGGGCATGTCGTCCAACTGCACCAGCACCACGGCGGTGGCGGTGGCGCCGCTCAGCGCCAGCAAGACCAAGACCAAGAAGAAGCATTTCGTGTGCCAGAAAGTGAAGCTATTCCGGGCCAGCGAGCCGATCCTCAGCGTTCTGATGTGGGGGGTGAACCACACGGTAACCAGCTCCCCCGCGCGCGCCCCTCCGAGCGCGGCCCCGTGCGCGCTCACGCCTCCCCCACCCGCCCCCCGCCGCCCCGGGCCCTCGCCTGGCCGGCCCTGCCAGTAACGCGTGCACCCCCTCGACAAGCCACTTGCACGCCCACCCCGCCCTTGCACGCCATCCCGGCCGGGTGTGCCTCCCTGCACGCCACGCGAGGCCTGGTGCCTCCGACGGTGGTGTGCCGTCGCGTCCTCCCCTTCCCTCCAGCCCCTCAAGCTTCCTGCGTCTGGCAGCGGGCAGCCCCTGGAGCGCAGAGGGAAGGCCTGGGTGGGGTGGAATGGCTATCATCCTCTCCTCTCACCTCACCCCGTTTGTTGCATTTGTTCTCCCCCTTCTTCCTTATAATTGGCTGCCTAGCTCACTGTCCAGTTGACAGGGCAGGTGGCATTGGCCTACCTGAATAGTCCTCCGTTTCTGGTCGTTTGATGTGGCTGCTCAAGGTTTCCCCATCCTCCAGACCTCTTTACCCCTGCCTGGAAATCCTCCTCGGGTTTCTTTTCTTCTCGAACAAGATGTATCAACTGGAGAAGCACTGGCTTCCTTGGGCCACAGATCAGGGTCTTCCTGGGTTAGAGAGAAGGGGGAATAACCATTAGAGAAGGTGAGGCCTGCTTTTGAGGACTGTTCATAGTAGGAATAACGCATCTTCCTGAATTCTATGGCGATCGTGTCAAAGATGTTGACTTTTCAGTTACTGCGCTTTCTATTGTGTGGTCGGGAGAGTGTGGTAATGGATAGTGATTATGATGAGAGAGAGGTTCTTTGGGTCCTTGGGCTTCTTTGAGATTGTCCAACTGCTCCCGTTAGAAAGTTGGGGCCCTGCCCAGTATTTGAGTTAGAGGACTTTGTGTCGGTCCTGTTTGTTTGGGGTCTTTCTTTCTCTTCCAACTACTTGTTTCTTGCATTTCATTGTGCGTCCTTACTTCCAGAA
Organism: Sus scrofa; assembly: GCF_054392235.1. NCBI lineage: Eukaryota > Metazoa > Chordata > Mammalia > Artiodactyla > Suidae > Sus > Sus scrofa. Next base: position 23,594,826 of record NC_139394.1, read on the forward strand.
ATGAGCAGAGGAAGTTAAAAAACCCGAAATACCAACTGCACCAATTCAAAGTTTGGAATGAAGAAAGTGAAGCTAATGGCTGGAGTTTCTTGTGGATATCAGTTCTTTAGGCTCCGTGACTTTTCGGAGCACTTGAAATTGCCCACAAGACCAACTGATGACAGAGGAGCCCAGGGCCAGCAAGACTTTGAGCTTTGCTTTACAAGAAGAGCCGTCGGCTGGAGATTGATAAACTGTAGTCTCAGCCGGGGTTTTAGATCTTTACCTCTACTGCAGAAAGGCACCGTGTGTCTGGTGAGGTCTTTGTTGATTTCATGGTCTTGGGCCGGTTCAGTAACTTCACTAAGGTGAGGGTCCTGGCTAGGGTAGGGAGAACCGCTGGTGTAACATCTAGACCTCTGGGAGCTGCTTTGATTCACGAGTCCAGCAGAGTTTGTCCCTCTTGCTTCCTGCTGCCTTGGGGGTCATCTGACAATATTGCAGGGAAAACTGGGTCATCAACATGTGAACCCGGTGTCCCTGCCTGGAAATCAATCCTTGGTTTTGTCGTGCAGCTGGCTTCTCACTAGAAAGCATCCTGTCTGTATAGAGCATTGGTTAGAGGCCTGAGAGTCAGGAATATGACAACTTGTCAGAAGAGGACTCTGGGTCCCTTGTTTTATACCTGAAGGAGTGGAGGCCCTGGGTGGAGGATTATTAGGTTGTCTGTGGTCACAACAAGACATGCAGCCCATTGTCAGTGCAGTATGTTGGGCTGTGTTGGCACATGATGGTGCTTGAATGGCAGGTCTCATTTTCTTTGCTTCCTTTCCTTGCCCTGCCTCTCAGCCCAGGGCCAGGACAGGTGTGTGTGCCTGCGCCTGCTAGTTCCCAGGAGTGTGTGGTGCTTGGTTTTCTGTTAGGCAGGCAGTGAGTCTCTGAATGGTAGATGGAGAGATAGGTATCACCCTCTTTCGCTGCTCACTTTAAGCAAGTTTGAGAGCCAGCTGGAAAGGTATTGACTTTAAGCAAGACCCGTACCTCTGGACATAATGAGCGAGCACCTCCGGGGAAACGCACTGGACATGACTGCCCTGGACCGGCCGAGGTCTGGACATCAGCTAGGCAACAATTCTATTGCTTCCTCTGGGCCTGCCACAAGGTCTAGTACTTCAGGGTCCCCATCCGGGAAATGAAACATCTCCCCAGAAGATTATAAGATCGTGCAGTTCCCAGGAGAGCGAGGGCCACATTGTTCTGGTATCGATAGCCTTTCTTGGAGGCGACCTCCCTTCCGAAGCCAGCTTCTGCCACCTTTCGCAGTCTGAGGTTTCGGATATCACCTTTTCTTGGATTATTCAGTTTCTTGCTGATTTAAGCACGTAGGCCACGATGGTCTATGGCTGACGGTGTATGAGACGTGGAGGATGGATGTGTCTTTATCTGGAGCTCAAGTCAATTACATACCCTCTCATGAGGTGGTTGATTTCCTTCTGAGCAGAGAAAGAGAGGTCTTTGAACTCAGCGTCGTGACAGCTGCAGTCCATGGACTTGGTAGAGGAAGGCTGTACAGAGAGAAAAATCAGACTCTGGATCTGTCAGGGGCGAACTGATAACGAGAGAAAACCAGTGTTTCCGTGGTGCGGAGGTTCTGGAGTTAGGGAAGAGATGGCCTCCGAGAGGGGGATGGAGACCAGAGGGGGCAGACCTGGCGGGTACCCTGTTGGCCATTCTAGGAACCAGGTGTGTATGAAGCCTCACGCAGGTGATCAGAAGGAATAGGAGCCGTTGATGGTAACCATGTTCAACCATTTGGGAAGCTTCGAAGTGATGGCACCATTTACATGCCCCCCCCTCTCCCCGCGGTATGTGTGGGTTCCAGTTTCTCCACATCCTTATCAATACTTGTTATTGTCTGTTTTTTATCATAGCTACTCTAGCGGTTTTGAAGGGCATCTCTTTTGTGATCTGGATTTGCACTTCCTAGATAGCTAACTGTGTTGAGCATCTTTTCACGTGCTTATTGTCCAGTTGTATATTTTCACTGGAAACGTATATATTAAGATCCTTTGCCAGTTACTTTTTTGCCCATTTTTAAATTGAACTATTTGTCTTTTTACTATCGAATCGTAAGAGTTCTTTATGTATTGTGGCCATAAGTCCCTTATCAGATATATGTTTCACAAGTATTTTACTCCGTTCTTTGGGTTATCTTTTTTTAACTTTCTTGATGGTGTCTTTTTAAGCATAAGGTTTTAATTTTGGTAAAGTCCAATTTATCTATTTTTCTTTAGGTATTTATACTTTTGGTGTTATATCTAACCCAAGATCATAAAGATTTACTCCTATATTTTCTTCTAAGAAAACCTCTTACCGTTTTAGCTCTTACGTTTAGGTCTGTAATCCATTTTGAGTTAATTTTTGTGAATGATGTGAGGAACAGAGTTATTCTTAAGTCTGCTCCGTTCTCTCCCACATTCTACCCCCATTCTGTCTACACATTTTCTTTGCTTCACGCAGACCCAGAACCTTCTTTGCCTGCCTTTTTCTCTCACCCTGCTACTTTAAGAATCTTTAGTGGGAGTTCCCGTCGTGGCGCAGTGGTTGACGAATCCGACTAGGAACCATGAGGTTGCGGGTTCGGTCCCTGCCCTTGCTCAGTGGGTTAATGATCCGGCGTTGCCATGAGCTGTGGTGTAGGTTGCAGACACGGCTCGGATTCCGCGTTGCTGTGGCTCTGGTGTAGGCTAGTGGCTGCAACTCCGATTGGACTCCTAGCCTGGGAACCTCCATATGCCGAGGAAGCGGCCCAAAGAAATAGCAAAAAAAGACAAAAAAAAAAAAAAAAAGAGTCTTTAGTAAACATTTCTGCTCTAGTGAAGCCTTTGGATGCATATATTCTTCAGCGCATCTGCCCACCTTCCAGAGAACACTGGGACTGAAAGAGGAGAAGAAAAACCACGGTGTGAAAAGGAAGGATAAACCCAGCCGGGGATTGTTGGCATCTGTGTCTCTCTGTTCTTGCCCTTTCCTTTCTGGAGTTTCAAATCTCCTTGCTCTCAGAAATGTGTTCCCCAGCATGTCATGTTTTCTGATGGTGGCGGATGATTGTAACAAATGATTGTCAGTGGCGGTCAGCCCATGGCCAAGCCACCCAGGGGACCCTGGAACATGTCAGGAAGCCCGCATGCCCAACCCATGCCTCCCGAGTAGCAATTCCTGTGAAGGTCACACAGGGAAGTGGAGACTTCCGGAATCAGAAGTTCACCAGACTAGAACTAGTGACTAAATTTTCATGACCAGCAGGATCAGCCCAGAGCAAACTCTCTGACGTTCTGTCTCATTCAGCTTGTTCGGCCTCCTCATTATTTATGCCGAAGGTTCATGGAGTTAATCGTGTGGATAATCCAAAAACTACTTATATGACGTGAGATACAACAGACTCACCATCCTAATGTGCTCTGCTTACTGTGCTGCTCCAGTGAGTTTGCATTCCACAAGTGCACTTCTGCCGAAGGTGGAAGAGGTTGGCCTAGAAATGTGCTCGGCAGTAAAGCAAAGGCTCATCTTTCAGAAACGTTGCTTCAGTCCCTGCCTTTCACGCTTCAGAGCTTTTAATTACTCTCCTTTGTCGACTAAATAAAATTCATTCTTCTCTCGTTGGCATTTAAGACGCTTTATATTCTGGTCATAGCCTCAGTGGCTAACCTTAATCTTCTTTCCCGTCCTCCAGACCATGAACCTTTGGCGTGGTCACACCAGCTTTGCTGTCCCCTTTTCTTTTGATTGTAGTGTTAGCCATCCTTCGGTCCCCTTTTTTCTAGCTAGCCATCCCTCTGTCCAGCATTTATTGTGCAACTACCATGTGCCAGCCATTGGGCTAGGGACATAAAAATGGGTAAGATAGTCTCTTCCTTCCAGGGCCTCACTGTTGAGTGGAGAAATGAAACACGTAAACAAGTAATTACCAAGTGAATGCAATATTTAGGATATAAAGATGCACAGCAGAATGAGTAACTAGTTCAGCTTGGGGAAGACGGAAGCTTTCACAGAAGTGTCATTTAGCCGGATGTTGGGTGATTCTCTTAGCTTTTCCCTTCTTCTGTTCTTGCTGCTGTAGTCTATAACCTGAACTCTTGTAATGGCCCCGTAAATGATCTTGCTATTTATCTTCGTCCTTTCTAATCCTTACTTGATTTTTTTTTTTTTTTTTGGTCTTTTTAGGGCCATACCTGCATATGGAGGCTCCCAGGCTAGGGGTTGAGTGGGTGCTATAGCTGCCAGCCTACACCACAGCCACAGCAACACTGGATCCTTAACCCACTGAGCAAGGGCAGGGATCGAACCTGTGTCCTCATGGATGCTATTCAGATTCGTTTCCTCTGAGCCACAACAGGAACTCCGTTACTTGATTTTTTTGTTTCGTTTTTCCTTTTTGGCCGTCCCGAGGCATATGGAGGTTCCTGGGCCAGGGATCAGATCCGAACCGCAGTTTTGCCTGTGCAGCAGCTGTGGCAACACCGGATCTTGTAACCTGCTGCACCAAGGCGGGGATCGAACCTGTGTCCTGGCACTGCAGAGACGCTGCTAATCCCATTGCACCACAGTGAGAACTCCTCCAATCCTTACTTGCTTAGGATTCCAGAATTACCATTCTGTCATCCCATGTGAATTCCCAGATTTAAACCTGAGAGGACTTCCCATTGCCTGCATAGTTAAGTTCAAATTTATCACATGGTGGACAAACTAAGTTCAAATGCAGGCTGTGTCCCTTAGTATAGCTTTGGAGTAGTGATTTTTCTCTCTTGAGTTTCATTTTCCTTTTCTATAAAATGAGCATAACACTTTCCTTGCAGATTATTAGGAAAGAGGAAAGGAATGGAAAATACTACCTGAATCAGGATAGCTGCCCATAAGAAAGCTTGCACAGCACAGTATAAAGAGCCCAGATCTGGCACCAGCAGATCTGGGAGCAAATCCGACTCTGCATACATTGTCTGTGTGACCTTGAGCAAGGTACCTTGAACCTTTTTTTTTTTTGCCAACCTCGAACCTTTTGCAACACCAGATTAATAATACTTTATGGGAGGAGTTCCCGTTGTGGTTGAGCAGAAATGAATCTGACTGGTATCCATGAGGACGGGGGTTCAATCCCTGGCCTTGCTTAGTGGGTTGGGGATCCAGTGTTGCTGTGAGCTGTGGTGTAGGTCACAGATGTGGCTCAGATCCCATGTTGCTGTGGCTGTGGTGTAGGCCGGCAGCTGTAGCTCTGATTGGACCCCTAGCCTGGGAACTTCCACGTGCTGTGGGTGCAGCCCTGAAAAAAAAAAAGGAAAAAACTTTACGTGACTCTTAAATTGTAGAAAAAAATAGCAAAGAACAGAATGTATATAGGTAATATATATGGTATGTAATACTATAAAGTCCTGATCACTTATAGACATTCAGTAAATAGAAGCAGCTGTTATTTATTTATTTTAGGGCCACACCCCTGGCATATGGAAGTTCCCAGGCTGGGGGCTGAAACAGAGCTGCAGCTGTCAGTCTATACCACAGCCACCTGAACATCAGATCCCACTTAACACTTTAACCCACTGACTGGGGTCAGGGATCGAACCCGCAACTCATAGATACTAATCAGGCTTCGTTACCGCTGAGCCACAACGGGAACTCTGCTATTTATTAATGTTGATACTATTTGAGGCTGTTCACCTATCTTTCCTGTACTGCCTCCCTCCATTCCTTAGTGCCTTTCTCCTTCCCTGCCACTGCCTCCTGCCCCCCGCCCTCTGGCCCCCCCGCAAGATAGGCAATATACTTTTATAGCTCTGAGGTTTGTTTCTTTATTTTTTTTTGCTATTTCTTTGGGCCGCTCCCGCGGCTCATGGAGGTTCCCAGGCCAGGGGTCGAATCGGAGCTGTAGCCACCGGCCTACACCAGAGCCACAGCAACGCAGGATCCGAGCCGCGTCTGCAACCTACACCACAGCTCATGGCAACGCCGGATCGTTAACCCACTGAGCAAGGGCAGGGACCGAACCCGCAACCTCATGGTTCCTAGTCGGATTTGTTAACCACTGCGCCATGACGGGAACTCCTGAGGCTTGTTTTTGAATGTTCCCTGGCTGGGATTCCCTTCCTTGGGTTGTTTTTGTTTGGTTGTTTTTTGAGGGTTTTCCTGAGAACGACCACCCTAGGCCTTTCTCACATCCGAGACCTTTCTCTACCACTTCCTCTAGCAGCCAGTCCTCTCGCTCTCAGGCAGAATCAATCGTTTCTTTCTTGCTTTTTTTCTTTAGTCTTTTTTTTTTTTTTTTTAGGGCTGTGCCCGAGGCATACAGAGGTTCCCAGGCTAGGGGTTTAAGCGGAACGGTAGCCGCCGGCCTATACCAGAGCCAGAGCCACAGCCACGCCAGATCCGAACCACATCTGCGACCTACACCACAGCTCATGACAACGCCAGATCCTTGACCCACTGAGCGAGGCCAGGGATCGAACCCGAAACCTCATAGCCTCATGGTTCCTAGTTGGATTCGTTTCTGCCACGACAGCAACTCCCAGACTCAATCGTTTCTTAATCTGCTTTTCCATCTCCCTTTATTCATAACCGTAGCACTCATCACACTGTTTTTTGTTTCTTGGTTTTTTATGTTGTATTTGTTCTCTGTTGCCTCTCCTCTCAGCTAAACAGAGACCAGATCTTTTGGTTTTTGTATCTGCAGCTTCTGGCACAGAGTAGGGCGCTCAATACACTGAGTAGAGACCTTCAGTGCCAGGCTAAGGAGTTAAAACTTTACCCTGAGGTTGGTGAGGCGCCATGGGAGATTTTTAAGTGCCAGTGTAACATGATCTTGTAGGTTCTTCCAGCGTCCAGTGCTCTTGGCAATAGCAGCAGGGCCATTAGGTTCCATTTCTAGCCTGATGTGTGAGGGCTGGAGGCTGACTCTGACCGTTGCCACCTCACCCTCTGGAGCTCTGCTGTGCTGTTCTCTGTCCCTGTGTCCTCACTTACTTAAATGCTCCTTGACTTCAAGTTTTGCTGTGTCTCAGGTTTGTCTCATCTCCCTGATAAGAGGACACACTTCCCACTTTTGCGTTGACAGTGCTCACAGCATGTCCCTTCTCCCTAACAGGCAGTGAAGTGTGTAGTAGGCATTTCCGGAAGGGCTTGTTCAATTGCAACTGAATAGATCTCTCTGGGGATATAAAATTTAGCACAACTTAAAAAAAAAAAAAATAGTACAGTTAATCCCTGGAGTGAATCATCTACATGTGGCCCCGTGGAAATGAGGGTGCGTCTCCATAGTTCAGCCATACAGATTGTTCACCCGTATATTATCTGTTAGAAACTTCCTGCTGTTGGGGTGTATAGTCAAGAACAGAGATGAGGTGAGAACTAAAAACTGACCAACTGACAACGCCTCAAACTCTGCTACACTTAGTTCCCACTGAGAATTAATGAATAGCTTGTGTTAGAGTAATTCATCCTGGCTAAGGGGCAGTTGGCCCCTTGCAAGCATTTTAGTCTTTCCTAGTTCTCCCAGTAACAAGCTACAGCATAGAGTCTGAATTTTATTTTATTTTTTTTTGTCTTTTTGCTATTTCTTTGGGCCGCTCCCGTGGCATATGGAGGTTCCCAGGCTAGGGGTCGAATCGGAGCTGTAGCTGCCAGCCTACGCCAGAGCCACAGCAACGTGGGATCTGAGCCCCGTCTACAACCTACACCACAGCTCACTGCAACGCCGGATCCTTAACCCACTGAGCAAGGGCAGGGACCGAACCCGCAACCTCATGGTTCCTAGTTGGATTTGTTAACCACTGCGCCACGACGGGAACTCCAGAGTCTGAATTTTAGACTAACCCAGAATCCATCAGTAGCGGATATTGGAACATTTTGGGACAAAATCATACTCTCGGAGTTCCTGTCGTGGCACGGTGGTTAACGAATCCGACTAGGAACCATGAGGTTGTAGGTTCGATCCCTGGCCTTGCTCAGTGGGTTAAGGATCTGGCATTGCCGTGAGCTGTGGTGTAGGCCAGCGGCTACAGCTCCAATTAGACCCCTAGCCTGGGAACCTCCATATGCTGCGGGAGCAGCCCTAGAAAAGGCAAAAAGACCAAACAAAAACCAAAAACAAAAACCATACTTTCTAGGGAGTTCCCTTTGTGACTCAGCGGTCATGAATCTGACTAGTATCCACAGGACACATGTTCTGATCCCTGGCCCTGCTCAGTGGGTTAAAGGATCTGGCATTGGTATGGCTGTGGCCACCAGCTGTAGCTCCGATTCGACCCCTAGCCTGGGAATCTCCATATGCCAAGGGTGCGGCCCTAAACGAACAAACAAACAAAAAAACATACTCTTTGAACCAGTGATACTTATTTCTAGCACGGAGGTGTGAGTAGAAAAGGCAGAACTGCACAAGATGCATGAACTTCTTAACTTCTTTCAATCTCAGAGCCAGCTCTAATATGCCAGAGAAAAGGAAGTGGGACAGCTACCATGAATTGTTTCTATTGGCAGAAAAACAAGGAAGGGGAATAGTTTCCTCTGTAGGCACGCACTTACTCCCTGGAGTGGGATCTGGCGGGGCTTTTTTTGGTGGCCGTTTAGCCGATGGCGGGTGTCAGACCTGGATGCTAGGAATTGGAAATGTGTGATTTGATGAGTTTTGACAAATGTATATACCCATGTCATCATCACCCTAAGCAACATATAGAACATTTCTGTCACACTCCTAGATCCCTTTGCAGTCAACCACACCCCCACCGCCTCCCAGCAAACCCAGGCAACTTTCTCTTGTTTTTGTTTTTTGTTTTGGTTTTTGTCTTTTTAGGGCTGTACCTGGGGCATATGGAGGTTCCCGGGCTCTAGTTGGAGCTACAGATGCTGGCCTAGAGGGATCTGAGCCACGTCTGCCACCTACACCACAGCTCATGGCAATGCCCAGGCAACCTTTTTTTATTGGATTTCTCTCACTATAGATTTTGGAAATTCATATAAATGGAATCACATAGGATGTACCCGGTCCGTTTTTGCCGGGGTTTACTGAGTCTGCCCCACTGCCAGCTTACATTTCTGCCCTCCGGCCCCCTTCCATACACATGCTCCTCTGCCTTCCTTAATCTCCCCGTGAGTAAATTGGGCTTCTCACCATCTCTGGGAAGGTATGATTCCCCAGCCCAGTTACTGCATTAACTTCAACTTCCTCAATCCTCTGACATTTCTAAATAAAAAAGATTTGGAACATGAAAGGGGCAGCAAATTAAATGGTATTTCCCCCCATTTATGCTCCTGGAGGAGTTCTAATGACTGTTTTTCCCTCCCGGCCACATGGGGCCTCATTGAGATAATAGGATTTGCAAGGAGAGTATCCGGGAGACACAAGACTGCTCCCCCTGCCCCCTGTCCATTAAGTCAGGACTGAGGCGTCCTCTCTAAATCCTGAATGCATTAGTGGCAGCTGGGTGGAGGGTCAAATGTCAAATACTCTGCTGTGATGGGAGAGGACATCTGTGGCTAATTAGATCACTAATTGGCTAAGCTGGGGCTGGGGACGGGCAGGAGCTGCCCTCTCAGCTCGGCACCAATGGGAAGCCAGTTCTCCACGCAGCCTCCAGCTCCCCGAAGGGAGATGAAAGACAATGAGGAGGTTTATTTGCAGTGGGGGCAAGGCTGCCGCATCTCTCCCAGTTCAGCATCTCTCCCAGTTCAGCATGAGGCAGGGCGTGACTTTAGAAACTGGCCCTCCTTTAATCAGGAGAGTAAAGTAAGAGTGAGCCAGTGGCCAGATGTCTACCTCGTCTGCTCACTTTAATCCTTTAGACTTACACACCCACATAAACCCACCCAGCATTTTTCTTGCCCCAGACCAATTTCTTGCAGGACCCTCAATTCGTGTGAAGATGTTCAAAGGCCTCAGTCCATACTCAGGTAGTTGGGTGAATGTTTATTCATTGATCCATTTATTATTGCATTTGACACATACTTAGATGGTACCAGCAAATGGTGGTGCCAAGCACTGTGGAGCCTCCAAGGATCTTTGAAAGCAAAGATCTTGCCTACCGCACAGTCAAGCAGGCTCGTGAAGTGGAGAAGCATTAACTACTGTCTGAGGGAGGCTGCGAGATGGCCAAACGATGGATACAAACAGTGCTTCAGGAGTTTTCCAAGATGGGAAAGAATGTTTATGGTCTAGAGATCATGGAAAACTTCATAGAGGAGGCGCTTTTTGAGCTAGACCTTCTCAGGTGGGGAAAGTTGCAGGAGGTAGAGATGAAGTTGGGAACTTATTTGAAAAGAAAAAGAGGAGGGACTCCAAGGACACGTTCTTGGTGAGATGGTGGCATCTCTGTTGCAGCAGATTATCCTCCCCAGGTGGCCTCCTGGCTGAGACCCCCACTTTCCCCTTGCTTTGCAGATCAATGAGCTGAGCAATGTCCCTGTCCCTGTCATGCTAATGCCGGATGACTTCAAGGCCTACAGCAAGATCAAGGTGGACAATCACCTCTTCAATAAGTAAGTTGCCTGCTGAGTGGGCTCAGTTTTGTGGGCAGTTCTTTCCCTCAAGACAGAGAGCTTCCCAAACCTTGCTGCGGTGGGGGCCGGTGAGCACCTGGCAGGGTGTGACAGCGACACCTGGATCACAGAGCCGAAAAACTGGTTGGGAAAATGCATTCATTACGTGCCGCTCCACCTTGTGCTGTCCTGCCACCTCCGTCCCTTATCGGCCTCCCTCTGGGGCCCCCGCAGGGCTTGTGGCTCGGCGCAGGGTGATTCATCTAGGGCCCATTTAGGTGAAAGCAAGCTGCTCGGCAGCTGGGGTGTCTAGTACGAGACCCCTATCTTGATCTTGGTCTGAGACAAAAAGCTGCCAGGCATATTCCTGGCCTGGGATGTGGCCAAGCTCCTTTCTTTCCAACTAGCGTGTGAACAACAGGCTGAGCGTGGGGCCCAGGGGCGCTATTGAAAATCATTCTTCCCATTTTTGCTCTTTGTGGCTTCTGGGATTAACATCAGTGTCTAAAGGTTGTCGCAGACTTAGATGGAGCAGCCATTGCACCGGGCCCTTGAGAGGCCTTGCTTTTTCACCCTCCTGTGGGTCCCTCCAGAAGATATTTACTGCTCACACTCTCTTCCCTTCTGCATTTGAATCCTGGTTCCTCTCTCCATTGTCCCATAGTCCCCACCCCCTTACCAGCGGGGCTCTGTCAGCCCACCATTCCCAGACTGTTAGCCCAGAGGAGAAGCTTGATTTGAAAACATCCATTAGTGGCCTCTCTCTGCCATAGTAGGTAATGATAACATCATATTCTAGAAGCTGTCTGTCTTCATAGCTGCTACTTGCTAAGTGGCCACTTGCATAGAAGACAAACTCCTGGGCTACTCTCTGCTCACACTGCTACTCCAAACATCAAGTGTCTGGGTTTTCCATGCATCACACAATTCTGTGGTCACTAGCTAGGTGTCCTGCAGTTAGTTCAGTTCTGACACTTGATCTGGAGTTAGCATCAGGTCTCACAGGTTAAGGGCTGAATCTCAAGTCCAGGTTGTCGCCTGTCCTTCTGACCCACTTGCTATAGCTTGGACATTCCCACCCTCCCCTTTGCGTTCCAATTTTTTTTTTTTTTTTAGGGCTGCACCAGAGGCATATGGAAGTTCCCAGGCTAGAGGTAGAATCGGAGCTACAGCTGCCAGCTTACACCACAGCCACAGCAACGTGGGATCCGAGCCGTGTCTGCAACCTATACCACAGCTCACGGCAACATCGGATCCTTAACCCACTGAGCGAGGCCAGGGATTAAACCCGGGTCCTCATGGATACAAGTCAAATTCGTTTCCGTTGCGCCGCAATGGGAACTCCCCCCAGGAATTTCTGCATGCTGCAGGCGCTGCCAAAAACAAACAAACAAAAACCCGTGGAGTGAAGAGGCGGGTTCAATCCCTGGCCTTGCTCGGAGGGTGGGGGATCTAGTGTTGCCGTAAACTGTGGTGTAGGCCGGCCACGGCAGCTCTGATTCCACCCCTAGCCTGGGAACCTCCGTATGCCGCAGGTGCGGCCCTAAAAGAAAAACAGACAGAAAAACCATGGAGGATTTGGAGGAGGCATTCCTTCAAGGTGATTCTCCCCCCCTGGGAATCTGTGGCTTGACAAAGGAGCTGGTTGGTGCCAGCACCCAGCAAACAAGGCATCCTGAAAAGACGGGATCCCAGTGGGTTGACTGAGGACCTCTTCAGTGGAAAGCACCCTCCTCTTCCTCCCAGTGGAAGCCAAGGGCAGGACTTCCCGGGTGTGACCCTCTAAAGACATGCTGATAGGAGCATCCATCCCCAGAGGAGAGTGGCCCTTTGAAGGGAAAAGCCTTTCCCTTTAGCGGTCAGACTGATGTTTACACACGGAGCTGTTCGCAGCCCTCACCCACCTGTAGCAAGTAGAGCACTTGTGAAGTAGAAGCCGGCAGCCAGTCCCACTTCTCTGCAGGTAAGGTTTTTTGGGTTTTTTTTTTTTTTTTTCTCTTTCATGTCGATTCTATTGAAAGAAAACATAGATAACTCAGAAAAGGTACACAAATCACAAGAACACAACTAGAGGAATTTTTATAAAGGGCATGCGAGGAATGTGACGTTTTTAAACTTTGACCTGCTCAGAATCACCTGGAGTGGTGGTTAAAAATGCAGATTTCCAGGCTCACCTCCAGAATTTGGGGGGCTTAGCAACCTACATTTTAGGTACTGCAGATGGTTCTGACCCACGTGACCTGTGCACCACACCTTAAGAAGTCCTGATGTACGAATTAGAGGAGCAGGAAGTGCACACAAACATGTCTCTGCTTTTCCCCTAGAGAGAACCTCCCCAGCCGCTTTAAGTTTAAGGAGTACTGCCCCATGGTGTTCCGAAATCTCCGGGAGAGGTTTGGGATTGATGATCAGGATTACCAGGTATGGGGGGTTTTTGCAAAATGGGAGGGGTCAGGGAGTGGAGGGGGGGGTCAGGAGGCCACAGGACAAATCGAGAAAAAAATGTGTCTATTCTGGAGTTCCTGTCGTGGCTCAGTGGTTAACGAATCCGACTAGGAACCATGAGGTTGTGGGTTCGATCCCTGGCCCCGCTCAGCGGGTTAAAGATCCGGCATTGCCGTGAGCTGTGGTGTAGGTTGCAGACGCGGCTCGGATCCCGTGTTGCTGTGGCTGTGGCGTAGGCCGGTGGCTACAGCTCCGATTAGACCCCTAGCCTGGGAACCTCCATATGCCATGGCTGCGGCCCTCAAAAGACAAAAGAAAAAAAAAAGTGTCTACTCTTCCCGTGCTGCATCCTCCTGGCATGTCCCGCTCTAGCCCAGGTGGTCTTTCCCCCGTGGCGATGGACTCTGGGAGGGCTGAGGGCCTTAGAAGTGCTTCCGGCTCCTCTTCCTGGGAGGGAGCGCGGTGGGAGGGAGAGGGTCCGTGGAAGCTGCTTCATTTTAGTCTGACAGTCCCAGCCTAGGCTGAAAAACCCTTCTCCTTCGTGGTATGACTTAAAAGAGAATTGTTGCCAGTGAGATGATCCCTTAAAGCAGATAAGACAGATTAGAAAAGGAAGACTTCAAGGGTAGTGTAACTTCTTGCCAGGTGCCACCTCCCAAACGTCTCCCCTGTCCTGATGTTGGGGGGGGGGCTGGGCATGGCAGGGCAACTGTCCCCTTCAGGGGGTGATCACATCACGGAGGCCTTTGTCCTGTTGGGAGGGATCATCCCAATAGCAGGGACATTACAGTCTGACGCACCATCTGTAGCTTCTCTTACTTCTCCCCCAGCACCTTCCGTGGACGTCTTCCCCTGGCAGCCAGCCTGGGGGTGAAGGCGGGAGCATTTTCCACTTCGCTTGTGTAGCAGTCAGAAATATAGCTGATTTTCAGTTGCCCGTGGGGGGACGAAGGGCGCGTACAGCCTAGTGAAGTCTAAAATGGGTGCCCGCATCTTGTAAAACACTGTAACTCCTCCCACCCCAGTCCCAGGATGTCTTCCGTAGAGTAGAAGCAGGAGGGGCCTCGGGCGAGTCCCCCTCCCCGCTGCCCCCACTCCAGGGCGGGGGCTACCCAAGAGGAGGGTGGGGGGCTGTGAGAAGAGCAAGAGAGGCCCAGGATTTGAACAGTCAGGAATGGCCGTGTCCAAGGGGTGCTGGGAGGTCCCCCAGCCCCTCCTGCAGGGACCAAACCCGAAGTAAGTCATGTCCCGATCAGAGCATGAGGTTGTCTGGAAGCTCCTGGCCATTTTCGCAAGCCCAGGTGGCTCGGGGCTCTTCCTTTCGCCGGGGCTCTTGGCCTTCCCCTCGGCCATCTGGCCACATCCTCGCAGTGTCTGTGTTTTTCCCTGATGGCCTCGTGCTGTCAGGGAAAGTGCCTGCGCTCCAGACTGTAACAGGGCAGGGAGGATGGTGTTCGGGGGAGACTCTGCTCGTCGAGCGGCGAAGTGCTGCCTGGGAACGAGGCCCAGGTAGGACGGGGCTGTCAGCTGTCTGCCTTCTGACCTCCCGAAGCTCTTGCCGGCATCTGCGTGGTGAACGCATCCCTGTGGTTGACGCACCTTCCCCTCTTCCCTCCCGCTTGAGGCTTCTCCTGCCTCCCAATCCCAGTGGGAGGGGAGCCTTGAGAAGGAGCAGGGGCAGAGCCAGAAAAGCCCCCCAGATCTGCCTTGGAGCTCTGCTCGGACACGCAGGAGTTTGAGTTGAGGGGAGAGGTGTGGGGCAGAGCTGCGACGAGCAACGTCCTGCTTTGGGAAGGGTTTCCCAGCATCGGCGTGCAGACGGGAATGAAAGACGCCCCGTTAGACGTCGCAAGTGTTTCCTAAGCTTTGTCTTCGTGGCCCCAGGCGACGGGGAAAATCCTCTTGGGCTCCAGGTGAGGAGGCTCAGGATCGGAGTGCAGTGGCTCACTCACGGTCATACACGTGGGCCTCGGGACTGGAACCCAGGCCCCTAACCTCGGAGGCTAAGTTTCAGTTTAGAGAGTAGCTAGGAGCCAGATGAAGGGGAATATTTCAGAGTCCCAGGCCAGGATTAGGAGCAGGTGGGAAGGAACAGCTCTTGCCTCCCTTAAGGAGGACTTTTGGGAGAGATAAGAAGCCCCTCTGAGAAAGGGGTGGGCCAGGTGCCCTGACCCTCAGTGTCGTGGGCCCACAGCGGCCTGGCCCATCAGACCCGACTCAGAGGCAAAAGCAGAGCCCTCGTTCCCCCTCCAAGCACAGCCCGCTTTTGTCTCGGTCCCTCAGAATTCCGTGACGCGCAGCGCCCCCATCAACAGTGACAGCCAGGGCCGGTGTGGCACTCGTTTCCTCACCACCTACGACCGGCGCTTCGTGATCAAGACTGTGTCGAGTGAGGACGTGGCTGAGATGCACAACATCTTAAAGAAATACCACCAGGTATGGTGAGTCGCAAGCCTGGGCAGCGGAGAACGGGTCGGAAGAGAGAAGGAGCCCCCGCTGGAGCTTCCTGGGGAGGGCTCGGTCCGCCCTGGAAATGTCAGGTGCCTCCTGATAACCAAGCCCTTGCCCTTCCGCGAGGCCGCATCTCTCTGAGGCGAAAGGCCTACTTGAGAAAAAGAAAAGACGTGAAGGCACGTCAGGGACGCCGTCCCAGCTGAACAGCTGTTTCTCGCCAGCGTTGGGTCATTCGCTCGCTCTGGCACCTGCCTCGCATCTTCTAAAGCAGGTCCCCTCGGCTGGGGGCAGGGCCGCCGCTCTTCCCATCTCACTCTGGCTCATCTGGAGGGAGCACCTGTTCTAAGCCCCTGGGGTCTTCAGGGGAAGCTGGCTTCTCCCTGGGCATCTGAGAGGTGGTGGAAGGGACCTCTGGTGTTTGGGGAGTTAGAGCAGCAAGCCCCGGGGCGGGGCACGGGCAAGAGCGTGGGGTGCCAGCCATCCTGTTTTCCTGGGTGGCCGCGTCATAGCCCTGCCCCTGCCTCTGCCCTCCGGCTCTCCGTTTCCGGCTCACAGGGAAGATGCAAGGCCTCCATCAGTGCTTTCCCCACAAAATCCCAACCCTGTGAAACCCCAGGGCCTCCGTACTTGTCTTCAGCTTCTCATGCTGCCAGGCCCATGGGGGTCGGGGTGGCTGTTGCCTGTGGTAAGTCTGAGGGACCCCCATGACTTCAGGGAATCCAGTCTGCAAAGCACTGGTCTGGGTCAGGCATCCTCGGGAGCCTTCCAGCCCGGGCGGAGCCCCGTCGCCCCCAGCGCCTTCACGCGTTCGCTTCCTCCCTTCCTCTCTAGTTCATAGTGGAGTGTCACGGCAACACCCTTTTGCCACAGTTCCTGGGCATGTACCGCCTGACCGTGGATGGCGTGGAAACCTACATGGTAGTCACCCGGAATGTGTTCAGCCATCGGCTCACCGTGCACCGCAAGTATGACCTCAAGGTGAGGGGCTCTGGGCCGGCTCTGTGCCGCCCTCTCCCTGAGGCCTGGGGGGCCCACGCTGCCAGCTTCCGCATAATGGGGAGGCCGGAGCATGTGTTTTGGAGGGACCAGTGACTCTGGAGTTGATGGGCCTCATTCGTGTGAGCCAAAGGCTGTCCGAAGTCCAGGTGACAGTTACAAGAGGTTGCAGAAGCCCCAGATGTACCATATTTCCGTAACAATTGATATTCTCCAACTCCTGCCAGCGGGACGTGCACACCGAGGGCAGCCCTACAGGCACAGGCAGTGCTGGCGCACGCACGCAGCAGCTGTCCAGGCCCCACAGGCTGACGGCACGTGTGCATTTCTGGACACACGCGTGCCTGTGCACCACAGCGCCCTGTGTTCCCGAACCTTGCTTCCTGAATCCCGTCCCCTCGCACCGCCCTCCCTCTGCTGCAGCCTCGCTGGTCTCCTTTCCGCCCCTGCAGTACCTGTGCTCCCTGCTCCCCAGGATCTTGCATGGGCCTCCCGCAGTCTTTTCCCTGCGTGCCCTTTTCTGCATCTCCGCCTTACCCGGCCTAAGTACTTCCCACTCCTCCTTCCCAGCTCAGCACAAACCTCTCTTCTTCTAGGAAGCAGGCTTCGACCCCTGCCCCTGAACTGCCTGCTCTCAGAGTCCTGTCTTCTCCCTTGTACCACTTGGTACCATCGTTGTTTGGGTGTTTTTTGGCTGGGCCTATGGCATGTGGAAGTTCCCGGGCCAGGGGTCAAACCTGCGCCACAGCAGTGGCCTAAGCCACTGCAGTAACAATACCGCATCCTTAACCTGCTGTGCCACAGAACTCCAGTTGTAATTACTGAATTTATATATATATATATATATTTGTCTTTTTGTCTTTTCTGGGGCTGCCCCCGCGGCGTATGGAGGTTCCCAGGCTAGGGGTTGAATCGGAGCTGTAGCTGTCAGCGTACACCACAGCCACAGCAACTTGGGATCTGAGCCGCATCTGCGACCTACACCACAGCTCATGGCAACAGTGGATCTTTAACCCACTGAGCGAGGCCAGGGATCGAACCTGCGATTTCATGGTTCCTAGTCGAATTTGTTTCCACTGCGCCACAATAGGAACTCCGTGAATTGATTAATCGTATGGCTACTGCTTCGTGTCTGGCTCCCCTGTTAGGAGGGCAGGGACTGAGTCTCTCAGTTCAGCCTGCTTCCTGGCATGTGTCTGGTGTAGTCAGAACTCTGTAACCAGTCTGTGGTAGAGGAAGTGAAGGCCCCTCTAGGAGTCTAACCAGCCTGCTTTGAGTTTACCTGCTGCTCTCCCCAGAGACTGGTACATATTTTTCGCCTCAGCTGGACTTCTCCTGACGGCTCTTATCCTTTCAGGGTTCTACTGTGGCCAGAGAAGCCAGCGACAAGGAGAAGGTATGCTGGGGCCTGTGCTGATCACTTGTGGAGTGGGTCCCTTGAAATCAGAAACACCTCCGTCGGCCATCCTGTCACTGCCTCCTCTCGTTCCACCCCTGCCCCCGTCCTTCGCAGCCGGTTGATGTGAGACGCTCTGGGTCACTAAACGCCGGCTTGGCCTCATCCTTGGCCGAGGCGTGGTCTCCATCCAGCCTTTTCCCTTGGCTCTTGCCGGTCCTCCAAAGGGCTGGCAGTGTCCGTCTCATGGTCCAGCCTGCATTGGTGAGCGGCCGCTTGAGCCCCGAGGCAGTGCAGGCTCTGCAGGGAGTCCTTTGGTCAGTCCTCGCTGTCCGACACGCGCCTCATACTTGCCTCCCTGGCTGGCCCGAGGCCTGGCCCTCTGGACTGAGCCGTTGACCGGGCAGGTTGGGCCCAGGACCCTTTCCTTCCCTGCACGGTTGCCCCCGCAGAGGGCGCCTCGGTGTTGGCCACCAGCCTAACGCGGCTGTTGCTCTCCCAGGCCAAGGACTTGCCAACCTTCAAAGACAACGACTTCCTCAACGAGGGGCAGAAGCTGCACGTGGGAGAGGAAAGTAAAAAGAACTTCCTGGAAAAACTGAAACGGGATGTAGAGGTACATATGAACCATTGTTTTTACTTTGGTTGAGCAGGGCCCCCTGTTGTTCCCAGAGCAGGAGCCTCTTGAACCTTAAGAAAAATTGAATTCACTGCGTTCCAGGAGTGTGGACAAAGGGCACCTGGTGATTTGAGCCACGTGGGTCGTTACTTGCATCTAAAGTTAGTGCCAATGGGAGTTCCCGTCGTGGCGCAGTGGTTAGCGAATCCGACTAGGAACCATGAGGTTGCAGGTTCGGTCCCTGCCCTTGCTTAGTGGGTTAACGATCCGGCGTTGCCATGAACTGTGGTGTAGGTTGCAGACGCGGCTCCGATCCCGCGTTGCTGTGGCTCTGGCGTAGGCCGGTGGCTACGGCTCCGATTCGACCCCTAGCCTGGGAACCTCCATATGCCGCGGGAGCGGCCCAAGAAATAGCAAAAAGACTAAATAAATAAATAAATAAATAAATAAAGTTAGTGCCAATGGGAGTTCCTGTCGTGGCGCAGTGGTTAGTGAATCCGACTAGGAACCATGAGGTTGTGGGTTCGGTCCCTGCCCTTGCTCAGTGGGTTAACGATCCGGCGTTGCCATGAGCTGTGGTGTAGGTTGCAGACGCGGCTCGGATGCCGTGTTGCTGTGGTGTAGGCTGGCGGCTACAGCTCCGATTTGACCCCTAGCCTGGGAGCCTCCATATGCTGCAGGAGGGGCCCAAGAAATGGGAAAAAGACAAAATAAATAAATAAATAAATAAAGCTAGTGCGAATGAAGCTTCCATCTGAGGGGACACAGTTTGGGGCAGTGGTACGTTTGTAGCTCAGCTTGGAGGGCTTCCCTCATCTCTTCACCAGTCTGTTCCAACCCCTTTGCAGACTCCTCTTCAGATTTCCTTTCCAGGGGTGTCCCCTAGTGGAGGAGGCACCCCGCTGTCAGGGACCGGAAACCAGCTAGTAAGATCTACCAGCCATGCCTTCCTCTGGCTCTGATTCGCACCCACCCGGCGACCCTCCAGTTGGAATGGGACTTCTGTGCACAAGTTCCTCTAGGGAGGACAGGTGCTAAATGACGAATGTGATTTTCGTACCACTTGATAACTCAGTGTTTCTTTCTTTCTTTCTTTCTTCTTGGGCTGCCCCACGGCAAATGGAGCTCCTAGGTCCGGGATCCGATCCGAGTCATGGCTGCGGCAATGCCGGACCCTCTAATCCACTGCACTGGGCTGGGGATCAAACCTCGTCCTGGTGCTGCAGAGATGCCGCCGATCCCGCTGTCCTGCAGTGGGATCTCCAGTGTTTTCTGTTTTAATAAACTGGGAGCCTGTTCGTTACAATGGTACCGGCGCCTCACAGAGATAAGCCGGATCATTAACTCACTGCACCACAGCGGGAGCTCTTAAATTCTTCTTAGAGCAGAGTAAGGAGAAGAGTAGGAAAAGGAGGAAGAAGACTGGAGAAACTGAATAAGGAACAAACCTAGTAGGGAGTCATTAAGGAAAAACTTGCTAGAAAAAAGAAATGTGTAGAAGTTCCCATTGTGGCTCAGTAGGTTAAGAACCCGACTAGAATCCTTGAGGATTCAGGTTCAATCCCTGGCCTTGCTCAATGGGTTAAAGATCCAGTGTTGCCACAGGCTGTGGCGTAGGTCACGGATGTGGCTCAGATCTGGTACTGCTGTGGCTGTGGCGTAGGCCAGCTCCAATTTGACCCCCAGCCTGGGAACCTCCATATGTCGCAGGTGCAGCCCTGAAAAGAAGACAGAAAGAAGTGTGTAAAACCCATGTCCACAGTACCGTTGTTCACAGCGAAGCAATTCAAGAGTGATGGTTAATTTTATGTGTCAACCTGACTGGGCTGCTGGGAGTCCAGAAGTTTGGTCCAGTGTTACCTTGAATGCGTCCGCGAGGTGTTTATGAATGAGATTAACATTTGAGGAGTTCCATTGTGGCGCGACGAGATGGGCAGCATCCCTGTGGCGCCAGGACGCGGGTTTGATCCCTGGCCTGGCACAGTGGGTTAAAGGATCTGGGGTTGCTGCAGCTGTGGTGTTGATCACAGCTCCTGCTGAGATTTGATCCCTGACCAGGGAACTTCCATATGCCACAGGGTTAGCTAAAAAAGGAAAAAAAAAAAAAGAATTTAAGGCAGTGTATACAGTTCATTTGTTCTCACTTGTATGTTGCCTTATAGACTTTTTCAGGTGGATAGGAGGGGGCGGGGTTCACAGGCTCCCTCCTGGGACCCTGGCCCCTCCGCCTTGGCCTTGAGAGGGCCTTGGCCCCGGGTGCTTGCACTCGTGCCCTCGCCTTTCCCTCTCGAGGAGACTCTGCTGATCTCTTGCTGTTGGGGCTCTTGTGCTTTTAGTTGTCTTCTAAAGACAGCCCTGGCCCTGTTAGGATCTCCGTCTAGTTCTCTGGTCACAGTGGTCAGTCGGACAGTTTCCTGGAGCCGCAGGCTCATTTGTGACCATGGCAGAAGGCCTGGCACATGGCCGTTGGCGGCCTCTGGCTAGGTCACAGAGGACTTGGACCAGTGACTCTGATGTCACGTTAGCCGACCTGGAATGCCAGCTGCCCTTTTCTATCCCGTGTCATTCCCGTGCTCCTTGTCCTTCTCCAGGCCGCGCAGGCCCATCTCAGGAGACACATCCCGCTCACAGCGCTCGCTCTGCGGACGAGAGCCACGCGGCGCAGTGCTCCGTTGTCTCTGTCCTCAGACTCGCCAGGGCCGCTCTTGATCCCAGACACAGTCGGCTGTTCCCTCTTCCTGCATTGCTCCTTCTGCTTTAACTCCCGCAGCCTCCATCTGCCTGGCTGCTCTTCATCCACGGGGGTCAGTCTCCACCCCTTTCCTCCTCCCACAGCCCCTCGCCCTCGTGGGATGACTGTCTTCTCCCTTAGACATCAGGCTCCGATGTCTCACTCTCTGCCGTATCTCAGATTGGAAGGATTGAGCTGAAAGGAGGGCCTTCTCTCCCCTTCCCAGATGCCTCTGCCTCTCCAGACGTCCATGTAACCTCTTCCTTCCATCTCCTTCCCTCGCCTCCCTAGTTCCTGGCCCAGTTGAAGATCATGGACTACAGCCTGCTGGTGGGCATCCACGACGTGGACCGGGCCGAGCAGGAGGAGATGGAGGTGGAGGAGCGGGCGGAGGACGAGGAATGTGAGAACGACGGGATGGGCGGCAGCCTGCTCTGCTCCTACGGCACGCCTCCCGACAGCCCCGGCAACCTCCTCAGCTTTCCCCGGTTCTTTGGTCCTGGGGAGTTTGATCCCTCTGTTGACGTCTATGCTATGAAAAGCCATGAAAGTAAGTAGGAGCCTGGGCCTGCCTGGCCCCCCTAGATCCCACTCCACCTCCCGGCCCACTGTTTAGGTGCCCCGTGGGTCCCTGGACCTCCACCTTGCTAACGGCTGGCTTTGGCCTCTTTCTGCCTCAGGCGGCCAGGCTGGGTCACCGCCAGTAACTGTCCTCTGGGGCCCTGGGTCCTTCTCTGTCTGGGTCCTTTCCACTTGTCCTGGAGCGCTGAGGCCTGGTTTAGCTGTGGTTCGTGGGATGGACAAAACCACCTAAATAGTGTCAATGTCAACCTCACAGGGTGGTTCTAAAGATCAAATAAGATAAGAGCTATGAAAACATCTAAGAAGGACTCCGTAGGTCATTCCTTTGCTCAGATTCAAAATGATAGGGATGGAGTTCCCTCTGTGGCTCTGTGGTAGTGAGCCTGCCCGGTATCCATGAGGAGGCAGGTTCGATCCCTGGCCCTGCTCAGTGGGTTAAGGATCTAGCGTTGCTGTGAGCTGTGGTGTAGGTCTCAGATACAGCTGGGATCCGGTGTTGCTGTGGCTGTGGCAAAGGCCGGCAGCTGTGGTTCCGATCCGACCCCTAGCCTGGGAACTTCCATATGCTGCAGGTGTGGCCCTAAAAAGACGAAAGAAAAAAAAGATAGGGATGAATCTGGATGTCCTATCTGAATGGTTTTAGACTCAGCTGCTCTCTGCTCTTCCCCCTGCTTCCTCCTCCTTTCCTGCTTCCTCTCCCCGTTCAGGTGCTCCCAAGAAGGAGGTTTATTTCATGGCCATCATCGACATCCTCACACCATATGATGCGAAGAAGAAAGCTGCACACGCTGCCAAAACAGTGAAACATGGGGTGAGTTCTCCCTGTTTCCATCCAGGCTCCGGGGCTGGCCCTCAGACCCCTGGGAGGCCTCCTGCTCTAAGGGGACGCTCCCGCTCCTCCTCCCGGGACCGGGAAGGGGAGCAGCCTGCCTGCTGCCTGTGTTCTCTCTCTGCCAGCCCCGCCCAGCTGGTAAGCCCCACTCCTTTCTCCCTTCGTCCTCTGGCTCTTTTCCCCAGGGCTGCTGGGCATGTCGTGCATCTTGCTGACTGCTGGTAATGGCTTTGTTTGTGTGCCCACGCTGCACCCCAGAGGCCTGTTTCTCCGTGGACCTCAAGCTGCTCTCCTCTACACAAGGGCCCCCACAGAGCTCTCGAGCCTCTCTGGCACCTCCCCACTGCCTTGGCCCTGCTTCGCCGCGGGCAGCCCGGGGTGGGGAATCAGAGGAGTGGGGCGAGGGCAGCTCTGAGCCATGGCAACCATTTCTCAAGGTGGCCTGGTCGCTGGGGGGCGGGCAGTGGTATCCAGTGGCTCCTGAGTACCCAAGCCCCCCCTAGGGGCAGCCTTCTGCTTCGGGCCCAGGGCCCTGACCCGATTCATCCTCTGTGTTACAGGCGGGGGCCGAAATCTCGACTGTGAACCCTGAGCAGTACTCCAAACGCTTCAACGAGTTCATGTCCAACATCCTGACGTAGTTACCTTCTACCTTCAGCCAGAGCCAGAGTGCTGGACGTGGGGTCGGGGACTGGAAGACGGGGAGAGGGTGTCATTGGGGTAGACGGGAGGGCGGGGAGCAGCGTGGGGGCGGGGAGGGTCCTCAAACGCAGCTGCAGCCTTGACGCTGGAAGGGACTCCAGCTGGGGAGGACGGCTGTGCCGTGTGTGCGCGTGCGCGCTCACGGGGCGGCCCCACCTTCTGTTCACCTTCATTTCCCCTCCCCATCTGGCCCAGGTTGAAAAAGGGTTGCCTTTTTGTTACGTTGTCACCTCGTAAGGTACCTTGAGGCTAGAGCTGACTTTGTGGGTTTCTTTGGGTTTTGTTTCTGAAACGTCCTTGCTCCGGATTTGCTATTTATAATGATGGATGTCGTCGCCCTATCCGCCCTCCCCATCTCCGCCCTGCCCTCAGTTCCCTTCAACGAAAGAAGCACCCAGAGACCCAGCCAGGGGTCCTCTCAGAGCCCAGCGCTCTGATGCCGGAGGAGAGAAGGTTGGACCCCTCAGCCCTGCTGCATCTGATCTTGCCTGGATTGACTTTCCAATTTTGTGGAGTATTTTGCACAGCTTCCTCCACCTTTCCGCCTCGGATCCAAGTGAAATGTTACGTGATTCTTCCATCTAAGTGCTCTCCCTCCTGAAGGAACGTTCCGGATCAACATCAGGTGTCTTGGATCAGAATCAAAGGTCTCCGAGGGCAGCGTGTTCATCCTCGTGGGATGGTCAGGGGTCGGGGCGGCTGGGCTCTCAGACAGCTGGTTCTCAGAGAACCCCGTGATCGTCGCCCGAGCCTCTGGGCTCGCTCGGCCCCTGGAGTTCAGATGTCTCCTCTCTAAAGCCTGTCTCCCACTGAGTCAAGGGCAACGAGGAAGCGCCTTTGGATGGAATGGAACCCTTGTGCTGAAGTGCGTATCTCCCCTTGGGAAGAGCCGAGGAGGAGCAAATGAGGTCTGACGCCCTCCTTCCATTTGCTTCCCTCCAACCTTCTCCCAGGCAGGGGAGCTCGTAGCTGGGGGCAGATCTCTGCATGCCTGGGGTGCTCTTTGCAGGGCTACCTCTTCAAGCCCCGGGCTACCCTGTAGGCGGCAGGGAGTGGTGTTCCCCACCTTGGAGTGTGGCACCCAAGCCTGAGGTCGCTTCTGAGCCACTTGAGGACCTGACCCAGGAAATCCAGTTTGGAGGCTTGAGGTGCGGTGTGACCTGGCCCCAAGCTCGGAGCTCTGTCTCCTTGATGCCGCCCTCTAGACATTGAGCAGATCTGCCACGCGCAGGCCTCCTCGGGAGTGGCATTCTGCAGCCTCCTCCAGGATCGCCCTCCACCTTCTGCGCCTGCTCCCCAGGCCTCAGCATTGAGATGCCGTCAGAGCGGTCTGGTCTGGCCACAGAGAAAGCAGCCCTGTGTTGGGGGAGGCACATTCCTGCGACTTCTCACCTCCTCACCGGGAACTGGGGGTTTGGGACGAGATGGTGAAACTTGTAGATAACTCCATGGATGGAAAGAAAGCTTGTGGAACCCTTTTGAATGAGGGGATTGGTTTTCTTGGCTCCCTCCACACCTGGCCAAGCTTAGCTTCTGGAATAAGAATGAGCACATCTCTGCCCCACCCCACAGCATTTAGGACAGGGAGGAACGGAGACTGCATTCTTGAACTCTACCGGGGCGGTCGGAACCCTTCTGGAAGAGGCAGACGGGGGGTGGGGGGCACACGACTGCCCCGGCCCCAGGCAGGGGCTGTAGGTCGCTCCGAATGTCAGCAGCAAGACTGCAGAGGGACGTGGGGAAGAGCTTGGAACCAGGCGGCTCACGGAGAAAACAGACTTGACTTAGGAAGGGACTAGTAGGAATGGTGTTTGGACTTGATTTCCCCACCTCCTCATCAAGAATGGAAATTGGATCTGCCCCTCGCCAGGCTCAGCCTCTCCAAAGCGTGGTGGGCTGTCCTCCAGCAGCCTCCACAGCCTTGGGGCCCCACCGGCTTCCTGCATTTGGTCTGCTGATCATGTTGCCGTAATGTGCACGCAAAGTGTAACCAGTCGTATCGGTGAAAGGTGAGCTCCCAGATACCTAACTTCTTTAACAGTGAGTTCTTGTGGGGGTTTCTTTTGGTGTGTGTGTGTGTTTTGTTTTTTGTATATTGTTTACATTATGAGAGGTAGCATTCTATTTTAAATGCTCTTTTTGTTTTCCTGACAGTATTGTTGACTGGGTCGAAACATTTGAGCTGTGGTTTGGTGGATTTAAAAAAAGGTTTTAACGGTTTTTCTCTGGGCTGTCTTCAGAACCTTGGGTTTGGTCCTCTAATTCCTTTGGCATTCGGATGTTTAAAAGCTATTTATCTTGGTTTATACACATTTCCCCTCTTCTTTTCTTTCTGTAACGATGATGTTATATTTGGTTTGCAGTCTGAATGTAGAGAAAGTGAAGTGATCCCCAAACTCTTATCCGCCCCCCTTCTTTTCTCCAAGTCCCACCATGCCCTCTGGGCAATAGAAGGTGTCCCAGGGGTAGGCTCGCCCCTCACCGTCACTCTTTGGAGCCATGAAGACAAGCTGAATGGTCTTACGGGATCCCAGAATAATGTCGGGTCTCCCAAGAACAAAGGGATAAAAATCGGACCTGGCTGCCTGGGAGAGGCCTGGATGGAACTGAGGGCAGAATTCCTTTCATCCTCCCCTCACGCCCCGCCACTGACCCAGTCACAGCCTCTCCCGGCCTTCCCCGTCTCCTTCTGAAAGTCGATGGCCGAGAAGACCCTATGGTCTCCCGTCTCCCCACCAAGGCGACGGGTTCTCTGAAAACTCCACCCAGACCACTGGAAGGAGGCTTCTGGCCTTTGTTCCTGTCCATGAACCACTGTCTTTGTCCCCCAGTGCAAGCTCCCTCCCTGTGCCCTGCAGTTTGGGGGTCACAGGGCAGGCTAGGAAGCCAGCAGTTCCAGGAGCAGACCAAGGCAGCGCTTGATCCCTCCTCCTCTAGCTCAGGGGATGCTGGTCGGTGGCACCTGCTCTGAGTTGCCCCTGTGACTGCGCTCAGAGGCACTCCCGAGGTTCCCACCACAGGCAGCTGGACCTCCCTCCCCCCTCTTCCGACTTTTGTTTCTCTTGCCTGTCTTTAGGCCTCCAACAGGTCCCCTGGTAGTGCTCAGGGCTTGGGACTAGACACTCCTGCCCTACTGACTCTCCTCTCTAGTCTGCCAGGGCCTGCCCAGCGAGGTGGACCAGAGACCCAGGACTTTTCTCAGTAGCCAGTCCAACCCCCCCAAATTATCTTTCTACCAGTTCAAGTTGAGAGAGAGAAAAAATTTCAGCAACCCCCCAGCACTTGAGCTACTCAAGTGTAAGGGGCCAGAAGGGACAGTGTGTTTAAAACAGCCCCTAGACAGCCTTAGACCTGTGGCTCCCCCAGTCCCAGGGACCTCACTTCTTTCTGGCAGAAACGTGGGCAGGGGGTCCAGCCTGAGCACAGGAATCAAAGGGAAAACGCACTCAAACTGCCCCCACATCTACCAGCCATCCGCAGGGGGCTGTAACACAGCCCTAGCCTTCTGAAATGTGCCACTTAGGACGAGCGTCTCCAAAGGGAAGAGGATTATCGGCTGTCCCCAGCAGCTTGTGCCAAGAGCCTTTGGAGGCTGGGGAAGAGATTTCCAGAGGAGCCCCTTCCCCTTGCTCAGAGCCATTTTCGGAGGAAGTGGGGTCCAGCAACCTTTGGGGGAAGGCCTGGTGCTGCTCAGCACACACAAGCATCAGGTCAGATCATTGTAATAAAAAAATGTGAATGAAGTTTAGATTCCGCTTTGGGGGGAACAAGATAAACCACCACCCCACCATATGTGTGTGACTTCTCAATTTCCCGCTGCAACTTCCATTTTTTAAATAGGAATTTTCAGCCCCCTGTGCTTGTCTAATGTCTGCTCGGAACAATTCGAGACCCTGTTACTGTTTTAAAATGCATGCATGTTAAGATGAATCTCCAACCCGAGGAAAAAAATAAAACTCAAAAAAGCTTTGTGTACACACCTGTTCTGTGTGGGTCCTTTGGAATCGAGGCTTTTTTCTTTTTCATAATGAAAAGGTTTTGGTCCCAGTTTCAAAGGCTGCTTGGGCTGAATCAGGGTATGGCTTGAATTTGAAGACAGTCGATGACTTGGCTCACCCACTTTCTGATACAGTCAATAAGCGATGGTTTAGGAGCACAAGCACCAGAGCGCCTGCCTGTCCTCCGTAAAGACCACGCTCAGGAGGAGGGGACAGGCCGCACCTCCCCTCCTTAGCTGCGCAGAATCAGCACCTGCGGGGAGCCCCAGGCTTGACACACCTGCTCCAGCTCTCCCTTGACCAGGTGACTTTGAACAAGTCACCTCCGTCTGCCTCTGGTTCTCCACCTGGGACTCTCTGAGCTTAAAACTTAGTGGTTCTCAAATGTGGTCCTGGTCAAGCGGTATCAGCAGTAGCTGGGAATCATGAATTCTCAGGATCCTCTGCAGATCTGAATCAAAAACCGCTTTAACAAGCCCTCGTGTGATTCTCATGGAGGCTCAAGTTTAAGAACCACCTGCTGGAGTTCCCGTCGTGGCGCAGTGGTTAACGAATCCGACTAGGAACCATGAGGTTGCGGGTTCGGTCCCTGCCCTTGCTCAGTGAGCTGTGGTGTAGGTTGCAGACGTGGCTCGGATCCCACGTTGCTGTGGTTCTGGCATAGGCCAGTAGCTACAGCTCCGATTAGACCCCTAGCCTGGGAACCTCCATATGCCGCGGGAGTGGCCCAAGAAATAGCAAAAAGACCAAAAAAAAAAAAAAAAAAAAGAAAAAGAACCACCTGCTTATTAGGGCATGTACTACAGGCTGCAATCACTGGGGGAACTTAAGCTCCCGAGGTGGCTAATGTGCAGCCAAGGTTAAGAAACACACTGGTCCACAAAGATAACACGTGTGGCTCCTTGGCCAAATTTTACCCAAAACAACTACAGAAGGTTTAATAGTTTTCCAAGAATTGAGTAAAAACGATTCTAGGCTTTGGAGTTAGATGGAACATGGCTTTACATCCCTGCCCTACCACAGACTGGCCCTGGGCGATGTTATTTAACTGTCATTAAACAAGGATAATGTCAACTACCTTAAGTCCACGTGACGGTTAAATCCTAGAAGGTGTGGGATCTGGTGTTGCCGTGAGCTGTGGTGTAGGCTGGCCGCTGCAGCTCTTGACTCAGCCCCTAGCCTGGGAACCTTCATATGCCGCAGGTGTGGCCCTAAAAGGCAAAAAAAAAAAAAAAGGAAAGAAATCCTGAGGGCTAAACTAAACCTCGAGTAGCTATCTGCAGCTGCCCAGCTGGGAACAGAGATCTGTGGTAAAACATTCAAAGACAAAGGAGGAAGAGTGAAAGAAAATCTTTTATTAAAAAAAAAAAAAAAAAAAAAAAGGTGGGCTCTGGGAACCGCTAGTCCATTCGGGCCTTCAGTGTCCTCGTGGTGATTTTGTCCTTCTCACTGCAGAGGAAGAAAGTCACAAAACATCCACACTCATCTAGACTGCAGAATAAACTAGAACAAAGAGCTGTCCTCATTCTGGGGTTAACCGTTTTGTCCATGTTGCATGAATATTAGCTCGGTCCTCAGCCCTCGGTGACGAAGGGGAGAAGGGCGGAATCCCCACAGGTGGAGCCCCAGACAAGGGAAGGAGCTCCCCACGCCTAAGGAGGTAAGGGGTTTCACCCCAAAAAAGGTCCCTGGGTCGTAAATTCTCTGAGTCCGCCCAATCTGCTTTTCATGGTAACTAGCAGGTTATCCCGAACAAAAG
The DNA here is from genome assembly GCF_054392235.1 of Sus scrofa. Taxonomy (NCBI): domain Eukaryota; kingdom Metazoa; phylum Chordata; class Mammalia; order Artiodactyla; family Suidae; genus Sus; species Sus scrofa. The sequence continues at coordinate 23,623,837 of NC_139394.1, forward strand.
GGCCCAGGTGCTTATTCTGGGCTGGTCCCCAGGAAAGCTGTCGGGAGGATACCTTGGGCCCTGCAAGTCAGGTGCCTGGTGAGAGCCCCGCACAAGTAAGAGGGAGAAGGGGAGGCAGTCAGGCATCGGGCTGGGGGCTGGAAACTGTCCCCAGAGCGCAGTACACCACGCGGCTGGGGGTTCCATGCTGGCTTCAGTTGAGAGGGGAGAGGAGCCACGCAGGCATTATTTCGATCAATCTGCAGTAACCCTGCTGTGGCTCATCCCTACACCAAGTCCCTGAGACTTTGGGGACACTGTTCAGGAAGGAAAGAAATGTCTCCTGTGAGCAAGGGGAGGAGACTCGGGGTCATGGAGCCCTCTCTGGACGGAGGCCAGGAATCGGGGTAGGCTCCCAGCGGCCGCCCTCAGGAAGCGGGCCTTTCAGCTGTCACGGGCCTGCTGCAAGTGCCTCATTTCCCACCCGATGGGGTGTTCGTGCAGGAGGGGAGAGGCGGGCGTCTGCAAGGCTTCCGGAGTCTCCCAGCGCATACTCACATGACGTGGACGATGACGCCCATGCCCGACACCGCGTCCCTGTCCACGGCGTTCAGCATGGCTTGGGAGATGGTTTCAAACAGGTGCTCTGGATCCTGCCAATAGAGCGGAAGCCCTTTAATCCCCGGAGCCTCGGACCCTGATTTGGTCTGGCTCCGCAGGACTCTCTTCTCTAGGCTCAGGGTGCCTGGCTCTGGCCCCTCCCAGGCCTGGAGTGAGGGATGGTTCCTTGGATGTGAGAAGCCCCCTCAGCTCCTTCTCAAGAGGGAAGCAGGGTTATAAAAGGTGAAATTCAAGCCCCGAACTTCCTACACTAACCAGCAGCGTGACCTTGAGCAAGTCGCATGTCCCTTCCGTAAGCCTCAATCCCTCTTCTATAAAATGGAGAGAAGGGAGTTCCTGTTGTGGCTCAGCGGAAATGAATCTGACTAGTAACCATGGGGATGCAGGATGGATCCCTAGCCTTGCTCAGTGGGTTAGGGATCTGGTATTGCTGTGAGGCTGTGGTGTAGGTCACAGACAAGGCTCAGATCCCCTGTTGCTGTGTCTGTGATGTAGGCTGGCAGCTGCAGCTCTGAATTAGACCCCTGGCCTGGGAACCTCCATATGCCACGGGTTCGGTCCTAAAAAGCCAAAAAAAAAAAGACACCCCACCCCCACCCCCCATGAGTCTGATGGACTCTCCTCCTGGGTGGCCCAGAGGTACCTCGAAATCCAACCTGTCCAACCATGAACCTATTTCCTCCCAAACCTGTTTCTTCTCCTATATCCTCTATCTTCATTGGCCTAGCTAGAAAACTCAAGTGTCCTCAGTATCTCTGCCTCCTTCATTTCTTTCTTTTTTTTTTTTTTCTTTTTACAGCCACACCTCGGCGTATAGACATTCCCAGGCTAGGAGTGGAGACAGAGCTGCAGCTGCGGGCCTTCAGATCCAAACCGCGTCTGGGACCTATGCTACAGCCTGCAGCAATGCCGGATTCTTAACCCACTAAGCAAGGCCAGGGATCGAACCTGCATCTTCACGGACACTATGTCAGGTTCTTAACCCACTGAACCACCAAGGGAACTCTCACTTTCCTCATTTCTATTTTAGGTGATTGAGTCCTCTAGACCCGGCTGCCCTGCTCCGCACCTGCTACTCTCTTTGCTCAGGACCTCAGCGCCTCCCGCGGGCCTCTGGTTCCTCAGGTTTCTTACAGCCTTTGACATGATGCCAAAAGAAAAGGTTCAAACTGCTGCTCACGGCCTTCCAGGCATTTCAGGTCTCTTCCTGAGCTCACGCCCTGCCTTCCTCTCACCCGCCTCTGCCCACCCTCCAGCAGCCACAGCAAGCTCTTTCCATCACTGAACACACTTGGCCCTTCTCGCACCTTTGCACAGGCCGTTCCTTCGGCCAACCGGGCCCTTTCTTTCCTCTTTTTCCTGGCAAACTTCACTTTAACAGGTATCTGGGTGTTTGTCTTGCTTCATTAGGCTGCAATAAATCCTTGAAGACAGACTATCTGGTTTCCCCAGAGCCTAGCAGAGCTGGCACAGTGGCCAGCGCTCACTGTCAGGCTCTGTTCCAATCTCTCCCTGCGATTTCCTCACACCACCGCTCATGAGGTCGGTTCTGGTGTCACCCCCACTCTACGGCTGAGGGACTGGAGGCGCACGGACGTCAGGTGACTCCCCGAGAACATAACCAATTAAGTGGTAGGTGGAAGTGGGTTTCCAACCCAGAAAACCTGGTTCCAGAGCCCATTCTGCTGAGCTGTCCTTAACCCTACACCCTGTTAAATGCTTGCTGAATGGGGAGCTCCTGCTGTGGCGCAGTGGAAACAAATCTGACTAGGAACCATGAGGTTGCGGGTTTGATCCCTGGCCTTGCTCAGTGGGTTAAGGATCTGGTGTTGCCGTGACCTGTGGCACAGGTTGAAGACGTGGCTTGGATCCTGCATTGTTGTGGTGTAGGCTGGCAGCTGCAGCGCCAATTGGATCCCTAGCCTGAGAACCTCCATATGCCACGGGTGCGGCCCTAAAAAGCAAAAAGCAGAAAAAAAAAAAAAAGTTTGTTGAATGAACGGAAGAACTCTGTAAGCCAAATGTGAGAATGAGCTGTTATGGCAAATATCTGACTGAGGGCCCACACCAAGGCCCTGGCAGATTGTTCTGGACACTCTTCCCAGGCTCAGCAGCTTGGCTTTCTCTCCTACCCGCATCCTTCTCCCCATTACCTGCCAGGTAAACCCACCTTCCCCTGATGGCCGAGGGGCGGGCCCCTCAGAACCCCGCCCCACTCCATGCCGCCAACTCACCATGTCGGGTTCCCAGAGGGACTCACACATCCCGTACATTTGTTCCGTGCAGGTGCCACTGACCACAAAGTCATCAGTCACCATGGGGCAGCCGATAAGGTCTAGAGAGCAAATGAAGGGCTTAAAGGTCTTGGGGTCCAACCCGGCGATGACCGGCTCAGTGTAGTAGGGCCCAAACCTGCGGGATCAGGAGCAGAGAGAGACCAGAGCTCAAGAGCATTCGCTTTTCTGGCCAGGCCTATTCAGACCAGGCCCTGGGCCAGACGCAGGGGGGAAGGCAGAGGGCCTGTGTGGGACCCTCCCTTCCCGTCTCCTGCACCAAGCAGTGTGCGAAGGCTTTTCCTCCTCTTCTCTGACACTCACTTGGTGTTCTTCTCGCCCCCGACCCTCTCTTCCTCTTCCTTTTTTGGGGGATTCTATGTTTCCCCCTAATGTTCCCTGTCCTCATCCAGGTCCTGTCACCAATCAATCTTCTATGGATACACCTCTACCTTTACTCTTTTCCCAAAAAAGGATTTGAAGCAGTTTGTAGGAAAAAACACTGAAAAATAACACTAAACCAATATGGATGGAGCCAGAGATGATCAGACTAAGTGAACTGAATCCGAAAGAGGAACACAAATACACCATCACTTACATGTGGAACCTAAAAAATAACACAAATGAACTTATTTACGAAACAGAAACAGACTCAGAGACATAGAAAAGTAATGGTTACCAAAGGGGAAGAGGAGTAAGAGCCTAGGATTAACGAGTACAAACTACTGCATATAAAAGAGAGAAACAACAAAGTGCTACTGCGTAGCACAGGGAACTATACGCACTATCCTATAATAAACCATAGTGCAAGAGAATATAAAAAATGTGGATATCAGAGTTCCCATCACGGAGAAGTGGAAACGAATCTGACTAGGATCCACGAGGAGGCATTATCCATGTCTTATATCAGCACCTGGTAATTTTTTTGTTTGTTTTTTAGGGGTGCACCCATGGCATATGCAATTTCTCAGGCGAGGGGGTCCAATCGGAGCTACAGGTGCCAGCCCACACCACAGCCACAGGAACGCAGCAGTCGGGCTGCGCCTGCGACCTATACCATATTTCATGGCTACGCTGGATCCTTAACCCACTGAGCGAGGCCAGGGATTGAACCCGCATCCTCATGGTTACTAGTTGGGTTCGGAACTGCTGACCTACAATGGGAACTCTGGTAATTCCTTTTTAAAAAACCATTTATTTATTTATTTTTTATGGCTGCATCCATGGCACATGGAAGTTCCCAGGCCAGGGACTGAATCCACTGTGGAAATGCCAGATCCTTTAACCCACAGTGCCAGCTGGGGATCAAACTCATGCTTCTGCAGTGAACTGAGCTGCTGCAGTCAGATTCTTAACCCACTGCACCACAGCAGGAACGCCGGCACTCAATAATTTCTAAGGGCATGATCTTAAGCTATGGCTCTGTAAAAAATCCTTCTACATAAAAAGTTACAGGAGTTCCTTTGTGACACATCAGGTTAAGGATCCAGCATTGTCACTGTTGTGGCTCAGGCAACTACCATGATGCAGGTTCCATCCCTGGCCCAGAAACTTGCACCTGCTGTGGGTGAGGCCAGAAAAAAAAAAAGAAAAAAATACGTATATATATACATATATGTATATATATATATATATATATAACTATAATGAGGAAGAAGAGGTTGGCGTAGCATGTTTGATCTGGTATTTCTCAAACAGATCTCTAGGGATCAAATTTCTATAAGAAATTTTAATTTTTTGGGGTTTTCCTCTCAATAAATGAAAATAAAGTTAATATAAGAATGTCCTGGGGAGTTCCCATGGTGGCTCAGCAGGTTAAGAACTCGATGGTATCTAAAAGGACGCAGGTTCTATCCCTGACCTCGCTTAGTGGGTTAATAAGGATCCAGCATTGTTGTGAACTGCAATGAACTGTCACAGATGTGGCTCAGATCTGGCACTGCTGTGGCTGTGGTGTAGGCTGGCACCTTCAGCTTGGATTAGACTCCAAGCCTGGAGTTCCCACTGTTGTGCAGCTAATTAAAGATCCAGCACTGCTGCAGCTGTGGCAGAGTTCACAGTAACTTTCATATGCCACAGGTGTGACCCCCCCACCCCACCCCGCTGCCCCCCAAATGTTCTGAAGCTCTAGCAGTTGAGGACTCAGTGCTGCCACTGCCATGGGCCAGACCTCCGAGCCCTGGCCCCACATCCCTTATTATCTGGGTAACAACTTTAAAACTCCTATCAATGAAACAGTTCAGGGCCTGTGTTTACACTTCCAGTCACGTCAATGCTAAGGTGCCACCTGAAGGTCAGTGTTTAAGTTTACTGGCACTGGCAGTGTTTCCAGAGGTGCCTGGATGGATTCTCTGAGGTCCATGAGAAGTTTTTCACTTTATTTATTTATTTATTTAGTCTTTTTAGGGCTGCACCCATGGCATGTGGGGGGTTCCCAGGCTAGGGGTCGAATCGAGCTGTAGCTGCCAGCCTACACCACAGCCACAGCCATGCCAGATCCGAGCCACATCTGTGACCTACACCACAGCTCAGGAAAACGCCAGATCCTTAACCCATTGAGCAAGGCCAGGGATTGAACCTGCATCCTCATGGTTACTAGTCAGATTCATTTCCACTGAGCCACGATGGCAACTCCCAGACTCTTTTTAATGTAAAAAACTTCTGGAGTTCCCGTCATGGCTCAGTGGAAAGAAATCTGACTAGTAACCATGAGGATGCAGGTTCAATCCTTGGCCTTGCTCAGTGGGTTAAGGATCCAGTATTGCTGTGAGCTGTGGTGTAGGTCTCAGACTTGGCTCGGATCCTGCTTGGCTGTGGCTGTGGCATAGGCGGGCAGCTATAGCTCTGATTTGACTCCTAGCCTGGGAACCTTCATGTGCCGCACATGTGGCCCTAAAAAAAAAAAAAAAAGTCTGTACATCATTCAGTTTTGTAAATAACTGCATTTCCAGCCTACCTGCTGGAAAATCAATGATTTCAACTGGGCCTGTAGCGAAAACTCCTGGTTACAATAGCTAAGAATCTAGAATTTTTCAGGTCAATGTCCTATGTTTTTATTACTTTAAGTAAACACAAGCCATTAAATATATACCTAAATATGAATTAATCTGTATAATTTTGTAACTTTCCCCCATACTTGAAACTAATATAAATCAATTATACCTCATTTAAAGGAAAGATTTCTCCCCTCTCATAAACCAAAATCAAAAGGTTTAAAAAATCTTTTAAGCCTTTTTCATCTTGAGATTTTGATAAGCACTGTTACCACATACAGCAAACTATTCATAGCCAAAGATATTACTGGGTCACTGCTGTGGCGCAGATTTGATCCCTGGCCTGGGAACTTCCACCTGCCATGGGTGCAGTCAAAAAGACAAAACAAAACAAAAATCAAAATAAATAAATAAATTTTTTAAAAGGCAGTAATATTGCTCCAGGTGCGGAAATGGCAAAAACTTATGTTTTGAAAGCTAAAGAGTACTTTTACAACTTTTCTATAAAGTCTAAAATTATTTCAAAATAAAAAGTTAAAAAAAAAAAAAGAAGGAGAAAGAAAGAGTAGTTCCCGTCGTGGCACAGTGGTTAACAAGTCCGACTAGGAACCTTGAGGTTGGAGGTTCGATCCCTGGCTTCACTCAGTGGGTTAAGGATCTGGCGTTGCCCTGAGCTGTGGTGTAGGTTGCAGATGCAGCTTGGATCTGGCGTTGCTGTGGCTGTGGTGTAGACTGGCAGCTATAGCTCTGATTGGACCTGTGGCCTGGGAACCTCCATATGCTGTGGGTGTGGCCCTGGAAAAAGACCAAAAAAAAAAAAAAAAGAAAAGAAAAAGCAAGGTCAATCTATCCTCTTTTCACCAAGTTTTTTATTTTTTAGGGTCGCACCTTTGGCATATGGAGTGGTCCCCAGAAGACAGGGGAAAAAAAAAAAAAAAAAGGAAAGAGACCCATAAAATAAGGATACTATCCTGCAAATAAGGGTGAACGAGGAGGACTCGCCTTCCTGGGTACCCCCTCCCTACCGCTTGGCCCATCAGGGGCTGCTCCTTTCCCCGAGTCCCAGGCTACGCTTCTGCTTACCGTCTCTCGTACAAGAGGTTGGCCACCATGCTCATGAGGGTGTAAGGCTTGATCTGCCGCCCTTCCTTCAGCTCATACAGGTTCAGCCGGAACTTGAGGCGCTGGGCACTGTGGCAGGAGGAGAAAAGTAAGTGAGTCTTTCTGTTTGGCTTTTTAGGGCAGTACCCGCAGCATATGGAGGTTCCCAGGCTAGGCGTCCAATCGGAGCAGTTGCTGCCAGCCTACACCACAGCCACAGCAACGCGGGATCCGAGCCGCATCTGTGACCTACACCACAGCTCAGGGCAATGCCAGATCTTCAACCCACTGAGTAAGGCCAGGGATCGAACCCAAAACCTCATGGTTCCTAGTTGGATTTGTTTCCACTGTGCTACGCTGGGAACTCCGTAAGTCATTGCTGAATGTCCCCCGGTGTCTGCCTTGTGGAGGTCAGGAGGTACGTAAGGAAAGACAGAACCCCAGCCCCAGCCAAGACTCCTGGGCCTCCCCCAGGGATCTTCTCACTGCAAGTCCAGCCTCATGTCCACTTTTAGGACTTGTCCAACGTGGTGCTTCTACCTATAAACCTGCCACTCCGCTAACCTTTTTTTCTCCTACTTTCTTTGACATGAGAAAAGGGGAGTTAAGAAGTGCATTTTCCCCCTACTTTTTTGAGGAATAGCTTATGCATTACCCTTCTGACAGGGGTCTGCCTGCAGACACAGTGAAGGCAGTTTACACAGTAGAAAGCAGTGAACTGAGAGAGCTGACCTGGGCTAAGCCTTAATGTTTCCATCCCTGAGAGACAAAATAAATCATCTGGCAGGGAGATCATGTATGGAGATCACATATAAAACCGCAAAGTCTTATATGTGTTAATAAGAAGCAAGATGCAGGAGCTCCCGTCTTGGCGCAGTGGTTAACGAATCCGACTAGGAACCATGAGGTTGCGGGTTCGGTCCTGTCCTTGCTCAGTGGGTTAACGATCTGGCGTTGCCGTGAGCTGTGGTGTAGGTCGCAGACGCGGCTCGGATCCCGCGTTGCTGTGGCTCTGGCATAGGCTGGTGGCTACAGCTCCGATTCAACCCCTAGCCTGGGAACCTCCATATGCCGCGGGAACGGCCCAAGAAATAGCAACAACAAAAAAGACAAAAAAAAAAAAAGCAAGATGCTGTGTTTTGGGGTTGTTGTTTTCTTTTTTTTTCTTTTTAGGGCCGCACCCAAGGAATATAGAAGGGTCGAATTGGAGCTGCAACTGCTGGCCTACACCACAGCCACAGCAATGCCAGATCTAAGCCAAGTCTGCAACCTACACCACAGCTCACGGTAACTCGGGATCCTTAACCCACTGAGCGAGGCCAGGGATCGAACCCACATCCTCATGGATACTAATCAGATTCGTTTTCTTCCCTCTTGAAACTTTTGTCTTGACTCTTTCCCACTGGCCTCTCTTCTTTCCCCACTGCTAAATATACAGCTCTTGAGTTGCAGCTTATTTTTTCCCTCTATGTTTTTGGCTTTCCAGAATCTGTTCCTATAGATTTCACAGATCACCAATGCCTATCCAGCCCTGAGATATAATCTCAAGACCCCAGTTGCTCCAGAGGTATTTCTGCATGGTTTACTTTGTGCCTTTACAATTGGTATCAAAATCAAAGTTGCCACCTTTCCCTTAAAACTAGTCTTCCTATATTTCAGTCAACATGCTCAAAACAGAAATCATCTTTCAAACATTTTGGGGAGTTCCCGTCATGGCTCAGCAGTAACAAATCCGATGAGTATCCATGAGTGACGCAAGTTCTACTCCTGGCATCACTCAGTGGGTCACGGATCTAGCATCGTGGTGAGCCAGGTCACAGACATGGCTCGGATCTCGAGTTGCTGTGGCGTAGGCTGGCAGCTACAACTCCAATTGGACCCCTAGCCTGGAAACTTCCATATGCCCACAGGGTGCAGCCCTAAAAAGACAAAAATCCAAAAAACATTTTGCCAGCATGCCAAGTACTAGGGTAAACCATAAAAACAGATAAAAAAAGACACAAACCTTGACTTCAATGGGTAACTCTTTGGCTTCACAATATCCTTGTCACTGCTAAGACTGGTCAGTGACCACTCTCAGAAATGCCCTCCTTTCCTTTCCCACCACGCCACCCTATTAGGACCTCAACCCTCAAACCTGGATCATCAGGAGAACCACCTATTTCAACTCCTGGACTCTCCCTTCTCTCAAAGAACCACTGTCAACTAGGTAACTAATCTAGCAATTAATATGCTCCAGCTCATTATGGGTTAGCTATCTTTCTGCATGCCTGCCTTGTTTCCCAACGAGTGCCAAAGTTCTTTAGAGACTGAGCACGAGCTTTGGCCTCAGAGATTGGGATCCTGGGTGACATTCATTAGCTTACATTTGGGGCAATAAACCCTCTGAGACACTCAGTTTCCTCATCTGCAAAATGGGACAGCAACATGGTAATGTTAAGAGGACTAAAGTCCATGGAGGTAATAAGGTGCCATCCACAGCGTCTGGCACAGAGTAAATGCTGCTAAGTTGTTCGCTTTCTGTGTCCGGCAAGGTCTCAGATGCAATGGTGTTGTTTGATAGATGACTGACACCCAGGCCACTCAAACCGCTAGGCAAGGCTGGTCCAAGAAGAGGCGTGGGTTTGGGTGGGGACCCTGGATACTTACACTGTCTGGACGTCTGTGGCGAGCCCGGCCAGGCCGATGTATAGCCGGTCGCCCATGGGAAAGATCTTCTGGAAGTCCGTGGTCACCATCTGGGCCTGGATCCCGAAGCGCCTGTCGGCAGCGATGGCCACACAGTTCTTCCCCTTCATGGCCATGACGGCCCCTCCGTTATAGGACATAATAGACTGGGGCAGACAGAGCGGAGGGGCTCAGCGCGAGGGGCCAAACGCGGCCACGGCCCCCGGCGCAGCCCCTGATTCGGAGACTTCTGGACGCATCCTTCTCCAGTCTGAAGGTGCCTGAATGCCCCAACTCCAGCTCTGCGGGGAGCCCCCACTCCCCGCCTTGGTCCTCACTGCGGTCCGCTCCCCCTTCAAACTGGAGTCGTTTCCTTCAACCGACCACCAGGCCTCTCCGCCTCCCCAACTCCCCATGACCCCACTCCTTGTTCCTCAATCCCTACCCCATGTCCCTTCTTCTCGCTCCCCATCTCACCATGATTGCAGTGTATTAGGACCTCCAATCGCCACAATTCCTGCGAACCGGCTTTGGGCCTCACTGCGCACCCACTCTCGCTGCTTTCTCTCTATTGGCTGAGAGGCCGACCCTTCCGGGACACTTTGGCATTCTATTGGCTATGCTTCCTTGTCAGTCATCAGTACAGGAGTTTGGTTGAGAGGCCAAAACCGAGGTGGGGAAATCGCAAAGTGAAAAGTCACTGTAAGTGCGGAAGAGCCCGGTGTCGCGGTGCAAGCTGGGATAGCGGTGGACCCAGTCTTGGATTCCCCATCGCGGGCTGGAACCTGTGCCCACGTGGGCTGATGAAACCCGAGATAGAGGGCTTTCGCACTAGTGAAGGGCCCCGGGGTTGTTTAAGAGCACGCTGTGCGCGTCGCGCATATTACTCATGAAGCTTGTTTCATTTATTCATTCCAGAAATCCTTGTCTATTGTGTGCCAGTCACCATGCTAGGCTCCGGACATGCTTCGTATTTAGGAGGAGCCCATAAAATGCATTTTTACTGTTGCCAAGGGGAGGGGCAGAGGGAGGGCGTCTTGGGTATTCTGCGGCTGCAAGGGTTGGGCAGCAAAGGAAAGATTTGGAAGCCGAAGGTGGTTCTGCTCTGAGGGATTCACAACAGGTCGACTTTCAAGTATCCCTAACCTCGGGTCACCTTAAAGAGGGACGTTCTGGGTGTCCCCAATGAGGAAGCAGGTGACAGTTCCCCAACCCCACCTCCGAGCCAGTGCAGGGGAGGCGTGCACATCCCGCCTGCTTCTCTCTCCAGGTCGTGAGGCTTCCCTTTTTCCGTCAAGTCACTTCTTTCACAAGGTTGTGGGGTTTCCGCTCTGATTCTAGCGCTGTCGCAGGCTCACTCCCATTGACTTGGCCACCAGCTCACCACTAGCTATCGCAGTCTCTGTGGCGCAATCGGTTAGCGCGTTCGGCTGTTAACCGAAAGGTTGGTGGTTCGAGCCCACCCAGGGACGCTCTCTTTTCCCCCTCGAAAAAGGGGAAAAACCTTATTCTCACAAACACTGCAAAGCCAGATTTTGTGTTGAAACAGCAGACAATACTATTTCTATAGTAAATCCGAGGGTCATTGTGATTGAAACTTCGATGTTGTTTCGTTAAGGAGGGGATACTTTCTCCAGCACTTCCCTCTGCCACCTTCCTCCCACCCCGCCCCCAACAGGATTGCAGGGAAGGCAAAGACATATAGGTTTTTGCCTCACTGTACAATACGTTTCAGGTTGCATTTTTTCACAGGATTAAGAATGAATTTGCCTTGGAGGTTGGGCGGTTTTCCCTTATCTGCCTCAATCGATATTTCATTCTCTAAATACTACATTTGGAAAGGAAGAAAGTGTGAGCGACAAAGGCAGTAACAAATTGAGGGATGAAGTAAAAAAAAAGGTGAGAAGGGGAAATCAGCTGTCCTATACAGAGAGAGACAGAAAGCGGGGATATGACAGAGAAACAGGCGGGGTCAATGGGAGACCCAGAGGAATGGCGAGGGGGGAGAGAAGCAATTAACACGACAAGCATGAGAAAAAGGAAAGCATCAAGACAAAACAGGTGTTTTTGTTTGTTTGTTTTTCTAGAAATATAAAGATGTGGGGACGAGGTTGGAGAAATAGAAGCAGAATGTGACAAAGGACATTGTTTGGGGGAGAGAGAAGGAGTAAAAGACACAGAGGTAAAGACTCATAAAATCGCTGAAGGAGCTGCTTTCTTCTACTATCTTCCAGGAGGTCTTCTTCTCGAAGTATCTCTCGGTACATGTGCTAGAAACAATTACCTAGGTTTCCTGAGTTGCTACCCTCTGGAAGCTTCTAGTCTATGACAGACACAGTGACTCTTCTGATGAAAAGTTTGTCAGCTGGATGACCTCCTGAGATACTACAACTGGCATAGGAGAGGGGAAATTTGGGCATACATCGCTTTGCCAGTGCAGAGGTGCACCCTTGAGCTGGGAGAGGGAGCCTCCATTTTTATGGAGGAGCTAAGCAAAGGACCCTCTTAAGCGGTTTCCTTCCACTTTGGTCTCCTTTCAAGACAAGGCTCAAAGGAAGCCTCTTCTGAAAGCCTTCCCCAATGCTCACCTACTCTTACTGCTGCTGCAGGCCTAGGGGGGCAATGGGGGTGGGTATACACAGGATATACACCGTGCCCATGGAAGCTAAACCGACAGGCTGTGTAACCCTGCAGCTTGCCTGCACCAGCCTGTGAGCATCCTGTGGGACAAAATCCAGGTCATCAGGTTACCGACCCGGTGCCTAGAGCTGTATTTGACAATGGCACATGACAGGTGCTTCTTTGTTGGGGAAACTAGAGAACTTCAGATGTGAGAAAGGTTTGGTTAGAAGGTTCTCCTGACAGACTTGTGGTTGCCATGGGGGAGGGGGAGGGAGTGGTTTAGACTGGGAACCTGGGGTTAATAGATGCAAATTCTTTCCTGTGGAATGGATAAGCAATGTGATCCTGCTGTAATAGCACTGGGAACTATATCTAGTCACTTACGATGGAGCATGATAATGTGAGAAAAACAATGTATATATGTATGTGTGACTGGGTCACCTTGCTCTACAGTAGAAAATTGACAGAGCACTGTAAACCAGCTATAATGGAAAAAATAAAAATATCTAAAACAAAACATTAAATTTAATAATAATAAAAAAAGAAGGGTTCTCCTGGAGTTCCCATTGTGGCTCAGTTGTTAATGAACCCAACTAATACTAACCCAATTAGTAACCATGAGATACCTGGCCCCGCTCAGTGGGTTAAGGATCCAGGCTCAGTGGTTTAAGGATCCAGTGTTGCCTGAGCTATGGTATAGGTCGCAGATGCCACTTGGATCCTGTGTTGCTGTGGCTGTGGTGTAGGCCGGCAGCTACAGCTCCGATTCAACCCCTAGCCTGGGAACCTCCATATGCCATGGCCATGGCCCTAAAAAGACAAAAAAAAAAAAAAAAAAAAAGTTCTCCTGGTAAGCTAGTAAGCTAAAAAGGCCAGGGATGTGGGAACTGGTCACTCAGGCTGGAAATAAGAAGTTTTTGCAGGTAGTGGGGTTTTCAGTGTGCTCCTTCTATCTTGTAGTTTGCTGGTGGTTGGCACTTAATAACTGTCTAAGGAACAAGTGAAGGGACCTCCAGTGAACATGGTGGGTCCTCTTGGACAGCAGTCCAAGTGAAAAGGCCCCAGTGGGGACTGAGAGGGATGTCAGCCCTCTTCCCTGTAGCAGATATCCTCCCAACCCCATCCCGGTTTGCCCCTGGGTGCTCCCTGTGGCTTGTGGGTGCGACCGAATTCTTCCTGAAAAGCCCCTACATGTTTCTCTTGCCGGCCTGGATCTTCTAGCCGGAAAGGAGCGGCAAATGAGTCCTTGCTGTACTCCTCTTCCCGCAGGGTGAACGAAGAGGATACCTCCCCGGCAGAGTCCAGGATGCCTGCAGCACACTTGCCCCAGGGACCCGTGAGCATGCCCACGCCAAGAGCCCGCTTTCCATGAAGGGTGGCGGACTCCCGGTCTCGGCACCCAAGGACAAGGGAGCAGGTGACCGAATCCTCCCCTGGCCCTGTTCGGGCGGGTTCTCAGACCACCCGCTCTGGGCGGAAATCTCTCCCGTCCTTCCTCTCCCCCCACCCCGCCCCAACTCGCCGGGCGTGGGCCAAAGGCTGAAGCTGGGGTCACTGGGCGGCCAGGGTCCGCAGATTTCCTGGTCGCCAGCCAAAGGGTGAAAGCATTCAGTCCGGAGTCCCCAGCTTTGGATCTGCCTGGGCTGCGAGCGAGGAGGGTAGAAGGAGGAGGCAGGCGGTCCGATGCTTGTTCAAGATTCGTTTCCTAATTTCCTAACTCGAGCCACCCACCGCCAGTGAGCTTAATGGCGCTTCTGGACGGATAATCGAGCTCTTTGTAGCGACTGACATAAAGACCCTCCCTAATAAATTCTGAATAAGGAATAAGCGAATCGACAGTTGTAATGAAGCAGGCCCACTGTAGTCTCCAATAACATAGTACCAATCGGCTTCCCTGGCGCTGGCCTCTGCTGCTGCTCCCAGGTTTTCCAAGCTTCCCCTTCGTTCTCTCCTCCAGGCAGGAGCCACCGGAGACCGGAGCTCGAGCGCGAGGTGGAGCCCGGAGCGACGGTCGGAGTCGGCGAATACCAGCCGCCTTTGCGCTCACCGGGCTCCTCCCGCTGCCAGGGCGAGCGAGGCGCACCAACTATGCAAAGCGAGGAACGCGATCCGCGCGCGGGCGAAAAATGCGGGAATCAGTACCTAGCAGGAAAAAGCGCGGGCCCACTTCCGAGGCCCCGCGCCTCGTTTTCTAGTGCACTCGGATTCGGGCCTCTTGCCTTCAGCCCGTTATCGTGTCCCGGTCCCGGAGCCAGAGCTGTGCAGTCTTCTGTTTATCTCCCGGCCCGGGTTACCTTCCTTTCTTCGTCCAAGCACACCGGGGGCTCCAGCCTCCATCTCAGCAACCCGAGCCCCAGCCGCTAGACGTCCCCCCGCCTGAGGCCTCTGCCTCTGTCCCCGCCTCGTCGGTTTTCTCCCTCGGGGTGGGTCCCGGGCTCAGCGTTTTCGAGCGGGCCATCCGTCGCGGAGGGGACGTAGGGGGTGGGGAGGAGACGGTCGCCCTCACCCATGCAGTTATTAATTTCAAGGGAGTGTCACTTAGAGTGAATGAAAATAATCTGGACGCGTGGCCAGGGGCGTCGTGTCCCCAGCCCGAGCACCGTGCCTTTTGGTCGAGGCCGAGGCGTGGAGGACTGCAGAGCGAGCCACATTTCAGCCCAATCCTCATCTCACCATTTTCCAGGCGCCCCAGCTAGGGGCGAGGATCGCAGGGTCAGAGGGTGGGGGGCACCCACATTTTGAAGGCAGGGGTTGGTTGAGGCGGGTAACACAGAAGAGGAGTCATCCTCCAGGGTCAGGGGCAGATGGGGAAGGCTGAGGTCGTGTCCTAGTTTTGGGGGGCCCGGCACCCGGGGGTGGGGGGGCAGCCGCGGTAGCCTTACCCCCTCCTCCCCGCTCCGCAAACACCCTGAAGGAATGAGGTCACGTGGGTGAGTAGTGGGCGGGACCTACTCTAGTCGGGAGGAAAAAAGCCATTTTGTCTCCCCCCCCTTCCGAGCCCCAGTCCCTCCCCTCCCCCCTCCGTCCCCTCCCCTCCCCTCTCTCCCTCCCACCCCGAGCCGCTTTCACAAACTCCTTTCTTACCGTGTGTTTCTCCCCTCCCGCCGCCCGAGCGAGCGACACGGCTGCGGCCCCCCCTCCCCTCCCTTCCCTCCCTCCCTCCCATCCCCCCCTCCCCGGGACCCACCGGACCCTGAACCCAGGTAAGAGGACGCAGACTCCCCTCTCCTCTCCTTCTTCTCCCCGGTAACCATCTGCGGACTGGGACTCGGGGCCGGTCTCTCCTCCTTTGCAAACCCGGGTGGGGGAGGCTCTGAGCCGGGCCTGGTCTCTGGTCTCCGCCCCACCCCCGCCGGCCCCTCTCCTAGCTCGCCCCGTCCGCCTTTCTTTCTCCCGTTTTTCTCTCCCCTTTTCCTTTTCCTCCCTTCCAAGATGGCCGAAGTGGATTCCCCCTTTTAATGATTTGGCGTCTCCGTCGACCACCACCTCTTTGTGCCGCAGCCCCCCTAGACCCTGCACCCGAGGTAGCGAGGGGAAGGGTCCGAGGCAGCCACAGGGGCTTCGGGGCTCCGCGCTGGGGCGGATCTCAGCCCCTCCAGCCCTCCCCATGAGCCGGAGCAGCCCCTGGCTCTCCCCCACGACCCCTTTCTGGGGAGGGGGCCGTTCTCGGCTTCTTCCGTGGGCGCTGGGGCGTCGTGGACGCGCGAGGACTTGACGCGGGGAAGAAGGGGACGAGCTTTTCGATGGCTGCGGGGCCGGGGGAGGGCGCTCTTCCCCGCGGGGCTTCGGTCCTCTCGGCACCTCCCCCAGCTGGTCCCTTTCCCCCCCCCTCATCCCCGGACTAGGCGCCCCGCCCCCTCCCCCCGAACCACCTCGGAGGAGCCTCTTTCTCCGGAACACCCCTCCTTGGGCCCCGCCGAAAGTTTGGCTCTAGGGAAGGTAGGAGCGGCCACCCAGTAACTGGGGTCCCGGATCCTGTGACTTAGGCTCCTGGGGAAGCCGAGGTGGAGGGGTAGATGGGAGGTGGGGGAGATGTTTTCCATCGCCCGCAGAGGCCAGAGGGGTCTGGCGGACTGGCTCCTCTTCCACGCTGGGGCCCGGCTGCTCCCTCCCCTCCTAGGCCCTCCTGCTTCTAGTTCTGAGGGGCTGGGACCCCTGGGCCAGCAGACACCCCTGCCCCTCCTGTCTCCGCGGGGGGCCCAGGCACGCCTCTCCCCCACCCCCACTGCCCCCGTCTGCCCAGAATTGCTCCGGATGGCTTGAGGTAGGGAAAGAGGGGGGCCTGGGAATGGTGCATTTGCCTGTAAATATTGTGGAAGCGGTTCCTCGCGCTCCGCTCTGGTCTTTGTCTCTCAGAGAACCCCCACCCCCGCCGCGATGCCTCCGTCCCTCCAGGGCTCCGGGTCTGGGGTGGGGTTGGGAAGGGGGGTGTCTCCTGATTGTCTCCCGTTTCTTTCTGATGCCTCCTTTTCTGGGCCTCTTGCAGTTTGTTTCTGTTGCTGAAACTCTCATTTCTCTTCTTCCCGTCTCCACTCTGTTCCAAGGTGTCAGTACTTGGAGAAGGAGCATAAAGCCAGCTCTGTTGTAGCTTTTTTGGTGGGAGGTTTTTCCCGGGGCTTTCCTGGTTTGGAGTTGGGGGTAGAGGGCTTAGAGCTGTCTTTGGAAAGAGGCAGGAAACAGGGTTGAGGTGAGACTTGGGACTTGGGATCCAGATGGAGTGTGGCTGGGTGATGTTCAAGTTGAAGTCTTTGGTGGGGTGGGGGCGCGGCGCTGCTGTCTGCTGCTCCTGGTCTTGCCTGGGAGATCTTGGTTGATGGAGCTGTTGCCATGGGAATGGAGAGAACGTGAATAGGAAGAGGTTACATCTTTGTGCAGGTTGGATGCCCTCCCCACTCCTCCAGCCTCAGGCCCCCAGAGTGGAGGTTGGGAGCTGCACAGCCTTTGTTGCTGGAAGACTTATGTTATAATTTACCCTGGGTAGACACGGGATGCACAAAAGGTTAGTGTGTGTTTGCAGCTCTGGTTTCAGGCAGGGATGTCAGACAGTGTGCTTCTAGGGTGGGTGGGGGTGGCCTGTGCATCTGGCGAGTGTGGACCTGGCTCTGGTCTGGCTGTGTGTGTGAGATGGGGCGTGTCTGTGTGTGTCTGGCCAAGCAAGTGTCTGTCTGGCCTGTGTGTGTTGTGAGCGTGAGAGAGAAATGGAGGGGAGCGTGTCTGGCTGTGTGTGTGTGTGTGTGTGTGTATCTGGCAGTGTAGCTGTGTATATTTTGGATTTTTGTCTTTGTTATTAGGAAGCTGAGAGGTGGGGAGGGGAGAGAGGGTAGGGTGGGCCCAGCTTCAAGACATTGGGGACTCTTGATGCTGCTGGTGAGAGGAGCAGATCCTCCACCCAAGGTCAAGGAACAGGGAACATTGAGAGTTTGACAGTGTCCCAAGCAGACACACACACACACACACACACACACACACACACACACACACACAAACGCGCGCGCGCGGGAATACACAGGCTTGCAGAATTGAACCTACACAGCTGGGAGAGGAATGGCATCCTATGGAACCCCGGACCCAGTACATTCTGGGTACATTCACTGAGCTTCCATGGAGCCTGCTTCCATATCTGTAGCTGGGAAGTCAGGTGAGCCATCAGCCTCTGCCCTGTCTTTTTAAATTTTTATTTATTTTTGTTTTATGCTTGTTAGGGCCACACCCGCAGCATATGGAGGCTCCCAGGCTAGGGGTAGAATAGGAGCTGTAGCTGCTGGCCTACACCACAGCTCACAGCAACGCCGGGCCCTTAATCCACCGAGCCAGGCCAGGGATTGAACCTGCGTCCTCATGGATCCTAGTCAGGTCCCTTTACCGCTGAGCCATGAAGGGGAACTCCTGCCCCCTCTTCCTAATTCAAAGCAAGAAGGTGTGCTGATGGTTATGTTTTGGCCCCTCCCAGACAGCTCACAGACTGGTCTTCTGCGGAGCCCGGCGTCTTTCTACCTTCTGCCTGCCTCAGTGGAGCCAGGCCAGGCTTATCGGCTCCTTAGATGAGTGGGAGGCCCAGCCTGGGCGCCAGTGTGCAAAGAGCCCTGGAATGGGAGTCAGGCTGTGTCCAGTCCTGGGTCTGCCACTGGGTGACTTTGTGACCTTAGACAAATCACTTCTTTCTGAGGTTCTTCATCTGTAAAATGAAAGGACTGGACAAGATGCTTTCTAAGGTCCTTTCCACATCTGCAGCTCTGGATGGCTGCATGCGACCTTGAGTGATTCTTCCCAAGGCTTGGAGAGTTTCTAGTGAGGGAGTTAAGCGAACTTCATGTGGAGGGAAAGCAGAGTAAAGAATGCTGTAGCCGGGCACCTGGCTTATCAGAAACTGACTCTTTATCTATCTATCTATCTATCTATCTATCTATCTATCTATCTATCTATCTATCTATCATTTTTTGGCCATGCCTGCAGCATGGGAAGTTCCCCGGCCAGGGATTGAACCCATGCCACTGAAGTGACCCAAGCCAACTACAGTGACAACACCAGATCTTTAGCCCGCTGCACCACAGGAGAACTCCAAAGACTGGCTCTTTCTCCACGGGGGGGAAAAAAACCTAAAAAACAACTGACAGGAGTTCCTCTTGTTGGTTTGGTTCAGCGGAAACAAATCTGACTAGTATCCATGAGGACACAGGTTCCATCTCTGGCCTCGCTCAGTGGGTTAAGGATCCGGCGTTGCCATGAGCTGTGGTGTAGGTTGAGGACACGGCTCGGATCTGGTGTTGCTCTGGCTGTGGTGTAGGCCGGTGGCTACAGGTCTGATTTGACCCCTAGCCTTGGAACCTCCATATGCCATGGGTTCAGCCCTAAGCAGCACAAAACAAAACAGAAAACAACCTGACAGCAAGAGAAGCCTAAATTTTGAGGGGAGCTTCCAGAGAAAGACTGGTTAGAATAGAGAGATGGAGGGTGGTCTCTAAGAGTAGGGGGCTTTGAGGACAGGGAAAGACAAATGCCAGACTTGGATGGCAAGATCAAGTTGGGTGCTGGGTGCTGCTGATCAAGCTCCTTTCCAGCTGCTATCGCCAAAACCCAGGGCTGCTATCGCCAAAGCCAGGAGCAAGGGCTGTCCCGCTGGGACAGCCCTTGCAAAGACAATGATTTGGGGACAGAAGATATTGATGGACTTGGCCCCCGCTGTGGGAGGAGTTGGGGGTGGGAGACTGTGCTCAGGTCCACTCTGAGGATGTGGTTGGGCCTGACCGTGAAAGCCCCCAGAGCTCCACAGGGCCGCTTCCAAAGGGCCTTGTCTCCTTTTTCTGCTTCTTGGGACTTGTCTCTCTCCCCCTCAGATTCTTCCCAAAAGTGATGGGGACTGGAGGTCCAGCCAGTTCCAGATGGGGAGGAACTGGGTGTCAGGTATGGGGCCCCGAGGCCTCTTAGGGGGAGAGAGATGGTGAGTGGGTGCAGTGAGGGAACAGAGCTCCTGTTTACAGTTGTTCTTGGCACCTGCTGGCAGGGCCCTGCAGGTAACCATGGCAATCAGGTGAGGAGCCAATCAGTGCTTCTCCCCACCCGCAGCCTCAGAGGTAACAGTCTGTGAGGCCCTTGGGGATGAGATGGGGGGAGCAGGGAGTGTGGCAGGGGGGCTCTTAAGGGAGAAGGAAGAACATTTCTTTCTTTTTTTTTTTTTTTAAGGGCCACACTCACGGCATATGGAGGTTCCCAGGCTAGAGGTTGAATCGGAGCTACAGCTGCCGGCCTATACCACAACCACAGCAATGGCGGATCCTTAACCCACTGAACAAGGCCAGGGATCGAACCCTCAACCTCATGGTTCCTAGTTGGATTTGTCTCCGCTGTGCCACGATGGGAACTCCTAGGGAGAGCATTTCATTCAGTCAGCACCACAGCTCTTTCCTTCACCTGGGCACCCAGAACAGGGTAGTCTTGGTCTGAATTCTCATAAGTGCCTTGGAAGTAAGGGGATAAGGGTCCCAGCCATTTGCCTAGGAGCTCCTGCGTGTTGAGGCTGCAGTTGGCCTCGTAGGAATTGAATGGGCATCCTCTCTCTCTCTTTGTCTTTTTTCTTTTGGTCTTTTTAGGGCTGAACCTGCAGCACATGGAAGTTCCCAGGCTAGGGGTCAAATTGGAGCTATAGCTGCCAGCCTACGACGCCACAGCCACAGCAACGCAGGATCCGAGCCCCTTCTGCCACCTACGCCACAGCTCAGGCAACGCTGGATCCTTAACCCATGGAGTGGGACCAGGGATTGAACCCAAGTCCTCATGGATACTAGTTGGGTTCGTTACCACTAAGCCACAACGGGAACTCCTGGGTGGGAGTTCTTAAGAGCAACTGTTTTGAAAACAGCAAGCATGTGAATGAGGTGGCTAAGGCAGTGTGAAGTGCCCACGTGTTTCTGTGCACTTGTGTGTGTGTGTGAGAGAGAGAAGAAAGCATGAGATTTGCCCGTAGCAACCTGGACCCTCAACATTATTAGACCCCAGAATGTTTTGCTTCTCCTATGCACACACACATGTAGAGATTCATTTAGATATGGACGCGCACACCTGCACACACACACACCCCACACAAGACAGGTAGTCACGTGAAGTCCTTGTGGAGGCTCAGCGGCGTGTACACATCCGACGGCTATCACACATGCTCAGCGAGTGAGCCACTTGGAATCTTCCCCTCCTCTGGATGGTTGTAATAATATTTGGGCATCTTGCCAGGGGCAGGGTTACTATGGAAACAGCCAAACAGTATAGTAGGCAGCAAGGCTTCTCCATGATTGTGAAGAGGGGCTTGGTGCAGGGAGGGTGCGGGAGGGCTGGCTGAGGCCACCCAGTGTGGAGCGGGAACCCCTTTCCTCCCTCGGGCCGAGTGAGCCCGCGGGTCTTGGCCACCGGCTGGCCACTAGCTCTGGGCTTGCTTGTGTCGTGCCCCCCCCCGCCCCCCAACCCCGGCTGCCCTGCCACTTGGTCTCTCTCCCACATATGGCCTTTGTGTCTCGCCATCTCTTTGAGTCTCTGGCCAGCCTCTGTTGGCTGTTTGGGTCCTGGCCAAACTCATCCCGGGGTCTCTATAGAAACTGGTGATCCCAGCTGTGAATTTCGGGTCCTAGAAAACCCAGTGTGTTGGCTTTAGAAATCTTCCTGGAAAGGAGAGAAGGATGTTAGGTTATAAAGAACCTGCTGGGGGCTTGGCCGCCCTCCCGAGCCCCCCTCCTTGGGCTTTTCCTCTGGGAAAGCGGAGGGAGGGGCCACCCCTTCTGGGGACAGGTTTGATTTCTCTACCAAGGAATAAGCACCTCAGCCAGTCCAGACGTGGGCTTTGCCTGACCTCCCAGGACCCTGCCAGAGCCTGGCTGGGCGCTTGAGTGAGCTGCGGAGAGAACTTTCTGCCTGGCCTTGGCAGGCATCTCTGAGAGCCTGTGGTCTGTCACTGGCCAGCTTGTGGCCAGGCTGTGGGCAGGAGACAGCGGGTGGGTGACAGTGCCCACGTGGGGAGATGCCTTGCGTGTGCCCGGGCGGGACGGCATGCGGCGGGCTCGGCCGGGGCACAGTGGCGGCTTCCTGTGGAAGCTCTTTGCACTCAGGCTCTCTGCAGTTCCCTAGAAGACACTGGGTTTTCTAGGACCCCAAGTTCACACCTGGCCCTGGGCTTGGGCTGGAGCTTTTTTCGCCCCCAACTTGAGGCATGTAAGGACCATCCTTAGTATTTCCCACCCGAGCACCAGGCCAGGAACCTGTGCGGTCCGCCTATGATGTATTTGCAGAGGGCAGCCCTGGGGCTGGATGCACAGCAGTGCGGTGCCCCCTTCCCACAACACTTCCAGGGAAGACCTGCTGGAGAAGGAGTAGGGGGTGGAAGGAGGGGAGGATGGAGTAGGAAGACCCAGTCAGGGGTCTAGTTTCCTCGTAGCTCCTAGTGAATTCACTTGAATGGATGTGGATTGGGATCCGGGAAGATCTTTAAAAACTGTTCTCTTCCATTTTCTGGCCTCCCCACATCCTCTGGAGAGTTGATAGTACTTCCTATGGTCTAACCTCAGTCTTTCCGCTGCTCCTGAGATGGAACCTGACCTTGTCGCTCAAAGTCACATGAATCTCCAGAGCCCCAGGCACCCAGGGGACACTCAGAGGGGGCCAGAAAGAAGCAGCCCCACACAGGCACCCGGTCTGGCCTTGAAGGGAGAGGAGAGGCCTTGGGCTCAGGGACAGATGTTGCCTGCGGGGCAGGTGGAGTGGAGCATGGAAGGGGCTCTTGCATCTCCGGGTTTTTGACTCCACGTTTCTTTCCCAGGGTGACGCTCCCCAGTCCCCTGCCCCCACCCCAGCATCATGCATCGGACCACACGGATCAAAATCACGGAGCTGAACCCTCACCTCATGTGTGCCCTCTGCGGGGGGTACTTCATCGACGCCACTACCATCGTGGAGTGCTTGCATTCCTGTGAGTTGGGTCGAGGGGCTGCTTCTCAGTGTGGGGGGGCCTCTGCGAAGGGTCCCGGTCTCAGAGAGGCTGCCCAGGAAGGGGGACTGGAGGGTCCAGCCCAGAAGTTCTCAGTTCTCTCCTTGAATCTCTGTGGCTGAAATCGCACCCCCCCGAAGAAGCAGGTGCCCCTGGTATGCATTACGGGCAGTGGCTGGGGGGCAAGGCTGCTGGGAGGTATCTAATAGGTTGGCTATTTTTTTGTACTCCATGGGGGCGGTGGGGGGTTTGGGACTTGAGGCTCACCTTCTGTGTGGTACATGACCCTGGCTACACACAGAGACACAGACACAGACACACACACACACAGACACACACACACACACACACACACACACGATCTGTCCTCGCATGACCCTGGCTACACACAGACACACACACACACACACACACACACACACACACGATCTGTCCTCGCCCAAGGATGGATGATAAGGGGCAGTTGCCATCTGTGCAAAACAGGACCGTGTGTTTGGGGCTTTGAACGGGCCTGAACAAGGTGGAGAAGAGGGGGTACCCAGACCTGACCCGGGGGCCTGGGGCTGGTCCTGGGTTACGAAGAGGCCTCTGACTCTTCCTCCTCTCTCCACACCCTCCAAGTCTGCAAAACGTGCATCGTGCGCTACCTGGAGACCAACAAGTACTGCCCCATGTGTGACGTGCAGGTCCACAAAACTCGGCCGCTGCTGAGCATCAGGTGGGCCCCGCCTCCTGCCCCCGCCCCACCCTCTGGGCAGCTGCCCTCGGGCCTCAGCTTTCCTTGCTCCCTGAGGCCAACGTGCCAGGTGCGGGAGGAGCACCAGGCGTGGACCAAGTCTGCTTCCTTCCCTCTGGGATGTCTCCGGCTGAGAAATTGTGGAGGGTTAGAGACCTGGCTGATGGGGACCCCACCCCGGGCCCTGGATCTCAGGAAAGGAGGTGGGAAGAGGGGGCCCCTGGCTAAAGGGTCCGGGTGAGGTGGTTGCTGACAGGCCCCTGTGCGCTTTTTTCCAGATCTGACAAAACCCTTCAAGACATCGTCTACAAATTGGTCCCTGGGCTTTTTAAAGGTACCTACGCCCTTTGTCCTCCTGCCTCTGTCCCCCCTGTTGCTCCCGCCTCAACCTGCTTCCTCTCTTCCAGATGAGATGAAACGGCGACGGGATTTCTATGCTGCATACCCCCTGACAGAGGGTGAGTGAGAGAGTGTGTGTGTGCGCGTGTGCGTGTGTGTCGCGCGTTCATGCTCCCGGGCCTGGGGTCGGTGAGTGTGTGGCGCTGCCCGAGGCATGAAGGCTGGGCACCCCCAACGCCGCCTTCCCAGCACGGGGGGTGGCTGGGCTCACCTCGCTGAGCTCCGAGATCCCGGATCCTTGGTGGGGCTCCGTCCCCCATCCGAGGCTCAGCCCTCAGCCCTCTCTCCTTCAGTCCCCAACGGCTCCAGTGAGGACCGCGGAGAGGTCCTGGAGCAGGAGAAGGGGGCGCTGAGCGACGATGAGATCGTCAGCCTCTCCATCGAGTTCTACGAAGGCGTCAGGCAAGTCCGGCCCACACCTGGTCCTTTCGGGGGTCCTAGGCTGGGTCCCTTCTCCCAGCTGTCCCCGTTCCCCTGGGGGGACCTCCGAGGCGTGTGCCGTGGCAGATCCTGCCCACTCTAGGGTCTCCCTGCTTCATTCTCTCTCCCTCTGCAGGGACCGGGAGGAGAAGAAGGGCCCCCTGGAGAACGGGGATGGCGACAAGGAGAAGGTGAGTGCTGAGCCTGCCCAGGAGTGGGGTGCGGGCTGGGGGAGCGTGCCTGGGGTGGACCCCAGCCCTCGGTCCCTCTCCCCCAGCAGACAGGGGTGCGCTTCCTGCGATGCCCAGCAGCCATGACCGTCATGCACCTCGCAAAGTTTCTCCGCAACAAGATGGACGTGCCCAGCAAGTACAAGGTGAGTCCCTGGGCCCTTGTGAAAAACGTGTCTATGTGTGGAGGTGTCTGGCAATTTTTGCATCCCAGCCGTTGTCCGAGGCTGCCTGGGTGTCGCCCAGGCCTGCCTGGTTGTATAAGAGCCTGCGTAGAGGGTGATTGTAAACAAGATTTGGGGGGAGGGGGCGGTGGGGCCAAGGTGGTGTGTATGTACGTGCTTGCACACTCAGAACTATGGCAGAGGTGTGTGTATAAAAATGCCCCTTGTCTGGGGCCACCTGGCTGTGAGAGGGCCCGTCTGAAGTGCCCAAGGGGCTTTTGGACATTGCTTCTCAAATTCGAACGTGTGTGTGACCCCCTAGAGAGCTTGTTAAAATAAAATGTGGATTTTGATGGAGTAGATTCTTCATTTCCAGAGAGCTCCCAGGTGCTTCCGGGGCTGCTGGTTGGCTGTGGAGGCTCTGACTCAGTGGATCCCACACTTTGCCACATGTTAGGATCCTGTGGGATGTGCCCATTGAGGTTAAAACTCGACTCATGTTCCCGTCATGGCTTAGAGGAAACGAATCTGACCGTTGTCCATGAGGACACAGGTTCGATCCCTGGCCTCGCTCAATGGGTTAAGGATCCGGCGTTGCCGTGAGCTGTGGTGTAGGTCGCAGATATGGCTTGGATCCCACGTTGCTGTGGCTGTGGCGTAGGCTGGTGGCTACAGCTCCGATTCAGCCTCTAGCCTGGGAACCTCCACACACTGTGAGTGCGGCCCTAAAAAGACAAAAAACTAAAAAGCAAAAAAAACCTCGACTCATGTCATACCAGTTAAATTAATCTCTGGGGTGAGATCCAAGCACTGGTGTGGGTTTTTTGTTGTTGTTGTTGAGGCTCCCTGGGTGATTCCACTGTGCAGCCCAGTGAGAGCCTTCGCTCTATAAGGTCCTTCTCACCTGGGCCTTTTCTTTGCCTGTTGGCTCCTCGGGAGAAAGTGGCAGAGATAGAAGGGGACCCGCACCGCACCGCTGTGTGGGTGGCTGGGATGGAGGTTGTTTTTTTTTTTGTCTTTTTTTTTTTTGCCATTTCTTGGGCCGCTCCCGCGGCATATGGAGGTTCCCAGGCTAGGGGCTGAATCGGAGCTGTAGCCACCAGCCTATGCCAGAGCCACAGCAACGCGGGATCCGAGCCGCATCTGCAACCTACACTACAGCTCACGGCAACGCCGGATCGTTAACCCACTGAGCAAGGGCAGGGACCGAACCTGCAACCTCATGGTTCCTAGTCGGATTCGTTAACCGCTGCGCCACGACGGGAACTCCTGGATGGGGGTTGTTAATGATGGGGGATCCTCTCCCACCTGCTGTAGGAGTGCCCTTGTGACCACTCAGGGAACTCGAATCCTCCGCGAAACCCCAGTCACCAGGGCCCAGCTGCACGTCCACCCTCCCCAAGGTCACCCTCCCCAAGGCCCCACCTCCCGCCCCCCAGGACTCCTGGCTTGGAGCCTCGTGGCCAAGCGGCTGGAGCCGCGAGCCGCCCTCCCTTTCCTCCTGCAGGTGGAGGTTCTCTACGAGGACGAGCCGCTGAAGGAGTACTACACCCTCATGGACATCGCCTACATCTACCCCTGGCGGAGGGTGAGTGGGTGGGCGCTGCCCGCTGGCGCGGGGCCCACAGGGGCTCCTAGGCCCTCACGTGGGCCACACACAGTGCATCCCTCATGGCAGGAGCTGGGCGTGTCCAGGGTGGCCTGCCACGCCGGGTCAGCCTCGGCTGTCTCACCAGTGGCCTCCCACACTCAGGAGGAGGAGGAGGAGGAGGAGGAAAGGACCACTGGGCAGATGCCGCCTCCCAGTTGGGGTGGCTGTGGGGGCGTGAACGCTGCCTCCTGCTCCTCGGCCTCCCTCTCTCTGTTCTCTCTGCCTCTGGTCTTCTTCTCAGGGGTCTCTGCGTGCCTCCTCCTCTCCCCCCCGCCCCTGGCCTGTCTCCAAGGCCCAGACCCTTCCTTTCTCCCTGATTGGGCACTGTGGGGTGAAGGTGGGCGGCTGCCCCGTTAGCCTCTTTCTCCTGACACGCTTCCCTCCCCGTCCCTTCCCTGCAGAATGGCCCTCTCCCCCTCAAGTACCGAGTCCAGCCAGCCTGCAAGCGGCTCACCTTGCCCACAGCACCCACCCCCTCCGAGGGTACCAATACCAGCGGGGCATCCGAGTGTGAGTCAGTCAGCGACAAGGCTCCCAGCCCTGCCACCTTGCCAGCCACATCCTCCTCCCTGCCCAGCCCAGCCACCCCCTCCCATGGCTCTCCCAGCTCCCACGGCCCCCCTGCCCCGCACCCTACCTCTCCCACTCCCCCTGCAACAGCCAGTGGGGCCACCACTGCTGCCAATGGGGGCACCTCGAACTGCCTGCAGACACCATCCTCCACCAGCAGGGGGCGCAAGATGACTGTCAACGGAGCACCTGTGCCCCCCTTAACTTGAGGAAAGGGACCCTCTTCCTACTTTTCCAGCCAAGCCTCTCTACCCCTCCACTTTTTCTGGGCCCCCTTTTCCACTTCTACTTCCCCAGCTCCTCCCACCTTAGGGGTGGGGGATGGGTTTTATAAATAAATCTATATATATATGTACATAGGAAAAACCAAATATACATACTTATTTTCTATGGACCAACCAGATTAATTTAAATGCCACAGGAAACAAACTTTATGTGTGTGTGTATGTGTGGGGGATGGGGTGTTCCTTTTTCAGGGGTCGTGTGTAATTTGCTCTGCTCTCTTTTGGGGGGTGCCCGGAGGTGGGTTGGAGGGGCCACTTAGGGCTGGGTAATGCTCTGCCCCCGCCCCCTCTGTTTCCCAAGGCATAAGGGGTGTTGGGGGGCCCCACTAACCCCCAAAGCTTTAGGCACAGCTCTTAACCGGCTGTGTATGGGGTCCACCCTCTTTCTCTCCCCATCTTGGCTGCTGTCCTGCCCTGACCCCGACCAGTTCCTGCCCCCCGCCCCCCCAGCGTTGGTGAATGTCCAGAGAAGTGCTATGACAGTGCCTTTTACAAATGCGGTCTCTGCCCTGGTTGTTCTGAGGAGCAAGAGGGCAGCAGAGATGGCATCTCCCTTACGCCCTCCTCTCGTGGAAACTTTGTGTGTAGAGAATAGCTAGTCCGTGTCCCTCCCCACACCCCGTGTGCGTGGCCTTTGCATCAATTATCTTGTGGAAAAGATGATGGGGCCACGGGCGGCCTCAGCCCCTGCCCTCCCACCGCGGCGTTTGCATTGTGAGTCTTGTGAGCGCTTCACTCCCTTCTCCCCCGCCCCCACCCAGGAATTGCCCTCGCCAGGCCCGGGGGTCAGGTCTGCTTGGGGCCACCAGGGGAGAGGTGGCGGCGTGAGGTTCACCTCAGATAAGCACAGACAGGAAGGAGTGACCGAGGCATCTAAAGCACAAGACAGGAGCCTGCACGGTCTGACCTCAGCTTCAAGTCAGGTGGTCTGCACCCCAGAGGGGCAGATCCTAACGGCCCCCTGCCCACCTGCTTCTCCTGCAGTGTATATAGATCAGACTGGAAGGAGGGGAGGAGGGGAGACGCCATTGCAACCTAGGTATTTGGGGTCGGGCATCCCCCAGCAGGTCTGTCTGTGTGCGCACCTTGTCCTGTGTCTGTACCCTCCCCCCGCCGCCCTGGGCCATTTGTTATCTCCTGGCTTTGTAATAAATGCTGCATACTCTCTGGAGCCTGTAGTTCTTTGGCATAGAGGGGACAGGGAAAGGGTGGGTGGGTCCCCTGATCACCTCCTCTTGCCTCAAGGCTCAGCCTGCCTTAGGGGACCCCTGATGGCATGAAGCTGACCTGCCCCCAACCAGTAGCCAGACAGGTGTCCCCAACCCAGGTTAAGATCCAAGGGAGGGGTACAGGTCAGGTCCCTTACACCAGTGACCACAAGACCACCACTGTGGCATGGAATGCTTTTTTAATGCCATCTTCGCCAGCAGGCACTGAAGCAGGGGCCTGGTCCCAGCTGCCCCACATTGGAGACCTTGGGTTACAGGAGCAAGCTGCTCACAAACCAGCTATGGGTATTGGGGTCCCTGGGTGATCCTTCTTGGGCCGGGCAGCAGCCACCCCCTCAGAGTGGGGCGCCCACTTCTGCCTTCTGCACCCGCTCACTCCTGTGGGTGCCATCGCAGTACGGGGGTTTCTGGGTGGCCTTGCAGGTACAGAGCACCACCACGCGGGTCTCCTGGGCCTTGAACTTGAGTGGGGATAGGCCAGTGCGTTGGAAGAAGTGGGAGCCATCACAGAAGGGCTGGTGAGGAAAAGGAAGAAGGTGGAGACCCGACCCCGCCTGCTGGGGCCAGACAGGTCTGCTAGGGGCAGCACACGGCTCCTGACACTGCCTGGTTCGCGAGCATACCTTTCACATCTGTGATGTGACAGTGATCAGAATAGAGCTGTTCCAAGAACATAAAATGCGTAGTGGTTACCCATGCACTTTGCCCATAGAAGCTTTGCAGGAGTAGTTTCTGGGGGACCCAGAGGGCTAGGACATGAGAACAGGGTTTTTTTTCCCTTTTTCTTCTTCTTTAAGTGCTGCACCTGCAGCATATGGAAGTTCACAGGCTAGGGGTCCAGTCGGCTACAGCTGCTGGCCAGTCACAGCCACATGGGATCCAAGCTGTAATTGCGACCTACACCACTGCTCACAGCAACATGGGATCCTTAACCCACTGAGTGAGGCCAGGGGTTGGACCTGCAACCTCATGGATACTAGTCGGGTTCGTTTCACGTGAGCCACAGTGGGAACTCCCAGAGTTTTCAAGGTGAAGTGAAAGGGGGCCTTAGATACTGACAATATTTACACACATAGGACTTTTTTTTGAGTGGCTCTGAGTCTCCAGTGGTTCCTGAGATTAATTTCCTTCCACGTGTTCTTAGTAAAAACTTCTCTGGGTGGGATTTAAAACTGGAGCATTGATTTCGTTTGGCTCCAGGAAACAAGTGGGCATGTCCTGGGCGGGCGTGGATGTTACAGGGGCTGGGGTGGTGGGGGTGTCCCACAGAGAACCGGCTGCCTGGAGCAGGCATATCCGCCCTTCCAGCCGGGAGGGTGTTCACACAGAGCCTGAGTGATGGGAGCAGGCCCGGAGAGGTGGTTTGCTAGTTAGTGGCAGAGCTGGAGCCAAGGCCTCTTGACCCTAGGGTCAGGGTGGCATAGGAGGAGGGCTGAGAGGAGTGTGCAGATAAAAGCCAGCACCTGTCCGAAGGGCAAGAGGCACAGAGGGCCTGCCTGTGCCCCTCCTCACTGGGAGGCATTCCCTCAGCACTGTGCCACCCTCTTGAGGACCTGCTCAAAGTCCACAGTGAATCAGTGGCCAAGTGGGAGGAACACGGTTCAAAGCGCAGCTCAGGAAGGAAAGGGGCCCTGGAGGCTGAGAACACGGGGCAGGTTCCTGCTGGGTGAAGGGCTCCTGGGGCAGAAGAGAGGAGCTGGGAGCGGGCAGCCAGGTTGACAAGACAGCCAGAAACCAGGAAAGGGAGTTCTGGTTGTGGCTCAGTGGTAGTGAACCCAACTAGTATCCATGGGAATGTGGGTTCAATCCCTGGCCTTGCTATGGATCCAGCGTGGCCTTGAGCTGTGGTTTGGGGCACGCAAGCAGCTTGGATCCCGTGTTGCTGTGGCTGTGGTGTAGGCCAGTGGCTACAGCTCTAATTCAACCCCTAGCCTGGGAACTTCCATATGCTGTGGGTGCAGCCCTTAAAAAATTAAAAATAATAAAGAAACCAGGAAAGTCTAAGAGACTGAGAAAGGGAGGGTTTTCAAGAGCCGAAGCTGGGAAGGGGCACACGGTGGGGGCAGGGGCGGGGGCAGGGTAGAGCGGCTGTACAGTCTGTCCAGTGTTGGGGTCCAAGGCCTGCGAACCTCTGGCCCAGATGCTTCTTAGGAGGAAGGAGGGGCGAGAGGGACCAACTGACTGGCAAGCCTCTCAGGGCGGAGCCGAACCCCTGAGAAGGAGGGCGCACTAGAAGAGGAGGCAGAGCCCTCAGCCCTGGGCCTGAGTTTCTGTCTCTCTGGCTGCATCTTGAAGGATGGATGCAGAGAACCGGGAGCTCAGGGCCGTGGGGGGCACTGGCCTGAGAATATCCCCCCTTCCCACCCCCTGGTTGTCTCCCAGGCACGTGTGGGAAAAAGAGGACCATCTTGGGCAGGAGCTCCCAGGAGACACGTGATGTCCCCAACATGTCATATATCAACACAAAGGCGGGTAGGCTTCGCTCACCTGCTTCTTGCTACGGCCACACACACACCACCTGTAGGTTTTCCCAGCCACCAGCTCCACCTTGATGGGTGTTTTCAGGGCCACCACAGGCTTGGCTGGGGTTCTGGGGAACCATCGAGCCTATGGCAGAGAAGATGAGGGGCTCAGGGTCCACCCCACACCCTGGAAGCACTTCCTTGCCTGTGGCATCGTCCCGTCGCTCAAGGGCCATGGCTATCGACAGGCTTCCCCTGCAGGAGGCAGCTCTGATGCTAACCTACAAGGGCTCTCCCCGCCACCACAGTGACCCTTAACTGCAGAAAGAGAAGAGATTTCCAAGGCCACGCAAGCACATGGGTTTCTGGGTCCAGCCGCTTTCCCTTCAAACCCTGGCTCTCAGCCAGGTGCCAGGGAGGGCAGGGCCAGGATCTGCCAGCCCAAGGGGGGGCTGCCTGCACCTGGCTTGGCTTCCCAGGCTCGGCTGTTCCCAGCACCGAAGCCCGCTCCCTGCCCTGTGTGCTCTGGTCACCCAATCTGCCCTGAGCCGCTGAGCGATGTCTACACAGAGTCTCCGGCCGCAGTCCATGAAGCAAGGCCGACTCATCTGGTTCCCTCCTCTGGTCTCTTCTACCTTTGCAGTGTCTGGGCCTTGGGGACTTGGGTGGCGAGAAGGGCACACGGGGTGCAGGCGTGGGAAGGTAGGGAGACTACTTACCAGCCAGGAGGAGATGTCCCGCCTCTGGTTCAGCTTCTCAAGGCCACCAGGCGTCACGAGACGGTGATTCGGAAACAGAAATACAAAGTCAGTGGAAAGACTTCCAGAGGGAAGTCATCTGGGAGGGAAGAGACAACAGGGCTTAGGCGCCTGGGAGAAAGGCGCGGTAAGAATAAGGGGTCCCAAGAGAGGGAGGGGTGTTGCTGCGAGGTGCCGGCACCCAGCGGGCGCTCAGGAAGGGCTGCAAAGCACCGGGCGACGCAAGGGTTTGGGGGTGACCACGGGGGTAGAGGCGGGGGCCCGGCCGCGCGGGGCTGCGGGAGCTCACCCAGGCCGCCGGCCTCAGGAGCGCCCCCGCGCCGCCCATGCCGGCCCCGCCGCCACCGCCACGCCGCGCCGGCTCCGCCCCGCTCCCGGGTCACCTTCCCGCTTCCCCGCCTCCCGGCGGCCCGGCCCCGCCTCGGCCCGGAAGACGCCACGGGGTTCGCGCGGGTGCGGGCCGGGGGGCCGAACACCAGCTCCAGCCGCCGGAAGTCGAGTCCAGCAGCCGCCTCGGGCCCCGAGGGCGTGGAGGGCTCTCTGGCGCCCCCTTTGGTGCCCGCGTGTCTGCGGAAGACCCATCGGAGCATCGCCGCTCCTTTCCTCCCAGGGCTCCCCCTTGCCGGGGCGGTGCGGATACCTCTCACCGCCTAGGGAGGTGTGTGTTTGTTTTTGCTTGGGATGGAATCGGAGGTGTAGCCGCCGGCAGCAAAACGCCAGATCTGAGCCGCGTCTGCGACCTACACCACAGCACACAAGCAACAGATTCTTAACCCACTGAGCAAAGCCAGGGATCGAACCTTTGTTCTCATGGCTACTAGGTGGATACTAGTCAGATGCGTTTCCGCTGGGCCACGACGGGAACGCGAGAGAGCTTGTTTTTTTTTGTTTTTTTGTTTTTAAACAGATTCCCGCCCTGGCCTACATCTTACGTTCTTATGGGGAGGACACAGGTACCTGA
Organism: Sus scrofa; assembly: GCF_054392235.1. Lineage (NCBI taxonomy): Eukaryota > Metazoa > Chordata > Mammalia > Artiodactyla > Suidae > Sus > Sus scrofa. The sequence goes on from NC_139394.1 coordinate 23,656,419, forward strand.
ATTTTCAGTATGCAAGCTGGGTATCTTGTGCATTCTATGAGCTAGTCTTCCAAGAGCTGAAAGAAATGTATTAGAGCATCCCCCCAACCCCCATCCTTTCTCAAGGTTCCCACAGTTGGCACTCCACCTCCCTTCCCCTTCAGTAAAGGCAGACAAAGCAGGGTCTCTGGATTTTTTTTTTTTTTTTTGTAAAACATTCTTTTATTAAAAGAACAAGTGCTGTTTACGAACTGCCCTTCGTACAAATAACATCCGTTATACAAAGATACAAGATCCGGGTTATGCACAATTCCAGGCTTGGAGGTGGCAGGGGAGGGGCATTGCCTTTTGGGTTGAGGATATAAAGGAGGCTTTTAGAAAAGAATGAAAAAGGAGCCCCTGGGTTTGCAAACTGTGGCTTCCCTTCCCTGCTCCCCTAGGAAGGGTCTGCTACATTGAGACAGGCTGGGATGGAAGAGGGGGACACGGTGGGAGCCAGGGTTTGGATCTCCAGTCCCACCACCTAAGTCCCAGATTGGGCTGGAGGAAGTGAACAGAGGGCAGTGAAGGCACCCCTCGGGCCCCAGCTTTTCAGTAGATCAAGTCCAAGTGGTTGGGAGCCAGACACGTTTAATCTGCATTGATGTGACTGGAGGGAACCAGGTGCCCCACTTTTCTGCAAATTCCCAGACATGAAGTGACCCGAATCCCTCCAGGCACCTGTCCCCAGGGAAATAAGTTGGGATAAAGGAGAACTGGGAGCAAGCTGCCTACCCCTAACTCTGGGCCACCACACACCAAGGAAGATGCTGGAAGCTGGCAGGGGGAGCCTGTGCCTTTGAAAACTCGTCTGCATTTCCAGTTGGGGAAAGGGAAGAAAGAGAGTCACCCTTTCTCAGAGCCGGCTCTTTCTCTTTCCCTGGCTCCCCTCATTGCCAAGGCCCTTCCTAGGAGGACTTCCCTAGAACTCAGGACCCGAGTAGGCAGGGGTGCTCTCATCGGCCTCAAGGTAAGGGCGCCTGGAGGCAGCAGTAGACCTTGGAGTCTGAGGGGTAAAACTCACATACACATAGAGAAAACTTAGAGAAGAAAAGGCAACCTTTAAAGTGTCATTGTCTCTGGAGAGGATCCATCAGCTCTGAGCTAAGACAGTCAGAGCTTCACAGATGCCCCCCACCTCGGGCACAGCCCTACACTCACACGGCACTCACACACACAGGGACAGACGGACAGCCACACGGAGGCAGTGCAGCGGGGCAGGAGAGCCAAGGACCAGGAGGCCAGGGTCCTGAGGGAGGGTCCTGGCTCTGCCCCTGAGCCCCTGCCCCTCCTAGGCTTGGAGCTATCACCTGTGAAGCGAGGAGCTGGCTCAAACAACCCCTAAAGGCAGGTGCCTTCCAGCTCAGACATTCCTGCACTAGTTGTGACCTCAGGGCCAGACACTGGCTCTGCATGCACGCCACACTCACACCTCCACGCTGAGGGTGATGAAATAAATACTAAGCTCCGCTCTGCTTTTCAAACTCCACTTCCGCCCTGCAAACCACATCCTTCCTCTCCCCTACACAGAGCGATCTCTGCGTCTGCATCCCATTCCCCTTCCAAATTCATCCTAGGAAAAGGGACTGATGCTGGGAGCGGGGAGTGTGGGGTCTTGGCAGCAGTACCCCTTGCCCGGGGACCCCACTCCCTCCTGAAGTGCTCCTGACTGACCTTACCTATGACAGGGCTCCCTCAAAAGAGAAAATGTACCACCTCTCTCATGCCCCCTGCCCCCAAACTGAGGGACAGCACCAACCCAGACCCAGCCTGGGTCCCTTCTTCAAATGTGACCTGCCTACCTGCCACTACACCCCAGCCTGGGGCAAGTCAGAAAACGGAGGCTCTTGGAGATGAACACCCAGACTCTGGGGGGCCGGTCCCGGTGCGCTGGGTCATCTACCGGGACCTCTCCTGGATCTACTCCCCTCCCCACCCCGAACAGAAGCTGACTTCAGCTCTGCGTGGGCAGGCCTTGGGCAAGGGCGTGGGTGTGAATGAGCAACTCTTCTAAGAATCTCTGAAGGTTATTTTCTTTTCAGTGGTTTGAGGGCAGGGAGTTAGAGAGCTTAATAGATGAAGATGAAGAAAACGCTGAACCCTACCCTTTTATAACTGGTATTTAGCATTAATGAAAAGTGAGTATTTCTGAGGTCATCACGACTGCCTCCCCCCTCCCCCCCCAAGCCCTTGCAAGTGCCTAAGAAATTGCCTCTGAAGGATTCCCACCCACCCCCTCCATTATCAGCTCCCTAACATCTTACAAAGTCTTATCAACAGGAATATTAATATTATTTTCAGTATCAGAAAAAAACCAGTTGAGCAGCACAGGCAAAAATATATCTGCACTACGTTTCTGTCGTTGCCAAAAATATACACATCTTCTTTTCTTTATTTAAAAAAAAAAAACAAAACAAAAACCCAGAACCAACAATAAAAACCCAAACAGAAACACACACACACACGCACACACACGCACACACACACACACAAATCCACACATGCAAAGAGACTGACTAGACGCGGGCATCAGGGAGGCTGGCCCCACTCCTCCCAGCTCCGACCCCAGGGCACGCCCAGACAGACAGGCCTCAACCTCGCCCCTCTCCTGGCTGTCCCGCCGGCCCTCAGCCTGGGTCACTAGGAAAGCCTCTGGGCAGGTGGGGACTCTTTAGGTGAGAAGTGCCGACTATACCCCGAGGGGGGTGGGGCGGATAGCTGGGGGGTGAAGGGACAGTTGTTAGGTCAGCGAAAGCTCAAATCTCCCCTGGTTGGTGGGGGGGGGGGGCAGGGAGGCAGGCCTGCTAATTTGGGGAGGGAGGTTTTCATCAAAAGAAGTGGCACTTTACCCCCCTGGCTCCGTCCCCCAATCCCTGGGACTCCCCTTGTGCCCGGGCAGCAGGACCGAGTGTCGTTGGGAAGGGGAGCGCTAAGGGGCACGGAGACCACGTGGAGTCCGGGGGAGGAAAGGCAGGATATTACCCTGATTCAAAGCCCCCAGCCCCCAGTCACTCTCCAGTATCAGAGGACTGTCCTGGTTTGTGTTAAGCGGCCCCAGAAAGGGACCAAAGTTGGTGAGGTGAGAGGGTGCAAACAAGGGCTGGGAGCGCCCCTCTGATACTGCCTCATCTGAGTACTGCTCCTGTCCCTGCCCTCAGCTGTCCAGGGTCCAGGGGGAGGGAGACAGACACACAGACACACAGACAGACAGACAGACAGACACGCGCACACACACACACACACACACACACACACACACACACGCACACACGCACACGCATACACGCTCTCTGAGTCAGGCAGCTCCATCTCCCCCCTCGGCACTCCTAAATCCAATAGTGCAAACAAGGGACAGGGCACCAAGGGGGCTGGGCCGCCCTCCCCCGGCCCATCACTGGGGCCCACCCCCCAGAGGGAGGGAGGCTTGGGCCGAATCTGATGCCATCCCGCCCCTTCCTCAGCGCCCTGGCCTGCGGGCTTTTACAAGCTCAGCTTGTGACCCTTGGAGGGGTCAGGGGAAGGGGCCCAGCGACAAATAGTCTAAGGGAGCCCACTCGCCATCTGCCCACGTCGGGAAGAAACTGCAGGTCAGGTAGGGCCACCCCCCTTCTTCCATAAAAGACTTCTGTGCAGGGGCAGGCCCAGGGCCTAGCCCCCCACGTCTCCCACTCAAGTGCTGATCCGTTTTATGTGGCGGGTTCAGCCAACCCCCCACCTAGGCCATGGCCCACTTTGCTCCCCGGGGGACCTCAAAACATTCGCTGAGAGTGGGAACTCCTGGGCGGGCTTGGAGCCTGTCCTCCCTCTGAGCCCCACACAAAGGGGCCAGCACAGAGGCGGAGGGGGCCAGATGGAAGGAGCTCCCCGCTCGGTCTCAGTTCTCGGCACTAGGAGCACCCCACACTCCCCAGGCCTCAGCACATGCTCTGGGCCAGGGCTCGCCAGTGTCTGGACGCAGGCTCCCTGCTCCAGGGTGGGACCCCTCAGGCCAGGATCTGCCCCTCCACTGGGCGGGGGGGGGTCTGCCAGGGGCGTGGGTGGAGTTAGCCTTTTTCCTGGTTGGCTGAGGCTCCTTTGTCAGCGGTCTGGAAAAAGAGGATGGGAGGCTGGGGGTTTGGGAGGTGTCAGGCCCTAACACCCAGTTGAGAATAGCTTCCTGGGTCAAGAAAGGAAGGGGCAGTGAGGGCCTGTGCTCTGGGACCCTAGGGTCAACTTGTGCGTGTGTGTTGGGGTGGGGGTCGGGGGGCAGCTAAGCAGGCAGGTGCCAGTTAAGCAGCACCCGGGCTCTGGCCCTTTGCCCTCAGAAGGAGGGAGGGTCTTTCCTGAGATGGCCCAACCAGAGCATCACCTTTTTTCTAAATGGTCCAATCAGAGAGGAGACAGCCTTTTCTAACTGGTCTTCCCAGAGGAACACCATCTTCTCATTAGTCCTTTTGCTAGTAGCCCATGCGCAGAGCGGATCTTTCCCGGACCTGCCCTGGGAGTGGGAGTGGAGGTGGGGGTGGGGTGGGGGGAGGGCACCTACACACTGGCAGAGGCCCTGGGGTCTAGAGCCGGGCACCCAGGGGTCGCTTTCTTCCTCCTTCTGATGATGCCTCTGCTAATGTACCTTCTAATGCTCCACCTCTGCCCAGCCAGGAAAAGGGAGACAGGATGGCCTGTCTTACTCACCCCTCCTTTGGGGCCACTGCCACTGCCGTCCGCCCCCGACAGGCTGAGGAAGGGGTTGGTCTGGGCAGTGAGGACTGGAGGTCCGCCTGCTGCTGCTACTGCTGCGGCTGCAGCTGCTGCGGCCATGAGACTTGTGTTGTTGCCAAGGGAGGGAGCCACCAGGGCTCCGGCGGGCAGCAGAGGTGGGGCAGATGCTGTGGGCAGCAGGCTGGGGGTGCCCGCGGACAGCAGCGGGGTGGAGCTTCCGGCCAGCAGGCTGGCCATGGGCAGCTGGGAGCCCCCGGCCATCTGCAGCCGCTGCAGCTCCCGCTTCTGCTGGATCTGCTGGATCATCTGGTAGACAACAGTCTGGTGTTCCTGCAAGGGGGCCAGATTGCTCGCTGGCCAGTGGTCCCAGGGTCATCTTGCCCTGCTTGGCCTGGGCCCCATCCCATCATGCTAGGGCCACGAGGCAAGAGACCTGGGAGACAGTCAAGGTTCCATCTTTAACTCCCCACTCTGTGCCTCGGTCTCCCCGTCTGGACAAGACCTCGGTTGCACACCATCAGTGTGTGTCAGCTGGGGGGGCGAGAGCGGCCAAGAGCAGGAGGTTTAGCATCCCCGGCCCCACCGCCTTCCCTAAATCAATCCTGCAGTTGCTATGACAACCACAGAGGTCCTCAGGGGTAGTATGACCCCGAGTTGAAAAACACTGAACTTGGTCAATAGTTTTCAGCTTCCTTCTTTTTTGTCTGTTTGTTTTTTAACTGAAGACTCCTTTACTTTTGCTTTCAAAAGGCAAAGCAGAGCTCCAGCTGTGGCGCTACAGGATCACTGGTGTCTGCAGCTCCAGGACCCAGGAATTTTTTTTTCTTTTTTAGGGCTACCCCTGTGGCATATGGAGGTTCCCAGGCTAAGGGTCTAACTGGAGCTACAGCTGCCAGCCTACACCACAGCCACAGCAACACCAGATCCAAGCCACGTCTGCGACCTACACCACAGCTCGGCAATGCCAGATCCTTAACCCACTGAGTGAGGCCAGGTAGCAAACCCACACCCTCATGGATACTAGTTGGATATGTTACCCCTGAGCCACAATGGGAACTTCCAGGACGAAGGATTGATCCCAGGCCTGGCACAGTGGGTTAAAGGATCCAGTATTGCCACAGCTGCAGCACAGGTTACAACTGCAGCTCGGATCTGATCCCCAGAGGGGAACTCTGTATGCCATGGGGTGGCCAAAGAATAAAGGAAAAAAAAAAAAAGGCAGAGCATTTTTACTGTTCCAAACCCCAAAATAATTTATCAAGGCTTATAGTAAGAAACCTTGCTCTTCCCCCTTCTGCCATCTGGCCTCTGTAGGTAATAACCAACTGAACTGGCTTCTCCTGTACCCTCCTAATATTTTTTATACGAAAAGGAATATTTTTCTCCTTTTTCAACCCCCTTTCTGTAAGGCAGAATTCCTCTACTCCAAAGGAAATCAACACACAAGAAAGACCCAAAAGGGGATGTCTCTGGTTGAGGGGATGTCTTTCACCTGCTTAGCCACCTCTCCACACAGACCCTGAAGCTCCCCGACTGAAGAGCCTTGGGGCTGGAACTGGAAAAGCTCAGTAGCTGAGGACCCACCACGCTCCAGATCCTCTCATGGGGAAGTGACCTGCGGCCGCTACAGCATCCCTTCCCCGGGGGCCAGGGAACCCTCATCCCCTTTGCCCCCACGAGGCTCCGCAGGGGCCAGGCCCCGCCCCTCTGAGATGGGCGGGGCCGGGGAGGGGCGGGGCCGGGAAGGGAGGGGCGTTACCGGGGTCAGCTGCGGGGAGGCCAGGAGCTGTTGGAGCTGCTGGAGCTGCTGCTCTTGCTGCTGCAGGAGGTGTCTCTGCTGCTCGGTTAGGCTGAGGCAGGGGGACAGAACACAGACCATGGGAAGGGACAAGGCCACACTGCTCCCCCACCCGCCGACTCCCTCAGACCCAGGTGGAGAGGAGCAGGGTTGTAGGCTCTTCGAGGACTAGAGAGAAGCAGACTGAGCCCGGAGAGGACAACGGGAGGGAAACACGCTAGATGTAAGAACTCTCCCAGAGGGAAAACCTGGACTGGCTACAAAAAAATCAGCTGACGATTCTGTCCCTGGAGAGCTACCATCCAGAGGGCGCTACCATCCAACGGCTAGGGAGCACCTGGGGCCAGGAGGTGACGAGATTCTACGCCCGCTGAGACCAGAGGACAGCTTTCCTTTGGGGGGACTGTGGGTGTTTGGGGAGTCCCTCCCAGAGCCAGCCTCCCCGTTCCCTCCCCCAGGCTGAGCTCTCCCTCACCTGTTGAGACAACCTGGCAGCTGCAGCGTGGGGGCCCCGCCAGCCTGGCTCAAGCCCGCAGGGTTGGGGGCGGCAGCCCCATTCAACCCCCCCAGGAGCCCATTGAGGGGCAGGGCCCCGCTGCCCGCCAGCCCCCCCAACAGCCCCTCAGCCATGGGCATAGCCCCCAGCCCCGCTGCCCCGGGTGCCCGGCCCAGCCCGTTCTGCGGCTGGGGCGGGAGCGGGGCAGGGGCCCCAGGCAGGGCCAGGGGCAGAGTAGCAGGGCTCTGCTGGAGCAGGGGCAGCGGTGGGGGCGTGCTGTGGAAGGACAGCGACGAGCTGCTGCGGCTCGGGCAGCCTGAGTGTGGGTCCTGGGGAGGGAGGGGGAAGGGAGGGGTCAGAGGGGCAGGGGGCCAGCAGGACCTTTCTGGCCCCCGGCCCAGCACCCATCAGCATTCTCACAGAGCACAGCCACCCCCACCTTACCCCCAGGCAGAGCCACCCAGGAGGAAGAAGCAAGGCTCAGGGACAAAGGCTAAGAATCCAAATAGCCTTTACAAATCATGGTCACAAATCACTTCCTGGGGGCCCGGCACCCCTCATGATGCTTGTTTAATACTAAACAGTGAGGACATCGGTAGTGACCACCTAGTGAACCAGACCCAGGATGCAGCGCTTGACCTGTACTAACTGGTTACTGCTGTTTCTGGGGGGGTGGTTTTGGCCGCCCCCAAGGCATGTGGAAGTTTCCCGGCCAGGGAGCCAACCCGCGCCAGAGCAGTGACCCTAGCTGCTGCAGTGACCATGCTGGATCCTTAACCTGCTGCACCACGGGAGAACTCTTTGCTACTTCTGTTTCACGGGTGAAACCACTGGTTCCTAGACAGGCTAAGAAACTCTGCAAGCGGCTGGAGTGAAAGACTTGGGCTCAGATCCCACGTCCACAATGCAATGGCTTGGGTGGCTTCTCTGTTTCAGTTTCCTCACTCATAACTTGGGGGTAATAGCACCTATTCCAAAAAGTTATTGTGACGCCTAAACACACCACCGCTTTAAAAGTCTTAGCCCCAGACAGGACCAAGGGCAAGGATGCAATTCATGTGCGGTATTATGATGATTGTTGTTGCCCAAGTCACACAGTTAGTAAGTGATAGGAAGAACAAGAACCCAGATTGCTTGATTTCAATCATAACCACAGCTTAACAATAGCAACTGCTACCCCAACCACCACCAATTACACAAGGATTAATTTGTGTGCAGCTATAATGAACTGTAATAAGCTCTTCGCACATACTTCTCAAGGAAACCTTTCCTAACCGCCTTGTATCCGGAGAAGCATCCAACTCTCCATTCTTTCTCATGGTCCTCAAATTATTTCCAACTTAGCACTTTCCCTGGTTTGTAATTATTGATTTTCTTGGATGGAGCCTATCTTCAGGAGCTGGACTGTGTCCGTTTTGCTGATTACTTAGCCAGTGGCCCTAAGTAGGCACCTCCTAATTATTACTTATTTAAAGAAGGAATGTATGGATCCTGAGTGAATGAGTGAACCCATTGCTCAGCCAATCACTTCACTGCCCAGCTTCCAATAGTTGCAAGGTGGAGATGGGACTAGGAGGCCCTTGCACCGCCCCCCTCCTGCCCGCCTCTGGTGCCCCTTCCCGTGGCGCCCACCTCGGAAGACGTGGACAGCGAGTTGTCCAGGCCCAGACTGTTCTTGCCCGGGGGGCTCTTGCTGGTGCTCAAGGAATCGCTGCTGCCGGCTGAGGGAAGGGGATAAGGGAAGGAGGTCAGGGGCTGGAGTCAGGGCCTGTTCTGACTGCACAGCAGAGAGGCTCCCACACCGGGGCTGGGTGGGACCCCCTTACCTTGGGGAGGCAGGCCATAGGGCCCAGGGACAGGGCCGTTGGCGGCAGGCAGGGCGGCAGGCAGGGCGGCGAAGGGCACAGAGAGTTGCACGTTGAGAATCTGCAGCCGCTCCTTCTTGGCCGTAAGGCTCAGGATCTGCTCCTGAAGCCGCTGGTTTTCCTTTTGCAGTGCGTGCAGCGCCTTCAGCATCTCCACAACTGCAGACAGAAGGCGAGAGCGCCTGAGCCCCGCGGGCCTGGGGAGGCGGGGCGACGCTGGGGGCGGGGCGGGGGCGGGGACACGAGGGCGGGGCCTGGCGGAGAAAATCAGACTGAGACCTAGAAGAGGCGGCGCCGGGTAGCGAGGGACTCAGGTGAGTCCTGGGGAGCCAGAGGTGTGAGGGCCAGGGGTGGGGCCCGAGGCTCGGGGTGGAGGCCTAGTGCTTGGGAGGGAAGGGGCGGGAGGAAGCTGGGGCTCAGGAAGGTAAGGGCCTGGAGGTGGCGAGGGCCAAAAGCTGTGCGAAGAGGGGGCGGGGCCCGGAGCTGGACCCTGGCAGAGTTAAAGGTAAGGCCAGGGGTTGGCTAGAGTTAAGGCGAGGACCGGGCCGAGGGCGGGACTTTAAAGACACTGGGGGAGCTCGGGGAGAACGGTGGCCGAGTCTGGGGGTCCTAGTACAGGTCCCCCGGCCGACGTCACCCCTCCTCACTGTTGACGCCGGCCTCGCCGTCGCCCTGCTTCTCCAGCAGCTGCTCCATGTTAGTGGTTCCAGGGGCCGCTGGGTCCAACTGGCCGCCCCCACAGGGTGCGGATGCTGTCTGGTCGAAGAGGGCCGGGAGGCTGCTGATGGGGGACCTGGGGTTGGAAGGGAAACCGGGCTCAGACTTACCTCACTCCCCCATTCCAGTTTCCCTGTCCCCCTCCTCCCGCCTCAGGGGTTTCAGTCAGCCCCTCTGGATCCCGCCCTCTACCCTCGCCCGCCTCTCCTCCCTCCTCTCCATCCTTAAGACCCCTCCACCCCGCTCCCAGCCCCTCCCCCAAGCCGCCACCCCCTCCCTCACATGGAAGACAGACTCTCCTGGGGGGAGGTCCCCCGACACCGGAAGCTGCAGTCCTCCAGGTCTGGCTCTTGGAAGGAGAAGGGGGGCAGGGATCAGAGAGGAAGGAGTGCCATCGGCTTCACAGTCCCCTTCTGGGAGGTGGGTGCGGGATCTGGGACCTTACCGCACATCCCTTTCCCCAGGCTCTCCTAACCCCAGACTGGCCGTTCTGGTTCTTAAGGCGCTGGGAGCACTGGCTTGGAAACCCAGCCCCTTGGGAGGCAAAGCCATGAGATCTCATCTCTTCCCCTTTCGCTAGGCAGAAAGGCTCCCGCTGCCTGGCTACTGTCAGGCAGGCTGCCCAACTTCTCTCCTGGAAGAAAACTTGTAACTTCAAAGTTATAGACATTTGGGGCCTAGACGGTCCAGGCTTGAACTCGGACCTGATGCCTGCTGTGTGATCATGGGCATAAAACTAACCTCTCTGAAATGATTCTTATGATGATTAAAATAAGGTAATAAATGTGAAGGGTTAAGCTGAACGGTTGGGCGCCATGCAGCAAGCCCTTAATTATGGTAGCTGTTATATAATCAGTTTTGTATGTTGTTATATAATCAATTTTATATAGACTCACAAATTAGACGGCAGAATCCTTTGTTGGGCTACAAAATTCCAATTTGGATTTTGGAAAATAAAGTCACCTACTCTGTAGGGTCCTAAACTCTGGAATCAGATTTGGTCCCTTTAAGGCTTACCTGACTGGTAAGCCCCGCCCCCAGCCAGCCAGGTGGTATCTCTGCACCAATCAGCTTTCCGGGCCCGGGCTGACTCTCCAGGGAGAGGCTGGGGCGCTTGTGACCCCCCCTCTTAACTCCTAAATACCCAGAGGGCGGATTGCCCAACTGGTGCTGATCCGAGGGACTCACTAAGAGGCCAGCAGGGAGCTGTGCTACAGCGGCGAGAACTAAGCGTGGAGCCACCGCGCCAGAATTTCAGCGGCAGCTCTGCCTTTCTCTACTTCAACTGCCTTGGACAAGTCATTCATCTCTTGGCCTTTTTCTTCTATGAGATGCAGCAGTAGTAATTCTGCCCTGCCCCCACCCCCCGTGGGGTTTTAATGTGACCATGTACCCCGGTTTGTTGTGTGTGGAACTTTTTTTTTTTTTTAACAGGTGGGCAATGGCCAGAGGGAGGGCGCAGCCAGAATGCCCCCCCCATCCTTCCTGGGGTGACAAGCAGGTGGTGACAGCCGCCCCTCAGGCCTTTGGGAAGAAAGGGGAATGGGGTCAGAGACTCACATACCTGTGTGGCTGCTCTCGGCTTGGCTGAGGAGGGGGTTAACGACACCCATGGGGGTTCCAAAGATGTGGGTAGAAGGGAGGCTAAAGGTAGAGCCAGCCAGAGAAAACACCTGAGGGAAAGGAGGTAGAGTCCAGCCTGGTGGTTATTCTTGGATCTAGAGCACAACTGTGTGCAGCGGGGTGGAGGGGACCAGGTGTGCTGGGGAGGAGAGAGGACCAGAGAGAGGGAGAAGTTCTGGTGGTGATCAAGCCCAATCTCTCAAACTCCCATGGAAAGCCGGGGTCCTTGGCAGGCTGTCCCCCACCTGCCCAGGGATGGAGGAGCCCAGGAGTAAGGCCTCACCTGAGTGGTGGAGATAGAAGCAGAGGAGGAGGGGAGGGTGCTGGTGAATGGGGAGCGGCTGAGGCGGGGCAGGGCCGAGGTCCCCGGGGGCCCCAGAAGGCTGGAGGAGAGGGGGGTGCTGCAGACAGCCCGCAGCATTCCGCCACCGTGGGAGATGGGGTCCTTATTACTGGTGTAGATGCCTACAGGCACAAGAAGGACACAGAGGGAAGCTTCCGGTCACCACTCCCCGGGGCCCCTCCTCAGTCAGAGGGCTGGGGCAGCCTCTCCCCAAGGAGGATACTCCCCGGGATCTGGCCACACTCCAGTCTAACGCTCTTGCTGCAAAGATGTCACTTCTTGCCTGGGTGGCATCTGCTTAACACGCCTGCTTATTCAACTGCCCTGCCCAGGCCTGGAGAGCTCTCATTGCTTCAACCAAAACTTGGTTAAGTCCTACTGGCAGTCTAACCCCGTCTCTCCCACTACAACCATGCAGAAGCTAGGTATGGGGCAGCATCTCAGAGGTGTCCGTCACCTCCATCTTTTGCCCTTTGGGGCAGTTTCTATGACATTTCCTTCTAACTGCATCTTTATGCCTCTGTTCCCTCATCAGACTGGCCGGGCCCTGAGACACCCTCTATCCCCAGGGGTCACTAACCTGCCCCCAACAGGGGGGACTCCAGGCTCAGGCTGGGCAGGCTCCCGGAAGGCCCAAAGGTACGGGAGGCCAGACCACCCAGGCCAGAGCTGACCAGGGAACCTCCGGAGAAGGGTGAGGCAGCAGTGGCGGTAAAGCCAGCCAGCTGGGCACCAGGCAGGGAGGGAAGAGCCGGGCCCCCGGCACCCTCCTTGTTGCGGCTGCCCTTGGGACGGCCTGGCCCGTGTCGGCTCCTCTTGCTGGCTTTGTGCTTCTTCTCCTTCAGGCCTGTCTCGGGGGTCTCCTCGGCAGGCACGGGGGCGGCGCTCAGTGTGGGCATCCGTTTGTGGGGGCCTGTGGGGGCCCCGGACCCCGAGACGTGGGGAGACTTATAGTCCCCAGGGGACGGGGCCCGGGCCCGGCCCGAGCTGGATGTGGTGGTGGAGAAGCGCATGATGGGCCCAAAGCCAGAGAAGACCACCTTCTGCTCAAAGAGGTCAGCCTTGGGGGGCTCGGGGGCTGAGGGAGAGGGGGGGGCTGAAGGGGGAGGGGCGGTGGGCTTGGAGTACTTGTCTTCCTCTGGCTGCTCCAGCTTGGGGAAGGCCGAGAAGTCAGGGGAATTCTGCAGGGACGAAACTGCAGAGAGGGAGACAGGATTGCAGCTACGCTCCAGAGCCCGCCTCCCCTCGCACTCTCAGTGCGCACTGGTCCAAGGAGGGGGACGCTGGGTTTCCTGTCCCGGCTCTGTCACCTTCCCTGTGTCCTGGCGTGAGGGGGCCCCACCCCTGCAGCTTTCCCACCTGGGATAAAGTGAGAGAAGAATAGCTCCCACCCTACTGTCCTCACGGGTGACTAGAGAGATTACAGGAGGTAACATTGTTGGTGCTTGCGGAATGACACCTGGCAGCACATGTGCTGGGGGTAATGGACACTGTCCCCGGGGTTGGAGAGGTGGGGGCCCTGGTGGTGGGGGGGGCTCCAAAGAGGGAGAGAGGATTTCCCCATGGTAAACTGAACCCTTTTAAGATGCAAATGAGATGCAAACCGACGTGCAGAGGCCCTTGCTAGTACAGTTCAGGGCCCAAGACTGTCCGGCTCCCAGCCTCCTGCGGCATGCCCACACTCACCTGCAGGCTGGAAGGGCCCCCCGGAGGAGGAGGAAGAGGAGGAAGAAGAGGAGGAGGAGGCGGAGGTAAAGCTGCTCACACCTTTCCCACTGCTCAGCTTCTTCCCCTTGTGACTCAGGCTATGGCTGGAAGACTTTTTCCCCTTTGAGTCCCTGCTGCTTTCAGGAGTCTCCTGAGTGCCAGCCTCGTGGTGGGAGGTGGAGGAAGCCGAGGAGGAGACCTGAGGGAGGGAGGAGAGAGGAAGGCTCGAGGCCAGCTCCTAGGAGTGGAGCGGAGGACCCAGGACCTAGGGCTCTACCGGAGAGCCCAGAGTTAGCCTCAGGAAGGACCTCTGGGCAAGGAGATAGTCGGGGTGGGGGGGGAGAGCTCTGTATCTTCTGGGTCTGAAGAGTTGGGAGCTTTGAACCCAGAAAGCTGTCCGTCCTTCACCTTAGGCAGGGGAGACATGAAAAGGGTCTCAAAGTCTGTACAGATGTAACATTTCCTTGGTCGTTTAAAAGATACTTAGGCCCGGGGGGTGGGGGGATGCGCTGGGGGTGTGGGGTGGAAATACTATACAACTGGATTGTGATGATCATTGTACAACTATAAATGTAATACACGCATTGAATAATAAAAAAATAAAAAATAAATAAAAATATGGAATTCCTGTCGTGGCGCAGCAGAAGTGAATCCGACTAGGAGCCATGAGGTTGAGGGTTCGATCCCTGGCCTTGCTCAGTGGGTTAAGGATCTGCTGTTGCCATGAGCTGTGGTGTAGTTTGTAGACACGGCTCAGATCCCGCGTTGCTGTGGCTCTGGCGTAGGCCGGCAGCTACAGCTCTGATTAGACCCCTAGCCTGGGAACTGCCATATGCCACAGATGTGGCCTTAAAAGACAAAAAAAGGCAAAAAAAAAAAAAAAAAAGTAAATAAATAAGTAAATTAAAAAAAAAAAAAAAAAAGATACTTAGGCCCAAGAGGGCTGGACACGTGTAGGCAAGTGGTGCATACAGAGAGGAAGGACTCAGGGAGACTGGGTGGCCTTGGCCCCATTCTTGGGCCTTCCAGTCACTGCCACTCCCTGCTCACCCCCAGCTGCAGCCACCTGGCAGATACCCCACTCTCTGGCCACTGTGCGCCCTTCCCTCCCTAGACAACCTGAGCTCCCATGCCGAGCCCTCTGAGCCCTCTGCCAGGAGAACCTGCCCTTCCTCTTCCTGGGAAATGTCACACCCTTCAAAACCCAGCTTAGAAGGCCCCTCTTCTATGAAGTCATCCTATAGCTACCTGCAGTGGAACAAATCATTGTGTCCTCTCTCTCTCTCTTTTTTTTTTAAGGCCACACCCACAGCATATGGAGATTTCCATGCTAGGGGTTGAACTGGAGCTACAGCTGCCGGCCACAGCCACAGCCACACAGGATCCGAGCCGTGTCTGCGACCTACACCACAACTCACGCAACGCTGGATCCCCAACCCACTGAGTGAGGCCAGGGATCGAACCCATATCCTCATGGATACTAGTCGGATTTGTTTCCACTGTGGTATGACAGGAACTCCCTGTGCTCTTATCTCCAGGGCACATCAGCCACATCGACAGTTGCTACGTTGTACTGAGATATGCCGCCCCCATGACCAAGGCGGGGAGACAGTGGTTGGAAAAGCATGGGCTCCACGGTCTGTGAACTGGGCGGGCTCTACCGCTGTGTCACATTGTGCGGTCTCTCAACCTCACGGAGCTCCAGTGTCCTCATGGGGCTAATTATGCCTATCTGCAGAGTTACCAGGAACCTAACGCCAGACACACAGCAGACGGTGGATAATGATGAGGATTCTGATGGCGGTGGCCGCTAGTGATACACTAAGAGAACAGGCCCTCGAGCCAGACTGCCTGGCTTCAAATCTTGACTCCACTACCCACTAGCTGTGCACTTTTAGGCAAATTACTTAATTTCTCTGGGCCTCGGTTTCTTCATTTATTAAATGGGGTTAATAAAATACCTATTTCACTGGATTATTTTCAGGATTAAATGAACACATCTCTACACATCCCCTCCATCCCCCTGTTCCAGAGGAAGCCTGGCATGTGGTGAGTTAGGACTTTGTATTACTGCCAGGGTTGGCTTCTCCTCCTGGTGGCATTCAGGTATCCAGTAAATGAACACATGCCGGAGGAAGGATGGAGAGGAGAATGACAGCCACCCTGTGCTGCCCCTTCCTGGGCGGGGCCCTCGTCTCTGTCTTTTTCTTTGTTCTTTTCAACAGCTGGAGTTCTGAAGGGAGCCAGATGTGGTTCTAAGAGCAAGGAAGAGAGGGGGCCAGGGGGAGGGGTAGCTGAAATGCTGGGGTGGGTGGAGGGGGATGGGCAGAATGCTCTGTCACATCCAAAAGGATGCCCGGCCACAGGGGGTAACTTCTAGATCTCTGGCTCCCTCTTTCCACCTGCCTGCAGGCCCCGGGGAAAGGTCAGAGGGCGCAGATGACAAGCTTTTCC
This sequence comes from Sus scrofa, assembly GCF_054392235.1. NCBI lineage: Eukaryota > Metazoa > Chordata > Mammalia > Artiodactyla > Suidae > Sus > Sus scrofa. The sequence continues at coordinate 23,672,138 of NC_139394.1, forward strand.
AGGTGAGCCCTGGGCAGCAGGTGGGGGGAGAGGGTTACTGGGGCAGTTGCCACAGCAACATCACCCTGGAAACCTGATACCTGAGCCTCCTGCTAAGATGCCCAGAGCTTTGCCAACCTCCTGAGGTCAGTGTAGGTGAATGGGGCATTAGTGGCAGCAAGAGGAAGCAGTGTCTCTGGGCCCCTGTTCTCCTTCCATGGGGAGGGCGGGCTGCTCTGGCTTGGATTAGTGACTCCCTGGCCTCGAGTAGGGCCTGCCGGTTGCTTATGCAGATGCTGCCCGACATGCCATGCCCCTACGGGGAAGGGGGGATGAGGAGGGGTTTCAGGGTGTGGTCCACGGGCCTGGCCCGCAAGCCACCATGGGCCGTACTTTTCAGTCCTTTCAACCTGCACGGACTGGGCTTTTGGTTGAGCGGCGGGCTCTGGGCAGCCTCCTGATGCGGGAGGGGGTGAGAGTGAAGGGGTCCTCTCTGCCTATCTCTGGGGACACGGGCCCCAGAAACTCGGAGAACCAGGTGCTGAGGCCCTCTGGACAGAGGCAGATGTGAACATCTGGCAGCCAGCAGGCAGGGTGGTACCCCTGCCCCTCCTGGCTGGTCGCTGACAGGTGGGGCTGAGGAACAGAAGCCCCGCCCAGACTAGATCGGGGAGCGGAGGCATATTAACCTCAAGCTCCAGGGCATTCCCAGGGGTGCTCGCTCAGACCCCCACACCACACCTCCCTCCCGCTGCTGTGGCCATCCCTTCTGGGTGTAGGTGGCAGTACCTTGTCAGCAGTGGGGACCACAGACGGGGTGAGGATGCTGGAGGGTGACTCAGGCCGCTTCTTGTGCTTCTGTTTAAGGCGTTCTTTGTCCTTTCGACTCTGGGGAGGAAAAGGTGACCGGACACTGGTGTTGGGGCACAGTCTGGGTGAGGATAAACATGACACGCACATCTGGGGAACAGAGTCTGCTCAGCGATGAGGCTTGGTGGGTGCCAGCTCCCCCTAAGGAGGGACTGGGGGACTCTGGCCGGACAGGAGTGGCTCAGGCAGGTTCCTCTGAGAGCCAACAGCCCCTCCCCCTCATGCTCCCTGCCTGTTAAAAATAGCCGGTCCCACTATCATGCTGGTGACAGAGCAGCCCACACATGAGCATGCACCTGCAAGGGTGTTCCCCCGGGGCCACAGAGCTGTGCCGAGGGATCAGAGCCAGGCACACTGCGACATGTGGCACGAGGGGACACAGGCATGTACACTTATGAACTGGGCTGACACAGGGCTAGACTCTGGTGATGTGTGCATATGTACAGGGCCACTTATCGGGGTCTTTGGGGACACTGTCACGTCATGGGCAGGACACAGAGGAACCACTCAGATACAAAGAACCCCAGGGAAGCCAGGCCCTCCCCTCGCCCTCTGTGACCCTCCCATGTCACTTCCTTAGCCCCCTCTTGGGCTCTGAGGGGTGTCCAAGGAAGGAAAGGGGGCAGGCGCTAAGGCTTTGGGGACACCCGTGGTATCTCTTCAAAGCAGCAGGTGTTTGTGAGGGTGGGCAGGAAAGGCAGAGGGAGAAGATTTTACCTTCTTCTGGCCCCTCTCGTGGTGGGAAGGGTGCTTCTCCTGCTGGGTGGATGGCGAGGCGGACCGGCTTCTCCGGCCAGCGATGAAGCCACTGCCACCTCCTCCTGTGCCACCCCCTCCTCCTGCTGCTCCTCCGCTGCCTCCCCCGCTGGTGTGCCGGGATGTCTTCTAGGAAGAGAATCCAGAGGAATTGCCCAGCCCTTCTCTCATGAGCTTAGGGAAAGTTTTCCAAAGTCAGGTGATCCTGGGGGCCAGCCCCCCTGCCACCCTGGCTCCCCGCCACTGTCATTAAGAAGGCCATGTACCCTTTTTTTTCGGTCTTTTTTTTTTTTTTTTTTTTTTTTTTTTTTTTTGCTATTTCTTGGGCTGCTCCTGTGGCACATGGAGGTTCCCAGGCTAGGGGTCTAAACAAAGCTGTTGCCGCCGGCCTACGCCAGAGCCACAGCAACGCGGGATCCGAGCTGCGTCTGCAACCTACACCACAGCTCACGGCAACGCCAGATCCTTCACCCACTGAGCAAGGCCAGGGATCGAACCCGCAGCCTCATGGTTCCTAGTCGGATTCGTTAACCACTGCGCCACGACAGGAACTCCAGAGGAGCATGTATCCTTAATGCTACCTCTGCTCAACAGAAGGGCACTCTTGCCTGAAATCCTAGTTTCCCCAGCTGGCTTAGCCAGTGCACAGATTCAGCAACTGCGGCCCCAAAGAGGCAGGGGCATCTTGGTCCCCGCAAGGCGTGGATGGAGGCAGCCTAGGGCCCCGGTCTCTTACTCTCCATCCGCCCCTTTCCAGGGTACCTTCTTGGCTCCTCTCAGGCCCTGGGCCACAGCCCACCTCCACCTCCTTCCCTGGGGTGGAGGATGTCGGGGGGCCATCATGGGTGCCCCTGCTCCCCTGCTCTTCGTAGCCTGTCCTCCCGTCCAGACGCTTTGCTCCAGCCATCACCTTTCTCCTTTGCTCCTGGCCACCCACCAAATACAATAGTTCCTTTTGCCCCAGAGGACCTGCTTCTTTTAAAGAAGGAGGTAAGTAAATATCTCTAAGAAAACCCCAAATAGGAGTTCCTGCTGTGGCTCAACAGTAACAAACCCGACTAGGAACCATGAGGGCCCAGGTTCGATCCCTGTTCTTGCTCAGCGGGTTAAAGATCCGTTATTGCCGAGAGCTGTGGTGTAAGTTGCAGATGCAGCTCGGATCTGGTGTGACCGTGGCTGTGGTGTAGGCCGGCTCCGATTCAACCCCTAGCCTGGGAACTTCCATATGCCATGGATGCAGCCTTAAAAAGACAAAAAAAAAAAAGAAAGAAACAACCCTTGTGCTGCCATTCCTCCCACCTGGGGACTTGAACTGCCCCCTGCCTGGTCTGATGGCTTCACCTGTCCTAGACTAGCAGCTATTCCCTCTAAAGTCACCCAGTACCTCCCAACTGTCAAATTCAAGGACTAATTTCAGACCTTGTCTGACCCAATCGCTCCCCAGCAGTGGGCACCACTCTTACCCTGCAGAGCTCTGGACTCCCCTCCTCATGGCTCTCTTCACGCCTGAGCCACCCTACCCTGGTGGGCACAGGCAAGTTCAGTCCCACCTTTATACACCTGGGGCCACCACAACTACCTTGCCTGGGGACCCCACAGACACCAAATCTGAACATTCCCCCTTGGCAGCACCTGTAAACCAAACTGAGCTCTCTACCTTGTCAATATCAAACCCTGAAACAAGGTCACCCTATGACTTACGATCCAAACCAGGACACATATGAAAATGAAGAGGGGAGCTATCAATAATTACACCAGGGTGGAGTTCCCGAAGTGGTGCAGTGGAAACAAATCCGACTAGGAACCATGAGGTTGAGGGTTTGGTCCCTGGCCTCGCTTGGTGGGTTAAGGATCCGGTGTTGCCGTGAGCTGTGGTGTAGGTTGAAGACGAGGCTCAGATCTGGCGTTGCTGTGGCTGTAGTGTAGGCTGGCAGCTGCAGCTCCGATTGACCCCCTAGCCTGGGAACCTCCATATGCCACAGGTGTGGCCCTAAAAAGTAAAAAAAAAAAAAAAAAAAAAAAATAATAATAATTACACCAGGGCAACAGGCACCACCTGGGACTCTCTAGGGTAGACCAGGACACATGCTGGCTCTACAGAGGCCCGCTGCACCACCTGCTCACAGCACCCTCAGGTACTCAAGCCCCATCCACCCAGCACTGACAGCCTGTACCCTATTTGCCACCCTCAACTCCTCCTTCTCAGCCACCCTTACATGTATCTACCTAGATATGGTTCTAGAATCCAGCCACATCCCCGCCCCCCCAGCTGTCTTCCAGCCGCCAGCCTCGGCTCTTTGGGATCCAGCTTCACAGTGGCCGCCAGGGTAATCTTCCTAAAAACAAATCTGATCATGTTACCCTCTTGCTTACAAGCAGCCTTACAAGCCTGTGGCCTGGGGGTGAGGTCCAAGCTGCTTTCCTAGTCAGGCCACAGCATACCTCTCCAGAACACCCCACAGCTTCTGGAACATGTAGGTCTCTCCACAAACGTGAGTTAGTACCCCTTCTCCGGCCTCTCCTTGGGCACTGAACCTGGGCCAGAAGCAAGTCCGGCTGGGACCCTGCCTGAGTTTTTTCTTTTTTTTCTTTTTAGGGCCACACTCATAGCATAGGAAGTTCCCAGGCTAGGGGGAGAGTCGGAGCTACAGCTGCCGGCCTATGTTACAGCCACAACCACGCCAGATCTGTGCCTCATCTGCAACCTACGCAGAAACTCACAGCAATGCTGGATCCTTAACCCACTGAGCGGGGCCGGGGATCGAACCCACATCCTCATGGATACCAGTCGGGTTTGTAACCTGCTGAACCGTGATGGGAACTCCTGCCTGAGCTTTTCCATCTGATCTCCTGCCTCGTTCCGAACAAACACCCTGTCCTGCTGCTCCTTCTCATCTCAGGATTTTGTCCATGCCAATCCCTCTGCCTGCAATCCCTTTCTCTCTGTCTTTGCTTGGCAGGCTCCCAAGGAGCTTCAGACTGTTCTGAATCTCATACACCAGCTGTGAAATAAGTGACATAACCTCAGTGGGTCTTAGTTTACTCATCCGTAAAATGGGAAGCTGCAGTACACCTAGTTCTTAGGGTTGTTGGGAGAATCACATGAAAGAACACGTAAAGAGATGAACATAGAAGCTGGGGCACAATAAGCCTCACAGACCTTGGCTCTTCTTGTTGGCTCTCAAATGTTGGCTCAGTTTCCATGCTCTCTTCCTTAAAGCCTCCCAGACTCTGACGGGCAGGGTCTGAGCTGTCTTCTGGGATGGAGTGCTTAGTTCAGCTCTGACTCACACCCCTCGGACTCTTGTTCAATTTACCCCTCATCTGCTGGTGAGCTCCTCAAGGGCAGGAACACACTTCCCTCCCTGTCTGTCCTCCCAGCCCCAGGTACCAGCCACCAGCCTGGCCCGGGACCCACCCCCTCTAAACCATGGCTGACTGAGCCCCTCGCGCGCTGGCAGGTGAAACGCACCATCTTGCTGAAGTGGTATTTGCAGTAGCCACAGTACTTGACATTGTCCACCTCCAGCACTTCTTCTTCACACAGCAGGCCTGCCATCTGGGCACTAACCGAGAGAGGTCAGCCTGAGAAGGGTGTGGCCTCAAACCACATGGGCCACCTCCCTCGAACCCTCCTAGACCCCGGCCAGGGTGAAGCCCAGACCAGCCAAGAAAGGCATCGCCATCAGCACCAAAGAGCCAGCAGTTAGGAAGGAGCACATGTGGCAGCCATCCCTGGCGAACCACGAAGGGGGTGGGTACGGCTGGCCAGAGGGTCCCAGAGGACCCTGTGGGGTGGGGGCAGGGCAGGCAGGGGTCTCACCAGGTGACATGGAAAGCTTGTCGACATCCGTGGCGGTTACAGGTCATGCAGGCTCCCGAGGCTGCCTTGCTCTCCCGGCCCTGCTCCTCGCAGATGTAACACGTCTGCAGGACACAGCACACACGTCCCCTCCTGCCTTCTACCTGAGGGATCCGTTGGCCTCCTCCCCTCAATCCCATCCTCTCCCCGTGATCCTAGGTCAGGGCTCCCCAACGACTTCCTGGGAGGATAGATGTGTTCTACACGGCACTGTTGGATACAGCAGCCACCGACCGCCCAGGCTAGGGAGCACTGGAAATGTGGCTGGTGTGACTGGGGAACTGCATTTTAAATGGCTTATTTACTTGTCTTAGGGCCGCACAGTAGCATATGGAGGTTCCCAGGCTAGGGGTCCAATGGGCGCTATAGCTGCCGGCCTACACCACAGCCACAGCAATGCCGGATCCTCAACCCACTGAGTGGGACCAGGGATCAAACCCACATCCTCGTGGATACTAGTCGGGTTCGTTCACCGCTGAGCCACTATGGGATCTCCAAACTGTATTTAAGTTTATCTAATTTACACAGCCACGTGGGGGGGGCCAGTGGCTACTATATTGGATAGTGCGGTCCTTGGAGGGTGAGCCCTTTAAGGCCGGGGATTGTGTCTGCCTGGCTCATCGTGAACTTATTCCCACCTCTGGGCCTTTGCACATGCTGATCCTTCTCCTCCCGGCTGGCTCCTCATCCCCCCCAGGTCTCCACCTTGACCACTTAGTGCAAAGGCAGTCCCCCACGGGGTATTCTTTCTAAACACCCTGTTTGTTTTCTTCACTCAACACAGGTTGCATTGACTTTGCTAGTTTGTGGGTATTGATAGGCTTCCCACACAGGAGTGTGAGGTCCACGGGGCAGGGAGCACATCTGTCTCAAGCGGTACGAACACTGTGTGTCTGGTCCCTCGCCCCGCTTCTGGCACGGAATAGGCACTCAGTAAAATGCGTTCAGGGCATGAATGAATGAACTGCTCCCTACACGCTATCTTCGGCCAGCACTCCTGCAAGGCAGCCTGCTCTTTCGCTGCGTGTCAGAACATAAGCGTACCTCCGTCAGAGGAGGATGCCTACCCACCTCCTCGGTTCCCTGGAAGTGTCAGGTGGACAGAATCAACTGGATGGGGAGAGGGCTGGAGGGACCCCAGAATGGCTGGCGAGGGAGGGGACTGGTATGGGGCATGGCGGGGGCTGCTGACCTTGTTGAAGCGATCATGAGGCACGTACTGCAGCACGATGGGCTCCATGGTGAGCACGTTGGCAAACTGCACCTCAGGGATGTAGAGGGCACACACCACATGGGCCCAGCCTGGGGTGGTGTGGGGCCAGCCTCAGCTGTGATGGCGAGCCTGAGACCCAGACCCCTCGCAACCCCAAACGGCAGAGAGTCCCCTCCTCCACGGCCTTCCCATCAGACTCCAGTGCCGGGGGAGGGAAGGGAAACTCAGCCCCTGCACTGCGCCCCCACCCGCGGTCCACTCCTGCCTCCCCAGACCCTGCTCAGGGCGCCTTGCTGACCTCAACAGATGAGCCCTGGGGCTCAGGACCCCCCTCACCTCCATTGTCAGTCCTCTTCAATGCCCCGTCTTTGTGTGGGCACAGCTCACACCTCTGCCAATACAAGGGGGCATGGGGATTTGGGGGGGTGGGTTCACCTAAAGGGGGTGGGGGATCTGCTGAGCTGGGCCCTCCCTGAACACACACAGAGGGCCCCAGGATGAAAAGATAAGCCGTCTACTGGGGAACGGGTTGGGGTACAGAGGAAACAGAATTGGCCATAAGTGCTAAGTGTGGAAGAGGGTGAGGAGGGCATGAAGTTCCTAAGAGTATTCCTTTCACTTCTGAGCAGGTTGGAAACTTCCCATAATGAAAGGCTCAAACAAACAAGCAAACAAAATAAAAGGCCGGGTGCCCGAGGTGGGGCAGAGTCAGGGATAAGCTGAGGGAGAGATGGGGCTGGTGATAGGTGTGCAGAAAACAGGAAGCCCTCTGTGACAGTTCCACCCCAGCCTCAGCCTCAGAGTCCCCTAGCTTAACGGGGAGGGAGGGGCTGCCCGGGTGCCCGGGGTGGGGAGAGGGGAGTCTCAAACTCACCACCCGGGCTGCTCGCTCCTGAGATTCACATTTCCGGCAGAACCAGGGTCCTGTTGGCACCTGGACGATGCCATAGCAAGCTGGGGATGAGGGAGGAGAACCACGGAGCACATCTGTCAGCAGCGGTTTTTCCCAGAGTAACTGGGGGAACGGGTGGTTCTAAAGCACTAGAGCCAGTTCCAGCAGGGGTAGGGGCTGCTCCCCTGCCCAGAGGTTCCACACTTGACAGCAAGATCACAAGGAATGCCCAAGAGCCCGCGGCCAGCTTACAGCCACACAAGCAAGTACTCCAAGCAGGAGTGGGAAGTCTGAGTCCTTGACCTTAAACTTCTAGAAGATCCTCCGCCCATGCCCTTTCTGTACCCAGCTTTCTGTTTCCCAGCTCCTTCCAGGACCGATCCTCATCATCAGGAATAGAGAAAATCGGAGGAACCACATTTAAGTCAAACACGTTTTGTTGTTATGGGAGGGGGGGGCACTTCTTAAAGGGCCAGTAATGGAAGAGGCGGGGAAGTCAGGGGTCTAGAGACTTCATCTTCTGTCTCTAACTATAATAGGTACAGGTCAAAAGTCAAGGCCGAGGGCAGGTGCAGTGCAGGTAACCAAGAGGAGAGTGGCGGGAAGAGCCCATAGCTACAGGATTAAGGGCTGTCCCAGGAAGGGGGGGTGGTGGTGGGGGACAGCTGGCTGTGCCAGACAGGCAGGAGATGCCAGCCTGCGCCCTCGGCAAGATTCCTCAAGGAGTTAACTCTCGAACCATGTGCTGCTGGGGGAAACTCCAAACCTCCCTCTTCTCCATTCCCGGCCCCCGGCGCAACCTCTCTCCTATCCTCGGCTCTTCCCCGGAGGATTTTAGGAGTCCCCTCTCCCCTGGGACTCTATCTCCTCCCTTCCCAATTCCGCTCCTCCCAGTATCCGGAAGCGGGAGGGGGGGATGACCCCCCCTTGACCTCTCCCTCTGAGAGCCGGGACCAAAATAACCGGGCGGGAGGGGACACCTCGCAGGTAAACATTCTCCTAGCAGCCCCGCCACTGGCAGTGTGGGGAGTGGAGAGTGCACTCCTTGGCCCCCTAGACTGTCCCCAAACTCCCTCAACTTGGGGTGGGGGGCGCGGGACTGGAACAATAGGCAAGAAAACAATGCCTGACCCGGTCCTCCAGGACCGGGCGGGGGCAGCCCCCCGACGCCTCCCTTCTCTTCAGGTGGGGTGGGGGAGGGGCGCCCGAGCCTCGGGAGGTCTCCGGAGGGCGCGGCCCGGGGCGCCCTGCGCACGCCGCCCCCGGGGTCCCGCCGCCCCCCGCGGGCCACCCCCGTACCTTGGTGGACAGCCACGCTGCACGCGTGCCCATCACAGTAGACCAGCGGGTTCTCGGCCCAGCCCCTCTCGTCCGAACATACGCAGCAGCCTCCTACCATCTCCTTCATACTCCCATGAGCTCCCTCCGGGGCTGGGGCTGGGGGCCGGCCGGCGGGGGTCGGGGGTCAGGGGGGGAGGGAGGGAGCGGGGGGCCGCGCGCCTCCTCGCTCCCTCCTCCTCCGCCGCCGCCGCCGCCGCCGCCGCTTCTTTTCTTTGCCTCCTCCTTCCTCCTCCTCGGCGTCCTCCTCCTCCTCCTCCTCGCTCGCTCTGTCTGGCCGCCCCCCCCGCCGTGCTCTCGCCCTCATGCCCCGACGGGCCCCCCCCCCCAACAATGAGATCCGCGCGCGGGGCTCGCCCCCTCCGCGCCGCGCGCCCAGCTACCAGGGCCGGCCGACCGCCGCACAGCCCGGGCCCGGCGGGGGAGGCGCCGAGTGGCACATCGCGGGCGCCCGCCCGCCCCGCGCCGCCCGCTCACGCGCCGCCCCCCCGGCCCCCCTGCCCGGCCGCGGCAGCCATGGCCGCGCGCCTCCGCTCGCTCGCTCCCGGCCCGCCCGCCGCCCGCCGCCCGCCGCCGGGTAAAGTCTTAGGTTCAGGGAACAAAGCCTGGCTTGGTAGGGAGCTTTTCGTTCGCTCGCTCCGCGCTCATTTTCCCTCTTTCTTTTGCTTTCTGTGGCTCTCGGTTGGCGCTCCTGAGCCCTCCATCTGCTTGCCCTTCGGTCTCAGTCCCGGGTCTCGGGTTCGCCAGTCCCTTCCGCCCAGGTCTTCGTCTCTACCACTGTTCTTCAACCCCAAGGAAACTTGGAGGTGGAGATCAGGGCAAGGGGCGCTCGAAGCAGCGGGAGCGACGTGGGGCGCTCACCCCTCGGTGTTCGGGGGGCTTTTCGGCTGACCGCTCGTGGGCTCCTTCCTCCAAGGCCTGCCTGGAGGGTAGACACTCTTACACGCGGACATTTGTTCATTCAACAAATATTTATTGAGTGCTTACTATGTGTGCAGTCGTTGGGATAGAGCCGTGAACTAATGGGTATTCCTGCCCTCGGGGAGCTTCCGGTCCAGCTCACAGGCGTACGCGCAGGCACAGGGACTCGGACCCCTCAGAGCCACACCGAGGCACCCGCAGACACACAGACTCACTCTAAGCCTCATCCAGCCACACTCCCCTCCCCTCCCAGAGGGGCACAAACCGCATGTCCAGCCTTCAGGCGCGCTTAGAGACCCACGCGAGTTAGAGAGCCGCTACCGCGGAAGTGCTCACAAATAACACATTTACACCTGACCTCGATGCACGCACACAAACACACCACTTAAACTCACACACAACACCCCCAAAGAATTAAAGTCTCTGAAGTTGGGTCTGGGTAAAAAGTGAGGGGGCTTCAGCCCGAAGGTTTCATCCCCAAGATCGTTGTGGGAAAGGGGGACGAAATCTGACCCCACCCCACACTTCCTAAAGCGGGGGGTGGACGCCCGCAGGGACCAAAGGTCACACTCCCGCAGCGTGAGATGGGGCGGCGGAGGGGAGAAGGCAGCCCTGGGGGCTTCAGCGCCACTTCAAAGACGTCGGGGCCGGGAACGCTTCCTGCGGGGGAGGGGCAGACGGAGAGGAGTGGGGAAAACCGGCAGGGGGAACTGAGGGTGGAGGAGGCCGTCCCCCCTTCGGCACAGGCCCCCCTGGCCGACTCTTCCGCCGGGACCGCCTCCTTTTCACCAGCACCTGTTCAACCGGAACATCAAGGGGCTGGGGCCCGCCACTACCCCTCCCTTCGCGTCTATTTAGTACCTTTCATCCGGGAAAGGGGGGGTGAATCCCCGCCCAGGAGGAGGGAGTAGGGCGGGGGAGAACTTGTCCTTGACCTGGTCTGTGGCGTCAGGGATTTACTCCCTTAATCCCCGCAAGGCTGGGGTTTGGGGAGGTAGGGGAAGCTGAGTTCTGGGCTGCAGCTCCCATCTCTCCATGCTCCTGCCGGGACACGGGAATCCGGAGGGCTGCCAGGACGAAGAGTCTCTGTCTAAACGGGCGGGGTTGGGGAGGTCTGTTTCTGCGGCTTCCGTGCCTGGGGGTGGGGGACGAGAACTAGGGGATTGTTAGGGGCCGGCCCGAGGTCCGGGATCCCCGGGAGGGCTGCCACGCGCCGCTATCTTGGTCTGTCTTGTGAACTTCGCTCATACGAAAAGTTAAGACGCAGACGAGAAGTCTTATTTAGGAGTTTCTAACGAATTATCTTTGCTGACAAGAGTAAAACATCAAGGAAGTTAAACGCAGAAATGTCAGCTCTAGCCACGTGCCACTTTCGGAGTATTTGAATACTCGCTTTCGGGACCGACCTTGGCCGAGGTGACCGACTGCAGTTTCAGGTTTCGCTGGACGAGGGTCATTCGAAGACCCGTCGGTCCCTACACCCAGGGGTGGGTGACATGGAGACTGGGACCGAGGAGCCTTTGTCCAGGTCCTCATCGCGTTCGGGTGCACTGCCCTCGCTTGTGGGATGAACGAGCGGCGATACTTGGGCGTTTAGTAAGTGTATCAGGAACGCTGTTTCGTTTAATCCACCCACATTAAGCCACCGCGTTTCGTTTAAGCCACATCTTTGGGGTGGATGTTAATATCCCCATTTTATAGATGGAGCAACTGAGGTTCTGGCAAATGAAGTGACTTGCCCAAAGTCACACGGTCTGAACACGGCAGAGCGGAATTGAACCCAGTGTGTACTCGGCTAGGGCTAGGGCTCCGCCACCATGTGTTCGCTAAATGCCTGTGTCGAATTGGGATGTCCGCCCTTCGCAAATGTTCCCTTCCGAGGTCTTGGGAAAACTGGTGCCCTGCGGGCTGGGATGGAGTCGCAGCGGGTACTCCCAGGGCTGAGCTGTCAAGCTCCTTCTACATCTTCTAACATCTTCCTGAGCGCCTACTATGTGCCGATCCACGGAAAACAGCCAAGAGCAGGACCCCGCCAACAAGTGGTTCAAGTTCATCGCGCTCTCCTTGGAATAACGGAGTACAGATCTGGGCTGTCAGACTGATCCTGGCTGTGCAGTTTTCGGCGAGTGACTTCACCTCTCAGAAGCCCAGCTTGCCCCTCTTAAATGGGGCATTAACTCCCTCTGATGGGGCTGCGGCGAAGATCTAACGAAAATCCTTTTGTAAACCGCTAGGGCACACAGTAGGTGCTCAGTCCCTGCTCGTCCCCTCTCCGCCCCGCTAAACGTGCCAGGGCAGCGCGTTCCCGCTCCTGCTTCCCGCCTCTGGCACGCACACCGGCCTCGCGCGTCCCGCGGCTAAGGGACTGGGGCAGAGAGGACCAAACAGAAAATTATTTCCGCCCGCTCGGCCCGCCCCGCCCCGCCCCGCCCCGCCCGTCCCCGGAGCCAGAAGGGGATTGTGGGGCCGCCGCGGCCGCCGCCGGAGCGGAGCTGGGCGGAAGCGCGCATCGCGCTGCTGCTCGGGCCCGACCGCGCCGGCCCCCGCACCTCCCTGCCCGGGACTGGGGGTTGTGGTCGGGGCGGTCCCGGGATCCGAGGCGGCTGCCGCGGAGCGCGTTTCCACGAAGCCTTGCTCGCTGGTTCCCGGAACTGAGCGGGGGAGGCTGAAGAGTGTTGAGGTTTCGCTTCTGTTAGCGGGCGGGGCGCTGGGTTTTGCCGGTCCCGGGGGCGCGCCCTCCCCATTAGAAAGCCCCAGTCTCCGGGAAGGAACTGCGCCGGCGCCTGTGGCTTTGCATTTTATTTGCGTCTCGTTTGCATATCACTTTCTCCCCCGAAAGCAAAGCCTCTGACCTTGGGGGTGTTCAGAGAGGTTAAGTTACTTTCCCGAGGTAACCCAGCCAGTAAGAGGCCGCAGGTGGTTTACCTGCTGGTTGGGAGAGCCAGGCACGGCCAAAAACACCGAGGGGGCGCTAGAGTCAGAAAGACCGGGATTTGGTACTTAGTCATTTACTGGCTTTGACCACGGATTAGTAATGCCCGATCGGGAACCCTCAGTTTCCCCATCTCAAAATGCGGACGTCGTATGAACCTTAGGGTTGATGTGAGGAGCTACCCCGACCAGGGCCTGGCAAAGGGAAGGGTGATTTCCCCGTCAAAGGTGAGGACTGCCATGGTCTCTACGGCAGGCTTGACTGGGGCGCGAGAGTGGGTGATCGCGTTTTTTACTAAGTCAGACATCCTGTGCAAGAGGGATAGGGCGCGATTTAAAGAGGAACTGGTGGGAGTGAGGGGATTCCCCAAGCATTAGGCGGCCAGTCGTCGTGATTATTGTAAAGAGTGACTCTACCAGGTGGGATTTTTGGCGTTTCAGATCTTTCTACGGGAAAAGCACAGTGCTTAGGGTCAAATCCTGCCTCTGCCATCAGCTAGCAGTGTAACAGGGTCTCACTGCCTTTGTTTGCCAATCTGGGAAATGGGGATAATTGGGTCCCTTCCCCCTCTCTGCAAGGCTTTGGCAACTCCAGGCAGCCAAGGTGTTTTAAGAGCTATGGCTGAGCCCATCCAGTCCCTATGGCCATGTTAGGACATAAGGGACTTCCTTCAGTGAGTTAAAGGTGGAGGAAGGGAAGAGGTTCGTTGGGTGAGGTAGCCGTCTGCCCAGACTTTTTCCAGAGCTAGTTGGAGTCTAGTCCCAGCCCTACCCCTAACCAGCTGTGTGACCTAGGACCAAGCAGTTGCCCTCTCTGGCATTTGGTTGGGGGACTGGATCTTGAAAATCCCCTTGGAGTTAACATGCTGTGGTTGATGATTTTGCTCTTGGGGAAATTTCCAGGCTAAGAGATGAGAATAGCACATTTGCCCGGCTATGTTCCTCTTTCCCACCAGTTCCTCCTGAAGTCTAATCACTCCTCCTGTCATTGTTGCCATCAGGACAGAAGTTGAATAGGTTGTGTTATTCCATCTTTCGGCAAACACTTCATTGAATTGTCATGGGCACGCCCTAGGATATACACAGATAGTACCTGGGATGGTGGGAATGACAGATATAGAGAGAAATGACTTCAATTCAAGATGATCAAGGAGTTCCTGCTGTGGTTCAGTGGGTTATGATCCAGCTTGTTTCTGTGGAGGCACCACTTCAACCCCCCGGCCCTGTGGCGTGGGTGAAGGATCCAGTGTTGCTGCAGCTGCATGATAGGTCCCCGGCCTGGGAATTTCCTTATGCCATGGGCGGGGCCAGAAAAAAAAAAAGAAAAGAAAAAGAAAAACCAAGACAATAAGGGCTGTGATCGTGCTAAGAACAGTGCTGATACTATGTTTATGGGGTCAAGGAAAGCCTGGGCTGGGATCAAGTGGGTGAAGGAGGGTTTGCAAACAGATAAGGGGCAGAAGAGCTTTCAAGGCAGGGGAGACAGTAGGTTCAAAGGCACAGAAATAGGAACCAGCAAAGTGTGTGTTGAACATTGTGGCCTTCAGACGGTGGTATATGTAGTCGGGGAACAGGAGGGAGGGTTAGAGGAATGGCTAAGAACCACATTAAGGGTATCCTGGATTTGCTAAGGAGTTTGGATTTTTTTTTTTTCTTTTTCTTTTCTTTTCTTTTTTTTTTTTTTGGCCACCCCATGGCATATGGAGTTCCAGGGCCAGGGATCAGATTCCAGCCAAAGTCTCGACCGAAGCAGCAGCTGTGGCAATGCCAGATCCTTAACCCACTGTGCCAGGCAGGGGATCGAACCTGCCTCCCAGCGCTCCCAAGACGCCATCCCCCACGTTGCGCTACAGCAGGAACTCCTAAGGAGTTTGGGTTTAATCCTGAGAGCAGTGGGGAGCCATTAAGGGCTTATGAGTAAGGGGTGCATGCCCCTATTTGCACACTAGTTATCCAGGCTAGGGTTGGTTAAGGTTGAGGGGAGGCTAGATGTTGGGAAATTGGTTAAGATAGCAATTTTCAACCTTTAAAGTGCATGTGAATCCCCAGAGTGCTGGCTAAAATGCAGATTATGTTTCAGTAGGTCTGGGGTGAGGCATCTGAGACCCAGTGTTTTTAGCAAGCTCTCAGGTGAGGCTGTGCGGCTGATCCAGAGAGCATACTTGAGAAGTTCCCACTGTGGTTCAAAGGGATCATCATTGTTTTCAGATGCTGGGACGTGAGATCGATCCCCAGGCTGGCACAGTGGGTTAAGGATCCAGAGTTACCGCTGTTGCTTGGGTGGCGACTGTGGCCCAGATCTGATCTCTGTTCCAGGAGCTCCATATGCCTTGGGGTGGCCAAAAAAAAAAAAGCACACTTGAATAGTAGGAGACTTGTCAGGGTCCACTTGAGAGATGAGGATTTGACTCTGGCAGAGGCAGGAGGATGAGAGAAAGGCAGGATGTGGAGATGTAAAGAAGGTGGGATCTTAAGACTGGAGCAGGACTCCTGGGCAAGGCAAGAAGGGGAGGAAGACTCCACGCAGCCAAGAGGATTTGCTGGTTGGAGCTCATCTCTCCACTCACAATAGAACTCAGAGTGGGGGTGGGGTGGGGTGGGGTGGGGTGGTGGAGCTGGCAGGGAACCACTTTGGACATGCTGACATCGGGTGTCCGTGACACGTGGGATGGTGGTGCTCGGTAGGCAGTCGATTGTTTGGGTCTGGATCAACAGCCTGGGCTGGAGCGACCTAGAGGGAGAGGGCCAGAGGGCTGTCCTGAGAGGCAGGGAGTTCACGTCATGGGAGTCAGAGAGGGACGTTTAAGAAGGAGGAAGTGATGCCAAGGTCACATGCCATTAAGAGGTCAAGGGAGGAAAGGATTCTGTGAGGCAGAGGTCCCTCCCTGGTGACTTCCGCCTGGAAAGTTACAGGCATTAGTAAGGGTGGAAGCTGACCACAGTGGGTCAGGCATGGATTGAGGGCTGAGAAGGGAGGAAATAGTGGAGAACAGTGCTGGGGGATGGGCGGGTGGGGAGCCAAGGATGGACACCTAGGCTGGTGGTGATGACGACGACAATAGCAGTGGTAACAGCAGCAGCTTTGATGAGAGCCGGCTTGCCAGGCACTGTGCTAAGCATCTACTATGCTCTTTGCAACAGCACCGACAGAGATTTGATTCTAGTTCTCATTTTATAGGGAAGGAAAAACAAACTCAGAGCACATAGAGCCCAGAGCCAGCAGGTGCAGATGCAGGATCTGAACCCTGCTTTTAACCATGGGGTCCGGCCAAAGCATCAATAAGGGGGCTGCTCTGGGGCTAGTTCAGAACTCATGGTCCCCTTCTCTCCAAGCCTCTCCCCATCTGTAGCTCTACTACTAATTCACTGTCATTTATTTAATCCGCCACCATTTGTTGACCCCTATGACATGCCAGAAAATGGGCCAGGCACTAGGGCCACAGAAAGGATCAAAGCAGGTTGCCGCCCTGCAGCCCCCCACCCCCACCCCCCGCCGCCCTGGGGTGGGGGGTGGGTGGGGGGAGAGGAAATGCTGGCTGGTGGGCAGGCAAACCACACCACCCAGTGTGATGTGTTATAATGGAGGGTGGACCGCTTACTGAGGGCACCCTGGAGAAGCAGCTCCAGCATCTGCCGGGGAAGTCAGGCAAAGCTCCTTGGAGGAGGCAGGGTCTGAGCTATGGCTGGAAGGTGACCAGGAATTTGCTTGGTAGCCAGGCAAGGGAGAGCATCCCAGGCCAAGGTCAAGTGCATGTACATGCTAGCCTGAGAGCCCTGCTGTGTTCAAGGGGTTCAAGTGTTCGGTGAAGGAGGAGTGCAAAATGGGGGTTGGGAGGAAAGGGATCAGGGCATCTTACCTGCGGTCCAGAAATGATCTCAGGAACGTGGAGTCCCGTGGAAGGTGCCAAGCAGATGCAGATGTTGCAAAGTTCAGCAGCCACAGCAGAGCTGGTGGTCAGAGGGGTAAAGGTGGAAAATGGAGTGACTTCTAAAATTATCGCAAGTAGAGTTCCCGTCGTGGCTCCGTGGTTAACGAATCTGACTAGTATCCATGAGGACACAGGTTCGATCCTTGGCTTCGCTCAGTGGGTTAAGGATCTGGCGTTGCCATGAGTTGCGGTGTAGGCCGCAGATTCGGCTCAGATCTGGCATTGCTGTGGCTGTGGCGCAGGCCAGACCTTCCAGCTGTGATTCAACTGCTAGGCTGGGTGCCTCCATGTGCTGCAGTTGCGGCCCTAAAAAGAAAAAAAAAGTAAAATTATTACAAGTGCTGGAATGTTAGTTTCATAGGGCAGTGATTTTCTTTTATTGAAATAAGTTGATTTGCAGTATTTAGTTTCAAGTGTACAGCAAAATAATATATATATTTACTTTTCAGATTTTTTTTCCATTATAGGTTTTTACAAGATACTGAAAGTAGTTCTTTGTGTTATAAAATAAATCCTCCTTGCTTACCTATTTTTTTTTTTTTTTTTTTTTTGTCTTTTTGCTATTTCTTTGGGCCGCTCCCACGGCATATGGAGGTTCCCAGGCTAGGGGTCCAATCGGAGCTGTAGCCACCGGCCTACACCAGAGCCACAGCAACGCGGGATCCGAGCCGCATCTGCAGCCTACACCACAGCTCACGGCAATGCCGGATCGTCAACCCACTGAGCAAGGGCAGGGATCGAACCCGCAACCTCACGGTTCCTAGTCGGATTCGCTAACCACTGCGCCACGACCGGAACTCCCCTATTTTATGTATAGTAGTTTTGCATCTGTTAATCCCATTCCCCTAATTTAGCCCTCCTCCTCTTTCCCCTTTGGTAGCCATAGAAACCAGTTTGTTTCTATGTCTGTGAATCCGTTTCTGTTTTGTACGATTTTTTAGATTTCATATACAAGTGACATAACATTTGTCTTTGTCTAAGTGAAGTAATTCACTAAGTGTGATATTCTCTAGGTACATTCGTGTTGCTGCAAATGACAATGCTTCATTCTTTTTTTTTTATTTTTTTTTTATTTTCCCACTGTACAGCAAGGGGGTCAGGTTATCCTTACATGTATACATTACAATTACAGTTTTTCCCCCACAATGCTTCATTCTTTTTTATGGCTGAGTAATATTCATATATATACACACACACATATATGTATACACACACACACACACGCACACATATATACATACACAGGCCACTTCTCCCTAAATACACACACCCACACACCCACACACCCACACATGCGCGCGCGCGCGCACACACACACACACACACCACTTCTCCTTAAATCGTAAACCAGTCATCTGTTGATGGGCACTTGGGTTGCTTCCACGTCTTGGTTATTATAAATGGTGCATTATGAACATTGGGCTGCATATATCTTTTCAAATTAAGAGTTTTTGGAGTTCCCGTCGTGGCGCAATAGTTAACGAATCCGACTAGGAACCATGAGGTTGTGGGTTCGATCCCTGCTCTTGCTCAGTGGGTTAAGGATCTGGCGTTGCCGTGGCTCTGGCGTAGGCCCGTGGCTACAGCTCCGATTCGACCTCTAGCCTGGGAACCTCCATATGCCGCGGGAGCAGCCCAAAGAAATAGCAAAAAAAAAAAAAAAGAGTTTTCATCTTTTCTGGATATATGCTTAGGAGTGAGATTGCTGGATCGTATGGTAGCACTATTTTTAATTTTTTAGGGAACCTCCATAGTGTCCTCCATAGTGGTTGTACCAATTTACGTTCTCACCAACAGTGTAGGAGGGTCCCTTTTTCTCCACACCCTCTCCAGCATGTAGTGTTTTGTTTTTATCTTTTTAGGGCCACATCTGGGGCACATGGAGCTTCCCGGGCTAGGGGTCAAATTGGAGATGTAGCCCCTGGCCTACACCACAGCCACAGCAACACAGGATCTGAGCCACATCAGCAACCTACACCACAACTCACGGCAACGCCGGATCCTTAACCCGCTGAGCAAGGCCAGGGATCAAACCCGCATCCTCGTGGATCCTAGTTGGGTTCATTAACTGCTGAGCCACAAATGGAACTCCCTGTAGACTTTTTGATGATGGCCATTCTGACCAGTATAAGGTGGTATACCCCACTGTAGTTTTGATTTGCATTTCTCTAATAATTAGTGATGTAGAGCATCTTTTCATGTGTCTCTTGGCCAACTGTGTGTCTTCTTTGGGGAAATGCCTGTTTAGGTCTTCTATAGGGCAGTGATTTTTTTTTTTATGCATTGTATATATCTCAAGCACCAGTGCCTGGCACATAGTAGGTACTCAGTTAATACTTGTCGAATGAATGAATGGGCCAATGGATGCATGCTCGAACGTCTGTGGCAGAGGTAGAGTTCCTGGACTGGAGTGTCAGTGGGGATAGAGAGAAGGAACACGTAGGGGATGAAATCGAGAGAAGCGGATAATTGACAGTTGGTGGTCACAGAGTGGGAGGGTGATGCCCAGGTTTCTCCCTCAAACAACTGGACTCCTGAAGAAGGAAGGAGGAGCAGAACTGGGAGCAAGTTCGTGAGTTCAGGTTGCGCTTGCCACATTTGAAGTCCAGTGGACCGACCATCCCAGAAGCGGATTGGTTGTGTGTATCACTTTAAAAATTGTAAAAAGCCTTTGAAGCCGAGGTAATAGTCTGTCTACCTTGACACCCTGAAAAAATATTCAGAGATATCTTTGAGCGTTGTCAGCAGTAGACGGTAACCGAAGCCCTGGCGTGGGTGAGATCACGCTGGAAAGCCATGCAGGTGTAGAGAGCAGAAAGCCAAGGCCAGAGGCTCAGGGGACAACGGCACTTAAGAGGGGGTCCGGGGGAGGGGGGCACCAGGCAAGGAGCATGAAGGAGAACATCCAGAGAAGGAGGAGGAATTCCAGAAGAAGTGGTATCATGGAAACCAGGGAGGAGAGAGGAAGGAGGAAGAGTGGCGTGCAGGGCAGGTGTCTTAGAGCGGGGCAGCTGGTCCAGCGTGGCAGGGGGAGGTGGCAGCAGATTGGGTGAGGAGGGAGAGTGTGAGCGTAGGTATCCTTCCTGGGAGCTGGGCTGGGAGCCAGAGGGAGACAGGACAGCAGGAGAGGAGGAGGCAAGGTCAGGGAGGTGTGGCCTGTCATTTACTGGTCAGTCTCCAGCACCAGGGCCCAGGTGGGCCAGAGGGGGCGCATTGCTTCCCCCCAGAGAAGGGCGGAAGCAAAGGATGGGGACTGATGAGTGTGTGCACAGGATTTTTCTGCTTCGTAGCATGTATTTTTTTCCTATATTTTTTCAGCTTTCTATTATTATTGTTATTTTGCTTTTTAGGGCCACGCCTGTGTCATGTGGAGGTTCCCAGGCTAGGGGTCGAATTGGAACTACGGATGCTGGCCTACACCACAGCCAGAGAAATGCCAGACCTATACTACAGCCAGAGCAATGCCAGATCTGAGCTGCACCTTTGACTTACACAACAGATCCTTAACCCACTCGGCAAGGCCAGGGATCGAACCCACAACCTCATGGATACTAGTCAGATTTGTTTCCACTGAGCCGCAATGGGAACTCCCTCAGTTTTCTATTTTTAAATCAATATTTATGGTGTAATTTATATGCAGTAAAATGCACAATATTTTAAGTGTGCAAGTGATGACTTTTTTGGTTTTTTGCTGCACCCATGGCATATGTGAAGTTCCCAGCCCCACAGCTGTAACCAGAGCCACAACAGTGACAATGGCAGATCCTTAACCCACTGAGCTGCAAGGGAACCCCATCTTTTGCTAACTGTTTAGAGCTGTGTAACCACAACCCTAGTAAAGATATAGAGCATCTCCATCTTCCCAGAAAGTTCCTTCATATCCCACTGCAGTCACCGCCCGCCCCAGCCCCAGGCAACACAGATCCTGTTTCTATCACTAATAGATCTCAGTAGATTCCTTTTGCTGGTTCTAGAACATCATACGAGTAGAATCTTAGTCTATGTTCTCTTCTGTGTTTGGCTTCTCTAGATCAACACTGTATTTTCTGGGAGTTCCTGTTGTGGCTCAGTGGTTAACAAATCCAACTAGGAACCATGAGGTTGCAGGTTCCATCCCTGGCCTTGCTCAGTGGGTTCAGGATCCAGAATTGCTGTGAACTATGGTGTAGGTTGCAGATGCGGCTCGGATCCTGTGTGGCTGTGGCTGTGACATTGGCTGGTGGCTACAGCTCCGATTGGACCCCTAGCCTGGGAACCTCCATATGCCTCGGGAGCAGGCCTAGAAAAGGCAAAAAGACAAAAGCAAAAAACAAACGAACAAACAAAACACTGTATTTTCTTTCTGAAGTGGAAGCAAAGCCATAAATAGGGGGGGCTCAGGTGGCGGGCAGGGCAGGGAGCCCTTGGCGACTGGGGGATAGAACTAGGGCCAGGCAGGGCATGGGGACAACAGGTGAGCAGTGCTCCCCAAGTGTGGCAGAAATGGGGAATGCAGCCATGTGGATCTAGGATCAGGTATGAGGCTGTGCTGAGGGCGTTGAGAATGCTGGGGTGCAGCAGACCTTGGGCACGGCAGGGGGAGGCCCGAGGGCTGGCGTGGTGTGAGGATGAGGGAGCCTGGACTCAGAGATAGACCCCAAAGGCTGTTAGGATGGCGGGAGCTGGGATTCAAAATCCTGGAGTCACGCCCGACTCCTCCTTCTCACCTGCGGTTGGCTGGCCACTTCTGTGCAACTGAACCGTCTCTGGAATCCTTCCCTCTGTTTCTTGACCCTGGTCCAGGCCCGCAGCTCCTTGAGCTTGAACCTCTGCTCTCCCTCTTGTGGACATTCTTCATCCTGATCTGCAAGCTTTCCCTGACCTAACTCCTTCCCCTCAGCCTCCGAATGGGCTCAGGCCAGCTCCATCTAAAAGGCCACCCCCTTGGCCTAGTCTCTCCGTCCCTCTGTTTCCTATTCCTGCTGTGCATCAGGTTTTGTTTTTGTGTATGTGTTTGGTTTGTTTTGTTTGAATATTGTCTTCCTCTTTTTTTTTTTTTTTTTTTTTTTGAGAAATTACTTATTTATTGGAGTACCCGTCGGGGTGCAGTGGTTCACGAATCTGACTAGGAACCAAGAGGTTGCAGGTTCGGTCCCTGGCCTTGCTCAGTGGATTAAGGATCCGGCGTTGCCATGAGCTGTGGTGTAGGTTGCAGACGCGGCTCAGATCCTGCGTTGCTGTGGCTCTGATGTAGGCCGGTGGCTACAGCTCTGAGTAGACCCCTAGCCTGGGAACCTCCATATGCCGCAGGAGCGGCCCTAGAAAAGGCAAAAAAAAAAAGACAATTTACTTATTACTTATTTATTTAGCTGTGCCCATGTCATACAGAAATTCCCAGCCCAGGGATCCAACCTGAGCCATAGCAGGGACCATGCCAGATCCTCAATCTCTAGGCCACCAAGGAAACTCCTCTGCTCTGCTTCACAAATCAAGAGACCAGACTAAAAGCTCAGATGCCACATGTTCAGACCTAACCCTCTGGTTGCCCCTCGTCCCTGCTGAAATTGCTCTGCCAAAGGTCACTCACAGCCATTTGTCGTGGATGTTTTCTAGGGGCTACGGCTGTCCAGTGTCCCCGTCTCTATTTCGGGAGAACACTCCATTGGGTGATCCACCCTAGAACTCTCCACCTACCTCACCAATGCCAAGTGCTTTTGCCATCGGCCTTCTCCATCTCAGCTGATGCCAACCTGATCTTTCTAGTTGTTCAGGCCCAAAGTCAGCAATCAGTTCTTTTTTTTTTTTTTAATTAAAAAAAATTTTTTTTTGTCTTTTCTAGGGCCACACTTGAGGCATATGGAGGTTCCCACGCTAGGGGTATAGTTGGAGCTACAGCTGCCGGCCTACACCACAGCCACAGCAATATTGGATCTGAGCCATGTCTGCAACCTACACCACAGCTCATGGCAATGCCAGATCCTTAACCCACTCAGTGGGGCCAGGGATCGAACCTGCAACCTCATGGTTCCTAGTTGGATTCGTTAACCACTGAGCCACGACGGGAAGTCCTCAGCAATCAGTTCCGGTTCCTCTCCCACATCCACTCTGTCAGCAGATCCTGCTGGCTCAACTTTCACAATACTCGCAGAGTCTGATGACTTCCCACCTGCCCTCTGTTATCCTCTCCCCTGGATTATTGTGGTAGCTTCCTAACCAGCTGCCCTGCCTCCAACCTTGCCCCTGCCATCTGGTCCCTGCACAGTGGCGGGAGCGATCCCCTTAAACTGTACCCTGATCAGGTCACTCCTGGGCTCCACGTCCTCCAGGAGTTCCCGCTTGGGAAGCCCAAGTCCATACAGGGGCCAACAAGGTCCTATAAAGTCAGCTGCCCTGTCCCTCTGGCCTCATCTGCACTCTTCCTCTTGCTCACATGCTGTGACCGCATTGCTTCCTTGCTGTTTCCTGTGCACAACAGGCACCCATCCTGCCTCCCCAGTTAGGCTCTCTTGACCACCGATCCTCTCCCACCACTCCCAGTCTTCCTCACACTTTTTCTTTGTTCTTAGCCTTCTACATTACTCACATATTTATACCTTTTTTTTTTTTTTTTGCTTTTTAGGGCTGCACCTGCCACATATGGAAGTTCCCAGGCTAGGGGTCGAATCAGAGCTACGGCTGCCAGCCTACACCACAGCCACAGCAACGCAGGGTCCAAGCCACATCTGCGACCTACACCACAGTTCATGGCAACGCGGGATCCTTAACCCACTGAACGGGGCCAGGGATCGAACCCAAATCCCCATGGAGACTACATCAGGTCCTTAACCTGCTGAGCCACAATGGGAACTCCAGAACTAAAGGAATTCTGAGTCTCTGTCTTAGTGCCCTAGGCCCTGAGGTATGGCCACGTGGTGATCCAGCCTCTCCAGTCTGAAGACTTCAGGCTCTGCTCTGAGGACCAAGCGACCAGAACAGAGGTTGCGGGGGAGGGGTTCCCTCTTTATGGCTTTGCTGGTGGTACCCAGTGGGGGGTGCTTCATTCTGCTGAGAAACAGCTGTGCTTTTTGCTTTTCAGGCTCCACCTCTGGGTGGGGGGGGGGGTCCCCTCCCACTTCTCTGTTTTTGCTAAGAAGCCAAAGTCAGTGTCCTCATCCCTCTGACGGGTTCATCTCAGAATCACGAAGACCAGTCGCTCCTCCGTCATTGTCCTCATAACCTCTTCCGTGGCATTTGGTCCCCTAGACCGCCCTGCATGTCTCACTCTCTCATGTGGCTCAGCTGTCTTTGCCGGGCTCCTTTCCCCCGCCTGTCCCGTGGAAGGGGTTCCTCTTCTGGATCCACATGACTCTTCCTGGAAATGCTTATTCACACCTGTCATTTGTCCCTTGGCCCATGTGCTTGTGACTTAGTCTCGACAGCACTCTAGTCCAGCCCACCTTTCCCGGGTCTCCTCAGGCCACACCCACTTGGATCTGGTTCCTGGGAACCCAGACCCAAACAGAACTTGACATCTCCCCGCCCCTGGGCCCCTCTTCTGTAGGTTCCACTTCAGTTAATAGCCTCCACCTTCTCTCCCAAGACACAACCCCAGGGTCCGTCTCAGCTCTTTCTCTCTTACTCTGAGTCAGCCACCAATTTCCATAAGATCTACCTCTTCAACACCTCTTAGGAGTTCCAGTTGTGGCTCAGCAGTATTCATGAGTATGCAGGTTCAATCCCTGGCCTCTCTCAGTAGGTTAAGGATCCAGCGTTGCCATGAGCTATGGTGTAGGTCACAGACAAGGCTCAGATCCTACATTGCTGTGGTTGTGGCATAGGCTGGCAGCTGTAGCTCTGACTCGACCCCTAGCCTGGGAACTTCCATAGGCTACAGGTGCAGCCCTAAAAAGCAAGACAGAGTTCCTGTCATGGTGCAGCGGAAATGAATCTGACTGGGAACCGTGAGGTTGCAGTTTCAATCCCTGGCCTCACTCAGTAGATTAAGGATCCGGCGTTGCTGTGAGCTGTGATGTAGGTTGCAGACAGGCTCAGATCTGATGTTGCTGTGGCTGTGGTGTAGGCCGGCAGCTATAGCTCCAATTGGACCCCTAGCCTGGGAACCTCCATATGCCGCAGGTACAGCCCTAAAAAGCCAAAAAAAAAAAAAAAAAAAAAAGACAAAAGACAAAAGACAAAAAGCAAACGAAAACCACCCCTTAACCTGAAAAGTTTTCCTGTTGCCCCTAAACAGCCTTCTTTCAGCCCTGAGCATCCTTGCAGCCAACCTCAGCAGCTGCCTCCCAGAACCATCTTCCTTGTCACTGGACCTTCCACGTGGTTCCTGGAACCAACCTCTGCACCACATTCCTGCTGGGCATTGAATGTGCGGGTTCCAGGACCCCACCTCAGGCAGGGAGACCGCCCCCAGGTCTGAAGACAGACACTCTAGCTGAGAGAACAGACAGCCCCCCCCCCCCCCCCGCCTCAGTCTCTGGCCCATTTGGGCTGAGAGAGAACCCACCCAGCTTCGCATTCACACTCATCTTGCAACACTCATGAGAAACAGGCCATTCCGAATGAATGGAGAGTGTCCTTGCTTTGAATGAAACACCAATGAGGGATAACTTCAGCTCCTTATTGAGTCAAATTCGAGACATTGTCATGTTATAAACACCATTTCTCAAGAGAGCAGCGAGCAGCGTGGAGACATATGGGCAGCAGAGAGGCTGAGCTTCTTCAGTTCCCTCCAACCTGCTTGTCCCCTCCTGCATCCCACCCACAGCCCGCAGGAGGCCTCGGCTTCAGCCAGGGCTCCTGGTTCCCCTCCTCCCTAGTCTTCTGGCTACAGGTGCTGCTGATTCTCCTTCAATCCCTGTCCATGCTCAGGGTCACTGCCTCGCTTTAGGTCTTTACCAGCACTTTCTGCAACTTGGGTGAGTGACCCAATGAGTCAGAGCCTCCATTTTCCTCATCTGTAAAGTAGGCTTTCTCTCTCTTGGCTGCGGCTTGATGTGGGATCTCAGTTCCCAAACTAGGGATTGAACCCAGACCACAATGGTGAAGGCACCAAATCCTATCCACTAGACCACCAGGGAACTCCCAGTCTTTTTCTTTTAAACACAGGTAAGCTTTCACTAGATCAAGTGCAAGCACCTAGCACAGGGTCAGTTTAAGCTGAGAATTCAGGAAATGCTCCTTCCCGCTTCCCTTTTTGCCACCTCACCCCCTCCCTTGCTAAGTCTGGTCCTGTGATTTCGTTTGCTTAAAAGGGTTCCATAATTCCCCATCCTACTTGATAAAGACCAAATTTCTTTGGTCTCTGAGTTCTGGATCTTTGAGTTCTGGTTCCTGTCCTCGCCACTGTTCAGCCACACTGACCTACTTCATTTTCAAAAACACAGTCATTCCAAAGTATTGTCCCACAGATTACTTGCTGGCTCTAAAGGAAGAAAATGCAACTTCTTTTTTTTTTTTTTTAGGGCCGCACCCGCAGCATATGGAGGTTCCCAGGCTAGGGGTCCAACCAGAACTGTAGCCTCTGGCCTACGCCATAGCCACAGCGACACGGGATCGAGCTGCGTCTGCAACCTTCACACAGGTCAGGGATCGAACCCGCATCCTCATGGTTGCTAGTCGGGTTTGTTAACCACTGAGCCACGACGGGAACTCCCAAGAAAATGCAACTTCTTTTTTTTTTTTTTTTTTTTTTTTGTCTTTTTAGGTCCGCACCCACGGCCTATGGAAGTGCCTAGGCTAGGGGTCCAATGGAAGCTGTAGCTGCCAGCCTACACCACAGCCACAGCAATGCCATATCCAAGTCATGTCTGTGACCTATGCCGCAGCTCACTGCAACGCTGGATCCTTAACCCACTGAGCGAGGCCAGGGATTGAACCCACATCCTCATGGATACTAGTTGGGTTCGTTACCGCTGAGCCACAATGGGAACTCCATGCAACATCGTAGTAGAGGGATTGGCTGTCCCCAATGGGACCTGCTAATCAGAGCATTCCATCACAGGACCGGCTCTCAGCACTGAGGACATCCTGAAGGAGGACGCAGCATCGCCCAGGAAGGGTTTTTGCCAGTGTGGCCAACCTGAACCTGGTTGAGCCTGTAGATCTAATTTCCATTTTGCTGGAAATACAGGGTAAACAACACCTTGAGGAATCAATCAGAGAAATTTAGACGGTGGGGCAGGATGTCCATAATTTACTAAAATACTTTCGCAAATCAACTCAGTGGCATAAGGGGAAAAAAGATTACACTAGATTTAAATGTGGCTGAAGAGACATAACCGCATGCAACATATGGACCTTATTTAGAACAAATCAAAAAGCATTTTGGGGAGACAATTAGGGAAATTGGAACAGGGGCTGGGTATTAGATGATATATGGAATTATTATTATTTTTGTTAAGGGGTGATCCTTAGATGGTACTCAGAAAATTTCATGAAGTATTAGAGGGTAAACTGTCATGCAAACTTGGAATCGCTTTAAAATATTTCAGCAAGGGGGTTCCTGCTCTGGTGCAAAGCAGACTCTGGCTGGAGGTTTGATTCCTGGCCCCCCCACCAAGGGTTGAAGGATCCAGCATTGCCACAGTAGGTCACAACTGTGGCTCAGGCCATATGTTGCAGGCTAGAAAAGGAAAAACTTTTTTTTTTTCAGCAAAAAAGGATAAATATACTACAATGTTAGTAATTACGAACAACGCCTCATCCAGGTAATGGATACACGGGTTTCATTTTACTTTTGTATTTCTCTTTAGGTTGAAATATACATAATCAAAAAGATTTTTTAAAATGTATTTGAGCAAGTTCCCTAGTGGCCTAGCTTCAGCTCAGGTCACTGCTGTGGCTCGGTTTAGCTCCCTTGATCCCTGCCTCTGAAATTTACGAATGCCTCAGGCATGGTCAAAAGAAGAAAAAAGCATTTGAGTGCCAATTATGTACTAGTCATGGAGTTAAGGCAAAAACTGATGTGGCCCTTGAAACATAAGAGTATGGTGTGTTTCAAGAGGAGACATGAGGAGTTCCCATCGTGGCTCAGTGGTTAAAGAATCCAACTAGGATGGAGTTCCCGTCGTGGCGCAGTGGTTAACGAATCCGACTAGGAACCATGAGGTTGCAGGTTCGATCCCTGCCCTTGCTCAGTGGGTTAACGATCCGGCGTTGCCGTGAGCTGTGGTGTAGGTTGCAGACGCGGCTCGGATCCCGCGTTGCTGTGGCTCTGGTGTAGGCCGGTGGCTACAGCTCCGATTCGACCCCTAGCCTGGGAACCTCCACATGCCGAGGGAGCGGCCCAAGAAATAGCAAAAAGACAAAAAAAAAAAAAAAAAAAAGAATCCAACTAGGAACCATGAGGTTGCGGGTTCAATCCCTGGCCTTGCTCAGTAGGTTAAGGATCCGGCATTGCCGTAAGCTGTGGTGTAGTTTGCAGATGCAGCTTGGATCCCGTGTTGCTGTGGCTCTGGCATAGGCTGATGGCTACAGCTCCAACTGGACCTCTAGCCTGGGAACCTCCATATGCCACGGGAGCGGCCCTAGAAATGGCAAAAAGACAAAAAAAAAAAAAAAAAAAAAAGAGGAGAGGTGAATAATCACGTAAACCATTTGAACGAATGCACAGTGCCAAGTGGATGAAACTGCTTTGAAGGAAAGGTCCGCAGGTCTTGGGCTGGGGGGTGGGATGATGATGGAAGCTCATCTGGTCACAGTCTGGACGGGTCAGGAGTGGTTTTTTTCCCAGGAAGGAATCAGTGGAGCCTGGACCAGAAGCAGGTGTGGGCCAGGTATAGGGGGGCGGGAGGTGGGGGAAAGTGTATGGTTCGAAGGAACAGTATCGGCTAAGGGAGGGAGGGGGGCGAGCTGGCTGCTTACAAAAGGGGGGCCTGAGTGGCCGAAGGGAGAGAGGCCAGCACAGGGGAGGCGGAAGGTGAGGGAACCCATCTGGTAGGGTTGTCAGGCTATTACTATAACCTACTTGTGAGCCAAACTAATGGAAACTAACTAATGGTTTCCCTCTCCATCCTGAAAGCAATGGGAAACCATCAAAAGGTTTTGAACAGAGGGTAACATAATCCAATCTGTGGCCTAGGAAGATAACCAGGGGCTATAGAGAGGGCCCGCAAGATATGGGGGTGCTTCTGGGGCGGCCAGAATGGAGGTGGGAAGAAGCAGACATGGGGTGTGTCATGACCCCCTGACTTGCCAGCGCTTTGGCTCCACGGTGCCAGGATGACGTCTGGGGGTGGAAGGAGGAGCCATACATTGGAACAGGCTTTCCTGGGAGCAGAACTCGGGGCAGAGGAGGCAGGCGGCTGATGGTTTGGGACAGGTTGTGTTTGTGGGGCTTTTGAAGTGCCTGAGGTAGAGGCCAAGAGGGTGTGGGGTGTCTTGGTCAGAGCTGAGAATCCAGATGGTAACTGCCTGATGGACACAGAAGAGTGTCCAGAGGAGTTCCCGTTGTGGCTCAGTGGTAATGAACTCGACTAGTATCCATAAGGATGCAAGTTTGATCCCTGGCGTCGCTCAGTGTGTTAAGGATCCAGCATTGCTATGAGTTGCAGTGTAGACTGCAGACGAGGTTTGGATCTGGCGTGGCTGTGGCTGTGGTGTAGGCTGGCAGCTACAGCTTCCATTGGACCCCTAGCCTGGGAACCTCCAGAAGCCCTACTCCCCCGGGTTCAGCCCTAAACGAAAAAAAGACACACACTCAAAAAAAAGAAGAGTGTCCAGAGAGAGAAGAGGAAAGTTCTAGAGCAAACTGAAGGAGCCTCGACTTTGGGGCTGAGAAGGGAAGAATAAGCCTGGGCTGAAGACAGAGAGGGAACAGCTCCTGAGACCAGACGACACCAGGAAATTGTGATGCACGGAAGATGAGGGACTAGAAGGTTCCTAGAGAGAGGAAGGGGCTGAGCCTGTGGAATACTGTGGCGAGGTCAAGAAAGGAGGGCTGATGAGCGCCTGCCAGTTTTGATGCGATGGAGGCCACCAGAACCTCTGCAGGAGCTATTTTGGCAGTGGGTGGGGGTGGAAGCAGATGGAAGGGGGCTGAGGAGGAAGTGGGAAGTGAGAAAAGGAAGACAGTGTGTAGACAGCTCTGGGGGGAAGTTCAGCTGTGAAGGGGAGGAGAGAGAGATGGGGCTAGAGCCCGTGGGGTCAAGATTGGGCCTTTTTTTTTTTTTTTTTGCTTTCAGGGCTACACCCACGGCATATAGAAGTTCCCAGGCTATGGGTCAAATCAGAGATGCAGCTGCCAGCCTATGCCAAGCCACATCTTCAGTCTACACCACCACTCATAGCAACGCCAGATCCTTAACCCACTGAGCAAGGCCAGGGATTGAACCCACAACCTCATGGTTCCTAGTCAGATTCATTAACCACTAAGCCACAATGGGAACTCCTATTTTATTTTTAAATGAGAGTTGCAACCTTTATTTCAGGTTCTTTCTGGGGATTTTGGGGGGGTGGGGTGGGTTTTTTCTTTCTTCTTTTTGCCACACAGGCAATATGTGGGAATTCCTGGGCCAGGGATTGAACCTACGCTGCACAGCAGCAACCAGAGCCACAGTGGTGAGAACACAGGAGCCTCAACCCTCTAGGCCATCTGAGAAACTCCCTCCATTTCTTTCAGTCCTCACAATATCCTCAGAAGGAATATCATCTGCTAGTATATTACCTGGCTCCCCCTGGTTTACTAGATCATAAACTCCTTGACGTGGGGTAGGATTTTTCTATCTTGCTCGCCACTGTGCTTCCAACACTACTTAGCACATAGATAAAACAGGATGTGACTTCCCCTCAAGGCTCAGTGGTTAATGAAGCTGAGTAGTATCCACGAGGGCGTAGGTTCAATCCCTGGACTCCCTCAGTGGGTCAAGGATCTTGCGTGGCCATGAGCTGTGGGGTAGGTCGAAGACGCGGCTTGGATCCCTTGTTGCTGTGGCTGTGGCATAGGCCAGCAGCTACTGCTCCAATATGATCCCTGGCCTGGGAACCTCTCTGTATGTTGCAGGTGCTGCCATAAATAAAAAGACAAAAGCAAAACAAAACAAAACAGGATGCTTTGTTTGTTTGTTTTTAGGGCCACACCTGCGGCATGTGGAGGTTCCCAGGCTAGGTGTCTAATTGGAACTGTAGCTGCTGGCCTAACACCACAGCCACAGCAATGCCAGATCCGAGCCACATCTGCAACTTACACAACAGCTCATGGCAATGGCAGATCCTTAACCCACTGAGCGAGGCCAGGGATCGAACCCGCAACCTCATGGTTTCTAGTCGGATTTGTTTCCCCTGCGCCACAATGGGAACTCCAAGTTAAGTGTGATTTACAGAGAAATAGTTGGGTTTTTTTTTTAAGTATAAATATGTTCTGTATTTGTGTGTGCTAAATTTGGCAATCCTGTACATAGTAGATGCTTAATGAATAAACGTTGCTTGATTAAATGACACCATGGGGAGGCGACCAGTAAATCCCAGACTGGGAGATCTAGAGGAGAGTCTGGTATTGTCAGTGAATGAATAAATTTCAGGGAGAAAGTGAAAAAAGAGAAAGGAGGAATTTATAGATTAAAAGAGAAGTACGAGACATTAAACCGCTTGAAATCCATCCTCAGATCCTCATTTCAATAAACTAAATAAATTGCAGAGAAAAAACATTTTATGATAATTAGAAATCTGAACATTGACCGGCTATTTGACGAAGTTAAAGGATGACTGTTAATTCTTTTCAGGCTCAATAATAGCAGTGGGGTTATGTTTATTTTCTAGAATCCTTATCTTGTAATAATATGTACTGAACTATTTAGGAATGAAATGATATGATTTCTAGGATTTGCTTCAAGATAATATAGGGTATGTTCTCTATCTTTTTTTTTTTTTAATTTTTGTCTTTTTGCCATTTCTTGGGTGCTCCCGCGGCACATGGAGGTTCCCAGGCTAGGGGTCGAATCGGAGCTGTAGCCACCGGCCTACGCCAGAGCCACGGCAACGAGGGATCCGAGCCTCGTCTGCAACCTACACCACAGCTCATGGCAACGCCGGATCCTTAACGTACTGAGCGAGGCCAGGGATCGAACCCACAACCTCATGGTTCCTAGTTGGATTCGTTAACCACTGTGCCACGATGGGAACTCCCTGTTCTCTATCTTAATTGTGGTGGGTACATGGGTATATTCCTTTGTGAAAACGATTTAAATTGTACACTTAAAACGTGTGTTTTATTATATGTAAATTGTACCTCTGTAAAGTTGGTTTTTTGGTTTTTTTGTTTGTTTGTATTTTAGGGCCGAACCCAAGGCATATGGAAGTTCCCAGGCTAGAGGTGGCATCAGAGCTGCAGCTGCCGGCCTACACCACAGCCACAGAAGGTGGGATCCAAGCTGCGTCTTCAACTACACCGCAGTTCACGGCAACGCTGGATCCTTAACCCACTGAGCGAGGCCAGGGATTGAACCTGTGTCCTCATGGATACTATTCAGGCTTGCTACCTCCGAGCCATGAAGGGAACTTCCTAAAGTTGTTTTTTTTTTTTTTTTAAATGGGAGTCGGGAAGGAAATGGCTGAGGGTAAGGATGAAACAAGATTGGCCAAGAATTGATAAGTTCTGAAGTTCGTCAGTTTTGAAGTTGAGTGTTGGGTACATTGAGGTTCATCATATGCCTCTGTTTACTTTTGTACAGATTTGAAAGTTTCCATAATGAACCTTTTTTTTTTTTTTTTTTTTTTTTTTTGCTTTTTAGGGCCACACCCACGGCTATGGAGGTTCCCAGCCTAGGGATCGAATTGGAGTTACAGCTGCTGGCCTACACCACAGCTGCAGCAATGCCAGATCCAAGCAGCATCTTCGACCTACACCACAGCTCACGGCAATGCCGGATCCTTAACCCACTGAGCGAGGCCAGGGATTGAATCCTCAACCTCATGGTTCCTAGTTGGATTTGTTTCCGCTGCTCCATGATGGGAATGCCCCGTAATGAACCATTTTTTAAATTGACATGAAGAGAGGATGCTATTTCTGTTTTACAGATGAAAAAACTAAAGCAGAGGTTTAGTACCTTGCCCCTAAATCACACAGCTGGTATAATGATGAATCTGGAAAATGAAGAGACCCATGTGAATTCAGAACTTAAGCTACTAACCTCTGAAATTTCCAGAGCAAAGTGCGGGTGTTGCCTAAGGGATGACACAGCCCTCTTTTGGTGGGCACAGTCTGACTGAGCGCATTCTGGAGGCAAGATGGACAAAAATGGTGGGGGGAGAAATGGCCCCCCTCTTAGAGCCATCATCTCTTAGACCCAGGGTTAGACGTTCAGACTTGGGACCCAGCTGACTCTGACACTTGCTGGCAGTGTGAACATGGACAAATCACTTCAAATCTCTGAACCTCACTTTCCCCATTTTTTAAAAAATTTTTTATTTTTTTGTCTTTTCTAGGGCCACACCCATGGCATATGGAGGTTCCCAGGCTAGGGGTTGAATCGGAGGTGTAGCCGCCGGCCTACGCCAGGGCCACAGCAACGCAGGATCTGAGCCTTGTCTGTGACCTACAACACAGCTCACGGCAGCACCAGATCCTGAACCCACTGAGTGAGGCCAGGGATTGAACTCACAACCACATGGTTCCTAGTCAGATTCGTTGACCACTGAGCCATGAGGGGACGTCTACTTTCCTCATTCATAACATGGGTATTCATAGACAGTTTGGCAGTTTCTTAAAAAGTTAAACATATATTTGGGAGTTCCTGTCGTGACTCAGCAGGTTAAGAACCTGACTAGGAGAGTTCCCGTCGTGGCTCAGTGGTTAACAAATCCAACTAGGAACCATGAGGTTGCGGGTTTGACCCCTGGCCTTGCTCAGTGGGTTGAGGATCCGGCGTTGCCGTGAGCTGTGGTGTAGGTCGCAGACGCTGCTCAGATCCCGAGTTGCTGTGGCTCTGATGTAGGCTGGCGGCTACAGCTCCGATTCGATCCCTAGCCTGGGAACCTCTATATGCCGTAGGAGCGGCCCTAGAAAAGGCCAAAAGACAAAAAAAAAAAAAAAAAAAAAAAAAAGAACCTGACTAGTATCCATGAGGATGCAGGTTTGATTCCTGGCCTTGCTCAGTGGGTTAAGGATTTGGCATTGCTGCAAGCTGCAGGGTTAAGTCAGGGATGTGGCTTGGATATGGCATTGCTGAGGCTGTGGCCAGAGGTCGAAGCTCAGATTTGACCCCTAGCTTGGGAACCTCCATATTCCCTGGGTGCGGCCCTAAAAAGACCAAAAAAAAAAAAAAAAATGTTAAACACAAATTTATCCCATGACCTTGCAATTCCACTCTTTACTCTCTACTCAAGAGAAATGAAAATGTGTCCACGCAAAGACTTGTATGCCAAAGTTCATAGCATTATTATTTATAATAATCAAAAAGTGGATGGGATTTCTCTCTAGCCTAGTGGGTTAAGACTCCTGCATTTTCATTGCTATGGCTCAGGTTGCTGCTGTGGCACAGGTTTGATCCTTGGCCCGGGAACTTCCACATGCCACGGGTGTGGCAAAAAAGAAAAAAGGGAGAGAGGGAGTTCCCTTCATGGTTTAGCAGTTAATGAACCCAACTAGGATCCATGAGGATGCAGGTTCGATCCCTGGCTTTTCTCAGTGGGTTAAGGATCCGGCGTTGCTGTGAGCTGTGCTGTAGGTCTCAGATGCAGCTTGGATCCTGTGTTGCTGTGGCTCTGGTGTAGGCCAGTGGCTGTAGCTCTGATTTGACCCCTAGCCTGGGAACCTCCATATGCCACAGGTGTGGCCTTAAAAAGAAAAAAAAGAAAAAAAAATAAGGAGAGAGAGAACCCAAAATAAATGTCACAACTCTAATTAAAAAAAAAAAAAGTAGGGGAGTTCCTCTCGTGGCGAAGTGGAAACAAATCCTACTAGGAACCATGAGGTTGCAGGTTCAATCCCTGGCCTCACTCAGTGAATTAAGGAACCGGTGTTGCCGTGAGCTCTGGTGTAGGGCGTAGACGAGGCATGGATCTGGCGTTGCTGTGGCTGTGGTGTAGACCAGAGGCTGTAGCTCCGATTTGACCTCTAGCCTGGGAACCTCCATATGCCACGGGTGTAGTCCTAAAAAGACAAAAAGACAAAAAAAAAAAAAAAAAAAAAAGTAGAAACAAGCTCAATGTGGTTGGATAAACAACATGTGGTCTCTCCATACTCTGGGACACTTCAGCAATAAAAAGGTACGACTGCTAATATATTCTACACATTGATAGACCTCAAAACATTTTCTTTTTGTAAAAGAAGTCAGATGCAAAAGACCACATATGGTATTTCCATTTCTGAGAAATGTCCAGAAAAGACAGATCTATAGTGACGGAAAGTAGTCTGGGCCCCTGAGGTGGGAACATGGAGTTATTTATTGCAAGTGGGGGTGAAGGAGTCTCTTAGAAAATGTTGTAAAATTGAATTGTGATGGTGGTTGCATAACTCTGTAAATTTATTAGAAATCATCCTTAGACACTTAAAATGGGTTCTTCATAGTATGAGAATTTTTTTTTAAAAAGTGTCTACCCCAGAGGTACCACCTCACAGTGGTCAGAATGGCCATATTAAAAAGTCGACAAATAATAAATGCTGGAGAGGATGTGGAGAAAAAGGAACCTACACTGTTGGTAGGAATGTCAATTACTGCAGCCACTATGGAGAAAGTATGTTGTTCCTTAACAAAGTAGAAGCAGGAGTTCCCGTCGTGATGCAGTGGAAACGAATCAGACTAGGAACTGTAAAGTTTCGGGTTCGATCCCTGGCCTTGCTCAGTGGGTTAAGGATTTGGTGTTGCTGTGAGCTGTGGCGTAGGCTGGTGGCTACAGCTCTGATTCGACTCCTAGCCCGGGAACCTCCATATGCTGCAGGTGAAGCCCTCAAAAGACAAAAAGATAAAAAAAAACAAAACAAAAAAACAAAAAAAACCCCATCCCACTAAAAGTAGAACTACCATATGGTCCAGCAATCCCACTCCTGGGCATATATCCAGAAAAGATGAAAACTATAATTTGAAAAGACACATGCACCCCAATGTTCATAGCAGCACTATTCATAATAGCCAAGGCAGGGGAGCAAGCTAAATGGCCACTGACAGGTGAATGGATGAAAAGGTCTGGTACACACACAATGGACAACTATTCAGCTTCAAAAAATGAATAATGCCCTTTGCAGCAACATAGATGGAACTGGAGGTTATCATCCTATGTGATATAAGTCAGAAAGAGGAAAAATAAATACCATATGATATCACTTATACATGGAATCTAAACTATGACACAAGTGAACTTATTTACAAAAACAGACTCACAGACATAGAGAACAAACTTATGGTTACCAAAGGGAAAAGGGCTTGGAGTTCCCATCATGGCTCAGTGGTTAGCCAATCTGACTAGGAAGCATGAGGTTGCGGGCTCGATCCCTGGCCTCGCTCAGTAGGTTAAGGATCTGGTGTTGTCTCGTGAGCTGGGGTGTAGGTCGCAGACGAGGCTCGGATCCCGAGGTGCTGTGGCTCTGGCGTCGGCCGGCGCCTACAGCTCTGATTCGACCCTTAGCCTGGGAACCTCCATGTGCTGCAGGAGCGGCCCAAGAAATGGCAAAAAAAAAAAAAAAAGGAAGAGGGGTTGAGGGAGGGATAAATTAGGAGTTTGGGATTAGCAAATACAAATTACTATATATAAAATAGATAAACAATGAGGTCCTGCTGTATAGCACAGGGAACTATATAATATCTTCATATCCTGTAATAAACCATAATGGAAAGGAATATGAACAAAAATATGTATATACGTATCCCTGAATCCCCTTGCTGTTCGTCAGAAACTAACACAACGTTGTAAATCAACTATACTTCAATTCAAAAAAAGTAGCTGCCTCATAGGATTATTACAGGGGTTAGATAACATAAAGAGCAGAGAAGGCCAGCAGTGCTCTAGAAATTATTATTGGGCAGGACATCGGGGGGCCAGTTCCCTGCTGTGACCTCCTTTGCCGAGAGTGATCAGGTCCCTTGCTCCCAAATCCTTGAACACAAGCCTTTGGGTGAGACTCAGATGGGCCATGGAAAGAGAAGTCTGGCTTCCAGGTCTTGAGGGGTCTTTCCTATTCCTTATTCTGGTGGAATCAGAGGAGACCCAGCCTCCAGCCCAGTCCCTCTCTTTCTCCTGCGGGGAGGAGGTTTCTGAGAACTGTGCAGCCTGAGGACGGGGTCGAGTGTCCTCTACTGTAGGCAACGGGAACTGCAGCAGCTGGTTCTGCCCCTTCATACCGGTTCCACCCTGACAACATCGGGAGGTGGTACCTTTTCAGTGATAGGGACCTCGAGACTCAGAGTGTCCAGGTGATTCGCCCAGGGTCGCACAGCTGGCACCCCCACTCCAAGCCCTCTGACGATGGAGACTCAATGACTCTAGGTCCTTCCAGCTGAGGAGTTACACTAACCCCTACTGTTTGTATAATGCTTCTGTGCCCATGAAGAGCTTTCATATCTGGGTTATATTCTGGGGTGCCTGATTCAAGGACGGGAAAGAAGAGAAAATGGAGGTGGAGGGAATGCCTCCTCCAGGGAAGGACTCTCAACAGTAATGACCCCCACTAAAGCCCCCAAACTCAGATTTGTGGGACTGGTGGCTGTTGGGGTGGGAGAAGGAGGAGCCCATTGATCTGCATTGCTATACAATATTCACTCATCAATGCTATGCACAGGGATGCAAATATGCGTGAGACTCTAGGGCATGAAGGGAGTTTCCCAGATTAGATTCTCGAAGGTGGAGCCCAAGCCCACTCCCCAGGCATCTCAGCTGCAAAGAGTCTGGAGGAGGGTTGCATTGAAGCCCACGTCCCTGCCCCATGAGCAAAAGAAATCTGGGACTACTGTCTCAGGGTAAAAGTTTTCAGCCCTGTTCACCAGAAAAGACAGGTGTGATCTTCATCCTTCCAGAACTTTCCTCTGTGTATGTGTAGGGGGGTTGGGTGTGGGTGTGTGTGGAGGGTGGGACCAGGGCTCTTCGCACTCAGGATCCCTAGAGTCTAAACCTGGCAGGACCCCAGGTTCCCTCCTCATGACCCCTTCCCCAAAGACTTCTGCTGAAGATGCTAGGGGGCGGATGTTTTGAGCAACAGAACCCTACACACCATTGTTCCTCAAACCCTAGCCCCGCCTTGGAGTCTTTACCTCTGGCCTCTGCAAAAGCGGTGTAGGGGAGGCAGACCTTCCTGATGCCTTTCCTCCCAAAGGTTATGTGATGGCACTTACAAAACAATTCTTCTGTTGTCGCCACCAGGAGGACCAGGAGGCAAGCTGCATTAGTTATTTTCTTGCAGAAACTCTCTTTTACCTCTGGCCCAGAAGGAGCTATTTCACTCTGTGACCCCCACCCCGACCCCCAGGCCACACAGAAACCCACCCTTATTCCATGAGCTCATAACAATTTTTCTGCATATTTGGGGGATGAGAGGCATAGTCATTCATTCACTTACAAATACATATTGAACACCTATGACATCTGGGCACTGTTATAGGCAGTGGGGAGGCAGCAGTGATGAAGACAACATTCTCAGCCGCTCATTTCCAGACTAATGGAAGAGACAGACAAAAAAGAAGAAATACATTCACAGATTTTCATACACCAGTAAGCTCTACAGAAACTAAAGAAGGATAAGGGGACAGAACAAGCTGAGGGGATGGGATCCTCCAGTTATCGGAATTTGTACTGGAATTCCCGTTCTCTTTGCTTTCCTCTTCCTGGGGGAGATAAGAAGAGAGTCTGTGTGTCCCTTCTGGTCTCCTCAACGTATTTTGGAATTTCAGGCCTCAGAAGGCAGAGTCTTGGGATCTGCCAGGGGGCTGCAGAGTCAGTCCCTCAGAATTTGCTCAAGGGGCCATTTAGAAACTAGAAATGGAAGACTATTTACTGTCTTCCGTGGGCGTTATAATTCTCCCTCTCTCCGAATTGATTCCTTTTTTTTTTTTTTTTCATCCTGCACACACTTACTGAATTCCTAACTCTTCATTCAACATTTCTTGAGCCCACTGTGTGCCAGGCACTGTTCTAGGCCACCGAAGCTGAGAGGTTAAGAACATTCTGCCCGCAGGAGTCCCTGCTGTGCAAAGCTTCCAAACCTCTTTTCTTCTTTTCTTTCAACTTTGTCTTTTTGAGATTCACCTATGTGGATTCACTTAGCCCCCTGCGAGTAGATATGAAGATTCCCATTTTACGGATGCGAAAACCATGACTGCTAAGGGAAAAAATGAAGTGCTTTGCAGTGACTGAACACCAGGACGCCACCGCGCCACGTGCAGCGGCGCGTTTCGCCCCCTGCGATCCCACCCGCGCACGCAGCCTCCTTTCCTCCCTCCCAGCCGCCGCCGCGCCGGGTCCACGTGTGTGTGTCTGTGTGAGGAATGGGGACGGGGGCGGTGCCGCTGGAGGGGTGGGGTCCGGGCCAACGTCACAGGCAGTGCCGCCCAATCAGCGGCGGGCTCGCGGCCCCGGCGCTGGTATTGGGGCAGCGAGGGGGCAGTTCTCTATAACGCGGTCTCCGGGAGCCAGCGGGGAAGAAAGAAGCCGAGCGGGCGGAAGGCGCCCTCCCCGCCGCCTGGGCCCGGGCACCGGGTGCCGGGCCCGGGGTCCTTCCCGCCTCCCGCGGCCGCCAGCCGCTTTGTTTCCCCAACCTCTGCGCTCCGGGCAACTCGAGAGGGGGCTCCCGCCCGGGCTGCGCAGGGATCGCGGCGGCAGGAAGGGCGGCCCACCGCGCCGGGACTCGCAGGGACCCAGGAGTCCGGCCGCCGGGAGGGCCGCGTGACAAGATCGAAGAGGGAGCCAGAGCTCCGCGGCCCAGGGGTACGGGCCGGGGGCGCCCGTGAGCAGAGACCTCCCCGTCGAGGGGGGGCGATGTTCCCCTCGCCCTTGGGCTCTTCGGGCAGCCAGGGCATCCCGCCGCTGGGACCAGGACCCCCGCAGTGGGCAACCCCCCGGGCGGTTCCATGGAGACTCTGTGCCCCGCTCCCCGCCTCGCAGTGCCGGCGTCCCCGCGAGGGTCGCCCTGCTCCCCCACACCCCGGAAGCCGCGTCGGGGGACCCAGGAGTTCTCTCCGCTGTGCCTGCGTGCCCTTGCCTTCTGCGCCCTTGCCAAACCCCGGGCGTCCTCTCTGGGCCTGGGGCCTGGGGAGCTGGCGCCGCGGGCCCCGGTGCTGCTGGGCCCTCGCGCCCCCCTGTGCACCGGCGGCTGGGCCCCGGATGGCCTGAAGCACCTCGCGGGACAGGCCGGGCGGTCCAGCGATCCCAATTCCCCGGCCCGCCAGGATGCCGACGCCGCAGTGTGCCGGGGCCGCAGCGAGGAGGAAGAGGGCGGAGGCAGTTTCCCGCACTTCGGCGCTCGCTCCGGTTTACCTCCCGGCCGCTGCCCGGCGCCCCGGCGCCCTCGGGAATCTCCGACCAGCTCCGCCTCAGCTCCGCCTAGGCCAGCCCCCGGTCTCGACTCCCAGCCTGGCTTCGCCGCCAGCCCGCATCAGGATCCCGGTTCCCGGCCTCCGCCGCCACCTGCGGGCCTCTCCTCTGAGCCGGCGGGGCCCCGGGCCGCGCCGGAGCCGCCCCTGCCGGGCCAAACGGCCGCAGTCGATGGAAACCCCCCGAAGGCCGCCCCCGAGGCACCGGCCGCCAGCCCCTCGACGGCCAGCGGAGCTGCGGCCGCGCCCGGCGATCTCCGCCAGGAACATTTCGATCGTCTGATCCGCCGGTCGAAACTTTGGTGTTACGCGAAGGGCTTCGCCCTCGACACTCCGAGTTTGCGCCGGGGGCCCGAGCGGCCGCCAGCCAAAGGGCCCGCCCGGGGAGCCGCCAAGAAACGCCGGCGGCCGGCGCCCCCCCAGCGCAGCGCGCAGCCCCGTCGCCCTGCGCCGACGCTCCCCACCACGAGCACCTTCAGCCTCCTCGATTGCTTCCCCTGTCCCCCGGCCTTGGTGGTGGGGGAGGACGGAGACTTAGGGCCCGCATCCTCGCTTCGCCTCCAGGGAGACTCTAAACCCCCGCCTGCCCACCCATTGTGGAGGTGGCAGATCGGGGGTCCCGCTGTGCCTGAGCCCCCCGGCCTCAAATTCTGGGGCATCAACTTGGAGCAACTCTGAGCGTGAGACCTCTTCTGCCTGCCAAGGGGGAAAAGTGGGGGCCACAGCCAAACTGCGCGCTCAAGGCTAGAGCCTCGTTTCTCACCTTCGCCTGTCCCCTTTAGGTTTTATGGGCTGTGGTCAGAGGGACCTCAGATGACAGTGATCTTCAAGCACCTAACTGGTCGAGGTGACACCCCCTCCCTCTCATCCTTTGGAGAGGACCAAGAGCTGGAGTCAGGAGAAGGCTTAACCGAGGAAAAACGCTTAATGACATAGATTCCAACCCCTCCTCTCTTCCACCTCCGATCTCTGGGGGCAGGGCCTTCACCCCAGGGGGAGCCGTGGAGGCTACCGCTCAAAGCCGAGGGGGGAAGAAAAGAGGGAGAGAGACCTTGGTGATGGACAAACCGGTTGTTTCTGTGGGCGAGCAGGGGCTGGGGGTGGGGGGGCTGGGGTGGGGGTGGGGAGGTGATTGGCAGCTCCCTGGGGGCATCCCCCACCCCCACCAGCCGGGCCTTTAACCCTTCACTCCCCACAGGCCTTCCCTAGCTTCTGAGCACCACTGCAGCCTTCGTGGGGGAGGGAGCAACTTAGGCGAGGGGGAGATCACCCCTTTCCTGTTCTTTGCCGAGCGCCCCCCCCCCCCACATCAAGTGACCCCGAGGTGCCGAGATCTTCATTCTCAGCCACCAGCCTCTCTCCCCTTTGTCCAGTTTTGGAGTTTCCCCCTTCCATTTTCCCTGTGTGCTTTCAGGGTATAAGGTCTGATGGGTAAAAGTGGACTCCCCACCCTGAGACACAGCCCCCTCCCCCTGCTGTCTCCTCAGGGGAGGAGGGGCAGGAGGGGCAGGGCCGAGGGGCCACCTCCCCTTCAGAAATGCAGACTCTGCCTGGGGAGGGAGCTGGAGAAGACCATCCCAGGGAAAGCAATGGAAGGTGGAAGAAATCAATAAAATCAGACCAAACAAGTTGCCTTTCCAGGTCCTCTCCAGCCGTTTAAGGATGGAGGGCGTGGAGGTAGAGGGCAGGCCTGGGTCCATTCTTCGGACACTGAAACTCGGCCCCCCGGCCAGGCTAGAGACAAGACATGCTGCTCTTTGGGGAGGAGGTAAAGGAAAGGGCTCTTGGCCGAAGCACCGGGTCCAGTGGGGTTTGCGGGGGGGGCAAAAATTTGGGTTTGGATGGGAACTGGGCTGAGGAACCTTTCAGCATCCTCCCCCCACCCAACCTCAGGCATTTCGGGAGTTGTCAGGGATCTGATGGATCCGAAAGGGGCAGGGCCGAGGGATTAGTTTTGAGGTCAGAAGTTCTGTTTTCCTGGGGGAGGGGAGAAATTGGCCACTAACTATTGCGCCCTCTGATCCCCTGGAGTCAGAGGGGAGTGGAGTGGCCGCCTCCTCCACCCAGGTGAGCCCTGGGGAGTCTAGCTCTTAGGGAGATTGCAGGTTTAGGTGGAAGGGGAACCCGGGGGTTGCCCATCTGCCCAGCAACTGAGGGACCCCCTGGCCCTTCTGCCCACACGAGCGGACATCACCCCCTTTTCCCCCCAAGATGGGGCGAGGGACAAAGAATTCCCACATATACTGGGGAAGGACCAGTTTCCTTTTCTGTGAAAATGCTGTAAAAAGTTTTTAATGTTTGCATAGAGCAGATTCTTGAGAGCGAGAGAGAAAAAAACAAAAAAACAAAAAACTTTTGGAAGACAAAAGTTCTGTTTGAAAAGCTGTCTCTTTTAATTTTTCTTTTGCTGGGGGTGGGGGTGGGGTGGGTGGGCGCGGGGTGGGCCCGGCTCTCTTTCTCCTCAACATCTGGCCTTTCTGAACCCTGCTGACCTCCCCTCCCCCTCCAGCTGTGTCGTGGGGAGGAGGGAGGAGGGTGGGGCCGCGCCTTCGTTCCTGTGCTTCAGGGGGGTCCATCTTCTCTCGTGCCCCCCAAGCATGGGGAAGACAGAGGCAGAAAGCAAGATGTGAGGGGTGGGGAGGGAGTCGCCGGGAAGAGGGGGCAACGTTTGCAAGGAGAGATTCTGGAAGGCAGACTCCATCCTTTTTCGTCGGGTCAGCTTCGGCCCGCTTTACCAACCTGGGGATTTCAGGGGTGAGCCCTGAAATCCTCTTTCTTTCGCAGACTCCTCTTCTTTTCTGGGGAGTGAGAGGGGATGCTTTCCTTTGGCTTCCCATCTCCTTCAAGTCATTTAATCCTCAACCTGGAAGAAGTTGGGCAGAGAGTTAAGAAACACCTTCTGGCCAGACCTGGAACTCCGCTCCTTGCTGAATGATTTAACTTGGAGAAGCTCAGAGCTGGAAGCAGCC
Organism: Sus scrofa; assembly: GCF_054392235.1. NCBI lineage: Eukaryota > Metazoa > Chordata > Mammalia > Artiodactyla > Suidae > Sus > Sus scrofa. The sequence continues at coordinate 23,715,224 of NC_139394.1, forward strand.
CTAGAATCTTTCCAGTCACTTTGCAGAACAGGGAACTATATTAGGTTCCTAGGGCTGCCCGAACACATTGCCAAGTCCCTGGTGGCTTAAAACAACAGAGATTTATTTTCTCAGCATTCTGGAAGCGGCAAGTCTGAAATCGAGGTGTCTGCAGGGCCACGCGCCCTCCAAAGCCTCTGGGGGAGACCCTCTTACCTCCTCCGGCTTCTGGGGACTCCAGGTCTTCCTTGGGTGGTGGCTGTCATACTCCAAACTCTGCTGCCATCTTCACGTGGCCTCTCTTCTCTGTCTCTTATGAGGACGCTTATTGGATTGAAGGCTCGCCTGGATAAGGCCGCATGATCTCATCTTGACAGTCTTAACTTGTTTCCATCTGCAAAGTCCCTTTTCCAAATAAAGGCACGTTCACCGGTTTTAGGGGGCAGTGGGGTTAGGATGGGAACTTATCTTGTTGGGTACCACTCATCAGCCCACTACAGAAACCAAGTTCCAGGGTGGAAAACTCACTCAGACTTTGTGTGGCAAAGAAGTCTGTCCTGGATCGGTGTGGGGTGCAACCCTTCTTGAACCGGGGTTGGGGGGCACAAATCTCCTTTAAGCGGAGCAGCCTGGGGAAAGGGTCGGATTGGACCCTCGTACTTTCCTCAGGCTGAGCCCAGGATCCTGAGACTTTACGTCCCCCCACCCCCACGCTGAGGCAGGAGGGGGGACGTCTCCCCAGGAGGGGTCTGAGGAGGCTCTCCCTGCCTCTCTGGTTTCCTCTATCTCTCTGGGGTCCCCAGCCCCTACTCCCAGACCCCTTCCACCCCTCCCCTCCCCCAGCCTTCTCGCCCTCTGAGGTTCTGCCACTGGCCACTGTGGATTGGGCTGGATATGGAGGTCGAAGGGTCTCCGCTTCTGTCTGGGTCTCTAAGTTCCCTTCCTGGGTTATCTCAGGTCCTTTAGTCTCCGAGGAGTCTCTACTCCTCGACAGCTCTGGGACCAGCTGTCTGCCCCTCCATCAGGGCCACCTGCACGGCCCTGAGAGTGAGCGTCTCCTTTCATTGTGTTCCCAAGGCACCCCGCTTGCTTCCCCCTAATCCGGCTCTGCTCACCATCACCTTCCTCCTCCTGGGAGCCTCAGCTGCCCCCACAGCCTCTGCCTCTTAAATCTTTGTGGCTTGACTTCTGCCTCTGAAGCCGCTCTTTCCAGAGTCATCCAGGACAACCCCCAACCACAAATCCAGTGGTTGCCTCCTGGCCGCCCTGACCCCTGAATCACTCCGTGACCTGTGGCGCTGCTGGTTGTGCACCGGGGCTCTCCCTGTGGGGTGGTTTTCTCTCTCCAAGGTTCCCTCTGTCTTCTGGGCCTCCTCATCGTCCTCTGTCCCTCCCTTTAAAAAGAGGGAGACTGATGGTGTCCAGGCGGCATCTACCCTCTGTCCTCACATCTCCCCGAGGTGATCCCTTTTGTCTTCTCCCAAGTCCTCGGCTTGCGGAGACATAGGGAAGTGACCCCCACATGACTGCACCTGCCTCCTCTCCCTCCAGCTCAGCCTCCCTCCTAAGCTTTGATGCCATGCCTCCCTGTGGATGCCGGCAACTCATCTTTCTCCCATTGAAGACCCAGCTCATTGTCTCCGCCCTCTGCTCACCTCAGTGCCTCTGGTCAAGTCCATGTTCTGGTTACATCCCTGCCTTTCTCCTTATCACTCAGCATCTTGAATTCTCCCCTGGCTCCTCTCATTCAACCCACGGCTAACTCTTCTGAACCTCCCCCTCTTTCTAGCCTCACCAGTGTCTTTTATTCTCTCCATCGTGGCGCAACTCCCAGGAGTCCGCAGGAGTCTCCCAGGAGTCCCAGGACTTTGCAGTGGCCGCCCAACTAGAGTCTAGATCTCGGGTCTTTCTCTGATCCCCTCGGATCAGGTTACCTTCTTACTCAGGGGGTCTTTCATTTTTATTACATACAGTCACCTTGGCCTGTCATTTGGGGCCCTCTATGACTGGACCCTGACTCTCCTGTCCAGCCGATCTCTGTTACTTCACTGGAATGCCCTTCCTTCCCCAGCTGCCTGCCCTTTCTCTACCTTCATTCCCCAAAGCCCATTTGAGATGCCACCTCCTCCACGAAGTCTTCTTTGATTTCCCCCAGTTGGATATGATCTGTGCTGCCTCTAGACCCTCTTCACCCTTTTTTGTCTGCGGGAGGAGTGGTGATGTGTGGTGGAAGAATATGGGCTTTGAAGCCAAACACTCCCGCTCTCCCTCCCTCTCCGCGGAGAAGCTGGGAAGCAGCTACAGGAATCACCTTTCTGACCTAAGCTTTCATTTCATTGCTGTGGCCTTAATTGAGAGCTGTTGACATGAAATGGCCACTTGGAAATCACTCCTGCAATTGTAAAAACTCCCCAAGAAGACACTGTTCAGTGTGCCAAGTCTCCCTACTGTAGAGTTTATATTTTCTTTAAGATAAAGAATTAGAGTATTGATAAGCTTATAATTGCTTGTGGGTTTTTTCTTGTACCCTTCTACAGTCATCTTGTAACTCTTGCTTCATTTTATGTAAGCCCTGGATCCATGTCCTGCACACAGCAAACATCTAAGAAATGCTGATCCAGTTCAGAATGCGTATTTTAAAAGGCTGATTTAAAGGACTGCACCCAGCTTGGCACGTGGCACTTGGCCAGCATGCAGTTCCAGAGTTCTCCGCTAGATGCTGCTGTCTGCTAGCCGCAGAAGGAGAATGGACCACGGGAGAAGGGTAGGTGGGGAAGGGATTAATTCTAAGCAGTCCAGTGCCTCCCAGTGATGGCATTTGGGAAGAGGCCTGCACACAAGGAACTTAACCGGGTGCTTTAAGTGCATTATGTTGTTTTCATATAATAGATAGGTATTGTTATCTCCATTTAACAGATGACGAAATGGAGGCTCAGAGAGGTTAATCAATTTGCCTGAAGTGGCACAGCCAGTGGAGGAGTAGAGTTTCACTTGGACTGTCTGCCTGGGTTTTCCCCTAGTAGAGGTTTATCATAGCAAACACTGACGTGGCTTGGAGCCAGGCACTGTCCTAAGCGCTTTGTTTAGTTACTCATCTAATCTTCAGAAGAATACAATGAGGCAGAATGAGGCAGGTAGGTTCTTCCTCTTTTTTTTTTTTTTTTTTTGTCTTTTTACGGCCACACCCATGGCATGTGGAGGTTCCCAGGCCAGGGGTTTAATCAGAGCTACAGCTGCTGGCCTACACCACAGCCACAGCAATGGAGAATCTGAGCCATGTCTGTGACCTACACCACAGCTCACAGCAACCCTGGATCCTTAACCCACTGAGTGAGGCCAGGGATCAAACACGCATCCTCATGGATGCAAGTCGGGTTCATTAACCGCTGAGCCACGATGGGAACTGCCAGGTAGTTTCATTTATAATCTCCATTTTGCAGATGGGGAAGCTAAGCTATGGAGAGGTTAAGTCCACACAGCTACAGAACTGTGCCCTTAAAGTTTGTTCTCTTCCTCTCTCTTTTTTTTTGGGGGGGCCACACCTGTGGCATATGGAAGTTTCCAGGCTAGGGGTTGAATCAAAGCTGCAGCTGCTGACCTACACCACAGCCACAGCAATAGCAGATCTGGGGCAACCCCAGATTTGAGCCATGTCTGCTCATTACTACTGAGCCACAATGGGAACTCCCAAGTTTGTGCTTTTTTTTTTCTTTTTTGTCTTTTTGTCTTTTTAGGGCTGTACCCGTGGCATATGGAGTTTCCTAGGCTAGGGGTTTAATTGGAGCTGTAGCTGCCGGCCTATGCCACAGCCACAGCAATGCCAAATCTGAGCTGGGTCTGCAACCCACACCACAAGTCACAGCAATGCTGGATCCTTAACCCACGGAGCGAGGCCAGGAAATGAACCTGCAACCTCATGGTTCCTAGTCAGATTCATTTCCACTGCACCATGATGGGAACTCTGAGAGTTTGTGCTCTTAATGACAACACAGTTGCCATGTTTCATCACTCCAGGAGCAACCAGTTACAGATCGGGGGTAGCCCACCAATATTCGGAGACCATAGAGCTTTGTGCCAGAAACCCAAATACACAGAGCCTGCCCCGAGGGCTTTAGTTGTGAGGGAAAAGCAGGACATAGAGTCCCTTCCTTAGAACGTGGGCTCCACATAGATGTACTGGATGACTCTACCTGAGTGGTTTACCCTCTCTGGGCTTCAGTTATCACCAGCTAAAATCATGGGACTCTGTAGCAGGAAGTGACTCTCAGACACGGGAAGTTTGTTATCCATAATTTGTTGCAAAATTATAACACTTAAAAAAATAGAGATAGGGGAGTTCCCGTCGTGGCGCAGTGGTTAACGAATCCGACTAGGAACCATGAGGTTGCGGGTTCGGTCCCTGCCCTTGCTCAGCGGGTTAAAGATCCGGCGTTGCCGTGAGCTGTGGTGTAGGTTGCAGACACGGCTCGGATCCCACGTTGCTGTGGCTCTGGTGTAGGCCGGTGGCTACAGCTCCGATTCGACCCCTAGCCTGAGAACCTCCATATGCCGCAGGAGCGGCCCAAGAAATAGCAACAACAACAACAACAAAAAGACAAAATACAAAAAAAAAAAAAAAAAAAAATAGAGATAGGAGTTCCTGTCACGTTGCTCAGTGGTAATGAACCCAACTAATATCCATGAAGACTCGGGTTTGATCCCTGGCCTCATTCAGTGAGTTAAGGATCCGGTGTTGCCATGAGTTGCGGTGTAGGTCGCAAATGGTGCTCAGATCCCATGTTGCTGTGGCTGTGGTGTAGGCCCACAGCTGCAGTTCTGATTCAACCCCTAGCCTGGGACCTTCCATGAGCCGCAGGTGCAGCCCTGAAAAGCAACAGACAAACAAAAACATTTACAAGAGGAGGAGTTCCCGTCATGGCGCCGTGGTTAATGAATCCGACTAGGAACCATGAAGGTTCGATCCCTGGCCTTGCTCAGCAGGTTAAGGATCCGGTGTTGCCATGAACTGTGGTGTAGGTCACAGACACGGCTTGGATTCTGCGTTGCTTTGCTCTGGTGTAGGCCGGTTGCTATGGCTCTGATTAGACCCCCTAGCCTGGGAATCTCAATATGCAGCGGGAGCGGTCCCAGAAAAGGCAAAAAGACAAACAACAACAACAAAAAACCATTTACAAGTGGACATACCTGTGTGATCACCACCCAGGTCTAGGTGAGCAACACAGGCCAGGCCCCCTCTCAGTCGATCCTGGCGCCCCCTACCGGCCGACCTGGAGATAACCACCGTGCTGCCTCTATCACCAGATTTATTTTGACCTTCGTAGAAATGGAAGGTACGGTTGAGATCTGGCTTCTTTTTTCAGACTCATGCATGTGGGCACATGGTGCTGTTGTGTGGAGCAGTAGTTTATTCTTTTCATTGCCACGCAGTCATGTTTCACTGTATGAATATTCTACAACTGATGCGTTCTGTTGATGGATGGTGGGGTCATTTCCAGTGTTTTAACTTTATGTATCAAGCTGTGTGGCCTGATTTTTGAAGAAATCGGAAAAGGGGCAGTGAAGGGAGCTACCTTTGCTCAGGCATTAACCATCCTGGACAGTGGGGTAAGGGCTGGAGAGAAGAGATGACGACCCCCCTGCCCCATTTCTCTCCTGAAAGCTCATGGCTTAGGAAGGGAGAGAGCTGAGGGAGCAGACGTCACAGTACAGCATGGCCAGCGTGGAGATGGAGACAGCGCTGATGGGGAGACAGTGCGGTGGGGGGGGAGGGTGGAGCACGGGGAAGGGGGGTCAGGGAGGACTTCCCAGAGGAGGAGCTATGGGAATAGAGGCTTGAAGCCTAGGGAGGAATTCGTGAAATGACGAAGGCCCGGGACGTGCTGAGGACAGAGCTCAAAGCGGGCAGAGCAAAGGCACTGAGGCTTGCACGTATCGGCTCTTGGACAGGTCACATTGCTTGGAGCACAGGGTGCTCGTGACAAGTGATGAAGACAATGGTGAGCAGAATGGGTGGGGTCCTGGCCCACACGCGGTGTGTGTGTGGGTAGAAGGGGGGGACCAACCACAGTCAATAATCACGAAGCCAGCCGAGACAAGCATCGTGGTGGAGAGGAGGTGGGGCGGTGCCAGGAGCTCTGTCCTAATCAGGGAGAGCACAAGAGGCTTCTCTGGGGAAATGAGGCTTGAGGTGAGCTTGGAATGATGGCAAGGCGTTAACAACAAGGAGAGGGGAGGAGGAGTATTCCAGCCAGAGGGGACTGTGGGGACAAAGGTCCTGGGGCTGGAGGGAGCAGGGCGAATCAAGGTGTGGCCAGGGTCAGGGGAGTGACTTGGTAGAGGCAGGGGCGAGGCCAGGTCCAGGTCCTATATTGTCTTATAGGCCAAGGTAAGGGTTGTGGCCCATTCTGACAGCACTGGGAAGCTAGAGATTTTTAAAAAAAATTAATTAGTTAATTTAGGACCGCACCCACGGCATATGGAGGTTCCCAGGCTAGGGGTCGAATCAGAGCTGTAGCCACCGGCCTACACCACAGCCACAGCAACATGGGATCTGAGCCTTGTCTGTGACCACAGCTCACGGCAATGCCAGATCCTTAACCCACTGAGTGAGGCCAGGGATGGAACCTGCAACCTCATGGTTCCTAGTTGGATTCGTTTCCACTGCGCCACGATGGGAACTCCAGAGTGGATATTTGGGTCTGATGCTCAGAGAAGAGAGGCGGGCTGGAGATACACTTGTGTGAGTCACCTGGCTGTGCTTGGGAGTGGAGGCTGGGAGAGTGGATGTAGGGCTCAAGGAAAGACTAAAAAGTAAGAAGAGGGAGGTCCCTGATGGCTCAGCAGGTTAAGGATCAGGTGTTGTTACTGCTATGGCTAGATTCACTGCTATGGTGCAAGTTTGATTCCTGGCCTGGGAACTTCCATCTGTGGTGGGTCAGCACCCGCGCCCCGCGGGCCCCCCCCCCCCCCCGGAAAAAAAAAAAGCCTTGAAAAAGTGAGAAGAGGGCTCAGGACCAGGTCTTGAAGACCCACATGGACCCACATGTCACCTGAGTATCATGAGGTGGGTGGAGGCAGGGAGATAAGTTTGGAGGCTGTGAGGGAAAAATGAGGGAATCCACAAGGAGAGGAAGAGGCCTTTATAAAGCAGAATTGACAGACCTTGGAGTTCCCATTTTGGCGCAGCGGAAATGAATCCCACTGGTAACCATGAGGTAGCGGGTTCAATCACTGGCCTCGCTTAGTGGGTTAACGACTCCGTGCTGCAGTGAGATGTGGTGTAGGTCGCAGATGCGGCTGGGATCCTGCCTTTCTGTGGCTGTGTCCTACCTACCCCGGCAGCTGTAGCTCTGATTTGACTCCCTGGCCTGGGAACCTCCACATGCAGCTTTGGCCCTTGGTTAGGGAAGGAGTGTGGGGTGAGGGAGGGCAGGAGTCTAGCGTGAATCCTAGCTTTTGGCTCTGGCACCAGGTCCGTGTGTTGATCAAGATTTGGGCGCTGAGGAGTTCCCGTCATGGCGCAGTGGTTAACGAATCCGACTAGGAACCATGAGGTTGCGGGTTCGGTCCCTGCCCTTGCTCAGTGGGTTAACGATCCGGCGTTGCCGTGAGCTGTGGTGTAGGTTGCAGACACGGCTCGGATCCCGCGTTGCTGTGGTCCTGGCGTAGGCCGGTGGCTACGGCTCTGATTGGACCCCTAGCCTGGGAACCTCCATATGCCGTGGGAGCGGCCCAAGAAATAGCAAAAAGACCAAAAAAAAAAAAAAAGATTTGGGCGCCGGGGATAGAAATGTTTGGAGTCACCAGCATATGACTAGACAAGAATAATCAGGGATTGTATGTCCAGTGGGAAGAGACCCAAGAATAGAAACCCCAGGGGGACATTGAGGTGAGAGGACGCGCAGGGAGGTAGGAGGGCCGCCATCCAAGCTCTGGCGACCCCTGCTGGTCAAACGCCGAAGTCTGCGCTCTGGCGGCTGCCCAGGTAGACCCGCTCCCCGCAATTAGGTGTGGCCGTGTCATTTCATCCCCGCCAGTGGGATGCCAAGCGGACGTGGTGTGAGCCCTTCTCCACTGGGCTTTCAGGCCCTAGATATGTCCCCTCTACCCGCCCAAGGCTGGAGCCCCATAGGGCAGTCACCAAGCTTTGGTCTTGAGTCACCGATGAGCCCTAGGGGGCAGTGCAGCAACACCGCAGAGGGAACCTGGGTCTCGGAATGACTCTGCAAGGGGAGTCCCTCGCCGCCGATCTGGAATGTTCACTCACAACGCCAGAAAGAAAGGAAACTTGACATTCTTTGAGCAGCCAGCCTTTTTTTTTTTTCCGATCTCTTTGTTTTGGGAGTTTAGCCTAACTGATACGACTTAACTAAGCTAATACGATTTAGCCTAACTCAACTAAATGTACCTAATTAGCCTAATGAAAGTTATTAACCTAACTAGTACGACATAAAATTACAATATAATAAAATGAAAACTTAGCCGAATACAGTATAACGTATCCTAACTAAAAGGAGAACCTAGGGAGGAGAGTGTCAAGAAGGAGTGAGTGGGGAACCGTGTTCAGTGTTGCACAAGCATCAGATAAAATAAGGGATTAAGAACACCCGGAGTTCCCGTTGTGGCTCAGTGGTTAACGAATCCGACTAGGAACCATGAGGTTGCAGGTTCGATCCCTGGCTTTGCTCAGTGGGTTAAGGGTCCAGCATTGCTGTGGCTGTGGTGTAGGCCGGTGGCTACAGCTCCAATTGGACCCCTAGCCTGGGAACCTCCATATGCCACAGGTGCAGCCCTAGAAAAGACAAAAAAAAAAAAAAAAAGTCTACCCGCCTTGGCAATTAGGAGGTGACTGGTGACTCTAGTGGCCCTTCCAGGGCAGTGATGAGGGTGGGGGTGGGGGTGGATGAAACAGCTATAAAGTAAATTCAGCAAATGCAGGCATATCTCTCTCTCTCTCTCTCACTCTTTTTTAGTTGTATGTGAATTTTTCTCCTGAAAGTCGTCATTTTTGAGGTAGAAGGATGTGAAGGAAAGGCAAGAGGCGGGGATAGGGAGTTCCCGTGGTGGCGCAGCTGAAACAAACCCGACTGGTATCCATGAGCGTATGGTTTGATCCCCACGCTGTGGCGTAGGTCACAGATGCAGCTTGGATCCCACGTGGCTGTGGCTGTGGCTGTGGTGTAGACCTGCAGCTGTAGCTCCGTTTCCACCCCTAGCCTGGCAACCTCTGCATGCTGAGGGCGTGGCCCTAAAACGCAGAAAAAAAATAAAAGGGGGGGGGGAGTCAGGTGGGGAAGGATCTAGAAGAGGACTCAAAGCATGATTACAGTGGAGCTGGGGGAGGCGTTGAAGACACTGGAAAAATGATGAGGGCGGGAAGGAGGCCTCTGTGGGGGGAGGGCCTGGGGCCCAGAGAGCAGTGGACAGGGTGGGGAAATGTGTATTTCCCAATGCACACACACACACACAAACACACACACACACATTCAAGGCACTTCAGCAGCTGTGGGAGAGGGAGGCAGTGTTTTCTAGAGAGCCTCTGTTTTCCCTGAGAAGTGGGAGACTAGGTTGGGGTGCAGTGGGGGAGGGGAGAGGGGGCGTTGGGTGGAGGACTGAGAAGAGCAGAGAAAGCACAGCTGAGAGAAGGAAACTGCGGGCCCGTACAGAGACAGTTGGAAACCGGGGATTGGTGGAGGCACTAAACTTCCCCAGTATGGGGGCATTTTCCCAGCTGAGATTAGCATCTGCAGCTGGAGTCTAGCAGCAGCAGGGAGGCAGGTAGGCCCAGGGTGGGAGTGCACCCCACTGCAGGCAGAAGAAGTCAAGGACTGGGAGAGTGAGGGTAGGAAGCGATGGATCCAGGAGGTGGATGGGGAACGAAGTTGAAGGCAGTGTAGGGGCAAGATTTTAGTGGAAAATTGAGACGTGTGAGAAGGTGAAGGTGTCAGGAGGTCACAGAGCGGCGGCAGTAGAAGAAGCAGGGAGGCCGAGGCCTGGAAAGAAGGGAGTTTGGTCTATGTTTTGGGTTTGGCAGGGACCCCAAGTCTGCCTAGGATGACAGCAGGACTTGGGTTGCAGAGGCCTTCTGGGAGTCGAGAGCCAGTGTCGTTGAAATATGAGGGGTGTTGGAGTTCCCATCGTGGCGCAGTGGTTAATGAATCCGACTAGGAACCATGAGGTTGCGGGTTCAGTCCCTGCCCTTGCTCAGTGGGTTAACGATCTGGCGTTGCCATGAGCTGTGGTGTAGGTTGCAGACGCGGCTCGGATCCCGCGTTGCTGTGGCTCTGGCGTAGGCTGGTGGCTACAGCTCCGATTCAACCCCTAGCCTGGGAACCTCCATATGCCGCGGGAGCGGCCCAAGAAATAGCAACAACAACAACAACAAAAAAGACAAAAAGACAAAAAAAAAAAAAAAAAGAAAAGAAATATGAGGGGTGTGGACAGGACGATTGCTCAGAAAAGCATGGTGGATGGTGGCCTGAGCCTTCCCTCTGCCCACCACACAGACATCAACAGGCAGAATAAACACTGATCTCTTGACGTTTATGTCAAGGAACTTGGAGTTCCTGTCGTGGCTCAGTGCTTAACGACTCTGACTAGGAACCCTGAGGTTGCGGGTTCGATCCCTGGCCTTGCTCAGTGGGTTAAGGATCTGACGTTGCCATGAGCTGTGGTGTAGGTGGCAGATGCGGCTCGGATCTGGCGTTGCTGTGGCTGTGGCTGTGGCCAGAGGCTCCAGCTCCAATTCGACCCCTAACCTGGGAACTTCCATATGGCACAGGTGTGGCCCTTAAAAGCAAAAAAAAAGAAAAAGAAAAGAAAGAAAAAAGGTAGACATCCTAGAGGAAGGAGAGGGAAGCAGAGGGTATATTCCTGGGTTGCGGAGTGATCCTGATCCTGTGACCATGGCAGTATAATGGCAGAGTCAGCGGGGAGCCTAAAACCACCTTTGTTTTTTTTTTTTTTTCACCTAGTGGATGGGGCAGTGGGGCCCCGTGTGGGGACCTGTCTATGGCTTTTGAGGGCCTGTAGGTCTGTCCTTATGTGTCCATTGGTTCTGTGTGTGTCTGTGAAGAGGCCCCTGTGTTGGGGAGGGTGTCTCTGGATGTGTGTGAGTGTGTGGGAGTCTGATCCTGTTTGGGAATGAGTGCCATTCCTGTGTTGGGCTGTCCCGAGTACATGGAGCGGGCGTCCCTTGGCTCTGTGTCTAGGAGCGTGTAAGGACCTGTCCTCTCTGCATTGAGACAGAAACTAGGTCAGTGTGCGGGCGGGAGTAGAGCGAGGGATCGATTCTCTCTCTGTAACAGGCTGATGGGGAAAGGGGCAGGTGCGAAGCGGGAGGAAGGGGCAGAGAAACGCACCCTGGACCTGGGAGCCCCTGGCCTCTTCAGAACACCTGCTCTGGGGGAGAGGGCCAAAGAGGGGAGTGGGAGAAGGGGAGAACCTTATCCTTGAGTGAGCTCGGGGCCAGGAATGGGGTGGGGAGGCAGACAGATAGATGGAGATGTTGGGGAGCTCTTGGCCTGGGGCTGGCGGGGTGGGAGGCCAGATGTTGCATGGAGTAGGCAGCTGCCTGGTGCTTTGCTTAAGAAAAATGTCTCTTTAGCTCCTGTGAAAAGGACTGGCCCCTCCCACCTGATTACCGCCCCCCTATCTGCATAACAGGATCCCATAGCCACGCCCCTCCCTCCATACCTTCCTCTTCTGCCTTCACCTGGGCAGCTGCAGGTGAACCTTCAGCTGGGTGGGAAAGAGGGCTGAGGAATGTCTGATCAGATGGGAGGGTGATGGCTAGATATAGTTAAGAAGATGATGGGATTTCGGGTCGTGGCACAGTGGAAACGAATCCGACTAGGAACCATGATGTTGCGGGTTCGATCCCTGGCCTCGCTCAGTGGGTTAAGGACCTGGCTGGAGTTCCCGTCGTGGCTCAGTGGTTAATGAATCTGACTAGGAACCATGAGGTTGCGGGTTTGATCCCTGGCCTTGCTCAGTGGGTTAAGGATCCGGCATTGCCACAAGCTGTGATGTAGGTTGCAGACTCAGCTCGGATCCTGAGTTGCTGTGGCTCTGGCATAGGCTGGCGGCTACAGCTCCGATTGGACCCCTAGCCTGGGAACCTCCATATGCCGCAGGAGCGGCCCAAGAAAATGGCAAAAAGACAAAAAAAATAAATTAAAAAAAAAAAAAAAAAGGACCTGGCTTTGCCGTGAGCTGTGACGTAGGTCACAGCCTCGGCTCAGATCCTGAGTTGCTGTGGCTGTGGCGTAGACCAGCTGCTACAGCTCTGATTCAACCCCTAGCCTGGGAACCTAAAAAATAAAAAGAAAGAAATAGGAAATGATGGAGGGGAGTTCCCATTGTGGCTCAGCAGGTAAAGAACCCGATGAGTATCCATGAGGATGTGGGTTCAATGCCTGGCCCTGGTTAGTGGGTTAAGGATCTGATAACTCTCAGATGAGGCTCGGATCTGGCGTTGCTATGGCTGTGGTGTGGGCCGGCAGCTGCCTGGGAACTTCCATGTGCCACGGTGCGGCACTAAAAAGGAAAAAAAAGGAAAAAGCTGGAGGGCATCTGTCTCCAGATACTGCTGGGATCTTTGCCAGGGACCTAGGGAGGAGGAACCTTTTTTTTTTTCCCCTGGGGAAGGACACAAGAGGGTCAGGGAACCCTACCTGGGGGCTTGGCTGCATGGGAAGAGCCTCCTACCCTCCTGCCCTCAACCAGGGAGATGCTTTTCTGTCTGTTCCCCCAGTGCTAGACACCACTTGACCTGGGGTCCCTAAGCCCTAAGCCCTAACCCCGCATGTCCTCAGGTCTAATGGAAGCAGGGAGTCTGAATGCCAGGGCCCTGGACAGGGCCGTGGGCCCTTCCCGAGGCCGGGCCTTTCCAGGGAGGAGGTGCTCTCCCGTGTCAGGGCCCGTGCTGCCGCCGCCCTGCCTCCAGCTTCCCGCTTCCTCCTCCATCTGAGCTGTTGCAGCAGCAGCAGCAGCACCTTCTCTCTCAACACCTTCCAACCCGAGGCCCAGCCAAGTACCACGCAGCCCACGGCAAGCAGGCTCACAGCAGCCCCAGAGCTGGCACGCTCCTCGGCTCCTGCCCCTCCCCTCTGCAGCCTCCTCCCGCCCGTCCCTTCCTGTCTTCTGCATCCTGGAGAGGCTGTGGATGGAGGGCCCCCTGCTCTGTCTGAGCCCCAGCTGCTGTCCTCTTTAGGTCAGGGGCTTTGTTTCCGGGGCCACATCAGCCCAAGCCCTTGCAAGCTCCTTGTCACCCTGGGCCAGTGTGGCATCACCTTAGTCCTTTGTGCTTCCGTGTCAGTCAGAACCCTCTGACTACTATGGGATGCATCTCCATCTGGGCCATAGCAGGCTCTACTTCTATCTAATTCCTGCTGGGCTCCATCATTCTCTCTAGCAATGTGGGCTCTGTGTTAGTTCAAGACCCCCTGGGCTTCTTGTCACTCCAGGCCCTGTGGGCATCTTGGTGTGGGCTGCTGTGGGCACCCTGACATTCTGGACTGGGAGGTCCATGTCAGCAGGTGCCACATGGTTCTAACTCCTTGATCCACTGGACACTGTGAATAGACACAATCTTCATGAGTTTTCTGGGCCCCTCAGGACTCCTGTGGGTTCTTTGCTCCTCTGAGCCAAAGTGAGCTGCGTGTTTTAATTCCTTGTAGATCATGGCTGCTCAGTTGGGGTCAGTGGACCAGTAGCACTGGCTTCACCAGAGACTTGCAGGAAATCTTGAATCTCAGGCCTCACCTAGATCTTTTGAGTCAGGACCTGTATTGTTTTTTGTTTTTTGTCTTTTTTTTGCCTTTTCTAGGCCCGCTCCCACGGCACATGGAGGTTCCCAGGCTAGGGGTCTCATCGGAGCCATAGCCGCCGGCCTACACCACATCCACAGCAATGTGGGATCCGAGCTGCATCTGCAGCCTACACCACAGCTCATGGCAATGCTGGATCGTTAACCCACTGAGCAAGGGCAGGGATCGAACCCGCAACCTCATGGTTCCTAGTCGGATTCGTTAACCACTGAGCCACGACGGGAACTCCAGGACCTGTGTTGTTAACCTCTATGACGCTTATACACGTAAAGCTGGAGCAACACCACAGTCAAGTTCATGGCAGTTTGGATCAAGGTGGAACCACATTGACCCCATGCTGTATGAGCTCCATGATACACGCACCACCACCTCACCGCTGGCTAGAGTGGGCCCCACATTAAAGAGCCCCCAGTGCCTCATGGGAATTGAGGGGTTCTCCCTGTGACTCCCCAAGCCTCTGCCTCCTCCATCCGTCACCTGTCTTATTTCCATCAGGGGACCTTGCCTCTAACCAGCTTCCTTCTCCAAAACCAAATGCCTGGTTTCCTGCCCTGAGTCTCTGGCCCACTCCGCCCAGAATCCAAGCACAAAGGGCTTTTGTCAGCCCCCACTCTGAGCTGGGCTTTGGGGGATCCTCCTGACCCTCCCTCCCCACCAGCCTCCTGCCGACCTCAGGCCACCCGAGCTGGAGGCTGCTGCAGTAGTTTTCCATGCCTGCTGTTCTCTGCCTTATACACACGTTGCACAGATAGATCCAAAGTCTATATCTATATATACTTCTCACCCCCCACCCCCGGACGACGTGCGTCTCCTTTGCCAGGCTGTGGTCGTGCAGTCTGTCGCTCGTTAAGGCACTGTCTCGGATTTGCATGTTTAATATTTTATCCAGGAAGCTCTCCTGGCTGGGGCCCTGGGAGCTGGTGTGAAGCCGACAGAATGTCAGGCCCCGGAATGGTTGCTCACGAGGGGTGGCGGTGGGACGAGCGAGCGAGCGAGTGTCTGGGGGATGGAGACTGATGACGCCAGTTCCTGGCGGCTGGTCTGGGCTTCGGCGTGTCGGTGGGGGTGGGAAGAACACATCAAAGACCAGCCACCTCCAGTCCGCACAGGGAGCCCCCCCCTGCCTCGGGGCACCCGGCCCTTGACCTTTAATGTGAACTGGCTTTTTCGGTTCAGCGATTCCTCCAGGTCCCAGTCCATTTCAGGGTCTGGGGATGTTCCAGGGGGGAAGAAGCCCTGCAGGTCCATGGGAACGTGGCAAGGAACGCATCCTGTTATTAACCTCGGAGGATGACAGAGTGAGGGAGGCAGACGGACAGGAGGAGAACAGGTCTGGCTGGCGCTGTGTGACCTTGGGGTGTCCTTGAGCTGGCATCAGCATCCTCCCGCCCTCCCTGGCATGTTGGAGATGTGCGTTAGTGGCAAGCAGTGCAGAATATTGACAGCAATCCCTTCTGTTCCCAGATATTTGTAAAGAACTTAGCGGGCAGGAGGGGGAGAGGAGGGAGAAAGACGAGGCTCTGGCCCTAGGGCAGATGGAAAAATCTGAAGATGGAAGAGGGGGAGGGAGGGGAGAGCAGACAGACACAGGCCTTTCATTCTGACCCTTGCGAGGCATGAAATGCCTGATTGTGCCTGTGTCCAGAGGGTTCAGGGGGGCCTGGAGGTCGGGAGGTGGGGGGTGGGGTAGGGAAAGGCCGCTCCATCCCCTAAGCCCCTGGGGAACAAGATCCCCACACATTCTGCCGCAGTCTGGCAAGGCTCTCAAAGCCTTGAGAAAGGGCTTCTCAGAGGAGGGAGGATGGGGCGTGGCCCCAGACCCTGCTTCCCTACCCCTGCCTGCAGGGTTATCTGTGCAGGACTCAGCCCTGGTTAGGGGCAGGGGCCACGAAGGGGTGTGTGTGTGTGTGTGTGTGTGTGTGTGTGTGTGTGTGTGTGAGTGATTATCCTTTAGCCTGCAGCAAGGACACCCTTCTGCCCCAGGGCTGGCTGCTCCACAGCTGCTCCCAAACTACTCCTCCCTCAGGGGTCCAGTTGGAAAGTTCTTCCTGGTGTCTTGCTTCAGTCCTTTCTGCTGCCACTCCAGGGCAGTAACTTTCTGTTTTGCTCTCCGAGGGGGATGAGGGCCTTCACTTCCCCCAGGGGGTTGGCTGCCTCCTTTACTTAGGAAGAGGCATCATGATCTGATCTGAAGCCCAGAGGCCCAGTCTGCCTTTCTAGTCCATTCTCCTGCCCACATACCTAGAGGGCTTGGCCTCTCTGTAAAGCAATACCCTCCTGTGGGCACCCCCACCAGCCACCATCCACAAGGAGCTGGGAAGGAACCTTTTCTTTTTTTTTTTTTTTTTTTGTCTTTTTGCTCCCGCGGCATATGGAGGTTCCCAGGCTAGGGGTCGAATCGGAGCTGTAGCCGCAGGCCTACACCACAGCCACAGCAATAGCCACGGCAACAGGGATCCAAGCTGAGTCTGTGACCTATACCACAGCTCACAGCAACACCAGATCCTTAACCCACTGAGCAAGGCCAGGGATCGAACCCGAAACCTCATGGTTCCTAGTCGGATTCGTTAACCACTGAGCCACGATGGGAACTCCGAAGGAAGCTTAAACCACCTCCATATAGGAGTCGTGGCTCAGAGGTTAATGAACCTGACTAGTATCCATGAGGACACGGGTTCAATCCCTGGCCTCACTCAGTGGGTTAAGGATCCGGCGTTGCCGTGAGCTGTGGTGTGGATTGCAGATGCAGCTCGGATCTGTCGTTGCTGTGGCTGTGGCCAGCAAAAAAAACCCCAAAAAACAAAAAAACAAAACTCCATACAAACAGCAATGGACACCACCTTCTGCTCTCCCAATGGCCTGCATCTAGGTCAGCAGTTTGCAAACAGTTTTTACCCTTGGCAACTCTTGGTCCAGTGGATATCAGGCAGAAGCAGAGAGAAATAGGAGTTCTCATTGTGGCTCAGTGGTAACAAATCCTACTAGTATCCATGAGGATGCAGGTTCGATCCCTGGCCTTGCACAGTGGGTTAAGCACCTGGCATTGCTGTGAGCTGTGGTGTAGTAGTTGCAGATTTGGCCTGGATCTGGCGTAGGCCAGTGGCTACAGTTCTGATTCGACCTGTAGGCTGGGAGCTTCCCTATGCTTCCGGTATGGTCCAAAAAATCCAAAAAACACACACACACAAAAAAACAAAAAAACCCCCAAAATACAACAAAAACAACAACAAAAAAACACACCAAAAAAAAAAAAAAAAAAAAAAGCAGAGAGAAATAAACCTGAGAAAAGTCCAGCTGCCATGGTGGAAGCCAGGGGTGGGGGGCCAAGGAGACCTGCCTACTATGCTCCTCCTACCTCCTAGAAATCTTTCCAATCCCTCCCAGCATCCCTCAGGGGCTTTTTTGTTTTGTTTTGTTTTAGCTGCTGGGCATATGGAAATTCCCAGGTCAGGGGTCAAATCTGCACCACAGCAGGGACCCAATCTACTGCAGTGACAATGCCAGATCCTTAACCCGCTGCGCCAGAAGTGAATTTCCCCTAGGGGCTTTTGAAGGCCCCACAGGACTCCCAGTGCTTGGCGGAACACAGAAAAACCCTGATCTGCCAAATCTAGTTTCTTAATTCCTGGAAGCTGCCAATCAAAGGGAAGGGGACTGGCAGAGATAGGAGTATAAGTGACAGTCCCACAGGTGTCAACTTGATGACGAGGGAAGAAGTAGAATGATGCTCAAAAGCAGACTTGCAAGCCTGAAGGGCTCAAGGCTGGGGCCGTTTAGTTTGGGGGTGACCTTGTTTGCCTGTCAAGAATCTCCTGGGGCTGGACAACAGCACCTGCTCAGAGTGAGGGCCTGGGGCATCAACGGAAGGTTAGACTTGGTGGAAAGGAATTCGGTGAGAACTCTGGGGAAGACTGCCTGCCCTCCACGATGGCTCAAATTAAAAAAAAAAAAAAAAAAAAAAAAAAAAAGGAGCAACCTGGGTCCGTGAAGGTGAACCCTGAGCTTACCGAATATGTCAACTCACCCAACAGAGCTCATAGTAGGTTCTCAGCTGGGGTGATTTTTGTCGTTTCCCCCCCCCCCACCGCCCCAAGGGACATTGGGCAATGGGCAATGACCAGGGACATCTTCGGTTGTCACAACTGGGAAGTGGGTGCTACTGGGGTCTAAGGGCTTAGAGAGAGACCAGAGATGCTGCTAAAGATCCTGAAACATACAAGACAGTTGCCCTTAAAAATGAATTGCCCAGCGCAATATGTCAATAGTGCTGAGGTTGAGAAATACTGGCGTCTTTATTGTATCTATTTATTCCCCCACTAGAATATGTTCCCAGAAGTTGGAAATGATGAATCTTCTACTTGCTTCCTGCATCTGCCTCTGGACTTTCTGTGGAGTAGGTGCTTTACAAGCATTTGTTAGCTGAATGCGGGAATCAGTGACTTACCTGGACACGGAGACAGCCCTCTTCTTCCTTCCAGGGCCCAGATGGCCTTGGGGGAGGCACATGCTACTTCTGCAGTTTAGTTCATGGATCCTGCAAGGGATCCTGACCCTGGGCAACCCGGGGAGAAAGCTGGGGGAGGGCTCAACCAAAAGAGCCTGTGCTGTTGACTCAAAAAAAGAACAGATGCTCATTCGCATTGCAATTTACATATCGTTTGCATATTGCTTTGAATATAATTTGCATGCTGCTCCTTTAAAGTCAAAAGGCACAGATCTCCTGGCTTGGTCCGTCCTGCCTTTCCCACCTCTCTCCCTCCACTCTTTCCTTGTGTGTGTGTGTGTGTGTGTGTGTGTGTGTGTGTGTGTGTGTGTGTGTTTTTAGGGTGCACCCACGGCATATGGAGGTTCCCAGGCTGGGAGTCCAATCGGAGCTGTAGCGGCTGGTCTATGCCACAGTCACAGCAATGCCAGATCCGAGCCGCATCTGTGATCTACACCACAGCTCTCGGCAATGCTGTATCCTTAACCCACTGAGCAAGGCCAGGGATCGAACCTGAGTTGTCATGGATGCTAGTCATAGTGGTTTCCACTGAACTATGACGGGAACTCCCCTCCACTCTCTCTTTACTCACTCTCTGGAGAAGATCCACCTGTTGGGCCTACATTTGCTTAGATTCTCCGGGGCCTGGACAAAAAACATAGGAAACTCATTCACCGTGAGATGTAAAAAAAAAAAGAAAAAGCAAGTAGACCCCTTGCATCTTGCCCATTCCTTGTGGTCAAGATTCTGGGCTTTGGTATCCCACATGCTTGAGTTTCAGCTTGACTTCTGCCACTCAACAAACTGTATGATCTTGAGTGAGTTATTTAGTCTTTCTGCCCCTCAATTCCCTCATCTGTGAAATGCAGATAATGATGGAGTTACTGTGATGATCGAACAAGAAAAATCTATTAAAGGAGTTCCTGTTGTGGCTCAGTGGGTTAAGAATATGACTTGCATCCATGAGGCTGTGGGTTCAATCCCTGGCCTCACTCAGTGGCTTAAGGATCTGGTCTTGCTGCAAGCTGTGATGTAGGTCACAGATGGGGCTTGGATCTGGCATTGCTGTGGCTGCGGCCTAGGCTGGTAGCTGCAGCTCCGATTCAATCCCTAGCCTGGAAACTTCCATATGCCGTAGGTGCCGGCCCTAAAAAGAAAAAAAAAAATCTAATAAAGGGCTAGGCATTTGGCAGGCACTCAAGAAATGGTAACTGTTGTGCTTACTTTTTTTGCGGGGGCTACGCCTGTGGCATATAGAAGTTCCGGGGTCAGGGATTGAGCCTGCTCCACAGCAGTGACTTGAGACACAGCAGTGACAATGTCAGATCCTTAACTCACCAAGCCACCAGGGAACTCCCTGTTTTGCTTACTTTTAAGCCTAGTTTCTCTGAAGCAGCTGTGACTGGAAGAAGCTGCTTCTCTGAACTGCTTGCTCTGCTGCTAGTCCCTTAGCTAATCTCTCTTTCCCTTTTTTTTTTTTTTTTTTTCTTTTTCTAGAGCAGTAGATACCAACCTAAGCCACAGCCACAGCAACTCAGGATCTGCCTCTGAGATCTACATTACAGCTCATTATGGCAACGCTGGATCCTTAACCCGCTGAGTGAAGCCAGGAATTGAACCTGCATCCTCATGGATACTGGTCAGTTTTGTTTCCACTGAGCCACAAAGGGAACTCCTCTCTTTCCTTCTTTTTTTTTTGCTTTTTAGGGCTGTACCCATGGCATAGGGAAGTTCCCAGGCTAGGGGTTGAATCAGAGCTACGGCTGAGGGCCTATACCACAGCTACAGCAACACAGGATCCAAGCCTGGTCTGCGACCTACACCACAGCTCATGGCAATACCAGATCCTTAACCCACTGAGCGAGGCCAGGGTATCAAACTTGCGTCCTCATGGATACTAGTCAGATTTGTTTCTGCTGAGCCAAGATGGGAACTCCTAAAAGTCATCTTTTTTTTCCTTGTCTATTTGCTATTTCTTGGGCCGCTTCCGCGGCATATGGAGGTTCCCAGGCTAGGGGTCTAATCGGAGCTGTAGCCACCAGCCTACGCCAGAGCCACAGCAACGCGGGATCCGAGCCGCGTCTGCAACCTACACCACAGGTCACAGCAACGCCGGATCGTCAACCCACTGAGCAAGGGCAGGGACCGAACCCGCAACCTCATGATTCCTAGTCGGATTCGTTAACCACTGCGCCACGACGGGAACTCCCTAAAAGTCATCTTTAAATCAGCATTGGGATTTAGAATCCTTTTCCTCTTCCAGGAGTCTCTGCTTAGGTAAATGGTAGTATCATCTACCCAGTTGCTTGAGCCCAAAAACTCAGAATAAATATTTGATTCCTCTCTCCCTCACCCTCTGTTTTAGTTATCTCTTGCTATGGAACACTTTACTCCCCAAATTTAGTATGCTTCCAGTAATGAGCATTTACTGTCCTGCATTATACATGCTACTTTGGGTCACGAATCTGGAAATGACTTAGCTGTTTCAGTAAGATGTCGATGAGGGTGCAGCCATTTAAAGACTTGAGAGTTGCATGGCGGCCTAGCAGTTAAGGATCTAGCATGGTCACTGTTGTGGCATGGGTTTGAGCCTTGGCCTAGGAAAATCTGCCTGCCAAAAAAAAAAGAAAGAGCTTGCCTGGAGGATCTGCTTCTAAGAGGACTCATTCACAGCCCTCTTAAGTTAGTGCTGATGGTTGGCAGGAGGGCTATATTCCTTGCCATGTGGACACCACAGAGCTGCTTATGTCGTCCTCATGACGTGGCAGCTGCCTTTCCCAGAACCAGTGATCTAGGAGAGCAGAGAGCAAGCTGCTGTGCCTTTTCTGATCTTGTCTTGAAAGTCCTACGCTGTTACTTCTGCCATGTTCTATTCGTTAGAAATGAGTTGCTAGGTCCAGCCTGCATTCAAGGAGAGGAGAATTCAGTTGCACCTCATGAAGGAAGGCATATCAAAGAATTTGTGGGCATATTTTTAAACCACTACCAAGGAGTCCCTGTTAAGGCTCAGCTGTAACAAATCCTCCCCGTTGTGGCTCAGTGGTAATGAATTGACTAGTATCCCTGAGGACTCGGGCTCGATCCCTGGCCTTGGTCAGTGGGTTAAGGATCAGGTATTGCCATGAGCTATGGTGTAGGTTGCAGACCAGGCTCAGATCCTTCGTTGCTGTGGTTGTGGTGTAGGCCGGCAGGTGCAGTTCCAATTTGACCCCAGGCCTGGGAACTTTCATATGCCTCAGGTGTGGCCCTAAAAAGACAAAATAAATACATAACACCACTACCAAATCAGACCTTGAATTATCTACTTCCCTTCGTCTCCAGTGTCACTATCCCAGCCCCAGCCACCCTCATTGCTCACCTCTGCTGTGGCAATGGCTTCCTGATTGACTTTTTTTTTTTTTTTTTTAATGGCCGTACCTGTGGCATATGGAGGTTCCCAGTTGAGGGGTCAAACTGGAGCTATCGAGGCTGGCCCATGTCACAGGCGCAGCAACGTGAGGTCCAAGCTGCATCTGCAACCTATGCCACAGTTCATGGCAACACCAGATCCTTAACCCACTGAGCTAGGTCAGGGGTTGAACCTGCGTCCTCACAGACACTATGTTGGGTTCTTAGCCTGCTGAGCCACAACAGGAACTCCCTGACTGACTTTCTTGCTTCTACACATGTCCCTCTACAACCCACTCTCCACAAAGCAGCCAGCATGGTCTGCAACAATGTCAGTCACATGTAGGGGCTTCGAGTTCCTGATGATGGCCCACGTCTCCTTTCCCTTTTAAGATTCCCCTGAAAATTGGGAGTTCCCATCATGGCGCAGCGGAAACAAGTCCGACTAGGAACCATGAGGTTGCAGGTTCCATCCTTGGCCTCACTCAGTGGGTCAGGGATCTGGCATTGCCGTGAGCTGTGGTGTAGGTCGCAGACACAGCTTAGATCCTAGTCGCTGTGGCTGTGGCGTAGGCTGGCGGCTGGCCCCCTAGCCTGGGAACCTCCATATGTTGCGGTGCAGCCCTAAAAAGCTAAATAAATAAATAAAATAAATTTTTAAAAAAATTTAAAAATGTGCAGAAAAGTTCATTAAAAAAAGATCCCCGGGAGTTCCCGTCGTGGCTCAGTGGTTAACGAATCCGACTAGGAACCATGAGGTTGTGGGTTCGATCCCTGGCCTTGCTCAGTGGGTTAACGATCCGGTGTTGCCGTGAGCTGTGGTGTAGGTTGCAGACGCGGCTTGGATCCCGCGTTGCTGTGGCTCTGGCGTAGGCCGGTGGCTACAGCTCCGATTCGACCCCTAGCCTGGGAACCTCCATATGCCATGGGAATGGCCCAAGAAATCACAAAAAAAAAAAAGAAAAAAAAAATCCCCGAAATTGTAGTAAAGAATGGAGGTGGGAGTTCCCATGGTGGCTCAGCAGTAATGAATCCAACCAGTATCCATAAGGACATGGGTTCCATCCCTGGCCCCCCCGCTCAGTGGGTTAAGGATCCGGTGTTGCCCTGAGCTGTGGTGTAGGTCGCAGACACGGTTCGGAGCTGACGTGGCTGTGGCTGTGGTGTAGGGTGGCAGCTGCAGCTCCAATTCAACCCATAGCCTGAGAACTTCCATAGGGCGTGGGTGAGGCCCTAAAAGAGACAAAGAAATAAAAATAAATAAATAAATAAATAAATAAATATCTTTAAAAAAAGAAAGAAGAGAGGCATGAATTGACAAGGGCGGAGAAAATGGTATCTCAGCAGGTAAAGGATTTCAGCAGTGTTTTGGAGGGTTAGAAGAGGACAGAGGAGGCGTCACAGACATCGTGACCAGGACAGATGATGATAAAGCGCAAGAGGATTTGGAAGCATCAGATTAGGCTGAGGTGCGGAGGTGAGTCATGGGATGGATGAGCAGTTGACCTTGTCCACCGTTGCCCTTCACAGAAAAGCAGAACAGAATTTTCTTCTCTCTCTCTCTTTTTTTTTTTTTTTTTTTCTTTTCATTTTCAACCTGGCCCTAAGGCGTATGGATGTTTCTGGGCTAGAGGTCGAATCCGAGCTGCCACTGCTTTCTGCACCACAGCCACGACAGCATAGGATCTGAGCCACATCCACAAGCTACGCTGAAGCTTGCAGCAATGCCGGATCCTTAACCCACTGAGCAAAGGCCAGGGCTCGAAGCCACATCCTCACGGACACTCTGTTGGGTTCTTCACCTGCTGAGCCACAATGGGAAATCCCAGAATTTTCTTATCTGGAGAAACTGAAAGTCTCTGAAGCAAAATTCCATATACTAATATATTTGGAGGGTTTCTAGTGAAATAGATGGCTCCTTTGCCCAACCACTCAAAAGCAAGATCCACCGGTTAAAAACCTCCCTCGTGCCCACAGAACTGCCAGTCTGCTTTGTAATGCCTTTCTGTGACTACGAATGGCTGAGCAAGGACCACTTGACAAATGAAGAAAACTCCTGTGTCAGTTTAGGTCCTGGGAAACAGACATCAAAAGGAGTTAGCAGTGCAGCACATTTATTGTGTGTAATGCTTGTGGAAAAGCTTCAGACTGAGATGCAGGACTGACAAGTGAGAAAGAAGAGGGGGAAGGAAGGCGGGTTGGGGAGGATGAGTTTCAGACTGTGGTGCAGCTCAGAGTCTCAGCCAGAGCTTCAGAGCAAAGATTGCCCACTAGGGGACACCCTGCTGGGCTGAAACTTCAGGGGAGGTAAAACCCCCCACCGTGCTGGGTAATTGGCTGGAGCTGCTCGAGGGAAGGGTGCCCTCCGTTCCAACGCTGCAGCTGATTCAGAAAGTGTGGAAGCCGAAGTTTGTCAGGTGACAGCTCTCTTCATGGCAAGTGCTCTCTCTCTTTGTTTTTTATTTTTTATTTTTATTTTTTTGGTCTTTTTGCCTTTTCTAGGGCCGCACCCGTGGCATATGGAGAGTCCCAGGCTAGGGGTCCAATCGGAGCTGGAGCCACCGGCCTACGCCAGAGCCACAGGAACATGGGATCCGAGCCGCGTCTGCAACCTACACCACAGCTCACAGCAACGCCGGATCCTTAACCCACTGAGCGAAGCCAGGGATCAAATTCACACCCTCATGGATACTGGTTGGGTTCATTACCAGTGAGCCACAACGGGAACTCCAGCAAATGCTCTCTTAAAGGGAGATCCCAGTACACTTCCAGGGCTGTTACAATCAGCATGAAAGACAAAGACAAGATAAAAAAGGAAGAAGAAAAGCTAAGGAAACAGAAGAAAAAATAAACAACTTAAACATACCCCTCCCAATAGTTAATATCCTATAATAGTTTTTTTTTTTTTTTTTTTTTTTTGCTATTTCTTGGGCCGCTCCCGCGGCATATGGAGGTTCCCAGGCTAGGAGTCCAATCGGAGCTGTAGCCACCGGCCTACGCCAGAGCCACAGCAACGCGGGATCCGAGCCGCGTCTGCAATCTACACCACAGCTCATGGCAATGCCGGATCGTCAACCTAATGAGCAAGGGCAGGGACCGAACCCGCAACCTCATGGTTCCTAGTTGGATTCGCTAACCACTGCGCCACGACGGGAACTCCCTATAATAGTTATTTTTAAAAGAATAGCATGCAGTGAAAAAAGAGCTATAAAGAATGAGTTCTTGGAGTTCCCGCAGTGGTTCAGTGGTGAACGAATCTGACGAGTATCCATGAGGATGTAGAGTCCATCCCTGGCCTTGCTCAGTGGGTTAAGGATCTGGCGTTGCCGTGAGCTGTGGTGTAGGTCACAGACGTGGCTCGAATCCTGGGTGGCTGTGGCTGTGTCGAAGGCCAGCAGCTGTAGCTCTGATTCGTCCCCTTGCCTGGGAACTTCCACCTGCTGAGGATGAGGACCTAAAAAGACAAAAAAAAAAAAAAAAAGAAAAAAGAAAGAAAGAAGGAGTTCTTTATTAACTAGACAGTAGAACCGTTGGAGAAGTGGAACAAAAAAGTCAGTTGGAGAGTAGCGACACCAAAAGCCACAGAGGTGAAACTTGTTGAGCACCGGCTATATGCTAGGTGTTATTCTAATCTCTGATGATAAGCAGCAGACAGAATTCACAAAGCCATTGCTTTTGAGAGGCTCCCAAGAATAGAAATATTTTTTTGGGGGGGGATGAAAGGATAGAATACTTAGGTGGACCAGTCCAGCAGGTTCAATGTTTGATTAATAGGAGTTCCAGAAAAAGAAGACAGAAATGAAGAGAGCAGGAATGTGGCAAAAAATTAATGCAGGAAAATAGAATTGGCGTTCCTGTAATGGCTCAGTGGGTTAAGAACCTGACATAGCGTCCATGAGGAAGGAGGTTCAATTCCTGGTGTTGCTCAGTGGGTTAAATGATCCAGCGTAACAGCAAGCTGTCGTGTACGTAGGCTGTAGATGCAGCTTGGGCCTGGTGTTGCCCTGGCTGTGTCTGTAGCCAGCAGCTGCAGCTCCAATTTGACCCTTAGGCCAGGAACTTCCATATGCCACAGGTGCAGACCTACACAAACAAACAAACAAACAAAAAAGAAGAGGAAGAGGAAAGAAAGAAGGAAAAACACAGAATTGAGGGACATGTTTGCCTGAAACGAATGCTCTGAACTTCTGCTTTGGTCCAAGATGAAGTAACAGGGAATGAATTTACTCTCCCATCTGAAACAACTAAAAAGCCAGGCAAAATATATGAAAGAAGAATGGAGCTGGAGGCGTTGCTCTCCCTGACTATATCACAAAACTACAGTAATCAAAAGAGTACGAATGGTCCTGGTACAAAAAACCCCCACAGGGGTTCCCATTGTGACAAAGTAGAAATGAATCCGACTAGGAACCATGAGGTTGCGGGTTCAGTCCCTGGCCTCCCTCAGTGGGTTAAGGATTCAGTGTTGCCGTGAGCTGCAGTGTAGGTCGCAGACGCAGCTCAGATCCCGCATTGCTGTGGCTGTGGCATAGGGTGGCAGCTACAGTTCTGATTAGACCCCTAGCCTGGGAACCTCCATATGCCGAAGGTACGGCACCAGAAAAAGACAAAAAAACAAAAACAACCCTCACATAGATCAAGGGATAGAAAGCCCAGAATTAAACCCACACACTTGTGACCAACGAATCTATCACAAAGGAGGAAAAACTAATCAATAGAGAAAAGACAGTCTCTTCAATAAGTGATGCTGGGAAAACTGGACAGCAACATGTAAAAGACCAAAATTATAACATTCTCTAAAATCGTACACAAAAATAAGCTCGAAATGGATTAAAGACCTAAATGTAAAGGACTAGATACTGTAAAACTCCTAAAAGAGAACATAGGCGTAATAC
This sequence comes from Sus scrofa, assembly GCF_054392235.1. Taxonomy (NCBI): domain Eukaryota; kingdom Metazoa; phylum Chordata; class Mammalia; order Artiodactyla; family Suidae; genus Sus; species Sus scrofa. Next base: position 23,741,797 of record NC_139394.1, read on the forward strand.
TCTCTGACATAAATTGCAGCAATATTTTTTGGATCCATCTCTTAGAGTAATGGAAACAAAAGCAAAAATAAACAGTAATGGAAACAAAAGCAAAAATAAACAAAGGAGACCTAATTAAACTTAAAGATTTGTAAAGTAAAGGAAACCATAAACAAAGTACAAAGACAACCTACTGAATGCGAGGAATTATTTGCAAATGATGCGACGGACAAGGGATTAATTTCCAAAACATATAAGCAGCTCAATAACAACAAATCAAAAAACAATGCGATCAAAAAATGAGCAGAAGACTTAAATGGACATTTCTTCAAAGGAGACATATAGACAGCCACGGGCGCATGAAAAATACTCAACATTGCTGATAATTAGAGGAAAGCAAACCCAATTACAAGAAGGTACCACATCACACCGATCAGAATGGCCATCATCAAAAGGGCTATAGGGAGTTCCTGTGATGGTGCAGCCGGAAAGGAATCTGACTTGTATCCATGAGGATGAAGGTTCAATCGCTGGCTTGCTCAGTGGGTTGGGGATCCTGTGTTGCCATGAGCTATGCTGTAGGTTGCAGATGTGTCTTGGATCTCGCGTGGCTGTGGCTGTGGCATAGGCCGGCAGCTACAGCTCCGATTAGACCCCTAGCCTGGGAACTTCTATATGCCATGAGTGTGGCCCTAAAAAGAAGAAAAAAAAAAAAGTCTACAAATAATAAATCCTGGAGAGGAGATAAAGGAACCCTCCTGCACTATGGGTGGGAAGGTAAATTGGTGCAGCCACTATGGAGAATAGTATGATGGTTCCTTAAAAATTTTAAAATTGGGAGTTCCCTTTGTGGTATAATGGAAACGAATCCGACTAGGAACCATGAGGTTTCAGGTTCGATCCCTGGCCTCCCTCAGTGGGTTAAGGATCCAGCGTTGTGGTGAGCTGTGGTGTAGGTCGAAGATGCGGCCTGGATCCTGCATTGCTGTGGCTGTGGCTGTGGCCGGCAGCTACAGCTCTGATTCGACCCCTAGCCTGGGAACCTCCATATGCTGCAGGTGTGGCCCAAAAAAAAGACAAAAGGCAAAAAAAAAAAAAATAAAATAAAATAAAAAATTGGAGTTCACACTGTGGCAAAGCAGGTTTAGGATCCAGCATTGTCTATTAGGCCATGCAAGTTCAATCTCTGGCCTGGCCCGGTGGGTTAAGGATCTGGCATTGCTGCAGCTGTGATGTAGGTTGAAGCTACAGCTGAGATTCAGTCCCTGGCTCAGGAACTTCCATATGCCCTGGGACCTTAAAAAAAAAAAAAAAAAAAAAAGAGGAACAGGAGTTCCCATCGTGGTGCAGTGATTAACGGATCCAACTAGGAACCATGAGGTTGCAGGTTCGATCCCTGGCCTTGCTCAGTGGGTTAAGGATCTGGCGTTGCTGTGGTGTAGGCCGGCGGGTACAGCTCCGATTCAACCCCTAGCCTGGGACCCTCCATATGCTGTGGGAGCAGCCCTAGAAAAAGCAAAAAGACAAAAAAAAAAAAAACAAAAAACAAAACAAACCAAAAAAAAAAAACACCCTAAAAATAGAACTCCCAGCAATCCCATTCTTCTATCTGACTTGCTTGCCTTAGCATAATATCCTACAAGTCTAACCATGTTGCCCCAAATGGCAAAATTTCCTTCTTTTTTATGGCTAGTATTCCGCGGTATATATACACACACCACATCTTCTTTATCTGTGGCTGGACAATCAGGTTGCTTTCATGTCTTGGCTACTGTAAATAGCTATTGTAAATAATGGGTTGCGTGTATTTTTTCAAATTAGTATTTTTGTATTTTTCAGATATATACCTAGGAGTGGAATGGCTGGGTCATATGGTTCTAGTTTTAGTTTTTTTGAGAAGCCTCCAGCTGTGCCAATTTACATTCCCACCAACAGTGTATGAGGGTTGGTCCATATTGTTTATTTTATTATTATTATTATTTTGTCTTTTCAGGGCTGCACCCGCAGTGTATGGAGGTTCCCAGGCTAGGGGTTGAATTGGAGCTGTTGCCACTGGCCTACACCACAGCTCACGGCAATGCCAGATCCTTAACCCACTGAGCAAGGTCAGGAATCAAACCTACGTCCTCATGGATGCTGGTCAGATTCGTTTCCGCTGAGGCCCGTTGGGAACTCCCTAAGTATATACATTTTAAGGGTGGTTTTAGCTGTATCCCATTATCATTCAGTTCAATATATTTTGTAATTTCCACTGTGGTCTCTTCTTTGGCTCCACTAGTTATTTAGAGGATTATTAATTTCAAACCTTGGAGGGGGTATCTCTAGTTATCTTTTAGTTACTGATTTTAATTTTGCTGAGTCCAAAGAATGATTCTATTTATTTTATTTTATTTTATTTTGTTTTATTTTATTTATTTATTTATTTATTTGTCTTTTTGCTATTTCTTTGGGCCGCTCCCTTGGCACACGGAGGTTCCCAGGCCAGGGGTCCCATCGGAGCTGTAGCCGCCGGCCTATGCCAGAGCCACAGCAACGCGGGATCCGAGCCGCGTCTGCAACCTACACCACAGCTCACAGCAACGCCAGATCCTTAACCCACTGAGCAAGGGCAGGGACCGAACCCGAAACCTCATGGTTCCCAGTCGGATTCGTCAACCACTGCGCCACGACGGGAACTCCCTATTTTATATTTTTTAAATTTTTTTGTCTTTTTGCCATTTCTTGGGCCGATCCTGCGGCATATGGAGGTCCCCAGGCTAGGGGTCGAATCGGAGCTGGAGCCACCAGCCTACACCACAGCCACAGCAACGTGGGATCAGAGCCGCATCTGCAACCTACACCACAGCTCACGGCAACTCCAGATCCTTAACCCACTGAGCAAGGCCAGGGATTGAACCCGCAACCTCATGGTTCCTAGTTGGATTCATTAACCACTGAGCCATGACGGGAGCTCCTATGCATGATTTTAATAGCATGAAATTTGTTAAGACTTGCTTTATGGCCCAGCATATGGTCAGTTTTGTTAAGTGTGAAAATTGATATTTGAGAAGAATGTGCCTTCTGTAGTTGTTAGTTTCCTCCTGTTTTTTTTTTTTTATAGTATTCTATAAATGTCTGTTAGGGAAATTTGTCAATTATGTTGGTCAAATCATCTGTTTCTCTACTGATTTAAAAAATCTACTTGTTCTATCACTTTCTGAGAGAGAGAGATGTCAAAATATAAACGAACTGAAGATTTCTCTACTTCTCCTTTAATTCTATCAGTTTTGGCTGTATATAATTTGAGGTTATAATTTAGGACTGTTATGTCTTCCTGTTCGATTGACCCTTTTATCATCCTAAAATATTCCTCTTTGTTTTTACTAATACTTTTCGCCATAAAGTTTAATTTGTCTGATATTAATATAGCTCCACCAGCTTTATTTTGGTTAGTGCTTACATTGTATCTTTTTTCACCCTTTAATTTTAACATTTTTGTATTCTTCTATTTAAGATGGGTCTCTCGTAATAGCATGTAATTGGATTTTTTATTATAGTTTGACATCTGTCTTTTTTTTTTTTTTAATTTTTTATGGCTGCACTCATGGCATAGGGAAGTTCCTGGGTCAGGGATTGAATCTGAGCTAGAGCTGCAACCTATGCTACAGCTGGGGCAACACTGGATCCTTGAACCCACTGCACCAGGTTGGGGATCAAACCTGCACCTCCACAGCTACCCGAGCCACTGCAGTCAGATTCTCAACCTACTGTGTCACAGCTAGAACATGGGTATCTATCTCTTAATTGGTGCATTTAGTCCACTCACATTTCACATAAATACTAATATAGTTGGTATCTACCATATCCTATTTGTTTCCTATTGCTTCCTATAGTCCCACCGGAAAAGGTCACTGAATGCGGTGGGAGGATTTGACTGGAGAAACACTTGGGCGGAAACAAGGATGCCAATTAAGAGACTGTAGCAGTTGTCCGAACGAAAAGGGCACCATGGATTAGGTTCATGGCGATGAGGATAGAGAGATGTGGACAAATGAGATTTCAGAGGCAGGAAAAACAGTATTTAGTGATTGTATTTAGAGGATGAAGTGAAAGAGACTAAAGAATCAAAGAAGGCTGTGGCTGTGGCGTAGGCCGGTGGCTACAGCTCTGATTCAACCCCTAGCCTGGGAACCTCCATATGCCGGTTCAAGAAAAGGCAAAAAGACAAAAAAAAAAAAAAAAAAAAAAAAAAAAAAAAAAAAAAAAGAATCGAAGAAAAGAAAAAAAAGAAACAAAAAAGGAGTTCTCTTGTGGTGCAGAGGGTTAAGGATCGAACCTTGTCATTGCTGTGGCTCAGGCTGCAGCTGCGGCACAGGTTCGATCACTGGCCTGGGAACTGGGAACCTCTGCATGTCTTGGGTGCTGCCAAAAAAAAAAAAAAAAAAAAAAAAAAGAATCAGGGAGTTCTGTTGTGGCACAGGGGAAATGACTCCGACTAGGAATGTGAGGTTGTGGGTTCGATCCCTGGCCGTGCTCAGTGGGTTAAGGATCTGGCATTGCTGTGGCTGTGGTATAGACCAGCAGCTGTAGCTCCAATTTGACCCTCAGTTGGGGAACGTCCACGTGCTACAGGTGTGGCCCTGAAAAGACAAAAAAGGAAAAAAATCAAAGAAGACTCTCAGACTTCTGGTATGAGCAGCTTGGTGGATGATACCATTTATTTTAAAAATTCAGGAGGAGGGGAGTTCCTGTCATGGCGCAGTGGTTAATGAATCCGACTAGGAACCATGAGGTTTTTGGTTCGATCCCTGGCCTTGTTCAGTGGGTTAAGGATCCAGTGTTGCCGTGAGCTGTGGTGTAGGTCACAAACATGGCGTGGATCCCGAGTTGCTGTGGCTTTGGCGTAGACTGGCAGCTACAGCTCTGACTGGACCCCTAGCCTGGGAATCTCCATATGCCGCGGGAGCAGCCCTAGAAAAGGCAAAAGGTCAAAAAAAAAAAAAAAATTCAGGAGGAGAAATAGGATTAAGAGAAAAGATAATGAGATTAGTTTCTAAACAGTCAACAGTTGAGTAGAGAGAGACCTAGTATGCAATTGAATGTACAGGACTGGAGCTTATAACTGAGTTGGAGATATTAAATTGGGAACTGCTAGAACGTGGGTGATAATTAAAGCAATAGGAATATTAGGGATTAAGAATAGAGCAGGCCTTGAACAAAAATCTGAGGAATATTAAATATTCGGACTTGGAGTTCCCGTCGTGGCGCAGTGGTTAACGAATCCGACTAGGAACCATGAGGTTGCGGGTTCGGTCCCTGCCCTTGCTCAGTGGGTTAACGATCCGGCGTTGCCGTGAGCTGTGGTGTAGGTTGCAGATGCGGCTCGGATCCCGCGTTGCTGTGGCTCTGGCGTAGGCCGGTGGCTACAGCTCCGATTCAACCCCTAGCCTGGGAACCTCCATATGCCGCGGGAGCGGCCCAAGAAATAGCAACAACAACAACAACAAAAGACAAAAGACAAAAAAAAAAAAAAAAAATCACACGGAAAAAAAAAATAAATAAAATAAATATTTGGACTGAGCCAAGGAGACTAAGAAAAAGTGGTCAAAGTGTTAGTAAGAGGAAAACCAAGCAAGTATGGGGTCCGAGAGGCTGGGAGGAGAATATTTTATTTTATTTTAAAATTTTATTTATTTATTTTGGCCACGCTCCAAGTGGCATGTGGACGTTCCCAGGGCAGGGACTGAACCTGCGCCACAGCAACAACCCAAGCTGCTTCAGTGACAACACCACTTTCTTAACCTGGTGATCCACAAGAGAACCACTTTATTTATTTATTTATTTATTTATTTAGTCTTTTTAGGGCCACACCCATGGCATATGGAAGTTCTCAGTCTAGGGATCAGGGGTCGAATGGGAGCTGTGGCTGCCAGCCCACGTCACAGCCATAGCAACGCTGGATCCAAGCCATGTCTGTGACCTACACCACAGCTCACGGCAACACCAGATACTTAGCCCACTGAGCAAGGCCAGGGATTGACCCTACATCCTCATGGATACTAGTAGGGTTTGTTACTGCTGAGCCATGACCGGAACTTCCTATGTATATTCCTTTTAATTTTCTTTTCCATTATGATTTGTGTCAGTATATTGTCTGTTTGTTTTGTTTCTTCTAGGGCCACACCCGAGGCATATGGAGGTTCCCAGGTTAGGGGTCCAATCGGAGCTGTAGCCACCAGCCACAGCCACAGCCACAGCAATGCGGGATCGGAGCCATGCTTACGACCTACACCACAGCTCATGGCAACACCAGACCCTTAACCCACTGAGGGAGGCCAGGGATTGAACCCACAACCTCCTGGTTCCTAGTCGGAATCGTTAACCACCGCACCATGACGGGAACTCCCTTATGTCAGTATATTGAAAATAGTTTCCTGTGCTCTACAGTAGGACCTCACTGTTTATCCCTTCCGTAGGTAACAGTCGGCATCTAGTAACCCCAAAACCCCAGTCTATCCCTCCTGAGAGCATGTTTTAAGAGGTGGGAAATGGGTAACTATGGCATTAGCATGCTGGTGAGAGGTCAGATTAGATAAGAACTAAAACAGGTTTGCCACAGCCTTAGAAGGAGTAGTTTGATGGGAGTTGAGGTGTAGCACCAGGTTGGAGTAGCCGTGGAGTGGGAGGTGAGGAAAGAAGATACATTTTTTTTTTTTATTTTTTATTTATTTATTTATTTTTTTTGTCTTTTGTTGTTGTTGTTGCTATTTCTTGGGCCGCTCCCGCGGCATATGGAGGTTCCCAGGCTAGGGGTTGAATCGGAGCTGTAGCCACCGGCCTACGCCAGAGCCACAGCAACGCGGGATCCGAGCCGCATCTGCAACCTACACCACAGCTCACGGCAACGCCGGATCGTTAACCCACTGAGCAAGGGCAGGGACCGAACCCGCAATCTCATGGTTCCTAGTCGGATTGCCTTAACCACTGCGCCACGACGGGAACTCCCAGGAAAGAAGATACATTTAGATCCCTATACCTGTCAGAGTAGTGGCTATGGCAATAAACTGCTCTTGAATTGCTGTGGGTTAAAGCAAGAATTGGCAACGCTTCCTGCAAAGGATTAGCTAGTAAATATTTTAGGATTTTCAAGCTACAACTACAATCATAGGCTACAGGGACCATAGTCTCTGTCACAGCCACTCAACTCGGCATGGTGGGGCACACGTGGTTGCAGACAACCGAGAAACAAAAGGGCATGGCTATGTACCAACAAATCTCTATTTATGAAAATATGTGGCAGGTTGGACTTGGCCAGTGGTCTGGAGTTTGCTGACCCTGGGGTTAAAGAACTCTGAGGGTTCTTGAAAGGGGCTGCTCAGATTTCCTTCAAGGAAGCCTGCCATATGGAGCCTTGTTGATGGACAGCCCCAGCTGCCGCCCCTATGAACCCTTCATTCATTTGTATTGAGGCCGTGTTTCCTCTCTGCTGCTCAGCCATTGGCATGCTGGTGCTGGACCGTTCCCGTGGGATTTGGGACTCTTCTCATGGGTCACTGTGGCTTGGGATGATCTCCAATCACCCTTTCTGAAAGTTTCTCTTCCCACACAATTCTCCTCATCCCTCCTCTGCTCTCAAGGTGTCAGACGTGCCTTGAGGTCGCCATACCTACTAGCTGCTCTGGCTTCTAACCCTTTATCCTTCACAGGCATTTCCCCCAATAAATCTCTTGCACAGCTAACCTTATCTAGAACTCTGCTTTTTATGTTTTATTTATGTATTTATTTTCTTTAGGGCTGCAGATAAAGCAGATGGAGGTTCCCAGGCTAGGGGTCCAATTGGAGTTGTAGCCACTGGCCTAGGCCAGAGCCACCAGATCCAAGTGGCGTCTGCAGCCTACACCGCATTCTTAACCCACTGAGCGAGGCCAAGGATGGAAACCGCATCCTCATGGATACTAGTCAGGTTTGTTTCCACTGAGCCACGACAGGAACTCCAGAACTCTGCTTTTTAGAGAAATCAAACCATCACAGCGCCTTGGCTTGTTTCTTGCTTGGGTCACATGGCCACTGTGGGTTGACATGAGGTTCTGTTTCACATCATCTCACATCAACCCCGGGGTAGATGGAGCCCCCACCAGCTGGATTATTGATGGTTACGCTGGCAGGGCAATGGAACATGGCAAATTGTGCACTAGTTCTTTTTTTTTTTTTTTTTTGTCTTTTTAGGGCTGCATTCGCAGAATATGGAGGTTGCCAGGCTAGGGGTGTATATATTTTTTAAAATATATATATTTAAAAATTAAAAACAGGCTTTCCCAATTCTGGCTCAGCGAGTTAAGAACCCAACTAAGATCCATGAGGAGATGGGTTTGATTCCTGGCCTCGCTCAGTGGGTTAAAGATCCAGTGTTGCCGCAAGCTGGGGCATAGGTTGCAGATGTGGCTTTGCTGTGACTGTGGTGTAGGCTGGCGGCTGTGGCTCTGATGTGATCCCTAGCCTGGGCACTTCCATATGTTGCAGGTGTGGCTCTAAAAAGACCAAATAAATAAACAAATAAATAAAAACAATCAACTTTATACAGTCTTCTGAAACTCCTCCCTCCCACAACATCTGGGTAAAATTTCTTTTGTTTTTGTTTTTGTTTTTGTTTTTTTTAGGGCCACATTTGCAGCATATGGAGGTTCCCAGGCTAGGGGTCAAACCAGAGCTGTAGCTACTGGCCTGCACCACAGCCTCAACACAAGATCCTAGCCGTGTCTGCAACCTACACCACAGATCACGACAACGCTGGATCCTTAACCCCCTGAGCAAGGCCAGGGATCGAACCTGCGTCCTCATGGATGCTAGTCAGTTAACCACTGAGCCATGATGGGAACTCCTGAGTAAATATTTTTAAAGATAGATTCAATATTACAATTGTTTTGGTTTGCAAGGGACAGAACTGTAATTCGAACTGTCTTCAGTGAAAAAAGATTGGCCCTTGGACTTCAGTGATTCATCTACCAAGTTCCTAGGGACAGCTGACTTCAGACACAATTGGATCCAGGTGCCCAAACGTTGTCTTCATGACTCTTTCACCAATACATGGCTTTGGTTACCTTTGTTTGGCTCTTCGCGTTGTCAGGATGGCCATAGAAGTTGCCCGCACACTCTACCAGCTCCTCTTTCTTGAAAGACCCAACCAGTGACAGGGTGTTCTGTAATCTGACCCTCATTCAGATCACACCTCTGCCCTAAGCCAATCAGTTTGCTCGAGGGAGGATGACTACACTGATTGGTCAAGCATCCTGGATCTGGTAGGCGGGGCCAGCCCCACCCAATCACGTTCCAGGAAAGGAAGAGGAGCGGTTCTTCGGAAAATGTGAGGTGGGGGGAGGGCTCTTGCGAGAAGAAAGGATGCCTGTAAACTGAAACGCAAATCCATAGAAAGTAGAGTCGTTTTCTTAAAGGGTTTATTTAACATTTTGGCGAGTACTAATAAATTGCCTCCAAAATGTGGTAAAAGTTTGAATTCTCACCAAAAATGCATAAGGCTCTTTTTCCTGTTTTTGCTTGGGTTTGGAGGGCAGTGGAAGTTTCCTGCCAGGGATCAAACCCACTACTGGAGTAACAATCCTGGATCCTTAACCCGCTTTGCTACAAGAGAACTCCTATAAGTGTTCTTTTTTATCCTCACTCGTGTGAACACTGAACATTATCCATTGTATATATATATTTTTCGCCAATAGAGTGGACAAAAATGGTATCTCATTATTGTTTTCATTTGCATTTCCCTGACCCTAGTGAGTGTGAGCCACTTTTCATACACTTATTAGCCTTTTGCCTTTATTCTATAAATTGTCTTCTCATTACTTTTGCCCTTTTCCTTCAATAGGATTTTCTAACATTTTCCTACTGATTTATATGCACTTGCTGTATATTAAGGATCGTAATTAACCTTATCCATGTCCTAAATGTTGCAAATACTTCCTGCTTAGCGTTCAATTTTTAACTTTGTGGTGTCTCTCACTGTAATCAAATCTGTTGATATTTTCTTTATGGTTTATGAACGTCACGTCTCATAGAAGTCCTTCTCATCACCAAATTAAAAAAAAAATGTTTCTTTCCTGTCCTTTTATAGTTTAACTCTTCGTACTTAGATATTTAATCCAGCTGGAATTCATTTTTAGGTATGGATTTCACTTCGGCATTTCTTTTCCATAGATAGCCACTTGTTCCAACACTGTCTCTTTTCCTTACTGGTTTGACACGCTGTTTTTATCCTGTGCTAAATTCCCATGCGGTAGGAAGTGGAGACTAAGAAGTCTCAGAAGGTAAACTGAATGAGAGAGTGAGGGGGAGGGAGGGATCCAGAGTGACCACTTTTCCCGTCTGGGGAATTGTGCGGAACTTGAGTTAGGAAGAGGAACATGAATGGGAAAGGGGAGTAAGGTGCTCAGGTTGATTTGAGGCATGTTACTTTTTTTTTTTTTTTTGCTTTTTCGGGCTACACCCGCAGCATATTGGAGGTTCCAGCCTAGGGGTCGAATCAGAGCTACAGCTGCCGGCCCACACCACAGCCACAGCAACGAAGGATCTGAGCCACGTCTGTGACCTACACCACAGCTCACAGCAATGCCAGATCCTTAACCCGCTGAGTGAGGCCAGGGATCGAACCCACAACCTCATGGTTCCTAGTCGGATTTGTTAACCACTGAGCCACGACGGGAACTCCGAGGCATGTTACTTTGAAGTGCTCATGGACACAAAGGATCTATTTAATAGAAATGCATGATAGGAATTCCCATTATGGCTCAGCAGGTTAAGAACCCAACATTGTCTCTGTGAGGATGCAGGTTCGTTCCATCCCTGGCCTCGCTCAGTGGGTCCAGCATTACCAAAAGCTGCGGCATAAGTCACAGATGTGATTGGGATCTGGTGTTGGGGCTGTGGCTGTGGTGTAAGCTCCAATTCAACCCCTAGCCTGGAAACCTCCGTTTGCTGCAGGTGCAGCTGTAAAAACAAAACAAGACATAATAAAGCATTATATTACAATAGTCACTATACACAGACTGCTTCTGGACTATTCTATTCGTCTGTTTGCCTGTTCACTTACTTGGTCATCCTACAAATGTTTGTGAAGGACCTGCTCTGTGTCAGGACAAATCCTATTCTTTCCGTAATAGCAGCTGCTTTATGATGCATTTGGATTGGTGGTGATGCAAGCAATTTGCACCCAGTCCAATATCATTTTTTAAAAACACATATTTTTCTCTTGGTACTCATCTACTTTTCCAGATGAATTTTAGAGTTATCTTTTCTAGTTTGAGTCAAAGGAGTTGGATTTTTTTTTTTTTTCAGTCTTATCTTTTCAGGGCCGCAGCTGCAGCATATGGAGGTTCCCAGGCTAGGGGTCAAATTGGAGTTGCAGCTGCCTGCCTACGCCACAGCCACAGCAAGCCAGCATCTGACCCACGTCTGCGACCTACACCACAGTTCATGGCAACGCCGGATCCTTAACCCACTGAGCAAGGCCAGGGATCAAACCCACAACCTCATGGTTCCTAGTCAGATTCGTTAACCACTGAGCCATGAGAAGAGCTCCAGGAACTGGAATTTTAAAGTGGAGTTGTGGAGTTCCTGTTGTTGTTTAGCGGTAACAAACCCAACTAGTATACGTGAGGATGAGGATTTGATCCCTGGCTCTGCTCAGTGGGTTAAGGATCCAGCATTGCCTTGAGCTGTGGTGTAGGTCGCAGACACGGCTCGGATCCTTCATTGCTGTGGCTGTGGTGTAGGCCAGCAGCTACAGCTCCAATTCAACCCCTAGCCTGGGAACTTCCATATGCCTCGGGTGTGGCCCTAAGAAGACAAATAAATAAAATAAATAAAATGGAGTTGCATTGGATTTATAGAGTAATTTGGAGAGAATTGATAGCTTTATCAAAGTCATCTTCTATTGTGAGAAATTGGCAAACATGTCTCCATTTATTCAGATGTAGGGTCCTTGGTAACATTTATTCCTCTATATTTCATAGCTTTAATGGCTATTATGAATAAAATCATTTTTCTAATATTTTAAAATTGGTTTTTGTCGGTAAAAAAGAAAGCTATTGATTTTTCCATATTTTTCTTTTTAACCAGTCATTTTACTGAACTTGCTGATAAGATGCTCTACCAGGCTTCAGTTGAATCATTGACTTTTCTGAGTAGATAATAATATAATCAGCTTGTAGTGATGATTTTACTCTTCTACCAGCAGCTAGATCTCATTTCTGTTTTTCAGGTTAACTCTTTCATTTTCTTTGTTTATTGCTTCTTTTTATTGACCTTTGTATGGCTGTATGGACAAGTAATTGGTGATACAATAAACTACACATATTTAAAATGTACAATTTGGTCAGTTTTCACATATGAATACACCTGTGAAGCCATCACCAAGTGAGGACAATGACAGCATCCATCACCCCTAGAAGATTCCTTGTCCGTGTTTTTCTTCATTGTTGTTGGCCATGGTGTACAGCAGCTTGATGTGGGATCTCAGTTCCCAGACCAGGGATTGTACCTGGGCATCCACAGTGAAAGCGCCTGAATCCTTTCGACTGGACTACCAGGGAACTCCTGGCCTTTTTCAGTCTCTTGCTTCCACTCTTCTCCACCTCCTCCCCTCATCTCTAGTCAACCACTGATGTGTTATCTGTCTCTATAGATTAGTTTGCATTTTCTAGGTATTACATATACATGGAATCACCAAGTGTGTACTCTTTCTTGTCGATTTCTTTCAGTGTAGCATATTTTTTTTTCTTTTTTTCTTTTTACGTCTGTACCTGCATATGACGTTCCTGGGGCTAGGGGTGGAATCAGAGCTGCAGCTGCCACTTACGCCACGGCCATGGCAACACCAGATCTGAGCCACATCTGTGATCTACACCACAGCTTTCAGCAAAGCCAGATCCACAACCCACTGAGTGAGGCCAGGGATTGAACCCGCATCCTTACAGACACTATGTTGGGTTCTTAACATGCTGAGCCACAATGGGAACTTCATAGCATAGTATTTTTTTTTTTTTTTGGTCTTTTTGCTATTTCTTGGGCTGCTCCCGCTGCATATGGAGATTCCCAGGGTAGGGGTCTAATCGGAGCTATAGCTGCCAGCCTACGCCAGAGCCACAGCAACACGGGATCCGAGCCTCGTCTGTGACCTACACCACAGCTCACGGCAACGACGGATCATTAACCCACTGAGCAGGGGCAGGGGTCGAACCCGCAACCTCATGGTTCCTAGGTGGACCCGTTAACCACTGCGCCACAACAGGAACTCCCAACATAGTCATTTTTGATTCATCTGTGTTGTTGCGTGTATCGAGAGTCCACTGCTGTTCATTGCTGAATAGTATTCCATTGTATGGATGTTATAATTTGTTTCCTCCTTCACTTGTTGAAGGACAGTTTGGTTTCCAGTTTTTGTCTGTTACAAACAAAGCTGCTATGAAAGTTTCCATACACGTCTTGGAATGGTCATGTGCTTTCATCTCTCTTGGGTAAATGACTTGTGAGTGGAATTGCTGGTCACAGCGTAGGCATCTGTTTAACTTTTTAGAGACACTGGCAGACTGATTTCTAAGCTGATGGTATCATTGTACATTTCCGTCTGCAGCGTATGAGACTTTCTACTTGCTCCACATTCTCACTAATATTTGGTATTGCAAAACATTTTTTTTAGCTATTTCAGTATTGATATCCCATTGCGATTTTTTTTTTTTTTTTTTTTTTTTTTTTAGGGCAGAACCTGCAGCATATGGAAGTTCCTGGGCTAGAGGTCCCACTGGAGCTGCAGCTGCTGGCCTACACCACAGCCACAGCAACTCAAGATCCAAGCTGCGACTGTGACCTATGCCACAGCTCATGACAAGGCCCGACCTTAACCCACGGAGTGAGGCTAGGCATTGAACCTGCAACCTCATGGATATTACACCTGCCTGTTACCACTGAGCCACAACTCAGACTCTCTCATTGTGATTTTAATTTGCATTTCCCTAATGACGGATAATGAAACCCTCCCATATGCTTATTTGCCATCTGTATATCTTCTTTGTTGAAGTGTCTGTTTAAATCTTTTGCCCTTTTAAAAAACTGGGTTGTTTGTTTTCTTCTTACTAAGTTTTGAGAATTCTTCATATATTCTGGATAAAAGTCCTCTATCACATACATGCTTTGCAAATACTCTCTCCCAGCTTGGGGCTTGTCTTATTATTCCTTAACATGTCTTTCAAAAAGCAGAAAGCCTTAATTTTGATAAAGTCTAATTTTTCAGTTTTTTCTTTTCAAGTGTTTTATCTAAGAAATCTTTGCCTAACCCAAGGTTGCAAAGACTTTCTCCTACATTTTCTTCCAGAAATTTTATTTCATTTTTTTTATACATGGTGTGAAGTATTTTATTTTGTTTGGTATATGGATATCCATAAGACTCTCCTTCTTCTGCCAGACTGCATTTGTATCTTTGTTAAAAATCAAGTGACCAGGAGTTCCCGTCGTGGCGCAGTGGTTAACGAATCCGACTAGGAACCATGAGGTTGCGGGTTCGGTCCCTGCCCTTGCTCAGTGGGTTAACGATCCGGCGTTGCCGTGAGCTGTGGTGTAGGTTGCAGACGCGGCTCGGATCCCGCGTTGCTGTGGCTCTGGCGTAGGCCGGTGGCTACAGCTCCGATTGGACCCCTAGCCTGGGAACCTCCATATGCCGCGGGAGCGGCCCAAGAAATAGCAACAACAACAACAAAAAAGACAAAAGACAAAAAAAAAAAAAAAAAAAAATCAAGTGACTATATATATATATATATATATGTCTATTTATAGGCTTTTTATTTTCTCCCTTTGGTCTATTCATCTATCTTGATGGCACCAAGTACTGCCTTGATTGCTGTGGCTTTCTAATAACCTGGAAGTTAGGTAGTATAAGTCATCCAACTTGTTTTTTCCCTTCCTTCCTTTCTTTCTTTTCTTTCTTTTAATGAGGCAATTTATTTATTTATGCATTTATTTATTTATTTACTTTATTTTTTTAGAGCAAAATTCAAGTTTATTAAAACAGGTATGGCAAATATAATCAGGTCTGCATCTGCTGGTGCCGTGCCAGTGTACTTCTGTACAGAGAGCAAGACATGCCAAGCAATGACTGTTAGCGCCTTGAAGGCAGAGCACACAAGACAAAATAGCTTCATCAAACAAACCAACAAACCAAAAAAAACACCTTCGTAAAAGCAGGGAAAAAAATCACTCCCCCTACAAGGAGGTCGTCGCAGGCTGACCAGCTCCATCCCAACGCTGAGGAGTTCCAAGTGCAAATGGAAGTGACCAATAAGCAGCTCCCACTCCCACACCCACTAGAGGGCCCCCCAGGGGGCAGATGTCGGGGTGGGGGGGTGGCCTCTGCACAGAATGACTCTGCAATCAGGCACTGAGAGCAGGTGGTCATTGTAACACATCCTGGCTCCCTGAGCTCCCCTTCATCAAACACGACCTGGAGAAGCCTTGAGGATGAGGATGGGGCGTGGCTTCTTCATGACTCCCTCCAGCGGCGCCAAAGGGGCCCGTGGTGTCCTTGGCAAGCATTTCTATTTTTGTAGCTCTCAGCACCCCATGTGAGGCTATTTATTTATTTATTTACTTTTTGTTTTTTAGGGCTGTACCTGCAGGCATATGGAGGTTCCCAGGCTAGGGGTCCAATCAGAGCTGTAGCCGCCAGCCTACGCCAGAGCCACAGCAACGGAGGATCAGAGCCACATCTTTGACCTACACCACAGCTCAGGGCAACGCCAGATCCTTAACCCCACTGAGCAAGGCCAGGGATTGAACCCGCATCCTCATGGATGCTAGTTAGATTCATTTCTGATGAGCCATGATGGGAACTCCGATTCACCCAGCATTTATTCTAATGCTTTTCATTGACAGCTGCCACTCATCTGACAATTCTGCCCAGATCTCTCTGTCCCTGAGAAATCAGCTTGCAACCCCCATCTTGGACCTTGTCCATCATTTTCAGCCCTTCCAGAGCTTGGAGGACCTGGCAGGCCACGCTCTTGGAGCCCTGCTGAAATGGCTGGTCACAGTGTGCTTTCTCTGATGTCCCCATAGATCTTGGTCATGGAGCCAACCTAGTGCAGCCCTGGAAATACAGGGGCTGCCCTCTGGAAGCTGTTCTATGTAGAATCGGGTCTTACTGTAGTGGGCAAGCCCTTTATGCTTGGCCAGCTTCATGGGGTCCACCCATCCACCCATTCATGAACTTTCAGCTTCCCTGACTTTTATTTATTTATTTTTTTGTCTTTGGTCTTTTTAGGACCACAACCCATGCATACGGAGGTTCCCAGGCTAGGGGGTCTAATCGGAGCAGTCGCTGCTGGCCTATGCCAGAGCCACAGCAATGCAGGATCTGAGCCACGTCTTCGACCTACACCACAGCTCACGGCAATGCTGGATCCTTAACCCACCGAGCAAAGCCAGGGATTGAATCTGTGACCTCGTGGTTCCTAGTCAGATTCGTTTCTGCTGCACCACGATGGAAACTCCTTCCCTGACTTTTTGAGGAAGGCTGCCAGAGCCCTGACGATCTCCTGCTGGTTTGGGTCTCTTACAGGAACTCCAGGCATCTTGTGGCTTCCTTGCTGCCAGCCAGGGCGAAGGGCTCTCCAATGTACCCCCCCACCCCGCTTCCTTTCCTTTTCACAGTTGTGTTGACTCTTCTAAATAAATTTGTATTTCCATAGGAATTTTAGAATCAGCGTTTCAATGTCTACTAAAAAGCCTGCTGAGAATTTGACTTGGATTGTATTGAATTTATAGATCATTTGGGGGATAATTGTTATCTTAACAGTAGCAAGTCTTCTGATCCATGAGCATGGTATATATCTGCATTATTGAGTCTTCTTTAATTTCTCTAAGCAGTGTTTTGTAGTTTTCAGTGTACAGGTTTGCATACCCTTTGTCCAGACCTATCCCTAAGTAGTTCATATTTTTTGATGTTACTATACAGGGTATTAGTTTTTATTTATTTTATTTTATTTTTAATCTTTTAATCTTTTTAGGGCCACCCTTGAGGCATATGGAGGTTCCCAGGCTAGGGGTTGCATCGGAGCTGCAGCAGCAGGCCTACGCTACAGCCGCAGCAATGCAGGATCCGAGCCATGTCTGTGACTGATACCACAGCTCATGGCAATGCCAGATACTTAACTCATTGAGCGAGGCCAAGGATCGAACCCACGTTCTCATGGATCCTAGTCAGGTTCGTTACCACTGAGCCACGACAGGAACTCCCTGATTTACTTCTTTGCTACTGAAACTTAAACTTCAGTTTTCACATGGGTAAAAAGGTGGAAAGCATGCCTACCTCTTGGGCTGGTTGGAAGGATTAAATGTGCCCATAGTAGATGCTTAATATACACAGTGTCTAGGTGTGCCTTCTACCAGCCTTTCCTAGAAAATCTCTCCAAATGCGCCCCCTACTCCGACCTTGGCCCTTTTAATCCAGCAGGTATCTAGCAGCTCTGCAGTGTTCATATCTTGCTTTGGTCTCCCCTCCCCCAATCAGGAGATGAACCCTTGCCAGCAAACTGGAGAAGGCCATGGTCAGGGTGGCTTGGGGCTGAAAGAACACTCACTCACCCCTGTATCCCTGCCTCTCCCACGGTGGCCCCTCCCCATCCCCAGCCACAGGTTCTTTCTGAATCGTGGCCCCTAAAAGCCTCTTGGGCACCTGCAGGGCGCACGCCAAGCTTCTTAGCTGGGGCTTCACCATGTACAGCCCCTTCTCCAGCGTTAGTTCAGTCCCGCCCAGTCTCTCTTGTTGCCCTTCCTGCTCAGCCCTCCGTGCCATCCCACCCCCACCCCTTGCACACTGGCTGCAGCACCCCTCAGCCACACCCCTTGGCTGGAAAACTCATTCCCCCTTTTCTCCACCTAGCAAAGTCCTGCTGTCCTTTCAAGGGCCACCTCAAACATCAATCACCTCTCCCATGAGGCTTTTCAGACCCATTCCCCTGCAGGAAATGGCTAACCCCTCCCGTCTATCGGAGGACACTGCTCATGGTGGCGGTGGGATTGTGTCCACAGGTGACAGCTGTTCTGCTCTCGCTCCCCTGGGAAGAGGGCAGACAGGGCTGGACTCTCATCCTATCCTGTCCAGGCTGCTGAATACTTGCCCAGTGTCCTCCAGGGCCCCATGTGCTTTTTCCCAGCCCCCATGTGGGCTCTGAGCCCCAGAGGTAGCAGGTGTATCTCTCATCCCTTTCATCCGGCATCTGACTCCACCCTGCTTGGCTGTGTGCAAAGCTGTATTGTACAGATGGGGGTGTTGAAAATATCCGTGACATATTCCAAACTGGCCTACTTTCCTATCACGAGAGAGTCTGAGACTGAGACCGGCGAGGACGAGCGAGATGAGAGTTTGGGACCTGTTCCCACCTGCGTCTTCCTCCCTCAGCACAGTTGTTAGACAGGAGAGGGATTTACAGCCTCTCTCAGCCTTCTCTGCCCTGTTTTGGAGCTGTGTGGTTGGGGTGTCTGTGCAGAGGGAGGTATGGGGGTGATGGGCCCTGGGGTGGGGGAGTCCGTGGAGGAATCAAGGCCTTGGTCCTATCTTGGGAATCTTCCAGCCCAGGAGGCAGGGCAGTAGAGGCCATCTCATTGGCCTTGGGAATGAAGGCTTGGGTTCAAGTCCCAGTTCACCTGTGGAGCCTTGGGCAAGGTTCTTAACTTCTCATCAGCAGAATGGGGCATTCCTGTCATGGCTCAGCAGGTTAAGATCCAGACAGTGTCTGTGAGGATGCGAGTTCGATCCCTGACTCAGCGGGTTAAGGATCCGGCGTTGCTGCAACCTGTGGTAGAGGTTGCCCATGAAGCTCGTATCCAGCATTGCTGTGGCTGTGGTGTAGGCCGGCAGCTGCAGCTCCAATTGGACCCCTAGCCTGGGAACTTCCATGTGCCGCAGGTGCAGTGGTAAAAAGAAAAAAAAAAATCAGCAGAATCCTCACTCGTGCTCCTCAAAGCCTTGATTAAGGGATTGCTTTGAAGACTGTAAAGGGCCCTGCCTTATTCATCCACTTCTCAGCCTTCTCTCCTTGACTAGGCTGTGCCGTCCCAGGGTGGCTTAAGTGGTTACCTGCTCCCACCTTCTGTCTCCCAGCAGGCCTGACAAGGTCTCCACCCTTAATCCTGGCTTAATGATCTCTGACGAAGGAGGCCCTCGCGGTCCTTGCCTGGTGCCAGGACTGTGCATTGGGCGGGAAGTTCACCCTAGGAGCTAACTTCAGTCTCTCTTGTTGACAAGGGATTTCGCGTATGTTCTCTGACTTGACACACGAGGTGATCATTCTTTTAATCTTTCCCTTTTCAGACAAGACATCCCCTCCTTCTCTCGGTTTCTCAAGATGGGCAGGATCCTTGGGGCAATTTTCGAACTCTGAGAAGCTGGACTTTTTCCTTTTTACAGGTTCCTTGCTCAATTTTGGATTCTTCCAGGTGGGGGTGGGGGCAGGGGTTGTGTATGTCTCTGCCTCTGTTTTCCCAGCTGGCACGTCGCAGGAGAAATAAGTGCCCACATTAGGAAAAATTGGTTGCTATGGTGCCATTAATCACGGCAAAACCAGAAATCATGGTTCACATTAAAAACCTGGTTACACACATACCCCTTATCTAGCTATTCTACTTCTAGGAATTTACTTGACAAATACATTCACATTGGGAAAAATAAACTAACTAACAGGCTATCTCTTGCACCACGCGATGGGGCACCTTTCTACGTGCTGGTGCAGAACAGTCTCTAGTTGAGTGTGTGTCATATGCTGCCATTTGGCTCAGAGGATGCAAAGAAAATGCTTAGGAAAACACGGGCAAGCCATGAAAGACTAAAGAATCTGGGATTAGTGCTTGCTTCTGGACTGGACCCGGGTACCTGGGAATGGAGGCAGTGGTGGGGAAACTGTCTGTGACCTACACTGCAGCTCAGGGCAATGCCAGATCCTTAACCCACTGGGCGAGGCCAGGGATCAAACCTGCAACCTCAAGGTTACTAGTCGGATTCATTTCCGCTGCGCCACAGCAGGAACTCTGGCCCTAGTCTTACACCCGTGGTTATTCCTGAGAAAGACTGACCCTGGGTAAAGAGGGTGAAGCCAGGGTTGAATGGGGCAGGGATTGGTATAGAGGCCTAGATCCTGCCTTGTGAAGATGCTCGAAGCTCCCCCAGCAGGGAAGATGAGGACATGGATGAGCAGTCCCAGCCAGGCCCAGGAGAATCAGGACCAGAGAATTCCCAGAATCCACAAGCACAGATGCTCAGAGGCTAGAGAAGACAGAGGGGACCAAGAGGGCGAAAGCTCTGCCCCGGGAGGAGCAGACAGATGGTCACAAATAAAGCTAAGTGGGTGTTAAGAAAACCCAGGGGAGACAGAATGTCACTCAATCGGGTTTGTGTTCATGTGTGTGAGGCGGGCAGCGGTGGAGGTGGGGAAGGCTTTTTTAAGGAAGCGGAATTTGAGCTGAGGCTGGAAGTGGGTGTCAGGTGTCCACAGGTGCAGAAGAAGGAAAGGTGGGGAACCGTATGGGCAACAACCCGGAGTGTGAAGGGAAGACACAGGGTGTGTCTGTGGGGTGTGTGCGTGTGCATGTGCATGTGTGCATTGATGCTGGATGGAGCCAGAGAGAAGGCTGGAAAGATTGGGGATAGGGCCATGGAGGGCATCACATGCCAGCCTTAGAAATGAACTGAGTGGCAGAGTTCCCCTCATGGCTCAGTGGTTAACGAATCCAACTAGGAACTATGAGGTTGCGGGTTTGATCCCTGGCCTTGCTCAGTGGGTTAAGGATCTGGCGTTGCCATGAGCTGTGGTGTAGGTCGAAGGTGCGGCTCGGATCCCAGATTGCTGTGGCTGTGGTATAGGCCGGTGGGTACGGCTCCGATGAGACCCCTAGCCTGGGAACCTCCATATGCCACGGGAGTGGCCCTAGAAAAGGCAGAAAGACAAAAAAGAAAAAAAGAAAAAGAAATTATCTGAGTGGGGTGTTGCTGTCGTGGCTCTCTGCTAAAGAACCTGACATATCCATGAGGATTCGGGTTCGATCCCTGGCCTTGCTCAGTGGGTTAAGTATCTGGTATTGCTGTGAGCTGTGGTGTAGGTCACAGACTCGGCTCAGATCTAGCATGGCTGTGGCTGTGGCTGTGGCTGTGGCCGGCAGCTACAGCTCTGATTTGACCTCTAGCCTGGGAACTTCCATATGCCTAGGGTGTGGCCCTAAGAAGACAAAAAAAAAAAAAAAAAAGAAAGAAATTAACTGAGTGGGTCTGGCATTCTCCCCTGAGGTAAAGAGATCCTCAAGACAGTGCTTCTCAAACTCTGTGATGAACTTTTTTTTAAATTTCCAATTGATTGTGAACCCATGTTATTATTATTATTATTATTTTTTGGGGGGTCTTTTTGGGACTGCACCTATGGCATATGGAAGTTCCCAGGCTAGGGTTCAAATCAGAGCTGTAGCTGCTGGCCTACACCACAGCCACAGCAACTTGTGATCCGAGCTGTGCCTGCAACCTACACCACAGCTCACAGCAGCGCCAGATCCTTAACCCCCTGAGCGAGGCCAGGGATCGAACCCGAGTCCTCATGGATACTAGTTGGGTTGGTTAACCACTGAGCCACGAGGGAACTCCAGAACCCATGTTATTTTTATACGACACAGCAAAAATGACCATGCTCTAGGGTGTGTGGCAATGTCAAATCACTAAAAGCTTTTCCGAAGATTACTCTTCTCTCCACTCATCTTGTGGACCGCAATTGCGTAGCTCTGCCCTAGGGGTCTCTGGATGGGCTGAAGAAGTCATGTCACCCCACCGATTTCTCGTGGCTGGGCATGTATGTTCACGTGTCCAGGGATGGGTGCAAACCTTCTGTCTGGACCTCAAAGTATTTAAGGTCCCCAGGGGACACAATCTTCTGCTGCAGGGAGTGGCCACTGAAGGTCTTCCTCTCCCCACCCCCCCACCCAGGCCACTGCGGGTGGAATCAGAGCTGCAACTGCAGGCCTAGGCCGCAGGCACAGCCTTGCCAGATCTGAGCTGAGCTATTTCTGCAACCCTCCGCCTCAGCTTGTGGCAATGCTGAATCCTTCACCCACTGAGTGAGGCCAGGGATCGAACCTGCATCCTAATGGAAAGTGGTCAGGTTCTTAACCCACTGAGCCATAGCAGGATGTCTCATTGAAGGTCTTTGAGTGGAAGGATCTAGTGGGGCTTTAGATGAGGGGGTGAGGGGGTGGGAGGTGTGGGAGAGTGGGGGGTTTGGGGGTGGAGTGTGGGTAGGGGGGTGGGGATGGAAGAAGGGTGGTGGTGGGAGCAGCAAATGTGCCTGATTGCTTCATCCAGAAAACCCTCCCTTCCCCCTCTGTACCAGAGGAGCGAGCCCAGGGTCTAGCACAGGGGGAAAAGGCTGGGGCGTGTGTGTGTGTGTGTGTGTGTGTGTGTGTGTGTGTGTGTGTGTGAGAGAGAGAGAGAGAGAGATTCCAGAGAGCAGGGGGCCCACTTGGGGGGTGATTAAAATAATCCGAGGGAAAGAAAACCAGAGGGCTTTTTAAAGCTCTGTTTGGAGCAAGATGATGAGGGAGGGGTGGGCCTGCCGCTGGGGCAGATGGCACGATGTTAGCTGAAGACGGGGAGCTGAGCTCCTCAGTGCTTGATCAGGCGTCTGCTGCCTTCTCGGGAAGCAGGAACCTGAAAGGGAGGCTCCCTCGGGATGGGAGCCAGGCAGAGCAGGAGGCAGTCGGCATGGAGTCGGGGTAGAGCAAACAGCATCCTGGGGTCCTGTGCGCATCTTCCAAGGGTTCAGAGTAGATGCCTGGTGTCCCAAAGCATCAGGAAAGGCTGGGACTCACGTGGGCATCAGCTCCTGTTTCCAAAGAAGGTAGGCTCTGAAATCTACAGATGGGTCTCCTTGATAAATTCCCTGGAAAACTCTGACTTCATTACTCTTTTTTTTTTTTTTTTTTTAGGTGAAATTCACATTCCATGAAATCAACCATTATAAAGTGAACAACTCAGCGGCATTTAGTGCATTCACTGTGCTGTGCAACCACCACCTCTCTCCAGTCCCCAAACATTTTCACCATCCCCAAAGGAAACACCATATCCATTAAGCCATTGCTCCCCATGTCTCCCTCCCCCCAGGCAAATCTCTATGGATTTACCGATTCTGAATATTTCATATAAATGGAAACGTATGTGACCTTTTGTGTCTGGCTTCTTTCACTTAGCATAATGTTGAGGTTTATTCATGTTGAAGCCTGTATTGGTACTTCGCTCCTTTTTATGGATGAATAGTATTCCACTGTATGACTATATCATAAATTGTTTATCTGTTCATCCACGGAAGGAAATTTGGGCTGTGGGGGAATATGGTAATTCTATCGTAAATTTTTTTTTTTTTTTTTTTTTGTCCACCTCACGGCATATGGAGTTCCTGGGCTAGGGCTCAGATTTGAGCTGCCGTCACGACCTAAGCTGCAGCTGAAGTGACGCCAGATCCTTAACCCATAGGGCTGAGCTGGGATTGAACCTGTGTCCCAGCGCTCCCAAGATGCAACCGATCCTATTGTACCACGGCGGGGAATCCGATGTTTAATTTTTTTTTTTTTTTTAGGAATTGCAATACTGTTTCCTGGAGCTACTGAACCATTTTACATTCTCCTCAGCAATACATGAGAGTTCCAACCGCTTTCATTATGGAACATGTGATGGCTGTGACCTTGGAAGGCAAGGAGATGGTTACCAGGTGCTAGCACAGGTAAAATAGGTGCCCACCATAGGCTCCCAAGACTGGCTGGCAACCTGGGAAGGCTGCTGGCTGGAGTGGGGGGAGGATAGTATCTTCCCTTTCTTTCCCAAGCAAGTGGATCAGAT
This sequence comes from Sus scrofa, assembly GCF_054392235.1. Lineage (NCBI taxonomy): Eukaryota > Metazoa > Chordata > Mammalia > Artiodactyla > Suidae > Sus > Sus scrofa. The sequence goes on from NC_139394.1 coordinate 23,765,675, forward strand.
GGTGAAATCTAGCAGCTCAAAGCCAAGGTGGGTGTGGTCCTGCAGGAGCTGGGCTTGTGGTCCACCTGGACCCCAGCGGCTCACATGATGTCCTCTCAAGGGTAGATACAGACTGCTGCTTTCCTTTCCCTACTCTCATCCCTCTCTTCATCTTTCTTTCTTTTTTTTTTTTGTTTTTTGCTTTTTAGGGCCGCACTCAAGGCATGTAGAAGTTCCCAGGCTAGGGGTTGAATGGGAGCTACAGCTGCCAGCCTACATCAAAGCCACAGCAATGCAGGATCCAAGCCATGTCTGTGACCGACACCACAGCTCATGGCAACGCCAGATCCTTAACCCACTGAGCGAGGCCAGGGATCAAACCTGCAACCTCATGGTTCCTAGTCGGATTCGTTTCCACTGCACCACAATGGGAACTCCTCTTTCTTTTCTTTCTATGCCCCCGTGAGTGAGGAGGAAGGAGGGAGGTGGGGAGCTGAGTGTAGGTTCCCGGACTCTAACCACAAGGCTGTCTCCCCACTTCGGCATCATCCCAAAATGAGGTTAGGGTGCTGGGAACCTCCTTCGCCTTTATTACCAACTTCCCACTGACTTCTGCAGCACCCAGCATGGTGCATGCAGCTGGGAGGCAGGAGAGCCATCCTGCAAAAATCAAGGCTGGAGAAAGGAGGAGTCACCAGAGGCACTTATGGTGGCGGGAACTGGCCTTGGTGGTGGTTTAAAGAAAGGAGAGGTCATCAATCCGTGTCACAAAGGCCTCCTGGATACTCCCAATGTGACTTGCCAGTGGAGCTGCACTAGCAGGCGAAGCCCTAAGCTGGGAAAGTGAGAAGGCGGTGCCTACCTCACTGGTTCTCAAAATGTGGTTCCCACTCAGCAGCAGTGGCGGCAGCAGCAGCGCTTGGGAACTTGGTAGAAATGCAAATTCTCGGGCCCCTTCTCAAACTTATCTGAAACTTTGAGGGTGGGGCCCAGCAACTCCTGGTTTTGGTTTTGGTTTTTGGCTGTGCGGCTGCTTGATGAGGGATCTCAGTTCCCAGACCAGGGATGGATCCCCGGCTGCAGCCAGGAAAGCGAGAATCCTAACCACGAGATCAGGAGGGAACTCCCAACCTCTGTTTTAACAAGGCCTCCGGGCGATTCTAATTCTTGCCTTAGTTTAGGAAACACAGCCCTGGAGTTCCCGTCGTGGCTCAGTGGTGTCTATAGCTCTGATTCGATCCCTAGCCTGGGAACCTCCTCATGCCGAAGGAGCGGCCCAAGAAATGGCGAAAAGACAAAAAGACAAAAAGAAATACAGCCCTGGCCATCATCAAAAAGTCTAGAAACAATAAATGCTGGGAGTTCCCGTCGCAGCGCAGCAGAAATGAATCCCACTAGGAACCATAATGTTGCAGGTTCAATCCCTGGCCTCACTCTGTGGGTTAAGGATCTGGTGTTGCTGTGGCTCTGGTGTAGGCCAGTGGCTACAGCTCCGATTCGACCCCTTGCCTGGGAACCTCCATATGCTGTGAGTGCAGCCCTAGAAAAGACAAAAAAAAAAAAAAAAAAGAAAGAAAGAAAGAAAGAAAAGACTCATGTACCCCAATGTTCATTGCAGCACTATCTACAATAGCCAAGGCATGGAAGCAACTTAAATGTCCATTGACAGAGACATGGATAAAGAAAATGTGGTACATATATACAATGGAATATTACTCAGCCATAGAAAGGAAAGAAATAATGGCATTTGCAGCAACATGGATGGACCTAGAAATTATCGTGCTAAGTGAAGTTAGTCAGACAGTGAGACACCAACATCATATGCTATCACTTATATGTGGAATCTAAAAAAAGGATACAATGAACTCATTTGCAGAGCAGAAACTGACTCACATTTTCGAAAACTTACGGTTACCAAAGGGGACAGGTTGGGGGAGGAGGGATGGGCTGGGGGTTTGGGATGGAAATGTAGAATTAGGTTGGTGGAACAATTATAAATATAATAAAATTCATTGAGTTTAAACAAACAAACAAAACCCACAGCCTTGCCCTGAGGGGGAGCCCTAGTTAATGTCAGGGACCCTGTGAGCCCAGTACTTTTTTTTTAGGGCTGCACCTACGGCATAAAGAAGTTTCCGGGCTGGGGTGGGATCAGAGCTGCAGAGGACTCTGCCACAGCCACAGCCACACTGGATCTTGAACTCACCGAGTGAGGCCAGGGATCAAACCCACATACTCATGGAAGCTATGTCAGGTTCTTAACCTGCTGAGCCACAACGGGAACTCCATGCTCCCAGTCTTATGGGAGAGACAGGACCCTTGCTTGCTATCTGACAGCAAAGTCAGAGCCTTGTGCTCAGAAAATTCCCAAGCCGAGGGGAACCTCTAGGCTTAGAGCACGGTTCCTCCCTGCTGGAAGCACCAGAATGTGTTTCTTTGGAGGGGACTGGCTACAGTTAGGACTCCAGAGAACCCCCCCCCCCCTTTTTCTCTCCACTCTTCAGAAAGTGGGTTTGAAGTGCTAATGAGGAGATCAATTATTGAGCTTCATTAGCATCCATTACAATAACAAGCAAGGGACCACAGAGAATGAACGGAGAAGGGTCTTTGGAGACACACTGCCGTTTACTCCTCTCCTCTAGGTTGGGAGGGGGCCGGGAGAGTGAGGAATGCCGGAGGAGAGGTTTCGGGGGTCTGGGAGGCTAGGCTCTGGTCCAAAGCCTGCAGGTTTGGAGCCAAGGGAAGCAGCCTCCACTTCCTCAGCTCCCAGGACCAAACCAGCCTCGGATGCCGGGGTCACAGCCCCTGGTCACTCTCTCCCGGAACAGGGCTCTTCACAGCCCCCTTCCTGCCTCTGGGTGGAGTCTGGATGGTGCAAATGGGGCTCACGAAATTCGCTAGTGAGACAGTCACCCTCCCGACAGGGTGCTTTCTCGAGGGTCTGGGGTGGGGGACTCCAAGGTGGCAGAGTGAGCAGTCTGGGGTGTCCCAGTTGTCATTTTCACATCCCCCTCTCCCCTGTGCCTTTTTCCCTGGAGGCCTGTGTGCCCCCTTGGCTCACCGCAGACCCCATCTCCCTCTTCCTGCCCAGTCATTTGTCCAAATGCAACCCTGGTTCTGAGCACACCTTGGGGAAGGAGAAGAGAGGCTGGGAATTCTCACCTCCCGGGTGTTCCCTCCTAACCTGGTTCCCGCAGGCTCACAGGAACAGCCACGGAGGCTGGGTGAAGTGAGAAGGTCAAGGCGGGTAGTTACAATTTGCTGTTGCAATCCCTTCAACAAGCCAGCGGGCCCCTCCCAACCTAGCCCAATGCCAGGGATGCAGGGGAGGAAGGCCAGAGGGAAGTTACCTGTTGAGGGATGAGAGTAGGGGCGGGGTGGCACCTGAGGCATCTCAGGTGGAGGCAGCTGGCACATGGCTTGTGCCTGGGCACCATGCCAGCTTCCAGGAGAAATTCTGGTCTCTCAGCTGGAGAAATAATACCTGCGTTCGCTCGCCCTGATCAGAGGAAATGGCTTCCTCAGCCTTCTCCCTCCATCAAGAATCTTTGCTTTTGAGATTGGATGGGGGAGCGCACCTATCTTCCCGGGGACGGGGGGTGGGGGGTGGGCAGAGCATTGAGTGGGGTCATTGAACATCATGGGTGTCCAGCCATCCACCCTCACCTCAATTTGGATCTCAGGGGTCTTTGTTCCCGTTCAGGAGCTCTGTCCCTTCTCACCCTTCCCTGGAAACCATGGAGGCTGCTGTCCTGGGGAGGAGGGGTCAAATGAGCTCCCGGCTATGAAGCTGATCAGAAATGTTTAGACTCTGTCTTTAACAAACGAGTTACACAAATAAAAACTATTATCTGAACCTGATTTAAGCTCCTCTCTGTGGAGGGGGGTCACCTTAGGGTGGGGACAGATGGATGCATTGTCCTGCTGACAGATTTGGAATTATTCCCACTTTCCCGGGCTAATTCACAGAGTCTCCCCTCCCCCAAGTCCCCAAGCCAGTGGCTTCTTGGCATCTAGTGTAAAGGGCAGAAAAACCTCCATGTGACAGGACAAGCACCTTTCCAATCGTCATCCGGCGATAACGGCTAGTTCCTTAACCTTATTTATGTCATTAAATAACCATATGCCTTTCTTTCTTTCTTTTTTTTTTTTTTTTTTTTTTTGCCTTTTCTAGGGCTGCACTCTCGGCATATGGAGGTTCCCAGGCTAGGAGTTGAATCAGAGCTGTAGCCGCCGGCCTATGCCAGAGCCACAGCAGCGCGGGATCCGAGCCGCATCTGCAACCTACACCACAGCTCACGGCAACGCTGGATCCTTAACGTACTGAGCGAGGCCAGGGATCGAACCCGCAACCTCATGGTTCCTAGTCGGATTTGTTAACCACTGAGCCACAATGGGAACTCCTAAATAACCATATGTCTTAACCCATGGCCATGTCCCTGAGCCCAGCTCTCTTCTTTTCCTTTATGGTCATGAGATATGTGTCAGGTGTTAGTCCCACTTCTGGCAGCCCACAGCCTTAAGAGATGGTGGTAGTGATAGAAAAGAGGCTGGGATTTGGAGTTGGGCAAGTCTGGGTTTGAATTTCACCTTTGCTCTTCTTCGATTGGGCAAGTGGTTATGCTTTTCTGAGTCTTGACGCCTTTTGGTCTGAAACGGAGCTGAAAATGGCACTTCCACAGGGTGGCCGAGAGGGTTAAATGAGAGACTGTGGTTAAAGCACCTGCTGATTCCCTCCCTCTTAGGTGGGCACGATGTAGGGAAAGGAGGAGACTTTGCCTCATGAGGGGAGCTGAAGGGGAGACAAAGGGCAGAGTCCTGTGTGGTTGGGGGGGGGGCCTGGATGGAAGAGCAGCACCGTGAGTCTGCAGCCACTGGGCTCTGAGAGGCTTAGGAGGGAGGTGTCCCTGCAGCAGAGAAGCCACCCTCCTCTTGCCGACCCCTTTCCTCCACAGAGCCTCTGCCTCCCATGCCCATCCTGGGCAAGCAGCCAGGCAGGGAACTGGACGGGAGCCCACAGCACGCTCAGAGGCCAAAAGATGGGCACCGTCCAGTTGGCAGAGGGAGAGGCAGCTGGCCCAGGAGGGGAGAAGTCAGGGTGCCGACTGCTGGGGTCGTGTGCCCAGACGGTGTGTCCGGGACGTGGCTCTTGGCTGCCCTCCTGAGCTGTCGGGCTGGAGCTGGGAACGGCCCCTCCTCCTCCTCCCCTGGCTGGGCCACCTAAGTTACTGCAACTGGAGATTAATCTCTAAGGGGTATCTGGGACTTACCCCTAGCCAGGCATGTGGCTGGTGCAGGGCAGGCCCGGGGGTGGGAAGGAAAGCCGGAGAGCCTAGAATAAGGTTGCATCTGAGTAGACTAGGAAGTGGGGAAACCGGTTTGTCATTTGGGCCACTTGGGGTGGGGTCTCCTCTCCTGCCTCTCTGCCTGTCTGCCACTCCGCCTGGTGGCTTACAGCGAAGAGATGTCCTGAGCCCCTTTCTTGCTCATCTATGCTGGCTTTGGGAATGCCGGGAATAGATAAAAGGGGCAGGGGGCTCAGCCCACCTTCTCCTCCCCAAGTGAAGCTTGGGAGAGAAGGGACAGGACAGAGAACCGGAGAGAGAAAGGGAGCCAGGAACCCGGACGGGAGGAGGGGTCAGAGTCACTTGGAGAAGTCTCTGGAGACCACAGGTAGGCCACGGTGGGACAGGGAGGGGGTGGGACGGAGCTGGCGCTCTGTAGGCTTCGGTAAGGTGTCAATGGTGTCACCAAGAGAGGTGTGAGAAAGGGTAGGAGCTGGAGCGCCCTCCTTTGGGGTCCTTCTTGACCAATGGGCAGACTCCCCTCACTCTCAGCATGTACCCCTGCAGTTCTAGCAGACGCCTGCAGGAGGGGCCCTCCCCGAAGCTGGGGGCAAGGAGACAGTCCAGCAGGGGGCGCCGGGTGCGGGGGAGGACTGGATCCCCTCGGGAGAGCCGCGTTTACCCAACGGGTGACGGGGGTGGGGGTGTCCCGGCAAGAGGCAGAGGAGGGTCCAGACTCTCCCGGCACAGGACGGCTGTGGCTTTCGGAAGTCACCTTGGCTGAAGAGTAGTGCCCTGGTCCCTCCCGGCCCCATCCCTTCCCGAATGCTTCTCCATCCCAAGGCGCGCCAGGGCTTGGAGAGCGAGAAGTTCTCGCACCCTCGGGGTGCACCCCCTTCCACCGAGGCCGGTCCCCGGCTTTAGGCATTTGTCTCTATCCAGGCTGGAGGATTGCTTGGGATGGGAGAGGCAGGTGCAGCGGGGAAGGGAACGTAAGCGCACCCCGCACCCTGGGCCCGGCAGCGCACCGCCGGATCCCGCCATGCAGCTGGAGGGCGCGAGGCGCCCGGCTCCTCCTCTCCCCGCTCCTCGCCACCCCTGCGGCCCTTTGTACGCTCCGGCCACACGCGCGTGCCCGCGCCGCGCGCGCTCCCGCCTGCAGCGACACACCCGCGCCGGCCCGCGCGCGCGCGCACACACGCACACACACACACACACACACACACTCTCTCTCTCTCGCACACTCGGTGACACGCCCGCGCGCGCGCGCACCCACACGCCCGGCCGCCGGCGCCCTCCCAGCTGGTCCACCCCGGCGGGGCCCGCGCCCCCGGCCCGCCCGCCTGGCACCGCGCCCCCCCCCGCGGGGCTGGGGCCCAGCGAGGAGCCAGCGAGGCGGCGAGAGGGCGAGCGTCAGGCAGGCCGGCCAGGGGCCCCCGCCCCCCGCGCCCCCGCCCGATGGGGAACGCTCCGTCCCAAGGCATGTCCCTGTCTCTCTCCTCCCTAATGTGCCTCCATGCTTAAGTGGAAGGTATTTCTGTTTTCTTTGTGTGTTTTCCCCTCGGCCGGGGGCGGGGGTGGCGGCCGGGCCGGGGAGGCGGCGGCCGGTGGGGCGAGGGATGCTCCGGGCGCAGGTGTATGGGGGGCAGGGGACCGCAGCGCGCCGGGCTTGGGAGAAGGACCCGGGAGAGAGAAGTGTTAGGACCAGAGAGGGGGTCAGGCATTGGCGAGGCCGGAGACCGGGTGGGGAGGGCCTCGTAAGGCCGGGGAAGGGGGCTCGAGGGGTCAAAATTTAAAAGGGTTTGAATGGAACGGAAAGGGAGGGAGAGAAGAGGAAGGGGGATGGATGGAGAGGAGAGTGGGGGAGGGGAGTGGTCCATCCGAGGTGGAGGAAGAGGAGGATGCAGGGGGAGGCGAAGGAGATGGAGAAGTGGTGGGAGCATCAAAGGCCTCTCCTTCCCCCAGGTCCCATAATGGGGTACACGCCCTTGGATGGTGGCGGTAAGCGCTTGGAGTTTAGCCCTCCAGGGAAGGAAGAGGATGAGTGTATTTTGGGGTTGGCTGTGTTGCCAGGATACAAGCCTGTATTCCCTGCCCCCCTCCCCCTCGCCCCAGTCACCTCGAGGCCCTAGCCCTGGAGACCTCGGAGCCTAGGCAGCAGTTGCAGAAACTGGGGACCCGCTCCCCGCTCGGCTGGCGTGTAGGGAGGGGCCACAAGAGGGAGGGGCTTGGGGAGGGGCTATTTGATCTTAAGCCCTCCCCTCGCAGAGGCCAGAGGGCAGAGGAGGGCGCCCCCAGCTGGGGAGAGCATCTAGGGAGAGAGGAGGTAGGGACTGCTGGAGGCTGAGCGGCAGAGGGCGGGGCCGGGGAAGGGACGCGCTCTGGCCCCCCCCTCCCCTCCCACGCACCCCCTTGCTACGTCAGAACCTCCCGGGCCAGCTCCGAGTCCTGTCGGTGGGGGCAGCAGGATGCTGGTGGAAGCAGAGGGGGCCGGCCGGGTGCCTCCGCAGCTCGGCTGGCAGGGCCTGGCGGGGCGTGTACGGCTGCTAGTGCAAGCCCCCCCGCCCCACCCCTCCCCATGCAGCCCTGGCAGTGCCTCCGGCGCTTTGCCCTGGCCTGGTGGGAGAGGACAGCGGAGGGCAGCTCCCGATCTCCCAGGGAGGAGGCTGGACCGAGGGACCCCGGGGGCCGAGGGGAGCCAGGTGAGCAAGAACAGGGAGTGGGTGCGAGGAGATCCTGGACTGTCAGTCCCTCTCCCCAAATACTAGGGAACCAGGAGGTCTTACAACCCCCAACTTTAAGGGAAGTGGGTTCCCGGCTGCAGCCTTTCAGGAGATGTTGAAGCTACTGCTGTTTTGCTGGGGGAGGGGGGCAGATGAGGGCTGGGGGTGGTGGCGGCGGGCAGATGGCCAGACTTCCATGCTTACGGGTCTGAATTTTCCTTGGTGCTGGATTTGAGCACTTTGGGGTCGAAGAGAATTGCTTCTTTGCAACTCTGGATATCCTGGTCTGGGTGACCTTGAGCCAACTGCTTTGCTGTCTAATTCGGTGCCTCAGTTTCTCTCATTCCCTTTCCTGTCCCTCTTGCTGGTCTTAAAGAATTGATGATGCATTTGATGGAAACTGTCACTGTAAAGAGGTGAGGTTCTGTCATCACTGGTGGCAGCTGTGATGGTGGTAGTTTCTGGCGTGGTTGTGCGTGTGTACGTATGTGGGGGGCAGTTATGATTTACGTGTGAGGTCTTTGGCTGGTTCTAGTTGCTGTTGGGGCCACTGTGGGCAAGTGTCAGGGCCCAGCCTTCAGACAGGAAGGAGGGCTCCGGGCAAGCTGGGAGTTGTGGGGGCAGAGACGTAGCTGGTGGCCTAGTGCAGAAGCAAGGGATGGGGTAAGGGCTCTGGACCTAAGGGGAGGGGGCTCCAAGCATGAGATTCCCCCCTCCACCCAGACTGCCTGGCACCCCGGCACCATTGGCAGCCAGTGCAAAGGCTTTGCCCTGGCTTCCTGCCACCCCGCCTTGGGGACAAGAGGGTCTTTGTCCAGTGCCCCCCCACCCCACCCCCCACCAGCCCTGCTCCTTCCGTCCTTACCGTGATGGCCGGCTCTCTGTGATGACCCTCAGGGCTAGGATGGAAATGCAGGTCCCCTATGTGCTCTGGAGATCTGGAAGAAGCAACTGTGGTCCTCAGTGCTAAGTGGAGACGGGGAGCTCTTCTAGGGGAAGGGCCCCTGGGAATAAGCCATGAGGAGGCTTGGCTCCACCATATGTACTTTTCGCTCGCCTCCCTGCCTAATGCGGTGTGGCGATGGGCGGGTCTGGGGTCTTCATGACCCGATTCCTGCTGGGAATCCAGGGTTCCGGGTTTCTGAAATATGCATAGGATTTAGAGTGGGGTGCTGGGGTGCAGAGCCTCAGATGATCTCTCTCTGTTTCTCTCTGGCCGGGGACCCACCCTGGAAGAAATGTTTAATTAGAACCATTGATTCTGTCTTTGGCTGTGGGCATCGATCTCACCGGTGTGGTCAGAGCTGGGGGGGAGGGTGGCACGGCTGCCGTCTGCCCAGTGCCAGCCTTGGCTTTCGCTGACAAAACCCAAGCTTAGGAGGGAGGGGGCTGGGCTCTTTGAAGTACCAGGTCTGTTTTAGCCCCATCTCCACCCTAGGTTAGGTCTCGGGGAAAGAAAGGAGATGAGGTCGAGGTTGAGGATTTGAACCAAGGGAGCTGTGTTTGGGGTTCGAGGATCATGCCGGATGGTGGACCTGGGGCTTGGGAATGGAAGGGCAGCTTGGTTGGGAGGGAGTCAGGATGCTGTTGAGGGGGGCCAGCTGAGCGTTCAGGGGAAGGAGCTGGGGCCTGCCATAAAAGCTTCTCTTTCGAGGAATCCCAAGCACTTATCTCCTCCAAGCCCTGGCAAGGCGATCCGATTTCTTCCTTCGTTTGTGTCTTCGAGGCCCAGAGAGGGCCAGAGACTGCCTCAGAGGCCCAGTGGGCCTGAGTCTGGCCTTCGAGCCTGGCTGCTCGACCCGGTGGCCTCTGCCTAGGCACGGGGAACTGAGGGTGAGGCTCCCTGCAGCCTCTGATCTGGTCTCTGGGTTTGGTGGGAGATGGGGGACAGGTCGTGCCCCCCAAGCCCCGGCTGCCTGTCGTGGGTGGGCCAGTGCAGGTGCAGGCTTCAATGAGCCACTCAGATGCTCTTTGAAGAATCCCTTGTTGGCTTCCTAGGGCCCATTCGAGCAAAGATAATAAAAATCTGGCCGTCAGCGGGTTTGAGGGCTACATTCGCTTCCCCTTCTTTCATTCCCAGCTCTGAAAAGCGGAGATGAAGGCTTTGGATTTGGCTGGGAAGCAGCGCTTGCCCGCCCCGAGGGAGGGAGGGAAGGAGCGCGGGAGGGAGGCAGAAGAGAGAGGACTGGTTTCCTGGCAGCAGGGGGGTTTGCTGGGGACGTGGGCAGAGGGGCAGGGGCATGGTCCCCGACCCCTGCCAGACAGCCTCGGGCCTCGACGGGACTCCTCTGTCCCACGCCCAGGCTCCAGCCTGGTCCTTCAGTTCTGGAGGCTGGGAGCCCCCCTTCTGCTCCACTGCTCCCACATTCCCCCCCTCTGCCCCTCAGACCCCCCACTCTCTTGCCCCGGTGTCCCATGTCCCTGCCCCTCCATCTCTCCAGCTCTGCCCTTCCTGCTCTCTCTCCCTCTTTGTCTCTGGCCCTCTGCTCCTCAGTCTCCCCTTTTCTCTCCGTCTGCCCCCTCCCGTCTGTCTGTCTTCTTGCCCCAGCATCTGTCCTGCTTTCTAGGACTGTCTAGAAGGTTGAGAAGCCAAGTTGGTGGGGGTGGGGGCCAGGTAGGGGAGCCGCAGCCACGGCAGGGAGGGGCCTGAGTGGACTATTACGGTCTGTCAGGCGCTGTAGTTATCAGAGTCCAGGCGGAAGGGGGCTGCTGAGCACTTAGACATGTGTGTGTAGTCAGGCGCCATCCCCCACCCCACACGCAGCGGGCACCTTGCCCTGACATTGGGCTTCAGATGCTCAAGTTCCCCAGCCGCCTTCTACTGCTTGGCTGCAGAAACCAATGCCTCTGGCCTCTGGCCCCCTCCTTGCCTCTGGGCACCCACTGCCCCAGGCATCATCACCACCCTTGCCCACTGTTCCCCTCCCACCCGCTACCCAGGCTCAGAGGGGGAAGGGAGGGGTCCGGGGGAACCCTGGTAGGGCCCCATGACCCCCTCAGGATCTTGGAAGCCCCCCATGTGAAAGACAAGGCCATCATGGAAAGAGCACCGGACGGAGTAAAGAGACCTCGTTAGGATCCTTCCTCAGAGCCCAAATGTCCCAGTGACCTTGAGCAAGTCCCTTCCTGGCGAGGGCCTCTGTCCTCACCTGTGAAATGAGGGGGCATAGGCTGGCTCATCTCCAAAGGCCTCTTCTGACATTCCACCGATGTTGTGTCTCTCTTCTGGATGATTTGCATATGCTTTGCATATATTAATGGTGCCTGCTTGAAGGGGGAGGGTGCCGCCCACAGGGACCAGAGTCCCACCCACCATTCCGACTCCCCTTGCCCATTGGCCCGGGCTCTCTCTGCGGGAATCTCCCAGAGGGGTGGAAGCTGAGGCCTGAGCCTTCCCTGGGGAGGTGGGTCTGGCTCCTGTGTTCCAGCCATGCTGGAGGCAGGAGGGTCCCCTCGTGGAGCGGACCCTGACTCTCATCACTCCCGCTCCCAAAAGTCCAGACAAGGAAGCCAAGTAGATGTGAATTCGCTGCAGTCAGTCTGTGGCTACCATGGGATATGTGAAGCCCCACCGAGCCTGGCGGAGGGGTTTGGAGGTCTCCTTTCTCCATTCGCAGGGCCTGAGCACCCCCTAGATGTCAGGCCCCTGGGCTCTGGGTATGTGTGGGCTGAACTTGAACCTGATGGATCGGTCCCTGAGAGAGAACTAGAGCCTCGCATCTTGGGCCCTGCCTGGTCAGTGCACCACACGTGAGGCCGCATGCTCCCTGCCAGGGTCACAGGGAGGGAAAAGTTGCTGCCCTGAGTTCTGCCCCCATGTCTGTCAGCCCCGCCTGATGTCACAGGGACAGCCCCAGGGCCTCCTCCTCTGCCACCGTACCTGGCACAGGCCAGTGCCCTGTATCCCAGCCCTCAAACTACCTCGCTTCCTTTCACCCCCATAACGCCCATCACATGGGGCAAGACTCGGGTAAAGATTGGCAGCCTGGAGAAGATAAGGTGGGCCACTGAGTAAGGTGAACATTTCTGAAAACAGAGGCTAAAATCCTTGCTATCACCAAAGAGGACCAGGCCAGAGGAAATGCAGCAAGAGGGATCAAGGTTAGACTTAAGGAGGAACTGACTCAAGGGGCAGATTAATTTCTGGCCATGCAATTGTTGTAAAGCTTAAATGACGTAATAGATGAAAATGTCCTGACATGTAATCAACATTCAATAAATGATCTGAAGGAGGGAACAGATGGCTCTGAACCCAGGGAAGACCCTCTCCTAACCATGAGAGTCAGGACTTTGCAGGGGATGAGGAGTCGGAAGGACAATTCCCAGAAGAGCTGTTTCTCCCACACTCAGGCTGCTGCTTCCCCACCCCAGCCCTCCTGCACCATGCCTGCACTGGGCGCAGGGCCCAGCCACCCTGGGACACCCTGCCTTTGTCCTCTCTGCCGCAGGTGGGCAAACAGAAGGGTTTGGGGGCTGAGAATCCTGTTCTTCTCCCCTTCCCCCTGTCTATGCACAGGACAGCTTGAGAGGAAACGGTCCCAGCCTGCAGGGAATCGAGGTCAGATAGGAATCGAGGTTAGACAGGAAGGAAACCTCCCAGTGCCCGAAGTGGGGCCGCTCCACGGTGGGCTTTTTACATCTTTAACCTCAATGGTGTGTCAGCTAGTGTTGTCCTGAGGGGCAGGGGACCGGCTGACACGACCTTTAAGATGACCTAGAGAGGAGTTCCTGTCGTGGCTCAGTGGTTAACAGACCCAACTAGGAACCTTGAGGATGCGGGTTGGATCCAGGGCCTTGCTCAGTGGGTTAAGGATCAGGCACTGCCGTGAGCTATGGTGTAGGTCGCAGATGCTGCTCAGATCCCGCATTGCTGTGGCTGTGGCTGTAGCCCCGCTTAGACCCCTAGCCTGGGAACCTCCACATGCCAAGGGTGCTGTCCTAAAAAGACAAAACAAAACAAAAACAAAAAAAAGGACATGACCTAGGGAGCTTGGTAGATCCAGTTTAATCTCTGGTGGCTGTGTTGGTTGGCACAGTGCAGTGGGCTCTTGATGGAGAGGAGTTCAGAGCTACCAGGGAAGAGCAGGGGTCAGGGAGGTTGGTCTTTGAGCCCCCACGGCAGAGAGGTCAGGAGCAGTGTAGAGAGCAAGCACTGGGCTGGTGTCACGTTGCCTGCTTCCCCTACTGCTGTGTGACTGTGGCCAAGTTAATTGCCCTCTCTGGTCTTCTGTGTCCTTGGTCTGAGTAGAGAATCTCTAAGGTCCCTTTCAGCCGTCACAGGTTCTACCCACCTCCTCTGTCCTGAGCTGATACATGCCTTGCCACAAAGAGGGAGGAAAGAATACTTCCCAGCTCCATTCAAACCAGGATGAATGGAGATTTGGCCCAAGAGAATATTGGTGCTTACCTGTGCCTGCCCGCCCCTGACAAACAGTCCCTCCTGCTCCAAAGGCACACTTTGCCTAAATCTGTCCTCTCAGCCCAGAGGATGGGTAAAGGAGTGTCTCTAGGATTCAGCTGTCAATTTTCTTCCCACTCCAGAAAGAAAAGGCTTTGCCACACTCCGTTCCAGCCAGGGACTGTATGCCAGTCCATATTTTCTCCTGTGGAAGCGCTTTCTTCCAGCTGGTGGCTCTTCTCCCCCACAACCTCTTCCTGGTTCTCTGTAGCCTCAGCCACCTGGCCCAGTTGCCTGCAGATCCCGGAATGGATTTGCATTAAGATTGGGGAGGAGGAGTTCCCGTCGTGGCGCAGTGGTTAACGAATCCGACTAGGAACCATGAGGTTGCGGGTTCGGTCCCTGCCCTTGTTCAGTGGGTTAACAATCCGGCGTCGCCGTGAGCTGTGGTGTAGGTTGCAGACGCGGCTCGGATCCCGTATTGCTGTGGCTCTGGCGTAGGCCAGCAGCTGCAGCTCCGATAGGACCCCTAGCCTGGGAACCTCCATATGCCGAGGGAGCAGCCCAGGAAATAGCAAAAAAAAAAAAAAAAAAAAAAAAAAAGATTGGGGAGGAGGAGTTCCCATCGTGGCTCCGTGGTTAACGGACCCAACTAGCATCTATGAGAACACGGGTTTGATCCCTGGCCTTGCTCAGTGGGTTAAGGATCTGGCGTTGCCAGGAGCTGTGGTGTAGGTTGCCGATGTGGCTCAGATCCCACGCTGCTGTGGTTCTGGCGTAGGCCGGCGGCTCCAGCTCTGATTTGAACCCTAGCCTGGGAACCTCCATATGCCACAGGTGTGGCCCTAAAAAAAAGACAAAAAGACAAAAAAAAAAAAAAAAAAGCCTGGGGAGGAGTTTGGGTTTTCACCCGCCTGCCTCCCTCACCTCTGCATACATCCTCATCCCAGCACACTGGCTTTTTTTTCACCCTAGCCGCAGAACATGCCAGAGACCCCAGACCAAGGAAGCCACAGGGGGCCCTGAAGACCCTGAGACCCCCACGAATCGGCCCTTGCTAGAAGTGTCTGTGCAGGGCTTAGAAGGTGGAGGGTGTGTGTGTCCTGTCTTCTCCTTCCACCCCAGGGCGTCTGATAATTGCAGACACAGCAGGCATCTGTGGCGTCACCCCAGGCACCAGCATCTGCCTCACTGGGGAAGAATTAACGATCCCAGCTCATTGGGAAGGCATTCCACGGCTCACTGAAGCCCTTGCAGATACAGCCGGGCCTCTCTGCCTCTCCTAGGCTGTCCCCTGCCTACTCTGCCCCCACCTAGTGGCCATGCTGGGCTTCTGAGTCCCCATTCTTGGCCCAGACTCCTTCTAATTGAAAGTTGGCACTCTGAGGAAAAGCCGGGGCTCTTAGGACAGCCAGGGACTCTTGCTTTGCTGCCCCTGACCTTTTAGGCTCTCCCCAGCCTGGGTGCTCAGGCGATTTCTGGATGTTAAAACAAGAGACCCTTGTGGGGTTCCCTCGTGGCTCAGGGTTAAGGATCCGGTGTTGTCACAGCTGTGGCTCTGGTTACAGCTGTGACACTGATTCGATCCCTGGCCCGGGAACTTCCACATGCAGAGGCTCGGCCAGGAAAAAAAAAAAGAGAGAGAGAGAGAGACCAGCGAGGGCTTCCTGGAGCCTCTTCTGTGATGGAGGTGGGAGAGTAGGAAAGGGGGGCTACAACAGTCACTCAAAGATGAAGCTCAGGAGATCTGGACCCAACAGCTCCCGCCTCTCCCCAGATCCCTGGTCCATTTGCAGCCTAAGGTTAGAATGATCTACCTCCCACTCCTAGGATGAGGCAAAAAGAGACTGAAGCAAAGGCTTCTCCTCCGCTTACTGTCCTTAAAACATAATTTATGCTGGAGCATGGGATGGAAAGAGGTTAGACTTTAGGCAGATCTTCCCAGAGGCACAGAATGGAGACAAAAACTGGAGAGGACGGGTGGGAAGCAGTTCAGCTCAGGGCTCGAGGCTCAGGCTCTGGAATCAGACAGCTAGATTTGGGTGGGCTGGCGTCCCAGCCCTGACACTTATTAGCTGTGTGGAGTGGGGCAAGACGCTTCACCTCTCTGAAACTCAGTTTCCTCATCTGTAAATTGGGGCCAACGGTGGTTTCCTCACAGGGCAGGTATCAGGATTAAATGAGGTTATTTATTTATTTATTTGTCTTTTTAGGGCCGCACCTGCGGCATATGGAGGTTCCCAGGCTAGGGGTCGAATCGGAGCTGTAGCTGCCCCCCTACACCACAGCCCCAGCAATGCTGGATCTGAGCCGCATCTGTGGCCTACGCTACAGTTCATGGCAATGCCACATCCTTATCCCACTGAGCGAGGCCAGGGAGCGAACCCGTGTCCTCATGGATGCTAGTGGTGTTCGTTAACCACTGAGCCACGACGGGAACTCCTAAATGAGGTAATTTAGGCAGAGTTTCTGGCACATCGTGAACCTTGAGTAAATAACATCCTTGTCTTCATCCTCTTCTTCTCTGTCCAGTTGAAGGAATGAATGAAGGAATGAATGGGTGACCACTCTCCCAGGAGGAAGGGGTATCCATGAGAAGCCTATTTAGGAGTTCCCATCGTGGCTCAGTGGTTAACGAATCCGACTAGGAACCAGGAGGTTGTGGGTTCCATCCCTGGCATCGCTCAGTGGGTTAAGGATCCGGCGTTGCCGTGAGCTGTGGTGTAGGTTGCAGGCGTGGCTCAGATCCGGCGTTGCTCTGGCTGTGGTGTAGGCCAGCAGCTACAGCTCCGATTCGACCCCTAGCCTGGGAACCTCCATATGCCACGGCTGTGGCCCTAAGAAAGACAAAAAAAAAAAAAAAAAAAAAAAAAAGAAGAAGAAGCCTCTTTGCTCTTATCTAGAACCCGGATTCCCATCTCCTCCTGTCTGGACCTGGGCCCTTGGAACTTCAGTGTAAGGCTGGCGGTGAGGAGTCTGGAGTCTTCATGCTCCCACCTTGTGACCCTCTCTCCATCTGCCCCTTCCATGTCCCATCCCCAGCCCCTGGTGCCCTGTCCAGGCAGCCCTCCAGGGCTCGCTGTGTGAGTGAACATTCTTGATTTCTCGCCCCAGCATTCCAACATCTGGGTACAACAGCTGCCTCTCCCCGGGATGCCTGCGTCTTGGGTAATCGGTGGGAAAATTGGAACCGTGAGATTGGCAGGGGGCTCTGGGAAGGCTTTGCAGCCAGACGTGACGTGGGTATGGATGGGTCTGAGCCAGCCAAGGGTAGGCTGTGCCTGAGAGGGTGCCTGGGCCAGAGGGCCTCCATGCAGGGAGGGTCTCGATGCTGCAGGCCCGGGATGAAGGGCAGCAGACAGGTGTTGCAGCACGAGGGACACAGAGTAGAGGTAGAAGGACTTCCTGCAGAGGGAAAGGGAGGCAGCAGGAGGGGGGCCCTGCCCTGGCAGTTTGAGGACTGGGTGGGCACGAGGATTGGGTGGGATGGGGGCAGGAGGTACCAGGCTTTGGGCAGTTTGGGCAGGGCTGCCCTTTGCCCGCCCAGCCCCCAACACGGCGAGTTTGTGTGCACGCGTGTTGGCTGTGAAGTGCCTCTGTTGCCTCTGCTTCAGCCAAAGGAGGGGGCCTTCCTCAGGGTTAGGGGGTGAGTGGAGCAGATGTGGGGAGAGGGTCTCGGGCTGGGAGGGGGTTGTCAGCCGAGCAATAATGGCAGGCCCATCTGACTCCGAAGCCACCAACCTTCCAGAGTGGGGCGACCTTGGCTGGGGACGGCAGATGGACCCTCCGAGGTGCTGTCATTTGGGATCTTATGTGGGCTCCCAGGAGAGGGTCTGGCCCCGTTTCTGGCCTGAGTTGTTGGCTGTCTGTCCTAGGGACCCCACTCTGGGGACCCCATGTTTTCGGTGTTGTCCTGCTGTCTGTCCTCCTGTCTGTCTCCCACCAGTGTCTCTGCCCCGTCAGCCCCTGCTCTTCCTCCAACACCCAATCTCTATCCTGTCTGCCCCCCAGCCCTCGGTGACCCCCAAAGGGACAGCTCTTAAGGCTCTGCCTTGCTCTGTCCCTGTCCCTTCGTTGCCCTTGGCCCAAGGCCCCCGGCCCGGGCCCATCCTGCTTTGGGAGCCCCGCCCCGGCCCCTCCTCTGGCTCGGGGCCTTCATTCACGACTTTCCTCCTTTCCTATCCCTCACCCAGGGCTCCAGCGTGCAGCGGGAGGGAAGCCTCCAGGACTCTGTTCCCTCTGTTTAAAGTCTCCAGGTTGGTAAGCCAGGAGGGGGGCCTCTCCCCGCCATCCTGCCTCCCACTGCTCCCTAGCCAGATGCCCCACTCCAGCCTCGAGGGCCGGAAATGGGGGAGGGGGCTGTCCCTGGTGGCCCCAGGCCTTTGCCAGGGGAGGGGGGCAGCAGAGACCTGACTCTGGGGAGGGCACCTTGCCTGGCAGAGAACGTGTGTGTGTGCACGTGTGTGCATGTGAGTTCTGTGTACGTGTGCCAGCACATGTGCATGTACCTGTGTGTGTGCTGGCCGCAAAGCTCTGTGTCTTGGGGTCTGGGGAGAGGGGAGGAGGCAGGAGCCTTCGGCTGAGGAGACTGGCAGCCTGGGGACAGGGGGTCAGGAGCAGGGGGCCCTTCTGATGGGGGACAGCCCGGATTCCAGCGTGGGCCAGAGGGTGGGGGATGGGAGGAGATGGGCCCACTTGGACCTCAGTACAGCTTTGTTTAGTTTATAGGCACTCG
The DNA here is from genome assembly GCF_054392235.1 of Sus scrofa. Classification (NCBI taxonomy): domain Eukaryota; kingdom Metazoa; phylum Chordata; class Mammalia; order Artiodactyla; family Suidae; genus Sus; species Sus scrofa. Next base: position 23,783,795 of record NC_139394.1, read on the forward strand.
TGAACCTGTGATCTCATTCCATGTAGTCAATCATTTGTTCCTTCCTTCCTTCATTCATTCAGTGAAGATTGTTGAACATCTTTCCTGTGCTGGGCACTGGGCTAGGCTCAGAGGCCAGCAGTGACCAAGACGGATAAGGTTCTTTCATTAATTAAGTGGTGCACAGACAGAGGTTAAGGGCTTGGCAGAAATCTCCAGCGGTGGGGCCTGGGGTGTGGCTGTGGCCTGGCTGGCTGCCTGGAAAGGGCTGTGACCCTCATCGGTGATGCCCCATCCACCCGGGCTCCCCCTGCTGGCAGCTGCTCTGCACTGCATGTCCCTGTAGAGTGTCCCCTGACCTGCCAAACAGGCAGTGACGGGAGCTCCAAGGCAGTGACTGGGGACTGTGGGCAGCATTGTCGAGCCAGAGCTGAGGCCACCTCAGAGGACCTCTGGGAACCCACCTCCCACTCCTGTGTCCAGGACCAGCGGCCTGGAGCCCTGGACTTGAGAGTCAGCCTGATTGGGGTTCAGATGCTCACGTAAGCCATTGTCTAGCTGTGCGGACGTGGACCAGTCACTTTCCCTCTCTGAGCCTCCGTGTCCTTGCCTGTGCAATGGCAGGCTTGTTGAGAAGAGGATAAGAAATGCATCCGCTGGACCAGAGCCTGGCCCTGGGGCGGCAGCTGCTCAATTTCTGGTTCCCTTTCTGCACCTCCCCCCGCTGCTCCCTGGGGTTGGCAGGCTGTGTCCTGGGTACTGTCTGAGTGCCACCCTGGTCCCCCCTTGGGCAAGGGGCTGCAGAATCTCTGTCTTGGCTCTTTGCAGGCTCCACATCCTCCAGCTCTCTGAAGGATGCTTGGCCCCAATCCGGGCGGGCAGATGGGGGAGGCAGCCCTTCTTGCCACTGTGGCTGCCGCCGCCTTGATGGCTTTTTAATAACTTTGCTCGGAGACAATCTGCAGAGCGCTCGTTTGTCTGCCTCTTAATTAAAATTACCGTTTTCCTAAAAGAGCAACGACGCTGCTCCCTTCCCTCCCCCATCCATGGCTGCTGCCGGGGAGAAGGCAGGAGTGACTTGAAATTCTGTCCCTTTCCCTTCTGTCCCCCTTGTCCAGGTCACACAGGCCACCACCTCCCTTCCCTATGCAAATTGCAAAGGGTCCAAGGCTCAGGGGCAGGGAACTATGGAGGGGACCTGAATGCTTTCCTCTCTCACCCATCCCCCTTCCTCTTTTGGAATACTCCCAGAGGCAGGGAGCTCAGTCCCTTCCAAGCCTTACTTTCTCCATCTGTAAAGAGCCAGAGAAGCCCCTGTCCTGCTTAACCACCCAGAGTGGAATAAGACGTGAGGGTTCTTGGAAATGCGCCGTGAGGGTGCTGAGATTGCCTGCGGTGGAGGCGGTGGGGGGGTTGGCATCGTCTGGGGCCAGAGTGGGGTCAGTGGCTCCCTGCTGACTCTGGTTTCAGTTAGAAGAGACCTCCAGGGTCTTTCTGTGGCTCTGAGAGAGCAAGAGAGTGGAGGCTGCCAAACTATGGGGGGGGGGGTTCATTTAATTGTTACTGAGTTTTGGGAAAAAAAAAACAAAAAACTTCCCTGATAATAATGAAAACACTACTGATCAGTGTTTATTGAATGTTTACTCAGAAATATATGAGTGAGAGTTCCCATCGTGGCTCAGTGGTTAACGAATCCGACTAGGAACCATGAGGTTGCAGGTTCGATCCCTGGCCTCGCTCAACGGGTTAAAGATCTGGCGTTGCTGTGAGCTGTAGTGTAGGTCACAGACGTGGCTCGGATCTGGCATTGCTGTGGCTCTGGCACAGGCCGGTGGCTACAGCTCTGATTCGACCTCTAGCCTGGGAACCTCCATATGCTGCGGGTGCAGCCCTAGAAGAGACAAAAAGACAAATAATAATAATAATAATAATAATAAATAAAAATAAAAGAAATATCTGGGCTGTATATTGGGTTAAGCTCTCTACCTGTGTTGGTTCATTTCATCCTTACAACTGTTCTATGAGCTCCAGGCCGTGGTCTCTGTTTTATGATGGAGGGGACAGACCAGAGAGGTTAAGTAACATGCCCTAAATCACACAGATGAGCCGTCATGGCAGCCTCAGCCCTATTCCCCCTCCTTCCATTTTGCCTTTCCCCCAAGCCTTTCGTGGGTCTAGCCTCGATCCCTCACGCTGCAGGTCGGGTGCTACTGCCTCACTTTCTGCGCTTCCGCCAGCATGGTTCCCCGAGATTCAGAGTCAACTCTGAGGTTCATCTCCGCTTCCCTCCCCCTGCCTTGTTCCTCAGTCCCCCCGCTGCGGGGGAGACTCAGGGGCTCCTGGACCCTGGAGAAGGGTTGGGAGGGGGACTGAAGGTTAGAGAGGTCTCACAGGCAGACCTCATTTTGGTTCCAGCCAGAGTTCCTCCTCACCTGGGCGGGGTCTGAACTCAGGGGGGCCAGGAAAGTGACTCCGTGCCTTGGTTGGGACAGCAGATGCTGCTTGTGAGTCGAGGAAACGTGGGTCTTAGAATGTAGCTCCCCCGACATGACCCACCCAGGAAATGTTTTGGAGGAGCGGGAGGCCGCAGCCCAGGGCGGAGACCCGGCCCTGGGAAGGACCAAGCCCCTGGATGCCTCTATTTCCATCAGCTCCCAACAGGCCTGCTATTTCCCTCTGTGAGCCTCTGCTTCTGCACCTCCTCTTCCAGGAAGGCCCTCCCTTTGTTACCTCCCACTTCTGCTGCTCCCTGAGGTGGCCCTACCCCGCCCCCCCACCTCCCATGGCTCTGTCAGATCTCTCGTGGCATTGGTTCTGGATATAACCGAACCTACTAGTTCATGTTTGCTCTTGTGGCAGCAGACTCAGTGCTTTCAGGGCCTGGAAATGAGTAAAGCAGTGGATGAGGACAAAAGGGAAGGGTGAGGACTGCAGCGAGGAGAAACATAGCTGTGTTCCTTAAAGGCATTAAAATTCAAAGAAACAAAACACCACCAGCCAAACAAAATGCCTGCGCCCCAGTGTGGCCTGAGTGTGATCTTTGCTAAACTGTGATTCATTGACCTTGGCATCCCCCTATTACCCTGCACACAGTAGGGGTGTACTAATTGTTTTTATTTAAAAAATTTTTTAAATTAAAGTCTAGTTGATTTACAATGTGCTGTCAATTTCTACTGTACAGCAAAGTGACCCGGTCATACCTATACAGACATTCTTTTTCTCGTATTATCTTCCATCATGTTCTATCACAAGTGATTGGATGTAGTTCCCTGTGCTATTCAGCAGTATACTAGTTGTTTGTTGAGTGACTACATGATCGTACATGTGTCAGGCACTGCGCTCGATACTTCACGTATTTATTTTTTCCCTTCTTTCCAAGACAAGCACTATTTCTGCCATTTTGACATTGAGGAAACTGACATCCAGAGAAGTAAAATGACTTGTTCAAAGTCACACTTATGGGAAGGAGCTGAGACAGGATTTGAGCCTTGGCTTACTGTGTCCTTCCTGCTCTATTTGGTCCTGAGCATGTGTACCTGTGACACAGGACACACGCATTCACATGTGGGTAACACAGCACACTTGTGTGGCCAGTGGCCACCTGGTTGGCATGCATTGAGCACCTGTGGGCAGGTAGGGTTGAAGGAGGTGAGGGCTGCCGAGGTGGGGAGGGAACAGACACCCCTCTCCAGCACCCCCCTCCTCCCTGAGCTTCCGGTCCCATCCCAGCAGCCTGGGGATGGCAGCGCGGTGACAGGTGCCGAGCTGCAGAGATGACAGCACTGCTGATTCCCCCATAATTACTGTCTGATGAGATGCCAGAATTAGCCACTGTGCGAGCATGGGATGCAGATATGGGGCAGAGTGTTGGGAAGCAGCCGGGCGGTGAGGGAGCCTCTCCTCCTAGTCCTGGGCCTTCTGGCAGGAGGGCAGAGTCTGAGGAGGAGGAAGTAGGTTAACAAGGAGGAAGCACTGTGTGGTTAATATGCATCAGATATTATCATGTGGGCTGTGGTTTTCCAGTTCTCAGAGTGGCTGGTGGCACAGTGGCTGCTGGACAGGGTATCCAGGACCTCAAGGTCACTAACCAGAGAATTATGGGCAGAGCAGGCTGTCCGCTCAGACCTCTGGGCATTCACTTTGGTGCCTGGAGCTGGGATACGGCTTGCTGGGGCTCTGAGGGGCATGGTTGCTAGGAAGGGGCTAAGACTCAGAGCAAACTCTTGGAATCGCATTAGCAAGGCCAGGCAGCAGAGGGCGGATGGAAGTGCCGAGGAAGAGCCAAGGGAGCTGGGCTTGCCAGGGGAGTCATCCATCCCAGGCAGGAGGAGTCAAGTTGGCCCCAAGGCCCAAGGTCAGGGGAGGCCTGAGAGTTAGGAGCCAGAGGCAAGGAAGGCACACTCTGGTCCCAGGGCAGGGCTGGCTGTGCCTTGGGCATTTGTTTCCCCTGGTTCACACGCTGGGGGCAGGGGGAGGGCTGGTGAGAGCAGAAGCAGGGAGGGACTGCTCCGACGTCATCTGGACCACTGGAGCAGTTTTGAAGGCCACCAACTTAACAGGTGGTGACAACACGTGGCTGACCCAACAGAGCACAATGAAGATGGCCCAGAGCTGAAGCCAGGCCGTGGGAGGAAGGACTTGATGTGTTGGGCTCAGGAGAGAAGATTCAGATTCAGGAGCCTCCATCCTGTCCCAGAGGGAGAGGACCTACCCCTAGGTCCCTTCGAAGGCCATGGGTACAGATTCTGGCTCATTTTAAACAACGAGGAGTCGCACCAGATGATGGGCCTCTTGGAAGTCATGAGTTCGCTGTTTCTGGAGGTATCCAAGTCCTGGCTGGATAGTGTTCCTGAAATAGGAAGGACTTGCAGTTCTGCCTCAGCACAGCCTGTGCCCAGGGCTGGGAGGACCCTGTACCAAATTAATGTCTGAGAAGAGGGCCTTGCAAGGTAGGACTCCCCCTCTGCAGCCTGGGCTTCTGTGGCCCCCTGAGCAGCTCTGCTCCCTGCCCCTCCTCCTCCTCTCTCAGCCTTGCCCCGGGGAAGGGTCCCTGCTCTTCTGGTGTGAGGTCTCCCTGAAAAGGATGGGGTTGAGGGTCTCTGTGCTTTACTGGGGAGGTGCTGTTGGAGTGGTCCCTTCTCAGGGTGCTGGACAGACTGAGGGGACCCCTGGGGCTCTGGCCAGTGGCTGAGATGAAGACTCAGGGATGCCCTGGTGGCAGAGTCCACCTCTTCCTCGGCAGGTAGCAGGGTGTAGAGGGAAGAAGGGGGATCTGGGCTGAGGACCCCCCACCCTCACCCCGCAGTCAAGACCAGGCTTCTCCTGGTACCAGCTCTGATCATAGATAAGTCACCCCTTCCTGGACCTCTGCTTTCTCACCTATAAAACGGAGGAGAGCAACCCTCGAGGCGACTCTGAGAACTGAATGAATAGTGGCGGACAGAGCCTCTTGTGGGCTGTCCTGTGGGGGGGAGGGGTGATCAGGAGCGCTGTCATTCACAGCCAGCCTGTGCATTTACCTCAGCATCCAGCAAGCCGGGTACTGAGTTCAAACATCATCACTCCGGATGGAGAAGTGGATTTAACTGAGACGAGAAGGTTGGAGTTTGAGTCTTGCAGATGGAAGGCAAGGCTGTTTATTTCTCCCCTGCTTTCCAACCAGCACTCCACTTTCCCGGGTCCTGCCCTGGTGGGACGATTCAGGTTAGACAGCGCAACTGAAAGATGTCCATGGAATCCCATCAGGCTTCCTAGGTCAGTCTGGACCCAGGAGTCAGGCGGAAAACTCTGAGTGTCCTCCTTCCCTGGATGCCCCCCCATCTTCCAACCTTCCATCTTCCGTCTCTCCTGGTACTAACCTCAACACCCCTAGGGAGGGATCATAATGGGATGCAGATTTGGCTGTTGTTCCCAGTTGGCTTGCAGCGCAGTAGAGGAGCTAAGCTGTCAGGTGAGGACTGAAACTTGCAGCCCAGCAGCCCTGTCCTTTATCCTCCCGCAGCAGGTGGAAGCAGATCCAAGGCCGGTGGGCCCCTCTCCCTGGTGCAGGAGGCTGAGCACCTGTCGAGGGAGACAAGGGCTGGGGTGCCAGGTCCAGGAGGAGCATCCCAGTCCTTGGCATTGGCTGGTTGGGTAAACATTAGTCAGAGTGGAGTGGCCTTTATTTCAAGATAAAATCTAAACACATTAGGGAGGAGACCCTGAACTTGGCAAAGCAGGAGAGGGGCCAAGGAAGCTGTCTGTCTGAGAAGGGGCGGCAGCAGCACTCAGGGTGGGCAGATGGGGTCCCCACTGTCTTTCACCCCAAGTTGGAGATGCATTGAGCAGGCATTTGAGGAAGCCCCCACGTGCACTGCACTCTGTTGGGGGTCTGAAATGTACCTGGTGTGTGTGTATGGGCACAGGGCCCTGTCTGTCCACGTGGCATCTAAGATGGCAGAGTGGTGGGTCATGGTGGCATCTCCGCAGTGACCTGGTCTGGGCTGAGCCCCAGTGTGCCACTCTGCCTGCAGATGCCTGTGGTGGAGGCCTTTGTGACCGGGCACACATGTGTGAGCCTGGGCTGGGCCCCGGGGGTGCGCCATAGTGCACAGGTGTGATGAGCAGAAGTGGCTGCCTGTGGGAATAACCATCATGGCTTAGCAGTAACTAACCTGACTAGTATCCATGAGGTCGGGGTTTGATCCCTGGCCTCGCTCTGTGGGTTAAAGATCCAGCGTTGGGGTGAGCTGCAACCCCGGTGTAGGTTGCAGACGCAGCTCGGATCTGGCTTGTTGCGGCTACAGCTCTGATTAGACCCCTAGCCTGGGAACTTGCATATGCCCACACAGCCTGCGCTGCCCTAAAAAGACAAAAAAAAAAAAAAAAAAAAAAAAGAATGAGAATGCGTGGGTGCCTGTGCTTGGAGTCTGCGTGGTGGCTGAGGGAGCCGTCTGGGTGCTGGGGTTGTGGGGCTGGGAAATGCCTCTTAGGTGAGGCTGATCCCATGAAGGCCGGGGGCTGGGAGGAAGTGGGGGAGGGGCCAACATTTCTCAGCGCCCCCCCCCACCTCCCCCGTGAGTCCCGGGTATTGACAGCACTTCCCTGTTGGGAGATGGGGTGGTGGCTGGGCCCTCCATCCCTCAGCATCAACAGATTGGTCCCTCCCTCCGGGCGCAGGGTGCCTCCTTCTGCGCATGCTTTGAGCCTGAGGCCGCCTTGAGGGCGTGGCAAAGGTCCCTTGGCCACACCCCCTGCCGTGGCGGCAGACCTGGGGGGCTACGCGTCTGCCTCCCTCGCTCCCCACCCTCTCCTTCCCTTCCTCCCGGCCTGTGTTCCTCTCCGCTGCCTCGCCAGGGAGATGTGGCGCTGACAGGACACCTTCCCTGGGCGCGTGACGGCGGAGACGCTAGGCGAGGGTTAGCTTGTTAGCGCGGGCTGTGTGGGCACACGCCAGGGCTGTTCCCAGCTCTTCCAGCGACGGCTTCAGACGAGGGTGATGTGCTCCCCTTTGCCTCTCCGCCCCCTCCCTTCCCGGGGACGCCAATTAGCCAGATCTTCATTAGGAGCTGGAACTCCAAAAACTCTGACAGTGGAGTGAAAGGACGTCAGGCGATTGGGCAGATCCGGAAGGAGCTGTTCCCCTAGGCTGGTGCCTTCTGTGCAGTGTACAACCTACATACCCGTCCCAGTGTTAGTTGTTGTTGTTGTTTTGTCTTTTTGCCATTTCTTGGGCCGCTCCCACGGCATATGGAGGTTCCCAGGCTAGGGGTCGAATTGGAGCCGCAGCCCCCGGCCCACGGCCAGAGCCACAGCAACGCTGGATCCGAGCTGCGTCTGCAACCTACACCACAGTTCACGGCAACGCTGGATTCCTAACCCACTGAGCAAGGCCAGGGATCGAATCTGCAACCTCATGGTTCCTAGTCAGATTCGTTAACCACTGAGCCACGGTGGGAACTCCCAGTTGTTTTTAAACAAATGAAAGGACTGAGGCTCAGGGAGGCTGCTGAGCTGCTCAAGGTCGCACCGTCAGTGGCAGAGCTGAGTTTGAGCCGAGCTTTCTCACCTCCAAATGGAGTGATATCAGGCAATGGCCCTGGCTTTGCCCGTTGTGGGGAGGGCTGCAGGGAGAATTCCGAAACTCGTGTATCTGAAATTCTGGGCAAGAGGCCAGCTTCTTGGCCCTTTTGCAAGGAGGGCTTGGTCTCGTCTGAGGAGTATGGTCTGGATGCCACATGGGGGACCCGGATTTCTGTGTGGGGAGCATCCACTGGGCTGGGGTGCGGCTGGACTGTGACCCACAGCTCTTGTCTCTTTGGGGCTCAGGTTATCTGCTTCGGCTGCTGATTCCTCCTAAGGATGTGGTTAGTCTCTGCCCTCCTGGGGCCTGGGGCCTGGAGAGGGGCTCCCCTGGCAATTGCCTTCTGGGAAGTGGCATAGAGGGGGTGGAAAAGTCCTTGTCCCTGGAGCCAGGATGCCTGGGTTCCATTCCTGGCTCTGCTTCCAGCTCCTGTATGACTGAGTCAGGTTTGCTCTCTGGGCCTCACTTTCCTTGCATGAAAACGCATTTGGCTGCAGGGAAAGCAGACGCAGGCAGGGCTAACCAGAACAGTCTGAAGCCTTCACTCTTCTAAGAGATTCGAGTGGAAGGGAGGGAAGCCTCTCCTCACCAGGGTTGGAGGGCTGCTGTGCTGTGTGCCCTGTGGACGTGGGGAGTCGGAGGGTGAGAGTCGGGGTGGGGGAAGGGCAGCAGATAGCCGGGAACAAGGACTCCACAGTCACACAGAGCCAGCGCGGCTGGCAGAGACACCACTGAGGCCATCTTTAATGGTCTGCAGGTCTCCGCCCCTACTGCTGAGGTGGCTTGTGGTTCTCTTCCCCCCTCCTCGTTCTGTCGACAAGAGCACCCAGTCGGGGCAGAGTGGTGCCTCTGCCAACAAGGGGCCCCCCGTCTGAGGGTGGAGGCGAGGGCCTTGCCCTGAAGGAGCTTCTAATCTAAAGATGTAAACAGGGCCCTCGGGGAGGAGGCACAGGTCGTGCCCAGTCCTTTGGACACGGAGACAAGGCTCCGACCTAAGTGAGTCTCTAGTCTGATGGGGGAGACAGGGGCCTGGCTGTGGGGGGTCCCTAGTCTAAGGGGGCAGACAAAGGAGTCCCACCCTGTCCCACCTTGTCCCACCCTGAGGGAGGATCCGTGGGTCCTGCCCTGGAATGTGCCCCCTTTGAGGGAAGAGGCCCCTTCCCGGGGGCTCCCAGTCTGAGCGAGGGGACAGAATCTGCAGGACAGAGTCAGCCCATGGACGGGTGAGAAGGAAGCAAGGGGGGGGAGGTGGGGGGAGCATCTGGCTGGGACAGCGCCCGCCCTATCCCCAGGGAGCCCAGCACCCTCTCTCTCAAATTCTCTCTCCCTGGGGAAAGCCCCAGAAGCTCTGCTGGGAGCAGCTGAGACCCAGGCAGGTGAGCTCTCCCTCCCCACAGCCCTGTCGAGGTCCTTTAATTAGATTCTGACTCGTTTACCAACTAAGTGGCCTTCGGTGGGTTTTAAATCTGCACAAATTGCTTTGTGTTTTTCTGCCCGTGTGAGGTGGTGACTGGCAGTGCCCTGCGCCCTCCCCTGCCTCCTGGCTCCCTCTGGGGCTCTGTGGTCCCCACCCCACTTCCCCACCTGAATCTAGATGCCCAGCTTCCCTGGGGGCTGGGGGGTGGCAGGGCTCCCTGGGTATGAGGGTAGAAGAATCCAGGGGGCGTCACAGGCCACAGCCCCCCTCTCACCTACCAGCCTGGGGAAGGGGGTCCACACAGCAACTTGTTCGCTCACTCAGCCTCCCTGGTCCTCGGTTTCCCTGCTGTACTGTTGGGAGAACGGACCCACCCCAGGCCCTTCACCGTGGCTCTGTCGGTCAGTGCTGGGGGTTGAGGAGGGGACACGGGTGTCAGCAGCCAAGGACCGTCCTGCCTCTGATACCCTCTCACCTGGCCCGGGTGGTGATCCATCGTGGGGACGGGCTCCGCCTGGCCTCGTCCCTCTTCTGGATCCTCCCTCTCACGCCTGGGCGACCGGGGAGCTGCTTTCCCTGGGGACATGAGGATGACGGCTTGCCTGGCCTTGCCCGCCTGCTCCCAGGCTGCGGGAAGTCACCCTGATTGTCTAACCATCACCCCCATGCTTTCAAGTCTCCCTTTCCTCGCAGGCGTCTCTTCCATGGGCTCCCCTCCCCCTTCTTCTCTGTCATCCCTCCCCACCCAGACAGACTCTCTGGAGGAGGCCTGACCTTCGGGGAAGTGGGTCTGGGTTGCGAGGGAAGGGGGACCCAGGGGGGCAGGTTTGGGGGGTTCCATGCTGAGAGCGGGGACGTGAAGCCCTGTCCTTGATCCTCAGTGCAGCAGCCTCCTCCCCTCTGATCCCCCCTCATCCCAGCGCCCGCCCCCACCTCCGAGGCTCTGCTTGGAGTGACAGGAAGACTCGACAGGGTGCTGGGCATTGGCAATTTGGGGGGATATTACACAGGAATGTTTACAGAAAGGCAATTGCCCGGAAAATGACTTTGGTTGCTGTGGTATGGGGCGGAAAAGATGGTTTGAGAAAACAGACACAGATGGGCTTCTGCTCCAAGGACCCACAGACAGACAGCCAACGGAGTGAGGGCCACGGGCATACAGAGAGCCCAGCGCCAGGGTGCCCAAAGACAGGGAGGCCAGTTTCTCCATGGGGGGAGGAGCGGGGAGGTGGACGGATGATCCCCTCACCTCATCCAGGTTCCTGGAGCCTCTGCCAGGCTTGGCCTTTGTCCTCTGGCCTCTGACCTCCCAGCACAGTGTGCTTCCTGACCGCAGCAACTGCCCAGCAGGATGGAGTTGTCAGGCACAATCGATGGTGGCAGTCGCCTTGGGGCTCCTTCTGGGTGACTTGGGCTCCTCTCGCTTTGGCTGTAGTTGGTGGCACTGAAGGGGGTGGGGCTTGAGCTGCATGTGTTCAAGTGTGTGTGATGACTGGGGGCAGGGAGGCCAAGGTCTTTGGGGTCTGAGCCCGGCCCTCCACCCTTCCGGCAATCTCCATGCACCCCTTCCCTTGCCCTGCTGGTGGGCTTCACTGGGATCTAGCCCAGCCCAGGGACCCTGTGGGCCCCAGGCAGTGGATGGGGGCACGCGTGTGAGGTCTCTCAGGTCCCCAAGGGAGGGGCCTCGTGCAGCCTCCCCATCTCTAGAGAGAGAGAGCTGGGGACCTGAACTCCCGGTCTTGGCTGCAGGGCTCTCAGAGAAGCCCTCTCTTTTCTGTATTTGCTCCTCCGTCTACTTCCTCCCCTTCCCCTCTCTTCTTCCCTCTCCCTCCCCACCGCTCTCCTCCACACCCTCTTCCTTGGGAGATGATGTCATGGGTAAATATTGCCCAGTGGCAGCCAGAGGACAGAGTAGCTGGCGACATCTGGGATAAAGACGCCAGGTGGGGAGGGCCTCAGTGGCTAATGAGACAGTGTCACTCAAACCTTGGGATCTTAATTCTCATCATGAGTTACTGTGATCTCATATAAAAGAATGCAGTGGAGGATAAAAATAAATCGGGCTCATAAATAAGCGTGGAATTTGGAATTGCGGGAACAAATAACAATGTCGCTCTCTTCCTGAGCACCTGCGCCTTTATCCGCAGCCGGCCACTGGGGGGCGCCCACCGCTCCCTGGGTCATCCCAGCCTCTGGTGGGCTCACGTCCTGGTTGCCCAGGCTGGGAAGGCTGCGCCGAGGGTGACCAGAGGCGCCCCCCCTTCCCTCTCTTCCCTTCCCCCTCATTCTATCTGGATCTCACCAGTCCTGGGGTTCAAACCCCGTAGCTTCAGTCTCTTCAGGCTGGGAAGGCTGCGCCGAGGGTGACCAGAGGCGCCCCCCCTTCCCTCTCTTCCCTTCCCCCTCATTCTATCTGGATCTCACCAGTCCTGGGGTTCAAACCCCGTAGCTTCAAACCCCTGAAGCTTCAAACCCCAGCTTCATTATAGCTGGTCTTGCACACTGAGGATACTTGGAGAGATGCAAACACTCCCACCCCAGCTTATCTCTGTGATTCCCCCAGCCCCCATCCCACAGGGGCTCTCAGTCCCAACACCCCTTCCAGCAGTGTACCCCAACTCTGCTCCCCCCCCAGGGTCTCCCCACTTTTCCTCTGCCCTCAGAGCCCCCTGCCTCTCCACCTCACAGCCTTCCATTGCCTATGTCTCTGCCCCGATAGAACCCAGTCCTGCAACCCCTTCGAAGCCTCCCTGTCTCATCTACCCCCCAATCACCCCCCTACACACACACACAAGACCCCTGCCCAGATAGATCCCTCACCAGCCCCCTGCCGGTAAACAAGAAGCATCGATCTGCTCAGAGCTGCTGGTGCCCAGAGCCCACTGCTTGCTAGACTCAAGCAGTCTAGCAACTCTAACCCAGGAAGCTATCTGCTGGGTTTTTTACTGGGCTGCTCAGTCTGGGGAGGGTGAGGGGCCTTGGCGGTGGCTGGAGCAGGTGCAGGGCTAATGGGAAGGCTGGTCCGCTGTCCCAGCAGAACCACGTCAGGGAGTGTCTTTAATTCCAAACCATGCGCTTGCTCCTCAATGTCCTGCCAGCTCCTCCCCCAGGGCCCAGGAAGGTTTAGAGGCCAACATCCCCATTTTACAGATTAGCACCCTGAGGCTCTGAGAGGGAAGAGGCTGGCTGACCGAATGGATGACTAAAGGAATGGCCAACCTTTAGTTGGGGGGCCCCTCGAGGAAGGAGCTGACTCTAAACCCAGGGTGTCTCTGGCCTGGTTTTTTTCCCCCAATGTTCTGACCTCAAGTGCCCAGGGCTGGCTCAGCATAAATTCATGTCTGAGCCCTCAGAGCCCTCCAAGGCCTCTTTCTCCCAAAGGTAACAGGATGGCCCCCAACCCTGAGTCCCAGGCCACTGGGACCCTGCAGAGAGGGGAGAATTCTTGACAGAAAGGGGGCTGGGACTCCTGGATTATGCAGGCACCTCACCTCTTTCCCCGAGTCTCTGTTAAATGAAGCCAAGGATCTCAAAGGATCTTAAACAGACTCTACAGCTTTTCGGGCCAAAGCCCCCCACGCCTCAGGGAGAGCAGACTGTCTCGGCTACCTCTCCTCTCTCTCTGCCACCCCCTATAGAATCCAGTTCCTGCCTCACCATCACCCTGCCCTCCATCACTGCCTGGGCACCTGAGGGGTGAGCCCTGATGCAGCCCCCTCCCCTGCACTGATTTATGGGGCCGTAGTCATCAAAAAGGCTGTGGCATATGTCCCCTGTGTGGAGCCTCCGCCTCCCCGCTGCAGGCTCTAGCAACCTGGACCCCTCCTGCCGGCTCTGTCTCGGCTCCTTTAACTGACCTGGGAGAGCCTGGGTGACCTGGGAACCTTCCCACAGTCCCTGCTCCTCTCAGGCTGGCAAACGGCTTGCCCCACCGTGGATGCACTGAGACGCCCACCCGAGGACCCAGGGAAGGAGGAGCTGGCATGGACGGTGTGAGGGGGCATGAGCATCCTTTCTGGGTCCAGGAGGGCAGAAGGGCAGGAGGGCGGATGAGAATTGGACACCTTTCCCAGGGCACCTATGCATATCCGGAGCCCTGGCAGGCACAGTGAGCCTGGCTGGCTGGCACAGGGGAGATCCCTCCCGTTCAGGCAGGGCTCAGACTGGGCTCTAGAGCTGGGCTTCCAGCAGTGAGGCCCTGGGCAGAGTTCACCCCACCCTGGGCAAAAGGAGGACTACAGAGTGTCCAGGGTGCTTGGCAGGAGGGTCTTTTCCTGCTCGGTTGTGCCCCATGAGGTTGTAAACTTCCAGCTGGTGGTGAGGGGGAGTGGAAGAGAGAGGTTAAGGGTCATGGGAGGCAGCCCCCTGCCTCTGATTGGGGCTGTTTCTTCAGCACCCAGAGGACCTCCATCCTGGCCCTCCTTCTTCTAGATGATTATCAGGTCACTCCCTTTTGGCCATATTTGCTGGCCACCGTGGGTTGCCACCAGCTTCTCAAGGGCAAGGACTAGGTCCCCATCAAGGTCACCCTGGGGGGAGTTCCCGCTGTGGCAGAGTGGGTTAAGAATACAACTGCATGGAGTTCCCGTCATGACTCAGTGGTTAACAAAGGATCCAGCATTGCTATGGGCTGTGGTGTAGGTCGCAGACGTGGCTTGGATCTCACGTTGCTGTGGCTGTGGCGTAGGCTGGCAGCTACAACTCCAATTGGACCCATAGCCTGGGAACCTCCATATGCTGCAGCTACAGCCCTAAATACAAACAAACAAAAAAACCACAACTGCAGTGGTCCGGGTGCTGTGGAGTGTGAGTTCGATCCTCGGCCCTGCGCAGTGGGTTAAAGTGGGTTGCCGCAGCTGTGGCTCAGATTCAATCCCTGGCCCAGGAACTTCTATATGCTGTGAGTGTGACCGTAAAAATACAATACAATACAATACAGATGACCCCAGGATTCCTAGCCTCAATCGGGGGTCAACTTTGGGAACTTCCTCCCTCTGAAGGAACATTTGCACTCTTAATCCCTATGTTCTTGGTCAACTCACTTTGAACTTACTAAATTTTTTTTTTTTTTTTTTTTTGTCTTTCTGCCTTTTCTAGGGCCACTCCCGCGGTATATGGAGGTTCCCAGGCTAGGGGTCCAATCGGAGCTGTAGCCGCCAGCCTACGCCAGGGCCACAGCAACTCGGGATCCGAGCCACGTCTGTGACCCACACCACAGCTCACGGCAACGCTGGATCCTTAACCCACTGAGCAAGGCCAGGGATCGAACCTGCCACCTCATGGATCCTAGTCGGATTCATTTACCACTGCACCACGGCGGGAACTCCCTAAATTTTTTTAAAAGGAAATCTTATCTCACTACCTTCCCAGGAACGTATCCATGATATCAGTAGTTGGACCTTCTGGTTGGTTTTGTAAAAATTCTTATGAAAATAAAGGCATAACTATTAAACTATGGAACAGTGGTCCTTCCACAGCCCCCTCTTGTGTATCTGGACCCCGTTTTGAGGAGCACAGCAGAGGATTGTGACTGTGGTAAGAGGGACACCGCCTGGGGGAGGGAGGAGGGAAGGACCCCAGACCCAGTGCCAGGTGGGAAGACAGCAGGTAAACCAGACAAGGAAGATGCCCAGTGCTGGTGGCGGTGTCATGGTTCCATCAGGAAACACTTGTCTTTTGGCCAGGAGGGTGTGGTGGGAGGGGGTGAGGTGAGCCTATAAATACTGGGTTCAAATCTGGCGTCTCCCACTCACTGTGGCTTTGGGCATGTCACTCGACTTCAAGCTCCTCTGACCTCAGGAGCCCCATCTCGGAAATGGGGCCGCAGTCATACCCCCGCACCCAGGGTGTTGGGAGGTTTGAAGGCCCTTGGAAGCTGTGGAGCCCTGTGTCCAAGGGAGCCATTCTTCCTTTGGCTTTGATGGGAGGTGCTGGGACCTCTGGGTGGGGGGGGGTCTATCCCCAAGATCTCCATGCCTTGGCCACAGCCCAGGGAGGGAGGGGGCAGCAAGGGGTGGCATATCCTGGACTGTGGCTGAATCTCCTCTTTCTTCCTGTGCTGAACAGGAGGGGACAGAGGCCTGGCAGTGGGCTTGATGACCAGTGGGTACGTGGAGGGAGGGGGCCGACAAAGGAACCTGGCTGGGTCCCACCAACCTCAGCCCCTTCTCTTTTTGCCCCAGTCGGCCCTGTGAATGAGCCCCTGCATCAGGGCGACCGCGTCTGCTACAGGGTTTGATGGCCCCCAGACCTAGTGACCCTTAGGGGTGCTGCTTTGAGGATGTTGGCTTGTGAGGCCAGGGATATGCTGGGGGGGGTGTTTGTCTCTCAATGGGGGTGACTTCTGGGGATGAAGGAAAAGGGCACATATGTTTTATGCCCAGGAATATGGCTCAAGTAAGCCCAAGCAACTTCTCCCACCCCGTCACCCAGGTGTGGGTGACACTCTGGAACCACTGTCCCCTGCTGGGTTGTGAGAAGGCCAGCGTTGAGGCTGGAGGGTGGGATATGGCAGAGCTGGGCCTGGGGCAGCCAGGACTCTGGCTGGAGGGTGTGGGGGGAGACCTCAACCCCCGGCCTACTCTTTTTTTTCCGCTTCTGTACTGTCCTTTGTCCCCTGTGCGTCCTTATAGATCTTGAACTTGTCTGCGTTGGGAAAGGAGACAGAAGGAAGGGAGGGGGGCGGAGGGTCTGACAGGGGAGGGGGGAAGGCTTGAGCTGTTCTGTCTGCTTCCTTTAAGTTTGTCTCCGATCCATCTCTCACTGTCCTTTCTGTGCCCAGCCTCTCCTGTCTGTCTGTCTGTCTGTCTCTGGGGAGGGAGGGGAAAGGGGGTCCCGTGCCCCAGCCCCAGGGCCTCCATCTCCTTGGGAACCCAGAGGGTGATCTTTGCCCTCATCCACAGGCTCCCTCCCCCCATCCCCTGGCGTATTTCCTAGTCCTGGCCCCTTTCCAAGCTCGTCTGGGGGAGGAGGCTCCCCCCCACCCCCCCACCCCCAGCCCAAGAATGCTCTGGAAAGAAAGACAGTGCAGCTTCCTCTCCACAGCTTTCAGGAAGCATCTACATGGAAACTCCCTCCCCCCCCCATCGCCTCAGCATAAAGAAGGAGGAAGGGGCTGTAAGGCTAAGGAGGTGCCCAGGACTCCTGCTTCCAACCCTTCCTTGGCCTTAAAGGGCAGCACGTCACCATCAGTCATTACCGTCCAAACCCAGGGGCAGAAGGGCAGAAACCTGGACACGGCCCTGGCTCCCCATCCTCTCCCAGCACTGGACTCACTTTCTACCCCACCCCCACCTTCTACCCTTTCTGCTCCTAGTGGGCGGTGGGCAGCCTCTGCCTCAGCTTACCCCAGGGTCCTCTGACTGCCCCCCCTCCTCGCAGTGACCCCAGTGGGGGATGGGCAGTCCCAGGCTGGGCACATCGTGACCCCCGCCGCCATCCCCCGTCTCCCTTCTCGCAGATCCAGAGCGGAGCAGCCCCCCCATGCTGTCTGCGGACGATGCCGAGTACCCGCGGGAGTACCGGACCCTGGGGGGCGGGGGCAGCGGGGGCAGCGGGGGCCGGCGCTTCTCCAACGT
The DNA here is from genome assembly GCF_054392235.1 of Sus scrofa. Classification (NCBI taxonomy): domain Eukaryota; kingdom Metazoa; phylum Chordata; class Mammalia; order Artiodactyla; family Suidae; genus Sus; species Sus scrofa. The sequence continues at coordinate 23,800,830 of NC_139394.1, forward strand.
GGGGCTGGTGCACACGTCCGAGCGGCGGCACACGGTGATCGCCGCCCAGAGCCTGGAGGCGCTCAGCGGGCTCCAGAAGGCCGATGCCGACCGCAAGCGCGATGCCTTCATGGACCACCTGAAGAGCAAGTACCCCCAGCACGCCCTAGCCCTGCGGGGTCAGCAAGACAGGATGCGGGAGCAGGTGAGTGGGGCCGGACGGTGGGCTGTGGGCGGGGGTGGTCTGACCTGTGCTCCCCCCGCCTCCCCAGGCTCATCCTGATTCCGAGGGGGGTCTGGGGCAGAGAGGGGAAATGTGCAAGTCCAGGAACCGCAGTGGTCAGCCTTTTCTGGAGCCTGGAGAGGAGTGGGTGGGGCTCAGCTACAGACCTCTGCCTGCGGTCCTGGAACTTGGAGCGTGGGACCGGGCAGAGAGAGGGAGAGAGAGAGAGATCCCAGGCTGTTGGACTGAGCAGAGGAAGGCTGTCTCCGAGGCGGCAGAGGGAGTGGTGGGAGGAGGAGGGCACAGCCTCCTGGACTGACTGTTCTGAATCTGAGCATCCATTCAGCCTGTGGAGTTGAGACCTTGGGGTCGGCACCTCTGTGATCTGGCCCCTAAAGGAAGGTCAGGCCTTGGGAGCTTCAGAAGCCTGGGTCTGATGTGTCCCAGCCAACGGAGCCCAGAATTCCTGGGGCCTTTTCCCTCCCCCACTCGGTTCCTTCCCCCAAACCAAGACTCGCTGTGTAACTTTGAGCTAGAGGACTCCTCTCTCTGTGCCTTGGTTTCTCTCTTGGTCTTCAGGAAGGCTTAGACAGGAGTCAGGGCTCCTACCTCTGGTCCAAGAGCTGTCTGTTTCTCTGTGGGGTACACTGCTTCCTTGGTAAAGCTCTCCCAGATCCTGGGGTTCCTGGATGCCTCTCTGCATCCAAGTATGGCAGTCTTGCCGGTAGGAAAGTTCTTTCTTGGGATTGGCCATCTACCTACAGTGTCACTTTGGTGAGGGGCCTTGACGGCTGCTGCATGTCGGCTGTCGAGACTCAGGCATTGTCCACTCTGGGAGAAAGGGCTGAGGGGAGGATGGTACATCCCCTCAGCATCCTTTCGGTCAAGCCTTGAGATACCAGTCCCTGCACCCACTCCTGTCTGGCTTTGTCCCCCTTTCCAAGTACCGTTGGGCGTGGCTGGGAAAGGGGGCGAGTGTGCCCACCCCCATCTTCACTGGAGGGAACAAGGACACCCTGGTGCATCTCTGGTCCCTTATCTGCCCCTGATGTCACCTTTGATTCTGTCCAGCTTTTACTGCTTTCCGGCTCTGGAGTCCTCCCAGGAGCATAGCTGCAGATGGGAGAGATCTGGCCCACTTGTTCAGAGGCACTGGTGATCTAGATGGGGTGAGAGGATGGTTCAACTTAAGTTGAAGGGGCAGAGTCAGGGAGTTCTTGTCGTGGCTCTGCGGGTTAAGAACCCCACTAGTATCCATGAGGATACAGGTTCTATCCCTGGCCTCACTCAGTGGGTTAAGGATCCCGCCTTGCCGCGAGCTGTGGTGTAGGTCAGCCGCTGCAGCTCTGATTCAACGCCTAGCCCGGGAACTTCCATATGCTTCAGGTGCGCCCCTAAAAAGAAAGGGGGGGCAGTGTCAGTTGGAGGAGGGATTGGAAGAGAGGAGATCAGGTAGACAGGCCTGGTCAGGGAAGGCTTCCTGGAGAAGGAGGTACCTCAACTAGGCTGAGAAGGATGAAGAGGGTCCGAATAGTTGTGGTGGAAGAGAATGCTGCTTTAGGAGGTAGGGAGAGGGTAGGAATGGAGCATAGGCCAGTGTTGGCTTGGGGACCCACATAGAACTTCACCTTCCTGATGCAGAAGGCTCGGGGTGGGAGGTTGCGGGAGGTGTGGGGGCCAAATAGTGGTGACCAGGAGGGCCATGGTTGTCTGTAGATTAGCTGGCATATAAGTGATATATAAGAGGGGGCAAGAGGGGAGGGATGGAGGCAGGGGAAGGAGAGGAGGAAGAAAGTTTCTCTGCGAGGATGAAGGGAAGGGGATGGGGTGGGAGTGGGGTGGAAAGAAAATGAGCAAGGTTTGTTTGCTGCCTGGATCCAAGAGGCAAAGACAGAAAAACCTGGGTGGTGGGGAGATGTTGATAGCTTTGCGGTGGAGGCAGGGGGTGTTTTTAAGAGGGTTGAAAGAGAAAGTTTGCGGAGGGACAGGAATATGGGAGATGCATTTGAGAGGGGGTTAGGCGTTTCACAAGGATGTCTGTCAGGCACCGAACCTACAGCTCAAGACTCTGAAGGCATCACAGCTTCAGGAAGAAGGTTGAGCATGATCTGGGCAGAAATGGACGTGGGACTTGGGGAGCAGAAGTGGTCACCAAACAGAATGGAGTCCGAGAGCGGGGAGGGCCCAGGATGGATGGGGAGAAGGAACTGGGAATGAGGAGAAAGGCCCAGCAGGAAGGCCCCCTGACCTTCCAAAGTTGGGAGGGAAGGGGAGAGAGAGAGAGACAGCCATTGGGCCGGGATGGGCCAGGATCAGTGGGTACCAAGGGTGTGGAGAGCTCCTTTCTCACGCTTTGAGGAGGTAACAGCCGGTGTCAGGGGTTGAGGAGATTGGAGATGGTGAGGGACCGGGACTCCTGGGCTGCAGGCCTGTCTGGGGAGGTTTGGCCAGAAAAGTCATGTAGACAGCCGGGAGGGTGGCCTCAAGGGGCCTCAGGGCTGTGAGGGAAGACGTGGGTGTGTTTGAGGGCCCCCTTTGTGTCTGGCATGTTCACTGGCACGGAGCAGGCGCTGAGTAGCACTTAGTAAATGGGAGTTCCTGTGTGGCTCAGGGGTAACAAACCCAACTAATATCCATGAGAATGGGGGTTTGATCCCTGCCCTGGCTCAGTGGGTTAAGGATCCAGCATTGCCAGGAGCTGTGGTGTGGGTCATAGACGTGGCTCGGATCCCGCGTGGCTATGGCTGTGGCTTGGGCCAGCAGCTGTAGCTCCGACTCAACTCCTAGTCTGGGAACCTCCATATGCCACAGGTGCAGCCCCCAAACAGAAACAAAAACACACCTTAGTAGAGGAATCAAAGCTAGAGCACTCATACACAAACTCATGCCTTTATTCATTCATTCATTCCCTCCCTTAGGGTGGAAGTGGGTAGAATCTAAGGCTGCTTCACTTACCTTGAATGCTTGGTGCCTAAGCCTAATGCTGGCTCTGTGAATGTGTGTGGGGTGACCAAATGAGAGTTGGCTGACTTTGAAGATGCTGGCGGGGAAGAGGACCTGGAGGAATCAGAAGGGGATGGGTCTTGAGCCTTAGGTGTGGTGGGGGAGAAGAAGCGTCGCCTCCCCTAGCCAGCAGGGAAGAAGTCGGTGCCATGGGGGCAGAGGCGAGCTGGGGCGAGGCCCCCTGCAGAGTGGTCCCATGTCTATGGGGTAGGAGGTGACATCTTCAGTGAGATGGGGCTGAAGAGCAGGAAGAGGGGAGCGGGGAGGGACAGCTCCATTTTGGAGGGTACAGAGAGGCAGTCAGGCATTGACTTCACGGGTATCTGTCAGGAAAGGTCTTATCCTGGCCTCAAGGAGCTCCCCCCGCCCCCCGCCCCAGCTTGACAGGAGAAAAGGACCTGGAAACAGGCCCAGGGCCCTGGTGAGAGACCCAGCCTTGGTAAGGAGCCAGCCAGTGTGGCAGGGTCCCCCTGCGGTATGAGCTCTGTGCCCCACTTGTCCCAGGAATCACCCCTGCCCCATCACAGCCCCCCCCTCAGCGGCTCCTGCCCGCTCCCCCTAATGGGGTGTCCCCCCCTTCGCACACACAGGTTGGCGGCTGGACCGTGGACCCCGTGTGCCTCCTCAGCTCCCTCTGCTCCCACCTCCATGGCGACTCCGCCCCCTCCGGGGCTGGCCAGCCGGCCCAGGTGAGTCACCCGCCTCCACCCCGCCCCCCAAACCCATGGCAGACTTGGGCTTTGGGGGGGATTTTTTTGGAGGGGGGATACCCAGGATTTCCATTTTGCATCCCTTTCTCTTACGTAGAGCCCTCCCCCATCTTCGGGAGACTCCTGTGCCCTGTCCTCTCCCTTTCATTATCTGATTCCACCGCTACCTCCTCTAACCTGTGGCCAAGTTTGGCTTTGCGGAAGGAATTTTTTTTTGAGGGGGAATGGTCAGGGTAAAAAAAAAAAAATTTTTTTTTTTAAATCCGTTTCTCCTTTAAAAAGGAGTCCCTCTCTCTCCCCTCACTCCACTGGCTTTCAGGAGTCTCTTGTGCCCTGTTCCCAATTCCCAGCTCCCACTGCAGATTTTCTCATTCCTCCATCCCCCCCCTCCCCTCCATCTCCAAGCAGACCCAACCTTCCCCTGGTGTCTCACCATCAGGAAGTCCATCATGACGTCTCTCTCCCACCCCTCTTGCTACGTCCAATGCTTAGTTTCAAACTCTGACGAGGACCTTGGCATCTAGCCATTTGTTCTGAACTTAGTTCCGGATTCTTCATCATGCCTCAGTTTCCCCCGATGGAAAGATGGACAGGGATGCCCTGAGACAGGATCCAAAAGGGCTCGGGCTCCCAGCTCAAGCCTGGATGTCGCTGTGGGAGGCAAACATGCATCTGAAGGCGCACAGGGGAGGAGAGGTTAGGGAGTCAACAGGTCAGGGACAGCCCAGGGAGGACCTGGGCTTGAAGGTGGCAGAGGAGGTATGGTGGCAGAGAAGCCAGTGAGTCACATAGATGCCCTCTTCTCTCTTCCTCCTGTATCTCACTCCCCCTGGAGAGGGGCAACGAGGCTTGACTTTTTCGAGGAGAATGAAGAGAAGGAAAAATGGGACAGCTTAGGAGAAGACGAGGCTCCAGAGCGTGGACTTTAAGCTGAGTGTATCTCAAGTCTCGCTACCGATTGGCATGCTTGGCATCACTCACAGGGCACCCAGCCCACTTCTTTCGCGGCTCTTAGCCGGATCTTGACTGAACAGAGGTGTGTCTCCTTCCAAGGCTGGATGCGCAAATGGGATGGCCACGTGTGCACTGGAGGTGGAGGTGGGGCTAGGGCAGGGATGGTGATAAGCCAGAGGACAGGTGCGCACCCCAGAGGGAGCAGATGGAGCATCCTGAGTTGGGGTGATGGAGGGAACTGAGGCTGGACTTGGCAAGCTCTGTTCTACCAGGTTATGGGGTTCCAGGCCTGTCCACATCCGGAATCTGCTCTGATGGAGGAAGGGGGAGAACTTGAAAGGACTCTCACCCCAGGGCTTTGTGGGTACAGAGAAGTGGCTGCGCACAGGATTTTGTCATCACTTTATACTTAGCTCTTAGCGCACTTCCCATCCCCCACGGCTGGGTCTGAGGCTCCTTTTTGTAAAGTGGGGGACCAGAGACGTTTGGCAAATGCCAGAGTTAGACAGCAGAGCAGGATCAGAGGCCATCAAGGACATTTAGGCATCCTAGGCCTCCCAGACCCGGCTGGGAATTGCCTCACGGGAGAGACAGCAGGGCAGCTGCACAGCTGAGACCCTGGTGGAGAGAGGCTGTAAGCTCAGAGGGTGGCAGGTCGGCCCCTCTCCTCCTGCAACCCTAGGCCAGACCGTCGGGGGTGGGGGCATGAAGAAGACCCTGGGAGGGGCCCAAAGGCTTGATTCCAAGCCGCAGCCCCTCCCCCACTTCCACTAGGCTGTCTAACCTCCCTCCCTCCTGCTGCAACCCGAGTCCGGGGCGGCGGGCCGGCGTATCGGGTGACCGCGGCGACGCAGCCACCAGCCTCCGCCGTTCCTCGGCGGGGCTGCGCCGGCGGGGCCGCGCCGGGGAGGGGGCCGGAGAGAGGATGTGCGCGGCGGCGCGCCGTGCCGCGCCAGGTGGAGTCGCGGTTACCGGGGCGACCGGGGCCCGGGCCGGCTCGGCGGCGGCGGCGGCGGCGGCAGCGGCGGCTCTCGCATTGCAGCAAAGGGCACCGGCGGCGGCGGCGGCGGCTGCGGAGGAGGCCGGGGCAGGGGAGAGGCCGGGCAGGAGGGAGTAGGGGGCCGCCCTCCCTCCCCCGCCTAACACGGGACCTGGGGCTGGGGGCCCGGTGTATACACCTGTGGCCGCAGGTAAGAGGGAGCGGCTGCGGGGGCCGGGGTCGCTGCCTTGGGTTCCGCGGGGCAGGAGCACCGAGATGGGGTGCCCGCCCCACTGCTCGGAGGGGCGGTCCAGGGGTGGGGGGCGCACAGACCGTTGCGGTTCCGGGTCCCTGAGAAACGCCCCCTCCCCTCCCCCATCGTAATCGCAGCCTTCCGCAGGGCCCCGGCCCCCACCCCGAAATGCGGCGGGCGCCCCAATCGCAGAAAGTCATGACCTTTACGCGGTGCGCCCTCGCCCCCGGCTCACCGCAGGTCCCACAACACCACCCTCCTCCTTCCACCCCCCCCTCCCGCCACACACACACACACACACACACACACACACACACACACGCTCAGCATTGAGAAGGGGTAGGAGGTGGCCGTGTGGATGGGCACACCGGGGAGAGGGCCAGGGGTCGTGCACGTGCGTCTCGGTGGGAGGCTGGCGCCCTGGGGAGGGGGCGCTTAAGGAGCCCCAGCCTGGGGGGAAGGCGGGTGTTTACGAGGACGCGTGTTCGTTCATAGGAGTTGAGAGGTGGGTGTGTGCGCCGGTGCACGCGGGGCCAGGGAGCTAAAGAGCGGGGGTGCGACCCGTAGGTTGCCCTCCCTCTCCTGAGGATGCGTCGTGGTCGTCGTAGTGGTGCTGCTGGTGGGGCTCGAGGTCAGGAAGGGGTCACGCATTCACCTAGTCTGCCGGGGACGTCTGCCCAGCGGAGTGGAGAGACCTCAGCTGGCTGGGCTGAGGCTCCCAGGGGACACGGCCCCGCCCTCCCAGGGCACCGCGAGGGGGAGAAAGGACCAGCTGCAGCCGGACGGACGGAAGAACCCCACCAAGGGCGCCTGGGGTGGATGAGGGAGGGAGTTAACTCCTTAGCCCTCAGGAAGGGAAAAGACTCTTTCCTCTTCTCAGCGGGGAATTTGAGGACCCCTGGGCTCTGCTTCCTTGGCACCTCCACTGGGAAGCTCCCCTTCCTGCCTTTCTCAAAGCCTCCTCTCAAGAGTGGATGGCTGGCTTCCATCTTCTCCTCTTAGATTTTGCAAACACCCCACCCCCTTCTTCCTGCAAGTGATTTCCCCTGAAGGGTCTCCCCTACTTAACCCTGTCTCACCTTGTCACTGTCCTCTGGGAAAGTGAGGACCACCCCGCCCCCACCCCATGTGGGGGAGGGGGACAGCTTCCCCCTTGTACTGGAGGTTTCTGCTGGAGCTGGGGAGCCAGAGCACTCCTGGGTCCTGGCTGCCCTCTGCCCTCTTTCCAGTGTATTTCTGGTGCTGGGACATTCCCAGGGAAAAGCCTAGAAGGCTGAGCGGTGCTGGGTGCCGGCAAATGGCAAGTGGTGCCAGACCAGGGTATGCAGATAGCCCCCTCCCCCTGTGGCTGGTCCTATTTTCTTAATATTCATTCATGGCCAGATACGTGCTGAGAGCCTGTATACCAGGCGCTGTGGAGGACAGGGAGGGGGGAACAGCCAGGAGGAGGGCGAGGAGAAAATGCTGCCGGAGGTTGCACGGGGCGAGTTCTACCTCAGCAAACAGAGGAGGAGCCCTCTGCTCTCAGTCACCCAAGGCTGTCCCAGGGGCTTAACACCCTGGAAAGAGACAGAGACGGGATGGACCACATCCCCAAGGACCTCTCCCCACTACGGTTTTTTTCCCCTCCAAGGACTCCGAGTTGCCAGGAGACTCTGTGTCTCACTCCTGGTGGGGCCACCATGAAAGAGGATCAGCCTTCCCACTTTCCAGAGGTGACAGAGGGGCGGGGATGCGCTGTGTGCTCTACCAGCCCGAGCCCAAAGTCCCATGGCTCTGACCTCAGCCTTGCTCCAAGTTCGCCAAGCAGGAAAACAGCAACTCTCCCATCTTTACCCTCCCGTGGTGCTGGGCTGGCCTGGCCTGTGCCACTGATGCCACACAGTCCCCTCCCTCGGCCCCAGCTAATGATCCCTCCTTTCCAGCTCTGACTGCCCCAGGGATGGTGCCCGGCCTGGGAGCCTGAGGCAGCCCCATGTTGAGGGCATAGCTAGTGTCGCTGTAGCCGGGCTCCCTCCCTGTCTTCCTCTTAGAGTCAGGAGGACCCCAGCCATCCACACATACCGAGTCCGCCCTGTTGACATTTGGGGGCAGAGGGGGGCATCTTCTGCTTCTTTTGAATCAGGAGGTCACCGACCTGACACATGATGTCTGGGGCCAGTGGCTGAGGTGGCCAGAGGCATCGTGACCTAGCTGGTGGGGGAAGGAAGGATGAGGCTTTCTCTTTCTATGTGTGTGTGTAGTGTGTGTGTGTGTGCTGCTTTGTGTGTTTCTGCAGCTAGGGTGGGTTGTGTGTACATACGTGTTAATGGGGGTCCATGTCTCTGTGTGTTTTTGTGACTCCCTAGGGACTGGGGGCCAGTGTGAACGTGCCACAGTGCCTCTGTGGTTCTGACCGGCGTGGTCCTTTTGGGAGCACGTGTGAACAAGTCAGCGTCCCGTGAGGGGGGAGTATGCATGCTTTTGTATGGGAAGGTTGGTCCACGTGCGAATATTTCTGTCTTTGAGATTCCTTTTGGTTCTGGGCTTGTTTCTGACCCTGGAGGGCTTTGCTCCAAGAGCTTGTGTCCCTTTGTGGGTGTGTCTTTGTGGCGAAGTCCTTATCAGAGGATGTCTGAGAGTCGGAGAGTCTGTACACTGTTCTGTGGGTGGCCTGTGTGTACACGGTGTGATCGTGGCTGCAGACCAGGGACGGCAGCCTTTCTGCAGAGCCGTCCATCACCGCCCGGGCTGCAGACATAACTCTCATCCCAAACCTTCCTGTGCCCTCTGCCTGGCTCGGCCTGCCCAGCCTCCCCTTCCCATGGCCACAAGCAGCTGTGGCTAGAGCCTGCTACTCCAGCCCCTCGGCCCCTGTGGGCACCCATGGCACCCATGGGTGGCATGTGCCCACAGACTGTTCCAGGCACAGACTAAAGCACAGACTTTGCTGTGCCCTTCTACTGCCTGGCTTGTGATTATTTTTTCCATCTGTTGGAGCCAATCCTGGGGGCAGAGGCGGGGATGATGGCCCAAATGGGATGATCCCGGTAAGGAAAGTTCTTCGCTCCAGTCCTGGCCTGGAATGACCTCCATCCTAAAGGTCCGAGGCCTCCATCCCAGCAGGGCCCCCCTCCAACTGCTTCTTGCCGCTAATGTATTCAGGCAGCACAGGACACCCTGGCGTGGTGTCCTCCCCCCATCAGGGACCCTCTGTGTCCCTCTCCTCTGCCAGTGACTCTGAGGCCTAGGGAATCTTGTCTGCTGGTGCCAGGCACCCCAGGGGCAGGCCATCTGCTGCCTCTGTTTTCCTGCTGAGGCTGGCACCGGTCAGCAGGGTGCCCTCAGCTTTGCCAAGAACCAACCCAGCCTCCGGGCCACTCCTCCCTTGTCTTTAGCCATCTGGAGGGACCTTCTGGTCTCTGGGGAAGCCAGGGTGACTCTGGGTTATTGTGAATGAGGAGGAAACTGAGACACCCCCGCTCCCCGTTCTAGGGGTACTAGGAGCCCCCCTCTCTCATCAGTCCAGCCGCAGGAAACTGTCGATGCTCCTTTGCTGCCCATGGCTCCCCATCCATGGCCCAGTGCTGTGGGCTGATGGGCATCTGTCCGCTTTCCCCTCTAAGCCAGGTCCATCAGGTTACACAGGCCTCTGTGGCCTGGCCGTGGCCCCAGACTCCCTCTTCCACTCCCAGCCTCCTGGGGTCCAGTTCCCATCCTGCTCTGTTTCACTCAAATGCTTTCTGCTTGTCTACCCAGTTAAGGTTAAATTCTTTCTTTGGGCATTCGAGGGCACTTCTCTGGCCCTAGTCCCTTCTTTGCAGCCTCATCTGCTACTTTCCCGAGCCCCGTGCCCTCTGCCAAGCTGGACTAGTCCCCCATCACACCCTCCACCTGCCTGCCCCAGCCCTCTCCCTCCGCGGGCTCCTCTGCCTCTGCTCCCAACCTCCAGCTGCTCATTTTTTCAAGATCCAGCTCAGGAGTTCCCGTTGTGCCACAGCAGAAATGAATCTGACTAGGAACCATGAGGTTGCAGGTTCGATCCCTGGCCTCACTCCATGGGTTAAGGATCTGGTGTTGCTGTGAGCTGTGGTGTAGGTCACAGACGTGGCTTAGATCTGGCGTTGCTGCGGCTGTGGTGTAGGCTGGCGGCTACAGCTCCGGTTGGACCCCTAGCCTGGGAACTTCCATTTGCTCGCGTACAGCCCTAAAAAGACAAAAAGACAAAAAAAAAAAAAAAAAAAGATCCAGCTCAAATGCCACCTCTTCTGGTTTCCCTGGCTCACCACACCAGATGCCATTTCTCTGACCCCGAGGCGCCGATTCATCTCTGCCGATGTCTCCTGCGTTTCCTCTGTTGTGGTCATCTGTGTCTTTTCCTGCCTGTGACTCTCTGAGGACAGTTTCTGTGACTAGATTGTGTGGCTTAGAAACATCTGGAGTGTTTCTCCCCTGCCCCCGGCAGCAGGCCTGGAGCCTGCTCAGGGCCATCTGGGGTCTTAGTAGAGAATGGGATGAACCAGGCCCTGCTCCCTTCCTGTTCCTGGGAGGGTGGAGGACCTGCATCCCAGGGCTGAGTGCTGAGCGCTGAGCGCCAAGGGTCTCTAACCTGCCCCTGATCCGACTCTCCCCTCCTGGCCCCTGCATAACCATCTCTTCTCTTATTTCCATCAGCAGCCAAACTACTGGAGTTTCAAGGTCAGTGTGCAGTGCTTCTGCTTCCGTGACAACTGCATGTGCTCTCCTGCCCCCACCCCTCCCTGCACATGCTTTGCACAGGGGTGTGCGTCTGCAAGGGACGGGCCGCTGTGGGCAGTGGGCCATGGGGCTGCAGTCTGGGGCTGCTGCTTTGAGAGAGTCTGGGTTCCCCAGCCAGGGGCCTGTAGATCCGGTATGGGAGCATGGGCCACCCCTGCTGGGGATCTGGGCTGGGAACACACAGGCTTCCCCAGGACCCATAGGGTATTTGGGAAGGAGAGAGGCATTTCCCCTGCCTGGAGAGACTGCTGGCTCTGCGCTAGGGACCTGGACCACCGCATGATTGTATTGAGGGAACTGTTCACTGAATTCAGATTTCATCTTCCAGAGACACCCCGTGACTACAAATGGGTCCCTCATCACTTTCTTTTAAACATTTTTTATTTTTATTTTTTGCTTTCTAGGGCCACATCTGCAGCATATGGACGTTCTTAGGCTAGGGGTCCAATTGGAGCTGGAGACGCTGGCCTACACCACAGCCACAGCAATGCCAGTTCCAAGCTTCATCTGGGACCTACACCACAGCTCACAGCAATGCTGGATCCTTAACCCATTGCGTGAGGCCAGGGATCAAACCCACATCCTCATGGATACCAGTCGTTTTTGTTACTGCTGAGCCAGGTCGGGAACTCCCCTCATCACTTTCTTATTTTCCAATATGGGGAGCTTGTCAGTGCCAGGCAAGAGACTCACAGCCCTGTGTCCCCAAGCCTGTGGCTTAAGTGGAGGGCTGAGCTCAGGGGTGGTGCTTCCTGCATCTTCTGGAGAGACTGAACTGTCCACAGCTGGAGGGCTGTCTGCCCCCTCCAAGAGCATCCTGCTGACCCCAGGGGAGCACCCTCTGGTGCTTCTTCCATCTTCTCTGGCGCCCACGCTCAGACCTGAGCCAAGTTAAACCTAGGATGCTTGGGTTCTGGAGTCTCTGGTCCCTCAAATCCGAGGCATCCTGACAGCGAGTGGGAGCTATTCTTTGCAGACTGCCAAAGTGTCACCTTGCTCCAAGCATTTTGTTTGCATGCATCCTTCCAGAGAGAACTCCTTGAACTCCCAGAGAAACACGGGATCAGAGTCAGGGAATCAGGCATACAGCCTTTTCGGGGGAGGCAGTAGAGTGTAGTGGTTCAATGCATGGGCTCCGAGGGCCAGGCTGCCTACTGGTGAATTTTAGTCAGCTACTAACTACCTAGGTGACCTGGGGCAAGTTCCATATCTCCCTGAGCCTTGGTTTCTTCTCTGTAAAGTGGAACTTCTGTATCATAGAGTCATTGTAAAGACAGAAGAAACGCAAGACTGCCTGTCCTAAGCACAGTGCTTGGCTCGTCATGAGCCTTACCTCCTTAGCTGTGATGCCAGTTTGATTCCCAAATCAGAATCACCTTGGCAACGTGTCAATAACTGAACCCCAGGCCCCAACCCCCAGAGATTCAGAATGAGGGGCCCTGGAAGGAGGGTTTTTATAGAGCTTCCATGTAATCCTGCCCCAGCCTATGGATGTTCTTTGGGAACCTCAGATCCTAGCCTGCCTGCCCCCGCTCAAGGTTCCATCTGCCAGATCTCTCACAGGGAGTCAATGGTTCCTCCCAGGAGCATCTCCAGGGACCAGCGCTCACTGCTTCCCGTCTTTGGGAAGCCCTTTCCTATCTTTGGGGAGCTCTGCTTGAATTCCTGTTTTGTTCCCTTGCCATCTCCCTCATAGCCAGGAATTCCTGCTAGATGTCTCACTAAAAAGTGTTGCCCCAGCCCAGGGCTGGAGAGAAGCGCTAATGGGCGCTCTCTCTTCTCAAGAGGGTTCTCTACAAAGGCTGTAAGAATGGAAAGGTGCTGGGACAATCAGGATGGAGACAGGAACTGGCAGGGCAGGGAATGTGGGCTTCTCTTTTCCCAGGGTTCCCTGGGCGGAGGGCCACCTTCTCAGTCCCCAGGATCCTAGCCCCCCTGCATTCTGACCCCTGTTCCATCTTCTTATGTGTAACTCACTTGTGCCCCCAAGCCTTGTGGCCATCCCCTACTCTTCATCCCTGCTTGCTGCCTCATTCTGTCTGAATTCTGTAGCCCCTCATCTCTACTAGCCGGGCAACCACTGACCTTCCAGTTGCCTGGCAACCCCATGACCACCAGACCAGGTCTGGTTCCTCACACTGTGATGAGAGAGAGGGCGCAGGCTGGCCCTGGTATCAGCCCAGAACGGATGAGCTGCAGAGTTGAAGTTAGGGCACAGGGAGCCCCCCCAGTGAAACCAGTTCCTACGCTGCCTCCCTCCTCCCCAGACCCATTCCTGCCCACTGGTCAGGGCACTGCGCTCGAGGCTGGGTGCCCACTAAGGTCCCCAGATCTGACCTGCTACATTCCCATGCCCTGGAGGCCACTTTGGGGACAGCTGGGCACACTGCCCATCAGAGGAAGATGCATTCTCTTTTCAAGAGTGCTGATCAATTGGCACATTAAATCGAGTTAATATGAAGGTGGAGATTAATTAGGGGTTAATCAGGATTTGGGGAAGGAGGGAGCTGAGAAGGAGAATAAAGAATTCTTTTTTAGAGATACTTTGTTTTTTTAAATTTAAAAATGATATATTCTGATGATGCAGAATTCACCCAGCAGAGAAATGTATAAAGTAAAAAGAGAAGGCTCTGTCTCAGCCCCAGGATAACCAATGCAAATGGTTTTAAGTGATTTGTTGTTGTTAAATATAGGCAATTTATTTTATAGAAAAATACAATTGGGCAACATGATTCTTTTCCTTGATAACGTGTACATGAGATATATATATATATATATAAAATATAATGTTACATAACACGGAATGATGTAGTTCTGATTCATTATCTTTCTCCCTTTAAATAAATGAGTTTCCGACAGCACCCATGTTTGAGGGGAGGGGCTGGGCAGACTGGCAGGAGCTGTGGTCCGGAGTGACAGCCTCAGCCTGCAGCTGAAAGTAGGCTTTTGAAGTGCAATTGCCATCGTGGTGTCCCCTTCCCCAAGGGGAGAGTAATTGAACTGTCCCTGGGGCAGAGAAGTCACTGGGTGACACCCTTCCCTAGCCCCAGCCAGATATCACCCTCAGCTGGAGCTTCGGGGCCAAGGGCTGCCATGCTGGGTCCTGGAGGAGGCCTTTCTGGGAGGCTAGCCAGGCAGGTTGGTTGTGTGGCAGCATGTGCCATGCGGGGAGGGGCCGAGGCCTGGCACTTGTGCCATGTGTTCGTGTGAGCTGAGCATGTGCATTGCATGTACTAGGCAGGTAGTCTGTTTGAAGTTGGGGTCCAGCTGGCTTTGGGAGGTTTGGGGTGGTGGCTCGCCTGGTCACCTTAGGTCCAGGACATTGTGCCCAGCTCTGTGAGGGCCCGCGCCTCCCAGATCTGGGATCCTGGGGTTCCTAGCTCTCCGCTTTCTCCCTGGGCCTTGCTTCCTGCCCCCACCCCAACCCTCTGAACTCTGCGAAGGATAAATTCACTGCTCAAAAAACCGCTGCTTAATTAATGTCTGGAACTAATGCCCCAATTTGCTCAACGATTCTGCTGCTCACCTCGGTGACAAATTTGTGTTGTTGTTCTTTGGAAGCTTAAAATAGCTGGCGTGCCCATGGCTCCCACTCAGATGGTTTCTTGTCTGGCTTCCCAGGGTGCCTGAGTCCCTTGCCCACTCCTTACTTGCTGGGTGTCCTGGGAAGGCCAAGGACCCAAGAGGTTGGGGAGCTCTCCTGCAGCCACACAGTGGGTCTGGGATCCAGGAGACCCTCCTGTGTGTGTGTGTGTGTGTGTGTGTGTGTGTGTGTGTGTGTGTGTGAGTGTGTGTGTGTGTGTCTCGCTAGCTGGCTGGGGCTCCCTGGGCCTGGATGGGGCCGGTGGGCGGAGTGAAGGGCCTCATGCCTGGTTCCTGTCGCCCTACCCTGCCCCTGCAGACCCGCAGCTCGCGCCACACTCAGGGAGCCCAGCCTGGCCTGGCAGACCAGGCGGCCAAGCTGTCATACGCCTCGGCTGAGTCACTGGAGACCATGTCGGAGGCTGAGCTGCCCCTGGGCTTCAGTAGGATGAACCGCTTCCGACAGAGCCTGCCCCTCTCCCGCTCAGCCAGCCAGACCAAGCTGCGCTCGCCAGGTACTGCCACCCGGTGGCCCTGGGCATCAGCCATTCTGGCCACTGGCTCCTCCCCCTGCTCTGCTTACCCTGGAACCCTCTCCACCCACCTCTCCTCAACCATCTTTCTATGAAGCCTCTGGATCCCTTCCCCCCTCCTCCCCATCTCCCTATCTCCCCCCACCCTCCAGTAATCTCCTCCCCTCAGCTCCTCTCTTCTCAGCCTTTTCCTCCTCTCTCTCTCTCAGCATCCCCTGCGCGCTCCCTCTCTCTCTCCAACACTCTCCTCTCCCTTTGGCCTCTCTCTCACCCCCTTCAGCCGCCCTCCTTTCCTTCATCCCCTCCTTTCTCACCTCTCTCCCCCTCCGCAACCACTCACTTTGTTTCTGCCCCACCTGCTGCTGCTCCCAATTCCATTCCTTCGTCCAGACTCCAGCCTGCCCCGGGTGGAGGGGGAGCCTTGAGAGGCGGGCAGCATGAGGAGTGCCTGGGTACATCTGCACTCCGGGGCAACGTCCGGCCTCAGACCCTGCCTCTGCGGGACCAGCGCGGCTCCCGAAGGCTCCCCGGGCGGGCGGCGTGATGGTGGTACCGACAGCGAGGGCGGCGTCTCCTTCGTAGGGGTGCTGTTCCTGCAGTTCGGGGAGGAGACTCGGCGCGTGCACATCACGCACGAGGTCAGCAGCCTGGACACGCTGCACGCACTCATCGCTCACATGTTCCCGCAGAAGCTCACCATGGGCATGCTTAAGTCGCCCAACACCGCCATCCTCATCAAAGACGAGGCTCGCAACGTCTTCTACGAGCTGGAGGACGTCCGGTGGGCGTGGCCCCGAGGGATGGGGTGGGCTTCCCCTACACTCCTCCTCTGAGGGGGGCTCGACTCCGCAGGCCATTCGCCAGCCCCCCACCCCCGCCCCAGTCCCAGCCTTTCCCTTCTCCTCCCGGAGCTCTGTTGCCCCGCCTCCTCCTTTGGTCATCCGGGCGCCACCCCTAACCCTTAAATCATCCGTTCCTGCTGGTTGGCCTTGGCTTGGGCGAACCTGAACCTGGCCTCCCCCGAAGCCGAGGAGGTGGATGGGGTGGAAGCTGCTGGGTGTGTGTGTGTTGATGGCAGGCAGCCCGAGGCACGAGATCCGCCGAGCACGGAGTTAGGAAGGGGTTGGGGCTCCTGGCCCCTCTTGCCACCCGTCTTCCCTCTGCCTGGGGTGGCTGCCCTCCTCATTGCAGGGCTGGGGGATGGTGACTTTCTGCGCCCATTCCTCCCCCAGGGACATCCAGGACCGCAGTATTATCAAGATCTATAGGAAGGAGCCACTCTACGCTGCTTTCCCTGGCTCACACCTCACCAACGGGGACCTCCGGGTATGGCTGGGGAGGCCCAGGGCATTGGGGAGGCGGGGCAGATGGGGTCCAGGATCAGAGTCAAGTCACTTGTCACCAGGGACCAGGGCCAGCTTTGAAGAAGAGAATGTGGAGGCTGAAGCAGAGGGTGGCCTCCATTAACCTGGAGTCATGGGGGAGTCCCTCCCCTCATTGCCACTTGCCCCCTTGTTCGATCAGGTGTTCTGGAACACACCTCGAAATCTTCTAGGAGGCTTCTTTCAAGAATAACCCCTTGCGTTTTTGCTTCCCCATCCTCCACCATAGGGCAGGCTAGGGATTGCTCCTCTGGTGACTCTCCATCTGCCACTTCATCTTCCGTGCTGGGAGCCCTGGTGGGAGAGGGGCCCAAGATGCAGCAGGAAAGTGGGAAGGCAGAGAACAGAAGGGACTTCCTAAGCGTCAGGGGGCAGCTGCTGGCTCCTCAAGGGCAAAGGATCCCTTTTGTGACCAGCCCTGTGGGGGTTCCGCGACTGTCTTCTGCACAGAGAGAGATGGTGTATGCGTCGCGGGAGTCGTCGCCCACGCGGCGTCTCAACAACCTGTCGCCGGCGCCGCACCTGGCATCCGGCTCGCCGCCACCCGGGCTCCCGTCCGGGCTGCCGTCGGGCTCGCCGTCGCGCTCGCGCCTCTCGTACGCCGGGGGGCGCCCGCCCTCCTACGCCGGCAGCCCGGTGCACCACGCGGCGGAGCGGCTGGGGGGCGCCCCCGCCGCCCCGGGCGTCAGCCCGAGCCCCAGCGCCATCCTCGAGCGGCGCGACGTGAAGCCGGACGAGGACCTTGCGGGCAAGGCGGGCGGCATGGTGCTGGTGAAGGGCGAGGGCCTCTACGCCGACCCCTACGGCCTGCTCCATGAGGGCCGCCTGAGCCTGGCCGCGGCCGCCGGCGATCCGTTCGCCTACCCTGGCGCGGGCGGCCTGTACAAGCGCGGCTCCGTACGCTCGCTCAGCACCTACTCGGCCGCCGCGCTGCAGTCGGACCTGGAGGATTCGCTGTACAAGGCGGCGGGTGGCGGCCCGCTCTACGGCGACAGCTATGGCTTCCGCCTGCCGCCCTCGTCGCCCCAGAAGCTGGCGGATGTGGCGGCGCCCCCCGGGGGCCCCCAGCCGCCGCACAGCCCCTACTCGGGGCCGCCTAGCCGCGGCTCGCCGGTGCGCCAGTCCTTCCGCAAAGACTCGGGCTCCTCGTCGGTCTTCGCCGAGAGCCCCGGAGGCAAGACCCGCAGCACCGGGGGCTCTTCGACGGCCGGAGCACCCCCTCCTGAGCTCTTCCCCGGGCCTGGGGAGCGCCCGCTCGTTGGGTTCGGGCCGCCTGTGCCAGCCAAGGATACGGAGACTAGGTGAGGGACCCTCGCTAGGCTGGGGGTTGTGCGGGTGGGGTGGGGAGAGGGGGCACGGCTGTGCCCCTGGCAGATTGTGACCTGGACTCTGAGACCCTAGGAGTCCTTGTAGATCCGGAGTAGTCGCCTGGGTGTCTTGGGTGTGGCAGGGAAGACACTGGAGAGGCGTTCCGCCTGCAGGGTCTGAGGGTTGGAGGAGAGGGCCCCAGACAAGGGCCCTGGAGACCTGGGTTTTCATCCAGTCCCTAAGCCTGTTTCCCCAGCTAAAACTGAGGCAGAAGCAGCACTCTTTAGGGCCTTTCCAGCTCAGACACAGAATGTGCTTCCATGAGAGCTGTCCAGCACAGGGCCAGCTGAAGTCCACTAGGGAGGGGGTGCTGGTAAGAAGCGGGGATGGGGAGAGAGGCACAGTCCTTTAAGTAGCCTCTGAAGTGGGGAACTCTTGCCCATCATTCAGCTCCCTGCTTAGGGTGCAGGGCTGGAGGAGGTAACCAGGCACCGACCCGCCCCCCTTCTGTCCTCAAGCAGCACAGCTAAGAAATGAGGACAAATGATTCATTCATAGTCTTCTTGTGGCCTGTGTGCCAGGCACTGCACTGGGCACTGTCAATGTCAAACTGGGCAAGCCAGGTTCCTGCTCTGTCTAGTGGGGGAGACACGGCAAAAAAATACTTGCTCTTCTCTTGGGAGCGTGTACTCCCCAAAGGCTGCTGGGGACCCTGGGATGGCTTCAGAGAAGAGTAGGGAGCAGGGCCATGCCTGGCAGGGGGAAAACATATGCAGAGACCCAGAGAGGCCAGGGCGAGGCCCACTAGGGAGTCAGTGACGAGAGATGAGGCTGGAAGGGGGGGGAGGACTGTCAGATGGGAAAAGGCCTTACTGGTGTTAGGTGGGAGGCTGTGGGCTTGATCCTTAGGCATTGGGGCCCTTTGAATTGTCTGTGTGCCGGTGGTTGGGAGAGAATTATCAGTCTCAGGGATGGGGGGTGTTGGGCAGGAAGGACCCCATACCCGGAGAAAAAGTTGCTCAAAGCTACCCTCTTTCCCAGAGAGCGCATGGAGGCTATGGAGAAGCAAATTGCCAGCCTCACAGGTCTGGTGCAGAGTGCCCTGCTTCGAGGGTCAGAGCCTGAGACCCCCAGGTGAGGTTCTTCTAACACCACTGCCAGGGCCTGCGGTTGGGGCAAAAGGAAGGGAAAATAAGCAGCAGGAGCTCTGGGCTCAGCTCTGCCAATGTCTGGTCATGGTCCCCTGGATGAATCCCTTCTCTTCTCTGGGACTCCATCCTGATATCAGAGGACTGGAGGAGTGTATGATAAGGTCTCACCCACCTTTGATGGTCTGGGCCCAGCCTGGACCCCTGATGGCCCTTTTTTCCCCTGTGCCACAGTGAGAAGATTGAAGGCTCCAATGGAGCAGCCACGCCCTCAGCACGTGAGTGACCCTTCTCCCTCCCCCACGGATCCTTGTCCCCTCTGAGCCTCAGATTCCTAATCTCTAAAGTGGCTACAACACCAGGCTTCAAGGGATGAGCAAGTAGTCACCTTAGGCCAAGAGGTCCTCGCTCTGGTGTTTTACTCCCCATAAAAGGGCTGACCACTAGCTGGGGCAGGGAGCCACAGCCCCATCTCTCTCTGGCTACTGTGTGGGGCCAGGGGTGCGGGAGGACCTTTCCTGGCACCTCCCTGGCTCATGATTTCTTTCCTTTCTCTCACCCTCATCGTCCCTCTCTGCAGCCTGCGGGTCAGGCAGCCGGAGCAGTGGGGCCACCCCAGTGTCCGGCCCTCCCCCGCCCTCGGCCAGCAGCACCCCTGCGGGGCAGCCCACTGCCATCAACCGTTTGCAGATGCAGCTGCATCTGCGTGGCCTGCAGAACAGCACCAATGACCTGCGCAGCCAGCTTCAGCAACTGCGGAAGCTCCAGGTACCACTTCTCGGGCCTTGCCCTGTGCCCCAACTCCTAAAGCCCCGTCCCAAATCCCCGCCCCCCCAAAGCCCCGCTCCGCCAGAACCCTGCCCAGTGAACTCCGCCTCCCTGGGCCCTGGTCGAAACCTTCCTCGAACTCCCCATATCTCGCTGAATCTCCATTCCCTCACCAAGCCCTCATGTCGCCCGTGTCCCCCTCACGAGGCCCTCTTTCCTGAATCCTCCCCGTTCAGTGGAGCTCTCCTGGAGCCCCAGTCCAACCCACTGAGCTCCCTCCTCCTGTCAATATCCCTCAGGGCAGCCCTGTCCCCTCCTGCCCCGCATTCCTTTCTCCCCTCCCCTCCCTTGGGCAGAAGCCCTTCCTCCAGATCCCCTGAGCCCTCCCTTCCTGAGTCCACACAGTCCTCCCGGCCTGCCCCGCCTGGCAGATGGTCCCACCAGTCAGGAGCCTGGCATCGCTGTGCCCGCTCCTCGAGAGGGCCCCAGTGCCCGTCAGGTGAGAGTAATGAGCAGAGACAGGCTGGAGAGGGGGCAGAGACTTGCCATCTGGGCAAAGGGTAGATTTCGCCCACCACCACTGTTGTTCCAACTCGGCCTTAGACCTGGGTTCCAGCCTTAAGTTATTTTCCTGTCCAGGCTACGCAAACTCTATCAAACCCCACGGCTTGGGCCCTTCATTGAAGCCACAGCCAGGCAGCCGCTAGGTGGGCGGGGCCCTACGTAAGGCCATCCCTTGCCCTCCAGATATTATCCCCCGCCCCCCGCAGTTCTCCGGCCTCTGTATTTCCCCGGAATGTAACTTGGTCCTCCGCCCCCACCATCTTACCCCTTCGCTGCTGCTAACCGCTACAGCCAGGCAGCCGCACCTTCCGCACGACCCAACTCGGCACTCCTCCCTCCACTAGCCCCAGGCCGTTCTCCTCCTGCCTCTATTCTGAGCCAGAACTTAGCACCTCGGCCCGTACCCCCCCCCCCCCGCCATCTCTTCGCTGCTACTCCCAGCCACCGCTGAGCAGCGCTATCTTTCTTGGAGCTCGCCGGGCGTCGGCCCGCCTCCTCCCGGCCCACTCCCTGCTGCGCGCCCCCCTCCCCTCCCCTCCCCTCCCCTCCCTTCCCACCCCCGTCCGTCCGTCCATCTGCGTCCCGCAGCTCCAGAACCTGGAGTCGCTGCGCGCGCTGCTGAAGGGCACGGAGGCGGAGCTGAGCATGCGCGTGTCGGAGGCGGCGCGGCGGCAAGAGGACCCGCTGCAGCGGCAGCGCACCCTGGTGGAGGAGGAGCGGCTGCGCTACCTCAACGACGAGGAGCTCATTACCCAGCAGCTCAAGTGAGGCTGGGCCCCGCTGCAGAGGGAGGGACTGGGGGTGCGCCTGGGTGACCCGCCACCTGGTTTCCCGGGAAGACGCGGCTCCCTTCCTTCTGACTCACAGGTGACGTTGGTCTGTTCAGAAGCCTGATTTCCTTGTCCTCTGTAGCCTGATTTCTCTGTGACCCACAAACCTTTGACCGTCTGGCATAATGCCTGTTTTCTTTTTTTCTGGCTTGATGCCTGCTTTTGCTATGTTTTTACTTCTGGTGGTTCACAGTCTGGCTTTCCCATGGCCTGCAGTCTTACTCCCATGGGGCCAGCTGCCCGATTTCAGTCTGCCCTCTGCCTGCTTTCCTTCTGGCCTGTTAGCGGTGCATACTGACCCCCCACTGGCGTATTCAGGTGGAATGTTCCAGTGTGGCCGTGGTCCGCTCCATGTGGACCAGCGGCACTTGCCACCACTCCAATTCCCTGATCTCTGAGACCAGGTATAGCCAAGGAAAACCCTCCTTCTGTCCTAAGTGCAGCTGGAACAGGGCTCTAACTTTTTTTTTCAGATGGGTTGAGGAGTAGAGAACACCTCGCCCCCAAATGCTTAGACATGGAAGGGTTAACAGAAGACAGTCCTGGGATCCAAATTTAGCAAATGGCTGTCTGGCCAAGATTTGATTGTCTGGCACCACGAAGGGAGAAGCCGCCTTCCGCTGTCCATCCACTGAGTGAGCAGCCACAGCCCATCGCAGCCTTTCCTAGTCAGTCCCTGGGTTCTGAGACAGAGACCCTTCTCTTCGGTCTAGTCGCCCTCTTGGCGGCACAGGCACAAGGGACCTGAGATACAGCCCCAGGCCTGAGAAGCTATGCGATCAGGGTGATTTTCTTCCCTTCTCTGTGCTTCAGCCTCCTCCTCTGTGCCCAGTATTAAGAGTTTTGCAGTTCTATCCAGAGAGGGCTTGGGTTCTACTGGCCAGTGACAGGGAGCCGGGAGAGGTTGCTCAGAGGAGCCCAGCTTCCTCACCAGAGTCGTAAGTGGCTGCATCCCTTGCAAGGGGCTCCTTGATAAGGGTCCCTGCTCCTCAGCCTCGTGGCCACGCAGCCTAGAAGTGCGTGTGCATTTCAGTGCCACCCAGGGCAAAGATCCTCGTGACCCCTCGTGACCCCTTGTGGCTGAGATGAAATAAGGGGCCATTCCACTTGAAAGTCAGCTGGTGGCGGCCACGCCATCACTCCAGGTGTGAAAGCTGAGTGACAGCTCCAATCAGATCTCCAAATAGACCGGCGGCTGCCATCCCCCCCTCACCCAGGGAATTCCATTTACCCAACTTTCCTGTCCTCTCTTTGCCCCTTTTTTATTCAGCACAGAGGAGCTGGGTTGGACTTTTCAAAAGGAACTTTACTGAGACATTAAAGGAAAATAAAAGGAAATATAAAAGTACAGAGGCAGAAGAGATGAAAGGACATATTTATGCTCCCGTCATATGTGTCTGGCCCTCCGCTTCCTGGGGGCCTCAGTTCTCCGGGAATACACAGACTCCCTGCCTGCTGCCCTGTTGTCAAGCCCATTGCTCAGACTGTTCACTTGAGAGAGCTTGGGGGCTGATATATTGCTACTGGCAGGATTCTCCATCCCCTTTGAAGGGAGTTCCTGTCTTTTTGGGGCAGGACCTGGGCTGCACACCAGGTCTGCAGTGGCTTCGGTTTGGCCAGGAGGGGGCTCCCCGCCCAGCTCTCACGAGCCATCCTGGCCCTAGTTTAGCCAGCAGGTCCATCCTAACCCCTTCTCTGGCTGCAGCCCCTGTACACTCGCTCTTGCTCTGCTTCACTCTGCCTCTTCCTTTTGCCCTGGCATCTTGCTGGAACTTAGGAAGTTGATTCTATGCTTCATTCAGCTTGGCTCACTCACCTGTCCTTCCAGCCAAGCACTTGAGCTCTGTCTAGACAGCAACCTTTGCTGACCGAGACCTTTTGGCTTCTGCAGCCTAACTTGGCCTAACCCAGGGCCAGCTTTGTAGGCATGTGACCTGTGTAATCACAAAGGGCCTCAAGCTTGTAGGGACCTGTGTTTGGTTTAATGCCGTGCTGTTGCCGTCATGCAATTCTTAATTTTCAAACTAGGGGTAAAATCTTCATTTTGCTCCAGGCCCCTCAAATTATGTAGCTGGTTCTGTCCTGACCTTCAGTTTTCAACTCTTCCAGGACTAAACCTGGGTCTGAAAAGCCCTATCCCTTTCTGATCCCAATATCTAGACTTGGGCTGGACTGGTCTGGACTTATGTGTGGAGCCTGCCCAGGTTATGGGCCCCCAAACTCTGGCAGATGGTATGGTCAGATAATCAAGGTGCTAATTGAACCGAAGGGGGACTAGTCCCTCCTGCCTGAGTGTTGATGTGTTATCTCCTTCTGGAGGCTTATCTGAGTCCTCTTTTAAATGATGGTCTCTTCTCCTGTGGAGTGATGTTTGGGAGTGACCATTTTACAAAGCTGGCCCACCCTGAGCCAATCAGGTGTCCCACGGTGGGCCCACGGAGGGCTGTGGGGTGACATTAGTCCCGTGTGGGGCTGAGAGGCAGCAGAACCCAGTGGCTGAAGTCAGACATGCGTAGATCGTGCTTTGCCAAAAAATAATTGTGTGACAAGTTAGTTAATCTCCCTGAGCCTCTTTTTTCTTTTCGCGCCAAATTATTGTCTTAGGGTAGCTAATTAATTAGCTAGGATAGCCGCTGTAACAATTGTATAATGGTTCAAAAGTAATCCATGTGTCTTTCTCGTGGAACAGTAGTGGTGGGTTAGTGGAATGGCCTTCCCCCATTCAGTTACGCAGGGACCCAGGCTCATGGAGGTTTTGCCAACATCTGTTTGTGCCTTCCAAGATCACCCACAGGGTCGCTGTCTTGCAACCAATAGGAAGCATCGAGGTGCTTACATAGGAGCTTTTTAGGGGCCAGGCCTGGAAGCAGCAGGTACTCCTTCCACTCATATTCCATTGGCTAGACCTCAGTTGAGTGGCCACTCTTTTTTTTTTTTTTCCTTTCTTGATCACCTGCATATGGGGTTCCCAGGCCAGGGATCAGATCTGAGCCACAGGTGTGGCCCACGCCACAGGCGCAGCAACGCAGGGTCCTTTAACCTGATGTGCCAGGCCGTGGATGGACGTGTGTCCTGGCACTGCAGAGAAGTGGCCGATCCCCTTGCGCCCCACTCCCGATTGGCCACGGCTCCCTGCAAGGGAGGCTGGGAAATGTAGTCTAGTGTTTGTCTATGTGTAAACTGGAGGTAATCACGGTTCCCACTCACGGGATTGGTGGTGAGGATTAAACAAGGTAAAGAAAGGAGCAGGTAAATAAGGAGCTGAATGCACACCTGGCAAGCCATAAGCGCTTAGTCCGAGATCGCTCTTTAACTGGTGGTGCTGACTCACAGGCTTTTGTCCTTGGCGCCACCGCGGTCTGTCTTTTCACCCGCTACTTGGATGAAGCTGTGTAAAGCGTGCTGATAAGATGTGCTGATGACACAGAGCTTTGAGGCGAAGCAAATCTGTTGGATGGCAGCCCTGCGATTCAAAAGTTGTTCCTACCTGGATGGTTGAGCTGAAATTCAACAGATGGGATTTGACAGGAGTGTATGGAAAGTGCTGCACGTGGGTCAGGGATGGCAGTGACTCCAGCGCAGAATCGAGATGACCTGCCTGGGGAGGGCTTCCTTCTTTCACCTATTCACTCCTTCTGTAACTATTTAACAGACACCTCTTTGGCTCCAGACACCCTGCCAGGTGCAGGGAATCCGAGATAAACCAGGAACACACGGTGTCTGTCTGCCTGGAGCTGCTTGGCCCAGCAAACAGGAGCTCCGGGCAGGAAGCCGACCCCCAACCCCAAGTGTAGGGAGTAGGGGAGAGGTTCCTATTGAGACCTGAGGCTGAGTGGGACTTAATCACACGTGTGTGTGTGTGTGTGTGTGTGTGTTTGGGGGGGTGTACATGGAGTGTTCTAGGCAGAGGAAATGGCATTATAAAGGCCCAGGGAGGAGTTCCCGTCGTGGCACAGTGGTTAATGAATCCAACTGGGAGCCATGAGGTTGCAGGTTCAATCCCTGGCCTTGCTCAACGGGTAAAGGATCCAGTGTTGCCGTGAGCTGTGGTGTAGGTCGCAGATGCGGCTTGGATCCCATGTTGCTGTGGCTGTGGGGTAGGTCGGTAGCTACAGCTCCGATTAGACCCCTAGCCTGGGAACCTCCATAGGCCGTGGGAGCAGCCCAAGAAATGGCAAAAAGACAAAAAATAAATTAATAAAAAAAAAAAAATAAAGGCCCAGGGAGAGCAGGACTGACAAGGACCTCAGAGAAATTCTGGCTGGTTTTAAATAATAGTAAGCCAGGAGGACAATGGATGTAGTTAGAGGGACAAATAAGAGCAGTCCCCAGGGACACACCCATGGCATTCGCGTGTTTAACCCTTGCAGCAGCCTTGCAGGAAGGAGGGACTCTTACCATCCCCGTTTGTTGAGGGATGAGGAGGTTGAGACCTGGTAACGTGTCCAAAGACCTCTGCTGGGTCTGGCAGAGCTGGGATTGGATTTTGGATCCGAATCCAGAGTCAAATTTTCAACTATTACCCTCACACCCTGCTTGGCTGCGTTGAAGAGTTTGGATTTTTAGCCTCAGAAGTTGGGATCCATTTCAGGTTCAACACAGGGGGCCATGACGTGGTCTGATTTACATTTTAGAAAGATGTAGGGCTTTTTTGGCTTTGTTTCGCTTTTTATGGCCGCCCCTGCGGCATGTGCAAGTTCCTGGGCTATGGGTTGAATCGGAGCTGCAGCTGAGGCCCACGCCACAGTCACCACGCCAGATCCGAGCCGCAACTTTGACCTAAGCTGGGCAAGCTGGATCCTTAACCCTTGGAGCGAGGCCAGGGATTGAACCCTCATCCTCACAGAGACAGCTCCTTAACCCACTGAGCCATGATGGGAACTCCCAAGATGTAGGTTTTAAGGCTATGAGCTCAACATAAATCTGAAAATCGAAAGCAGCTTTGCCGTCAAGGAAAGAGGCTGAGTGTCTGGATTATTTGAGAAAAGGTAAATGGACATGGCGGTGCCACCCTGAAAAAGAAGAGGCTCTTTAGGGGCACATGCAACTGCCTCCAGTTCTCTGAAAAGGTGCCAGTTTCTCTGCTGTGTTCTTGGCATCATGAGAATCCGAGGATGCAGGTTCTGTGGAGGGAGATTTGAGCTGATGTTGCTGAAGATTGAAAAGGGGGACCCGGAACGTCTGTTAGGGAGCCCCTCTGAAGCCTCATCTCTGAGGTCTGGCTTTCTGATTTCACTTGGGTGTGTGGCTTTTTCTTTATTTTAATTTTTAATTAAAGTATAGTTGACTTACAACATCGTGCCAATTTCTCCTATACCGCAAAGTGACTCAGTTGCATATGTATATGTGTGTGTGTGTGTTTTATTTTATCCTCTTTTTTATTTTATCCTTTCTCCCTTGACAACCACAGGTCTGTTCTTTATGTCTGTGAGTCTGTTTCTGTTCTGTCGATAGGTTCACTTGTGCCATATTTTAGATTTCACTCGTAAGTGATATCATATGGTATTTGTCTTTCTCTTTCTGACTTACTTCACTTAGTATGAGAATCTCTAGTTGTACCCATGTGGCTGCAAATGGCATTACTTTATCCTTTCTATGGCTGAATAGTATTTCATTGTGTATATGTCTGAATCCATTCATTTGTCGATGGACATTTAGGTTGTTTCCATGTCTCGGCTATTGTGAATAGCACTGTTGTGAACATATGGGTGCATTTTTTTTGTTTGTTTGTTTTTTAAGGTCACACCCATGGCATATGGAGGTTCCCAGGCTAGGGGTCCAATCAGATCTGTAACCACTGGCTTACGCCAGAGCCACAGCAACATGGGATCTGAGCCGAGTCTGCAACCTACACCACAGCTCATGGCAACACCAGATCCTTAACCCACTGAGCGAGGCCAGGGATCGAACCCACAACCTCATGGTTCCTAGTTGGATTCGTTAACCACTGAGCCATGACGGGAACTCCCCACGTATCTTTTTGAACTATAGTTTTTCCAGATATATGCCCAGGAGCGGGAATGGATCATATGGTAGTTCTATTTTCAGTTTTGTGAGGAAACTTCATGCTGTTTTTCATAGTCGTTCTACCAACTGACATTCCACCAACAGTGTACTTCCCTTTTCTGCACACCCTCTATAGCATTTGTTATTTGTAGACTTATTAATGACAGCCATTCTGACCAGTGTGACATGGTACCTCACTGCAGTTTTGACTTACAGTTCTCTAATAGTTAGCAATGTTGAGTATCTTTTCATGTGCCTACTGGCCATCCATATGTCTTCTTTGGAGAAATGTCTATTTAGGTCTTCTGCCAATTTTTCAATTGGATTGTTTGTTTTCTTGTTATTGAGTTGTATGAGTTGTTTGTTTACTTTGGGGATTAAGCCCTTGTTGGGGTGGCATCGTTTGCAAATATTTTCTCCCATTCTGAGGCTGTCTTTTTGTTTCGTTTATGGTTTCCTTTTCTGTGCAAAAGCTTGTAAATTTGCTTAGGTCCCATTTGTTTATTTTGGGTTTTGTTTCCATAGCCTTGGGAGGCAGATCTATTAAAACATTTGTACGGTTTATGTCAGAAGATGCTTTGCCTGTGTTCTCTTCTAGGAGTTTTATGGTGTCATGTCTTATGCTTAAGCCTTTAAGCCATTTTGAGTTTATTTTTGTGGCTGGTGTGAGGGTGTATTCTAGTTTCATTGATTTACATGCAGCTGTCCAGGATGGCTTTTAATTTCGATCAGACTAGTGGCCTGATTTCCTTCCAGCTACCCAATTGCAGGGGGCTGGGCTGGGGCTGGAGGGGCTGAAAGGGTCTTTCTGTGGCTGCAGTGACCTGGAGAAGTCGGTGGAGAAGATCCAGAGGGACGTGTCCCACAACCACCGACTGGTGCCCGGACCTGAACTGGAAGAGAAGGCGCTGGTGCTGAAGCAGCTTGGGGAGACGCTGACTGAGCTCAAGGGTGAGCTCAGGGGCTAGCGAGTTTGGCACCCCCACCCCCACCCCTGGCACTGACTGCCCCCCCTGCTGCCTGCCACCACTGCCCATCCTCCCAGTCCTCAGATTCTCCCTCCCCAGCTCACTCCTTCCCTTCCCCTCAGCTCACTTCCCAGGCCTGCAGAGCAAGATGCGGGTAGTGCTGCGTGTGGAGGTGGAGGCGGTGAAGTTCCTGAAGGAGGAGCCACAGCGTCTGGATGGGCTACTCAAGCGCTGCCGTGGGGTCACAGACACATTGGCTCAGATCCGAAGGTCATTCTATCCCTGACCTCTTATCTCTGACCTCTGATTTCCCATGGGTCACACACTGGGCCCAGATTGATAGAATAGCCTGACCCTGGATCCCGACTCCCCCAGAGGTCAGTGGTGTGCCTACTGGGTCTGCCCCTCATGTCTGATCTGTGGCCCCTCCCAGGTTGTAGGCTTGGCTCTCCCATGTGCTGGATGCAGTTACTCTTCCCCAGGCCCTTCCATCTGTCCTGCAAGATCCCAGAGCCGTCCTCATACCCCAGCTCCCTCAGGCCCGGCTTCCTGTCTGTGGGGCCCCCACCCTGCTGGCCTCACAGCTGCTTCCAACTCTCCCAACCCCAGGCAAGTGGATGAAGGTGTTTGGCCACCCCCCAGCAACCTCCTGAATCAGTCCCCCAAGAAGGTGACGGCTGAGAGTGACTTCAACAAGAGCTTGGACTTCGAAATGCCACCCCCCAGCCCTCCACTGAACCTCCACGAGCTGAGTGGGCCAGCGGAGGGAGCCCCTGCGACGCCCAAGGCGGGCAACCCCACCAAAGGCCTGGACGCTCCTGGCAAGAGAAGTGTGGACAAGGCTGTGTCTGTTGAGGTGCTGGGCCTGGGATGGGGGCCTGAGCTAGTCTCACACATTCTTCCCTCCACCTTAGGTTGGCAAGTGCCAGCTCATGGGTGCTTTTTCCCGGGGGAGGAGGAAGTCCAACAAGCAGATTGAGGGTGACATTACCCACTAGACGGAAAAGCATATGACAAACCCATGATAATCAAGGCAGTGTGGTGTTAGCATAAGAACAGATTATGTGGGAGTTCCTATGGTGATTCAGTGGGTTAAGAACCTGACATAGGGTCTGTGAGGACACAGGTTCCATCCCTGGCCTGGTTCTGTGGGTTAAGGATCCAGCATGGCTGCAAGCTGTGGTTAGGTTGAAGATGAGGATTGGATCTTGTATTGCTGTGGCTGTGGTGTAGGCCGGCAGCTACCGCACTGATTCAACCCCTAGCCTGAGAGCTTCCATATGCCACAGGTGTGGCCTTAAAAGGAAAAAAAAAAAATTTCCTTTTTTGTTACAGATCACTCAAAAATGTATTCTAAAAAAAAGAACAGGAGTTCCCACTGTGGCGCAGCAGAAACGAATCTGGCTAGTATCCATGAGCATGTGGGTTTGATCCCTGGCCTCGTTCAGTGGGCTGGGGATCCGGCTTTGCCGTGAGCTACGATGCTGTGAGTTAGGCTGAAAGCGGTAGCTCTGATTCAGCCCTTAGCCTGGGAACTTCCCTATACCTCGGGTGTGGCCCTAAAAAGCAAAAATAAATCAATAAATCCGAATAAAAGAAAAAAAATTAAAAACTTTTAAAAAACAAAATAAAAAGAGAATAGGTTAGGTGCTCAATGAAATAGAATAAAATGTCTAAAAGCAGGTCTAAGTCTATCCCGGGAGTATTTATAAGGAAGATGGGCCTCCAGACTCCCAGGGAATCCACGCAATACTCAAGGAGAAGCCAGAGGGCCCTCTGGGGGCCAGACGGGACGGGAGCCTTCCTTTCTGTGCCTTGCATGTGTGGCTGAGGCCCCGTAGGTCCAGGAGCAGGGCAGCCGCTTCAGCCCTGACTGTCACCCCCTCCTCTCCAGGCTGCTGAGCGGGACTGGGAGGAGAAGCGGGCAGCCCTGACCCAGTACAGCGCCAAGGATATCAACCGGCTGCTGGAGGAGACACAGGCGGAGCTCCTGAAGGCCATCCCCGACCTGGACTGTGCGAGCAAGGCCCACCCGGGCCCAGCCCCCACCCCTGACCACAAGCCCCCCAAGATCCCCCACGGCCAGAAGACAGCCCCGCGAACGGAGCCCAGTGGGAGGAGAGGCTCAGGTATGGTGCAGAGTGGGGGCTGGCGAAGAGCCCAGAGGAGGGGAGCCCCAGCCTCACAGCGCTCCGGCTGATGGGAGAGGCGCTTGGGATTGAGAATCTTTGGGGTCCAGCTGCCGGAGAAGGGAGGTGCTGGCCTGACCTTCAGCTATTAAGGCCGGGATGGCGCTGGACTCCATCCAGGCATTTTCCCAGGGCCCTGTGCCGCTGATAGGACCACGCGGGAAGGATGGGCAAGTCCAGGCAGCGGGTCGGCCGCTTGCAATTTCTGTGCCCAGAGCGAGGCTGTGCAACGGGGTACAGCGCTGAGTGATCTGGACACGGTTCCTTTGCACCCCGAGCCTGTAGGCTCACGGGGAGGCAGAAACCCGAACCAGAAAGGGCAATTATCATTCATTCATTTATTCATTCCCGCCACATATACTTGTTAAGCATGTACTATGGGCTAAGCACTGGGGATAAGGAGATAAGACTGTTTTAAGAAGCTTAAAATGTACTGGGAGAATGATACCAACATTTATGTTTATCAAGCACTTACTGTGTGGCAAAAACTGCTCCAAATGCTTTCGCTATATTAATCCTTATAATTTTGCAACAACCCCAGGAGCCAGATACAGTCTTTATTCCCATTTTACGGATGAAGGCACTAAGGCTCAATATGGTTAAGTAACCTGTTCCAGCCCATACCTAGTATGTAAATTATAAATAGGCTGCAGGAGTTCCTTTCGTGGTGTAGCGGAAATGAATCCGACTAGGAGCCATGAGGTTGCGGGTTTGATCCCTGGCCTCGCTCAGTGGGTTCAGGATCCGGCATTGCTGTGAGCTGTGGTGTAGGCGGGCAGCTATAGCTCTGATTGGACCCCTAGCCTGGGAACCTCCCTATGCCGTGGGTGTAGCCCTAAAAAGCAAAAAAAAAAAAAAACGCAAAAAAGAAAGAAAAAAAGAAAAGAAAAGAAGTAGGTTGTAGGTGCTAAATGCAGCAGAGGTGCTGTGGCTGTCCTTGAGGTCCTGGGAGGGCAGGAAGGGCTTCCCATGGGTTCTTGCCTTTGCCTGGCCAGTGAGGGGGGACATTCCAGGGAGAGAGAACAGCACATGCAAACGCCTGGAGGTATGTGTTTGGTGTTGCCCAGCAGGGTCCAGGCCAGGGAGTAGCAATCAGAGCTGAGGCTGAAAGGTTGGCAGGCATGGCGGGTGCTGGGCCAAGGAGCTTGAACATAGTTTGGGGTCATGGGGAACCACGGAGGGGTCAAAGGCAGAGGAATGTCAGGTTTGAGTGACTTTTCTCCAAGTTGCCCAGGAAACCGCCCTCACCCCTGGAGGAACTGGGGAGGGAGAGCCCAATGGGAGGGGCCAGACCCTGGCATTAGTTCTGACCGCTCTCTCTGGATGGAGAAAGGATGAGGCTCTGTGCCAGGGCAGGGCAGAAGGGCGGGCAGGAAAGGAATGGCTTAGAGCAGTGGTTCTCAAACTGGCACGTGCCCGTGAAATCAGCTGGGATCTGCTAGAATGTGGATTCTGATCCAGTAGCTCTGGGTGGTGCCCGAGCTTCTGCATTTCTAACCAGCTCCCAGATGCTGCCGGTGCTGTTGGTCCCTGGACCACCCTTTGAGTAGCAAGGGATGAGAGCGCAGTAAGAGGAGGAGGGGCGGGGCTTGGGGCTGGATCGCCCGGAGAAGAGGGAGAGCCTGGCGCCTTTCCTCTGAGCTCTCCTCTCCCCGCTCCCTGGAGGAGGAAGCAAACGTCATCCTAACCTTGGAGTCAGATGTGGCACATGGACTCCAGGGTTACAGGGCCGCTGACCCCCAGCCCCTTGGCTGCCCGCAGATGAGCTGACGGTGCCCCGATACCGCACGGAGAAGCCGTCCAAGTCTCCCCCACCGCCCCCTCCCCGCCGGAGCTTCCCCTCCTCCCACGGCCTGACCACCACGCGCACCGGAGAGGTCGTGGTCACCAGCAAGAAGGACTCGGCCTTCATCAAGGTACCAGCCTGCCCTTGGGTAGGGAACAAGGGGGTTGAATTGGGGGGATACCAGAGATGACTTCTGGGGACCCTCTGGCGGGGGGTCCCCTGTCACAGAGAAACTAGAAGGAATGAAAGGAGGCCAGCGGGTACTGACTCTGCTTCTGGCTTGGACTTCCTCCAAGGGAAAGGGGCCATCCTGGCAGGGGACAGAGCAAGTGGTAGATGAAGAGCCAGGGCAGGTGGACGATGGGTCGTGACAGGGCCTAGGACATGAGCTGGTGCTGGAGGGGGACAGAGCCCGGCCTTGACGGGGGCCTGGGCCTTGCAGAAGGCAGAGTCCGAGGAGCTGGAGGTGCAGAAGCCCCAGGTGAAGCTGCGCCGGACCGTGTCCGAGGTGGCCCGCCCGGCCTCCACACCCCCCATCATGGCCTCTGCCATCAAGGACGAGGACGACGAGGACCGTATCATCGCAGAGCTGGAGGTGGGTCAGGGGTGCGCCTGGCCCCCGCATCATCAGCCAGGCCCTGCGCCCTTCCCCCCGCCAGGCTGACCCCAGGGCGAAGTGCCTGGACTAGGACAGGGGCCGGACGCCCCCCCGCCCCGAGGCTGCTTCAGGATCCCATCCTTTTCGCCTCAGCTGCTTCTCCACTGTAAAATGGGGGAGGGGATCTAAAGTGTCCCCTTGCATGCTATTTTATTGTCTCTGACACCACCCGGCAATGGCCCCAACACTTCCCATGCTCTGTGACCCCCATCTCCGAGTGCTGTGACAACAGATGCTCTGACAACCTCATATCCATGTGCCTCGAGCCCCTCCCAGTGCTGCAAATCACCCAGACGTGGGTGTTCTCAGCAACCCCCCCACCCACCCAGAGGCTGGAGACCTGGGCCACCAGGGCCTCTGAGAAGGGACAAACGCAGGGCAGAGTGGCCAGCAGCCACGTCCAGGGGCCAAGGAGTGAGGCGGGGGATCCCCAGGGCCAGCCCAGGCCACCCCTCCCCATGGTTCCCGGGGCCAGAGCCCAGCACCCCCATCCTCCCTGTGCCCCCTCCTTCAAACCTGCCCCCCCACCTTCTGCTCCCCAGGTGTTTGAGAGAAGCTCAGTGTCTCCCCTCCCCCCTACGCCCCGCCGCCAGCCGATCCCCACCTTGCTGTCCCCCCAGGACCTGGGGCCCCCTGGGGGCTCAGCCCCGGGCCCCACATGGAAGGTAACGGGCTGCCCCCCACCTCTCACGGCGCTCTCTCTGCCTGTGCCTCCACGCTGCCTCTCCTCACTTCTCACGCTAACCTGCTAGAACACCAGTCACATCCCTGGGTCCTGGCACTGCCACAGCCTCACCCCTGTGGACTGACTCACCCCCTCCCCCGCTCCAAGGACCGGCGCAGAACCCTCCCTTCCCTCTCCAAGACGCCAGCAGCCTGGTATTTGGTGGCCCCTTGGGTCTGCGTTTCCTTACAGGCTTGATTCCGTGCCCGGCCCGTGGTGGCTTGGGTATTTTGTTTGGATCTGTAGCCAGAGTTTAGGTCTGGCCCGAAGCCTGGGTTTTGTCTTGGTCCAAGTTTGGATCTCGCTCCGTACATGATTCAAAATCTGACTTCGTTCTGAGCCCTCGCCTAGCCCCTGAGCCCATAGGCCCTACTCTGCTGCCCGTGCCAGGTGGGGGCGCTCCCACTGGAATCCACGCCTTGCCCTGGGGGCCAGGACTCCCAGGAGAAAGGCCCACTTCCAGCCTCCCTCCTTCCCGTGGCCCCATCTGGTCGGAGAGCTTGGGATGGAAAAAATCCCCTGCCCTTCCTTGGCTGCTGGTTCTGTCTTTTGGCATTGGGAAGTTCTTCCTTCTCTCTAACTGCAGTCCTTGCTGCTGTCCTGCTGCACTTACTTCCTTTTTATTCTGTCTTGGGAGTTCGAGGGTGACTTGCTGTCTGCACCCCAGGGGACTGTGCTTGGGGAGGGGGAGCTGGGGGTCTGCACCCCAGGGGACTGTGCTTGGGGGGTGGCGGTGGTCCGGGACTCTCTCCCTCCTCCCAGTCAGGTTGGAGTAGGGGGGCCTTGTCTCTGGGGAGGGGAGCCTCCCGTGCACACACGTGCCCACCTGCCTCATCTGGTCCCATTGGCCCACAGTGGGTTCTGTGCTGGCCGCCGCCTGACTTCTAGCCTAGCTTGAGGCCCAGTGGTGCTTTGGCTCTGGATCCAGGGGAGCAGATGGGCACCAAATGGGTGGACAGTGCTGTCCGCCGGGCAGAGGGTGGCCACAGAGCTCCAAGGAGCCATCTGGGCTTGAGTAGTGTGGCGGGGCTGCCCTTGGCTGGCTGTGCCCTCAGCACCTTGGCCTGCTGCACCCAGCCACTGCCCCCTTCTGGCCCTGGAAGCCAGTCCTGAAGGGGTCCAGTGGGAAAGCTCCTCCGCTGGCCCTTCGGGCTGGCGGAGCCTCCGCATCCTGAGGCGCCATCAGGCAGTGGAACCGGGCGGGCATGGGCCGCCCTCTCTGCCTTCTCAGTCTGCACATCCCACCTCCAGGTAAGCAGGTGACAGGGCTGGGTGGGCTGTCTTGGGAGGGGGGCTGGGAGAGTCCCTGCTGCCCCCATGCATCTCCCCATGGTTCCTGTTAGTGGAAAGAGCACGGGACTTGGAGTCAGACTGACTGGGTTCAAATCCTGGCTCTGCCACTTGGTAGCCGTGGTGAAGTGACCTTGGGTCAAGTCCATGACACCCCCTGCCACCGCAGTTTCCTCATCTGTAAAGTGATGAGAGTAGGAGTTCCCATCGTGGCGCAGCAGAAACGAATCCGACTAGGAACCATGAAGTTGCGGGTTTGATTCCTGGCCTTGCTCAGTGGGTTAAGGATCCGGCATTGCCGTGAGCTGTGGTGTAGGTTGCAGACGTGGCTCGGATCCTGCGTGGCTGTGGCTTTGGCGTAGGCCAGCACCTACAGCTCCGATGGGACCCCTAGCCGGGGAACTTCCATATGTCGCAGGTATGGCCCTAAAAAGACAAAAAGATCAGAAAAAAAGTGATGAGAGTAGTAGCCATTTCATGGGATACAATAGGGATGAAAGGTGAAGCTGTGTATGGCAATTCTTGGGACAAGACTGCTCAGAATTAGACCAGAATCACCCAAGGGGGGTAGGCCCCCCTCTGTGCTCCCACCAAAGGCAGAGCCGGGGCCGCTCACCCAGAGGCAGATGCTCTAGCTCCCCCACAAGCCTGTGCAGCAGAGGGACTTGCCTGAGCCCCTCCCCTTGTGGCTGTGAAGCCCTCGGAGAAAGCTCCCACCGTAGGCGAGGAGACCAGGAGTCTCTGGCCTGAGACGAGGATGTGAGCCCCTCCATTCCAGGCCAGAGACTGCGGGTCTCAGTTCAGTTCAACAAATAGCTAGTCTCTATCAGACCCTGTTCTGAGCACATGCCCACATGAGCCCACGTCATCCCCCACCAGCCTCACGTCGTTGCCCAGATGGGCAGACTCCTGGCAGAAACTAGGAGACCTGCCCCCAGACTTTAACACGGGCGATGAGATGTAAGCATGGGGCTGTGCTCCTCGGTAAACTGGCACCTTTGCCAGGAAGGGGGAGACTGTAGGCTGTGGGGGAAAGAGGCCAGAGTTCTAGTCCCAGCTTAGCCTCTGGTTTGCTAGGTGAGCTTGACCAAGACCCTCCCCTGCCTCAGTTTCCCCATCTCTGAAAGGAAGGGGCTGGTGCGACCCTCCATTCCCGCCCCGGGGTGTTTTGGGGGCAGGGATCATGCTCTGCCTCATCCTTCTTTTCCCCCCCAGGCTGCCACAGGCCCCAGGTCCTTCTGCGTCCCCCGGATCATCTTGACTGAGTGCGCCCCCAACCCGCCCTCCCCACCAGAGTCCAGGCTTGAGGAGCCAGGTCCCAGGACAGCCCCCACCCCACGACCCCGGACCCTGCCTGGCAGAAGGAGGGGCTGGGATTGTCCACGGACCCTGCCAGGGGTAGTGGCCACGGCTTCCCAGCCCAGGAACAGCTTGATGCCAGAGCAGGAAGGGGCGGCTCTGCAAAGACTGGAGGCCACGGGCTGCAGCCCAGAAAAGGGAGGAGCTGGGGTCCCCTGTGCTCTGGGACTTGCTCCAGCCAGGACCCGGGAGCCCCCCACTGCTGAGACCCCCCCAGAGGAGATGCTTAAGGACTCTGGACACGATGCCCAGCCCTGCAGAGGGGAGCACCCGGGTCAGTGTAATGCTGGCCTGGGCCACACGGGGCACGGTGCCACCACCCAGCGGATGGACAGCCTGGAGGAGACACTTCGGGAGCTGGAAGCCACCCTGAACCAGTTGGGCACAGACCCTGCCACAGGGCCCGCTGGCAGCCCCCCACCCCCGGCCCCTGGTCCCCAGGTGGCTGCCTCCTCCCCCATCTTCTCCTCTTGTCTTCAGGCTCCAGTCTCTTCTGAGCTGGAGGGAGTGGGGGGCTGCAGAAGCACCACGCCCACCTCCTCCTCTCCCTGGCCTTCTCTCAGCACCCGCCACCATCCCAGGAGCCTGGCGTCAGGCCTGGGTTGCAGGCAGAGCCCCAGGGAGGCTGGGAAGCTGGCCTATCCAGGGCTTGGCCTAACCAGCCCAGGCGGGGACCGGGCCTCTCCCCTCTGCTCTGTGTCTGTAAACCAACAAATAAAGTTCTCTCCTCCTTTTCCATCCCCCACACTCCCCTCCCCTCTCCTGTCTGCTCTCTGTCTCTGTTGTTTCTCTGCCTGCGCCTCTGGATGCCCAGAGCCTTTCTGGGCAGGCCTGGTCCCCGTGGGGGGATTCAGGGGGCTGGACCATCCATCTCTAGGGAAACTTTGGCCCATCCTCCATTCAGAGGAAGATGTGGCATGGGACCGCCAGTCCTACTTTGTCTGCCATTATAAAGACCTCTCGGAGCTCTCTTGTGAGGCAACGGGTTAAGGATCCTGCCTTGTCACTGCAGCAGCTTGGGTTGCTGCTGTGGCATGGGTTCGATCCTTGGCTCCAGAACTTATACATGCCAGGAGAGCGGACCAAAAAAAAAAAAAAAAAAAACACAAGATCTCTCTCCCAAATCTCAGGCATGTTCTCCTGGGCCCTGGATGGTGCCCCTGGCCAGAAGTGGGTGGTACCAGGCACCCTCACTTTAAAAGTGGCCCCTCAGAAGGGCACCAGCTGCCCCTGGGCTACTCCAGGTAGCCACCAAAGTTCTCAGGAGCTGTTGGGACTCTGGCTGGGGGGGCCTCGTCCCTTCTCCTGCAAGGAGGCCTTAAACCTGGCCTCAGAGAGTGGGCCTGAGCCCTGGACAGGAACGTGGAGCCGGGAGGGGCTCTCCAGAGTGACCACTGTGCCCAGGGTTCCTGTGGGATCCCACCTCCAACCCCACCCTGTTCCTCTTCCTGCAGAGCGGCGGAGGCAGTGTGCCACCCATGAAGGTGGTGACTCCAGGGGCTTCGCGGCTGAAGGCGGCCCAGGGCCAGGCCAGCAGCCCTGACAAAGGCAAGCACGGCAAGCAGAGGGCTGAGTACATGAGGATCCAGGCCCAGCAGCAGGTAAGTCAGGCACCCCAGGGGTAGGGCCCGGGCCCCCTCCTGACCACCTCCCACTCCCTACTGGCCATGCTGTGCGCTTTTGTCAGTGTTCCTGTGCCCACTGTCCTGCCGGCTGCCCAAAGAGATCCTCCCTGCCAGCACTGCCCCCCCCCCAGTCCCTTGGGGCATCGTCTCCCTCCTGTCCCCAAGCCCACGGCCCTATGTTCTCAGCCAGATCACGGCCCTCTCCGAAGGCCCCTCACTCAGGGCCAGAGAGGCCCAGCTGCTCCTGGAGGAGGTGGAGTGTTGGTTCAGAGCCCGGCCAACACCTGCGTGGGTCTAAGGCCAGGCCTGGGGGTGTGGGAGGAGCCTCCACGCCCCGCCCCCATCTTCCTGCCCCGCCCCTCCTCTCCTCGCCTGTCTTCTCTCTGCTCTCAAGTTCTGCCACTCTCATCTCAGCCTCCTTCTCAGCTCTTAGGCCACCTCCCAGCTGAGGGAGAAACCAATTTTTGCACCTACTTCTCAGTCTTGTGTTTGCCTTGCAGCAGGGTCCCTGCTGACATTAATGTGGAGGGGGAGAAAGGGGAACTGTACTTCGGCCCCCAGATGGGGTGGGAGTGGGGGGGGGTTGCTGCACCCTCTTTCCGATTTAATTAGAGGGCTTGGTGGAGTTCCTGTCCTGGCTCAGCAGAAACGAATCTGACTAGTATCCATGAGGACACAGGTTCAATCCCTGGCCTCGCTCAGAGGGTTAAGGATCCAGCATTGCCGTGAGCTGTGGTGTAGGTCACAGACTTGGCTCAGACTCCGAGTGGCTGTGGCTGTGGTGTAGGCTGGCAGCTACAGCTCCCATTCAACCCCTGGCCTGGGAACTTCCATATGCCGCGGGTGTGGCCATAAAAAGACAAAAAAAATTATTAATTAGCGGGCTTGGGGATGGTATATAGAGTTGACAACCTCATCCGTGGGCGTCTCTGCCCTGTGGCCCATCTGTGGCCTGGTCAGAAGTCTCAGGGTGGGTGGTCGTCGGGCCTAGACGTTGAAAGAGATGTGTGGGGCACTCCTGGGGTTCAGCAGATATTTCCAAGCGGCTCCTGTGTGTCCAGCCAGGCCCATCGTGAGCTTGGGTGGGCGTGGGGGCTGGGAGATGTCCAGATGCTGTGGCTTGAAGCAGGTTCTAGGCTCACAGGCAGGAGGTTAGAGATGGGCAAGTCCCACTGCCTCCTTTACAGACAAGGGGACAGCTCAGAGAAAGAAAGGGACTTCCCAAGGGCCTACAGCAAGGTGGCCTCAGAGCCAGGACGGGGGCCACAAAATCCCAAAGCCCTTCTCACCCCAGGGCTCTGGCAGCCCCGGGCGCTCTGTCCTCTGCCCACCTCTTCAGGCTTCTGTGCCCAGCTTCCCCATGCCCATCCTCCACTTTTTTGCTCCTCGTACCACACGCTCCTCTCCTTAGGCACCGGGCGCCACCCGTCCCTGCCCAGTCTCTGTTCTGAGCTCGAGCCTATCCCAGCTGCCCTCCCCTCGGGGAAAGTCACCCACGCCGAGCTCCCCCTGCCCCCCCACCTCCTCCAGGTCTGAGGCGGTTCTTGCTTCCCGCACCACCGGTCTGATGGTCTCTCTCACTCTCACTCTTTCTAGTAAGCTTTCTTTTAAAAAAAGCATCTCCTCTCTAATGAAATATTGCATGTCCCTTGTGGAAATGTTTTAAAGTGAAGCAATGCTACAAAGAGGCAGGGAAGGGAGTTCTCTTGCAGTGCAGTGGGTTCAGGATCTGGTGTTGTCACTGCAGCAGCTTGGGTCACTGCTGTGGCGCAGGTTCGATCCTTGGCCTGGGAATTTCCACGTGCCTCCACAGCTGAGAAAAAAAGAGGAAAAAAAAAAAAAAAGAGGCAGGAGACAGAAATTACCTTGTGGCTCACCACCCCAGTGCATGCCCCTCTAAGGTGTCCCTGTGATTTCTGTGACCGCCAGCCTCCCGTCCCAGGCCTGCAGGGTGCAGAGGGCTGTTTCTGTCACTCTCCTGGCTTACAAGCCATGCCCTCCAGCCCCTACCCAGTAAGAATGTGGAAACTCCCTCAAAGGCTGCCCTGGCGTTTCACCACCAGCCTTGGCTCCCTCTGCCCAGCCCTCCCAGCCCCTCCACTTGTCCCAGCCACCCTGCATCTCCTGGGCCTCCGTCCTTGAGCCAGGGCACTGCTCCATCCCAGCTCCGCTGTGACCCTGGTCAAAGTCCTCTGCTTGCACAGGCCCTTTTCTCATCTGTACAGTGGGGAGCAAACCCTGGGGCAGGCTTCTGAGCCTGCATAACGCCAAGTGTGGGGAAGAGCTTTGGAAGCCACAGAGCCCGCCCCAAAGGAGGCACCACTGTGCTTGGCTGCTCTTTACCTTTGTCAGGGCCAAGGGCTGGGTGGAGGCCTCTCCCTCATCCCATGGTTCTGATAGAGGATGGGTTTTGTTTTTTAACCTATTTTTTAGGGCCACACCCGAGGCATACGGAGGTTCCCAGGCTAGGGGTCGAAGTGGAGCTACAGCTGCCAGCCTACACCACAGCCCCAGCAACGCTGGATCCGAGCCGCGTCTGTGACCTACACCCAGCTCTCGGCAACGCCAGATCCTTAACCCACTGAGTGAGGCCAGGGATTGAACTGCCATCCTCATGGATGCTAGTCATGTTTGTTAACCACTGAGCCATGACGGGAACTCCCCATGGTTCTAATACTAGGAGCTGGGAGCTGCCTTGACAATGTTGAGCGGGAGGGACCAGAGTGGCAGAAATGGGTAGAGGAGCAGAGAAGGTTCCAGGATAGGGTACCTTGTGCCAGGCACTGTACCAGGATAGTACAGTGCCTGGTACTACAGAGAAATACGAGGAAATGATGGAGGAAAAGCTCTCTGATGTTGTGCTCAAGGTTCAGAGGTGGGATGGGAGCCAGATTCCCAGGGGTGCAAGGATCAAGGGCTTGGTGCGGGCCTGAAACCGGACATCCCCCTCTTCTACCTGGGCTAAGACATCTGTTGAACACCCTCAGATGGCTCAAATGAAGAGACTAATGAAGGGGACAGGAGATGTTGAGGTACCAGGGGAGTTGGACCTCTAGGTGTCACCAGGCCCTGGGGAGAGAGCCCAAGTGACAGAAATACTCTAGATGAGCACATTAGGGGAGCAGCATCGGGCCTCACATGTAGCAATTGGAATGCTTTTAGCTGCAAGCAAGAGAAATTCAAAATGGCTTAAGCAACAAGGAAAAGTATTGTCTCACAAAACAGGAAGTCCGGGGAGTTCCCGTTGTGGCTCAGCAGTAACCAACCCAACTAGTATCCATGAGGATGGCAGTTCGATCCCTGGCCTCGTTCAGTGGGTTAAGGATCCAGCGTTGCCGTGAGCTGTGGTGTAGGTCACAGACGAGGCTTGGATCTTAGTTGCTGTGGCTCTGGCGTAGGCCAGTGGCTACAGTTCCGATTTGACCCCTAGCCTAGAAACCTCCGGATGCCGCGGGAGCGGCCCAAGAAAATGGCAAAAAGACAAAAAAAAAAAAAAAAAAAAAAAAAAGTCTGTCTCTGGATGCAGGTACAGGGACCCTGCACACACGGGCCAGGCCTGGCATGTGGCACTCAGCCAGAGGCCAAATGATTGGAAGGATCTGGGGCTGCAGGCCTGGAACCCCTCTAAAGAAGGATAAGCAGCCATAGTCAAGACGGGCGGGGTTAGAAAACCCAAACAAGGAGCTCTTGGCTGGATTTCCATCAAGGAAAGAATGTAGGCTGCAGACTACAGGGTAGGGAGCAAAGGCCAGATGGCTCCTGTGCTCGTGTGGAGGAAGAAATATGATCAGCAACCTCAAGGGCAAGTTCACTGTCAGCCCGACAGGTGCATGCACTCTCCTTGGTTCCCTTCCAGGCTGCGGGAGGCACCATCTAGCTTTCCCTCTGCGGGGCATCTGCTAGAGGCTGCCCAGCTGCTGGGTGGTAGTGTAGGTGGGGGAGACATGGATGACCCTGCCCAGACCTAACCTGCAGGAAGTCTCTGGCGGCGTGCCATGCCACTCTGCTTCCAGTCCTCTCTCTTTTTTATAAATGAGAGTTGCAATGTTTATTTCAGGTTCTCTCTTTTCTCTCTTTTTCTTTTTTTACCACACCCACAGCATCTGGGAGTTCCCAGGCCAGGTATCTAACCTGTGCCACAGCAGTGACCTGAGCCACAGCAGTGAACACACAGGAGCCTTAACCATCTAGGCTATCAGAGAACTCCTGGGGGAGTTTTTTGTTTGTTTGTTGCTTTTGGCTTTTATAGGGCCTCGTGTGGGGCATATGGAGGTTCCCAGGCTGGGGGTCAAATTGGAGCTACAGCTGCCAGTATACACCATACCCACGGCAACACTGAATCTGAGCCGAGTCTATGACCTACATTGCAGCTTATGGCAATGCCAGATCTTTTATTGATTTATTTATTTTTTGCTTTTTGCTTTTATAGGGCCTCATGTCAGGCATACGGAGGTTCCCAGGCTAGGGGTCTAATTGGAGCTGTAGCTGCACAGCAATGCCGGATCCCTAACCCACTGAGCAGGGCCAGGGATCGAACCCGCATCCTCATGGATATTAGTCGGGTTTGTTTCCTCTGAACCACAATGGGAACTTCCAAGAACTGTTTTTTTTTTGTTTGTTTGTTTGCCTGTGCCCAAGGCCTATAAAAGTTCCTGGGCCAGGAATTGAATCTGAGCAGCAACTGTGACCTATGCCACATCTGCAGCAACACCAAGTCCTTAACCTGCTGCACCACAGCAGGAACTCCCCTTCTGTCTTTTTTTATCAGAGTGGTTCAGTTATCACAGTAGTAGCTAAGCAAGGCCAGGAGGGGCAGTGGATCCAACTACAGGGAGAAACCCCGCTTCGTATAGTCCTCACGCAGTGGATCTCAGAGCTAACTGTGCAGCAGGATCACCTGGGGCCTAAAATGCAGGTTCCTGAGCTCACCTTAGAGATGAAGTCTGGGGTGGGGCCCAGGAATCTGCACTGGTGACACGCTCTCCCCCTCGAGGTGATGCACATGGCTCTGGAACCATATCACACCTCCAGGACCCGTGCGGATGCAAAGAGTCTGCTGGAGGGGGTGGGGGCGGGGTGGGGGTGGCGGGGCACAGCTGCTTCTATCAGAAGTGACCACAGAGGTGTTCCCATCATGGCACAGCAGAAGTGAATCCGACTAGGAACCATGAGGTTTCGGGTTCGATCCCTGCCCTCACTCAGTGGGTTAAAGATCCAGCGTTGCTGTGAGCTGTGGTGTAGTCGCAGACACAGCTTGGATCTTAGTTGCTGTGGCTGTGGTGTAGGCAGACAGCTATAGCTCTGATTAGACCCCTAGCCCGGGAACCCCTATATGCCACGGGTGTGGTCCTTAAAAGCCAAAAAAGAAAAAGAAGTGACCATTGAGAGCAGGACATGTCATGAAAGGATGACGTCACCTTCCATTGCCCACAAGGCACAGCTCAAAGCTGGAGAAACACTTGTGGGGACAGAAGGTGTGCGGGTCTCTAGAGAAGTGCTACCAGGAGGACAGGCTTACTCAGCTGCCACTGTTGAGACCTGCTGAGGCTGGAAGGGGCTGGGGCTGGGCTGCTGGCTGGTTGGAACAAAGAGCCCCCTTCCTCCCAGCTGGGCTGTCCCCTCCCATCTCCTCTTTGCAGCTAAGGGTTCACTTCCTCCTCCCCTCTCCTGCCTTGCCCCACTCCCCATCTGGTCTGGTCCTGGTCCCTGTCCCTGTCCTGGTCCCCATCCCGGTCCTGGGCTGCCCTCCCTTGGGCTTCTCTGGTCTCCCAACTCCTCTCTTTATCAGTAACCGTGGACCTACCCTCCAGCCCAGTTCCCAGGCTTTTTGGTCCAACCCTGTGCCCCCCTCCTCCCATTTCAGGACCACTCTCTCCAAGATGCTCCTCTGATTTTTACTTTTTGCAATTAATTTTCTCTTGGATTTGTGGAGATTTTTCATTTTTTTATTCTTTTATTTTTTTGTCTTTTTGCCATTTCTTAGGCCGCTCCTGCGGCATATGGAGGTTCCCAGGCTAGGGGTCGAATCGCAGCTATAGCTGCTGGCCTATGCCAGAGCCACAGCAGCACAGGATCCGAGCCACGTCTGCAACCTACACCACAGCTCACGGCAATGCCGGATCGTTAACCCACTGAGCAAGGGCAGGGATCGAACCTGCAACCTCATGGTTCCCAGTCAGATTCGTTAACCACTGCGCCATCACGGGAACTCCGAGATTTTTCATTTTTTAAAAAACTTTTAGCTGGTAGCCAGCATGAAGGCTCCTCTTCCGCTGTCTGACCCCTGACCCTTCTTTTTGTTCCAGGCCACTAAACCATCTAAAGAGATGAGCGGGTCAAACGAGACCTCAAGCCCAGTCTCAGAAAAGCCCTCGGCTTCCAGAACCTCCATCCCCGTATTGACTTCCTTTGGGGCGAGGAATTCTTCCATCTCCTTCTAGAAGCTTCCTTATACCCCCACCCCAGCCTGCCACCCCCATCGCTGCCATTTCTCTCTCTCCTCTTCCCTTCCTTCCTACCCCATCCTCCAGACCCTCCAAGGGG
Source organism: Sus scrofa (assembly GCF_054392235.1). Lineage (NCBI taxonomy): Eukaryota > Metazoa > Chordata > Mammalia > Artiodactyla > Suidae > Sus > Sus scrofa. The sequence goes on from NC_139394.1 coordinate 23,844,931, forward strand.
TTTACGGCAGATGTGGCCCTGCTCAGCTCTCTCGGCCCATTCCCTGTTGGTGTTTTCGGTTTTTTAAATGACTACTTTTAATTATCTTTTTTTTTGGTCTTTTTCTAGGGCCGCACCCGAGACATATGGAGGTTCCCAGGCTCGGAGTCTAATCGGAGCTGCAGCCGCTGGCCTACACCAGAGCCACAGCAATGCCAGATCCGAGCCTTGTCTGCAACCTACACCACAGCTCACGGCAACGCCGGATCCTTAACCCACTGAGCGAGGCCAGGGATCGAACCCGAAACCTCATGGTTCCTACTTGGATTCGTTAACCACTGCGCCATGACGGGAACTCCCATCTTTTTTTTTTTTTTTTTTTTAATAATTAAAAAAACCCAAGCAAACCAGTAAAATGAGAAACCCACACACCCCCACCTTCCCTCGACTTCCTGTTCAAAATGGCGCACTTCCTGTCATCCCCCCTCTTCCTCTTCCCCGCGCCGCTCCCAAGCCCACCCTGACGTTCCTCCCCTCCCTTCTCGCCTTTCCCCCAACCTTCCCAAGCGCACTCCAAACAAACTCTGAGCCACGGAGACTTGGAGCGACAACGACGACGACGACGAGGCGTTCCCTCTCCCCTTCCTCGGAAACCTTCCTGGAGGCAAACCCGGACATTGGACCGACCCCAGTATCAGGCTGGCAGGTGGGACGTGGGGAGACTCTGGCCCTGGAGGCGCCCCTCCTGTCCACCCTGGGGACGTGACTGAACGCCGAGGCTTCTCTGCTCCCACCGGCTCCTGCCCTGGTGGGCCCGGGAGTCAAGAGGACGGGCCGCAGAGGGAGGCAGGAGGTGGAGGGGCCTCGCTCGGGGTGGCGTGAGGCCGTCGAATCTGTGTGTCCCCGTCCCCGGAAAGGAGCTGGCTTCCCGGAGCCGCCTTCCTGTGGTGAGGAGCTGCCCGGCTTGTGCCCATCAGAGGGAGGGGCCCCTCGGGACTGCTGGTTGTGGACGCGGGCGTTGAGCAGACAGCCGGGCACTGGGGACACTGCCTTGGGAGAGGGCGGCCCCTCTGGAGGGGTATTGTTACTTTTAGTTTCCTAATTTAGCACTTTAAATGGCATTAACTTATTTAATGGGGGTGGGGTGGGCAAGAACGAAGGGCCTAGCAAATGAGCCTTTGAGGCCTGGGGGGCGGGAAGGGTCTGGTCGGGAGGGAAGTTGGGGGAATAAATGGGGGGCAGTGAGGACACAGCTCTGACCCCCCAGGTGGGGGGGACTTGACCTTCAGTCATCCTTTTTGAGACCTGAGGGTTTTCAGGGAAGGAGTGAGATGCATTTTGTAAATGAGGAGCTGGTGACCCTGGGTGAGATCCCTGAGGGTCCCTGAGACCTGACCGACCAGCCACAGCGCCCCCAACCTGTGGGCGCCTGCCTTGCAGTGGCTGCGGCCAGTGAGGCTTTGGGCCCAGGTCCTGAGAAGAGGAGGGAGAACCAATTTTGAGTCTTGGGGCCCGGGCCGCCCCCAGGGCACAGCGAGCAGCCAGCAGGGAGATGATGTGTGTGGGGGAGGAGGAGGGTGGAGTGAGGTCCCCAGGGAGCAGGATTCCTATTTGGAGCACAAAGTGGGATAAGCACAGGAGACGGGGGTTGGGATTAGTCACCCCCCCCTCCCCTCACCGAGGAAGCACAGAAAGAAGGAGCCATTGAAGGGGCAGAACCTCCTAGACCCTGCGGCCTGGTGCTTGAGAGCCAGGGGGAGCTATTGAGGGTTGGGGAGGGAGGGGGAGCCGGGTTGTGTTTCTTCATTTCTTTCTTTTTTGTTGTTGTTTTTGTTGGTTCATCCTTGTTTTCTAGCTTTGGATCATTTTTGTACAAAGGCAAGCAAGCCTTTTTGAAAAATAACAAAAGAGGAAAAAAAAAATCCCTCCGGAAAAAAAAAAAACCCTGAAAAATAGAAAAAAAAAAAAGGACCTCATAAATGATGCAATTACTTTTAATTGCAGGCAACTCTTTACATTTAAGTGAAGTGTCTTAACATTTTATATTGTTTTAAAAATATATTTACATATTATATATATATAATATACGTAATATAAATATATATAAATATTTAAAAAAGAAAAAAAAAAAGGAAACCACGGCGCTCTCTCCCTGGCCGCTGTTTTGGCGGGGGAGGGGGCTGGAGGGTGGGCACATCAGCCTGGCTTCTGTGGTCCAGTGAAACGGTTTGGTTCGATTTGGCTGTACAGAGACCCCTTGACTTGGGAGGGGAGGGGGGAGTGGTGCCCCCTCCTCCCTCCGCTCCATTACTCTTTGCTTGCGACTTTTCCCTTGCCCCCCCCCACCGCCCACCCTCAGCCCGGTGCCCTGAACGTGTGCCCCATCGTCACTGTCCTGAGTTGAATGTCCCTTTGTGGGGGGAGGGGGAGGGGCACGTCCATCCGCAAGAGGACACTTGGAGGGAGCCCTGGGCCCCACCCCACCTGCTCACCTGGAGCCCAGTGGAATTTGCATCTTCCTTTCAGTTTGGTGCCTGCACATTTATGGGCTTCGAGGAGTTGTGCACAGCCTCTGTGTGTGTGTGTGTGTGTGTGTGTGTGCGTGCACGCGCATGTCCATTGCACAAGTCCACTTACTCGTGTGTGTGGAGGGAAGGAAGCATGAGTGTGCACCAGCATGACGTGCCACACGTGTGTGCAGGGAGGCGTGTGCGCTGCAGTGCATGTAACCAGCCTGGGCCTTGGCACGCATCCACCTGCCCACTGGTGTGGAAGAGGTTGGCGTGGGAGGGTGCTCAGGACATGTGTGTGCAGCTGTGAGACCTGTATGCGTGTGGACAGAGGGGTGTACGTGGAGGCATGTGAGCTGCGTGTGCAGGTGTGTGTGTGTGTGCACGTGAGTGTACACCCCGAGGGTGGGAGCACCTGCGTGTGTTCCATTGTCCCTGCACCACTCGCTCCGGCTCCCCTCCAGAGCCCCCAGCCCCTCGGCCCTCTCAGACCTGCAGCACGTCAAGGCCCCCTCAGCTGCATGCGCCTCGCTGCTCTGTCCATCAGTGTGTGCTTGACCAAGAGAAAACCAAGACGTCTGGGGGGACCTCTGTACCTGGTCCCCCTAGCCCCCGCCCACTGTGCTGTGTTACTCGCATGGGGGGTTTCTCTCCCACCCCTTCCACAATATGCTGTTTCCCCAGGAGCCTTTGGCCCCAGGCTCTGAGAGGGGGGGTCCCAGGTTGGGCCCCCCCCCAGGGCAAGCCCCGGCTCCACACCCCACCCTGTCCACCCCGTAGGGCCCGTGTTGGTGTAGCAGTGATGGCTTCTGTGGATATTCTGTGACCTCTGTCAGTGTAACTTGACAATTTCTAAATGGAAAAGGGTTGCTGTGTTTTCTCTGTCTCTCTTTTTTAATGTCCCCTTTCTTCTCCCACTTTCCTGCTCTCTCTCCTTTTCGGTTTTTCTAGCCGAGTGTTTGGGGCTTGAATAAAACTTGTTTCTTTTTCCTCTCCTGGATCTCCTTCCTAGCGGCTGCTGTCTCATTATTTCTCCTCTTCACCCTGGAAGGTGCTGGCGTGGGTGGGGCCAAGGATGGGGAATCCCTGACAACCAGCTGCCTCGCCGGCCACTGAGCCGGCAGCACGCAGGAGGGGCTCAAACGGGGGCCCTGGGGCTGCAGCTGCCCCCAAGAGCCCCTGAGAACCAGCATCATCCGGACACTGGAGCAGAACACCACTAACTCATGGGAGCCAGCTTGGTGCTTCTCCACCATCGGTGAGGCTGCTCTGCAGGTGACAGAGCCAGAGGCGTTAGGTGTCTTGCCCAGAGTCATACAACTGGTTAGATGCAGAGTCCAGCTCTTCCTGGCTCCAAACCCAATGCTTCCCCCACCACCTAAACCAAGTAGGGTCCGATTACCTCCAGCAGTGCCCTGGGTCGGGTCTCAGCCTCCTGCCCTTTGGGTGGGATGACCCCTTAATGGTATCCATCTCTCCTTTCAAGAACATCAACTTTCAAACTTTAAAAACAACAACAACAAAAAACAACTATAGGAGTTCCTGTTGTGGCTCAGTGGATTAAGAACCCAACTAGTACCCATGAGGATGCGGGTTCAATCCCTGGCCTCACTCAGTGGGTTAAAGATCCAGCGTTGTTGCCAAGAGCTGCAGCATAGGTCACAGACATGGCTCAGATCCTGCATGGCTGTGGCTGTGGCATAGGCTGGCAGCTGTGGCTCTGATTTGATCCCTAGCCCGGGAACTTCCATATGCTGCAGGTGCAGCCCTCCAAAGACAAAAATAAAATAAAATAAAAATGATAACTCACAGTAAGGAAGACATTTTATGTCTCAATGGTTTAGACATACACATGCACAAACAACCACTTATTTCATGAAACAGCACCTACTACATACAATGCACTCTGCTGTTTGGTGTTCAGTTGTAAATATTTAATCACAACCCACGGAATTGATTTCCTGACACTTGAATGGGTCAGTACCCACAGTTCGAAAAATACTGATTAGACCCCTAGCCTGGGAACCTCCATATGGCGTTTCCCAGGCTGGGGGTGCAATAGGAGCTACAGCTGCTGGCTTACACCACAGCCACAGCCATGTCAGATCTGAGCCGCATCTGCGACCTACACCACAGCTCATGGCAACACTGGATCCTTAACCCACTGAGCGAGGCCAGGGATGGAACCCGCTACCTCATGGTTCCTAGTCAGGTTCATTTACACTGTGCCACAACAGGAACTCCCCTGTGACCCTTTTTAAATGTCAGCTGGTCTTGCCTTCTCTCGCCCATCCTGTTCGGCCTCCTATTCCCAGAAAGCTCAGCAAGTAGCCAACCCCCCCTTATCTTCCATAATCACCCCATTCACTGACGGCTCAAGATCAAGTAATGAATGAGACAATCAGTGCATGGCAGGAATTACACCAGGCCCTTCATCCATCCTTCGAATGCCTGCTGACTACTCGTTGCTGGGCCTTTCTCCTTGACTCACTGGGTCTGTGGCTCAGCACCTGGGGGCAGAACCAACCAAAACACAAATACCTGGGCAAAATCGTGACAGACAGCGCAGCCCTGCAGGCCTGCAACAGCTGTGGCCGTGAGCAATGGGGACCACCTCAGAGAGTGTGACCAGGCCCGGAGGTCACGTTTGAGGGGAGATCTTAGGAATGGAGAGGGTGGCTGCGTGGGAGCTGGAGGCTGAGTGTTCCACGTAAGAAGGCCCTGAAGTGGGATGTCATCTGTGGGTTCTAGAAAATGGATGAAACCCAAGGAGACGGAGTGGCGAGCAAAGCCTCACCGTAAGAGGTCTTCCAGAACTGTGGGAAAGGGTTTTTTTGGGGGGTGGGGTGGGCTGCACTTGTGTGGCATATGGCAAGTTCCCCAGCCAGGGATTGAATCACAGCCACAGCTGCAACCTACACCGCAGCTGCAGCAACGCCAGATCCTTAACCCACGGTGCGGGGCCAGGGATCAAACCCTCGCTGCCACAGAGACAACACTGGCTCTTAACCCGCTGCACTACAGCAGGAACTCCCAGGAATGTAGTGAAGGGAGGCAGAATTCTCCTTGAAGCCACTGAACCAGTTGGAAAGTTTTAAGTCAGGAATTGATGTGATCTGCAGTTCCCAATGTGGCTCAGCTGGTTAAGAACCTGACTAGTATCCATGAGGATTCGGGTTTGATCCCTGGCCTTGCTCAGGGAGCTAAAGGCTCTGGCATTGCCTTGGCTGTGGCAAAGATCGAGGCTGCAGCTCAGATCCTGTGTTCTGTAGCTGTGATGTAGGCAGCTGCAGGTCAGATTGGACTCCTAGCCTGGGAACCTCCGAGGGTGCAGCCCTAAGACAAAAAGGAAAAAAAAAAAAAGAAAGAAAGTGACATGACCTGACACTGTTTTAGAAGTTAGCTCCGGCTGTGGTGTGCTGTGATGGGGCAGGAGGAAGCTCGGAGTGTTATTTAGGGGCAGGTGTAGGTGACTGCTGCCTGGACCCCCTCAAAGTGAACAGTCTGATGGCCGAGGGAGGGAAACTGAGTCTCAGAGATTTGTAGCTACAAAGTGATGGAGCTAAGACTCCAACTCACAACTTAGCTCTCCTGGTAGCCATGCTTTCTTAGTGCTTTATAATACTCATCCCTGTATTTATTGTCTGTTTAACCCTCACCATGTAGGCTATTGGTATTATTATCTCCAGTCTACTGATGCGGAGAGCGACTGAGCAAAGCAAGGATTTGATTGACATCAGCTTGGCCTCAGAGCTGGATCCTAATTCACAGGAGCAAAGAGACTGCTTCACACACAGAAACCTGGGAAGCCTTGGAGTTCCCATCATGGCTCAGTGGTTAACGAATCCGACTAGGAACCATGAGGTTGTGGGTTCGATCCCTGGCCTCGCTCAGTGGGTTAAGGATCCGGCGTTGCCGTGAGCTGTGGTGTAGGTTGCAGACATGGCTCGGATCCACTGTTGCTGTGGCCGTGGTGTAGGCTGGTGGCTACAGCTCTGATTCGACCCCTAGCCTGGGAACCTCCATATGCCGCAGGTGCGGCTCAAGAAATGGCAAAAAAAAAAAAAAAAAAAAAGAAGAAGAAGACAATAAATAAATAAGAAACCTGGGAAACCTTCATCTTCTCTCCCTCGCTGTCCCTGCATTTCTGAATCCCCTGGGAATGTTTTCCTTTTTTTTTTTTTTTTTTTTTTTTTTTTGGTCTTTTTGTTGTTGTTGTTGTTGCTATTTCTTGGGCCGCTCCTGCGGCATATGGAGGTTCCCAGGCTAGGGGTTGAATCGGAGCCGTAGCCACCGGCCTACGCCAGAGCCACAGCAACGCGGGATCCGAGCCGCGTCTGCCACCTACACCACAGCTCTTGGCAACGCCGGATCGTTAACCCACTGAGCAAGGGCAGGGACCGAACCCGCAACCTCATGGTTCCTAGTCGGATTCGTTAACCACTGCGCCACGATGGGAACTCCTATTTTTATTTTTTTTTTTGTCTTTTGTCTTTTGTCCTTTTAGGCCTGCACCCGTGGCATACAGAGGTTCCCAGGCTAGGGGTTGAATCAGAGCTGTTGCTGCCGGCCTACACCACAGCTCACAGCAACGCCCATTGAGTGAGGCCAGGGATCGAACCTGCAACCTCATGGTTCTCAGTGGGATTCGTTTCTGCGGCACCACGACGGGAACGCCTGTCTTTCCTCTTTGATATCTGAGTGGCTTAAGCAACTGTGGAGCCTGTTCTCAGTACAGGGCAGCTGAGCACTGTCCACAGAGCTGGGGCCTGGGCCGGAGACCACCATGCCCATTAGCTGATATTGGCTCCCTTGACACTCCCTGAGGTTGGCTGATTGACAGCACTCGCAGCGACACCTGGCAGGAAGCTCCATCCCACACCCCCGGCCACAGTGCCAGCAATTTCACTCAAAATCCACAGATTCTCTGCTTCAGCTCAGGCCACCCTCATAGTCCTTCTACTTGCCCAGGTCAGGGACGAATCCCAATTCCTCTTAATTCAACCCAAACAGATCTGAGGTCTTCCCAAAGAAATTTTTCCTGGGAAACATGAGTGTATCCGGATGCCAGTATTGTAGCTTAGGCTGCGGCCTATGCTGTAGCTGCAGCAATGCTGGATCCTTAGCCCACTGAGCCGGCTGGGTATCGAACCCATGCCTCTGTAGCTCCCTGGGCCACTGCAGTCGGACCCTCAACCCACTGCATCATAGCAGCCTCTGTACTGAGAACTTAAGATTTCCTCTCTGAGAAACTTTCTTTTTTAATTTTCATTTTTACTGAGTGAGTCTTATTTATTTATTTATTTTTGGCGTCCCTGGGTAAGCACGAACCATGAATGAATCTTTAAATTCTATAGTGCTTTACAATTTTATTTTATTTATTTTATTTTATTATTTATTTTATATTTTACTTGTCTTTATTTTATTATTTTATTTTATATTTTATTTGTCTTTTCTAGGTCCGCACTCACCACATATGGAAGTTCCCAGGCTAGGGGTCGAATTGAAGCTGCAGCCACTGGCCTACACCACAGCCATAGCATCACGGGATCCGAGCTGTGTCTGCAACCTACACCACAGCTCACAGCAATGCCAGATTCTTAACCCCCTGATCGAGGCCAGGGATCGAACCTGTGGCCTCATGGATACTAGTCAAGTTTGTTTCCAGTGCACCACGATGGGAACTCCTGCATTGTATCTTTTTCTATCCTTTCACATTCAATCTTCTTGTGTCTTTGAATCTAAAGTAAACTTTTTGTGAACATGTAGTCAGATCTTTTTTTTTTTTTTTTTTTTCCTTTTTGGCCATGCCTGCCACATGTGGAAGTTTCTAGGCCAGAGATTGAACCTGCACCACAGCTGTGACCTGAGTCGCTGCAGGGACAATGCCTGATCCTTAACCTACTGTGCTACAAGGGAACTCCTGGATCATGTTTTTTAAATCTATTCTGCCCATCTCTGCCTTTTGACTAGGGTGTTAACTGCCCTTATTCTCAATACAGTTACGGATAAGGTAGAATTTTTGTCTGCCATTTTACTATTTTTTTCATGTGTCTTATATTTGGTTTGCAGTGGTTGTTCTTTTATTCTGTGATTCCTACCTTCTTTTCTGTAAAATAGATGTTTTCTGGTGTATCTTTTAAATTCCCTGTTTGTGGAGTTCCTGTCGTGGCACAGTGGAAACAAATCCAACTAGGAACCATGAGGTTGCGGGTTCAATCCCTGGCCTTGCTCAGTGGGTTAAGGATCCAGCATTGCCCTGAGCTGTGGTGTAGGTTGCAGATGCAGCTCAGATCTGGCGTGGCTGTGGCTGTGGTGTAGGCTGGCAGCTACATCTCCGATTCAACCCCTAGCCTGGGAACCTCCACATGCCGTGGGGGCAGCCCTAAAAGACCAAAAAAAAAAAAAAATTCCCTGTTTGTTTCATTTATAATATTTGGGGACATTACTTTTCTTAGTGGCTTTGGGGATTATAATTAACATTTTTTTTTTTTGGTCTTTTTGCCATTTTTAGGGCCGCTCCTGCAGCATATGGAGGTTCCCAGGCTAGGGGTCCAATCAGAGCTATAGCCTCTGGCCTATGCCAGAGCCACAGCCACACGGAATCCGAGCTGCATCTGCAACCTACACCACAGCTCACAGCAACGATGGGTCCTCAACTCACTGAGCAAGGCCAGGGATCGAACCTGCAACCTCATGGTTCCTAGTCGGATTCGTTAACCACTGAGCCACGACGGGAACTCCTATAATTAACATCTTAATTTAAAACAATATAGTTCAGGTTAATACTAATTTAATTTTCATTTTGTGCAAAATCTTTCCTTCATTATGGCTCCATTCCCTCCTGATTCCTTTGTGCTATTCCTGTCATACAAATCTGATCTTTATATATTATAAGCCTGTCAACACAGTGTTGTAATTATTGCTTTATGCAATTGCTTTTTTTTTTTTTTTTTTTTTTTTGCTCTTCAGGGCCTCACTCACAGCATATGGAAGTTCCCAGGCTAGAGGTTGAATAGGAGTTACAGCCGCCCTATGCCACAGCCACAGCAATGCAGGATCCAAGCTGTGTCTGCGACCTCCAGCACAGCTCATGGCAACACCGGATCCTTAACCCACTGAGGGAGGCCGGGATCGAACCCTCAACCTCATGGATACTAGCCGGTTTTGTCCCAGCTGAGCCACAATGGGAACTCCAGTATAAATGCTTTTCTTTGTAATTCTTTTCATGGCCCTGCTCAGTGAGTTAAGGATAGGGCATTGCCATGAGCTGTGGTATAGGCCGAAGAAGCAGCTAGGATCTGGCTGTGGTGCAGCTCTGATCCAACCCCTAGCCTGGGAACTTCCATAGGTCTTGGATGTGGCCCTAAAAAAAAAAAAATATGTGTGTATATATATATATATATATATATATATATATATGTATATACCATCTTTCATAATGCCTATGTGGTTGCCCTTACTGGTGTTTGTCTTTGTGTGAATTCAAGTTACCACCTAGTCTGTTTCATCTCAGCTTGCAGGACTCCCTTCAGTATATCTTATAGGGCAGGTCTGCTAACGGCAAATTCTTTTTTTTTTTTTGCTGGAGATGTCTTCATTTCTCTCTGTTTTTGAAGAACAGCACAAGGTTTTGATCCATTCCTTTTTTTTTTTTTTTTTTTTTCCCCCTAGACTGCAGCGGCTTGATGTGGGTGGGATCTTAGTTCGGGGACCAGGGATTGAAGTGGGCTGCAGCAACAAAAGCGCCAAGTCCTAACCGCTAAGCCACTAGAGAATTCTTTTTTTTTTTAAGTGTTTTGAGCCATTCTTATCCAAAGCCCTACTGCTTACTACACCTTGAAGGTGGCCCAACGGGCAGTCCCTATGTCTTTTCTCTAGTCTTAGATGTAGCCTGGCTTCACCACCTACGAGCTGTGTGACCTTGGACAAGTATATCACCTCTGGGTGCCTTAGTTTCCTCATATATAAAATGGACATAACAGTGTCATGGCCAGAGCTCAAAAGACTCGGAGTTCCCATTGTGACACAAGGGAAACAAATCTGACTAGTATCCATGAGGACGCAGGTTCGATCCCTGGCCCCGTGCAGTGGGTTAAGGATCCAGCGTTGCCGTGAGCTGTGGTGTAGTTCATAGACACGGCTCGAATCCCCCATTGCTGTGGCTGTGGTGTAGGCGGCTGCAGCAGCAGCCCTGATTCAATCCTTAGTCTGGGAATTTCCATAAGCCACTGGTGCGGCCCTAAAAAGCAAAAAAAAAAAAAAAAGACTGCTGGAGGATTAATTTAGGGCACATAAAGCCCTTGGGGTTTCTGTGAGCCCACAATAACACTTAGCTCTTAGCTCATTTGCCAAACAAAACCAATCTGTGGGCACAGTTGGAGGAAGGAAGGGATTCAGGAGCCACTAAGCTCTTCCCAGCTCCAGGGCTCCTCCCTAGGTTCTCTTTGACGGCTGTCACCTGCTTTCCCTACAGATGGCTACCAGGCTCATCGGAGGTGGCCTGGAAGCTGGCAGGGACAACTCCAGAGACATGACATGGAAGAAAGTCCATCCCAGGTTGCAGGCTGACCTGTGCGAATAAAACAACAGGCAAAACCCATACTGTCCAGCTGGGATATTGTCTGGTCTGGAGTGCCTATGAGGACAGCTGGCCAGGATGGATGCCATCAGTGGCCTGGGCTTTGCCCAAGCCTTCTCTCTGCCAAGCAACCTCTCTGGACCATTCCGAATCCGGGAAGGCCTGAGAAGGAAGGAAGATGCAGGAAAAGAGAGCAGATGCAGGAACAGCTTCCGCAGCAATGAGGGGCAGCGCCCTTCCGTCCTGCATGCGGAGCCCAAGTCATCGCTCAGGCCGGTCTCCCAGGACACCTACAAGCTACCAGGGAGCAGAGGTTTGCTTCCATTCTGCCACCACACGGTCCAGCGCCCCCTGCCCTCCTCCATGAGCCAGGGACCCCCTCTTCCCCGATCCCAGCCCCACCCTGGCCCTCTCCTCCCTCCAGAACAAGTGAGACGCTGACTCATGCCTCCAGGAAGGCCGTTTATTTCCAAGATAGAGACTATATTTTTTCAGACAGGACTTTTCAGAAGCAGGAAATCTTAGTTGTCGCCTAGAGAAGTGTGTCGAGGACACAGTGAAAGGAGACATGCGCACGTGGGGCGGAGGCTTATCCAACACTGTTACAACACTTTTTTTTTTAAATGAGCAAAACATCTTTAAAAATCCTTATAAATTCTTTATAATATGTTACACATTTAGAGACAATATTTACAATAAAGGGTGGGGGAGGGCGGGCCAGAGAAATCTACTTTACAGCAAATCTTTGCATAAAACAAGAGGACTGATAGACGTGGCAGTGGGTTCACAAGCCCACTTGGGCTTCCCTGGAATGAGTGAGGGTGTGTGGGGGGAGGCCTGTGATCTGAGGACTATTTACAATGCATGGGAAGAAGAGGGGCTGGGTCCAGCCCTTCCTGAAGGAACAGCCCAGCTCAGATCAGTAAATCAGGGGTGTGTGTGTGTGTGAGAGAGAGAGAAAGAGAGAAACACCAGGGATGTTTTACTACGTTCCCTCTTAAAGGGAAGAAAATGGGGTCTGTGTGCCCGAAGGAGCAGGCACAGCTGGAAGAACAAAGAGACAGGCAGGAGAGGTCTAGCAGGGGGGACCCTGGCCCCTCCCCAAACTATCTGGGGAATAGGCAGCTCCCCATGGTCACAGCGTTTGGAAGGGGGGTGATTTAGAGATGGAAAAAGGCTGGTGTGGGGAGCAACCCTGGGGAGAGTCTCTGAGCTTCCTCTGTGGAGCGGCCTCAACCCCCTTCTCTGGCTCTGACAAGGGGGCAGGGGTTTGCTGGTAGGATCCCTGGGCACCAAAGGCAGGGGAGTCCTGGCGGGGGCGGGGCTGGAAGAGGGCAGGAGTGGCAGAAGTTGCTACTGGAAACACTTTTGGACAGTGACTACACACATTCGCACACACCACCCCTCCCCCCCCACCCCCCTCCCCAGACACACATACACAACCCCCCACCTTAGCTGGCAGCTAGGAGCTAATGGGGGGGGGCGGGGGGAGGTGAAGAGCCAGCATCACCCAGTGTCTTTTCTTTAGTCTGAGACTTAGGGGTTCCCGATCCACACTTCATTGGCCGCCAGGGGTCCCTAAGTGCAGCCGCAAAGGCTCAGAAGGGCTTGTCTGTCACTTATCTAAGGGACGGACGTGAGACCCCTAGCAGCCGATCTGTCCCCCGTGCCGTCACTCCGGGAGCCCCCCTCCCTCCCACTTACACTCTGTGTCCAGCCCCGGCCTTCCCCTCTGCCCACCCCATACCAACTGCAGCGCACAAACTGGAGACGAGGTCTCAGCGCCTCTCACTTGCACCCCATGCACCCACCGGCAACCGAAAGGGGGTGCGAGCAGAGGCGACTCCTGGGAAACCAAGGGGCTTGGGGTGGGTTGAACGGTGCTGGGAAGGTGCGGGGGAGAGAAAGGCTCACAGACACTGATGGAGGCGGGAGGCGGCCGAGCGGCGCGGGGGCTGGCTCTGCAGGCTCCCCGGGTCCCCGGGCGCGGGCGGCAGCGAGGCGGCGGACGACGGGGCCCGCGCCTTGGTGGACTCCAGGCTGCTGAGGCCCGAGTCCTTGTTGTCACTGTGCGCCCGCGGGCCCGCGGGCTCCGGGGGGCCCCCTCCGCCCAGCTCCTTCCACTCGTTGAAGTTGAGGTCGGTCAGCGGGCTCTGCACCACCACCGTGTGGCGGCGCCAGCTGCTCCGGCGCCGCCGCGTCTCGGGCGACAGCGGCCGCCGCAGCCGCACGGCCAGCATGTCATCGGCGGTGCCGCGGAGGCGCAGCCGCAGCGCCTCGAGGCGCGAGGGCCGAGAGCCCAGCGCCGCCGCCGCCGCCGCCGCCACGGCCGCCGGGGGGCGCAGCGACTCCTGGCTGCTGGACGAGGCCGAGCCCGGCAGCCCCGCGGCCGCGCCCTCGCCGTCCGCGCGGCTCCGGGCCAGGCGGCGCCGCGCCAGGGTGTCGCCGGGCATCAGATGGTGCGAGCTGAACGAGGGCCGGCGCGCCGGGCGTCCCCCGGGCCCCGCGCCGCCCTCCGTGTCCGTCTCCACGTGGCTCAGCTCGCTGCGCTCGTCGTCCGCCTCGTCCCCCGCGCCCGGCCGCCGGCCCTCCGCGCCCGAGCAAACGCTGCGGTCCATGGTGGACAGGGTGGAGTAGCCCGAGACGATGGAGCGCGTGTCCGCGGCCGGCCGCTCCTCCGGCGCCGCCGGGGGGCTGAGGCGCCCGGGGGCCTCGGGGAGGGCGGCGCCCGGCAGCTGCCCCTTCGGCCGGTCCTGAGCCCCCGGTGCCGGCGCCCCTTCCTCGGGCTTGTGCGCCTCCTGCTCCGAGTCGTCGTCCGTGCTGCTGCCCAGCCCCCGCGCCTCCCGCCGCTTCTTCCGCTTGCGGTTGACCGCCGAGATGAAGGAGATCGCCAGCATCTCCCGGGCGTACGGCTCCTTCTTGGGGGCCCACGAGCCCTGTGCGGGAGGCGGGAGACAGGTCAGTGTGCCGGAGGCGCCCGGGGAGCCTCAGCGCCACCCCGCCCCCGCCACGCGCCCCCGCCACGCGCCCCACACCAATCTCAACAGGTCCAAGCCAAGCCCTGCACCTCCATAGGCACATGTCCACTCTTCCTCTTGGAAGCATCACTATCCCCTCTAAAGACAAGCCCTCTGCGCCCCCCTCAACCTGAAGCCTCCGGCTCGGCCCCTCCTCCAGGTCGTAATCCAGACTCTCAGCTCTTGCCTGTGAGCTGGAGGCTGGTTTCTCACCTCGCTCCAACTTGCATCCAGTGCAACATAAATCCTCTTAGACACAGCTCTGGTACTAATAGGCTCTCAACAGCGAATGACATTTGCCAGTCTGAACCCATTTCACATGTACTATCCTGCGGTTGTAATACCAAAGTCGGCAGGGACCTTTCTGGAACCACAGCTCTTCCCTCCCTCCCCACTCACTCTCACCTGGGAAACCTGCCTTTCCACCAACGCAGCAGATACACACCTCTCCAAGGCAACCTGCCCAAGTTCACGTCACTTCCCACCACATGTCTGCATTTTGGCCATGCCACCAGCGCCCCATCTGGACAATCCCCAACCCTAGACCAATCTAACCACCAGCTCTGCTGCCAAAGCGGCTAAAAAAATCCTGCACAATCTGATGGTTTGGATTGAAACTGCCTCCAAGTTGTGATTTACGACCCGGAGGTGGGCAACTTTCTGCCACTGTTCTCACTGCTAAGCAACTTGGATGTTTTTTGGTCCCAGCCTTCCATGATCCCCCAGCAGAGCCCAAGCTGCCCATCCTCCAACATGGTTTATATATATATACATATATTTTTTATTTTTTGGTCTTTTTAGGGTCGCATCTGCAACATAGGGAAGTTCCCAGGCTAGGGATCGAATCTGAGCTCTAGACACTGCTCTACGCCGCAATGCCAGGTCCTTAACCCACTGAGCAAGTCCAGGGGTTGAACCGGAATCCTCATGGATACTGAGTTCATTACCACTGAGCCACGTCGGGAACTCCCAACCTGTTTATTTTATTTATTTTAGGGCCACACCCACAGCATATGGATGTTCCCAGGCTAGGGGCCAAATCAGAGCTACAGCTGCCGGCCTACACCACAGCCACAGCAACATGGGATCCAAGCCATGTCTGCAACGTACACCACAGCTCATAGCAATGCCAGGTCCTAAACCTGCTGAGTGAGGCTAGGGATGGAACCCACGTCCTCTGGAGACTCGTCAGGTTTGTTATTGCTGAGCCACAACGGGAGCCCCCAACCGGTTTTTAATCCTCCCTTTCTGGGCTCCCTTCTGTCTCTTGGGAAGCTCTTCTTTCCCCTTTTACCCACTAAGAAGCATCGTTCCAGGGCTCTGTTTTCAGCCC
This sequence comes from Sus scrofa, assembly GCF_054392235.1. NCBI lineage: Eukaryota > Metazoa > Chordata > Mammalia > Artiodactyla > Suidae > Sus > Sus scrofa. Next base: position 23,860,351 of record NC_139394.1, read on the forward strand.
CTCCCCACCTTCATTTAGGGATGAGCTCTTACTCTCCCTACTAGGCCCAACTCCAACTGGGCAACTCCTGCACAGCAACCTCCCACCCAGCCTTCCCTTTGGCTGAGCTGGGAAATCCCTTTTCTGTTCTCATAGGCCTTGGAAAATGCACATACGCCAGTTCCTCTCACATCAGAATGGCTTTGTTTCCACAGCATGCATATCGGACCCTGAGTTCCTTGAGAGCAAGGGCAGTGGCTTATGTGTGTTTGCATCCATGACTCCTAGCACAGTGCTCACGAAATGTTAAATGAGGAGATCCCCTTTGTGGCTCAGTGGGTTAAAAACCTGATATAGACATGACTTGGATCCCGTATTGCTGTGGCTGTGGCGTAGGCCGGCAGCTGCAGCTCCCGTTCCACCTCTAGCCTGGGACCTTCCATATGTTGGTGTGACCTTAAAAAAGCCCCCCTCCCAAAAAAAAAGAGAGAGAGAGAGAAATGTTAAATGAATGAACAAATGGGTGAATGGAGTCCCCTGAGCACAAGGATCCCTGTAGAAGCCGATGCCAGGACTGGTCCCCTACTGGGCTGGAATGACCTGCCCTTCATCCCTCCTTTTTTTTTTTTAAGACTGCACCTGCAGCATATGGAGGTTGCCAGGCCAGGGGTCCAACTGGAGCTGCAGCTGCTGATCTAAGCCACAGCCACAGCAATGCCAGATCCCTAACACACTGAGCAAGGCCAGGGATTGAACCCGCATCTTCCAAGAGAAATGTTGGGTCCTTCCATCCCTTCTCACAGGCTACCTCCTGTTTCAGCTGCAGTGTAATATAGGAATACCTCAGAGATAGTGCAGGCTGGATTCCAGGCTACAGAAGTGAAGCTAACACCGCAATAAAATGAGTCTCATGAATTTTCGGTTTCCCAGAGCATATAAAACTTATGTATACACCGTAGCCTATTGGCGTGCACTAGCATTATGTCTAAAAAATGTACACTAACTTAAAAAAAAACCTTTATTGCTAAAAAAGGCTAACCATCATCTGAGCCTTCAGAGAGTTGTAATCTTTTTGCAATAGTAACATCAAAGATCACCGATCCCAGATCACCATCACAAATATAATGAAAGGCGTTCCCGTCATGGCGCAGTGGTTGACGAATCCAACTAGGAACCATGAGGTTGCGGGTTCGATCCCTGGCCTTGCTCAGTGGGTTAACGATCCGGCGTTGCCGTGAGCTGTGGCGTAGGTTGCAGACGCGGCTCGGATCCCGCGTTGCTGTGGCTGTGGTGTAGGCCGGCGGCTACAGCTCCGATTGGACCCCTAGCCTGGGAACCTCCATATGCCGCGGGAGCGGCCCAAAAAATGGCAAAAAGACAAAAAAACAAAAACAAAACAAATATAATGAAAAAAAAAGCCTGGCATGTCACAAGAATTATCACATGTGACACAGAGACACAAAGTGAGCAAATGCTCTTGGAAAAATGGTGCTGACAGATTCACTCAACATAGGGTTGCCACAAACCTTCATTTTGTTAAAAGAGAAAAAAAAGCAGAATTTCCATCACAGCTCAGCAGAAACAAATCTGACTAGCATCCATGAGGACGCAGGTTCGATCCCTGACCTCGCTCAGTGGGTTAAGGATCCGGTGTTGCCGTGAGCTGTGGTGTAGGTCTCATATGCAGCTTGGATCCCACATTGCTGTGGCTGTGATGTAGGCCAGTGGTTACAGCTCCAATTAGACCTCTAGCCTGAGAAACTTCCAATGCCATGGATGCGGCCCTAAAAACCAAAAAAAAAAAAAAAAAAAGCAGTATCTGTGAAGTACAATGAAGGGAAGTATGAGAAAACGAGGTCTGCCTGCTGGAATCTGGAGACCCAGAGATGCTGCCTCTGCACCCTACACACTCTCCTATCGCTCAGTTCTGATAAAGCTGGAATCCGTTGGGGATTCAGGGTTCACAGGTGTGTGGCTCCTGGGCCCTGGGTGCCCACCCTGTGCGACTCCAGAGGGCTGCAGCTGTGTGACACACAGCACTGCTGTGACCAACCTGAGGCCCATGGCAGCCAAGGCCGATTTCTTTCCTGGCCTTTGCTCTCTGACTCATCTGATCAAATGACCTCTCATGCTGGCTAGTTATAGAAGCAGTGAGGTCAGAATGGTCACTTCCAGGGAATGCAGGGGTCACCTCAAGGTCAAGGGGTCAGTCCAGGAGAGGCTACAGGACACCACGTGGCTAAGCAGGAGCAGGGGGTGGAGGGGACAAGGAGCTAGATTCGGGTCACTATGATGAACCTGCTCCCTGCCACAGCAGTCTTGAGGTAGAGTGAGCTCCCCGTCACTAGAGGGTGTGCAGGCAGAGGCTCTAAGGAGGGGTTACAGGGAACCCCTGCACCAAACTAGAGCAGCCTTCTTTCTTGCTGTCCAGTGCTTCCATCTGACACATTATGAGCACCTGCTTGGTGTCAGGCACACTGGTCTCACTGGTACTTGACCAGTGCATAGAGATCCAGACCAAAAGGAGCCCCTACCCGCCCCCCCCTTTGTTTTGCTTTTTAGGGCCGCATTCTTGGCATATGGGGCAGTTCCCAGGCTAGGGGTCAGATCAGAGCTACAGCTGCTGGCCTACACCATAGCCACCGCAAGCCCAGATCCGAGCCACGTCTGCAACCTACAGCTCACGGCAATGCTGGATCCTTAACCCACTAAGCAAGGCCAGGGATCGAACCCGCAACTTCACGGTCCCTAGTCAGATTCATTTTCACTGCGCCATGACAGGAATTCCCAGAAATGAGCCCATTTGATCAGCCAACATTGAACTAATTTCACCCACTACTATGGAGAGAACTCTTCCCCCCACACACACATCAAATTCATATGTTAAATTCCTAACCCCCCAGTGTGATAGTATTTGGGGCCCTTGGAGGTAATTCAGTTTAGATGAGGTCATGAGGGTGGGGCCCTTAGGGTGGCATTAGTGCCCTCATAAGATGAGACACCAGAGAGCTCGCCCTTTCTCCCTTGCTCACTTTCTCTCTGAGGACACAGTGCGAAGGCGGCCATCTACAAGCCAGGAAGAAAGCTCTCACCAGAAACGGACCGTGCTGACACCTTGATCTTGGACTTGGAGCCTCCAGAACTGTGAGAAAATAAACTTCTGTTGTTAAGCCACCCAGTCTACGGTATCTTGTTGTGGCAGCCAGAGCTGATGAAGACACATCCCTGGTCTTCAAGCTCTAACCTAACAGTTGGGCAGGGCCCGCCTGAGGTCAGCATCTTGTTCTGGCCCTACTGGTTCTGCCTCAGAGGGCAGGCTCTGGAGCAGGCGACAAGCTGGTCTAAAGAACAGGCTTGGGCTTCCCTGATTTTCTCAATCATTTTCAATTTCACGGATTTTCCTTATTATAATTTCCTTCCTTCTGTGGGCTTTGGGCTCTGCAAAGACCTTAAAAAATAATCATATCTCAGCCATATTTGTTGTTAACCCAATATAATCCCTATGCCCGTAAATAATATGAGGAAGCTGAGGATCAGAAAGAGGTTAGGAAACTTGCCCAATGTCCCAAAGGTACTAAGTGACAGAGCCAGGACGTAAGCCCAGGACTGTCTGTACTTCATCTTTTGGGTGTTTTTTTTTTTTTTTTGGTTTTTTTTAGGGCTGCACCTGCGGTACATGGAGGTCCCCAGGCTATGGGTTGAATCAGAGCTACAGCTGCGAGCCTACACCACAGCCACAGCAACGCCAAATCCTTAATCCACTGAGCAACGCCAAGGATCAAACCTGAAACCTCATGGTTCCTAGTCAGATTCGTTTCCACTTCACCATGATGGGAACTCCTTTCTGTACCTCTTTTTTTTTTTTTTTTGTCTTCTCAGGGCTGCACCCATGGCATATAGAGGTTCCCAGGCTAAGGGTCTAATCAGAGCTGCAGCTGCCAGCCTACACCACAGCCACAGTGACGCAGGATCTGATGTGCGTCTGTGACCTACACCACAGCTCATGGCAACGCCAGATCCTTAACCCACTGAGCAAGGCCAGAGATCGAACCCACAACCTCATGGTTCCTAGTTGGATTCATTTCCGCTGCACCATGATGGGAACTCCTCCTTTCTGTACTTCTAACCACTGGATGACACTGCCTCCAGGCCACCTAACTCCCAAACTAGATCTTCTACCACACCAGCTACCTCCCCAAGCACTGCCAAGGTCAGCGACTTCTCAGTCTACCTCGTGTCCAAGGTGGTATTTCCTACTTTCCTTCCCCGTGACTATCAGTCTTCCTCAAGGAGCCAATCACATTCTCCCAATTCCCTTGACCAAAAAGCAAAGTGGGCCGGCTCCTACAAGGGTATAACTTTCCAAGTTGCCATGGCACTTACCTTGGACTTGGCTGAACTACAGGTGGTGGAATCTGTTGGTAAGAAATGAAAGAAAAATGAAAGTTGGATTGGGCGAGGGAAGGCTGAGTCCTGTGAACACAATTCCCTCTCCTCAAAGGCTTCAGAAACCAGGGAGTTCAGACACCTGAGATCGCCCCAGGTCCTGGGAGAGTGATGGCCCTCTGAGGGCATTTCCTGTGGGACAGGGACGGAGCAGAGAAGGATGTCCATCGCCACTTCCTTTTGAGACAGGAAGTGACGTCAGGCTGCTGGCCACGGACCCTCATTGGCCCAGGATTAAGGACAAGGTGGGGGCTTTGCTTTGGCCTAGTTTCTCTCCCCTCCCCTCCTGTCCCTGTTACTCTGAAGCACTGGAGAGAAAAATGCCAAATATCAGATGCAGTCCATGGAAACCACAATAACAAAACACAGCAAACCACAGGTGCTCTGGAGAAATGGAGACCACACAGTGAAAAGACAAGTGGGTGCCCAATATCCACCCCCATTCCCCCACTTCCAGGGCGTGAGAGGGCAGAGGGCCCAGGTGAAGGATGGCATACAGGGACAGACAGGGAGTGGGTGGGGCAGGAGGTAGAGAGCGCTGGTGGTTACAGCCTGGAGAGGTTCAACCTCCAGAATCAGGGTCAGTCTGCTCTTATGGGGAAAGACCTCTACTGGTTTGTTTCTTGCTTGTTTTTCTTTTTATATATAGAGGTTCCCAGGCTAGGGGTTGAATCAGAGCTGCAGCCACCAGCCTACACTGGCAGCCATAGCAGTGCCAGATCTGAGCTGCATCTGTGACCTATGCCACAGCTTGCAGCAATGCCGGATCCTTGACCCCCTAAACAAGGCCAGGGATCGAACCCACATCCTCATGGATTCTAGTTGGATTCTTAACCTGCTGAGCCACAACGGAAACTCCGTAGGCCTCTGTTTTTAATCAGAGTTATGAAGAGAGGTGGCTCCCACTCTCTTAATATTGTTGGGGTACAGAAAGAACCAGAAGAACCAGAGACAAGTCCTGGCAGTGTTGTCTCCAGGACTGGGGAGGCCGACCCGAGGATCTCCTGGGGTCTGATGGGGCAGCGGGCAGGTGCGGTTAATCCACACTCTCGGGCAAGCAAGTTAGATGCCTCCTCCCCAGCTACCACCACCCAGCCCTCTGCCCCCGCCCCTGCCCCCGCCCACGGTGAGAAGAGCAGATGGACTGACCACACAGCAACACACACGGGGCAGGCAGGAGAGTGGCAGCAGGTGATTAGAAGAGACGGGGGGCTCCTTTCTGTCATCTACACTCCCTGTTGTCCTTTGGCCCTCTCCCCATACTGCCTCTTGCAAACTCAGGGTGCTGCAGCATGCCTCTGTCACAGACAGAAGCGATCAGAATACTAAGGGCGGGTCACCCACTGAGTGGGAGGAGTTAGTGGCTGGAGACAAGCAGGGACTGGCTGTTCTTTGGTCCTTGGGCTACTCCCCTCTAATAGGGCCAGAGGCCTGGGAGCAGGACCTAGGGGCTGAGGGCCCAGGGGCTCTGGTTTCGGAAGCAGGAAGAACCAGCACTTGGAGGCGGCTGAGGCAGGAGCTCCTGGTGTACGGAGGCCTCTGCGGGAACATCCCTGGTATCTGAAAAGGCCGGGTCCCACTACCAGCCCGAAGTGGCCGAGCTTGGGACAGAAGAAAGCCACAGAGTGTGGGGGACAGTGGGAGGACAGCCAGGCAGTGCCCAGACTTCCTGGCAAGGGGGATCGGACTTGGCAAGCGCCTCCCTCCTGAGAAAAGGTTTTTCGCCAGGAGTGGGGTCGGGGTGCGTTGTTATCAAGCAGGGGTGACTAGTGCATCAGGGCCAGGTCCTCAGAGCCCCGGACGGTTCTGCCTGCCCAGCCTTCTTCTAATCACCCGCCACTGTTAGTGACCGCGGCCGCGATGCCACACTGTACCCTTTAAATCTCCAACAGGTCCGCTGGAGGAGGGAAGGGGGAGAAGAGAAGGGGCAGAATCCAGGGGACGGGGGCAGAGCACAGGGAGAAGAGGGAGGCGGGTAGAGGGGTGCGAGGAGAAAAGAAAGAAAAATTAAAAAGAGGAATGTGCCCAGGACACAAAGCCCATGAGAAATCAAAGGCTCGGCAAAGAGACCAGTGAAGGAGGGCGAACAAGGCACCTGCCCGGCCCGGGGGTGGGGCGGCTGCACAGATGAGGAGGGGGCGCGACACAGGCCGGGCCTCCCCAGAGAGGCAGAAGCCCCCACCACAGCCCACCCAGTCCAGGGGGGACCCACAGGGACAGAAGCGGGGAAGCTGGGCGTCTGGCCAGGTGTCTGGGATCCCACCCCCTCTCTGCCCTCCCCCAGGCCCCTCCACTCACCTGAACCTGGGTCCCCAGGGGGCACTGTCCTGCCAATGTTAGGCAGGAGGTACTCGATGTTTGGCACTGACTGGGGCTCCTTGTCGTCCACAGGGGTCTGTGAACAGAAGGAGTGTCAGTCAGCACCCCCACGGAACGGGGAGTCCCAAAGACAGGGCTCATGTTCCCTCTGTCAGACTGGGGCTCAGCGGGGCAGGGACTGTGTCGCTCATCAGTCAGGCACTCTTGAGGGCAGGTCCTACGTGCCCCCCATTAGACTGTCTGGTGCCTTTTCCAACACCTCGATTGAACCCCAAAGGCCCGCGCTCGGCTGAGGGCAGGAGCTGTATCTCCCCCATCAGACTGGACCTTCCTAAAACCTCTATCTTCCACGTAAGACTGGAGGCTGGAGTCTGCCGCTGCTACTGGACTCAGTTTCTTTAGGACAAATCTTTTATCTCCCCCATCAGACTGGGGGCTCATGAAGGCGAAAATTTTGTCCCCATCAGACTGGAGGCTCCCGAGGACAAAGCCTTTGTCTCCTCCATCAGACTTGGGGATGTCGTCACGGCAGAGACCTTCACCCCACCCACCTGGGACGAGGGCCCACTTCAGGCCAGACCCCACCCCACAGGCCCTCTGCAATACTCACTCTCTCTCCCTTGTCCTCGTTGTCACTGAAGAACCAGTCTGACTGCGGAGGAGACAAAAGGAAGTGATGGCATCAGCGTGGGAAGGAGCTGAGCGAAGATGGGGAGATACAGGCTCCCCACCTGCTCAGTTCAGACAACCTGCTCAGGCACCTGATGGAAAAGTCTGGACTCCAGTGTCGAAAGGAAACACAGCCCGGAGTGGGAGAGGACACAGGAACAGGTGGGTGACTGGCTCAGGGAGAGCTTCTCTTTGCCTGTCTTTCGCTGACAGTCCGAGAGCATCGCCAAGGCGGGCTCCCTAATACAAACCAGAAGGGGACAGCAGCGCCATCTAGTGCTGGCCAGGTTCACTGCAGGGAAAAGGCCAGCCCTGTGGCTCTACACTGACACAGGAGTGGTACCCTTTTCGCCCCCAGAAAAGGCAAGTGCCAGAGGGAGATGTTAGGAGGGTCCCTGAGGGGCAGTCAAGGGTTTTCTCATAAATGCCAAACAGAAAAGAAAATAAGTGAAAAATCCCATTCAAACATTATTTTGTGAAATCTGAAAATCTTGACGCTAAAATTCTAAAAGTTTTCTGAAACACAAACACAGACTGCTTATAGTTGAACAGTAATGCTTACAGGTGATGCTTCCAAGTATCAGCTTTGACTAGAACTTTCAGCAGCAACAGACACAAGAGGATAAGGAAGTGATACTTTCAATGTGTTTAGAATTTTATTTTATTTTATTTTATTTTATTTATTTATTTTTTTTTAGGGCTGCATCCATGGCATATGGATGTCTAGGGGCTAATTGGAGGGGTCTAATCGGATCAGTAGCTGCTGGCCTACGCCACAGGCACGGCAATGCCGGTTCCTTAACCCAATAAGCAAGGCCAGGGATCGAACCCGCAACCTCATGGTTCCTACTCGGATTCGTTTCTGCTGTGCCATGATGGGAACTCCTCGAATCTTATACCCTGCTAAATTCTCATTTAAATTTGAGTGTGAAATAAAGCTAAGACATCAGAAAGTTTGCTACACAAAGACTCTTTTAACTGAGTTACATGAGCACGTGAGGAAATGAATCCAGGATAGGGCGACAAGCTCTAAGAAGGAAGGATGGGAGTTCCCTGGTGGCTCAGGAGTTAAGGATCAGGTGTTGCCACTGCCATGGCTCTGGTTACTGCTGTGGCTCGGGTTCCATCACTAGCCTGGGAATTTCCACGTGCCATGGGTGCATCAAAAAACAAATAAACAAACAAACATAAAAAATAAAATTAGCATATAGAAGGTGGATTGAAAAGACGCATTAATCTATTAGGCGGGTAATTATTGGGGGGCAGGCAGATCGGGGTCAGGAATGAAGTGTGGAGACAAGGAGACCTGCAATGTTGATTATGACCCTGTGCCACGAACCTCAGTTATTGTTCACCAAAATCATGCATATGATTAACTCAAATAAGCAGCACGGAAGAGGAATAAGAAAGAGATCGAAGAGAAAAGAGTGAGACAGGATAAGGGAGAAATGCAAGCTCTGGAGTTAGTCGCCTTGGGCTCAAGCTCACCTCACGTAAATTACCTAAGTGTATTTGCTTGTCTTTAAAATGGGCAGGAGTTCCCGTCGTGGCTCAGTGGTTAACGAATCCTACTAGAAACCATGAGGTTGTGGATTTGATCCCTGCCCTTGCTCAGTGGGTTCGGGATCTGGCTTTGCCGTGAGCTGTGGTGTAGGTCACAGACATGGCTTGGATCCCGCATTGCTGTGGCTCTGGCGTAGGCCAGCAGCTACAGCTCCAATAGGACCCCTAGCCTGGGAACCTCCATATGTCGCGGGAGCAGCCCAAGAAAACGGCAAAAAAGACAAAAAAATAAATAAATAAATAAAATGGGCATAATATATGAGAATCTACTTCTAGAGCTGTGGTGAGGTTTAAAATAAAATACTGGGAAGTTGCCGTGGTGGCTCAGTGGGCTAAGAATCAGACCGCTGTCCCTGAGGAGGTGGGTTTGATCCCTGGCCTCGCTCACCGAGGTTAAGGATTGGCATTGTCTTGAGGTGCAGTGCAGGTCACAGATGAGGCTCAGATCTGGCGTGGCTGTAGCTATGGTGTAGGCCCATAGCTGCAGCTCCGATGTGAACCCTAGCCCAAGAACTTCTATATGCCGCAGGTTCGGCCATTAAAAAAAAATAAGTAAATAAAAATTTAAAAATAAAATACTGGATAGCTGTTATCTAAAAGACAAGAAATAACAGGTGTTGGCAAGGATGTGGAGAAAAGGGAGCCTTCATGCACTGTTGGTGGGAATGTAAACTGTACAGCCACTACAGAAAACTCTACGGAGGCTTCTCAAAAAATCAAACAGAACGACCAGAGGATCCAGCAAATCCACTTCTGGGTATTTGTCTGAAGGAAACAAAACCACTAACTTGAAAACATATATGTGCCCCCAGGTTCACTGCAGCATTATTTAACCATAACTAAGACATGGAAGCAACCTAAGCATCCCCTGGTGGATAAATGGATAAAGAAAATGTGAGATATATATGAAAAGAAGGGGGGAGTTCCCTGGTGGCCTAGCAGTTAAGGATGCAGCAACTTCACTGCTGTGGCTCGGCTCACTGCTGGACATGAGTTCAACCCCTGGCCCAGCAACTTCTGCATGCTGCGGGCACGGCCAAGAAAATAAATAAATAAAGATTAGAAAAAGGGAAATCTTGCCATTTGCAACAACCTGGGTGGAACTTGAGGGCATTACGCTGTAAGTGGAACCAGACAGTGAAAGACAAATACTGCAAGATCTCACGTATATGTGGAGTTAAAAAAAAAAAAATCTGAGTTCCTAGATACAGACAGACTGGTGGTTGTCAGAGGTGGGGGGGGAGGGTGGCTGAAATGGGTTAAGGTAGTCAAAAGGTTCGAATTTCCGGTCATAAAATAAATCCTGGAAATGTAATGTCCATCTCTGTGACTATAGCCAATAAGACTATTCTGTATATCTGAAAGTTGCTAAGAGAGCAGATCTTAAAAGTTTTCATCACGTGGGGTTCCTGCTGTGGCACAGCGGGTTAAGGATCTGGCGTTGCCACAGCTGCGGCGTAGGTCGCAGCCGTGGCTCTGATGTGATCCCTGGCCCGGAAACTTCCACATGCTCGGGTGTGGTCAAAAAAGGAAAAAAAAAAAAAAAAAAAGGTTTCATCACAAGAAAAAAAATTGTAACGATGTATGGTGATGGACCTAGACTTGTACTGATCATGTCACAATCGCTACAAACATTGTACCATTAGGTTGTATGCATGAAACTAACACAGTATTAGGTCAATTACATCTTAACTTTAAAAGAAAACTAAAGAAATAAATCCTGTAGGTAAAACATCTGATACGACACATTAGTGTATAATAAATACTAGCTATTATTATGAGAAGGTGCAGTCCCTGGAGACAGGCTGATGAGAGAGAACCCTAAAGAACTAGCCTCTAACTCGGGTTTGCAGGCACCTGTAAGTGCTCTGGGAACCTGGAAATCTACAGGAAGCGTCTGGGTGGCCCAGGGTTTTCTGGAAGAATTCACACTAGCTCATCACGCCAGCGTGTGTGTGTGTGTGTGTGTGTGTGTGTGTGTGTGTGTGTGTGTGTCTTTTCAGGGCCACGCCCAGGGTTTTCTGGAAGAATTCACACTAGCTCATCACGCCAGCGTGTGTGTGTGTGTGTGTGTGTGTGTGTGTGTGTGTCTTTTCAGGGCCACGCCCACAGCATATGGAAGTTCCCAGGCTAGGGGTTGAACTGGAGCTGTGGCTGCCAGCCACAGCCACAGCCACAGTCCAGCAACATGGGATCCGAGCCGTGTCTGCGACCTATAGCTCAGCTCATGGCAATGCCGGATCCTTAACCCACTGAGTGAGGCCAGGGATGGAACCTGTGTCCTCACGGATACTAGTCAGGTTCGTTAACTGCTGAGCCACGATGGGAACTCCATGCCTGCCTTCCTTTGCACATGCTGTTCCCTCTGCCTGGATGCTCCTTCTCCCTTCTCTGCCTTCCGGTCTTTCAAAAACTCCCGACTAAGGTCCCAGCCCTACACCCAGGCCTGGGTTGGGTCCTGCCAGGGGGCTTCGTGGGCAACAGCCCAGGGTGGGAAGAAGAGATGCCTTCATCAGGCAGCGTTCCTTCAGTGCAGGGCCCGAGTTCCATTCCTCTGTGTTCCTGGCACCTGCACTGCCGCTGGCATGGAATTTTGACACTGGCGATGATGAGAGCAAATTCTTATATAACACTCCCTACTTACCAGGCACCATTTAAAGTGCTTTAAGGATAATAACCCACATTACCCTCACGGTAACACGCGGAGGTAACCCAATCATCACCCCCACTTTACAGGTGAGGAAATGGAGGCACCAAAAGAGTAAGTAACTTGTCCAAGGCCACACAACATGTAAGGAGCAGACCCGGGGTTCGACCTCAGGCAGGCGGGTTCCAGAGGCAGCGCGCTCAGCCTCTGCGCCACCGGTTCCCCACTAGGGCTATTTCTTGCCTCACCCTCCCAGGCAATGTCTGGACATATTTTCTTCCCTCCCTCCCTCCCTTCCTTCCATCTTTCCTTCCTTTCTTATTTTTTGCTGCCAGCATGCAGCCACTTGATGTGGGATCTCAGTTCCCAGACCAGGGATCGAACCTGGGCCGCAGAGGTGAAAGCGCCCCGTCCTAACCACTGGACCACCGGGGAGACATTTTCAACTGTCACAAATGGAGGGATGCTCTTGGCATCTGGCCAAGAGATGCTGCTAAGCATGCTACAATACTCAGGACGGCCCCCTACAAAGAGGAATGATCTGGCCGCAAAGCCCCAGTGGCGGGTTGTGTAATCCCACTGTACATAGAGTAGGAATCACCACGTTTGCTGAGTGAATAAATGAACAAATGCCTTGGCATGGTCTTTGTTTGGGTTCCAATTGACTTAGTAAACATGGGTATGAGCTGGTTGGTGCCTTGCCACTGGGTAAGTTTGCTTGTCTCCACTCTGCCGTTATCCTGCTGTGCGACCCTGGGGAGGTCATCACATCTCTTCAGCCTCAGTTTCCACCCTCTGTACAATGCAAGGTCTGATCTGATGCCTTAAGCCCTTCTGGCTCTGCTGCCTGAGAGTTCCACCAAAGACAGAAGCCCTGGGTAGAGGGGCCAGGGGACAGTTGCAGCAGAAATTCCCAGCAGGGGGTCATGTGACCCACCAACTCCAACTGACTGGTCAGCTGACTGGCCAGGGGCTCAGAGCCAAAGCGGTCTCTGCCACAAGTCCCGCCCTGTCTGGGCGTGTGACAATACCGATCCCTGGCTCTAGAGCCTCTGGGCTAAACAGACCCTGGCCAACCTGGGAGGGCAGGCTCAGTGGGCTTACAGAGCGGGCAGCTCATTCCTTTGGCAATCACCCAGGGCTGATTACGCTCTAATGCCAAGGAGGCAGAGAATGGAGGGTTGCCAGGCTCGGTTAGTTCCCAGGAATGAATCCCTCAGCGGGAAGGCCCACACTGGCAAAACCACAAGAGCAATTCAGGGAGCTCCCGTTGTGGCTCAGCGGAAACAAATCTGACTAGTATCCATGAGGACCCAGGTTCAAACCCAGGCCTCGCTCAGTGGGTTAAGGATCTGGCATGGCTGTGAGCTGCAGTGTAGATTGCAGATGTGGCTTGGATCTGGCATTGCTGTGGCTGTGGTATAGGCCGGAAGCTACAGCTCTGATTAGCTCCCTAGCCTGGGAACCCCCATATGCTGCGGCCCTAAAGAGACAAAAAAAAAAAAAAAAAAAAAGCCATTCATTCATTCATTTAATAAACACTGAGTGTTCGCTATGTCCCAGGAACTAGACTGGGTACTGGAGTGACACCTACAAAGGAGACTGATGTGTCCCACCTTCCCCAGCCCCATCCAAAGAAGGGGCTGCTGTTGGCTGGGGACTACCCCAGGGGCCTAGGGGACGGTAAGTGGACGCTGCGCCTCCCTTCTCCTGAAGGCTGCCCTTCCTGACCTCCCAGCTGACCACAGGCCTCAGGCTTCCTGGGACTTTGGTAGGAGCCAGAGGGCTGGTCTTCTCTTCCCCCGACCCCTAAGGCTTACACTCATGGGGGATCCAGCGTCTCCCTGTTAACGTGGGAAGCTGAACTTTTCCAGGGGAGATAAGCTTCCCCAGACCAAGGCCTCATCAGGACCCCCCGACCCTGCCCAGCAGGCCCAGTTTCCTGGACAACTCTAGAGTGGGCCTCCAGGCTGGCAGTCCTAGAGTGAGGGTGAGAAGAGGCTTTGAAGCACCTTGCTATGGCCCAGAGCCCTGACCGTGCGGTGAAGAAAGAAAACGAGCAGACAAAGCCAGCCCGCGTGATGCAATCTACCTACAGCCTCACCTGGCTGACTCTGACCAACCTCCCTCGCTCCAGAGCCAATGCCAGGACAGACCCAGGAGTCGGCCCTCCCCGTCGGTTGGGGAGTAAAGCTTTGGTCAGACAGGCCTGGGCCTAAAATCCTGGAGCTGCTACTTATTAGCTGAGTGACCTTGGGCCAATCACTTTGCCTCTCGGAGCCCCAGTTTCTTCATCTGTAAAACGGGAGTTGACATGATCTGGTTTCCCTTCCCTAACATGCCTGAGGTGGGGGAGGCTGCGGTTTCCCTTGCTCTGACCGCTGCCAATCTTATTTCTCCTGGCAGGAGAGTTCTGGTTCCATTTTTTGTGGGCTAGACCGCAGGCCACACCAAGGTCTGGAAATGGAAAATCTATGATTCATAAAAACATCCCCCGGAATGCCCCAGAAGGGGGCGGTGCTGGCCTGGATTTGGCGCTGGAAAACCAAGGCCTCCTGCGCCCTCTGCTGGCTGCTCTGGGTTCTTGTTCGGTGGTGGACAGAAAGAATCCTTAGAGATAACCCACTCTTGGAGCCTCCCAGTAGCCACGACAAGGAAGATGGCCAGCCCAAGACAGGTTGAGCAGGAGTGCAGGTTCCTGCCCCATCTGCCTCCCCTACCCTGGGCATCACTGTTGTCTACCCGAAGTCTCAGTGGGCCTGCAGGACCGAGCTCTGCCCCCATCTCTGCATCTGTTTGCAGTTTCTGCCAGGACTCCTCTCGTGGGGGCCACCTTCTGAAGGCACCCCCGCATTCGTTCCACCTTCCCTCCAACCCAGCAGCACCCTTCCCTGATGCTCCTCCTCCCTCTGACCCTCACGGGCATCTTGGAAGCTCAGAGGTCTCCTGATTTTATTTTATTTATTTATTTACTTATTTTTTTGGTCTTTTTGCCTTTTCTAGGGCTGCTTCCCACAGCATATGGAGGTTCCCAGGCTAGGGGTCTAATCAGAGCTGTAGCCGCTGGCCTATGCCAGAGCCACAGCAACACCAGATCGGAGCCACGTCCGCAACCCACACCACAGCTCACTGCAACGCTGGATCCTTAACCCACTGAGTAAGGCCAGGGAGCGAACCTGCAACCTCATGGTTCCTAGTCGGAATCGTTAACCACTGAGCCATGATGGGAACTCCAGGGGCCTCCTGATTTTTGCTGATGTTCCAAAGACAGGGATTCAGGATCCATTTCCATCCAGTCCTTTTTTTTTTTTCTTTTGTCTTTTTAGGGCCACACCCGCGGCATATGGAGGTTCCCAGGCTGGGGGTCTAATCAGAGCCACAGCTGCTGGCCGATGCCACAGCCACAGCACTTGGGATCCAAGCCATGTCTGTGACGTACACCACAGCTCATGCCAATGCCAGATTGTTACACTGAATGAGGCCAGGGATCGAACCCGCATCCTCATGGATGCTAGTCAGATTCGTTTCCGCTGAGCCACGATAGGAACTCCCATTGCCATCCAGTCTTGAAACAGATCCTACTGCTTCTGAAGGGCATCCACCAGCCCAGCCGCACATCCACCCAGACAAGCAGGAGTGAGGTGCCCGACATGGCCCGGGCCAGGGTGGCTACTTACGTGCTGGATCAGCGTCTCCACAATCTTGTAGCGGTCAGGCATGTGGGTCACCATGTCTGCCATATTGTCCTCGGATGTCCTCACCAGCGTTGGCCCGAAGACCAGGGCCAGGTTCCGGGGCTCCATCTGGGCAGAGGAGGGACGTGGCTCGGTGTCAACACCCTGTGAGCTCTGATCTCCAGCCCCCAGGCCTCCCTCCCTCCAGACCCCTCAGGCCCCCAGCCTAACCACATTCTGAGCTGTCCCTGGTTTAGGGGCCGGAGGCCTCCTTTCTGGGCACGGAGGTGCCTGGTAAGCAGAGATTGGGCCAGATTTCAGCCCCACACAGCCCGGGGCTCAGCAGTCACGGGCAGTTCCCCACCTGCACACCCACACGGTGCTGGGAGCAGGAGATCCCAGGCTGAGGACCCACTGGAGGTGCCGAGGGTGTCTTGGGACTGGGAGAGAGCCCAGAGCCCCCCTCATTCCCCCTCCCTGCAGAATCAGAGGATAGCAGAGATTTGCTCCGGAAAATGCCACACAAGGGATCTGAGCCGGATGACAGGACAGGTTTCCGACAGACGAAGGGGGGCTGAGGCACTCTGGCCCCTGGAGGACCCTCAGAAACTCAGGACAGGTCTCTGCAGGGAGAGGAGCACTGGCCAGTATGGACGGAAGGGGTGGGGACAGAATGAGGGCGTGGCCAGAGGGGGTTGAGATGAACGGGACCTGGAGGAGCTGAGACTGTGCTGAGGAGACCCTGGGGGGCCCCCCTTCCCGGCACTTCACCCCGGGGCCCCACCCACCTTGTTTTTCTCCGAGTGGTCGGCAATCGTCTTCAGATGGCCCACGAGGAATTTGAGGGTCTCATAGTAGTGTCCTGGGAGATCCCGGATCTGGGCGGCAGGAGAAAGGGACAGGGGACCGGGCTGTGAGGGCTCCCGCCTCCCCACCCCGCTCCAGGGGGCTCCACTGCCGTATCTCAGGGGGTCTGGAATCCACTTTCTAACTGGCCCTGTGGTGGGCCCTGCGTGGAGAAGGGCTTTCCCGGGTCACAGAGGGAATGGGGGCATGGGGCTTGGGCTCCTGGGGGTCGGGGCTGCCCGCCCCGTCGAGTCTGCCTCTTGCCTGACAGCATCGCTCCCTCCTTACCAGTTTCCGCAGCGTCTTCATCCGCTCCCTCGAGTCTTCGATTCGATTGGCCTCGATGAAGTCGTTGTATTTGTCTAGAACACAGTGAGGGCTCTTTAGAGGGGTCTGCTTCCAGCTGAAGGCCCCGCTGGCTGAGGAGGCCCTGCTGGGAGGCCAGCGTTTTGCACCCAGGCTGCTCCACTTTGGGGGAGGAGGGCTCCGTGGCCTTGTGTTCACACCACCAAACCCATCACCACCGCTCTCAGGTGGCCCTGGCCCCAGCCTCCGGGACAAGGGCACCACAAGGTCAGAAGAGAAAAGGGAGGGGCCTCTCAACCTCCAGATACCCCTCCTCATCTGTGACACGGTTCCCTCAACTCCCTTCAGAAGAAATCCACAGGGAACTTTAAAAAAATGAGACATGGGACGTTTATCCTAAAATTGATCTGGATGACTGGATGCTCAAAGACAGCCAAGAATTTTTTTTTTTTAGGGCCACACCCATGGTGTAGGGAAGTTCCCAGGCTAGGGATGGAATCGGAGTTGTAGCTGCCGCCCTACGTCACAGCCCCAGCAATGTGGGATCTGAGCTGCATCTTCGATCTACACCACAGCTCAGGGTATCGCTGGATCCTTAACCCGTTGAGCGAGGCCAGGGATCGAACCCTCATCCTCAGGGACACTAGCTGGGTTGTTGCCACTGAGCCACGATAGGAACTCCAACCAAGAATATTTCTTAAAGGAAGAATGATGGGGGCAATTTGCCCTGTTAGATACTGCAACACACTAAAAAGATGGCACAGCTCAGGCAGTGTGGCCCTGACAGGGAAAGCCGATGAAGGGCCAGGGCAGAAAGGAGGGAGACAGATCTTCATAATGTGATAAGGGCAGCTCTTCGAGTCAGTGGGGGAGGAATGGAGGCGGTGATGATGTCCCCGGGACAATTAGCTGTCTTGTTGGGAAAATAAATTCAGTTGTGGCTCACATAATACACAAACAAATTTAACTGCATTACGGAGCCCCAAAGAAAAGCTATGAAAATATCAGGAAAAATAAGAAAATACTTTAATCATAAACTCTTCCTAAACATGAGATAACAGAATCCATTAAAGGCTAACAGCCTGATGACACATAAAATAACTGTTTTCTTTTTTCTTTCCTTTTTTTTTGGTCTTTTTAGGGCCACACCCAAGGGAGGTTCCCGGGCTAGCGGTCGAATTGGAGCTGCAGCCGTTGGCACTAGCCAAACCACAGCAATGCGGGGTCCAAGCCGTGTCTACGACCTACACCGAAGCTTTCGGCAAAGCCAGATCCTTAACCCACTGAGCAAGGCCAGGGGATAGAACCTGAGTCCTCATGGACACTAGCAGGATTCATTACCATATTTGCAAAAGGCTAACATCCACAATATACAAAGAGCCTGTCGCCTGCAAATCAATGTGAAAAAAAGACCAACGACCTAACAGCAAAACAGGCACACAGTCTGAACAAGAAATGAGAGAGGAAATAGTAAAGGCCAATAAACTAATGAAAAGATGGTTAATCTCCCCAGTGATGACAGAAATGACCCCGGCTCAGCAGGTTAAGAACCCAATACAGCATCCATGAGGATGCTGCTTCAATCCCTGGCTTTGCTCAGTGGGAAGGCAAGTGGGATCTGGCATTGCTGCAAGCAGTGGTGCAGGCCGGCAGCTCCAGCTCTGATTCAACCCCTAGCCTGGGAACTTTCATATGCCAAGGGTGCGGCCCTAAAAAAAGCAAAAAAAAAAGTTTTCCAGAACTTTGACCCAGTGATTTCACGTCTAGGAATCTACCTCGGGGCACCCGTCCAGGTGTGTAGGGACATATTCAAGGAAAGCCGTTGTAACATTTTTTTTTTTTTTAGGGACACACCCACGGCATATGGAAGTTCCCAGGCTAGGCCCCAAATTGGAGCTGCAGCTGCCAGCCTACACCACAGCCCAGCCACAGCAGCACTGGATCTGAGCTGTGTCTGTGACCTACACCACAGCCCATGGCAATGCCGGATCCTTAACCTACTGAGCAAGGACAGGGATTGAACCTGCAACCTCATGGTTCCTAGTCAGATTCCTTAACCACTGAGCCATGACGGGAACTCCCTACTTTTTTTTTTTTTTTTTTTTTTTTTTTTTAGGAGCTGCATCCTGGGCACATGGAGATTCCCAGGCTAGGGGTCGAATCAGAGCTACAGCTGCCGGCCCTCCACAGCCATAGCAGCAAGGGATCTGAGCCACGTCTGTGACCTACACCACAGCTCCCAGCAACACCAGATCCTTAACCCACTGAGCGAGGCCAGGGATCGAACCTGAGTCCTCATGGATACTAGTCGTTGTCTTTACCACTGAGCCACAATGGGAAGCCACTGCACCATGTTTTGAAATCGCAACAATATGAAGACAACCTGAAAATCCACAGGAGGGGAGTGATTAGACAAATGATAGTCTATTCAGACTATGAAACACTAGTGGGTTGATTTAAAAGAAGAATGAGGTAGGGCTCTTTGGAGGACGTGCATGAAAGTCAAAATTACCAGCCTCCTGTTAAGAACCACTCACCCAGTGTGCGGGAGCCGCTCACACGGGCTCCTGACAAAGGGTTGTGTTTCTCTTCCCAACTCACGTTGGTGACAGCAAATTAGGAGCTTGACATAAGCCAGGGTGGGGCATTTCTCCCATGGAAGCTGGAAAATGCTACGCATCACGGCTTTTTTCCCTTGAGAGGCACGTGTGAGACGTTTCCCAGCTTGTTTACCAGCTCGACATTGCACCCATCCAACCTCAAGCCCTGTGTACACATGTGTGTCCTTGTCATGTGCTTAAGAGGGTCTGCAAGGAAACACATCATACGATTCTTTTTTTTTTTTTGGCTGCGCCCACGGCACGTGGAAGTTCCCGGGCTGGGGGTCGAACCTGAGCCACAGCTGCAACCCAAGCCGCTGCAGTGACGACGCCAGACCCCTAACCTGTTGCACCACAGGGGAACTCCACAACGTACTATTACTAAGCAGCTCAGTGAATGGTCAAGAGCTGGGCTCTGGAGCCAGATGCTTGAGGCTGTATCCTGGCCCAGACACTTACAGCCTCTGCGACCTTGGGGAAGTCACTGGGCCTTTGTGCTTCAGACTCCTCCCTGAGGAAGTAATAGTACCTACCTCGTGGAGTTGTAGGAAGTAGTGCTGGACACACAGTAAATGCTCAGAGAGTGTTAAGCTAAGATCTGGGGACAGGGAATGGGAGAATGACAAGGACCTTTGCGTTTATTCTTATCTGTACTAAGTTTTTTACAAGCACGTGTTTCTTTTGCAGTAAAACAAAAACCTCCAGGAGTTCTCATCGTGGCTGAGCAGAAACGAATCTGACTAGCATCCATGATGAGGATGCAGGTTCGATCCCTGGCCTCACTCAGTGGGTTAAGGATCCAGTATTGCCGTGAGCTGTGGTATAGGTCGCAGATGCTGTTCAGATCCCGCGTTGCTGTGGCTGTGGTGTAGGCCAGCAGCTGCAGCTCCATTTTGACCCCTAGCCTGGGAACCTCCATATGCCGTGGGTGCGGCCCTAAAAAGCAAAAAAGTAAATAAGGAAAAATGAAATAAAACAAACCCCTCCAAAGGAACGCCAGCACACCCGGGGTAGAGGTGGTCAGGAGGCAGCACAGACAGGTATCCCCCCCTCCCCGCATCCTCCACGTCCAGCCCCTACTCACCATCGGTGAACAGCGGCTCAGGTAGTTTTCGGAAGAAGGACTTGAGCAGGCTGCTGATCACGTTGAGGTCTTGCCAGCGCTGGGGAGGGGATGAAGATGTCAGGCCACAGGCAGGACCTGCCCAGGCGCCCAGATCCACTCCCCACCCCCGGCCCTCAGGTTCAGAGCCAGCAAGGCCCCGCCCGGGTGTCCACACCTCCAAGTTGGTTCAGTCCTACAGCCCAGGCCCTCGCTGGGATCCACTCACACCAAGCTATGCCCAGACCAGGGATCTCTGGGCTAAGAACACTCATCAGGGGACAGCAGAACAGAGTCCCCAGCCAGGTCCTAGCCCCCCGATCCCCTGGCCCATCCAGAGAAAGAAGCAGGTATCTTGCCTGGTGCAGGCACTATGGGGGGCGGGGCAAAGTGAGCAAAACCCAGCCCCACACGAGCCTGCCCATTAGACCCCCACTGGGCCTGCTGGTGCCAATTCCTGCTTGCCAGTGCTCCCCGTCTAGGGAAGTCCTCCTCGGACTCCCCTCCTTATCCACCGCATGGCGCCTGTTCATGCCTGGCGCCTTCCTGCCTCAGGCCCTTTGCACTTACGAGTTCCCTCCACTGGACCTCCCATCCCCTGCCCTTCACAGGACTGGCTCCCCACCTCCAGCTTCTTCAGAGAGACCTTCCCTCATCTGACCCCTGACCGTGGCAGCTAAGGCGGCCGCCATCCCCACCTCCTGTCACCTGGATCACAGCCCTGACTGGTCTCTCCTTCCTCGACACCTACCACAATCGATCATCACCGTATGCATTCGTTTCCTCATTCCTGTCGATTTCCCTGGCGGAACTGTAAGCCACATGGGGGCAGGGATCCCGTCTGTCTTAGGCTGCACCGCGATCCTATCCCCTAGCAGCCCTATTAGCCCAGCACTTCAGTGGTCAAAATCATGAGTTCTCAGCCAGAGCCACTCTGCCTCCACCCACGTCTGGCAACGTCTGGAACCATTTCAGTTTTCACAGCTGGGGAGTGGGGGGTGCCACGGGCATCGAGTGGATAGAAGCCAGGGACGTCCGAAACTTCCTTCAGGGCACAGGACAGCCTCCCACAGCAAAGAATTATTCTGCCCAAAGTGTCAAGGTTGAGAAACTCTGGTCTAGGAATGAAGAGCCAGCTCATTGTCTTTTCTGTCCACCAGGGGGCACCATCAACCTTCACAGAGTCAAAGATGACAGCCTTGATAGGAAGGGCTCAGAACAACTCATGCCCAGAAAGCAGCATGATACACAAAGACACACACCTCAGAGATATATACACTCACTTCAGTGGGTCCACAGCTTAATGTCGGGCCATCCACAGGCTCAATAGGAGATAGGTTTACCCAGCACACAGCTCTTAATTTCCAGCACTCCTCACGACATGTCTCAACCCATGTCTAAAACAAAGCCACACACCCAATGCACGCCCCCACCGTGGTCCCCCCTCCCTGGCTGGGGCCCAGCTGATATGCACCCCCACCCCACCCAGTGCACTCCTGCCCACCTCCCTCCATCACCTCCTGGCCCTGATTCGTGGGCTTTTCTCATCTCCCAGCCGCCAAACCCAAGGCCTTGCCCTGCCCTTCTTGACCCATCCTCTGCTCTGTCCTATCTGCCCCCCAACCTGAGCCTCGCCTGGGCTCCCCTTTCCTCTGCCCCACTCAGAGCCTGGCCCCTGCAGTCTCCAGGGGCCCACCCTCTCCCCAAACAGCAGCTCCCTCCATCCTCTCACCTCTGTGCCCTAGAGTGACCCTAAGCCCACCCCCCAGTCCACCCTCCATCTAGAGCCTGATTATGCATCAGCCTCAGTTAACCCATGTGGGTGACTTACTGCCACCCAGAATCCAACAGGGCCGCTGCCTGACACGTCCTCCCCCTCCTGCCCTATTCCCCAGGGTCTGCCAGGGACAGATACCAGCTTGCAGCTCAACCTTTTGGCTCTTCCAGCCCCTTTGGCAGCCAAGTCCTAGAACTGCTCCCATCCTCCTTATCCGCTCCCCCCCACCCCCACCCCCGGCCGGTCCTCCTGACCCCTCCCACTTCCAATATGTTGGTAATTTCTTCCACCGAGGATGCCCTGCTCTGGGCCTCCCTGGTTCATACCCATTAGGCAAAAGCTAAAGCACTACTTTCTCAAACCCCACTCTCATTTATGCCTCCCCAGCTGAAGAACCATCAAAGGCTCCCTATTGTCCATTGGCTCAAGGTCAAAGGCTTTAATGAAGCCATCAAAAGCCCTCTGTCTCCTGCCCTGGGCCT
Organism: Sus scrofa; assembly: GCF_054392235.1. Classification (NCBI taxonomy): domain Eukaryota; kingdom Metazoa; phylum Chordata; class Mammalia; order Artiodactyla; family Suidae; genus Sus; species Sus scrofa. Next base: position 23,882,761 of record NC_139394.1, read on the forward strand.
CACCCTCCCCCAAGCTTAGGAGGTGGGTCCATTCTGACACCCAGACCTTTCTCTGGGATTCTGGAAAATGCCGGCACCCCCTGCCTGGACTGCCTTCCTTATTCATCCTTCAAAGATTCAAACATTTCAAGGTCACCGCTGCTCCAGCCCCCAGCAACCCCTCCTTCCTCATCACACAGCCTGGTCCTTGAGGAGAATCAGCCTTTTCTCTTGTCCGCTGTTTCACACGTACTTGTCTCCCAATCTTTTCCCAAGGGCAGGAAAACTGTCTTATGACTTCACATACAGCTTCAGAGTATGTGACTCAGGGGACTTCACTGCCTGGGCTCATGGTTTTCCAAAACATCTTTTCCAGCAGAGTCTTTTTTGTCAAGTAAAATCACATGTGAAAGCTCAACAGGAAAAAAATCGACGTAAAAAAGCAGACAGAGCAAAGCACGCAACACTAGGTTCAAACAAGGATGGGGGTGGGGGGTCCTGACCTGCCCCTGGCCTCCCACAGCCTCTCTGGGGAACCTCAGGATTCTGGGAAACACTGACCCTGCTGCAAAGTTTACGTATGTATGTACGTATGCAAGTGGGTATGTATTTTTCTTTTTAGGGCCGTACCTGCAGCATATGCAAGTTCCCAGGCTAGGGGTCCAATCAGAGCTGCAGCTGCCGGCCTACCCCACAGCCACAGCAACACGGGATCCGAGCCGTGTCTGCGACGCTTATCGCAGCTCATGGCAACACCAGATCCTTAACCCACTGAGCAAGGCCAGGGATGAAACCCACATCCTCATGGATACTAGTCGGGTTTGTTACCACTGAGCCACAATAGGAACTCTTGCAAACTTTTTTAAAAACGGAAATATTTATTTGGATATTTGCCCCAGCTTTATTTATTTTCTTAAAACCCCGGAGGCTGGGAAATCTAAGATCAAGGTGTTAGCACATTCGGTTTTTGGTGGGGCGCTCTCTTCCTGGTTTGCAGGCAACCCTGGTTCTTGCTGTGTCCTCACAAAGCAGAAGGAGGGAGGGAGCTCTCTGGGGCCTCCTCTTACAAGGGACACTAACCCTGTTGTATCAGGGCCCCGACGTTACGACTGCATTTAACCTTAATCACCTCCTACAAGGCCCTCTCCAAACACAGTCATCCTGGGAATTAGGGCTTCCCACGCATGAATTCTGGAAGGACGCAATTCAGTTCACAGCAAAAGAGAAAGGGGAGATGACTGACAGAGCAGAATTCTAGAGAAAATAGGGAAACATGGGTTGCAGACATGAACATCTCTCTCCATGAGAGCAGAAGAGCATGAGTTGCAATGAAAGTGCAGAATCAGGAGTTTCCGTTGTGGCTCAGCAGTTAACGAACCCAACTAGCATTCACAAGGATGTGAGTTCGATCCCTGGCCTTGCCCAGTGGGTTAAGGATCCGGCGTTGCCATGAGCTGTGGCGTAGGTCACAGACGCGGCTTGGATCCCAAGTTGCTGTGGCTCTGATGTAGGCCGGAGGCCACATCTCCTATTGGACCCCTAGCCTGGGAACCCCCATGTGCCGCAGGTGCAGCCCTAAAAAAGACAGAAAGACCAAAAAAAAAAAAAAAGTGCAGAAACATTCTTAGACAGGAAAGACAGTTTGGGAGTTTCCATTAGATGGCCTTGATCTTCCTTGGAATGCGGCATTCATGGCCTTGACCTCTTTGGTCTGCTGTATCCATTCTTCAGAGTTATTGATGGTATTCATATATCCTGCCCAGGATTTTTAGGCTTAATCAGTAGGAAAGATTGGATGGACAGTGCTTGCTCTACTTTAACTAGAGCTCCTCGAAGTAATTTTTTTCCTGACTTAAACACTTCTCTCTCTCTCTGTCTCTTTTATGGCCACACTTGCAGCATATGGAAGTTCCTGGGCCAGGGGTTGAATCAGAGCCGCAACTAAGGGATACGCCACAGCCACTGGAACACCGGATCAGAGCTGTAACTGCAACCTATGCCACAGCTTGCAGCAACGCTGGATTCTAAACTCACTGAGCAAGGCCAGGAACCAAACCCACATTCTCATAGAGATAACATTGGGTCCTTAACCCGATGAGCCAAGATGAGAACTCCTGGTGGTTTTTTTTTTTTGGTTTTTTTTTTTTTTTTTTTTTTTGTCTTTTTAGGGCTACACCCGCAGCATGGAAGTTCCCAGGCTAGGGCTCGAATCAGAGCTGCAGCTGCCAGCCTACACCACGGCCACAGCAACACCAGATTCGAGCAAGATCACAGCTCATGACAACGCTGATCCTTAACCCATTGAGCAAGGCCAGGGATCGAACCTGTGTCCTCATGGATTCCAGTCAGATTCATTACCGCTGAGCCACAACAGGAAGTCCCAGCCCCCTTTTAATAATTGGCTGCACTAGAGGCATATGGAAGTTCCCAGGCCAGAGACTGAATCTGAGCCACAGCTGCTCCCTATGCCACAGATGTGGCAGTGCCAGATCCTTTAACCCACTTTGCCAGGCTAAGGATCAAACCCACACCTCTGTAGCAATCAGTGCCACCGTAGTTGGATTCTTAATCCACTGCACAACAGCAGAAACACCAACACTTCTCTTTTTAATTGAGACATAGCTGATGTGTAGTATTATAAGTCTCAAGTGTACACCACAGTGATTCACAGCTGTGAAAGGTTATATTCCATTTATAGTCATTATAACCTGCTGCAAACTCTGAAGTGTGATTGTCAGATCCGTTCACGAGTTGGTCTGGTCTCATCTGATCGGCCCTTTCTCTTCCCGAGCTGCAGCCACTTCAGCAAACACTACATACTCCTCTTCTTCTAACCAGGAGTCTGCAAACCATGGCCAACAACTTGTTTTCCTGTGGCCCTTGAGCTAAGACTGGTTTTTACATTTTTAAAGGATTGTGAGGAAAAACAAGGACGAGGAGTTCCTGTGGTGGCTCAGTGGGTTAAGAACCCAACTAGTATCCATGAGGACATGGGTTCAACCCCTGGTCCCCACTCAATGGGTTAAGGATCTGGCGTTGCCGTGAACGGTGGTGTAGGCCGGCAGCTGCAGCTCCAATTCAGCCCCTAGCCTGGGAACCTCCATATGCCATGGGTGCAGCCTTAAAAAGAAAGAAAGAGAGAGAGAGAGACAGAAAGAAAGAAGGAAGGAAGGAAGGAAGGAAGGAAGGAAGGAAGGAAGGAAGGAAAAAGACAGACAGACAGACAGACAGGAAGGAGGGAAGGAAGAAAAAAAAGAACGGACAGAGGAAGGAAGGAAAGAAAAATGAGAAGGAAGAGAAGAAGGAGGAGGAGTGTTTGCAAAAGACCGCGTGGTAACCAAAGGCTGCAATACTTGCCACCTGGCCCTTTCCAGAGAAGGCGTGGTGACTGCTGGCAAAGCTCTGGGCCCCCGCCTTCCCTCAGGCTGTTCCCTCTGCCTGGAGTGCCCTTTCCTGGCTTTCACTGGCTTTTTGTGAACTTGACTCATCCTCGAGGCCCAAAACTCTGTCAGCCTCCAGCCTCTGCCTCCAGGCTCCCAGGCCATGAACGCATCCACCTGCTGGGCGGCAGCTGGGGCGATGCCCATCCTCGGGCTGGCCTTCAGAGGCAAGTCCTGTCTTGTCCACTGTGGTGCCCTGGTCCAGTGCTGGGCACATCACAGAGCACAATGACACAACAGACACACGCACCACAGTGGCCCCCCTTCCACAGACTCACCTCGTCCTGCAGGTTGATGTCACCGGGGCCACGGTTGAGCTGCTCCTGCAGGCTGGACACCACTGCATTATTGCCTGGCACTCGGTAAATGCCCGTGGACTCCAGCCCCCGTGCCTCCACGATACGACAGCACGCAGCCACGATCAGGGGGACACGCTGGGGACACAGCAAGGCTGGGGTGTTAGGGAGGGTAAGAACAGCTTTCTCGGGAGAAAATAATTTGCATGCGATATGACCAATAAGGGGTTAACAGCCAACATATACAAAGATCTCCTACAACCCAACATCAGAAATACAGACAACCCGATTGAAAAATGAGCGGAAGAAGTGAATAGACTTTTTCCCTAGGAGGAAACGCAGGTGGCCAACAGGCACATGGAGAGCTGCTCAATCACTAATCACCACGGCATACAAATCAAAACCATAACGAGCAAGTTCCCTTGTGGCACGGGGGTTAAGGATTTGCCTTGCTGCAGCTGTGGCGCAGGTTGCAACTGCAATGCAGGTCACAACTGCGGTGAGGGTTCAATCCCTGACGCAGGGAACTTCCACGTGTTGCCCGTGTGGCCAAAAAACAAACAAAAAAAACATAATGAGATACCACCTCACACCTGTCAGAATGGCTATCATCAAAAAGACCACAAAAAGCAAGTGTTGGCGAGGATGTGGACAAAACAGAACCCTCATACACTGCTGGTGGGAAGGTAAATTGGCACAGCCACTGTGGAAAACAGTATGGAGGTTTCTCAAAAAACTGAGGCTAGAGCTATCATCCGACCCAGCAATTCCACTCCTGTGTATGTATCTGAGAAAACCAGAAACACCAATTCAAAAAGATACATGTGCCCCAATGTTCATAGCAGCATTATTTATGGTTGCCAAGATATGGAAGCAAACTAAGCGCCCATTAACAGATGAATGGATAAAGATGTAGTGTATAGACAATGGAATAGTACTTGGTCATGAAAAAGAATAAAATTTCGCCATTTGTAGCAACATGGATGCACTTGGAGGGCATTATGCTAAGTGAAATAAGTCGGAGAAAGACAAATACTGTGTGATATCACTTACATGTGAAATCTAAAAAAATAAAACAAACTAGTTAATATAACAAAAAAAGAGTTCCTGTCGTGGCACAGGGGTTAATGAATCCGACTAAGAACCACGAGGTTGTGGGTTCGATCCCTGGCCTTGCTCAGTGGGTTAAGGATCTGGCGTTGCTGTGAGCTGTGGTGTAGGTTGCAGATGCTCTGGTGGCTCTGGCGCAGGCCGGTGGCTACAGCTCCGATTTGACCCCTAGCCTGGGAACCTCCATATGCCGTGGGAGTGGCCCTAGAAAAAGCAAAAAGGCAAAAAAAAAGAAAAAAGAAAAAAAAGAAACAGACTCACAGATCTAGAGAACAAACTAGCGGTTACCAGTGGGGAGAGGGAAGCGGGGAGGGGCAATACAGGTGGAGGGGAGTAAGGGGTATAAACTATTAGGTATAAAAGAAGCTATAAGAATATACTGGGGAGTTCCCATCGTGGCGCAGTGGTTAACGAATCCGACTAGGAACCATGACGTTGTGGGTTCGGTCCCTGCCCTTGCTCAGTGGGTTAACGATCTGGCGTTGCCGTGAGCTGTGGTGTAGGTTGCAGACGCGGCTCGGATCCCGAGTTGCTGTGGCTCTGGTGTAGGCTGGCAGCTACAGCTCCGATTGGACCCCTAGCCTGGGAACCTCCATATGCCGTGGGAGCGGCCCAAAGAAATAGCAATAAGACAAAAAAAAAAAAAAAAAAAGAATATACTGTACAGGAGTTTCCACTATGATGCAACGGAACTGGTGGCATAATGAAATTCACCAATTCCATTCTTTCCGGAGCCCTGAGATGCAGGTTCAATCCCCTGCCCAGCAGAGTGGGTTCAGAACCTGGCACTGCCGCAGCTGACAGCATAGGCTGCAACTGTGGCTCAGCTCTGATCCCTGGCCTGGGAACTACATATGCTAGGGAGGGCAGCCAAAAATACATTTATATATAGTACAACACAGGAAACAGACAATATTTTTTAAAGACTATGGAGTAGCATAACTTTTTTTTAATCTTTCTAGGGCCACATCTGTGGCATATGGAGGTTCCCAGGCTAGGGGTCCAATCGGAGCTATAGCTGCCGGCCTATAGCACAGGCACAGCAACACAGGATCTGAGCCGTGTCTGCGACCTACACCACAGCTCATGGCAGCGTGGGATCCCTGACCCACTGAGCAAAGCCAGGATTTGAACCCACATCCTCATGGACACTAGTTGGGTTCACTTCCGCTGAGCCACGACGGGAACTCCTACAGAGTATAACCTTTAACAATTGTGAATCATTGTACTGAATACCTGCAACTGATACAATATTGTACAGCAACTATATATGCTTCAACATATGAAAAAAAAAAAGCCAACATTCTCCACCAATGGGCCAGAGGAGGTGGGGAGGGCAAGCTAGGAGCAGTGCAAGGCAGAACCCACGGGCACGGGTACAAAGGCCTTCGCCACCTCCAGTCTGGGGGCTGGAAATAGCACGAAAGCCTGGCCATAGTCTGAGGAGCACCAGCTGGGCGTCAGGGATTCTGGGCTCTGTCTCAGCTCTGCGGCTCCCTCCCTGGGCCGTGTGCCCAACTGTGGCAGCAAAACGAGGTGCAGAGCGGGTTCCAAAGTGCCTCGCTGCCTCGTTCGCCCCACTTCCCTGCTGGCTCTGGAGTGTGCTGGAACCCACCTGGTTCTCCGTGGCTGGCTGGCACTCCTCCAGCCGGACCCCAAATGCCCTGGGCGCTGCCTTCTTGTTCTTCTTGATGATGTTGATGCCCCAGGGGGTTTTGGGGGTGGCGGCACTGTCATCTGGGGTTGGGAGAGGCAGAGAGAGCCGGGGTGAGCTGGGGGCCCTGGGAGGGGCAGCAACCGCACTTGCTCACACACACACCCCCTTCGCATTCCCACACTGGACACACGGGGACCCTGTGAGAGAAGCAACTGGGATGCTGAGGGCTGATGGGAAATTACACCCCAACAGAGAAGGCCAAAGAGGGGAGGGTATTTACCCTGGAGAAAAGAGGCCTCAGAGTAGAGTCAGGACTTTTGTGTGGCCCCAAAGAAGTGGCTTCAGAGTAAAGTCAGGACTTCTGTGTGGACCCCTTTTTAACAAGGTGGCGGCCATAGATTCTAGTTCAACCAAAGGAAGAACGTTCTAAGAGCCAAACATGTGCGATGATGGGAGTTCCTGTTGTGACTCAGCGGGACCAGTATCCATGAGGACACAGGCTATAGCTCTGACTCAACCCCTAGCCTGGGAACTTCCATATACTATGGGTGTGGCCCTAAAAAAAGGCAAAAAAATTGTGTGAAGATGAAAAAGGCTGCCTGCAGAGAGGATGAGCTTCCTTCTCCCGAAGGGGCACAAGCAGAGACTGAAGGACCACCCGGATGTCACAGAAAGAAAGACATCAAGTTCCAGGCCCTTCCAGCCCTGAGGCTCAGAGAGCCCCCAGACCCTCACAGGTGTACACACACAGACAGACACACAAGGATAACCGAGATGCACAGCCACAGACCCACACACAGCCCAACACACACACACACACACACGCCCTCCGCTCCCATGTAGACCCACAGGCTGACCCCCCACCCTCCTACACACATGCGTGCACGCCACCCCCTCAGCAGCCGCCTTCCTACCCTTGCTCCCTGCAGGCTGGTCCTGAGTCCTGAGGCCTCGTGCCGTACTCTGTTTGAGGAACTCAGACTTGAGGCCCCCCAGGCCACGAGAGCCTTTTGGGGAGGCATCGGCTTTGGGCCCAGAGCTATGGCTGTGTAGGAAGAGGGGAGAGGAGAGGTCTTCATGGGGGGGTGACCAGCATGCCCCCTGCCCTGGCCTCCCACCACTTCAGACTTCCCCTCCAGCCCTGAGGCCACCCCTGCATGCCCTTCGGGGGACTGGAGGCCTTAACGCCCCTGCCACCCTCCTGGCCTCCAGCAGAGGGCGTTTCGGGGGTGGCCCTCCGGCCTGGAGGTGAGCCAGGAAGATGACCTCTGCCCAGGGTGTCCCCCACCCCACGGCCAGGGCTGCTCCATGAAGGCTGGGCCTCACCTCACTTTGCGGTAATCATTAAGCTTCTTGCTGATCAGAGCTTGGTTGGCACAGCCGGGGTCCTGGAGGAGAAGGGAAGAGAAAGCAGACCCCATCAGTGCCTATGGCCAGCCCACCCAGGGCTTCTCCCTGGCCCCTGCCTCGGCCTCGCCTCCCCTCTCCTCCATCTGCCAGCTGGAGGATACAGACCCTGGAGCAAGAAACACCAGGGCTGGACTCCCGAGCAACCCCTCACCAGCTGTGTGACCTTGGGTAATCCGCTTAGCCTCTCTGAGCCTCAGTCTCCTGGGCAGTAACAGGGGGAGATAACATGGCAACCTCAGGGTTGGGCTGCAGAATTCTGCACATAGCACTGATGGTGGTCCTGGCAAGGGACAGATGAGGTACCCAAGAGGGGCAGCTCTTGCAATAATGAAGGTGACTTGGGACCTCCCCAGCCCCGATCGTGCCCTGTTGGAGACAGCACAGCCAGTCCCCCTAGAAAAGGGCTCCAGGTGCCAGGTACTTTCAGCCCAGCAGTGAGGAGAAACAATGTACTGAGGAGCAGGGCCTGGCTCAATGAGACCTCGTGTCCTCAGCATGCCCTAGCACCCCTGTCCCCGTGGCCAGAGCAGGTGCACATCTGGACCAGGGCCCAAGCCTACCATCCTCTTGGGGGAGACCAGCCCCCAAGCTCAAGACCCCTACATAACTCTGTGCAGGTGTGTGAAAGTACCTTTGTGGGGGGCACCTGGCAGAGGGGGTGAGCAGAGGCAGAAACCCCAGCCCAGGCCCCTGGTGTGCAGCTGTGGCTGCCCAGGAGGGGGCGCCATTGAAAAATTTCCTGAAGTCTCTGCCAAAGCCCTTGGCTCAGCCCCCGCTGCCCGCTGCCAAAGGCCAATCCTCTTGGCCTGCTCCCAAGGTCAATGTGTTTGTGCCCCTGCAGACAGGCCAGCTCTGTCAGAGGCGCCAGCCACGGTTCTGGCCCGGGGGCACCTCATTCTGTAATACGCTGCACAGGAGACCCCTGACTCTGGAACCTCCAGCAAGAAGAGCCTGAGCTTGGCTTGGAGCTGACCTCTGGGCCAGAGCCTGCCCAAGGCAGACATAACAACATGAGAATAATAATTATCATTCCCCCAGCTATTCTGGTTCCTGCCAGTCATGAAACCCTGAGGATGCCAAGTCCTCTGTGAGCCACTGTCCCACGCATCCTCCCTTCACACCAAACCCTAGGTGGGCACGGTTGTCCAGTGTCCCCCGGTTACCCCATCTCACACAATATGGGACTGAGGCTCAGAGCAGCGAAGGGAGAAGCCCGGCAGGTGAAGGGCGCCCGGGGCCTGCGCCCGCCCTCCCCGGCCCGGCTGGGGCCGGCCCGGCCCTCACCTCGCCCTCGGCCCTGCTGTTCTCCCGGATCGCTCTGATCCAGCCCAGCATGTCATCCCGGTCCTCAGCCTGAAAGAGATATTCACAGAAGTCAGCGGTGGTCAGCCGGAACACGTGCCTCCTCTTGGTCTCGCTGTAGGAGATGTCCACCAGGCAGGAGCCGATGCAGACGGGCGCCGCCTCGTCCTCACCTGCGACGGCCGCCGCCGCCCCCGCCGCCGCCGCCGGCCCGGGCTCCCGCCGCTCCTTGCTCAGCGAGAGGGAGCGCGCCCGCAGCGCGGCGTACACCCGCTTCCACTGGCGCAGGCCGCCGCCCGCTTTCTGCAGGGAGACAGGGGAGGGGGGAGAGAGGGGAGGGGAGGGGTGAGAGGCCAGGCCTGCCCTCCCCGCCCCCAGGGCCCCAGGGGGGGCCTAGAAGCTGCCGACAGGGGACAGCAGTGGGGACCCCACCCATTGCCCGCCAGGAGCCCCCTGCTCCACTCCTGCAGGCACCTGGGGCAGCCTCCACGGTCCCCCCAGTCTCTCAGCCCTCACCTGCCTGGACACCTCTACCCGGCGCTCTCGATGCCCCCAGAGGGTCCCCAACCTTCTCTGTAAATGCTAGCTAGCATATTGAGGAGTTCCCCAGTTGAAGATTAAGGATCTGGCTTTGTCACCACGGCAGACTGGATCCTTGCTGTAGCACAGGTTTGATCCCTGGCCTGAGAACTCCCACATGCCACAGTCACAGCCAGATAAATAAATAAATAAAATGCTAACATATTTAAATGCTGGCATCGATACTCCTCTGGGGTCGGCAATGCCCCAGACAACCGGCAGGGGGGGCTCCAAAGGGCAAACAGCCCCCCACCCTACCACCACCATCACCAAACATGATCCACCTTACATTAAGTAAAATCCTTCTAAGCCATCACCGGTCCACCTACTTATTGCTCCCCTTCATGGCAAAACTAATCAAGGATTGCCAACCAGGGCTTCCCTTCATGGCGCAGCAAACGAATCTGACTAGGAACCATGAGGTTGCAGGTTTGATCCCTGGCCTCGCTCAGTGGGTTAAGGATCTGGCGTTGCCATGAGCTGTGGTGTAGGCCAGTGGCTGTAGCTCCGATTGGACCCCTAGCCTGGAAACATTTATATGTTTCGGGTGCAACCCTAAAAATCAAAAAAATAAAAAAAATTGCCAACCACACTTGCTCTCCCCTCTCTCTGGCCTCTCACTCAGGATAACTTAGCAACCCCTTCCCAGGAAGCTGCTCGTCAGGGCACCCAGTCCCCATGCTGCTAAAGTCAGTGGTGGCTTCTGGGCCCTTCTCAGTCCTTGGCACAGCCTCTTGCCTGCAGTCACTCCTTCCCTCTTGGCATCCAGAACCCTATGGTCGTTGGTTTTCCTCCTAATTCCGCTGGTGACTTCCCTGGTTCCCCCCACTCCCAACATCCTCTGCACTAGCGGTTCTCAACTAGGGCGAAGTGCCACCAGGGGATATTTGCCTAGAGACACTTTCGGTTGTTTAGCTGGGGAGAGGGCAAGGAGGCTGCTAAGCATGCCAGATGCCCAGGACAATCCCTCAGCAAAGAGTCATCTGGCCCAAAATGTCAACAGAGCTGAGCTTGAGTCCCTTCCCTGAAAGAGGGGGGAGGTCCAGAACTTTGTCCTGAGCCCTCCTCCCTCTGCATACCTCTCCCACGATGCTGTCCATGCCTGTGGCTTTGAAGCCTGTCTGTCTGCTGATAGTGATGGCCAGATATACCCCCGGCCCAGCCTCTCTGGTACCTCCCGCTGTCTGCTCAGTGTCCCCACCTGCCTGTCCCACGGGCATTGCAGATGCTCTTTGCTCACCATGTGGCACTTGACTTTCCCCATCAGACCTGTTCTCCACCTCCACCCTTATCTTTTCCAGCTCGATACATCCACCCAGTTTCCCTTGACTCCTCTCTGTTCCTCATCCTAGACATGCAATCCATCAGGAAGCCGCAACTGCTCTGCTCCCAAAATATTACTTGACTCCCTCTTTCCTGCCACCGTCTTGTCCACACCATCAGCACCTCTTGCCTGGATAACTGCACAAACCTCCCCAGGTTCCACTCTCCCGTCTGCAAGCCATTCTCCACGCAGCGGCTGCAGCAAGCATTTGAAAATGCATACAAGGCATTCCCGTCATGGATCATCAGAAATGAATCTGACTAGCATCCATGAGGACGCAGGTTCGATCCCTGGTTTCGCCCAGTGGGTTAAGGATCGGCATTGCCATGAGCAGTGGTGTAGGTGGCAGACGAGACTCAGATCCTGTGTTGCTGTGGCTGTGGCATAGACGGCAGCTACAGCTCCAATTCAACCCCTAGCCTGGGAACTGCCACATGCCATGAGAACAGCCCTAAAAAGACAAAAAAGAGAGAGAGAGAGAAATATCCACGAGATTCTGTCTCTCTCCGGCTTAGCACCTCTCATGGCTTCCCATTACCCCTGGAATCAAATCTAGGGTCTTTTTTGATCGGGTCCCTCCCTCTCCTAACCACCTTCTCTTCCTCTTTCTCACAATGGTGAGCGAGCCACAGGGAGCTTTGCCAGTGAATGAGCCAAGCCCTTCCTCTCCCCGGGGTCTTCACATTTGCTGTGCCTTCTGCCCAGAGCCCCTGCTCTCGCTTCTTCATGTGGCTGCCTTCTTCTCACCCTTAAGGTTTGAGCTCAACTGTCATCAATGTCACCTCCTGGAGTTCTCGTTGTGGCTCAGCAGGTTATGAACCCAACTAGTATCCATGAGGACGAGGGTTCGATCCCTGGCCTCACCCAGTGGATTAAGGATCCAGCATTGCTGTCAGCTGTGGTGTAGGTCACATATACGGCTTGGATCCCACATTGCTGTGGCTGTGGTGTAGGCCGGCAGCTACAGCTATGATTTGACCCCTAGCCTGGGAACGTCCATATGCCACAGGTGTGGCCCTAAAAAACAAAACATAAAAATAAAATTAAAATTAAATAAATTTTTTCTTTTTTTTTTTTTTTTTTTTGTCTTTTTGCCTTTCCTTGAGCCCATCCCGCAGCACATGGAGGTTCCCAGGCTAGGGGTCTAATCGGAGCTGTAGCCACCAGCCTACACCAGAGCCACAGCAACGCAGGATCTGAGCCGTGTCTGTGACCTACACCACAGCTCATGGCAACGCCAGATCCTTAACCCACTGAGCAAAGCCAGGGATCAAACCTGAAACCTCATGGTTCCCAGTTGGATTCGTTAACCACTGCACCACGACAGGAATTCCAATAAAAATTTTTTTAATTGAAAAAAAAAAATCACCTCCTCAGCAAGGCCATCTCTAAGCACTTTTCCCTGTCACGGCAGCTCCCCCCTTCCTCCCAGCTCAAAGGCAACCACATCACCCTGTTCATCTTCCCTGAGTGCTCACTGCAATCTCGGGGTCCTGGCTGTAGGAGGCTTTCTCCAGTAGGTGGAAAATTCCTGGGGCAGGGAGCTCGACTGCCCTCTCAGCTCCATACTCCAGAGCCTGGAGCCATGCTGGTTCACGTATCAATATTCACTCATCAATATTTACTGAATCAATGAATCAATCATCCTTGGAGCACCCTGCAGGATCTTCCCCATCAAAGTCGGGGCTCCTTTCTTCAGGCTCATGGCCCCCTTCCTATGCCACACCCAGCAAGAGCCTCTGTTCTCAAAGCCAATCAGATGAGGAAACTTCAGGGCTGGCAGGTGAACACTCCAGGTCTGGCCATGAACCTTTGCCCATCACCTTAGATCTGCCGGACACAGGACAAGGACATTCAGAGCAGGAGACAAGCTTAGTGTCAGCCTGAGGTGGTGAGGAGGGTGCCACTTTGAGACTGAACCAGCGAGGTGACCTTGGACAAGTCAGGCCCCCTCCCCCACCGCCTCACTAAGGCCTGCTGGTAAAACAGGTGATCGAGGTCACATCCAGCTCAAAGGCTGGGTCTGTGGCTGCAGGGACGTGTCACACCCACCCAGCCCGTCCTCTGCCTGACAGTCAGTGGTCTCTGAAAGAGGCTGGGGGCTGGAGGGTGGAGGAGGCTGGACTCGCTGGAGCATACATTTGGCTGGTGATCAGGACCCTGGACAGACCCAGGGCCTGAAGCTGACCTCAGGCTCCATCTCCTGACTCCCTGGCCACAAGGGACTAGGATGGGAGTGGAAGGTCCTCTCCTCTCCTTGCCCAGGACACTGTGGCTGGGCTGCCACAGGCTGCCCAGAGCTGGGGGACAGGCTACAAGGCAGGCAGGAGTCAGGAGTTCTCCCCAGGCCCTCGGAGGGGCTCAAGCCTTGCGTTGGAAGGGTCTGTCCACACCTGGCTCCTCCTCCCTGGTCTCCATCCCGCACTTCCTCCTGAGGCCCAGCTGTGTCCCCACACCCATGGCTGCAGGTGCGTCCACACTGATAGACAAATGCCCTCCCCAGGTGGGCCTCCCTTGGAGCCTTTGTCGCCAGGACACCTCCACCAGGATGAGTCCCAGGGGCCTCAGACTCCACAAGGCCCCCAAGGAACCTCTTGGCTTCCTCTCCCCAAACCTGCCCCTCCAGTGCCCTGTGGCTCAGGGGAGGGTCCCATCATTCACCGTCCCCACAGCCCAAGCTGGGACCCCAGGAACCAGCACTGCCTCCTCCACCCTCCCTCATGGCCCAGCCATCAGCGAGCCCAGGCTTGCCCTCCCCTTAAATCTCGCTAAATTGTACCCTCCTCTGGAGCCCCCATGCCACAACCTGATCAGGCCCCACCCACCTGGCTCACCTGGACAACAGCAATGGCACCGTCTCCTCCTCTCACAGATGTAACAGTTCCCTCCTGGGCTCACCTCCCACCCCTGAGACTTTAAATCCCCGCAAAGGCTTAGCCTGAGTGATGGGCTGCTCGGCCGCCCGATTCCTCACCTCGCTTTTTTCTCCTGCCCCTGGCTCCCAGCTGCCCAGCACCCACTCCCACCTTTCTCCCAGACTGCCCTCCCTCCCTGCTCTGTGGATCCCCACACACCCTTCCAGACACCCCCCTACCCTGCTGAGGTCAGGGTCATATGCTCCCCTGAACTCCCCTATCATAACTGGTAACTGTTATGTAAGATGTGCTTTCTCTGCTCAGCATGAACCCCAGCAGGGCAGGACTGGCCTGGCTCCCTCACCACTGAATCCCTGCAACCTCATCGGAGAACTGGAGCCGGGCAGGCCATTGGTCACTATCCGCGGGCTGGACGAGAGCACAGACGGGCACAAACCCTGCCTGGATTCCACACCCCACTTCACCCTCACACCGGCCCCATCTTAACAGATCAGAAAAGTGAGGCTTAGAAGTTAAGGGGGTGGAGCTCCCGCTGTGGTGCCAGGGGATCGGCAGCATTTTGGAAGCGCTGGCACTCAGGTTCGATTCCCGGCCCAGCACAGTGGGTTAAGGATCTGGCGTTGCTGTAGCCTCGGCTTAGGTCGCGACTGCAGCTCGGATCTGATCCCTGGTCCAGGAACTCCATATGCCGCAGGGTGGCCAAATATGAAAAAAATAAAGAAACGAAGAAAGAAAGAAAGAAAGAGGACGAGAAAAGAGAAAAAAGAAGTCAAGGGGGTTGCCCAAAGCCTTATCCTTGATAAGTGGCTGGGCAGACAATCTAAGTCTGTCTGACTTTAAAGCTTATGTTCTTTCCAGGTCCAAGACCCCTGGAAGGCAGGGTAGAAAATTCAAATAAGAGAGATAAGCAGAAGAGCAGCTCCCTGGGGCCAGGCACCGGGTAGACTCTTTTGCTGAGATGGCATTTAATCCTGAGCCAGGGAGTGTGATGCAGGGTTATGATTAGCTCCATTTACAGACGAGGAAACTGAGTCATAGACAGGCGAGCCGCCCGAGCTCCCTGGAGTCATGGCACAGACAAGAGCCCAGCCCAGGCTCACGGTAACTGCTCTGCTCTGCTTTGCCTGGGCTGCTGGGAGGGACGGCGGCAGCCGGGCTCCCTCCTCCCCACTCTTCCGAGGCCCAGGGTGCTGTCTAGATCTGGAGATTCATACTCCGTGGGCCCAGGGGGCCCTGCCTTCTCCCCTTGGGATGCTGCTAATCTCCCTGCCCCACCCGAGCCCCCTTCATCTCTCATCTGGATCTTCGTGGCCGCCCTTAGATGGTCTTCTGGCCTCACTCTCGCCCTAATTCACTCACAATGAAGCTAATGGAAAAGGCTTCAGGGGCTTTTAGTTGCCCTTGGCAGAATGACTGGAACCTTGGAGTTCCCTGGTGGCCAAGTGGTTAAGAATCTGCAGCTGTCAACTGCTGTGGCTCAGGTTCGATCCCTGGCACAGGAACTTCCTCAAAAAAGACTAAAACCTTTTCTGGCCTTGAAAAAGGCTGACCTCTGCTTTCTTTAGGGGCCTCAGCCCCCGCTAAAAGAATCACCCTGGCCTTGCTCTCTCATTGTCCATGAGCCCCAGTGGTCATGCTGGGAGTGATCTGCCAGCCAGGAATCAGCCATGCGATGGCGCTGTCAGAATTCCAAGCGCAATGTCATCAGATCCAGCCCAGAGCAAAGACCGCCTCTCTAGTTAATTCTTTTTCATCCGTTCTTTAGGTCCCCCAGGAAGTTGCTTCTAGCATCTAACCTCTGGCCCTCATGCTGCCACCTCAGCTGGTTCTCCTCAGCTCCAGAGGCTGTGGGATGGGCGAAGGGAAATCTGGAGAATTCTGCTGGAGCCAGCTTCCGTCCACCTCCAGCTCATTCCTCCAGCCATCTTACCTTCCCCTTCTTGGTGAGGACCTGCTTATAATACAACCAGCCTTCTCTCCTGATATCGCTGAAGGGGGCATCTGAGAGGTCAGAGGTGGAGTGTCGCTTGGAAGGAGCATCAGCATCTTCAGAAGTACCCCAGCTGTCCAAGGACTGCAGAGAGACAACAGAGGGCAATTTAGGGTGGCTCCCACAGTGCCAGCATCTCAGAAATCCCATGGACCACTCGCAGACACACGGGCCTGGCGTGTGCCTTTGCCACGGGGCTCTGCTGTGCTGTGTGGCCTCCTGGGCCTTGCTTGCCCTCTCTGAATCACTTGTGTTGAGGTCAGGAGATGTGTGTGATGGGGAAGCCAGAAAGGAGGAAAGGCTGTGACCTGCAGGCCACATGCCTCACCACGTGTCACTTTAGAGACTTGAAGGAATTAAGGAAACAGAGGAAGTGATCGTGCCTGCATGGAGTTACACCAACACGGGAAGTGGGAACATCAACAAAGCCCGAGTCGGTGGAGCAGGGAGTCATGTCCACAAGGAGTTAAACAGAGGAAGTGATCGTATCAGCAGGACTGCAGCAGTAGAGGTGACAGGTCAGGGGAGAGTTAAATAAGCAGAGGAAGTGATGAGGAATAAGCCAGGTGACAGTGTCATCAGGGGTTAAATGAACCAAAGATACTGAGGGTTTGACATCAAGATGCCTTTTCCAGCCCGTCCAATAATCAGAACCAATCCCGTGTCTCCCCAGGTCCTGAGGCTAGAAGCTTGGGCCTCTCCATCACTCTCAACCCTGGCCCCTCCCTTTCCAGGGCATCCCCAGTCCCCTGAAGACACGATGCAAATACTCCCCAGTGAGGGCCCTGTCCAGATACCCAGAGGGGTCAGGCAGTGAACAAACAAATGAAATCCCTGCCCTTATGGAGCTTACATTCTATTTTTTGGGGGGGGTGTCTTTTTAGGGCCACACCCGCGGCATATGGAGGTTCCCAGGATAGGGGTCGAATCGGAGCTGTAGCCACCGGCCTACACCACAGCCACAACAATGTAGGCTCTGAGTCTCGTCTGTGACTTACACCACAGCTCACAGCAACGCCAGATCCTTAACCCACTGAGGGAGGCCAGGGATCAAACCTGTGTCTTCATAGATGCTAGTCGGGTTCGCTAACTGCTGAGCCACGACGGGAGCTCCAGGGCTTACGGTCTCATGGGGAGACACGTAAGAAAGGAAATGGATACATACGTTGTATAATACGAGAAGTGCAAGGCGAAAGCAAAGTGGTGACGGTGGCATGAAATGTCAGGAGTAAAGGTATGTGGAACAGAGGTACATGCAACGACTAGTCAACAGGGACCTTCTGTGCAGCACAGAGAACGCTACCCAGTATTCTGTGATCATCTATGTGAGAAAAGAATCCGAGAGAGAATGGATGTGTGTATGTGTGTGATTGGGTCACTTTGTTGTACAGCAGAAATTATCACAATCTTGTAAATTAACTATATTTCATTTTTTTTGGTCTTTTTGCCATTTCTTGGGCCGCTCCCGTGGCATATGGAGGTTCCCAGGCTAGGGGTCGAATCAGAGCTGTAGCTGCCAGCCTACGCCAGAGCCACAGCAACACGGGATCTGAGCCCCGTCTACAACCTACACCACAGCTCACTGCAACGCCGGCCGGATCGTTAACCCACTGAGCAAGGGCAGGGACCGAACCCTCAACCTCATGGTTCCTAGTCGGATTCATTAACCACTGCGCCACAACGGGAACTCCCTAATTAACTATATTTCAATAAAACATTACAAAAAAGAAGAAGAAGAAGAAGGAGGAGTTCCCGTTGTGGCTCAGCAGAAATGAGCCCGACTAGTATCCATGAGGACGCAGGTTCAATCCCTGGCCTCACTCAGTGGGTTAAGGATCTGGTGTTGCTGGAAGCTGTGGTGTAGGTCACAGATGTGGCCCGGATCCCTCGTTGCTATGGCAGTGGAGTAGGCCGGCTGCTGTAGCTCTGATTCGACTCCTAGCCTGGGAACCTCCATGCCCAGGATGCAGCTCCTAAAAAAAACAAAAAGGGAAAAAAAAAAAAAAAAGAAGTAGGGAGTTCCCGTCGTGGCTCAGTGGTTAAGGAATCTGACTAGGAACCATGAGGTTGTGGGTTCGATCCCTGGCCTTGCTCACTGGGTTAAGGATCCAGCGTTGCCATGAGCTGTGGTGTAGGTCGCAGACACAGCTCGGATCCCTCATTGCTGTGGCTCTGGCGTAGGCCGGCAGCTACAAGCTCCAATTAGACCCCTAGCCTGGGAACCTCCATATGCCGCGGGTGCAGCCCTAGAAAAGACAACAAAAAAAAAAAAAAAAAAAGAAGAAGAAGAAATAAAGGCTGAAATTTCAGGGGAGTCCTAAGAAATCTGAAGAAAGTGAAAAAGTGGGTCAGGTGGCTATGGCAGGGTCATGGAAGACGGTGGGGGGCAGAGGCAGGACAGTGCAAAGGCCCTGGGAGGGAGGGCTCAGTGTCTCTAGGTGATGACAGAGCCCGGGGAAGAAGGTGGGTCACCTGGTTGACATTCGGGGAGTGTGGGGATGACCCAAGGGAGAAAGGGGAAGATGAGCTGGAACGGCCCATTTCAGATCATAGAAGTCACAGGCCACGTCCAAGGCCAAGGCCGGGCCCCTCCTTAGCTCTCTGACCCCCTCGCCTGCACACACGTACCACTCACCCCATCAGTGAAGAAGCTTCGAAGCATCCGCAGGCTGGGTACGCGGTTCGGCAGGCGCCTGGGGAGTGAGGACCGAGGGTGAGGGGTGCGGGAAGCCCAGCCAGGGCCTCCCCGGCGCCCCCAAGGCTCAAAGGCCCTGGGGGGGAGGAAGCATGCTGCCCCCGTGTGTGGAGGACCCCAGGGCCGGGAGCCCCGCCACGGCCCCCTTGCTCACCGCAGAGCCCGGCCCTCGTCCCGGAAGGTGTTGAGCCCGTCGTCGCAGGACTTGGAGCGCTCCGTGGTGATGGCCAGCAGGTAGGAGGAGCGGCGGCCGGCCTTGATGCTGCCTGCGAAGCCAGCCACAGGGGGTCCCAGGGTCAGCGGGGCAGCAGGCAGGGGGCTTCCCAGGAGCCCTCCCATCCAGGCAGGGCCGGGAGGGGACTCTCCCCCCGGGGCCCCAGGAGGAGCAGAAGCCAGGCGGAAGAGGCCAGACATCAGGCAGCGGGCCCAGCAGGGACCCAGCGGACCAGGCAGCAAGGGATCGGGGTGGGGCTGGGGTTGCGGGAAGCACTCACTGCAGTCCTGGGAGTAATGGCGGCCGAGGGCAAAGGTGAAGGTTGGGGAGGATGGGCTGGTGCCCAGGACGGGGGCTGAGTTCATGGCGCTGGAGACCACAGCAGAAGCAGGGACATGCTTGGCTTGGAGGTCGATGCTGGGGCTGGTGGGCTCGTCTGCGAGAGCAGAGGGAGTGGTGGGTGAAGGCACCAGAAGGTTGAACCTGTCTGCTACCCCCCAGCCCCACGTTCACATCCGAGGAACCACAGTCCTGAGGCTCCAAAAGCCCTCCAAGGCCCTGCAGGGAACCGACCCACCAAACCCACATGGAAGCTGAGCCCCATCACACTTGAGGGCACCCAGGAGTGGGGTTGGAGCCACCCACCCTAGACCTGGCTCCTGAGGGCCCCACCAGACTGAAGGCTCTCTGAGGCCATGGACTGTGCTTCTCCCATCAGACCGGGAGTTTTTTTGTTTTGTTTTGCCTTTTTTTTTTTTTTTTTTTTTTTTGTCTTTTTGCCATTTCTTGGGCCGCTCCTGCGGCATATGGAGGTTCCCAGGCTAAGGGTCGAATCGGAGCTGTAGCTGCCAGTCTATGCCAGAGCCACAGCAACGCGGGATCTGAGCCGTATCTGCAACCTACACCACAGCTCACGGCAACGCCGGATCGTTAACCCACTGAGCAAGGGCAGGGACCGAACCTGCAACCTCATGGTTCCTAGTCAGATTCGTTAACCACTATGCCACGACAGGAACTCCTCGTTTTTTGTCTTTTGTCTTTTGAGGGCTGCACCCACGACATATGGAAGTTCCCAGGCTAGGGATCTAATGGGAGCTACAGCTGCCAGCCTACGCCAGAGCCACAGCAACACCGGACCCTCAACCCACCAAGCGAGGCCAGGGATCGAACCCACAACCTCATAGTTCCTAGTGGGATTCATTTCTGCTGCACTGCAATGGGAACTCCTCGGAGCTTCTTTTTTAAATTTTTATTTTATTTTTTTATTTTTTTTGCTTTTTAGGGCCACACCCACAGCACAAGGAAGTTCCCAGGCTAGGGGTCTAACCAGAGCTGTAGCTGCCAGCCTACGCCACAGCCACAGCCACGTGGGATCCAAGCTGTGTCTGTGACCTATACCACAGCTCATGGCACTGCCAGATCCTTAACCCCCTGAGCGAGGCCAGGGATGGAACCCACATCCTCATGGATATTAGTCAGATTCATTTCAGCTGGGCCACAACAGGAACTCCCAGACTGGGAGCTTCTTGAGGTTAAAAGGACCATCTCCCCCATCAGCTGGTGAGTGCCTCGTCTCCGCCTCAGACTGGAAGTCCCCTGAAACTGTAGACTACCTCGTGCCCTCAGATCTGGTGCTGACTAAGACAAAAGGCTGGGCCTGCCCTGTTCGTCTGAGGCTGCCTGGGGGAGGCCAGGGCTGTGCCTCCCCTCCTGGCCAGGCCTCTTCTCCTTCACTCCCTTGGCTGCCCGAGGGTGAGCTCACTACTCTCAGCTCGTTACCATCTCTGGGCTCCCGGCTCCCAGTCCCAAGATCTTGCACCCCAGCCTTCCTCCCAAGCCCCCAGACCCAGCCCAGCGCATCCTGCTCCCTCATGAGCGCCTCTTATTCAGCAAACCGGAAACTTTTCCTGCCTCGCTCCCTCTCTTCCCCAGTTTGGAGTCAGGGCACCACCCTCCAGCGAGGCCAGAAACCCGGGAAGCTCCCACCTCGCCACTCTCTCATCTCTCCGTTACCCAACATCTCATCTCAAGGCAGCACACTGTCAGTGTTCCCTCTGCTCTCAGAATAAAGCCCAAACCCGCCAGCGACTGACAAGGCCCCTCCAGACCTTCCCCGTGACCTGGAAGGGCATCCCACCTCTCACGCCAGGGTCTTTGCATAGTCTATCCTCTCTTCCTGAATATTCTTCCTCTGATTAACTCTTCAAGTTGTAGCCGAAATCTTCCTCCAAGATTCTCTCCTTGGCCACCACGCCCCAGTCTGGCTGTAGCCCTTCTGTCTTGTAGAGCTGCCTGTATGCCTATCACGCACCCATCCAACTGCACTGTTTTTTGTTTTTTTTTTTTTTGTTTTTCCTTGCTTTTTACGGCTGCACATGTGGCACATGGAGGTTCCCAGGCTAAGGGTCCAATTGGGGCTGCAACTGCCAGCCTACACCACAGCCACAGCAACGCAGGATCCGAGCCGCGTCTGCAACCTACGCCACAGCTCATGGCAACGCCGGATCCTTAACCCACTGAGTGAGGCCAGGGATCGAACCCGAATCCTCATGGATAATAGTCGGGTTCATTACTGCTGAGCAGGGATGGGAGCTCCCAACTGGACTGTTCTTGTCTGATTGTCTGTCCCCACGGTTGGACCTCACACTCCAGGAGAGCATGGAGCCTAGCACAGGGCGTGACACAAATCTGGGAGGGATGGAGGGATGGAGGGTGGATGGAAAGAACAAAGGGTGAAAAGAACAAAGAAAGGATAGAAGAAGAAAGAATGGAAGGATGGAAGGAAGGATGAAAGGAAGGAGGGAGGGAAGCATGGAAGGAAAGGGGGGAAGGAGGGAGAGGGGAAGTCAGGGGGATGGAAAGAAGGTTGGAAGGTAAACGAATGGAAGGATGGAGGGAGACAGCAGGATGGATGGATGGATGGACAGATGAACGGACAAAGAAACGAGCTGATCCCATCAGTACCCCACCCAGAATTCCACCCACAGCGGTGGGTGGGTGGAGTACAACCAGGCACAGAAACCCAAGTCTCCCAAGACAGCCACCCGCACTGTCACTCACCAATGAAGGGAATGGAAGCCAAAGAGTCTTCGGTAGCGGCCAAAGGGGCCACCTTCCTGCCCAGGCGTTCCCCTCGCCCACTGGCCTCTGGCTCTGGGGACTCGTCACCAAACCCAAGGTTCATCTGTCTTGCAGGGGGCAGCTGGACCTTGCGGCCCGTCGGCGGCTTCTGCCTCAGGACCACTTCGTCACGGCGATCCTCGACGGGAGGCTCCAGGGCCCGGGGGCTGGGCTCTGGCCGGACGGCCCTTGGTGGTTCAGAGGCCTCCGGTGGGAACGGGGCCGGGGACTGGGCCAAGTTGAAGGTGGGCAGCCCCCCAAAGGGTGAGTCCCGGAAGGACAGTGCATGCAGGAGGCCAGTCCGGCGCTGGAATGATGGGCTGTAGCTCCGGTACCCGATGTACCCGATATCGTCCAGGCCCTGCAGGCCAGGCGGGGGTGGGGCCTGGGGCCCGGGCAGGTCCCTGGGTGGGCAGGCGGGGGTGCGGGCAGATGGACGCTGGGAAGCCCAGCCGCAGCGCTCCAAGCGGGGTGACACCAGTGCCCCTGGCCCCAGCGCCTCGGCTGAGCGGGTGGCCCGGCTCAGGTAGTCATCCGAGCGAGCGCGGTGCCAGCCCTCCTGGCCCAGCTGGCTCAAGGCACCCTGGGAGGTGGAGCAGGGCCACGGGCGGTGGGCAGTCACATCCTCCAGCCGGTCCTGGGAGGCACTGCGAGCCCGAGGAGGCATGGCAGGGCACCGTCTCTCCCCCGCCCTGCGGGGTACCTGGTTCGACAGCCAGTGTGACAAAGCCTGCTGGCACTCCAGTCTGCTGGGAGGCGCCCGGCTGCCAGGCTCCGGGAAGGCACGAGGCGTCCGGGGCTCCGAAGGGAGGCGGGGGAAGGCACCAGGGCTGGGTCGGGGCTGGCTCATCCCCAAGGAAGGGCTGTCCAGACGGGTGCGGGTGGCAGATGGGATGCGGGGCCCCGGGTCACTCCAGGCAGCAGGACTCCGGGGGTCACTGGGCAGGGCTGAGAGTGGCTCAGGCACCATAGTGGCCCAGGTGGAGACCCGGGCTGGTGGGGCGTAGGTCTTTCGGGGGTAGCAGATCGGGGGTGGCTCTGGGATGCTTCGGGCCTCTCCAGAATATGGCTCGTTCCCCTTCAGGTAGGCGTCCTGGGAGTAGGCCTGGCCGGGGACACAGAAGCAGGTGAGCGGGGCTGAACAGGCCCCAGAGGCAGGGCTGCAGCAGCCCTGGGAAGTCAAGACCCCCCAGAGAAGGGGACAGAAGGGGGGCCCTGAGAGGGGAGGTGAAAGAGAACCGGGAGGGAGACAAAGAAATAAGCAGGCTTTGAGAGTCTTCACACACACACACAGAGTCACACACTCACTCAGGAAAGAGCCAGGAATTTTCTAAGACTTATGACAAGGACTGCCTTTAGCCACAAATATTCCGACATCTGTTTTCTGGGGTCCTCCCCCCACGCTGGCCTCAGCTGCCTCCCTGCTTCCTCATGCCCACCGGTGCCCAAAGACACTCGGGCGGAGCTGGGAGACCCCATCAGAGACCAGTCAGGTGGCAGATGACAGGGAAGGAAGCCGCCTAAGGGGTGTGACCCAGGTGGGGTGGGCTGGGGTGGGTGGAGGCGGGGGGGGGCGGGGGGGGGGCACAGCTGGGGCCACTCTGGTGAAGAGGGACTTGCCCGCCTCCCGCTCCTCTGGGCCAGGCTTGGGGGAGGGGCCGGGCCGACTGAGGAGCCTTGGGCCACCTTCTGCCACCCCAGGCCTGGAATTTGGCACTGGGAGCTGAGGCTGACGCTGCATTGCTGAGGACTGACAGACCCGGCGCCCAGGCCGGGCCAAAAAAGGAGGCAGCCCCCAGGGACAGTGGCCTTGTGGCCCTGGCCTAGCCTGGCCCTTGATGGGTGGCCTGGGGGGCCTAGCTCAGGGGGAAGTATCACAGAGGGAGGGGAAACCAAACACACATCGCAAGGAGACACAGGAAAATACACACCCAGAGACACACTCACACACACACACAGAAACACAATGAGACAAACACACACAAATAACTACACCTCCAGTCTCAGGCACATCATGTGATGAGGATGCGCTAAACCACACCCCCGTACTCAGCCCCCTTCCGACCCACACGCCCCGGCCAGCGCCACTCACATACCTCTCCCTCCTGCCATCCTGCCGGCTCCCCCGACTCCCCGCATCACGGTGGTGGCGGCAGCATCCCGGCCCCGCCTCCACCCGCCCCCCGCCCTCCGCGAAGCCCCACTGACCCCGGTGCCGGCCCTGGCCTCCGAACCCCTGGTCTGCCCTCCCTCCCTGCGGCTGCCCTCGGCCCCCACCGGCTCTCTCTCGCTGGCGGGAGGAGGAGGGAGGGGTGGATGGGTGTGGAGGGGCCTCGCCGCGTCGGCGGTGGCGTCAGCAGCTGCCGCGGCCCCATTGGCCTCCAGCCTTGGCTCCCAACCACAGGAATGCCTGGGCCCCACCCTCTGGCCAGCCGGGGAGGGGGGGGGCCAGCGCAGGCCCCCAGATGCTGACATCTGGGGCTGCCTGCCCACCCGAGTCGGGGCAGCCCGCGCTCAAGGCTGCAGCCCCACCCTACCCCCCTCCGAAGGGAGAGAGCGACGCCCTAGGTCCCGCCCTGTCACCCGCCCCCGCCCCAGCGTGCCTCCCTCAGTCTGGGAAAGGGTGTGCAGGCGGGGTCTTTGAGACTTGGGGAGAGCCATCCACCTCTCTGGGGCCCCTGCCTGCCGCCCCCTCCCCAGGAAGGACCAGGGGATAATGGAGGTCACCAGGGTGGAGGTTCCCAGCAAGGCAGAGTGCCAAGCATGGCACTGTGATTACCAGCAGTTATGAGAGCACATCCAGGGCAGAAGCCAGCCCGGCAGCTCCCAGGGCCTCCCAGGCTTGGCCCTCAGCCCTCTCCTGGGGGGCAGTGACCTTGGGGGCAAGCAAGCTGGCATCTGGCTGGCACTCCTAAGACTAGGGAACTGGGCAGAGAGGACTGCCCTGGGCTCTGGGTCAGAGATGGGGGGGAACAGAGAGAGAGGCCGCACGTGCACGTGTGTGCGTGTGCGTGTATGTGTCTGCCTGTGGGCATGCGCACAGAGAGTGCAGAGTAAACGGGTCCACCTGTGAGTGCAGGGCTGCTGCGGGCCACGTCTGTACCTGCACTGTGGGCTGAAGGCCGAGTTCTAGGCATTTGCACTGCGCGTCGTGATTGCGTAAGTGTGGGTTGTTGTGACACGGGTGGGCACGCACGCCCGTGTTGGGATGAGGCAGGCTGTGATGTTTGTGGGCATACGTGTTGGGACGACAGGAAGCACTTGGGCTGTCATGAGTGTTTGTGCTGTGGTGAGAAGTTCGAGGGTGTGTGCTGCGACCCACTCGGTGTGGTGTCGTGGGGATCTGAGACGTCGAGGCATGTGTGATGGGCTGTGAGGTTTCATGTGAGGTCCTGGGTGCCTGTGGGCAGTACTGCGGGGTGGTGTGTACCGTGACAAGTGCCTGGTGGGGAGTGTCTGGCGTGGAGTGTACGTTACCACCGTGGTGTACAGCGTGCTAAATGAAGGGTGGGGCTGTGTTGTGTGGCTGTGTTTCTAGTGTGTTCTACTTATGTATCAAGAGTTGCAGGGTATGGTGTGTGAATGGAAGCATACGACAGTGGGGTGAAGTGTGGTGTGTGTGTGTGTGGGGGGGACCCATCTACAGGAGGCATGCTCCCTGGGCCCAGGCAGGGAGGGGGGCGGGGAACAGGCATCTCACAGGAGCCACAGGAACGTGCCAGTGTGGCAGGGCCCGCTGGGCCACCCTCCTTCCAGATACCCTGGCAGGAATCCTGCCGGCCAAGGCCAGCGCCTCCCCCTCTCGCGCACAGTTCGGCCTTGAATGAAGCAACAAGCAGTCCCAGCCCCGGGTTCGGGTCTGACAAGCTCAATCAGGCAGTGCCAGGCTGGGGCTGCCCCCTACACTCTCTGCTCTGCCTCCCAGAGGGACCGGCGCAGAAGGGAGGCCCAAGGAGAAGGGATGTATCCTGCCCCCGGCACCCAGGGTCCTTCACCTCAGACAGCAGGGCGGGACTCACCAGCTGGAGGATGTCCTCGTCCTTGGGCATGATGGAGAGTTCCAGAGTATCATCGCTACAGAGACAGGGCAGGGGGTCAGGCCAGGCTGAGGCAACAGGGTCTGGGAGAACAGGGATCCTGGTCGCCAGGGCACCACCAGGGCCAAGGAGGTGGGGGGGGAGTGGGCGGGGGGGGTGGCTTATGGGAGAAGAGAGGCAGGGCGCTCACCTATTCTGGATCAGAGCTATGACCTGGGAGTAGGTCTTCCCAATGACGCTCTCCCCATTCACTTTCACCAGTCGGTCACCTGGGGACAAGGGGCAGGGCCCCAGGTGAGCAGGCCAAAGGGTGTCCATGGCCCCATCTGAGAGCCCCTGAACCACATATGGGTGACAATGGGGGACAGGAACCTCCCCAACACCTGGATCCCAGAACTCCCTCCTGGCCGGAGGGTGGGGAGAAGAGACCCAGAGGGGTGCGGATGAGCCAGGTAACTGGGACAGCTCACCTGTGCGAAGCCCCGCCCTATGGGCAGGGCCATCGTCCTTCACATTCTTGACAAAGATGGTGTCCATGGGCTCCAGGCGGTGCCGGGGGGAGGGTCCTGGTGAGCAGCAGCCAGGTTAGCTGGGGGTGGCGGCTGAAGGTCACACCCATGCACAGCTACACACACAGGGGACACACACTCAGAGAATGACCATACTCACATGGACACAAACACAGACCCACACATCCACAGGGACACGGATGCACAGGATCAGACCACAGGACACACTGCTGGGAGAATGAACGCCTCTAGAGACACACAGAGTCACTCCTTAAATGGCTCTTTCATCCCAACACTGTGCTAGAAAGTAGATGATAACGTGATGGAAATAATGTGAGAAAAAGAATGTATGCATATGTATATATGACTGGGTCACTCTGCTGTACAGCAGAAATTGAAAGAACATTGTAAATCAACTGTAATAGAAAAAATACAAATCTTACTCAGAAAAAGAAAGTAGATGACAAAGGGTGGACAGACGTGGCCCTTGCCCTTCCCACACTCAATGTCCAGTGGGACAGACAGACACGTGCATGCGCACGCGGGCGCGCGCGCGCGCGCACACACACACACACACACACACACACACACACACGCCCATCATAAGACAAAGGAAGGGTGTCATAAGAGATACACAGCAGGGAGAGCCACCTGCATGCACAGAGAATGTCCACACCCAGACCAGGGAGAGCCGGGCGAGGTGCTGAAACTCACAGCCAACACCCGCATCTCCCACCCCACCCCGCTCCCCAGGGTCGGGGGCTTCAAGCAGAGGCCTGAGGATCCCGGGACAGGGACTCATCCCCAGAGGACATCACGTTATGCCTCAGCAATATCCTCTGCCACTAACTGTCCCATCAGAGAAACGGGCCTGCTCTAGGTCAGCGGGCTCCTTCCCCACCGCAGGCCTCTGCCACCGGGACTCAGGAGGACAGTGTCCCCGTGGTTGTTCAGCAGAAGCCCCGGTGGCAGAGAAGGAAGTCTGCCTGTTTAAGGGGTTCTGCCTTTGAATACCCCAGGGAGCCTGGGTGCCGGTAAGGGGCCATTTGGAGGGCCAGGGTGACAGCCAGGGGACTAAGGCTCATATCTGAAAAGAGAAAGACCTCAGGGCTCCTCCCTATGCCCTGAGAACCCCAGTGTCTCTGTCCCCAAGGAAAACCCCTGATAGCAGCACTCTACTTCCAGCTCCCAGGGCCCTGTGGGCCCTGCCTCTGCCTCAGTCAAGGCTGGGAGGAACTCCAGGGCGGGGACCGGGGCTCAGAGACCCATCTGCTCCCCAGAACGCCACCCCCAGCACAGAATGGACAGGCCCGAAGGGAGATACATGTGAGAAAAGGGAGGAGAAAGAGCGAGAGCAGATGTCCAATGAGCAAAGGCAGGAATGGCAGTCAAGGGTGGGGGCGCAGCAGAATCCAGGCTGCCTTGGGGGACAGGGAGAGACACAGGCTGGAGGACCAGTCCCCGGCCCCCGGCCACTCCTTACCTCCTCCTCGGCCTCCATTTTCTTCCTCCTGTGGGGGGGACAGAGGCGGGTGTGGGCCCTCAGCAGCACAGGGGGAGGCCCGGCTCCACCTGGGCGGGCCCCTCAATGCTCCCTGCCCAGCAGCCTCCCCTCTTATCATCCTTCAACGAGCCCAGCAGCCAGAGGGGGCAGAGGGCTGTCCTCAGGGAGGTCACGTCCCAGGCAATCTCCCCCAGTAGCAGAAGCCCTCTCTTACACCTGCTGCTCCTATTGCATCAGCGTCTCCGCCATCCGAAAGCCCCCCATCCAAGGGGGGGACCCATCACCCATCCCTTGGGGAGCTCAAAGCCAGACAGAGGAGGGACCAAACACTAACAGGCAGACAGGACCCAGGCAGACACTGATAAGCAGGCGTGACAAGTGTAAACAACGGCTATCAGCTCTTAGAGAATGGGAGGGAAGGCCTGATTAGTGTCCCTCTGCGGGAAGATTTTTTTTTTGCTTTTTTTTAGGGCTGTACCTGCAGCATATGGACGTTCCCAGGCTAGGGGTCGAATCAGAGCTACAGCTGCTGGCCTACGCCACAGCCACAGCAATGCCAGATCTGAGCCTCGTCTGCGACCTACACCACAGCTCACGGCAATGCTAGATCTTTTAACCCACTGAGGGAGGCCAGGGATCAAACCCGCATCCTCCTGGATACTAGTTGGGTTTGTTTCCACTGAGCCACAACAGGAACCCCTGGGGGAGAGGGTTTTAGGGCAAGTGTGAGGACGGCTGGGAGACGGCATTCTGGGTGAGGCGACTGGCATGTGCAGGCACTCCGTGGCAGAAATAGGACTCGATCAGCTGAGCTGAAGGTGAAAGACACTCCACACTAGCAAGTGATGGGAGTCAGACTAAAGTTCTCAGGTTGAAAGGAGAGAGAGAGGGAGCCAGCAAAGCTTCTCGAGTGGGAGAGAGTAGATGTGAAAATACTTCTGGCATCTAGGTGCAGGGCTAATAGAATCGAGGAGACCCAATGGGGAGGCCTCTGGGATCATCCTGCTGAGTGGGGGGAAGGGCACTAGACGTGGGGAGGAGAGAGGAGCAAGGACAAGAGAAGTCAGACAGGACGGGCCAGCAGGATGTGGTGGTTGAGAGCTGCCTCGGACCTTTGGGGTCATTCAGACTAATCTTTTCCATGGATGATCTAGCCGTTTTACAGATGACAGGCCGTGACTTTTCCAGGACCACTCAGAGACAGGAGAGGAGCCAGGGCCAGAACCCAGGAGGCTTGGGCGGCCCAGCCAGGACAGGAAGGCCGCTGGGCTCTGCTGGAGAGCAGTCCCTCTGCCCCTGCCCTCCTGTGCAGGGAGCGTGCCCGCTGATGTGAGCTGACAGCACAGTGAGCGGGTGGCAGAGGCAGATGGATGCATTTAGACGGGTGAGGTCCCTGCAGGCTCCCAGCCCTGGGCATGTTCCGGAAAGGGATGGAGCCCGTCCCTGGCTTGCCCTGCCCTGGGGTCTTCCAGCGCCCCGTGTGACGGAGGTCTCTCTGAAACAGGTCCCCTCCCCAGCCAGACCTCTCAGGCTGCTGCTGCAGAGTCACCCTCAGCAGGATCCCCTGAAGGAAGGTGGGAAGGAAGGACCAGAGGTTCCAGGGAACTGGGGTCGGGGGTTGGGGGGCTTGGGCATGGAGGTGCGGCCGCGCCCCTCCCCCACACTGTCAACCTCCACTTAGACCCTTAAGCAGCCAATGGGAAGAGTTTATGCAGGGGCCCCCAGACTCGGGCACACAGGGGTGAGAGCTGCACAGTGACACAGACACGTGCAGCATATCCTATACAGACACCTCGATGCACATGTCAAGAGGTACACGCCTGCATGCACATGACTAGCATACCATGCACGCACGTGTGCATACAAAGAGACACGTGCAGGCACACAGACACAGGCAGAGAAATCCAATGCCTTGGTCTTCAGGCAGCTGGGACTAAGCTCCCCGAGGGAGAGTCCCTCAACAGCTGTGCAGGCTGGTCCCAGCCCTGGGGGAGGGGAGAGACAGGTTCATGGACTCCAAGACAACTCTCTCCCCTCCTGCTGGGAGAGGGGGGAAGCTGGCCCTCCTGGGGAGCCCTGGTTCCTGCCTGGGCCCCCCTCCTGCCTTCCTGCACACATGCCTGCTTCACTGTCAGGGGCCCATTCCCCCCCCCCCCCTGCCACCCAGGCCACCCCTTGGCTTAGCCTGAGCAGCCTTAGTTCCTGGACTCAAGAACTTGATGTGAACATTAGGGCTGGAAGGATTCTCAGGGCTCAAAGAGATAAATGCCCTCAGGGGACAGCAGAAGAAGCGGAGCCCGGAGAGGGTTACACCACCCAAGATCCACAGCGAGTTAGGGGTTGTACCCGGACTGGAGCCCAGCTCTTCAGCCCAGCCCAAGGGCCCCCCTCCCCCCCGCCACCCCGGGCACGCGGCTGAGGCCAGGTGTGCGAGGGACAGACCCCACCCCAAGAGCTCAGGCTTTGGCAGGGGGTGCAATCCACCCAGCTCAGAAGTGGCCAGTGGACAAGGGGGCCCCAGAACTCCACCTCTCTGAGAGGTTGTTCACCTTCCAGAGGCTGAGAGTCCAGGCTGTGGGTGAGCATCCTGGCTCCCCCACCTCTAGCTCCTTGTCCTGAGCCATCCTTTTCCTGAGAAGGCTGAGCCCAGAACAGGCAGGGGGCTTACCCATAAGGGCTGCCCCTGCCTCTCTGTGACCCTCTTCCCCAGGCCACAGCGGCACTATGGAGGGCACAATACAGAGGGACCCCCCCCCAAGCTCCCTCAGGCCAGGCGGGCAGAGGCACAGGGCGGTACCTTCAGGCTGCAGTGCACGGCGGACTCAGGCGGGTACACGATGAAATGGCGCAGCGTGAAGCCAAAACCGTCCTGGAGGCTTTTGTGCAGCAGCAGCGTCCTCGGGCCCTGCCAGGGGAGGGGGCGCCCAGGAGAGCAGCCATCTCTGGGGCCCAGTGGCAGCTGCGGGAGCACAGGGAGCAAGGGTGAGAGGCCAGTGTGCATACCAGCCCAGAGGAACCCGAGAGGGACTCCTGGAACCCACAGACCCTCCTGTGCCCCTGACCCCCCCTTCTCCCCTCCTATCTCTCCCACCCTCATCAGCCTTCTTTTTTTTTTTCTGGAGGTTCCCAGGCTAGCGGCTGAATTGGAGCTGCAGCTGCCGGCCTTCGCCAGAGCCACAGCAACACGGATCCGAGCCGCCTCTGCACAGCAACGCTGGATCCCCAACCCACTGAGTGAGGCCAGGGATCAAACCAGCATCCTCACGGATACTAGTCGGATTGATTCGTTTCTGCTGCGCCATAATGGGAACTCCCTCGTCATCAGCCTTCTTTCTTTCCTCAATCCCCTCCTGACATCTTTGTGTTTTGTTTGTCTTTTTACCTTTTCTAGGGCCGCTCCTGCGGCATATGGAGTTCCCAGGCTAGGGGTCTCATCGGAGCTGTAGCCACCGGTCTACACCAGAGCCACAACAACATGGGATCCGAGCTGCATCTGTGACCTACACCACAGCTCATGGCAACGCCGGATCCTTAACCCACTGAGCGAGGCCAGGGATTGAACCCGCAACCTCATGGTTCCTAGTCGGATTCGTTAACCACTGAGCCACAACGGAATCTCCTCCTCCTGACATTTTTGTGTCCAGGGAAATAACTGTGCAGTGAACCAGGTGCTTGTTGAGCTCAATTCAGCCAGTGCTCATGGACACGGTCTGCTGCCATCTACACTCATCCCTGTCTGCTGCACAACCTGAAACACACACACGTAGGCAGACACCGGCACCTCTATACACACCCACGCAGACAGAACCCACCACAAACACATGGACAAGCACACTTACATGCAAAGGTGCACAGACACACAGACATGCGCACCAAGCACACACCTATCGGGCTAACACACACATGCATCCTTTGGAGGCAGCAGTGGGAACAGATGGGGGACGAAGAACCACAAGGGAGTGGACCGGACATCAGACAACCGAAGGGACTGTGGCTCAGGACACAGCCCAGGGGCCTGGCTGGTTCACTGGAACTGAGGGGGGAACCGAGGGGAGGCAGGGGACACTCCGCTGCCCTCTGGCCGACCCACCCGCCCGGAATACTTGAGATTCCCCAAGACGACAGGGCCGAGGGTGTCGGAAGACAAGGGTTCCAGAGCACACAGGTCTGTTTCTGGGCGAGAGGGAGAAGAGGAGGATAGTGCCTGAGGGGATTCCCTTCAGATGCCCTGCTCGGACACAGAGAGGGAAAGTGGGTGACAGGAGGGTGTCAGAGAGATGGGTGCCTGGGGAGATTGGAGGAGATGGGCGCCAAAGGCAGGCTGCCTAGTGAAAAGCCAGAAGGGCTCTTTCGGGGGCTCCACCCCAATCTCAGGCAGCCTAACCTATGGAATATCCCTCATCCAAACCCCTCAGAGGGCAAGAATCCACCCCCACCCCGAAACAGCCTTACCCCCTCAGGCCTCCTTGGCACCAGGCTGGAGCCTTCCGCTGCAGGGAGAAAGATGCGGCTGGGTGCAGAGGGAAGTAGCCCAGCTGTTCTGGGGTGAGGAGCTCCCATTTCACCTGAAAGTTCCCCCTGCTTCCCCAGCACAAAGCTGCCCCTTAAATGTACTGATCTGAAGACAGAAGATGGTCCTGCAAGCATCCGCCCACCCTCCTGTTCACACATCT
The DNA here is from genome assembly GCF_054392235.1 of Sus scrofa. NCBI lineage: Eukaryota > Metazoa > Chordata > Mammalia > Artiodactyla > Suidae > Sus > Sus scrofa. The sequence goes on from NC_139394.1 coordinate 23,915,476, forward strand.
GGCAGGAGCGGATCCTGTGCCCAGCCCTAAGCTAGGGATTTGTGCGTGGCCTGGAAGGCTGGGCTGCATGGGCTGGGAGGTTTGGGGAGAAGATAGCCTTAAATCTCAGAAGCTTAAAGAAAAATGTGACAGAGGCAATAGGCTTGCTTCATACATTCTGAGAGGACACAGCCAGGTAGAAGATCCAGGGAGGCCGGGTGAGACTCTGGCCCCAGAGACCATTCTAACCACATGCATCTGGAAAGCTTCTCAGGCGAGGTTGTGAGCTCTCTGTCCTCACAGGGGTCCCAACAAAAGTTGGACGACCCCTCAGTCCAGGAGGCCTTAACCAGAGGTCCAGCGATGGCCCCTCAGCTCCCTCCGCTTGTGGCTACAGTCTGGGTGCTCCCGCCAGGCCCCATGGCCTCATGGGGGTCTGAGGAGTCCAGAGGAGAAAATTCTCTGGGAATTCTGCTGAGGTCTGAAATCCCCTGGATTTCCTATCTCTGCTGACCTGGCAAGGAACTGATCAGGGAGAGAAGAGGGCCTCCGGGGACCCTCCACTGCCCCCTCCTACCAGAAGCCCTGCTTCTCCCCGGCGTGGGCTGCCTCCCCTGCATGCCCTCCACCCGGGCTCTAGGCTGAGGCTGTTTGCAGGGCCTATTGTTTTGCTGGTGTCCTGGATTAAGGTTTAAGCCACCAGCTGCCCCAGTGACGAGAAGTGGCTGGGACAGGTCCCCGCACGCCCCCCACCCCTCCCCCAGCACACATCCTGCCTGGAACTGCCAGCTGCCTGGGGGTGCCACTCCTGAGGGAAGGGGGGCCTGCAATCCAGGGCAGTGGGCATGCCTTTCCCTCACAGGTCCCCTCCTCACCCAGGCACCACCGGCGCCCCCTCCCTTATCTCTGCCTCTCCCTTTCCTCTTTTCCTTCCTTCCAGCCTCCCTCCCCCCATCCCTGCCAACTAGGCTCCTGAGAATGTCAGTGTGGTAATCCCCCTGCCACAGCGACCACACCCCTGCCTGAACAGGAGACACCGCAGCCCCCACCAGTGGCCAGATTTGGCAGCGCCCCTGTGGGAAGTTCTTCCCTGGGTTTAGCCTCAATCCTTCACGCTATTATATATGCATGGATTTCTTCTCCTCTGCTCCCCTCAGATCCTGGACCACACTGGTTCTCAGTCTCATCTTGACGGGGAGGGAGGTAATAGATGCAGAAACAGAGAAGGAGCCAGCAATGGAATGGAAGGCGAGGAGATGGGGAAGGGGTACAGTTCACACACATCCCCTGGGTGTGAGGTCAGCACAGAGACAAGGCGGGAGAGAGAGGCTTGGGGGACACAGGGGTGTCACTGATTAATGCTCTCTGGCCCAGGTCTATTTCCAAACGCTCCCACCCTCATATGAGGAAAGAAAGAGACATCCAGGAGTTCCTGTCGTGGCTCAGTGGTTAACAAATCCAACTAGGAACCATGAGGTTGCAGGTTCGATCCCTGGCCTCGCTCAGTGGGTTAAGAATCCGGCGTTGCCATGAGCTGTGGTGTAGGTCGCAAATGTGGCTCGGATCCCTCATTGCTCTGGCTCTGGCGTAGCTACAACTCCCAATAGACCCCTAGCCCGGGAATCTCCATGTGCCATGGGTGCGGCCCTAGAAAAAGACAAAAAAAAAAAAAAAAAAAGAAAAGAAAGAAAGAAAGAGACATCCAAAAATACTAAGTGATGGTGGGAAAAGGACAGATGCCCCCAGAGCCACAAAGGAGATGGAGCTGGACACATGGTGGGTTGGCAACACCAGGAACTAGAACCCAGGAGTCCTGCTCCTCCCCTCCCCAGGAGCATAAAGAGGTCACTGCAGGGAGCATGGCATTCATGCTGGGCATGGTGCCCACTGTGACTCACACCCTACCAGCCTGGTCCATCCCGGACATCAGAAACTCTATCCCCACCCCCTCTCCAGCCCTGTCAGTCCTCATCCTGAGATCACTCACTACCTGCTGGGGCCCAGGCTGCCTCCTCAGCCTCCCTGACCCTCTTGAAAACCCTTGTGGGTCCCTGTGCCCAGGTCCCCTACAGGGAGGGCAGAGTGACGCCCCGCCTGCTCCATTAGTGGTACCCCTGTCTGCCTCTGACCCAGATCCAGTGCCGGCCCAAACTCTCCAGGATTCCATGCCCTGCATCTCTTCAAACAACCCTGGTCCCTTCCATCTTTCCATCGCCTGTAAGCCAAGAGGCTCAAGCCCACTGGAGGCCACCACCCAGACCAGGGCGGGGGGGGGGGGGAGGAGGTGTGTGTGCCATCCAGCACCCGTGGAAAAGCTCTCAGCCAGAACCCTGACGCCCTCACCTGCATCTCTTCCGCTCCTCACTCATTCCCTACTCCGGGGCATCGGTCCCGGAACACCGGACGCACACACCTCAAGGATCACAGGGAGTAGGTAACCGGGTCCCACCCATTCCGGCGAGGCCTACCCAGGGCCCTGCCCCTGACCCTGCCCCCGACCCCTCTGGCCCCGCGGGGCTCACCCTGGCCGGGCGCGGCCCGGGCGCTCGGCGGTCGCTGTGGCCGAGGCAGGGCAGCCAGAGGCAGCGCGGCTCCGGGGCGCTGCAGTCCACGCCGACGGCGCGCTCCCAGCGCCAGCCCCCGGCCCCCGCGCGCTCCACGCGCCACACGGCGCTGCCCACCAGCGCCGCGGCCGGCGGGGGCCCCGGGGCCCGGCCGCCGCCCCGGCCCCAGCGCGCCGAGGGCCGGGCTTCCGGAGCCGGGCGCGCCGCGCGGGGGCCAGCGGCCGCTCCTCGGCGCCCGGCGGGCGGCGTCCTCGGCCCCCGGGGCGGCGGGCGGACCCCGAGGGTCCCCGCCCGCCCCCCGGAGCCGCGGGCCCGGGGCCCGGGGGCCCCGAGGGGACGGACGGCCCGCGCGGACGGCGGCAGGACGGCTGCAGCGACTCCGCGCCTCCCGCGCCTCCCGGCCGAAGGCGCCCGAGCCCGGACACGCCGGCGAGTCGCACAGGGCAGACGCCTCCCCCTCCGGGGCGGCCCCTGTGCGCGGCCGCCCCATCCCACATACTCACACACCCACACACCAGAGGCCCTGCACAGCGCCCCCGCAGTCACAACTGCACACCCCGTACAGGCGGGCAGGGCCCCCCCACCCCCCGAACTCACACAAAACTCACTGCACCCGCCCGCGCACGGTGCACTCTTTCCAGGCCAAAGCTCATCCAGCTTCCTGCGCCCCAGAGAAAATACACGTTCCAGGGCACCCGTGTAAATGCACACCCTCCCTACTCTTACAGACCGGCAGCACACACACATCCATACACCCCACGCCCCCCACCACCACACACTCTCACTCCCTCTTCCTCTGTCCACATACCCCACAGAAACACTCTTCCCCGCACATACACATTTGCACGTGGCCACCCTTCTGGATGCACACACACTTTGGACTCCCTCCCATGAATACAAGAGCCCCCACACCTCACAGAGACACATGTGCAAGCAGGTGCCCCTGAAAGCACAGCAGGCCCCCCACATACCCAGCCATACATTTCACACACAGGACACAGAGACACCCACAAATGGCATGGGGGCAGATAGAAAACACACACACTGCCTAGTGCTCCTGCTCCTTGCGTTGCCGCCATATCCCCTCTGGTCTCTCCCTCTCACACACACACACACACACACTGTCCTGCACAGAGGGCAGCAGTCTCTCATAATACCCACACTAGAGTCATGCTATACCCTTCCCACACCCCTCGTGGGAACATGTAACCAACCCCCTCCCCCAGCACCCCCGGACCACTGGCTCTACCCAGAAGGGCCACCACCAAGTCCACAATGGGCTCCAAGCTGGCGCCCACCTCGCCCCAGCATGTGAGTCAGACAGGAAGCCCCAGTCCATGATGGCAGACCCTGCCCTCCCCTTCCTGGCTCTCCCTCTTCCCAGGCCCCTTCCCGGGTGGGGCTCATAGGTGTGTCAGCACCATCGCCATTTCTCTCCCACTTGACGGTGGTGGTTCCCAAGTGGTGTGCTTCCCTCCACAGCCACTCCCGGGGCCCGGGGCCACTGCCCTGACCCTGTTTTCAGAGAAGGGAATGGCAGAAGCACCCCGCTTGTTATGGCCGCAACGGGACTCCAAGGCCAGAGCCCCTCATTCCAACTTTGGATCTTATACCAGAATTCTAGCCAGCATCCAGGGCAGCGAGGCCAGGGGCAGGAGGGGCAGATCCAGGCCAACTCCACTCCCAAATCCAAGGGTCAGGGGAGGACGAGTCAAAGGCTTGGGCCCTTGAGGGGGTGGCCGCCAGAAGGGACAACCAGGTAGAAGAGTCAGGTCCCCCTTCCCTCCCTGATCCTGTCACCTGCTGTCCCCAGCAAGGACAGGCCAGGACGGAGGATCCGTGGGAGGTAGAGGAGAGAGGCCGAGGGGCACGGAGAGAGGGAAAACCAAGGCGTAGAAGGAGGAACAGAGGACCATGGGAGTGGGCAGGAGCGAGGGAGGGAGGAGGAAGGGTGAGGGTGAGGCGTGTGGGGGGCCAGGGAGCGGTTTTGTTCTCCCGTTTCCTGTTTGCTGCTCGCTGGGCCCCCTGCGCAGAAGCTGGACCCCCACCCCCACCCTGGCGGAAGCCGGGACGGGAAGGGAAGAGCGAGGCTGCCACCAGCGCTGAGTCAGGAGGGCTCTGGGCAGAGCAGGGAGAAAGGACCACAGTCACGGGGACCAGGACTCCTGGCCTCTCCATCAGCACCTGCCCTCCCATCACTGGAAAACCCAAGGACCCTGGATCCAGGACCACCTCTGCCCTTGTCCTGCTCTCCCAAGACCGGGTCCTCAGACCAGCTGGAAGCATCACCAAGATGTCCTCAGCCGTGTCAGACTCGGCCGCCCCAAATGGAGAGCAGTGACCACAGGGATGTCCTGACTCAGAGTCTGACCTGCTTTCCCAGCAAGGGGCCAGCTGCCTAACTTCCTTTCCTCTTGCCGCGAGTTCAATCCCAGGTTCTGAGGAAATGGACCCACTCTCTCCTCTCACGCCCCATGGAGGCTCGCATGGCCAACAGGTGCTGCTGTGTGTCTGGATCAGGAACCCACCTCCCTCCCAGGAGACTGCTGAGGGTTCTGAGGGCTGCAGGGAGAGGCGAGGTGGGAAAGCAGCATGGGGGTTTCTGTGTCCAGGGCTGCAGAGACCTGGGAAACGATAAGCCATATATGATGCCCATCTCCTGCCCTCTTAACCTGGCAGGAGCAACTAGGCCCCCCCAATTAGGAAACAGCCTCCTCCAACACAAACCCCCACCTTCCCCACCCCAGCCCCATCCACCCCAGCCTCCTCTACAGAGAGGTCAGGAGCTGAGTACACCCAGTAGGGCCTGGTTGGAACAAATGCTCTTCCAGGCCTAGGGAGCCTCTCAGCCCCCTCCCCCATTTCCTTTGGGAAAGGAATGTGGGGTGGGCCCCAGAGTGCGGTGGGGGAGGGGGCCAAGGGCTGGGAAATACCAGGCGTAGCTGAGATTCTATTCCAAGGCTTCCTGCCTGGTGTGAGTCCTCCTCCCTACACCCTCCCCCCAGCTTCCTCCCCCCAAGTCAGGAATTACCCCGGCTAAGTCGTCCCTCCCATCATCCTCTACTTTGACCAGCTTGCAAAATCCATTCAATCAGATCTTCCCCGAAGGTCCCTGGGGAGGGCTTGGGGGCTACACCCCCAAAGGGAGGGCATCCAGTCTTTCTCTCTCCAAATGAGATCATCATTCTTTACTGCGTCAAAGCACTTTCACTTGGTCTCATTGGACTTACCCTAAGAATCAGATATTTGAGGAGTTCCCGTCGTGGCGCAGTGGTTAACGAATCCAACTAGAAACCATGAGGTTGAGGGTTCGATCCCTGCTCTTGCTTAGTGGTTAATGATCCGGCGTTGCTGTGAGCTGCGGTGTAGGTTGCAGAAGCGGCTCGGATCCCGAGTTGCTGTGGCTCTGGCACAGGCCAGTGGGTGTAGGTTGCAGAAGCGGCTCGGATCCCGAGTTGCTGTGGCTCTGGCACAGGCCAGTGGCTAAAGCTCCGATTCGACCCCTAGCCTGGGAACCTACATATGCTGCGAGAGCGGCCCAAGAATTGGCGAAAAGACAAAAAAAAAAAAAAAAAAAAATCAGATGTTTGAGATTGCTTTTACACCCATTTTTCAGATGCAGAAACTGAGGCTCAAAGACATGTGACTGGTTCGAGGCTCACTTGGGACTAAACTGGGACCATCCCAGGTTTCTAACCCTTAACTCAGATCTCTTTCCATTATCATCGCATTTATCTATTCAACAGCCACATCTTGGGTGCCTGCTGTGGGCCAGGTGCCTGGCCAGGGGCTGGACACCTTAGAGGATAAGACCTGACCCTCAGGGTAGTTCTACTAGTGTTGTCCTAGCTCCTGAAATCTTTAGGGGTCTCCAGGTTCCAGATTCAGGCCCAAGCCAGCTGCCTTACCCCCCGCCCCCGACCAAGGGAGACCCCCCCCCTTACACATACCAAAGCGGTCCCTGTGTCAGGGGTTTGAGGCCTCTTCTCTCTATTCGGGGACAGTTTGCAGGTGGGGTTAGGGGCCTCCCAGGTTAGCCTTTAAACCAGAGAGTGGGATGGGCTGGAGGAGCCGAAGCGTGAGGGGCCCGCCTGACCACGGGGATCTGGGGAACAGGAGCACCTCTTGGGGCCCAAGGGTTGGGTGATGTGAGAAGGAGGGAAACTGATACCACCGAAAGGCGTGTGGTTCAGGAAGTGAGTGAGAGGGGCTTCGGGGTCAATTCGCCTACTTTTCCTTCCTCCAGTTTGCTGAGTGTCTCCTCCCAGATTGTAGGCTCCAACCAACAGGACAAACAATGTGTCCCCCCTGCCCCGCCCCAAGAGAATCTAAAGCTCCGAATGGTTCCACACACCCATCACACACCACCAAACTGGGACCCATAACCGCCCCTCGGCCTCACACACAGACGGAGCAAATCCTCTGCCAGCCCGTCCATCCCAGGCATGCCGGCAATGCGATACCCAAGGCATGCCCGCCCCGCCCACGCCTGCGCCGCTGACCCCTGCCCCAGTCTCCTTGCTCAAGGGCAGCCACCCCCTCGGCCCTCCTCCACCCTTCTGCCCCACTGGGAGGCCTGCTTCCCAGCACCACTTGTGTGCAGTCCCGACGTGCCCCAACAGGCCAGGCTGACGAGCCGGCCAGGCAAGCCCGTCTCCCCAACACCCTCAGTGTGTAGACAAGCCCACATCACTGGCAGCCTGGGGACCCCATACTCGGTCCGGCCTGTGTGCAAGGGGTGGTTCAGAGGGTCTCTCCAGACCCCGTGCTCTCCCCATCCAGGGCCAGTCTTGCTGCTGCGTTGGGGTGTTGTGACACCCCCCCTTCTGCCTGGAAACTGGGCCATAGCCAAGGAAGGCTGGGGGAGGGGAGGGGGAGAGAAAAAGGAAGGAGGAAGCCCTCGGGATTCCAGAACACCCATGGTCATTTCAAAGACAGAGCCACATGATCCTAAGCTGCACAGAATCCCCTAGTTTTTTGTTTTTGGGGTTTTTTGGGGGGGTTGCTTTATAGGGCCAAGCTAAGGGACGCATCAGCGTATGCCATAGCCACAGCAATGTGGGATCCGCGCCACATCTGCAAGCTACATGACAGCTTACGGCACCGCTGAATCCTTAACCCACTGAGCGAGGCCAGGGATCCAACCCACAACCTCATGGATACTAGTGGGTTCTGCTGAGCCAGAGTGGGATCTCCAGAATCCCCTGGTTTTTCAGTGACAGTGTTGCACAGGAGTTAGCGCATGGGCCCTGGAATCCTCTGGAATTCAGGACCTCTGGGTCTGAGTCCTTATCTCTACCACTGTTTGGCTGTGAGAATTTGGGTGAGTTATTTAACCTTCTCGGTTCCTCACCAGTAAAATGGGAACTACCCTAAGTTCCTCCTCATAGGATGTTGGAAGAATTAAGTAAAGTCCTGAACGCTTCGTAAGACTTCAATGAATGAAAGTCTTTGTTTTTCTTTTTCTTTTTTTTTTTAGGGCTGCACCCCCACGGCACATGGAGGTTCCCAGGCTAGGGGTCGAATCGGAGCTACAGCCTCTGGCCTGCACCAGAGCCAGAGCAACGCGGGATCCAAGCCACGTCTGTGACCCACACCACGGCTCACGGCAGCGCCGGATCCTCAACCCACTGAGTGAGGCCAGGGATCGAACCCGCATCCTCATGGCTCCTAGTAGGATTCGTTTCTGCTGCACCACGATGGGAACTCCTGTTTTTCTTTTTCTTTGAAAAAAACCTGTATTGAGGCATAATTGACATATACTATTATAATAGTTTCAGGTGCACAGCACAATGATTGGATGTTCACACATGTTTGGAAAATGATCACCACAATGAGTCCAGCTAAACATCTGTCACCATGCTTAGTTATGGAGTTTTTTTCTTGTGGTGAGGACTTTTAAGATCTACCCTCTTTTGCTGTTTTTGTTTTTGTTTTTGTTTTGTTTTTTGGTCGTCCCATGGCATATAGAGTTCCCAGACCAGGGATCAGATCCAAGCTGTAGCTGCAACCTATGCCACTGCTGGATCCTTCACCCACTGGGCTGGGCCAGGGATAGAACCTGCATCCCAGCACTCCAGAGACACTGCCAATCCCACTGCGCCACAGCGGGAACTCCAAGGTCTACCCTCTTAGCAACTTTTAAATATGCAATACTCTGTGATTAACTATAGTTGCTGAGCTGTACACGACATCCGCAGGACTTATTTATTTTATAATTTAAAGCTTGCACCTTTTGGACCCCTGCTACACTGTTGGTGGGAACGTAAATTGGTACAACCACTATGGAAAACAGTATGGTGGTACCTCAGAAAACTAAATATAGAACTACCATATGATCCAGCAATCCCACCCCTGGGCATACATCCAGACAAGAAAAAGATACATGCACTCCTATATTCATTGCAGCACTACTCACAATAGCCAGGACATGGAAACAACCTAAATGTCCATCGACAGATGAATGGATTAAGAAGATGTGGTACATATGCACAATGGAATACTACTCAGCCATAAAAAAGAATAAAACAGGAGTTCCCGTCCCAGCGCAGTGGTTAACGAATCTGACTAGGAACCATGAGGTTGCGGGTTTGATCCCTGGCCTCGCCCAGTAGATTGGGGATCCAGCGTTGCCATGAGCTGTGGTGTAGGTCGCAGATGTGGCTCGTATCCTGCACTGCTGTGGCTGTGGTGTAGGCCGGCAGCTGCAGCTCCGATTCGACTCCTGGCCTGGGAACCTCCATACGCCATGGGTGCGGCCCTAAAAAAGAAAGACAAAAAAAAAAAAAAAAAAGAATGTGTGTGTATATATATGTATGTATGTATGTATAACTGGGCCACTTTACTGTACAGCAGAAATTGACAGAACATTCTAAATCAACTATAATAAAAATTTTAAAAAAATTAAAAAATAGAAAGTTCACATCTTCCGACTCCTTTCACTCGTTTCACCCACCCCCAACTTCTGACAGCCACCAATCTGTTCTCTGTGAACTTGGGGTTTGGGTGTTTTTTTTTCAGATTCCACATATAAGTGAGATCATACATACGGTATTTGTCTTTCTCTCTCTGCCTTATTTCACTTAGCAGCATGCCCTCCAGGTCAATGCAAGATGGTTTCATTGTCTTTGGGTTATTCACACTCTCGCACACCCAAACACATGCTCATTCAGCCTGCAGACAAACTCAGCCACCAGGACACAAAGACACACGCAGTCAAGGAGGTCGGCACAAAGCCATGAACCTGCTCTCATGGGCATCACCACCACCTCCCACTGCTGGTCCCCCAAGCAGGAAGGACTCACCAGGAGCCCCCCTCACCTAGCAGGACTTTGACAGGCCCAGAGCCTTGTCTGTAAGCGCTTTGGGAGGGGGGAAGGGGTAGGTGACATGAGACACCTCCCCCCAGGATGGAGCCTGGGGCAGACGAGGGACATGGTGACAAAGGTGCCAGGCTGGCAAGGCCTCCTCCCAGCAGGAGAGCCAGGTCCCTCCTCAGGGACGCCCAAGGGAGGGGGAATTCAGATGAGTCTCTTTCCTCATGGTGGGAAATGAGCACTTGCAGAAAAGGGTAAGTCTGGAGCCAGCCACAAAGTAAACAGTGGGGCCATCGCCCAGGCAACCGTGGCCGGCGTGGGACAGGGCCCACCACAAGCCCTCTCTAACCCCCTGATTTACTCCACTCAGCAGCCCCTCAACTGTCTCAGTGCAGGCCCTCCACGTATCCATTCTGGTCTCTGAGCCTGTCTGGAGGCTCCCCAAAAGGAAGAAGCTATGCCTCCTCCATCAGATTGGGCTCCTGGAGCGTTGCTGCGGCTGTGGTGTAGGCCGGCAGCTATAGCTCCAATTTGATCCTTAGCCTGGGAACCTCCATATGCCACGGGTGCGGCCCTTTAAAAAAAAAAAAAAAAAAAGGGCTCCCTGAGAGCAGGATGGTGGCTGTTGTGCCCCCTATTAGTCCAAGATCTTTCAGAGGTCATGGCCTGTGTCTTTCCCCTCAGACTGGAGACTGCTCAAAGGCCTGGCCTGAGCCTCCTCCATTAGACAGAGAGCTTCCTAAGAGCAAGGGCAACTGAATTTTCAGACATGTCTTTGTCGTGCCAGTAGGACTCTCAAAAATTATTTGCTGATGGAGTTCCCGTTGTGGTGCAGGGAAAACAAATCCGATTAGGAACCATGAGGTTGTGGGTTCCGGCCTCGATCAGTGGGTTAAGGATCCCGAGTTGCTGGGAGCTGTGGTGTAGGTCGCAGACACTGCTCGGATCTCGTGCTGTGGCCGGCAGCTGTAGCTCCAATTGGACCCCTAGCCTGGGAACCTCCATATGCTGCAAGAGCAGCCCCCAAAAGCAAAATAAATAAATAAATAAATAAAGATTTGCTGGTGGCAAGATTATGGAGAAATTGGAACCCTTGTGCCTTGCTGGTAGGGATGCAAAATGGTGAAAACGATGTGGTGGCTGCTCAAAAAATTAAATGTAGAATTACAGTAGGATCCAGCAAATTCCACCTCTGGCCACGTACCTAAAAGAAGTGAGAGCAGGGACTCAAACAGCTATTCATATAGTGAGGTTCACAGCAGCATTATTCATGAGAGTCAAACTATGGAAACAACCCAAATGGCCACTGACAGAAAAATGGATTAACAAACCATGGTATATACGTACAATGGAACTTTATTGTCTTAAGAAACCAGGAAATTCTGACACATGTTACAACATGGATGAATCTTGAAGACACGATGCTGAGTGAAATAAGCCACACACAAAAGGACAAATATTGTATGATTCTACTTATAGGAGACACCTAGATTCGTAGAGTCAGGAAATAGAATGGTAGCTGCCAAGGGCTAGGGGAAAGGGAATGTGAGTTATTGGTTAGTGGGTATAGAGTTTCAGTTTGGAAAGATGAAACAGGAGTTCCTGTCATGGTTCAGTGGTTAACGAACCCGACTAGGATCCATGAGGATGTGGGTTCAATCCCTGGCCTTGATCGGTGGGTTAAGGATCTGGGGTTGCCTCACTCAGTGAGTAAGGATCCGACGTTGCTGTGGGCTGTGGTGTAGGTCACAGACCGGGCTTGGATCTGGCATTGCTGTGGCTGTGGTGTAGGCCAGTGGCTACAGCTCCAATTTGACCCCTAGCCTGGGAACCTCCATGTGCCTTGAGTGTGGCCCTAAAAAGCAAGAAAAAAAAAAAAAAAAAGATGAAACGGTTGAAATGTACATTTAAAAATGATAGACTTTTTTTTTTTTTTTTTGGCTGTGTCCACGGCATGTGCAATTCCCAGGCCACAGATCAAACCTGTACCACAGCATCGACCTCAGCCACTTCAGTGACAACGCTGGATCCTTAACCCGCTGTACCACAAGAGGACCCCCTAAAAATGTTAAATTTTAAGTTATGCATATTTTACCACACACACACATAAGAAAGAACGGCAAAGTCCGAAATCAAGTGAGAAAACAAATATTATTGAAGGAAGATGGAACATATGAATGGGTCTTCCAATGGGGCCCAGGAGCAGGCGCTGCCCACAGAGGTTGCCCAGGACAGCTGGGGACCTCCTGCTTGGAGGACCTTGTTCATCGAACCCCTCTCCATTGTGACTTCTCTGAGCCCCTGGCTCATCTTTGGGGCCCTAGTAGTCCCCACACAGGGGGAGCTCTCAAACTGCCAGGGGATTCTGAACCTCACACGCAGTAGGTCCTTGGCATTGAGGATCTACCATCTCTCGGAGGCTGGACTGATGGGCACACAATCTCTTGAGATGCTGCATGCCAAGGTGTCGGGACCCTGGAAGTTTTCCTAGCAAAAGCCAGGCTAAGGGTGGGGTTCCTGACCCCCCTGCCGAGGCCCAATAGCCCATGGCACGCATGTCTTTTCCAAGCCCACATATGCTTACATACCACCTGTAACATATACACACACACAAGGGTGTGCACACGGAGGCCAGTCCTTGCTCTTGCACGCTCTCTCATGCACACACCAAGAAAAGCATGCCAACACGCTGAAGGAGGCACTGTCTTGCCAGAGACGCAGGCAGGTCCAGCGTGCGGCAGAGCCCCCTGCTGGCCCAGGTCTGTCACTTACCTCCCTCACAGCCCAGAGATGGCAGGGTGCCCTCATCTCCTCCACTCTGCCTCCCCCACTGCATTCTCCAGGCCCTATTGCCCACAGAGGAAGAGGGTCTTCTGCAGAAGGACAGAACGACTGTGGGATCTTAAGAAGGATCTCTCTTTGTTGGTTGGTCAAGAAGTGCTGGAGACAGAGGCCAGAGCCCTTTTTCAGACAAGGTTGTGTTAGGGGCAGTCACTGTGCCTGCAGTGACTCTTCCCCAAAATCATCATATCTGAACAGCTCACATCAGAGGAGACTGGGGGAGAATTCGGCGTGGCTCTTCCTCCGGGCCCCCACACCCCTCTCTGGAAGTTTTTCGTATTGTCTGACCACCTGGGCAGAGCTGACAGGTGCGCTCACTGGTTTCTTTCAGGGGCACACTCAGTCCTAGTCAAGCCAAGACCACATCCCCTCCCCGGGCAGGTCTCAACAGATTCGGGAAAGTTCCCTCAAGGGCATATGGGGCTCCCTTGCAGGGAGAGGTTCTCAGCTCCACCCCTGAAACCACCACCCCCTCACCCCAGGCCCTGCTCAACCTGACCAGTTCAGTCCATCACCCAGCCTAAGAGTTGAACTTCTCCCTAATCCAGCCTATGATGCCCCAGAGGCAGCTGGAAGGATGGAGGGGATGGTGGCTCCTCAGGGACAAACAACCTCCCCTGGGCTTCTGCCTATGAGGGAGCTGGAATGGATTCTGGGCTGGGCTGTGTGGTCACAAGAAGACAGACGGCATCGCCTTCTGCCCAGAACCTCCCCCTCACCATGTGCCTGGCTCTGCATTTGGGGACACAGTAGCAGCCACAGCAGAAATTAATAATTGTTGCATCCTTACTATGTTCCAGGTATGCTTCTCATGCATTACCTCATTTAGCAGCAGAGCAGCCTCTTGGGACAAGTGTGACCCACACGCACACACCACCTTGGCTTTCTGGGCCCCCCACCCAGTCTGGTGCTAGGGAAGGAGTTCTGAGCAAACTCATTGGGCACCTGTGGGGGTGGGGAGGTGGGGGGATAGGAGGCTGGTGAGAGAGAGACCCCCGGCCCAGCATAGAGAAGGCTGATCTGGAGAAAGGGTGACACTTGCCAGTGGTATTGGCCCTCGCGTCTTTCTGGCTGTGTGACCTCAAGGTCACACAGGCTTTCTCATTTCTTCAGCTATAAAATGAAGCTAGGGATAGCAGCCTGAAAAAGTTGCTGGGAAAGCATTCCGAGAACCAATTAATGGGGGGGGGTGTTAATGGCCCCAGCCCTTCATCCCACCCATCAGAGAGTAGGCTCTGCTTCCCAAACGTCCCCTGAGTCCACCCGCTTCACCATGTCCACCATAGTGGACACTCTGCTCCAAGCTCCCATCACTTCTCTGGCCCCTCATGGTCCAGACTAATTGTTTTAATATGACCACCAGGCCCTGAGGGACATGCCTCTGTGTTCCACGCCCACCACCCCGCTCCTTCCTTTATGCTCTGGTTACCCTGGCCTCCTTCCAGTTCCTTTGAGGACCAGGCACCCTTCCAGCCTCAGGCCCTTTGCACATGCTGTTTCTCTCTTCCCCAGCTCCCTCCCTGCCTCACCAACCCACACCCTGATTAACTCCTACCCACCCTGCTGTTCTCAGCAAAAAAGTCACTTGCCAGAGACACCTCCTCTGGTCCCCAGACCAGGTCAGGTCTCTGTGCACCCTCTCACAGCTCTCTTGAGATGGTGTCTATATATTTATGAGCTTATTTTGACCAACATCTCCCCCTTGGAGTGGTGAGATCTGGAAGGGCTGAGACCATGTCTGGTAGTCAAATCCCCAGCTCCTGGCAGGGCTCCTGGCACAAAGTAGGTGCTCGGCATGCTGCTTCTGAATGTAGGGGAATGAAGGGGCCTCTCCTCAGAGAAGCAAATGGTTGGCAGAACCCCATCCCCAGGAGATGGGGATGAAGCATCTACCTGGGGCAGAAGCAGCTTCAGATCCTTGTCCATTTTTTGGTATCCTCCCCCCACTCTTCCTCAATGGGAACCAGATTCAGAAAGTGAGGTTACCAGAATAAGAGAGTAAGAGGTAGGGAGAAAAGGGGAGCTGCTGCATCTCCTCTGCAGGGTCTTCTATCCCTTCCCCCAGTTGGTCAAGCCCTTGTCCACTCAGGGCTGGCCCATCATATCCACAGTTCCCTCTCCCTGGATTATAACATCTGTCTCTCTCCTTCCTCCATCTTCCCTTAACTGATTCCTTATCCTCCAGGTCTCGGCTTGACTGTTTCTGAAAAACTTCCCGAACTGCAAGCTAAGGACGTTGCCAGGGTGCCACCACTAGCAGCGGCCCTGATTCAAGCCCAGGTCTTTCTGCCGGCAGAGCCCAGGCCCTCAGCCACCTCATTACATGCCTCGTTACTACCAGTTTTTCCCTGGAGGCCCGGCTGAAAGACACGCCCCCTCTCCAGGCCTCAGTTTCCTCCTGCCACCCCTAGTTTTCAGGAAAATGGGCCGAGATAGAAGGTGGAGGTGGAGACAAAGGGAGGAGGGAGAAGAGGAGGAAAGAGGAGTGGTGGGAGGGAGGAGCGCGGAAAGGCGGCAGCCTCGGGCCAGCCAGACTTGAGTAACGCCAAGTATGCGAACTACGCCAGCCCCAGGGTCGGCCCTTCACGCCCCGCAGCCCCCGCCCCAGCGCTCTCAGGCCCGCCAGCCCTGCACAGGGTCCTGAAATGGGGCGGCGGGCCAAGGAGGCACACTTGGGCGTGGAGGCTGAGTGGCAGGAGTGAAGAGGTGTGGCCATGCAGATGACATGCAAATAGACAGCAGCTGGCCTATCTGATTGGCGGGTTTCTGCCCTTCTGGGAAGGTGTGCCGAATGGGCGTTAGCACCCTGCCGGGCCCCTGCCCACGCCCGCTTCCTCGCGGCGGGCAGCAGAGGTTCCCAAACCTTCGGGTCACCCAGTGGCTGAGGTCACACTAATGTGTGTATCCATCCTTTGAAGGCCTCTCACCCTCTTCTGTCAAGGCCCCGGTAGGGCTCTTTTGCTGGGACGCCATCCCTGCCCACCCCAGCGCCAGGTCAGCCTCTCCTCTGGAGCTCATCTGTCTCACAGGCAGCTGGACATTTAGGAAATTACAACAGACCCATCCCTGCCTCTGGACTCCTTTCCTCCTCAGGAAGTGAGGAAACACACTGGGCTGGGGGCAGGAGACCCATTCAGTGGCCCATTCCAGCCCCTCGTGTGCCCCCAAACAAGTCCGTCAACCTCAGAGCCCGGCTCCTCTTTCTTTCTTTCTGGAACTATTGAGTAGGTGTCAGGGAGGGTGAGCAGTCAAAGAGACCTAAGACCAGGCGCCAGCTGTGTGATCCCAGTCCAGCCCTTCCCTCTCCAAGCCTCAGTTTCCTCAGCTGTAAATGGGGTCCTTGAGAGGACTCTGTGAGAGTGCCTGGCACATGGGAATTGTTCAACAAATCTTAGTTCAGTAGTCCACAAAAGATCTTAAAAAAAAACAAAAAACTTTAAATTTTATTTTTGTTTTTTGTCTTTTTAGGGCTGCACCCACAGCATATGAAGGCTCCCAGGCTAGGGGTCAAATCAGAGCTATAGCTGCTGGCCTACACCACAGCCACAGCAACACCAGATCCAAGCTGCATCTGCAACATACGTCACCGGATCCTTAACCCATTGAATGAGGCCAGAGATCGAACCCGAAACCTCACGGTTCCTAGTCGGATTTGTTTCTGCTGTGCCATGACAGGAACTCCAAAAAAAAGATCTTTTTAAATTAATAAAACAGTTCCTGATTTTATGAGGAGGCAAAGATGAGACAAATTTAAAAGGCTGCAAAGCATAGTGTTTAAACACTCCTAAACAGGATTCTGAAGAACTTGGTTTTGAATCCCAACTTGATCCCATTTCCTAGCTGTGTATCCTTGGGCTAGTTCCTAACCTCTCTGAGCTTCTGTTTCTGCTTTTATAAAAGAGACAATCTATTCTCCATGAGACTGTTGTGCAGATTAAAGAGAGAGTGTGTATAAAGTGCTCAGCACAGCAGAGCCTGGCACTGAAATGTTCCATAAATGTTAGTCGAAACCAATACTCCTACTGTTATTATTATGCAGTTCTCACAATGCAGTGCAAAGTGCTGTGGGAAGTTTCAGTTAATCAGTCAACAACAGCCGTTCAGCTTGGCCTAGTCTAGAAGCTGGAGATAGAGCAGTGAACAAGACAAAGTTCCTGGAGTTCCCTTCATGGCTCAGTGGTTAACAAACCTGACTAGGATCCATGAGGATGAGGGTTTGATCCCTGGCCTCGCTCAGTGGGTTAAGGATCACGAGCTGCTGTGAGCTGTGGTGTAGGTCACAGCCCCGAATCAACACCTAGCCTGGGAACCTCCATGTGCTGTGGGTGCAGCCCTAAAATAGAAAAAAAAAAAAAAAAAAAGACAAAGTTCCTACCCTCATGGGACTTAAAGTCTAGTCTAGTGCCCAGAAGATGAAATTCCCATATATTTGAGGAATTGGCAGTTTAGGATGGTGGTGGGGAAGCTAGGTGGTAGATTTATAGAGAAAGATATTTGAACTGGGCATTGACAGATAAATAGGAGTTTGTGAAACAGAAGGCAGGAGAGGATATATCAGACAAAGCAAAGAGATGGGATATGGCAGGTTCCTGGGAAGGGGAAGAGGGTGATACTTCCCACTCCGATCCTGTCCTGTCCATCTCCAATTCCACGGTCAACCCTCATCATCCCTCACCTGGTCTACTGCCGCCACTTCCTGACCCCCTTTGGTGGCTCCACACCATCTATGGGAGCAAGTCAAGTTCCTTGGGGAACCTGGGGTCTTCCATACCACTCATGAGCAAACCCAAACTCCAAGCAGGCACAGGGAGAATCCCCGTGCAAGCAGAACCATGGAGAAGCAGGACAAAATCATGTTGCCCACATCAGACTTAAACTCGGATGCTGCGTGACCTTTGGTGGAGTAATTCACCCTCTCAGGGTCTTGGTTCTTGTATCAGTAAATACACAACCACTTCATGATGGTCCTTGAAAATCCATCAAAAGAAGTTTGAACTTCTTCTAAAGAATCCTCAACTTAGCAATAGGTTTAGAAACAGGAATTGAGAGAAAGGAGATTAATCATTCCACAAACTGGTTTTGAACCAAGTTGTACAGCAATTCTACCCAGTGACACCATTTCCATCTTTAAACCCTGTGACCACTTTTATGACAACGTTCACACTCACATGATGCCACAGTGAAGATATTCATTTGTATCTGTTGTGAGTCTGCCTCCTCAGTTAGATCAGGATTGTTTTTATGTAATATTTGTGGAGAGGTGGCAAGGGGTGTTCTGGACTGGCGGATAGGCTAGCTGCACATCTCAGAACCCCCCATAAAATCTTTTTTTTTTTTTAAGGCCACACCTGTGGCATATGGAAGTTCCCAGGCTAAGAGTTGAATTGGAACTACTGATGCTGGCCTACACCACAGCCACAGCATCTCGGGATCCTTAACCCACTGAGCAGGGTCAGGGATTGAACCCTCGTCCTCATGGATACTAGTCGGGTTCATTACCACTGAGCTGCGATGGGCCCCCCATCAGAGCCCCCTATAAAATCTGAATGGAGGTTTTGGGCGGGGAGAAAAGCAGACAAGGAACCCCCTTGAGAACAGGGCTATGTCGTATTCATCCAGGTCCCAAGACCCACAGAGAGCAACTGGAAGAGAGAGGGCACACAGGAGACGGGCACCAAATGAACAAAATCCAGTTTGCATGAAGATCTAGCCGCTGCCTGATTTTCCCAGGCATGGAGCCGCGAGTTTCTGGAGTTGGAGCCTTCTCCTGCCCCAGGCTGAAATTACGGAAAGGGACACTCTCCTGCAAGCCAGGCCTGGGAATGTCCTCAGCACCCTGGGCCACACCCAGTCTCAGATAATGCTCTCCCTCACCCTGTGGGGATCTAAGCATCTGGGAGCCACCAGAGAAGGACAAGGTCCCAGTGGGAAAGGAGGGGGCCCTGTTTCTCATCCCATCAGCAGTCCCAGCCTTGCTGTGTGACCCCCATTTCCTGACTCCCACTCTCCCCTCTTAGAGACACCCCACCCCCTCCTGGGTTCTAGGTCCAGCCTCGGCTGCCCCCGCAGCCTTCACCCGCACCAGGTGCTGCCGGGCGGAGGGGGGCACGGTGCCAAGGCTTCATTAGAGCTAATGAAGGCTAAGCTTGGCAGATGCCGGTGCATGATAGGGAAAGTACTAGAACCGCCCACAGTCCCCCATCACAACCTGGGACACTCAGCTCCCTCCTCCCCTTCTCTTGCGGAGCAACTAGGGGCCCCACCCTTAGAAGAGGATAGGGAGATTTAGAAGAATCTTCCCAAGTAGAGAGAATGCCATGAGGCCGGAGGAGACAGGGATTCAAAGCTCAGCCCAAAAAATCCAAAAGAAACCTGCCCCTTGCTTTCCCCCCATCATGGAGTCACAGCAGGTCAGAGCTGAAGAGACCATGGGCATGTCTCTACTACCTTTGGGTCAGAACTCGGCAACCTGAACCCCCTTCTCACCTGGCATCCATCCTTCCTCTTCCTCCCACTTTTTTATCCTTTAGTTTGCCTTTTAGGGCCGCACCCGTGGCACATGGAAGTTCCCGTGCTAGGGGTCGAATTGGAGCTGCAGCTGCTGGCCTACATCACAGCCACAGCAACGCCAGATCCTTAACCCACCTCGCGAGGCCAGGGTTCGAACCCGAATCCTCATGGATACTAGCCAGGTTCTTAACCCACCAAGTCACAATGGGAACTCCCGTTTTTAAAGGTTTTATTGACGTACAGTTGATTTCTAATGTTGTGACAATTTCTACTCCACAACAAAGTGATCAGTTATACACACACACACATCCATTCTTTTTTAGATTCTTTTCCCATATAGATTATCACAGAACACTGGGTAGAGTTCCTTGTGCTAGACTCGTCCCTGCTGCCCAGTCATTCCACATACTTCAGTGCACTTACTCAACCCCAAGCCCCCAGTCCGTCCCTCGCGCCCTCCACCTGTCTGCTTTGGTCTGCCCTCCACCTCCACAAAGTTTGTTTTCTAAGTCAATAAGTTCATTTGTTCTTCCTTCCTCCCGCTTGTGCCTGGCCTGTCTTTTTTTTTTTTTTTTTTTTTTTTTGTCTTTTGTCTTTTTAGGGCCACTCCCACAGCACATGGAGGTTCCCAGGCTAGGGGTCTCATTGGAGCTACAGCTGCCAGCCTACACCACAGCCACAGCCACAGCAACGCCAGATCCGAGCTGTGTCTGCGACCTATACCACAGCTCACGGCAATGCCAGATCCTTAACCCACTGAGCAAGGCCAGGGATAGAACCCACAACCTCATGGTTCCTAATCAGATTCGTTTTCACTGCACCCCAATGGGAACTCTGTACCTATCCTTTTTGCCTCTGCTTCTAGCCTCTCTGTCTTGCCTTTCTCTGGGCCTCAGTTTCCCTTGGAGCAGGAGAGAGGGTGGCCTCTCATATCCATCCACCTAAAATGAAAGAGATGTTCCCTCTCCCAGGGGCCTCTCTCCCCGATGCCTTGCTTTTGTGGAGAACAGTTTCCTCAGCACTGAGAGTGAGGGGAGCTCCGTGGTGGAAGGTAGGGTTCTGCACTGCAGCCTTTCCTTCCAGCCTTTCGGGGGCTCTCCGGAGAGCCTGGTTCTCAACTCCTCCCTCCTACGAGGGCTTGAAGTCCTGTATCTACACTGAGGTTCTCTAAGGAGCTCTCACACTCTAAGGAAATTAATTTTTTTTCTTTCTTTCTTTCTTTTTTTTTTTTTTTAGGGCCACACCCACAGTATATGGGAGGTTCCCAGGCTAGGGGTAAAATTGAAACTGTAGCCGCCGGCCTACACCACAGCCACAGCCACAGCAGATCCCAGCCAAGTCTGACTATACCACAGCTCACAGCCACGCCGGATCCTTAACCTACTGAGCAAGGCCAAGGATCGAACCCTCATCCTCTTGGATACTAGTCAGGTTCGTTACCACTGAGCCACAACGGGAAACTCCTCTTTGAGGAAACTAAAAAGGAAGAAGCCGCAGATTTAGGAGCCCAGACAGAATCCAAGCTAGGCATGGTTGGAAACCAGGCCTACAGTCACCCCTGCTGGGCAACCCCCCCCCCCCCCCCCGAGTGGTGGTCCTCCCACACAGCTCCCCCATGTCCTCTGAGCCTGGCTGCATTCCTCCCGCCCACACACCTCCTGCCAGCTCGCCTGGCCCGAAGGGGCCGGCCCTAGGTCTCTTTCCACCCTTGGCTTTCGGGGCTCAGTCATCCCCACACCCCGCCCCAAGTTCTCTCCTCCCAGGGATTCAGACTGTGCTTTGAAAGGGTCACTTCAAAGAGGACTTGCCTGCCGAGGGCCCAGCCAGACCCAGGGCTGGCGGCTCGGCCAGATTCCCGGTGGCTGGGGACAAAGGCCCCACTGTTCCCCCGACCCCCGGACGCCCCCAAATGTACGGGGCATAAGCAGTCTTTCTTTCCCCAGTTCCGTTCCTTACAGGCCCTGGCTCTTTGCCACAGGGAGTAGCCCTGGCCCCTCATCCAGGAGGGTCTGGGGGTGGAGGCGGGGGGTCAGGGAGCTACCAGTTCCCCACCCCCACCATACTCCCCACCCTTTGGGGCAGCCAGGATGTGGATGCAGCCTTGGGCTGACTTCAGAGCCAGCAGTCCAGGCACCTCACTGCCCCTCAGCCACCAAGCCCTTCCTTTTTTTTTGTCTTTTCTTTCTTTTTTTTTTTTTTTTTTTTTTTTTTGTCTTTTTGCCTTTTTTAGGGCCACTCTGGCGCCATATGGAGGTTCCCAGGCTAAGGGTCGAATTGGAGCTGTAGCCAACAGCCTACAGCAGAACCACAGCAACTCGGGATCCAAGCCGCATCTGCAACCTACACCACAGCTCACGGCATCATCAGATCCTTAACCCACTGAGCAAGGCCAGGGATCGAACCCTCAACCTCTAGTCAGATTCGTTAACCATTGTGCCACGATGGGAACTCCCACCAAGCCCTTCCCGGGCCTGCAATGGCCTCTCCACTTCTCCCACCCATCAGACCCATACTCATCCTTCCAGGCCTCCTCCAGGCAGCCTCTCAGGACTCCCTCTCCCCAGAGGATCCTCATAGCCCAAACCATACAGCCACTCTCACTCCTCTTCCTAATTCCCAACAGTGGGAACCAGGTCTCATCTGCTCCTCTAATTTCCTACCATACGGTGCTGATTCCAAAGCAAGGTCCTTAAGGTTTTCTGTGTCAACCCTTCAATCAATGCCTGAATTCCCTCTAGTCCAGCCTTTGCTTGCTCCCCTCCACTGACAGGGGCCTCATTACTTCTAGCGACGGCTCATTTCCTCTTCAGATTACTCCAAACATAAAGGATTCTTTCATTTAATTTTTTGGGTTTTGGGGGCCGTGCCTGGGGCATGTGGAAGTTCCTGGGTCAGGGATGGAACCCGTGCCACAGGAGTGATCCAGGCCACTACAGTGACAACCCTGGATCCTCAACCCACTCTTGCCACAAGAGAACTCCAAGGATTCTCTTTATTGAGCCCAAAATGTGTTGTTCTCACCTCCATCCATTGAGTACTGTCTGTTTAATAATAGTTGCTGCTAATAGTTGAGATTATCAAATGTCAGCCTCTTTATCTGTATTACCTCATTTAATCCTCTCAACAATTTTGAGGGATTATTTCAGGGCTAAAACTGAGGCCAAAAACAACTAAGCAACTTGGCCAAGATCACGGAGTGAATAAGGGATAAAGCTGAAACTTGAACCTCCTCAGGCTGAAGGCAGAGCCCAGACACCCCATGGTTCCTCCCCAAGCACCAGGGGCCGTGCCAGGCCCTGTCCTCTCATCTCCCACGGGTTCCTGCTTATATTAGAGGGCAGACCACACCCCTCACGTGGAGTCTTCTTTTTTTCCTAGTTGGCTCCCACCAGCCTTTGTCAGCACATGAAGTGCGGCTGGGGACAGGGACAGATTGATGCTCCTTCAAACTAGCCAATGGGGAGCAGAGGGAGTAAGAGGGGAAGGGATCACCTGCCTAGGGACACACAGGTGGGAGGAGGTTTCAGGAGGTGACCTTGGGCCTCAGGTTTAGGACTAGAGGTGCCTGGACACCCAACACCCCTTCCTGGGAGAGGTGGAGAACAGGTACCTATAAGAGGCCCTGTCCCAAACCGGATACTCCGTCCACCCTCTAACTTGAAAGGCACAGAACCTTCCACCAAGGGGAGGTACGGGGCTGAACATCTCAGGGCCAGAGAGATGCAAAAGGAACAGACAGCTTCAGTCCAACCTGTAGTCTTTTCCCACCTGCTCAAGGTGTCGCACTGCCCCCTTGGAACTGGGAGAGAGAGGGAGGGAGAGCAAGAGAGAAGCCAACAAGCTGGGGGCCCTACCAGCCCTGTTAAGCCTTGGAGGATGATGATACAGGGTGTAGGCGAGCTTTCCTTGCCTCTCTAGATTTTGGGTGAGTTTTTGTTTGTTTCTTTGTCTTTTTTTTTTTTTTTTTTTGTCTTTTGTCTTTTTAGGGCTGCACCTGTGGCATATGGAAGTTCCCAGGCTAGGGGTCCAATCGGAGCTACAGCTGCTGGCCTACATCACAGCCACAGCAACGCAGGACTTGAGCAGCATCTGCGACCCATACCACAGCTCATGGCAACGCCAGATCCTTAACCCACTGAGCAAAGCCAGGGATCAAACCCGTGTCCTCATGGATACTAGTCACTTCGTTAACCACTGAGAGCCATGATGGGAACTCCTGTTTCTTTGTCTTTAACGTAAAAGTTCTGGGGCCAGGGATAGAACCCAAGTCACACAGCAACTTGCACCACAGCAGTGACAACCACCAACCTGCTGAGCCACCAGGGAACTCCTCCTCTCTAGGTCTGACTCAGTCACTCCTGGCACAGATAACACAATGATGCAGCTCTAGGTTACCTTCCCAAGACCCCAGCTACTTCCAAGGGATTAGATTACAGAATTCTGTGGTTTTTTCCCATACACTGTCAGTCAGTCAGTCAGTCAGTCAGTCAGTCAACAAACATTCTGAGTACTGACTGCATACCAGGCTCTGTGGATACCAAGATAAACACAATACCTCTGCGGCTGCTTGGAATAAGCACAGTCAGTTCCTTAGCTCTGCCACCTACTAGTTGTGTGACCTTAGGAAGCCACATAATTCTTTGTGCCAGTTTCATCTGTCAGATGGTATGGTGATAATGTACCCAGTGGCAGGCTCTATGGAAGTAGTTGCAATGCTTACTTTTCTTGCCATCAAATGAGTCCAATCCAGCAGGGGAGCCTGGCGTGTAGACCAGGCATCACAAAGCCAGGGCAGAGCTGGGCGCAGGGCACCCTGGGAGGCCAGGGGAGGGGCTGCTCCCTGGCCTGCACTTCGCTAACATTTAGAGAGGGCCACTCTGTGCCAGGCACTGTGCTGGCCACTGGGACACAGAGATGAACAGGACACATTGTCCACTCATCCCTGCTCCCCCCCTTCCCCTCCCCCGGCCTAGCCTCAGAACCCTGCCCTGGAGCGGGGACACCCAGGACAGAACTGTGTGGGGAAAGGCATGGCCTGGGAACCCAGGGGGGTCAGAACCACCACGCCCCCTGCTTCATGTCCACCACTCCCGGGCTCTCTGACCTTGGGCACTCTCTGGCCTCAGTTTCCCCGCTCTTGGACAAGCTGACTGCTCTGGTCCTGACTCACTCTGGCAGGTGATGAATACGCTCCACCACCACAGAGCTTTCACCTCGCCCCAGAGTCCAGTCCCGAGGCCATCCCCGCCTGCTGTCCCGTTGAAGCAGTGACAAGAAGATGCCTGCCTGGTGCTGACTGGCACTGCCCTGCTGACGAGCTGGCATAATTTCACATGAAACAAGGGGCCTGGATCTAAAGGCGGCTTGTTTGAAGGGGGTGGAGGGTGCTAGGGGGAAGGCAGAGCCAGCTCCCACAGGCCCTATTCATGACTCTCTCTGGGGAGGGAGAGAGAGCAGGATAATTAAAACCAGGCTTTGTCCAAATCCCTGACCAAGCCAATATCTCACCTTTGAACCCCTGCAGCCAACAGAGCAGGCCTGATGCCCCTTTGGAAGGAAAACACCCATGAACCAAGCCATGGCCCAAGTGCGGTGGGTTGGCACTGGGTGGGATGGGCTGGCACTGGGTGGGATGGGCAGGCTGGAGGAGTAAACAAGTTGATTCCCCACCCACCAAAGACAGATGGACACCTGGGGCTTCACCACCCTGAGGCTTCTTGTCCCCATCCCTGTCCGAGCGGAAAGACAAGCAACCAAGCTCCCATCCAGCAGAAGGTTGACCTTGATCTTGGCCGGTGTCCAAGATGGATCCCCGGATTCAAGGTGGGAGTGACAGCAGACAAGGCAGGTCATGAGAAGCAGGGTAATGGGGCGAGACTACAGACTTGAGCCAGACTGCTGGGTTCCTACCCTGGCTCTGCCACTTTTTTTTTTTTTTTTAAGGGCCGCACCCATGGCATATGGAGGGTCCCAGGCTAGGGGTCAAATTGAAGCTGCAGCTGCTGGCCTACACCACAGCCACAGCAACACCAGATCTGAGATGAGTCTGTGACCTACACCACAGCTCATGGCAACACCGGATCCTTTAACCCACTGAGTGAAGCCAGGGATTGAACCTGCATCCTCATGGATACTAGTTGGGTTCGGTACCACTGAGCCACAATGGAACTCCTCTGCCACTTGTTACTAATGTGATTTTGGCCAGGCTATTGGCTCTCTGTGCCTCAGTGTCCTCAACTGTGAAATGGGGACAATAGCAGCACCTACATCATGGTGGTTTTGTGAGGATTACATGACGTAACTTAAGGAGTTCCTGGTGCAGTTAAGGATCCGGCATTGCTATTGCTGTGGCTTGGGTCACTGCTATGGTGCAGGCTGGATCCCTGGCTTGGGGAACTTCCACATGCTGTGGGTGCAGCCAAATAAATAAATAAATAAAATATACGCTTGAAAAAAATAAATTAATTAATGAGGTAACTTAAGTAAATCCTTGCCCAGAGTAATTGCTATGTCTTAGCTATCAGCTAGACTATTTTTTTTTTCTTCTTCTTCTTCTTTTTCCTTTTTATGGCTGCACCCATACCACATGGAAGTTCCTGGGCCAGGGGTCAAATCGGAGCCACAGCCGGGGCCTACACCACAATCTGAGCCATATCTGCGACCTATGCCACAGCTTATGACAATGCCAGATCCTTAACCCACTGGGCAAAGCCAGGGATCAAACCCACATCCTCAGAGACAACATTGGGTCCTTAACCCACTGAGCCACAATGGGAACTCCAAAACAATTTTTTTGGGGGGAGGGCTTTGTAGGGCCACACCGGAGGCATATGGGAGTTCCTAGGCTAGGGGTCTAATCAGAGCTGTAGCTGCCGGCCTACACCACAGCCACAGCAACACCAGATCTAAGCCGCATCTGCAACCTACACCACAGCTCATGGCAACACTGGATCCTTAACCCACTGAGTGAGGCCAGGGATGGAACCTGCAACCTCATGGTTCCTAGTCAGATTCGTTTCTGCTGTGCCACGACGGGAACTCCCCAAAACATTTCTTTTTAAGTTGGCACTCAAAGTCCATTTGAAGGATCTCCAGATTTCTACACTGGAATCCAACATCACAGCAATCTCCTAACTCACTATACTGGAGAAAACTTCCCTGCCAGATGCTCCAGGCTAGTTGCAGCTTATAAGCCTCTTCCAAAAAGTTCTCCCAAATGGCTAACTGCAATCCCTCATTCTCCTCTGTAGACTCTCTTTTAACCTGATATATCATGAAGTCCTTCAAAGTACCCCTGTGACAAAGGATGAAGCAATAAATGCCTCTGCCCACACCTGTGCGGCCCTCTTCTGTACCCAGCACCCTCCCTCATCACCCACTCGGTGCCAAAAATGCTGCACCCCTGGGCCTCCTGCTCCCCTTGCCATGAGCTCAGGGTTGGCCTGATGTGGGGGTACAGAGGTTCCCATCCAAGCTGCCCAAACATAAAACCTATTCCCAGGGTCCAGTCCCTCTCTGTTTGAGCTGGGATCCTCAAATGCCTGCCCCACGGTGTTCCAAAGCCACTTTCCTAATAATGCTCCCCCCCCCCGAGCTTCATCTTGTGCTATGTCTCCCATCAGAAGACGTGGGTTCTAGACCGGGCACTATCACTGTGTGGTCTCAGACACGACTACCCACCCAGGGATTTTGAGACCCTCAAATCCAGCATGGAAGGATTTACCACTTTCATCATTCCCAAGGGGAGGGTGGGGCCTCCCATGTGGGAACTTGGAGCTCCCAGCAACCTTGGGTGGACCCAACCACCTTGTGAGCAAGTGGAAGAAGAGGCTGGGGGCCTGCGGGCTGTGTTTGGAGGCAAAATGACTGGTTATGTAATGGAGATTCAGATCGCATGCCAATGAGAACATCTCAGGGAAAGCGGCCACTTTGGGGAATGGGGCTGTTGTCCTGGCAGAGAAGGAGAACCCCAAGGAATCAAAGGCCCTCCACCCACAGTGGGGCCACAGGGTGGGGCTGGAGGTGGAGATCCGAGGAGATGAAGTATGTGTTGGTGTGTGTGTGTGTTGGTGTGTGTGTGTGTGTGTGTGTGTGTGTGTGTGGTGGGGGGACCCAAGGGATTCAAGGATAATGACCTCCACTTCCATCCCCTGTCCATCCTGAAATTCAAGTTTGTAATTAGGAAAGACTTTGGCTGAAAGGTGGAGGGAGAGTCGGAGGGAGAACGCTGCATACTTCCAGCTCCTGAGAAACACACCAGTCTGAGTTTGCAAAGCCCCAGACCCCACCTCCAACTCCGAGGGGAGGGTTGTGGAGGGATGTCCCTAAATCCCCCCGCCCTGTCAAAAGAGGAAGAGGCCTCAGTCCAGGCTTGATCCCAACCTGGACCCCAGGGACCTTCTCTCCTAAGCTCAGAAAACCACTGGGCTGTCGGTGTTCAACCCTTCCACTTGGAAAGGGGAAATCACTGTTGGGGTGCTCCAGCAGGCTCGGAGGTAGAGGGCTGGCCCCAGTGGGGCCCGGGGGCCCTTGCTGGCCCCTCCCAGCCTCAGCAGCTGGCAGATGAAAGAACCCAAGCAAAGCAGCCCAGCGCTGAGTAATACCCCTGGCACCCCGCGCCCAGACCCACCCACAGCCAGTCCGAGGGGGCAGAGGAGAGGGCAGCCGCGCCGGCAGGACCCGGGGGTCCCAGGCCTGCTTCTCTTCCCCAGGACCTAGGGGGCGGCGGGCCCGCTCCGGGCAGCTCGTTGTGAGGGTCGGGCCAGGCCTGGGGAGAGGGTGACGCAGGGAGGGGGTGTCCGGCCACAGTGGCCAAGGACATCCCGCTCCGGGAACCCCCTCCCCCACTCCCTCTCCCTCCAGCTGTGCCGGGGCCTCGCCAACGGAAAACGAAAACTCGGGCAGAGGAAACGGCGGCAGGCGCCCCGCCTGAAAAACCCGGACAAAAGGCGCGGGCCTCCCGCCCCCGCTGCCTGGCCACCCGGGGCCTGGCACCGCCGCTCCGGTCGGTGCCCCCAGCCCTGGCAGTCCCGTGCGCCATCTCGGCCCCCTGCCTACCTTCCTCCTTCCCGCGCCCCCTGCCCAGGGCAGCTCCGGCTCCGGCCCTCTCCCCGGCCACCAGAAGATGTTGCCGGCAGCCGTGCCCGCGGTGTCCGCGTTGAGCACCCCAGGCTGTGCCCTCCGAACGGGGGCGCCGCGACCCCAGCCCTGCTGTCAGCTCCCCGGCAGCGCCTGGATCCGCCCCCTCCCCTGGCTCAGTGCCCTCACCTGAGGGGGCCGGGGCTCCGGGCGGGGCGGGATCCCGACCAGGCAGAAGGCGACTCCATTCATCGGGCGGCAGCGGCGTCTCTGCGGCCAGGGCACTGCTAGGGGCGCCGGCCGGGACCCGGGAGGGGCGGGGCCGAGCGCAGAGGGGGTGGGGCGTCTCTTCGCCCCGCCCCCTGAGTTCCCGACGGGGCGCACCCTCTGCCTCTCGCCGGGGTAGCCGACTGGTACAAAGGGCTGAAGCTGGGACCCACGCTGGCAGGGGAGCTGGAAGGCGCAACACGGCCAACGGAAGAGAGGTGGTCTCGGGGTGACAGTTTGGGCCGGCCTCCAGGGGTCTGGCCTAGGTGGACGGTTATCCGAGCGGCCAAGGAAAGAGGACAAGGGCACAGAACCCAGAACTAGCACCAAGAGAGGGAGGAAGGAAGGGAAAGGGAGGCGGAGAGAAACACAGCCAGTCAGAAATGAACAGAGAGACACAGAAAGCATGAGAGAGGCAGACAAGACAGAGACAGGGTAGAGAATGGCAGAGGAAATCAGAGACGAAGATGAAGAGAAGGGACGTTGGAAGAATGGGAAAGAGAAAAGACTTAGGGAGCCTTCCATCCAGAGACTCACGGGGGTTGAGACAAGGACAGTGATGGTTATACCCACCGGGGAGGGAATGGGGCGGGGCGGGGGGGGGGACCTTCAGGGGCTCCATGCCCCTCAACCTAGGACGCCCCTCCGAGGCAGTCTCAGCCCAGGATCCCATGCAGGCAGGGAAATGGGGGCTGTACTAGAGAAGCAGGTGATCCAGCCCTTCGGACCCCCAGTGTGGCTCAGGCCTCTAGACAGTCCACAGACCCCCTCTGCAATGGATGACATTCTGAGCAGAGACCCTCCAGCTTCCCTTCTCGGCTTCGCTCTGAGCTGGACCCGAAGACCCACCGGGGTCCTGAGTCAGATTCTCAGTTCCCTGCCCCCAAGCAAGAGCCCTGCAGCCCATCCCCTGATGGTCTGGGAAGGGACTGTCCCTCAGTCTTTAGTTTCTGCTGCCAAGTTCTTTTGCTCTCTAACTGACATCCTTACTACCTCCTATTTTCTATAGGGGGAAAGCCTATGCTTGCCTCTTTCCATGCCTTCTTGTCATTTTAAAGGTCTCCTGCATTCTTTCACCCAGATTGTGAAGAAGGGAAGGCAGAAGCCACAGATCAATAGGAATAGGATTAGGGGAAGGCAGGCAGTGAAAGTGAGAAGGCCACCTCTGCCTATTGGAATGGCCCCCCTCCTCTGGGGCAATGAGCCTCATAAAATCTATGTGCTTTACCACCCCCCTGACTGCTGAGAACAAATCAGCCCCAAGCCCTGGACCCCCTCACCCCATGACAATCAGGGACTTAGGCCCTGTAGGGGGCTGCTGTGGCCCAGACACCAGCTAGGCCATCCCTAGTCCTGTAAGCCTGAAGAAGATATTGACTTGTTTTTAAATCATACGTTTATTTTATTTTTACGGCTGCACCTGTGGCATATGGACGTTCCCAGGCTATGGGGAGATCAGAGCTGCAGCTGTCAGCCTATGCCACAGAGCGAATCCACATCCTCAGGGACACTAGACACATTCCTCACCTGCTGAGCCACAGAGGGAACTCCCTATTAAATTTATTTTACATTCCTGGGGGGGGGGGTCAATGGAAAGAGATGCTTTTGTAATGATGAAGGGGCAGTTAATGACTCCTCTTCCTTCCCCACCTCTCCTCATCAAGGTCAGGTGCAGCCAGAATTACATCCCACTTCTGAGAAGTCCTTCCTGCCGTCTAATTGTAATCCGTCATACTGTCTGTATTTTCTTGCTTAACCTTCAGCTGCGTTGCTCGGACTCTTTCTGCCCTGCAGCTCCAACCGTCCAAGGCTTGCTGCCACCCTGGCCACCCTGGCTTTGGGGTCCTTTCCTTTCAGGACAAATGGGTGGTCTGTGTAGGGGAGGGGGAGTGATGGCATCGGAGATCCAGACTGGACCAAGGCTGGGGAGGAGGGGAGGCGGGTGGTGGCCTCTGGGGTGCCCCTGGCTCACTTTTTCCAGCGCCTGATGCCCTCAGACACTGCAGGAGGCGGTGAGAGGAAATGAGCTCACACTGGCCGGCAGGCAATTCCTCCCTCACAATGCACTGCACCCACCTCCCCCACCCTCTCCCACTTCCCAGAAAGTGCGCTCTTCCCCCCACCCCGCTGCCCTTCCCACCTCTTCCTGCACCTTGACCTGCACTTCCATCCTGTGCCGGCCCTCCCCACTCCATCTTCTCCAGCACCTCTTTCATCCTTTCTTTCTGTCCTGGCTTCCCATCCCCTCTGACAGCTGGGTCTCACTCCCTGCATGCCACCATCCACCCCCAAATTCACACGATTCCTGACGCCCTCTTTCTCTGGGCTTTAGAGGCAGTAAAGCCCAACGTGGGATGGAGGGGGTCCCTCAATGAAGGCCCCCCCTTTTGTGTCTTTTTGTCTTTGTAGACTGGCATACGGAGGTTCCCAGGCTAGGGGCCCAAACGGAGCTGAAGCTGCCGGCCTACACCACAGCCACAGCCACACGGGATCTAAGCTGAGTCTTTGACCTACACCACAGCCCACGGCAACGCCAGATCCTTAACCCACTGAGTGAGGCCAGGGGTCAAACCTAGTCCTCATGGATGCTAGACTGGTTCACTAACCGCTGAGCCACAATGGGAACTCCTGAACAACCTCTTAATACGCCCCCTCTTTCTAAACTTCTCCCACCCTCAGTGCGAAGTAAGTTATTGCTACCCCCCCCTTTTTTTTTTTGCTTTTTAGGGCTGCACCCATGGCATATGGAGGTTCCCAGGCTAAGGGTCTAATCAGAGCAACAGCTGCCAGCCTACACCACAGCCACAGCAACGCCAGATCTGAGCCACGTCTGTGACCGACACCACAGCTCACGGCAACGCCAGATCCTCGACCCACTGAGCAAGGCCAGGGATCGAACCCACAACCTCATACTTCCTAGTCGGATTCGTTTCCGCTGCACCACAGTGGGAACTCCCAGTTATCCTTTTTTTTATCAGGAGGAATTTTGTCCATGTGCTAACAATAACTTTCTCATTCTAAAAACCAGAAACAAAATAAAAAGAAAGTTCTCTCCCAGCCCAATCACCTTCCTTCATTCACAAATGCTTACTGTGGTGGGAAAGTGGAGTTGCCCCTTGGGGGTATGAAGATATAGGCTTAGCTCCTTGCCTTCGGGGGTCCTGGTCTTACCAATCCTGATTCTAGCTTGAGATTCCAGAAAAGGAGCCACAGAAGACTGGAGAAACAGATGAAGGCTTCCAGGAGCAGGTGGCTATGAACTTTCAAGGGCTTCCTGGATGGGGTGAAGTGGGGTAGGCAATGCGGGGCGGGGGGAGGGCACTCCAGGGAGGAAGACTATCATGGACAAAGGTGGGGAGGCAGGAGAGAGCAGACTCTAGCCCTGTGGCTGGAGCCCAGCGGAAGGTACGTGGCAGGAAGCGTGGAGGGATGAGGAAGGAAATGCGGGTGGGAAAGTCACCGTGGAGAGTCTAGCCTGGCCCAGCGCAGGGATTTAAGCGGAGATGTGCCAGGGCCACCGTGGCACAATGGAGACAAGAAAGGGGTGGGGAGAGGGCAGCCAGGAGTGGGGGAGGGGGTCACACAGGGGTCAGGGGTACCAATTATTAGAGGCTCCCAGATCTTAGGGACCAACCGGGGGTTGGAGGAAGGAGATGGAAGATTTTAGAACAACTTCAACGTTTCTGGAGTATTTGCATGACATGCCAGATACTGGGTTAAGTAATTCTTTGTATATGTTATTCCACTTTGGCCTTACAAAGGAGCTATGAAATAGATGTTATAATATTCTCATTTTATTTTATTTTATTTATTTTTTTTTTTTTGTCTTTTGTCTTTTTGTTGTTGTTGTTGCTATTTCTTGGGCCGCTCCCTCGGCATATGGAGATTCCCAGGCTAGGGGTCGAATCGGAGCTGTAGCCACCAGCCTACGCCAGAGCTACAGCAACTCGGGATCCGAGCCGCGTCTGCAACCTACACCACAGCTCACGGCAACGCCGGATCGTTAACCCACTGAGCAAGGGCAGGGATCGAACCCGCAACCTCATGGTTCCTAGTCGGATTCGTTAACCACTGCGCCACGATGGGAACTCCTCATTTTATGTATTTATTTTTCTTTTTCAGCCTCACCCACAGCATATGGAAGTTCCTGTGCCAGGGGCTGAATTTGAGTGGAACTGTGCCACGGCTACAGCAATGCTGGATTCTTTTTTTTTAATTTTTAATTTTTTTTTTTGCTTTTTTAGGCTGCACCTATGGAGGTCTCCAGGCTAGGGGTCCAATCTGAGCTGTAGCTTCCAGCCTGTGCCACAGCCACAGCAACACCAGAGCCAAGCCTCATCGACAACCTACACCAAAGCTCATGGCAATGCCGGATCCTTAACTCACTAAGTAAGTCCAGGGATCGAACCTGCATCCTCTTGGATCCTACTTGGGTTCATTACTGCTGAGCCACTATGGGAACTCCAACAATGCTGGATTCTTAACCCACTGTGCTGGGCTAGGAATTGAACTGGTGCCTCCACAGAGGAAAATGAGGCCCAGAGAGCTTGAGTATCTTACCCAAGGCCATGCAGGATATGAGCCCAGGCAGTTGGGCTCCAGAGTCCACATACCTAACCAGCAGGCTGTGTGGCCAATGGAGTTGTGATTGGCAAATTAAACCCTGGGTGCATCTCCCCGAAAAGAGTCCTGAGCTAGGAGTTCCCATTGTGGCTCCAAGGGTTAAGAATTTGACTAGTACCCATGAGGATGAGGGTTCGATCCCTGGCCTCACTCAGTGGGTTAAGGATCCAGTGTGGCCATGAGCTGTGGTGTAGGTCACAGACGCAGTTCAAATCCCAAGTTGCTATGGCTGTGGTGTAGGCCGGCAGCTACGGCTCGGATTCGACTCCTAGCCCGGGAACTTCCATATGCCTCGGGTGTGGCCCTAAAAAGAAGAAAAGAAAAAATAGTCTAGAACTAGAGACCTGGCGTTGGAAGTCATCGGCGGATCTGGAGTGTCGTTCAGATTCTCCAGGGACAGCGCAGCGAGGAGACCAGATGTGAGAAGGACCCGAGGAGCACCCATCTTTCGGGGTGTGTGGGGGGGACGAGGCAGCCAGGACGACTGAGAGGACAGAGCGGGAGGAAGTGGCACTGCGTAGAGCAGGGGATGGCTGGGGCGGGGGCCAGACTGTGCGGTGAGGAAGAGCACCTAGGGTGGTGAAACGGAATTGGGCCACTGACAGAATGAGCAGGAAGAGATGGCCGGGCAGCACAGGTGAGTCGGTGAGGCATGGTTCCATTTGGGTGGGGGACACTGGAGCAGACTTTTGGGTGGAGGAGCAGGAGCCAGGGGAGAGAGGGCCCGAGGGGAGGAAGAATGGGGTAGAGGAAAACGAACCCAGAGTCGGTGCCTGAGGAAGAACCCACCTTCCCCAGAGCCAGGTGAGGCTGGGAGGGGAGCGTGGGGAGGTCAGGGAGTCTCCAGACCAGAGCAGTTCAGAGTCAAGATTGAGCCTGGCCCAGCAGCTGGCAAGGGGTCGTATGGTGTCATCAAAGAACCCTGAACCAAAAGTCCAAAGATCTGGGTTCAAGTTCCCATCCTGCCCACGTGGTGGCTAAATGTCTTTGAGGAAAAGTACATTCTCTGAACCTCGGTCTCACCCTCTGTTAGATGAAAACAGTAGGCCTTCTCCCTGTCTGCCGCCAGCCTCCTACTGCATTTGATAATGGAGTCAAAGCAATGGATGGAAGGCGGCTTGTAGAGCGGGTGGCCTTAATCTGGCCACAGCTTCTGGCCCTTCTGCAGAAGGGGAAAGAGCACCCCCTGGTGGAGAAGATTAGGAGGGCACCCCTTGGAGGGAAGGGCTGAGGACAGACCTGATCTGTTCTCCTGACTCTGGCTTTCAGCCTCCAGGTCCTCGGCTTGTCCCCTCAAAGCAACCCACACCCACAAATTTTCATCTCCAAGGCAGGTGGGAGTCCAGTTCAGTCAGGTCAAAAGCCATTTACTGAGTGCTAACTACATGCAAGCTGCGGTGGTGTGGGGTAGTGGAGAATGAACCAGATCGGGTCCTTGTCAGCAAAGAGCGCATATAGGGACAAGCGACAAGCACAGCAGAGGATGGCTGGGATGGTGCTGTGGGGGGGCTACAAGCAGGGCGTTGAGCAAAGCAGGATAAGGAGGGGAGGAGGCAGGGGCCTTGTGAGGTAATGTTTGGCTTAGACCTTGAAGGCCCCCCACAGGCAGGACCTGAAGGCGGAGAGCTGGGGAGGGGGTGGGGCCCAGCTCTGACAGAGCCCCAAGCATCCCATAGAGGGGACCTCGCACCTTGTCACCTTCTTCTTCTTTTTTTGCTTTTTTTTTAGGGCCGCACTTGCGGCATATGGAGGTTCCCAGGACAGGGGTCGAACTGGAGCTACAGCTGCCAGCCTACGTCACAGCCTCAGTGACATCATATCTGAGTCGTGTCTGCAATCTACACCACAGCTCACGGCAACTCCAGATCCTTAACCCACTGAGCGAGGCCAGGGATCGAACCCACATCTTCATGGATCCTAGTTTGGGTTCCTTAACCGCTGAGCCACGAAAGGAGCTCCCCTTGTCAGCTTCTTGAATGATGCAGGCTGGGGCAACTGTCCACTCCAGACTGCCCATCTCCACCCTCATCCCTGCTGCCAGGTTCCTGAGGAATCCTGGATGAGAGGAATGCCACCTGAACACCCCTCGACAGGGAGGTGGAGGGGGAGGCTACAGCCCCCTGGCCAGGCTAGAGCCAGAGGCACTGGCAACCTGCACAACAGCTGGGGCCCCAGCCTGGCACCCTCTGGACAGCTGACGTGGGGGTGGACGGAGAGGCCGCAGCTTCTCTGGGCTGGCAGCAGGGCAAGGCAGCCACACCCAGCGAAACCCCAGGGTCAGGACAGGGGGGTGATGAGAGATGCCTGGGCCCTGGCGTTCTCAGCAGTCCTTCAGGGGAATCATGCTGGGAAACCTGTGCCACAGGTTGGGAAGAGGAAGAGGACGACGTGGGCTGGGGTGTCAGCCCCGCAGGCTCTCCACTGTGTGACACCAGGCAACTGCCGACCCGGTGGCTGGGACTATGCATGTGGGAGCGTGTGTGCAAGGTTAACAGATGACTTAACAAGGACGGTGACATCACCTAGCAGGGGCTTGAAAACAGCAAGATGGAGATTGCAAGGAATCAAAATGTGTTGAGCACCTAATACGTGCCATGGTCTATACAAACATTCTTTTTTTTTTTTTTTGGCTTTTTGGCTTTTCTAGGGCCGCTCCCATGGCATATGACCCAATCGAAGCTGTAGGTGCCAGCCTATGCCATCAGCAACTCAGGATCCGGGCCGAGTCTGCGACCTACACCACAGCTCACGGCAACGCCGGATCCTTAACCCACTGAGCAAGGGCAGGGATCGAACCCGCAACCTCATGGTTCCTAGTCGGATTCGTTAACCACTGCGCCACCACAGGAACTCCTTTACAAACATTCTTTCATTGACTCTCCATGACCATACCATAAGCCTCTCTATGTAAATGAGCTTTTACTCTGTCTGTGATCTGGGAGGAGCTAAGCCAGGTAGTCCCTCGGAGCTCCAGGATGCTAAATTCCATGGTTCTGCGTGAGGGCTTTGAAATTCTGTCAGCGAATGGCCTGCAGCCCTGCTTCTGCCACAAGCACTCAGAGCCTTCCCAGCTCCACCTGCCCTGCCTGCACCCCCCCCCCACGCCCCTACCCCGCACGCGCGCACACATGCACATGCACCCATGCACGGAGAAGGGGCTGCTCCCCTCTCCTCCCTGTCACCCTGCCCTTCAGGAGGGTGGGGGTGAGGAGAGGAGTTAAAAGGACCGGAGGAGATTGGAAGGGAACACAGAAGCAGGGAAGAGAAGGAGGGAGGAGAGGGTTGGAGGGGAGGGGCAGAAGGAGGAGCAGAGGGGTGGCGCCCACCTCCCCCTGGAAGCTCTGGAAATCCCCGGCAGCTGTTCCCCTCTCCTCTGTCTGGCCTTGAGCCAAGCCTGGGAGGGGGGGACGCGGGGAGGGGACTTCACTGGAGAGAAAAGAGGGGCAGGGCACTGACCACAGGGGAGCAAGCCCCTCGGCCCTGGCACCCACCCCACCCGGCCATTCCAGCCCCTGCAAGAGATTCCAGGCGTGCTCCCCTTTAAGGAAACCCTACATGCCAAAATCCAGGCATACCAAACAGACCCATCAGGGCGGTCCCTGCACTATAAAAGGATTCTTTGCTTCACAAGAGGGCTCGGCACATGGGAAACTTAAAATAGGAGCTTCCCCTGGCGTGGGGAGAGCAGCTCTGGTTTCAGAAGCACCTCATACACACCATGCTTCCGGCACATCCAGAAAGCTGGTGACACCTGACACAACCACACAACCTCGGGGCTGGTGGCATCAGCGCGGGCCCCTCCGAGGTTGTGCTGATCATCAGAGTCCCCTGGTGGGGTGGCAGGGGTGGGAGTGTCGCGCGCACGCCCAGGGGACAGGCTGGCTGCTGGGCTTCTCGGCAGAGGTAGCTTAGGACACAGGGAAAGGACCTGGAAAGGCACCGCTCAGCACAGCTGGCAGGGATTTCACAGCAGCCCAGAAAGGACGGATGTGCAAGGGCTCCCAGCATCCTCTGATGGGGCTGGGGCAGGAGGCCCATGTCCTGACTCTCCTCCAAGCTCTGTCCTCCCTTCCACGATGATGCCAGGGCACAGGGGAGCCAGGCTCTGCCCCTGGGAAAGGGGAAAGCCCCGGAGCCCCAGAAGAAGTACAAGAGGCTGATGGAGGAGCAACCCAGGCCGAGCTGCAGGCCCAGTGAGATGCATTTAGAATCGTCTAGGCAGAAAGTAGTGATGTCCCCAGCTCTGCCCCTCTTTCTTTTTTTTTTTTTTTTTAACGGAGATGAAATTCACATAACGTACATTTAACTATTTTTATGGTAATTTTTTTTTTTTTTTTTGTCATTTCTTGGGCTGCTCCCGCGGCATATGGAGGTTCCCAGGCTAGGGGTCGAATCGGAGCTGTAGCTGCCAGCCTACACCAGAGCCACAGCAACGCGGGATCCGAGCCGAGTCTGCAACCTACCACCACAGCTCACGGCAACGCCGGATCCTTGACCCACTGAGCAAGGGCAGGGATCGAACCCGCAACCTCATGGTTCCTAGTCGGATTCGTTAACCACTGCGCCACGACGGGAACTCCATATTTAACTATTTTAACGTGAGCCATTCAGTGGCATTTAGTCTTGTCCCCCCCAACCCCCACTTTTTTGTGCTCAGAGTGAAGTTGAGGATAGAGTCTGTAATGACAACAGCAAAGAATGACAAATGGAATCCCTTTCCCCCTGCCAGGCTTGATGCTCCAGGGAGCTGCCACTGGCCATTTAAATTAACAGCCAAGATGCCCAGCAGGTCTGGAGACTAGACCAGCCCACAGCCCTCCCCACACATCAGGTCCAGCCTAGGAAGATGCCCAGAACCCTCACGCCTCCTCAGAGCCCCTCTCCAACCCCCCAAAATTAGGATCACCCAAGCCCCTGACTCCTCACCCTCTACCCCTCCCCACACCCCTCCTCACCACAGTCACAGGCAACCCAAGAAGCCCTCCGCCGCAAAGGGCAGGGGTCTCAGATCCCAGGGCCCCAGGCCACTGCTTTAGGCAGAACCTGGGAATGTGGACAAGCTCAGTGCACCCACCCCAAGACCTCTCACCAAATCCGGATTAGGAAGGGAGCAAGGCAGCCCCCTCACACCAGCCCACATCAGGACACTGGCCCTCTTAGTGGCTACAAGTCGGGATAGAGTCCCTCCCCCCAACGGGACAGACCCCACCTTGTCCAGGATTTGCTAAGCTCTGTGGAGGGAGTGAGGAGCTCTAACATGAGGGGGCCATCACCCTGACACCCCCCCACCCGTGCCTGCATGGAGGCTGTGTGAAAGAAAGACAGCCCCTGGGCGCCTGGCTGGAGCTGCAGGTCTGTATTTGGGGGGCACGTGGAGAAGCTGCCCAGCCCACCCCATATTTTCACTGCCACGAAATGGTGGCAGCAGCTGCTGCAGCTGCTGTAACTGGGAGTGGAGGGGAAGCCTGGCTGGGAGAAGCCCCTTGATGTGTGGGGGGAGGGGGGAGTTGTAGCTTGAGGTCCCACCAGGGGGGGTCTGGAGGGTCCCGGGTTGTATGGCCTCAGAGAGCCACCCCCACCTTCTGCCACTCCTTCATTATGCAGCGCCCGCTAGGATCCTGGAAGGGGCCAGGACCTTACTGAGTGGGGAGGGGGGGGGCTTCTAAATGCTTTCCTTTGGGAGTGGGGGTGGGGAGACAGACAGCGTGCGAGCCCTAGATAAGCACCTCCCTAAGTGTCATTGGTGGGGGAGTACTCGGGTGTGTGTGTGTGCGTGTGTGTATGTCTGTGTGAGTGCGCGCGCGTACCAGCTCTGTGTCACACCAGCCCTATTCCCTCTCCAGAGCGCCGGCCCCGCCCGGAGCTCCAGAGCCCCAACCCCTCCCGCGATGGCCGGTCCCCCTCCCTCTTGGCGCCCCCACCCTCAATCCAGTCCTCACGCCCCCGCCCTCTCCTCGCAGACACGCACCCGCGCCCGGCGCCCGCTGACCTGCTCCATGCTGCCGACTGCTATGCCGTCCTCGCCGCACCAGCCCGGTGGGGCGCAGGGGGCGGCGGCTCCTCCATGCGCCGGGTCGGTGCAGCACCCAGCCGCCCCCGTGCGCTCGAGGAGCGCCTGGTGTCTGCCGCCCAGACCCCCGCCCCGCCCCGCCCCGCCCCGCCCCGCCCCGCAGGCCCCGCCCCCGCCCCGCCCCTCCCTCCCTCCCCCACCCGCGGGTAGAGACTCCGCGCGCGCTCACACACACACATACACACACACACACACACTCTCCCTCTCTCTCTCTCTCTCTCTCTCAATCACACACATACAATGCACACACACTCCTCACACATCCCAGGGGGCACATCCTGCCAGCACCCCCTCTTCCACCTGTCCTGGGGGCACTGCTAGTCCAGAGAAGATCCACTCTCGGGGCAGCCCCTCTCCTCGCTTCTGAGGTGATCAGAGTCAGAAGGGGCCCCAGCCCTTTTTTTATGGGGACCATAGAGGAGGCCCGCCCAAGGTCACGCAGCAGCTTGGTGACAGAGCTGACCCCATGACTCAGACGGCTGTGATCACCTGAGAGCCCGCCAGAGATACCCACAGAGCCTGGACCCCAGGGAGACCCCACCCCGTGATCAGGAGTCTGAGCCCTGTGACCCGATGAGGACAGGAGCTGGGGAGGGAGGGGCCACTCCCCGCCGCCGGGATCCAGCCTCTCTTCATCCAGCCTCTCTTCGAATGTCTCCCCGACGCCCTTGGGTGGGTGTGGAGAGCAGGAATGGAGATTCCTGTCGCCCACCGTGTGCCATGCCCGGGGCATGTGCCAAGTAGGAGGAGGAGCTGAACTGTTTGTCCAGTGACAGAGAAGGGTCATCTGAAGCTCCAATACCAGCTGGGAACCCGACCTGTGGGCAGTGGAGCCACCAACTCTGGTGAAGGCCAGGAAGGGGGCGAAAAGACTGCCTCCCCCACTGATATTCCCTCCCCCATCAGGAGTGGCTCCTGACCACCCACCAGGCCCCCCCACACCCCTCATCCCACCACCCCACCCCCACCCCCGTCCTGCGCCTTTCAGGGCAGGGCCAAACCAAGGGGGCTACCACATGAGCAGGCACGTGAGAGGCAGGCATGCTGCCCAGGGCGGGAGTGTGTAGACCCGGAGTGGACAAGGCTGGGAATTAACCTGCCCTGAGGCGGGCAGTGGGGTGGGGGCATCAGGCTGGCTGCACAAACCCCCTGGGCCTGTGCCCAGGCGGCATGAAGGGGACCCTCCTTATGGCGCCCTAGCCACCACCAAGGGGACCCGAGGGTGAGGGGGCAGGGGGCTGGAAGCTGAGATGGGGAGAGTTAAGATCCTCAGCAGGTCCAGACAAAGGGGGCTTTATAGGCTGGGGGTGGGGAGCATGCTAGGGGGAGGAAGGCAGGAATGCAGGCCGGGAGGGCCCCAAGCTCCCAGGCAGCCCAGTTTGGGGCTGAGGTTGGACCCCCCAGCCCTCCCGTGCTTTGGCCCTGCAGAGTATGTGCTGCTCTGCTCCTGGGACTGCAGCCAGCAGTCTCGGCCACCCCTCCCCTCAGGGATCTGTTGGGCGCTGCCCACACACTCCCAGTCTTCCCCGCCCAGCTGGCTGCGGCCTCTCTTGGCTTCCCTGCCATGGCCTCTCAGCGGCCTCGTGGCCCCGGTCTGCTACCCAACTGGGTGCCCTGCTGGCTGCCCAGGGAGGGGAGCGACAGACTTGGGTGGGGTCACAAGGCTATGGGGTCAATGAGGCCCTTTGTCCCTTCAGATGGAATCTGTCCTGGGCTAAAGAGACAGGAGACAGAGAAGAATGCTAGCCAGCAAGCACGGTCCCCCTGACCCGGTCTCTCCCAAGCCCTGGTGGAGCTGGGCCCAGGGCTACGGAAGGCAGGCTCCATTCTTCCCAGTTGCTTTCCCTCTGGTTTTCTTTCCGGGCTGAAGCAGCCACTGGAAGTGAAAACGAGGAAGAGGAGGTGGCCCAGTGACAGTGGCCACCCATTCTGGTCTCTGAATCAGCTGCTGCTTGCCCAGGGCTAAGGTCTGGCCTGGGGCTTTGCAGGGTCGAGAATTGTCTGTCCCCAAAGATGCTGATCTGGCCCTGAGGAGTAGACTCCTACTAGCCAAAGTCATGGTGGCTAGATTGCTAGACCCCAAAACTATTTTATCAATGCACCCTGAGCACTACAGGAAGCTTCATAAGCAGAGAATCCCAGTGAACAGAAGGGGTGGTACTGCCCAGCATCTTTACCCCAGCCTGCAGGGTCCACATGTGCAACCACCCCAGTCCTCCCTCTTCCCTGGCAGCCCGGATCTCTGATAAGCTCCTACTCTGATTTCTGTTTCTACACTGGACATGGGTCAGAACCTTCAGCCACAGCTTTACCTCCAAGGGGCAGCAGTGGGGCAGGGACAGGGCCCAGCTCAGGTCATTGGATGTATGTCTTCTTTTATCTCCTTCATAAGATTAAAAGAAGACAGCCTTGGAGTTCCCTGGTGGCTTAGCAGTTAAAGGGTCTAGTGCTGTCACACTACTGTGGCTTGGGTTCAATCCCAGGCCTCGGAACTTCCACAGGCTTCCATTGCTGGGGAAAAAAAAGGGAGGGGGGGGAGGACAGTCTTATCTCTTGATGAGTGTCTTGGGCAAAAATCTCTTTTCAGACGGTAAAAAATGTCCAAGTCGAGCCGGCATCAGATTTTCCATCTCACTGAAAAGCTTTGAGTTACACTGGAGGAGGACAGGCTAAGCTCCAAGCCGCAGGTCTGCCGAAATTTAGTAGCTCTGTGGGCAGGTATTCTCACCTCTCTGAGCTCCAGCTTCCTCATCAGGGGAAACCAGGAGGCATAACAGCACCCCCTCCAGGGGCTGATGAAAGATTAAATGAGATGCGAGTGTTAAGCGCTTGGTCCTCTAATGGGCACATACCGAAATCATCAATACAAGTTAAATACCTTCCATAAAGAAGCTGAATGATTTCCTCTTACGCTGATTATTATTACCTTTAGTTCAGCAGGTGA
This sequence comes from Sus scrofa, assembly GCF_054392235.1. Lineage (NCBI taxonomy): Eukaryota > Metazoa > Chordata > Mammalia > Artiodactyla > Suidae > Sus > Sus scrofa. Next base: position 23,957,668 of record NC_139394.1, read on the forward strand.
CCGTTTCTGACTTTGCTGGTGACAACCAGGTGCTGCTTTTGAGGGCAGCACCTGCCTTTAGCTGGGTGCAGAACAGAATGAAGGGCGGTTTCCAGCCTGGTGCCAATCCCTGCCTCCCCAGCCTCCTTCTCTTTGCTTCTGTCGCCTTCCGGGCTCCCTGGGGAGCAGGAGAAGGTGGGAGGAGAGCTGAGAGCCACCGGGTAAGGCGGACAACTCCCCGGGTAAGGAGGAGGGTTACCCAGGAGGGTGTAGAAGGAGATGAGAGGGAAGGGGGGCGGTGGGCAGCAGGCCCCACTCCTCCACCTGCTGCTCTGCGAACAAAGCCAAGAATGATGCAATCCAGGCCTGGTGCAGCTGAGGCTGCAAGGCCCTGAGAGAGAGAAGTGGGCGCTGGGGGTGGGGAGGGCAGGGCAGCAGGGCAGAAGCAAGGGGCCTGTGGGTGCCAGACCCAGGATTCCCAGCCCAAGAGGGGACTCCTTCCTGTGGCTCCCGGCCGCCCTCCTGAAGCCCCTCACCCAGGGTCAGCCCCGTCCCCAAAGAGTCACAACTGCCTTTGAAGCAGGAGGCAGACATGATGCAACTAGGACATCATTGCAGGAGCCTCCGCAGAGGGAGGGCACCGCCTCATGGGGGGCGGGAGATGATGAGAGACTCAGATGCCAGCCACGTTGACTCCGGGGCCCCCAGTGGGCCCTTCACCAGCCGGCCTGGGGCTGCGGGTCTCTGTGTCTGCTTCCTTGCACGCATCCTGGAGACAAAAGGCAAAATCCCCCAGAGAAGGTTGGGATGGGAGAGCTCAGGAGAACTCGGCCAGGCAGGGCCTGCACCAAGTAGTACATATTTATAGAATTAAATGAAAACCCTAGGCAGACACTGAGACAGGTCTGGGCTCCCAGTGCCAGGAGGTCCTGGCATCCCCCTGGGGCGAGGGTCCCATTAGGCGCCAGCAAGGCAGTGGAGGTGGGGGTGGGGTGTGAGGGTGCCCCCACCCAGGGTGTCTGCCTCAGCTCCCCCCACTCTGCCTGGGAGCCAAGAGAACAAAGGCTTCCTCCTCCTCCACCTGGAGAAAGGGGGCTTGTCTTACAGGCCAGGGCCATGCGGAGGATGTGTCACGGGCCAGGGTCCCCAAGGGGACAGGGCATTCATTACAAGAGCGGGCAGCAGAAGAGGGCCGGGGATAAATGTTCAGGAATATTTTAGCCCAGCCTCGCCCCACCACCACCCAGATCTGAAGGGACAACCGGGTGGCCTCGCCCAGAGCAGCCACTAGGTGGCAGGACGAGCCCAACAACTAACCCAGCTCCACCTGCTCCCTCCACCCGCCCGAGCCCTACCCTCCGGCAACCTCCCCGCCCCGCTCCCTACAGCCCAACCCTCACTGGGCCTCCAGCCCCTCGATGGAACCCCTGAAGTTCTTCCTTCTGCCTTTGGGAAGGCAAAAGGCTCTCAGCCTCCTCAAATGCCACTAATAACGATAATAATTAATGCCCGTGGCTGTTAACAGATATTGAGTGTTAAGCAGCTCCCAGGCATTTTATATGCATTATCTCATCTACTCACAGAGAGGTAAAAAAAAAAAAAAAAAAAAAAAAAAATGGAGTTCCCGTCCTGGCGCAGTGGTTAACGAATCCGACTAGGAACTATGAGGTTGCGGGTTCGGTCCCTGCCCTTGCTCAGTGGGTTAAGGATCTGGTGTGGCCGTGAGCTGTGGTGTATGTAGGTCGCAGACTCGGCTTGGATCCTGCGTTGCTGTGGCTCTGGCATAGGCCAGCGGCTACAGCTCCGATTGGACCCCTAGCCTGGGAACCTCCATATGCCACGGGAGCGGCCCAAGAAATGGCAAAAAGACAAAAAAAAAACAAAAAAAACCAAAAAAAACCAAAAAAAACCCAAAAAAAAACACCACCTCTCCCCCTTCTCAAGAGGAGACAGAGAAAGCATAGATTGCGCTGGAGTTCAGTCTTCCCTTGGGTTATCGAGTGGATGTAGGCGTGGGGAGGAGCAGAAGCACCCAGCAGATGCATCTGAGTTTGGTCTGCCATCCTTACCACCCACTCTCTCCTACCCCACCCTTTGAGAGTCTAGGAAGGTGTCTTACTCTTGGGGTGAATGTGAGATTTGAAAAATGATTCAGGCTCCCCAAAGCCCGGCTCTGGCTGAGAAACGCAGGACCCCGCCCTGGGTGGGTCCCTTTTCTACAGGCTGTACAAGGGATTCTGGGTACTCCCCTAGCCAGCCTTGCTTCCCTGGTGAATTCCCATTCTGGTCCCCTGTTCCCCCCATTCAGGCCCAAAGGTGATTCCAGCCCAGAGGACCTTCCTCCACAGCTATGTCCACTTCTGGCTGTCTTGGATCTACTGCGTAGTTTGCAGCAAATATTCGTGGGGGCATCTCTTGGTGTGCTGGCCCACCACGAGCTTATGGGGTGGAGGACAAGCTGAAGGTGAAGACAGAGAGCCCATGTTCCACATGCAGCAAGAGTTTCACCAGGGAGTTCCTGCTGTGGTGCAACAGAATCTGTAGTGTCTCCAGAGCACAGGGATGTGGGTTCGATCCCAGCCCAGCACAGTGGGTTAAGGATCCAGTGTTGCCACAGCTGTGGTGTAGGTTTCAACTGAGGCTTGGATCGGATCCCTGGCCTGGGAAGTCCATATGCCGCAAGGCAGCCAAAAGAGAAAACAAAACAAAACAGCTTCACAGGTCTAAAGCTGTGCCCCAGTCACTTCTACATACAGTGTTTCAATTCAAAGAAACAGCTCCATATCCAGAAGGACCCTCTTGTTGGTTTCTTTCTTTTCTTTCTTTCTTTCTTTCTTTTTTTTTTTTTTTTTTTTTTTGTCTTTTTAGGGCATATGGAAGTTCCCAGGGTAGGGGACAAATCAGAGCTGCAGCCACCAGCCTCCACTACAGCCAGCAACATGGGATCCTTATCCCACTGAGTGAGGCCAGGGATCCGAACCTGGATCCTCATGGAGACTAGTCAGGTTCGTTTCCACTGAGCCACGACAGGAACTCCTCTATGGCTGGTTTCTTCACAACATCAGGGCATTGGAGCAGGTGGCAGCTGCAGGGAACAGACACCAGGAGATGACACCCAATGTAGTGAAACTTCTTGAAATCTTTAACTCTGTCAAGCTCTCACATAAGATAGATGCTGCCAGACTCTCTTGCTCCCTTCCAGATCTTCCAAACTCCCCGCCCCAAGCTCAACTGTTACCTTCTCACACGTATTTTTCTCTCCCAGGATAGCCTCTCCTATTCTCCCACCTGTCCCATCATCACTCATGATTTGTAGAATCAAGGCCCAGAAACAAAGCCAAGTCTTTCAGAAGTAGAAAGGGGATAAGGCAGGGATGAGATGAGAAGCCCAGGATGTGAAGAAGAGTGACTGAGCTGAGCTCTACTTTTTTTTTTTTTTTTATGGCTGTACCCAGATTTCCTACGTTAGGTGTCACATTGGAGCTGCAGTTGAGGGGTACACCACAGCCATGGCAACACTGGATTAGAGCTGCATCTGTGACCTACACCACAGCTTTGGGATCCTTAACTCACTAGACTAGCAAGGCCAGGGTCCTTAACCTGCTGAGCCACAATGGGAACTCCTGAGTTCTTTATTTTTGTCTTTTCAGGGCCACACCTGTGGCATATGGAAGTTTCCAGGCTAGGGGTCAAATCGGAGGGTGGGAGGTTTTACCTTGGGCTGTTTCCAAAAGAATGCCTTTTCTTCTACAGGCTTTATGAGCCAAGCCAGAGGGGAATAATATCTATCATTCTAAGCAAATCCAACACATTTTCACTTTTTTTTTTGTCTTTTCCGGGGCCGCACCTGAGGCATATGGAGGTTCCCAGGCTAGGGGGTCTAATCAGAGCTGTAGCCGCTGGCCTACGCCACAGCTCACAGCAACGCCAGATCCTTAACTCACTGAGCAAGGCCAGGGATCAAACCCTCATGGTTCCTAGTCAGATTCGTTAACCACTGAGCCACGACAGGAACTCCTAACAAATTTTCGCATTAATCTGAATGATTCTGAACTTGAAATGATGAAAATTTAAGTCTCCACTTCTTTTTTTTTTGGCTTTTTAGGGCCGCACCCGAGGCATATGGAGGTTCCTAGGCTAGGGGTCCAATTGGAACTACAGCTGCCGGCCTACACCACAGCCACAGCAACATAGGATCCAAGCCACATCTGTGACCTACACCACCGCTCACGGCAATGCTGGATCCTTAACCCACTGAGCGAGGCCAGGGATCGAAACTGTAACCTCATGGTTCCTAGTCGGATTCGTTTCTGCTGTGCCACGACGGGAATTCCTTAAGTCTCCACTTTCAAGAAATGCACGCTAAGACTCTTGACTGCTGGTGTTAGCCGAGATTCCCTACAACTGACAAAGGACAAAGTGTGTCCAAAGGGCAGCCATTAGAGTGTCTGAATTGCCGATTCTGAGTTAAGCATTTTCCTCTGCAATGTTGTTCACACTTCATTGCTTGGTGCTTTTCTTCCAAAAGGGAAAAGGCCTGCAATCAGGAGTTCATGCCTTCACAGAATAGTTATCAGAATTGATAAGACACTGTTTTATCCTAACACGGACCTGTGACTTCTGAAAGAGCTTCCAAGACGCCCTCCTGGGGCACCTCTAATCATCCTATGAAAATGCAGCTACCAGGAACTGGGGTTTCCTCTGGTCAGCGTGCTTCCCACCCTCAGGATGCAGAGAAACTGCAGAAAATTCTCCAGAATGTGCTGGAGTGGTATACTGGTCCCCTAAGTGGGGCGTTTGGAGAGGGACTGGGTGGGAGAGAGGGGAGATTTGAGTGGCTCCGAGAACACACCATTGTCAATCAGAGACACCTTTCCAGTCCTTTTCTCTCCAAAAGGATGGCTCAAGAAGGAACGGGCTACAAAGGCAAGAGGGACACAGGTTAAACTGATGAAAAAACCTTGACTGCCAGCCCAGGTAAATACTAAGACTACTGTGGTAAAAGAGGAACGCTCCCTAAGTGGAGCAAAAAGACCCCCCGAAAGGCCTCTGAAATTCTCCTGCATTTCCTGGGGAAGAGGAAAGCAGCTCTGAGCACTGGCCATCAGCCTCGGGAGTTTTCAGCCTCTCCACCTCCGACAAAGGCAGTTCCCAAGCCACTCTGCTTGGCTGACATTTTGGGGATGCCCTGATTGCCGCGGGTGGGTCACCTGACCCAAAGAGGGTGGCAATGGTGTGAGGAGTCAAGCGACATGGCAGAGGGATTGAAAAACACCAATAGGGGCAGCCAAAAAGAAAAATACCAACCCGGAGCTCCCACTGTGGCTCAGTGGTTAAAGAACCTGACTAGTATCCATGAGGACGCAGGTTCGCTCCCTGGCCTGGCTCAGTGGGTTGAGGATCCAGCGTTGCCGTGAGCTGTGGTGTAGGTCGCAGATGTGGCTTGGATCCTGTGTTGCTGTGGCTGTGGTGTAGACCGGCAGCTGTAGCTCCAATTGGACCCCCTAGCCTGGGAGCCTCCATATGCTGTGGGTGCGGCCTTAAAATGACAAAAAAGACCACAAAAATTAAAAAAAAAAAAAAAAAAAACCAACCCAAATAACATGAAATAATTTCTAAACATTTTTATTTCAAATCTCTTTTCACCCCTTCCGCAAAAAGACATGGGTCAGTACAGCAATCATAAAAAGGAGATACAAACACAAGAGTCAAATGTCTCCCGCACTGACACTTACAAAAACCAGGAATTGTACATGGGGTTTCCAAACAGGACCTGCAGCAGCTACTAATGTCCCTTTACAAGAGTCATAACATGCCTATTCATACAGTATATACAGACACCCCATTCTGGAACTAATCTACAGGGACATCCCAACACCCCCCCATCTATCCCCAGAAAAATACCAAAACACACCCAAAGTGCATCTGTTTTGTTTATATCAAAACATCTTTCCCTTTCCCCCTCCCACCCTCGGACCCTCCCACCCCGTTTAAGATTGGCCTGCAAGTCTATTTTAACCATTTAGTAATTTTTTTTATAGTTTATGAAAATAAATTATACAGCAACTATTTTAATAAATTAAGCACAAAAAGGTAGAGGAAAGGAGAAAAACTAAATGGGAAGACAAAAGCCAGGCCACGCTTTGGCTTGGAGGAGGGGAGGGTGGCTGAAGAGGACGGAAGTGGTTGCAGGGGGGTGTGGCTCCCCTTCTGGTGAAGAATTGGCAACACCCCAGCCCAGAATGACACCCCTTCATTGAGTTTCTTAAAAACAACCAAAAAATGTACAGCAGTGGCTGTGGCACGGGCAGCACCAGTTTGGGCATTCCAACGACCGGCCTGCCCACAGAGCAGTGCCTGGATTATGCTGTCCCTTGGGAAAGGTTCTGGGCCTAACAGTGAGGGGCAGGTCCCTGTTCAAAGGAGCACCAGGGATGGAGTAGTCAGACCAGCCCTCCTGCTCCACCTGAGCTGAGTAGGGGGTTTAGGACGCAGCTCGGGGCGGGGCTGTGTGGGTGGTGATATCCTGGGTTCTGATCAAGAGTGTCCTAAGCTCGTCTCACACTCCATCTCCAGGAGCAGCTTCAATCGCAGTCCAGCTGCGAGCAGACATGCGGGTCTTCCACCGAGACTGGCTGCTGCCCTGGGTGCCTCTCGGCATCCTGGCAGAGAGGGGCTGGGAGCAGTTCCAGGTTCCTCTAAAGGAGGTGAAATGCACGTAAAGGCATGTCACAGACTCAGCATGCAGGACTGGCTTCCCGCGAGGTGGACGGCAGTGGGATGGGAGAAGGGGCAGAGAGGACCAGATGGGAAGCAGGAAGAAACTGGGTGGCACCTGCCAGGAAGGTGAAGAAGCACGAAAAGGACAAAGACAATATGGAATCTGCTGTAAAGAAAGGTCCTTCCCTGGCAGATTAGAGAATCAATAATTTAAATACAACTCATTACTCTTTACCTAACTGCAGCTTCTGAGTCCCCAGTGCCTCTGTCTCTATGGTCCAACCCCCACCTCACTCCTCCCGGGGCTTCGCTCTCTATCTTCTCAAGGCCTCCTGTCGTTTTGTGCTGAGCATGAAGACTCCAACGTCAAAACAGGATGGATCATGGGGACGGGCAGACTTGACTTTGCCTTCTTGAGCCTTGTGGCCCGATAATCCTATAAGCTATTGTGGGGGAGGGGGGTCATGCTTTTCTTTTTTTCTTTTTTTCTTTTTTAATAAAAAAAGTTTTACTCCCCAGGAGCAAATAAATCATTTTGAACTACTGATAAAACACTGCTGCAGTGAAAAGAAAGATGGCTACATGTATGCAATAGCACAAATTCAGTGTAAGAACAGCTGTGTTGACAATTAGAGATAAAAATCATTTATCCATTTCCCCCTTTCCCACAAACCAAACCAAGAGGATTCCCATAGGGAAAATGTCTAACTCAAAAGTTCCTCCCTTAGGGACAGGGGGCACGTCATTCTCTTTAAAAGTAGACGACAAACGGCAGGTGTCCCCCCAGCGGAGATGCTCTCAACACCCCAACGTGGCAAGACTTCTGCCAATGAAGATTCAGACACACATGGACACACACACACACACATACACACACTCACTTCAGACCACCTCCCAGCCATGGAGCTATACGGCCCAGCGCCCAGGCCCCACTTCAGGGCTCAAAGCCAAGGGAGAGGCAGCAGGGCGGGGGAGGATCTAACCTAGGACACAGGTTCCTCCCATCCCATCCCCGTTTCTGCTGGGCCCAGAGCTCCAAGCAGGCCGTGCTCTTTAGGGGTCCGGGGTGAGGACTGAAGAGGCTGGCGCCCAGGGCTCCGGGCTCTGCTCTAGTCTCTCACATCTGGATCTGGGACACTAACGCCCCCCCCCACCCCCGCAACTCTTCCTGGATGTGCGCTGTAGGGGGGTGGCCACCATCTCTGCTCACTCCCCAGCTTAACAGGGGCCTGCAGGATCCGCCGCGGTGACATGGAGGGAGGAGGAGGAGGAGACACCTTGGGGGCCAGCTCCCCCTCAGGAGGCCGCGTGCCACCCAGGGCTGGCCTTCCAGGGTATAACACTGTATCTAGTAGGCACAAGTAGGCGACCAGGCCTAGGTCCATCACCAACTGTCCCAAACTCCCAGCTGTCACCCATTGATCTAGTCTCCGCCCCAAAGCCTCCACCCTCCCCTTCCTGTACTGCCACAGCACTCAAATTTCAAGTAATACAGCACACTGCAGCAGGAGCTGTCACTAGCTGACAGTGGTGCCCACCTGCCCTGAGGAAGGTGACAGGAGATTGGTCACAAACAAGCGAGGTTACACAGGCAGGCCCTGAGAGTACTGGCGTCACCTATCCACAACTTAGAAACCGGTGACCAGTCCCTAGAAGGGAGAACCTCTTCCAGCTTGTGACTTGAAAATACAACAACCAAGGAGGATGGAGCCTGCATTTCCATTAGCGCTAACCCAGACCTGGCAGGGGGCGGGGGCACAGCCTGGAGAGATGAAGGGGAAGTGCCGGCTCGGCCAGCTGCTCCTGCTCCCTGTCCCTGTCCCCTCTGAGGGCCGGCACCTCCGCCAACCGCCCCTCCTCCTCCCCTCCTGACGGAGTCTGTCTGGTAGCCCACTCTCCTGGGGAAGGACCAGGCTGCAGCCTGGGCTGACTAACGCTCAGACAGATCATGGACACAGGTAACCACCACCCTCCCCGGAAGGAGAAAGAAGGATGGAGGTGAGGTTGGGTCACGCTTCCTCAGCTGGTTTGGTTTTATACCTGAGAGTATGGGTTCTCCAGTGGAAAGCCCTGCTACCACAAGGGGTCCCGGGGCTCTGCCTCCCTCACCCAGGCTGTGCTGAGAACAGTCAGGTCCCTGGCCACCGGCAGGAACCTGCCTGGCTTCTGGCTTTGGACTTCACCTCACCATCAGAAACCTTCGGCACTCAGACCAGCCTGAGGACTGGTAAGTTTTGGTCTAGACCACAGCAAGGAAAACAGGATTCTCTGACGCTGTTGCTCTAACTTGGGGCTGTGCACTGGTCAGCACCCGCCATGCAGATTCCCGCTCCCAGGCTCCTGTTCTCTTGTTTCTCACTGGCCTGCCCTCACCTATGACCCCAAGTCTCACAGCCCCAGAGCTTTCCTGGACCATCTAGAGGTCTACCCTGATCTTAGCCACTCAGAATTTCTTTAAAGACAGCCCTTGATTCTCTCTGCTATGCTGAGTCATCCCCCCATTGTCTCATGTGTGGCAGTCACCTAAAAGCTCCCTTTAGACCAGATATCATGTCTTGTGCCTCTTGTGTTTTCCACAGTATGTAGCCCAGAGCCAGGCAAATGCACACTAAAAAGCAACCAAAAAAAAAAAAAAAAAAAAATCCCATGAAGCTGCACAACAATCACTCGAGGATCTCAATGGCTGCCAGACAGCAGGCTCTACAGCTGGGGAGCACTTTCTGCAAGATGGCAAGTGGCTTTGCACCTTCAAGAGGCAAGACCCATAAGGTAACCCAATTTCTGAGATTACAATCGTAACTGGTTGGTAATACTACCAGGGCCGCCAGAGAAGAGGCACCACACGACACACCAGAGTGAGCTGGGCTGTGCTTACGCTTCAAAGCTCATTTTTGTGGGCTTCACAGCTGGGTGACAATGCATGTTCCCTCCCTGTTTGGCTAGGAGGAGGAAAAATGGTCATTCCATGCAGCAGGACGCACAGCAAGAGGCCAAGGCTTCTGGATGAGGCAGTCCTATACGCTACCAAGACACAAGGGCCTCACCCCAAACCATTAGGAAACCACAAACCCGACGCTATGAGTTATCTTGCAAGATGAGGCCGATATCAGCATAAGGGACCCAAAAGAGACAGCCTATTAGAATGCTTACTGCCAAAGAGTAATAAAGATTACACAGCTCAATTTTCCCATCTTAATAGCAACCCTCTCCCCAGAGTAACTCTATAGAAAAGCAAACTTGTAATGTTAGATGATTTGACAGTGGCCCAGTTGAGAAAAAAAATTAAAGGCGACTGAAGAGCCCTGGAGTTTTCCTCCCTCCTCCTCCCCGCCCACCTGGAAAACAGGCAATTCTCAAATCGGCATGACAGACTTCCCAATGAAAGGAGGACAAAAGGGACCGAACTTGGGAAAACGTCTGGGTTGCTAGAAAGAACACAGGAAAACAAAGAGGCTCTTCCTGCCTCCTGCTCCAGACACACCTAAGAACACGAGCTGTAATGCCCTCCTCCTCACTGATCTAAGACAGCCCATTAAGGCTGAGACGCCAGGGAGCTTTCTCGAGGAAGAGCGCCACGACAATAGCTTCGTTTCTCACCTTCCTCCGCATTCCCTCTCACTAGCTGACAGACATATGGAGGTAAGTCACGCCGACTCCTAAGTCACGGGGACGGTTTGCCATTAAGAATCTGGAAGCATGCACCATTAACTTCAGCAGCCCGGGACCAGAGCTCTGAACGGCTCCGGTGATGAGAAAAACTACGGCCTCGACAGCAGGCAGAAGCTGTAGGAATGATGTTACCATGACCAGAGGGAAATGTACGGTTATCTCGAGGGAACGGGCTGAGGGTAGAGGGGGAACAGGGCTAACTTGAGGTCACAGAATTTGGGAATTCAGTCAAACCAAACGAACACAGCTTCTATGAGAGGTGATTCTGAAATCAGGTTCCTAAACCTTCAAAGGAAAGGATGCGAGCGAGGAGTCACTACTGCCCCCAGCAGAGGCCACGTGCCAGTTTCTGTCCAGTGCATCACCCACCCTCCTTTCTTTCCTGCTCCTACTGAAGCCACCCGCGCTAAAAGAGAGGCAGAGTCTCAGCCCTCAGAAACCCCTGGCTTGATGTGCACGTCTGCCTCCTTCTCTTCTTCAAGGTCAACCATGAAGACCTGCGTTCTGCCTTCCCCTCCCTTGCCCTCCCCTCCCTTGCTTTGGACCTGCTCACCCTTGGCACCACTTCCAATCCAATGGGCACAAACCCCCGGCTGCCTTTAGGGTGAGTGTTCCGTACCGAGAAATGCAAACATTCAAAACAAAACTTCTGAAAAAAGAAACAGTGTTGAGACGTCTTCCAGTTTTTCCAAGGAGCTCGCTCATCCAGTTCCAGGACAGCATGGGGCCGCCGTGACCTGGGGGAGCCCCGCTCAGAGAGGATGGCAGTGTGCTTCTTCCCAGCTCCAGGGCTGCGAGGGGAACTGAAGTCTCTGCGCAGAGGATCCCAACCCTTCCTCTTCCCTCTTGTTTTCCTCACTGCCCTTTTCACGTTAGCTTCATTTGGTTCTTTGAAACTGGAGCTTGGCAACCGAACGCCTAGGTAAAAGGAGAACCAATTAGAGTTGCTCGTGAGAGTGGAACGACAGTGGGGAGAGAGGACAGCCTGGCCACTAGAGGTGACGTGCTGCTCAAGGGGAGCCCGGAGCCTGGCGAGCCGAGTGCTCCCTTCCGCAAACCCTGCAGCTGGCCGGGCATGGAGCACGGCCCTCGTCAGGGCACCCAAACAAGGTCCTAAAGTGACTAAGAAGTATGTCCCACCACACTGCCTCCTTTCTCTCTCCCCCTTCATTTTCCAGCCACTTTCCCCCCACGTCTTCCCCAAGGCCCACCTGCTCCAGGGACTGAAAAAGGAACGAAGGCCCTGGAGTAAGCCCTTGAGCGGCAGGCTAGGAACAGCTGGAGGCCCTGCGGCCGCTGGCGACCGAGAGGGCCAACATGCAACCGCAAAGGCCAGTGCAGCGTCTTCCGTCTGATTTAAGAAGGCACTGCTCCCGCTGTTACTCTGTCCCTTAACTCCAAGCACCCTGGCGTGAAATTCCTCAGGTAACAGTGCACACAGACCAAGCAGCTCACTCAGAGCTCTGAAATTAAAACCAGCCTGGCCAATGAGAAAAAATGGCCAAATTTCACACCTTAAAGGTCTTTCCTTTGGACAGTGCTATTTCCCTTTTCCCAAGGGGTCCTAGAAGCAAGCTAGAGCCTGATGTCACAGGCAAGGATGCCAGGGTCACAGCCAGAAGACACCCTGGCAATTCCATGCAATCCTTGGCCGATCAATACATGACTTGCCCCACACTCGTGACAAATGGCCACCGCAGCCTATGCCCTGATCAGATCACACCCCTTTCCATCTCAGGCCCTTTGCCTAGAATGGCTGCTTCCAGATTCTCTCGTGTTAACTCCCTGATATTCAAAACACAGGGGAAGTGTCACCCCCTCATGTTCAAACTTGGTCGTCTCCCACCACTAACCACTAAACGTCACCCAGTTCTATTTTCCCCTTAATGTGTACAGTCCCTGAAATGAGCCTACTTTATTTACCTGTTGCCGTCTATCTCTCCCTGTGAGAACTGCAGCTCAGTGAGAACAGGGCCTTTGACTATCTTTTTACGGCCGCACCTGCCGTATATGAAGTTTCCAGGCTAGGGGTCAAATCAGAGCTGCAGCTGCCAGCCTACACCACAGCCACAGCCACACGGGATCTGAGCCATATCCTCGACCTACACCACGAGCTTATGGCCACACCAGATCCTCACCCCACTGAGCCAAGCCAGGGATCGAACCTGCATCCTTGTGGATTTTAGTCAGGTTCATAAGCCACTGAGCCATGATGGGAACTCCAGCCTTTGACTATTTTGTTCAGCACTGTCTTCCCAATTCATACTGGCTACTTAATATATAGCTAACTGCTGGATGAATACACAAACCAAGAACCTACCAACTCCTGTGGAAAACATTTGATCTGTTAAAAAGTTTCTTCTAAAGTTGGACTGAGGGAGTTCCCGTCGTGGCGCAGTGGTTAACGAATCCGACTAGGAACCATGAGGCTGCCTGCCCTTGCTCAGTGGGTTAACGATCCAGTGTTGCCGTGAGCTGTGGTGTAGGTCGCAGACTCGGCTTGGATCCTGTGTTGCTGTGGCTCTGGCTACAGCTCCGATTTGACCCCTAGCCTGGGAACCTCCCATATGCCGCGGAGGCGGCCCAAGAAATGGCAAAAAGACAAAAAATAAAGTTGAACTGAGATCTAACTTTATAACTTATATCGGTTGTGGTCCCTATCCTGCCCCCAGGACCACACAGAATAAGTTTAATCACTCTTCCTTAGAAAAATCCGTCAAATACTTCTTTCGGCCATCAAGCCCCTTTCAGTCTAGAATTTCTCTGCTCCGTGAAACTCATTCATCCCCCCCATGATGAAATGTGGAGCCCTCCACCTCCTGAATCCTTCTCTGAAGATGCCTGGGTTCACGTGGGCTCCTCCTAAGGCCCAGCACACAAGCGGTGCTCTAACAGAAGGGCCCCAGTTACTTCTCAACAGTGCAGTTGGGTAGGTGGGCCTCCCTAGCTCCCCCCACCCTCCTTAATGCAAAGTCCCCAAGCAGAGAAGTCCTTCTAGATGTTAGAGCGCTTAGATGTTTTAGGAGACACTTCCAAGGGCAGACAACTCGAAGATACAGACACACCTTATTTAACTTGCTTCGCTTCATTGCACTTTGCAGATATTGCATTTTTACAAACTGAAGGTTTGTGGCAACCCCATGTTGTCAGATGATGGTTAGCATTTTTTAGCAATATATTTTTTTTCGAGGATTTTATTTTTTGGCCCTACTCGTGGCAAAAACTGCACTGGCAATGCCAGATCCTTAGCCTGTGTCTCAAGGGAACTTCTAGCAGTAAAATATTTTTAAATTAAGGTATGTATAGTTTTTTTTAGACATAATGCTACTGCACACTTAATACACTAGAGTATACTGTAGACATAACTTTCATATGCTCTGGGAAACCAAAAAATGTGACTCACTTTATTGTGATATTTGATTTTTTTGCAGTGGTAGGAACCGAACCTCCCAGTATCTCCAATGTATGACTGTAATTGAAGATCTGACAAAGTGACTGTACACCCAGTCCAGGATTCTTTTAAGTTAAAACTCTGCAGCCTGTCAGAATTACCATTTCTTCTTCCATTTTTTTTTTTTTTTAAGGGCCGCACTCTCAGCGTATGGAGGTTTCCAAGCTAGTGGTCCAATCGGAGCTGTATCTGCCGCCTACATCACAGCCATAGCAATGCCAGATCCAAGCCGCATCTGCAAACTATACCACAGCTCACGGCAAAGCCAGATCCTTAACCCACTGAGCGAGGCCAGGGATCAAACCTGCGTCCTCAAGGACACTAGTCAGATTCGTTTCTGCTGAGTCATGGTGGGAACTCCGGAATGACCATTCCTTGATCTCTCTTCTTCATTCCTTCTTGCTCTTGCTAATCCTCATTAGCCTGGTTCACATGCTTTCCTCCAACAGCATAGGATCGGGGACCTCCAGAGCCAAGAGGAGACACACAGCTGGGTCCACCTTAGCCATGGCTCAGGAAAACCCACGAGGCACAGACACCAGTTGTCACTCTCTCCCATTATGAAGAGAGCTGAGAGGGTAGGTTTTCCTCTTAATTTGGTATGGGGATGAGACTGGGGAACAGAGAAGGAGTATTCAGTGCTGAAAAAGGACACTCCACCCCGGGAGGAAAGATGGGGGTGGGGTGGTCTCTGCACCCCAGCGCAGCACTAGAGCGGGAGCTCTTGCGCAGAGCTCACACTATCAAAATCACCGCTCGCTGGCAATTTTGTTCTCCACTCACTTCTACCTTTCAACGTTCACATTAATGCAATTTAGGAGGACTAATTAGAATTTATCTTGGAACCAGTACTCCACGATATTTTATGGGAAAATAAATGAGTAGAACTCAGCATAGGAATGGGAGAATAGCCTCTTAGATAAATGAATTCTGCAGTTAATTCATCTATTCTTTTCAACAATTTACTTTTCAGTGGCCCAGATGGAATTCTAAACAGAAGAGCGAGCTCTCTTTCCTCATCCCCATATTCCGAGCCGTGGGACAGAGTGGGCGCTCACTGAAGCGTGTGGCTACTGCAAATAAGGGCGTTTAGTGTTCCCTCTGATGACGTTTTCTCCCCCTTTGGTTTCCTACTTTCTTTGTCATTTGTGCAATAGCAGGGCGATCAGCAAAAGGAGGAGAAAAGGCTGCACACCTGGTTGCACTTGTGCATTTTCCTCTTCATATATATTCAGTGATTAGCTTGCACGCTGCTTGGCAAATAACTCTTTAAGCCGCTATGTGTCTACCTGCCCTTCTCCCAAGTAGGGTAGGTGCCCCCTTGGGACTCCATGATCAGGTGCCTGGATCGGGGTATATACCACGTGGGGTGGGAGGGAGGGGACCAGGCCCAGCGCATGATGACGACTGCCCAGGAAGAGACCAGGCTAGACAGTGAGGGGGAGCGCGCATACCCTCGGTGCTGACCGGCAGGGGGCCCCTCGCTACGTGGAGGGTTCTAACACCTCTTGCTTCTGTTTGGAAATGAGCTGCGCTTCCTTTAGAGACAGGTATACCTCTTCCTGAGGATCATAGTAGTAGAACTTTCGGATATAAGAGATCAGAGGCCTTTGAAAAACACAAGAGAGATACACACAAAATGTTACTTATGTAGATTAGGAAAAAAAAAAAAAAAAAAAAAAAGACTACTTCTGTTCAACCAACCCTTTCTTTCCAATCCCTATATGGTTGAGACGACACCAAAGACTGCCCTGACAAAATTCCCGTTTCTCACTTGTCATAGTTCTGTCTCCCTCCCTCTTACCACCTTCACTCTACTCTTCACGGAGTCTACAGAAGGGGAGCTGACACACACATATACACCTTCCTCCTTCCTGGCTGTGATGTGACATTTCTAAGTTAGATGCTAAGACACAGGAGAAGTGAAAAGGATGATGCCTGGGAGTTGCCAGGCTCTGCCTGTGCACTCAGCTTGCAGGCCTCAATAACACTGTACCTAACCCTCCACTCCTGCCCCAAGCCCCAAAAACCCGTAGTACTTAGGCAGTGGGAGATCCGGGATGTGGTCTATCCGGACGAGCTGTCGGATTCGGAATCGGCAGAGGTGCTGGAGGGATTTGACATTGCTGAATCGGGACACTGGATAGAGCAGCTGGACTGGAGTTGGTGGCAGTCCTTCAAGAATGAAAACCCAGAGAAAGAGTCAGATAAAACAATGCAGCTAACTACAATTTCCCTTACCAAGAGAATCCAGAGAAGGGCAATGGGGCTTCTTCAAGTTCATGTACGTATTGTGTGCAAAAGCTCCCTTCCACAACGGACTGCTGATTTCCATTTGCGGAAGCACCACTACCGTATCTCGTGTCTCGTACTCAAGGGAACCTGTCCTCTCCTGCCAAGGGCCTGCCCGGCATCACTCTTCACAGCAAAGACTCTTGCTCTTCAGAACAGCTCAATGAGAAATGCCCAGCCAGAGACCCTGCTTGGAGCCAAGTGGCCCATCCCAGGCCCGAGGCACTCAGTGAAGGGCAAGCATCAAAAGCAACCCTGTTGGGAATGGGAGGTACCTGCTTAGAGTGCCTAGAGTGTCCTGAAGGAGAGGACTCAGAAAGGCTGTTCACAGGGTCCCCTCAAACTCCAGCTGAGAGGCTGGTAAGCAGCAGGTTACCGCTGGGATGATCGAGGTTTATAAGCCTAGCACTCCTGCCATTTACTTCCAGGTGGGAGAGTCAGGTTTAGCTTCCTCTTCCTTCTTGCCAACCCTCCAGCCCTCACCAATACCCTTCTTTGCTTTGAAATTGTGGGATGGGACAGAAAAAAGGAGAACGATGCTTTTAAAAGAAAAGCAACTACCATAGCTTGGGTGAGCTGGAATTAGTGTTACTCTGCACAAGTGCCGGCTGACTGATGCCAGCCAGGCCCAAGGGGAGCCCCCACGCATCACCAGCAGGCTCTGTGCTGGGAAATTTCACCCCCCCCCCCCCATCGAGGTCAACACCACAGAATGGAGACACCCAGAACGGCAGAGACACAGAAACAGGTCCAAGGGAACAAAGAACATCCTGGTTTCAATAAACAAAGGGGCCATGGAAGGTAAATGAGGAAACTGTTCTCAGAGAGAATCTGAGATGCAAAACATTTGAAAGAATTCTTTTCTCAACCATTGTCCTATCCAAAGAAATCTGTAGACACAACTTGTTAGAAAATAAAATACTATTTTCGGTATTTAATTTCAAATAGTTTTTAAGTTTTGTATGAAGGCATGAGAAGAAAAAATTAAAGCTTACAGATTGCCTCCCAGAGCCTTTTCATGGTTGTTAACTGACTTTCTAAAAACAGTTGAAATACATACTACATTAAACAAGTAAGCTTATCCTAAAATCATTTAACTCATTTAGTCTTCAAAACTGTTCTCTGAGGAATTCCCGTCGTGGTGCAGTGGTTAATGAATCCGACTAGGAACCATGAGGTTGCGGGTTCGGTCCCTGCCCTTGCTCAGTGGGTTAACGATCCGGCGTTGCCATGAGCTGTGGTGTAGGTCGCAGACGCGGCTTGGATCCTGCGTTGCTGTGGCTCTAGCATAGGCCAGTGGCCACAGTTCCAATTGGACCCCCATCCTGGGAACCTCCATATGCCGCGTGAGCGGCCCAAAGAAATAGCAAAAAGACAAAAAGACAAAAAAAAAAAAAAAAAAAAACTGTTCTCTGAGACACATGCCACTATAATCCCCATTTCACATATGAAGAAACTGAGGGCTACTGACTGGGCTTAGGGAATCTGCTCACGGCACAGAACCAGCAAGGCTGGCCTGCCCTGAACACCTGCTCTGTCTGAGGAAGAGTTCAGCCCAGGGAACCGCAAAGGAGGGGTGTCTCCAGGAGTCTCCCCAGAGCACCTGCCCCTGTGACTGACAGGGGGCTGTCCAGACAGTCACAGCACCGTGATGAAGGACCAGGCTCTCTTTGTGCTTGACTTCTCACCCCAAACCTTCAAGCCCAAGGCTTAGAGTTTGAAGCAGTGTAGCCCTCCTTCACGCACACAAACCACTGGTTGGCACTCTCCTCACACACCATTAAAAACAAACAAAAAAGGGAGTTCCCGTCGTAGCTCAGTGGTTAACGAATCCGACTAGGAACCCATCCGACTAGGAACCGTGAGGTTACGGGTTTGATCCTTGGCCTTGCTCAGTCGGTTAAGGATCTGACATTGCCCGTGAGCTGTGGTGTCGGTCAAAGACATGGCTCGGATCTGGCATGGCTGTGGCTGTGGCTGTGGTGTAGGCTGGCGGCTACAGCTCCGTTTAGACCCCTAGCCTGGGAACCTCCATATGCTGTAGAAGTGGCCCTAAAAAAAGACCAAAAAAATAAAAAATAATAATAATAATTCAGGAGTTCCCTGGTGGCTCAGTGAGTCAAGGATCCAGTGTTGTTACCACTGTGACTCACGTCACTACTGTGGCATGGGTTCCAGGATATGGAAGTGCTCAGACCAGGGATTGAATTCAAGCCACAGCTGTAGCTCTTTTAACCCACTGCACAGGGCTAGGGATCGAACCCTCAGCTCCACAGTGACCCAAACTGCAGCAGTTGGATTCTTATCCCACTGCACCACAGGGGGAACTCCTTCTTCCTTGAGTATGCTGAAACTCAAGTGTTTTTAAAATGATTTGGGGTTCAAATGCCTATTTGAATTTTACCCTTTCTCTCGTGTTTTAAAAATAGTGTCACAGTAAACTATAAAGTTTTTGGGTGTTGGTTGTAATATTGCTAAACTCAACACAATGTTTCAGAGATAAAAGTAATTTATGTATCTAATTATTTATTCCCAAAGACAGTACTACGGGCCTTGTGTTTAAAGAGGTCAGGATAATAAGCAGCATACAATGATCTGATTGTTTGCCTACTTGAATTTTAATGGCTATATATACTTGCCTATTTAACTGTGTTACTTTTAGCCTTAGGTTCACAAATAGCAATCTGACACCTGCTAATTCTCTGATATTCCCTGCCATCATTCTGACCACCTACTGTTTGCCCCCAAACACAGCAAACAATCGGAGCTCTCATACCCAGAATGTGTTAACAGGTCAGAAATGGAAATAAACCCAACCTAAGACACCAGTGCAACTGAATGGGAAGGAGGAGGTGGAAGAGTGATCATCAGGAACTTTCCTCTGGGCTTCATGCCAGGGTCCTGGGTACAAATCCAGTTTCTAGCCACTTCGCTAATGTCTCGTTCCCAAAAAAGGACCAGGTCAGGTGTGACAAATCTCTTCCAGGTCTGAACACCCTAAACCCAGGTCTTTCTCTCATACCAAACGGTTCCTTGAAGAACAGAATTATCCAGCCCCAAGTATTTGTCAAGAGGGCTGATTTAAGAAATTCTAAGATTTAAGGAAGACATATCACTGAACAAGTAATTATGGCCTTAATAATGGTTACAGGAGTTCCCATCACAGCTCAGGGGAAATGAATCTGACTGGGATCCATGAGGACTCAGATTTGATCCCTGGCCTCACTCAGTGAGTAAGAATCCGACGTTGCTGTGGGCTGTGGTGCAGGTCGAAGATGCGGCTCTGATCCTGAATTGCTGTGGCTGTGGTGTAGGCCGGCAGCTACAGCTCCAATTCAACCCCTAGCCTGGGAACCTCCACATGCCGATGGTGTGGTCCTAAAAAGACAAAAATAATAATAACAATGGTTACAAAAGAGTTAGCAACCAATTTCCTTAGAGTTGTCCAATGCAAAGCATGATTAAACAAACAAAAAGTATTTTCTCTTGGTGTACTTCACAGAGGACAGCGATTTTCCCAACTAAGAAGGACACATTCACTTCGAGTTCTGGCTCTCACAGCGTCCAAAGTTTTGTGCTACGCCAATCACATTCTCTTAGAGACTGCTGCTTGGTGTTAGGGGTTTAGTTTACAACTGTGAAATGGACCAGATTGAGATGTAATCAGCAACCTCTGCTTTGCCAGGACCATGCTCCATACCGCCATAGGAAGAGATAAGGGGCAAACCATCATTTTTACCAGTGACTCCTTCCCCAGAGGCTAATTATTCCACTTATTCTAATTAAATCCCTTCTGCTCCGTATCTGCCACCATCCAGAATTTTCCCTTTAGTCTGAGCTTTATAAATTCTATGGCATCCTTTCACATCAGTCTGGATGTGCTGCTAGTGCTTCCAGCTCTCGATTTGAGCCAGAAAAACCCAACTTTGCATCCCGACTCTGCAACGTATTGTACATCGTTTCTTAGTCTGTATTAGAGAAGAAAAAAAGGTGGGGAGGAGACCGATATCCCTTCAAAAGATTTTGTGAGGAGTTCCCGTTGTGGCGCAGTGGTTAACGAATCCGACTAGGAACCATGAGGTTGTGGGTTCGATCCCTGCCCCTTGCTCAATGGGTTAAGGATCCAGCGTTGCCTTGAGCTGTGGTGTAGGTTGCAGACGCGGCTTGGATCCCGCATTGCTGTGGCTCTGGCATAGGTTGGCAGCTACAGCTCCGATTCGACCCCTAGCCTGGGAACCTCCATATGCCATGGGAGCGGCCCAAGAAATGGCAAAAAGACCAAAAAAAAAAAAAAGATTTCGTGAGGGTTAAATGAAATAATACCAGCCCCTTATAGGCATTCAGTTATCATCATCCCAAAGTCTATAAACAAATGGGTTCATTTTAGAATCTACTGAGTCATAATCCCTGGTGTAGGCTGACGGAGCTCCACCTAAATACTAATGACCACCGCTTCCTCACAGGAATCCACCCCCCTCATAAAGTCAGCCTCACGGAATGCCTAGACCTCTGCAATAAGCAAAGGAAGGCAGCGAACAAAACGGGAAAGGAGAACACTGGCCTTGCCTTCTTTGTCCCAGTCCTTCAAAGAGAGGTTGCTTACGGCCTAGGCACAAATACCAATTGAAGCTTTATCTTCTCAACTTGATTACAATTCTATGTGCAAATAGATATCCTACACAAAATCCACTTAATGAGTTCCCTTTGTGGCTCAATGGAAACAAATCCAACCAGGAACCATGAGGTTGCAGGTTCGATCCCTGGCCTTGTTCAGTGGGTTAAGGATCTGGCATTGCCACGAGCTGTGGTATAAGTCGCAGACTCGGCTTGGATCCCGTGTTGCTGTAGCTGTGGTGTATGCCGGCAGGAATGGTTCCGATTCAACCCCTAGTCTGGGAACCTCCATATGCCTGAGTGTGGCCCTAAAAAGCAAAATAAAGAAAAATAAAATCCACTTAAATATGTATATTATATACATTATATATAATATATCTTATCTATAAAATCCAATCTAACTAGCTACCTTTGGGGTTGTTGCAAGCAATTAGAGATATTTCAATAAATAACCTGACAAAGTACCTGGCACATGATAGGCACTCAGTAAATAGTAGCCATCACTGCAAGCTCTAACCCTTAACAATGTTAAGAAATCTTAGTTAAAATTTCTGCAGACAGGGCACATCTGTGGAATGAAATGAGCTATACCTGAGGAGTCCAAGACTCCAGAGGTCTCTCCACACTCTACGAGTAGATACATGCTCCAGGCACCAGACTCCTCTGGGAAGATTTCCCTGGTTCACTCACAGAGTTGATCACCCATCCTGTTCCTGTCAATCACCGCCATGCCTGGCATCAAATTTAACATGCGCTCTTGCCTTTATCTTCCTACCTGTGCCCTTTTTGAAGCTAAGAGCTCTCCAAGGGTAGAGATGTGGCTTAATTTTAATGCTGAGTTTAAAAAGTAAATATTTGTTTGTTAAATGCCCCCCAAAGTAAAAAATTTTAAAAATTACTAAACACAGTCAATTCCTATAAGGAAGGATTCTTTTTCCTTTTAACCGAGTCAACTGCATGAGACCCAACTGTGTTGACAGCACTGAGGCAAATACTAAATGAAGTGAGAATTAATACAGTTCACACCCTGTCATGCCTTATTTAAATCACCAAGATTATAAAACACATTCCTGTAACCTGGCCCAATCCTGTTACTGATGTTCTGCCAGAGGCTCTCCTGTAACTTCTTTTCAGAGCAATTTCTTGGCACACAGTCTGTTTAAGAATCTTAATGTGATTCAACGGAAAAGCAGGAAGTTCTCATTTTAAGTTCTGTTCATCTCTCACGAAGTCCTCAGTTGATGAACTTGCTGTTTTACTTTTCCCAACACTATAAAAGTGGATTCCTCCAAACTGTCTCCTCTCCTCTCCCCTCCCTACTTGTGGTTACGTAACCACACCAGCAAGGACGCGAACTGCCCAGTGCTCCCAAATGGAGAGTAGTCTCTGTTTTCAATACTGAGAGAGAGACAAGACATGGCAAAAAAGTATCTACGCTTTGACAGAAAGTTTAGTACAAATGGACCACATCCAGAGCAGGCTTAGGGATCCAGCTTCCTTGACACTCACCATTGCCCTTCTAAGGAAGACTCTTACTTTTTCTGCTCCCCATGGAAATGACCTGCCCTCTGTGTCACATGTAAATGTGAGATGCTGGGATCAGGGACAAAAAGAAACCTCTGAAAGTTAAGTATTCACAAGGGATCTCTTTTCTCATTCACGAACGTGGTCAGAGAAGCAAAGATTCCTTCTCGGTACAAAGCTGAGGGATTGATGTACAAGGGCAGGAGTTAACCCTTGGGCTCGGGGAAGAGTGGTTGTTATGAGAGGCAGGAAAAAAAACCTTTTGAGTGTTTTTGATTTTCTTTTGGGGAGGGCAGGGGTGGGAGTAGGGATGGGAGTGGAGATCCTATGCTGGCTCATACCCCAGGAAGTTAAATAATGTAACGACAGCCTTACCTGGAACCCTGGATCTCAAGAAATAGAGAAACTTCCCATTCTTGGAATGCATGATGGCTCTCTTAATGAACTCCACCACTGACTGACAGCGATCCTCAAACTTGGGATGACACCACAGGCTGAAAGTTCCTGCCACAGAAAGATAAGGAGAGGTAAAAATGCAAAACTTAATTTAAAAAGCTCTGAGAGACTGGTGTGAACATTCTAACGATTCTCGCTTCTGGGAGGGTAGTTTGTGGTCAAGCTGAGTCAGACAAAGGTCACTGTTCCTGCTTGTTTCACAACTAATGGAAAGAAAGAAGCTGCCTTTAATAACACATAAATCAGGTCTTACAAGGTTTTCGTTAAATAATGAATTCAAGTTAGAAAAAAAGATATAAAAGATTTTTGTTGAGTATGGACACTAACCTTTAAACCACAGACCCTAAAGAAAAAACTGCTCTAGCAAAAGCAAGTTTAAATGACATCCCCTCAAGAAGATCTACAACTTCGAGTATTCACGGAAATGCCCAGGAGAGCCAGGGGCAGCGGTTTTGTGGGTCTCACTCATTCATGTGTGTTAGACACAAAAATCAAATTCTAAGTCTTTTCTTCTTTAATGTCTAAAATCCCATGCCCTGGAGTTCCCACTGTGGCTCAGCAGTAACAAACCCAACTAGCATCCACGAGGTTGTGGGCTCGATGCCCGGCCTCATGCAGTAAGTTAAGGATCTCACACTGCTGTGGCTCTGGCGTAGGCCGGCAGCTGCAGCTCTAGTTCGACCCCTAGCCTGGGAACCTCCATGTATCATGGGTATGGCTCTAAAAAATAAATAAGTAAATAAATAAATATCCCACACCCTGACGTGTTACAAAGATCCCACCCCAAACTTTAGATTCCCCCAAAGCAAAAGGAAACCTGAATTCTCATGGCTTAAAAAGACAACAGGAGTTCCCGTTGTGGTGCAGCGGAAACGAATCCTACCAGGAACCATGAGGTTGCAGGTTCAATCCCTGGCTTCACTCAGTGAGTTAAGGATCTGGCGTTGCTGTGAGCTGTGGTGTAGGTCACAGATGAGGCTCAGATCCTGCATTGCTGTGGCTCCGGCATACGCCTGTGGCTATAGCTCCAATTCAACCCCTAGCCTGGGAACCTCCATATGCCGCAGGTGCGACCCTAAAAAGCAAAAAACAAAAACAAAAACAAAACCCAACAGCTAAAGCACTAAATCCAAAGGAGTCACAAAAGAGATACTAATCCCTCCAGAGAACTGGAGATTTCAGTCTTCCTCTCACCTCTGCAGGATCACATAAAAAGATGAAGACAAACGTACCATTGCAGACAAGCAAAAGAAAGGCTCACAAGCTTCTATTAAAAATTCCATTCAGGAGTTCCCGTCGTGGCGCAGTGGTTAACGAATTCGACTAGGAACCATGAGGTTACGGGTTCGGTCCCTGCCCTTGCTCAGTGGGTTAACGATCCAGCATTGCCTTGAGCTGTGGTGTAGGTTGCAGACGCGGCTCAGATCCCGCGTTGCTGTGGCTCAGGCGTAGGCCGGCGGCTACAGCTCCGATTCGACCCCTAGCCTGGGAACCTCCATATGCCGCGGGAGCAGCCCAAAGAATAGCAAAAAGACAAAAAAAAAAAAATTCCATTCATTCAAGGAAGAAAAGTCCCTTTGAACAAACAGTAATTGGAGAACCATCTGTAACAGTTCTCCCATTCCTGGCACCTCACCTATCAGGGACCTAGAGGTCAAGTGTTTATTCCTCATTTCTATGCCTCAGAATCTTAATAGGTTTATAAAAGCACTTCACTCTGAAATGCTTTGTTTTGCATTTTATTTTGTTTGATTAATTTTTGCTAACTTTTAGGAACAGTGGGTAAACAGACAGTTGTCTACCCCACAGTTTTTGAATTCTCAGGTCTCTGTGGTTTTTGGGTTTTTTTTTTTTTTTTTTAGGGCTGCACGCATGGCATATGTAGGTTCCCAGGCTAGGGGTTGAATCGGAGCTGCAGCTGCCAGCCTACACCACAGCCACAGCAACGCCAGATCTAAGCCAAGTCTGCGACCTACACCACAGCTCACGGCAACACTGGATCCTTATCCCACTGAGCGAGACCAGGGATGGAACCCACAACCTCGTGGTTCCTAGTCAGATTCACTTCCACTGTGCCATGACGGGAACTCTGAGGTCTCAGGTCTTCGGACTGAAGTCCCTTTCTCTTTAGGCATCTCTAACGCAGAGGTGGGGGCTGAGGAAAGCTATGCTGACTTAAACAGCTACTTCTTGCCCAACAGGAGAAGCAAACCAAATCAATCCAGCAGAACATGGCTGAGAGCAGGAAAGACGCAGTGGCGCTTAAGAGCATGAAAGAGGATCTTACTTGAAATGCATTATCTAATACAGCTCATTTCAGGTGGATCACCTGTGGGAAGAGTATAAGGAATGGGAGGGGCAAGTCCCGGAAACTCCCCAGAGTTCTACACACTTCTGAAATGTGTAGCAGATTGCCGTGAGCTGTGGTGTGGGTCGCAGACTCGGCTTGGATCCCGAGTTGCTGTGGCTCTGATGCAGGCTAGTGACTACAGCTCTGATTAGACCCCTAGTCTGGGAACCTCCATATGCCGCAAGAAGCGGCCCTAAAAAAGACAAAAATAAACAAATAAAATGTGTAGCAGATTGCAGGAATTTTGACAAAGTAGTATTACTCAGCCCTACCACCAACGACCATCACAAGTTTGAGGCCCACATCAAATACAGAATGCCCCAGGGCAAAGGTAATCCAGGCAGCAGTGCTGAGCAAGTCAGCTTCTAGATATGACTGGACCAGTAAGCACAACCTGATCACAGAGCGGGAGATACTGCCAGGCAGGAAGGTGGACGGTCTAAAGCATGCTGATCCCACAAACTCTCACAGAGTTCTGATGACGACTCCCTATGAGACTCCAAAACTGACCAAAAGAAAGAATGATCCTTCCTGCCTGGCAGAAGAGCTGATGTGACTCAGGCAAAGAAATTTGGAACAGAACAGTCACAGGATCAACACTAAACTCCCCCCTTGCATATATGATTTAATGATAACCATCTCTAGATGGTAAGTTTAATTATGAACCAAAGCTTGAGAGAACTTGTCTAATGGTCCCAGGTTAATTCTTCCTTCTACCAAGAGAGTTTTACTGGCTTTGTTCTGTTCTTTAGTAGTCTTCTTCAGACTCGTCTATTTAGGAGACAAGATACTGAGAATACTTTTATTATTTATTTATTTATTTTTGTCTTTTTGCCATTTCTTGGGCTGCTCCCCTGGCATATGGAGGTTCCCAGGCTAGGCGTCGAAATGGAGCTACAGCTGCCGGCCACAGCCACAGCAACGCGGGATCCAAGCCATGTCCGCGACATACACCACAGCTCACGCCAACGCCGGATCCTTAACCCACTGAGCAAGGCCAGGGATGGAACCCGAAACCTCATGGTTCTTAGTTGGATTCGTTAACCACTGAGCCACGACGGGAATTCCCTGAGAATACTTTTAAATGGAACTCTTACTCTCCTTCCCTGCCCCCACCCGCACCCCCATTTCTTTTACTGATCGAAACCAGTGTCCACATCAATATTCAATTGGGTCTATGAGATTTCCCCCCCTATTTATAGCTCCATTTCTGTGAATCTTTCCAATGAAAAAGTCAGATAGCAAAGGCAGAGAAAGGCAAAGGGGGGAAGAAGGCTTCCTTCAAAGGCGGCACGCTCACCTCGGTAGTGCTCCATTCTAGTGTGATGGGTGATACCCTGTGATCGGAAACTGAGGCTCAGGATGTAACGAGGATCAGAGCTGTCTCGTACCAGGAAAGAACCATCGGGCTTGCCTTTCAGCTTTATCTCTGCATCTTCCCAATTCATCGGCCCCCAATACCAACCACACTGTCGAAGAAGGAGTGGTCAGGTAGTTAACGGAACAGAGAAATGCCAAGGTTTTCAGCACAATCGATCTTCCACAAGAACCCCCCGTTTCCAAAACAATGCAGTAGGTAAACGCCACTAAGGGCGTCTCAACCATTAGCAACGAACATCAGGCTCATCATACATTTAATCCTTCACAGCAACAGAATAACCCTACAATTCCGTTACCAAGGCCCTACAGAGAAGAGAAGAGGGACACGGGTCGGTTAACTGCCACAATCAGCTTAGACCAGGTAAACATTTCTCCAAAATCTTTCTTCATTATGTTCAGATTTTTCTTTCAGATTCAATTTTATGACCTCTCTTAAAGAACTAATAATGGCAGCATATTGTTTTGTCACTGCAAATGCAGAGGCAAGGACACAACTCTTCCTCTGAAAACAACAAAAGGCGAGACTGGTACAGAAGTAGGAGAATGCGAGAGGAGCAAGCCACCAGTCCTCAGGCACCACCTACCTTCTCCAACTCTCGAAGGCTGGCTGCAAAGCTGCTCGAGTCGGGCCGGTAGAGCGGACACTGGAGGTGCTGGGGAGGCTGGCTGTGCAGGGATTCAGCTGCTCGGGTGGGGGCAATCCGGGGAAATGCATCTGCAGAGCAAGGGAGTGGTGGTCACTTGTTCACCTTCATTGTTCCCAGCCTCAAGCAGACCCTCCCCCCAAAACAGAGATGCTAACTGAAGAGGGGCAAGGCATTAGAAGCTAAGCCGGAAAGGGTGGAAGCCAAAGCAGTGGGGAAAAGCTGGATGGGCTGGGATAAAAAGCTGTGTGGGCTCGTGTAAGCTGTGAAGGATGGGTGGGGGCTTTTAACCCCAGGAAAGGGGCGGAGAGCTGCTCACTAACCTGACTAAGGTGACTACTTCAGGGCCTTCACCAGCCTAGAGCGAATCCAACTTCTCCCACCTCGAGGTGAAGTGCCGGTAAAGCAGCCTTGGAAATAGTGACTCGCTTACTTGCCCAGGAAGGGTACGGATTTTGCCAGGCAAGGACATGTTGCCAGGCAAGCAGAAAAGAATGCTGATTCCATTCTTTTTATTCCTTGGGTACGGAGGGCTGGCAAAGCAGGTATGGGCTACTAAATGCTTGGTACTTATTTACAAGGCTGCAGTAAATAGTAAAAGCTTAGAAAAACCACAAAGCTTTGAAAACCAGCAACATGTTAAACCTCCTCACTCTACTGGAATTAAGGCAGCTTCCTAAGTGATATCTACTCAAGGATGGTCTCAGCAGCAGAGACAAAAAAAATCCAATAGACTTTTTTTTTTCTTGGCCGTCCCACAGTACATGGAGCTCCAGGGCCAGGGATCACATCAGCCACCATCTCGACCTAAGCCAAAGCTGCGGCAACACCGGATCCTTAACCCACTGTGCTGGGCTGGGAACCCACGCCCCAGTGCTCCTAAGACGCCACCAATCCCACTGCGTCACAGCGGGAGCTCCCCAATAGTTTTTTATGTCTAACAAAAATCAGATGCACCTCCATAAAGAAAATGGGTTAGAAAAACCAGTTCTTGGCCTCATTTCCAAGAAGTTCTAGTCCAGCCAAGGGGATAGTATTTAAGCTTTCTCATAAGTTCTGTTATTTCCACAAATAGATTTCTTCCATCCCTCAAAGGTCTATCACTTTGTACTCCCCCTCTTGCAAGTCTTGCCTCTAAGCTAAGCTAACCTGGGGCATGGGGTGGAGGAGGCGGAGGTAGGGGGAAAGACTGCAGGGAAGACCCCATCGGAGCCACAAGGACAGATGTAGGCAGCGTCCCACTGATATCATCTAGAAAAGAGAAACAAAAGCAAGAGGTTCAGAAATATGAGCGCAGAATGAGCAAGGTGAAGGCTGAGGACAGGGAGAAGGAACCCCAGGCTGCCCACTGGGGTAAGATGGCCTGACCTTCACCCTGTCTTTTTGCACAGAGGGCAATGATCATCTTAATCTGGTTTCCTTTGCTTGAAAGCAGGAAAGCAAGGATATTCTTTTTTTTTTTTTTTTTTTCTTTTTGTATTTTTAGGGCCACACCCATGGCATATGGAGGTTCCCAGGCTAGGGGTTGAATCGGAGCTGTAGCTGCCAGTCTACACCACAGCCACAGCCACAGCCATGCCGGATCCGAGCCGCATCTGCAACCTACACCACAGCTCACTGCAACGCCAGATCCTTAATCCACTGAGCAAGGCCAGGGATCAAACCTCCGTCCTCATGGTTCCTAGTTGGATTCATTTCCACTGCGCCACAACGGGAACTGCAGCCAGGATATTCTTTAAAGCTTTTTTTTTTTTTTTTTTTTTTTTGTCTTTTTTTTTTTTTTTTGCTATTTCTTGGGCCGCTCCCTCGGCATATGGAGCTTCCCAGGCTAGGAGTCGAATCGGAGCTGTAGCCACCGGCCTAGGCCAGAGCCACAGCAATGCTGGATCCGAGCCATGTCTGCAACCTACACCACAGCTCATGGCAACGCCGGATCGTTAACCCACTGAGCAAGGGCAGGGACCGAACCTGCAACCTCATGGTTCCTAGTCGGATTCGTTAACCACTGCGCCATGACGGGAACTCCACGATATTCTTAAAGCTGCCCACTAGCAGTAGATACAGGGCAAGATAAATACTGATCTAAGCACACGTGGACAGTAATGTTCTAGCATGCAGGCAGGAGGAGACCCATTTAACCACTTTGGGAGATGTTTCATGAGATGACCGGGTGCTGAGAAAGGGACAGGAAATAGTTGGGCCATCCGGAGCAACCAAGGAGCTTGTTTGGCTCCAGGCAGAGAACAACAGGTTCACAGCTCGCGCCCTCCCCCTAAGGCAAGAAGGCAGAGAGGGGAGGAGACTATACCTAGGAGGCTGAGGCTTCTTCTTGGAGGAGGAGGGGGAGTTGGAGGGTGTGGAGAGGTCAGGCCCCGCTGAGAGATGTCCACGTCCACAAGTGATACTGTTTCACCTGAGAGATTCATGGAGCAAGCATGTTACAGAAGCGCCTTGCCCAAAGCCAAGGCCAAGAAGCAAAGGGAAGCAAAGGGCAAGCAAGAGAGGCTAGCAGTCTGTGGCTCTCAGGAAACTCAGGATCTAATGCTCCCATGGCTGGATCCCCCCATAACATCTGAGAAGTCAATTGTATTTATTTATTCTTTTTAAGGCCACACCTGCAGCATATGGAAGTTCCTTGCCTAGGGGGTCAAATTGGAGCTGCAGCTGCAGGCCTACGCCACAGCAACACTAGTTCCAAGGCACAGCTTGCAGCAACATCAGATCCTTAACCCACTGATTGAGGCCAGGGATTGAACCCGCATCCTCATGGACACTATGCGGGGTTCTTAACCCACTGAGCCACACAGGAACTCTTGGGAACTCAATTTTAAGTCCTATCATTCCTTTACCCTGATAAAGATCAAGGATCTTTAGGAGAACATGAGACTGACAGTGGAAACACCATCTAATGCTGGCTCTGCCACTGAGGATATAACCTGGAACAAGAAGTCTTCTTTACTCAAATGGAAGCCACACCATTTATTTCTAGACTTGTAAACCAATTTCTGCCTCAGGGAACAAGACAAGCAGCTTGTTACCAGCCCAGATGGACATGGGAAGCAGGTGTCATTAAAATGTAAGAAATGGTGGTAAGCTGAAGGCAGAAAAAGGTCCCAATGTTATCCCTAACTTCTTCCTAAATGGCTTTCCACATTAATTTTTAAATTTTTTTTAGGGTCGCACCTGCAGCATATGGAGGTTCCCAAGCTAGGGGTCAAATCGGAGCTACAACTGCTGGCCTAGGCCACAGCAATGCCACATCCGAGCAGAGTCTGTGACCTACACCACAGCTCATGGCAACGCCAGATCCTTAACCCACTGATGGAGGCCAGGGATCAAACCTGCAACCTCATGGTTCCTAGTCAAGACTCGTTTCCGCTGCGCCATGACGGGCACTCTGCTTGCCACATTTAGATTTTCTAGAATATTCACTCATGAGAGAACCAATCATTTCAGATATCAACTGATTCCTAATAGCTGAGGCTACAAAGGCTGAAAAGTGCACTTAAAACCTTAATAATTCACTTCTTCCTCAGTCAGCCACAAGTCAGGTAAGCCTAGAGGAAGTTTCCCTAGGGGGGGAGGGGGCACATGGTTTCTCTGACTTCCCGGCATGTCCTGCAGTTCTGTCCTCAGCCGTATACACTCCCTCGTGCCGCTCGACCCCATCTACCTTCTCTCCAGCACCAGAGAATGAGGGGTTATTTTATCAACAACAGGTTGATAGCCAAGAATAGGTTTGTTCTTTTTTTCCCCTTTCTTTTTTGGCTGCCCCACCTACGCTGCAGCTGCGGCACTGCCCAGTCCTTTACCCCACTCTGCCGGGCTGGAGATCGAACCTGAGACATGGTGTTGCAAAGATGCTGCCTGATCTGTTGCACCATAGCGGGAACTCCAAGAATAGGTTGGTTCTGGTAGGTCTGATCCACAGGTCATAACTTGGGATTTCTCTAACTTGGCCCTAAGGGTGTAACTTTCAACACCTTTTTCTTATTTAGGAAGCTGAATTGGCCCTTCAGCTAGAATTTTAATGTTTCCCAGTTAAGAAAATGAGGAAACGAGTATCTCTAAAAGGCCAGGGGACTGGGCCTTCAGAATCTTTATACAGTTGTGTTTTGTTTCGTTTTGTTTTTTGCTTTTTTAGGGCCACACATGTGGCATGTGGACGTTCCCAGGCTAGGGGCTGAATCGGAGCTGCAGCTGCTGGCCTATGCCACAGCCACAGCAATGCCTGATTTGAGCCACATCTGTGACCTACACCACAGCTCACCAGCAAGACCGGATACTTAACCCACTGAGTGAGGCCAGGGATCGAACCCGTGTCCTTGTGGACACTGGTCAGGTTCGTTACCACTAAGCCACAAGGGCAACTCCCACATACAATTTTTTAACAAAGGCCTTGAACACTAACTGAGATAAGCGAAAAAGCTCTTCCAAAAGTCATCAGTGGACATTCTAGGAACTCATCACACAGCTCAATAACTGAGGGCCTAGCTGCCCAGAGCAATGCAATGAGCCAGGCAGCTGTGTTTCTGGAAGGTCAGAGAGGTCTAGATCGGAGGTAGTTTAGCATTTAAAGGATGTAATTCAAGAGAGCTAAGGCTCTTTGAAAAAAGAACATGGAACCTGAAACTACAAATATGGGTTTTATCGTTTTAAAAAGGAAACAACTATTAACTAGGAAGACATTCTGCTACAGGTTAAGATCCTGTAATTCTTGGCTTGGGAGAAGAACAGAGGCCCTCCTTCCCCATCTGTGCCTATCACAGGCACCAACTCACCTGACAGCTCATGGTGGTCTACCCAGGAATGGGGGTTCCACGAGCCTGCTTAACATT
Organism: Sus scrofa; assembly: GCF_054392235.1. Taxonomy (NCBI): domain Eukaryota; kingdom Metazoa; phylum Chordata; class Mammalia; order Artiodactyla; family Suidae; genus Sus; species Sus scrofa. The sequence continues at coordinate 23,989,585 of NC_139394.1, forward strand.
TTCCTGGAAATGTCTGTTCCCAGATCACATTTTTTGCAGTCATCTTTTTGAGGGACACAACAGCCCAAAGAGCTTGAAACTGGGATTCGGTTTACAGGCTTCTCGGCCATGCCTGGTGAGGAGCACTCAGTTTCTGTGACGGAAGGCTCTGTGCTCCAGAACGCCCTCTCTCCAGCTCATTTAAGCAGGAGCTTCGCACCTGACTCACATAACAAACAGTCTCCCTCTCAGAAAGAGCCCTCCTTTGAAGGAGAAGGCAAAAGGACATTTGCCCGCTTTCCTACTTTAGCAACTGTGTTCCCTGCTGCAAGAGGAGACACTTAAATTGGATACAATGAAGAACGCTAACAGCTGCAAGAACTGCTAGCCCCTATAATGGGTTAGACAAGAGTTCATGTGATTCCCTTTGCCCCAAGTCTTTAAAAATAGACCAGATCCTCATGGATCATGTTTATTAGATAATCCATGAACTCCTTTCATGGAAGCAGGCACAAGAATTGCATGACTTCTAGAGAGTCCTTCATGCACTATGAGCCCATAAATCCGTAATCCCTACTTTTAATTTATATGTGATGGCCCTGAACTAAAACACTGCATAACTGCTAGGGCCACCTAATTACCAGCCAGCAGTCTCTACCTCAAACTATAAAGCATCCAAAGTCAAGAACACATTCCACACCATAAAAATAGCCTCACCCCAAAGCCAGCGGGCGCGGAAAGAAGAAAATAACTGCAGACATGCCTGAAGCTCCCTCCCTCTGTGATGCATCTGCAAGTGCTTCCTGACAGGTCTCAGAACATTGCCACTTTCAGGTATCAGAAGAAAAAGAAAGCAATCACCCTTACCTGTGAACAGGGGGCTGAAGGAGACTGGAGAAAAGGCACTTTGAGTTCTTGTCAACCTGGGTTTCCTGGGGGTGAGAAAGCACAGAGGGAGAATGAGGCGGGGCATGAACACACATGCATTGAAGTCACTGCAACACTCAATTCCAGATGCACAGAAAAAAACAAAAGCAAATCCTAGTCATTGTCAGCCACACTTCTGTAATAAAGCCTAAAATTTCAAGGGGGAGAATGAAATAATTAAGGCAATTCCTTAAATAGATCTGGCTACAGAATTCACCAGCCTACAAAGCAGTAAGAAATCTCTTTGGATCTTTCCACACCCAGCACATTAAAAGAGTAAAACACCTTGAGTGTAATTAGTAAGTCCATTTCTGGAGGAAGGAAGTCGGATGCAGAACTGATTTTCACATGGAAGCTAAAAGGAAGGTTCTTGCCCTGAACAGGTGCCATCTCAGAGCAACAGCTTTCACCCTGGGCCTGCCCCTAGGATCAGGAGGTCCCGAAGTGAACCGGCCAAGATCTGGGGGCTTGAGAAGAGCACCCCAGGACGAACATACAACCTTTTTTTTTTTTTTCTTTCTTTTTCTTTTCCGGCCATCCCTCAGCATTTGGAGTTCCCTGGCCAGGGATCAAATCCAAGCTGGAGCTGCAACCTATGCCATAGCTGCAGAAATGTCAGATCTTTAACCCAATGTGCCAGGACAGGGATCGAACCCGAGCCCCTGCTGCTGCAAAGACATCATTGATCTTGTTGCACAACAGCGGGAACTGCTACACATGCAATCTTCGACCAGTAACACCTCTGGTTTCTACACAAATGCCCCAAGCTACGGGTCAAAGGCACTGGAGAACAAGGGGGCCTCTTTGAGTGAGGGGCTCTACCCAAAGAAGGCAGCCCCCTCCCCTAAGCTGCTGGTCACAGCGCTCTCCTATGACTGCTCCTATTTTTTTTTTCTTTGTCTTTTTGCCTTTTCTAGGGCCACTCCCACGCCATATGGAGGTTCCCAGGCTAGGGGTCGAATCGGAGCTGCAGCTGCCAAGCCTTCACCAGAGCCACAGCAACGCGGGATCCGAGCCGAGTCTGCAACCTACACCACAGCTCACAGCAACACCGGATCCTTAACCCACTGAGCAAGGCCAGGGATTGAACCCGAAACCTCTCGGTTCCCTAGTTGGATCTGCTAACCACTGCACCATGACGGGCACTCCATGACTGCTCCTTGATGCTGCTCCCAACCACCTGGAAAACCCAGCTCTCCCATGAAAATACTCCAAAGGTAACTTCACTTTGCACCAATTTCCACTGGTTTTTTAGTGAGAAATGAAAAAAAAATCCAAAAGATTCTGATAAAGACTTTCTGGCTAGCCCTGTGCTAGGTTCAAAAAGTCCACCTCAGGATGACTGAAATGACTACAAGGGAAAGAACTTGTGAAGGCAATGAAAAGAGGTCTACTTTGGGGCAAAGGCTATGATTTTGACATTTGTCAAAATTATTAAAACCGAGAACGGAAAAAGGTGAATTTTAGGACGTTCCCTTGTGGTGCAGCAGGTTAAGAATCCAGAGTTGCCGCAGCTGGGGTGCAACTCATAACTGTAGCGTGAGTTCGATCCCTGGCCTGGGAACTTCCACGTGCCGAGAGTGCAGCCAAAAAAACCAAAGAGAACTTTAGGTGGTATATAAATTATATCTCAATAAATCGGACTTTAAAAAAACAATTCCACTGCCAAATTTAACGCCTGACTCCACGCCTTGTAGCCGGCTCACTTTCCAAAATTACTCTCATCCAAAGGACTGAGTAAGACTTCAACTGCACCAATAGACTAGGGCAGAAGCAAAGAAAATCCAAAATGAAATCCTATTTAAAATTATTTAACTTTGGAAGTTTTTTTTTTTTGTTTTTTTTTTTTTGTCTTTTTTTGCTATTTCTTGGGCCGCTCCCGTGGCATATGGAGGTCCCCAGGCTAGGGGTTGAATCGGAGCTGTAGCCACCGGCCTACGTCAGAGCCACAGCAACGTGGGATCCGAGCCGCGTCTGCAACCTACACCACAGCTCACGGCAACGCCGGATCGTTAACCCACTGAGCAAGGGCAGGGACTGAATCCGCAACCTCATGGTTCCTAGTCGGATTTGTTAACCACTGCGCCACGACGGGAACTCCTAACTTTGGAAGATCTTTATGCATATACGTTTTAACACAGGTGTCTGCACTACTCAGAACTCACTTCAAACAGAATTTCAAAACCATACTGTGAAGACCTCACTCAGAAATAGCCAGACGCTGGATTCCCTCTCCTGACCTGTCTCACACTCCCACTGCCACCACCTCCACGCTGCCTTCTGGGGCCTGCTGTGAACACCTTGCACGTGGCACACCCAGGAGAGGTGACTGCATCTGAACAAGACACGGCACACATAGCCCCTCTATTTATGAAAGTTGCTCATGGCAGTCTGCACCTTAGTCCTGACACTCCAGAGGCCTGGAATGGCAAGTTAATTCCACTGGACATGAACTTGAAGACTCAAGAGCTTCCAAGCTGATTTCTGTTCCATAACTCGTGGATACAACATTAAACTCAGCAAGCAGAAGCCTAAAGCACTGGCCTTTCAAAGGGTTCACACCTCAGCCATTTGGCCGTTTGCCTCTTTTGAAAGGAAGCTGCATTACTCTGCCATCTGCCCATGCTGAGGACGGGCCTCCTGAGTGCCAAGCACTGAAGAACAGCAGTACCCAAAAGCACACATCTTGCGGAGGCCTTCTCACTCCAGCTCATCTTCTCCCCGCCCCCAGCATTCAGAAGAAGAAAATCATAGCTTCTAAGATCTAGAAAAAGAAATGCATATGACTCTAAACCCAGGCAGAGCCATCTGAGAGCCTTGGAATGGCTCTTTCTGGCAAATAAAGGGGCCCCAGAGCTGGAAGCTTAGACAGGGAGAAGGCCTAAGAGGCTGAAAGGCTAATAATAAACGAGTGCTTCCTTCGCTCTTTGGGGAGATATTGTCTAACTAAAAATCCAAAGCAGTTTCTGTCTCAAGGATCCTGAGAGCATGCTAATGACAGTCATTCATGAAAAGACCAATCTAGACAACCATAAAAAAAACAAAGCAAGGGAATGATTAATAGAAAATTGAAGATGGTGGTTCCACGGGGGAGGGGAGAGCTGTAAACGGGAAGTAACACACCGGGGTCTTTAGAGGTACTGATGACATTCGATTTGTTAAGCCTAGTGGTGGGTGTACATTTCGTTGTTATTCTAGTACATACCCTTTATACTTCTCCTTGTGTATACAGGAAACATTTAAAATGATAACCATTCTAAGCTGGATATGCTGTTTTTTGGAGAGCAACATGAATAATAGGACCACAGATAACCTTCCCCCCTCCCCCCATTTTTGGCTGCCTTGCAGCATATGGAGTTCCCAGGCCAGGGATCAGATTCCAGCCGTAGTCTCAACCTAAGCAGCAGCTGCCATGGCAACACCAGATCCTTAACCCACTGTGCTGGACCGAGGATTGAACCTGTGTCCCAGTGCTCCCAAGACACCACTGACCCCACTGCACCACATCGGGAACTCCCAGTTAACGTTTTTAACTAACTCTTCTATCTGCTACATTCCCGTGTTATTTTACTTCTCCCCAGATCACCTTAACAAACATCAGGGTACAAAGTTAAGCCACTGTAACTCTGCCAGTGGGCTATTAGCATCTCAGCAGCGAAAGACCTGAGGGGTGGGGTAGGGTAGGACTTGGCGGGCGAGGCCTAGGTGGCAGAACAAGACCTTAGGTTAAAGCTTTTCTTTGAGGCTAGCAGTCCAGTGTCAGCTATGCACCGCGTGTGCTGCAGGTAACAGAGATAGGACGCCTCTGTCCATTTCCTCTCTGTAAATCACTACTGGTATGGCAACAGGTGTGTGGGATAAAAGGCATTAAAAGCACTACACTAGACAGGCGGACAACACACTGATACAACCATTGCCACTGTTTAAATTCCTTGAAACCTAAACTATAAACAATGAAAGAGTATTGCTCTCCCACGCTTGTGCATAAATCCCCTCGACAGTGTCTTAAGTCTTACACGTATCCTTTTTTAATTTCTAAAGTAGGATGTCCACAGGAGTTCCCATTGTGGCCCAGCAGAAAAGAACCCAACTAGAATCCACGAGGACATGGGTTCAATCCCTGGCCTCGCTTAGTGGGTTAAGGATCTGGTGTTGCTGTGAGCTGTGGTGTAGGTCGAAGACTTGGCTTGGATCCCGAGTTGTGGTGCAGGCTGGCAGCTGCAGCTCTGTTTCGACCCCTAGCCTGGGAACTTCCATATGCCCGGGGTGCAGCCCTAAAAAGCCGAGAAATAAAGTAGGATGCCCAAATATCAGGTTTTGCAGCCACAATGTACCTCTGCCCCTGTTAAAGCACACAGTGCCAAGTTAGCCAGGCTGTGCCATTTCCAACACATCATAAGCCAGTGTCTGTTCATGTGCTACAGGCACAAAAACCATGTGTTCATTTTTAGTTCCAATACACAGACATCTGTGCAACAAGGTCAGATCCAAAACTCCACCATAAACCAACTAAAGAATCTATGGAGGGAACTTCCAGGGAAAAGCCCAGAAGCGTAGCCCAAGGTCTAAAACCTTAGGAATGTCAGTGGGCAAAACGTTAAGAAGTAAAAGACGCAAGAGCCAAATGGACAGAGATTTCTGAAGCCAGGCTGCTCATTCCAAAAGAGAGGTGCCAGCCACAACCACTCCATGGAAAAACAGTTAAAAAGATCAACGGAGTATGGACCCAAAATCCAGACATAAAGTCAGACCCTCCTCACCACACCACCAAATCTTGCTCTCAGCTCTTTCTCAAAAAAAAAAAAAAAAAAAAAAGAAAGAAAGAAAAAAAAGAAAACCTCCCTTAGACTTGAAGACCCAAGAAAACAGAGAAAAGGGTTTCTCATGTCTGCCAGGTCTGTCCACGACAGCAGGGCCCCAGACTGATGCCAAGGCAGCCTGCATCTCTTTCCAGAATTGTATCTTTTTTTCCCAAACAAATAGATAGGCAACCACTACAGAACTGTTCTCCATTTTTCCTCCTCACAACTTTGAAGACTGCCATTAATAGCCTCAATTGTTACATATGAAGAAAAACAAACCTAGAGAAGTGAACAAGGTACCCATTTCCAACCAAGTGTGCGTTATGTAATGATTCAAAAAAGTCGGATCAAATACTATTTCTCACCAAATACAAAGGAAGACAATCAGCTCAACATATGTGAAACAGACAAGGGAACTCACTGGTTTTCCTGAAATAGCAAGCCTATATAACACCGAAGCCCACAGGCATCAAGCCCAGCTCTCTGAATTCCAACATATGTGTGTTACACAGCCTAGCCCAGTTCTCCAAAACAGAAACCTGATTAGCTGGTGGGCCCATTTCTTCCCTCACTTCAAAAGAGTTCTCTAAGTTAACTCGTACTAGACTTAAGACTCAGTACATCCAGGAAGGTCAACTTAGCATCTGAAAGGAAATAAAGTCTTGCTTCAAGTTAAAACATAGAAACTGTTTAGCTTTAAAATGATTCGAAGAGGTACTTTCTAGTGACAGCGATGGGGAGAGGTAGATACTGAGAAGAGCAAAGAGAATCATGCCCAGAGGTTATTGTAAAAGCCCCGAATTACACAGCAAAGATGCAGAGATTCATAATTAACTCCAGCCAACAATAAGAAGGCAGACACATACCTTCTAGCAAAAGACTGACATTTCTCATGGCTTTCAGGTCCTACCAATCAAAACAAGAGAACAAGCAAAAAATCCAAACTTATCCTTCCTTCCAACAGGGCGGATTTATGAAGGAGGTGCAGAGCCATAGAAATCACAACTACCCTGGCCAGACTTACCAAGTTTCTCACAGTGCGAGGCTGCCAGCAAGACTGGCACATAGTAAGCTGCGGAAAAGCTAACAAGCAAATCTAACAGCACCAAGTCCTAAGCATTTTTTTTTAAATCACCAGTTCCATCATAATGCTTTTCCTCCAAAAGCACAAAATATTCCCTCTCAGTTTCTCTTGTCTTCACTCTATTTCTATAAGGACAGGAATAAGACAGGAATCACTCCCATTTTACAGACTGAAAAGGGGGGGGGGCATGAAGACGGCAAAATTGGCCTGCATCCCACAGCTGCCATTGGATTCCTAAATGGAATCGAGATGGTCACATTCTCTGTGCAACATGCTGCCTCCTAACAGCAGTCAACCAAACGTTCATACAGGAAGACCTAGCTCTTTTCCAATTCATCAGAAGAGCTCTTGGACCAAGAAATGTAATTCTCCAGTGCCCTGCACTAAGCTTCTTTGCAGAGCCACAGCCCAATGTGCTCTGCAGTAGAAATCTGTATTGTGCTTACTGTGAGGCTTGGTGACAAGAGAAGCCAATGACCATTAAATTCTGCTTCCAAAGGCAAAAACCCGTATGATGTTATATGTCTTTTCCTCTTCCTAATCTATTAGACGTAGCAGCTAATTTCACGCCACACCTCATATTTGGTGTCTCTGGAATCTTAGACCAAGTCCTGGTCAATATGGAACAAAGGCAAGACAAACCACAGGAAAATTAGCAATCTATCCTGTCGTTACCCACAGCTTCCATCCTGCCCTCCCCTCTGCACCCCCCAGCTGATGAAAATTTCATCTAAACTGGTTAAGTGGGGCATCAAATGCAGAGTCTCCCACAAAAAAAGCTGTTTCAGCAGCCACACACTTTTTCAGACCCGAGCGCCCAGCATGAGCTCACTGCCAGGCAGATGCGGAAACATACGTCTACCTGAACGGGCAACAGACATCTGCCTACTGATTTCTTTCTGGAGTTTAGGTTTGGTCTGAACCCAGGATGAGCCCCTGGCACAGCTGTTCAGAGACGGCAACAAAATCAAACTGATCCCACACTTTCCTCTGGGAGTACAAGTTCTCGTGAAAAGAGAAGTCCATGGATGAGTGATTCCAGTCCAGATCATACCTCAGAACCAACTGGGGAGTTTTTTAAAAATTGGAATTCTGGGGCCCTCTGATCTTTTCCCAGAGCATTCCACGTGATACTGGGGCACAGTAAAGTTCTGTTTATTTGTCTGTTTTTTCAGCCTTGGGTTGTGACTGTCAGGATGTCTCACGAACCCATCACAGGAGCTGCACCAAAACCAGTTCCAATCTTTCTAAGAACCCACTCAGCAGTGCACACCACAAGGGCAATACAAACAACCTACAGATCTAACACTGGATACAACCCTTCAGAAATGCAGGAAAAAACTCCACGTCTAAGTTTGGAATCTTCATCAACTGGCCTAGAACTCATGTATCAATGCCTATAGCTCATACTTAGAATTCTCATATGGGCTTGAGAAAAGCAATTTTTTCTCCCAGTGGTCAGCACACAGGCTGGGATACCAAGCACACCTAAGCGACCAACCAAGAAAACATTAAAACTGTGAATAGAGCTGCCCAACTGACTGCTGCAGGCCTATAACCTCACAAGTCTGTCCTATCATCTCTACACATGAGTGTGAAGGGAGTGGGGTGCTGGTACACAGAAGAATCAGCAAGGGAGTCAAAACGCAACATCAACTTTTTTGCCCCAGAGGGCCCACATTTCCAGCAAGCTCTCTGCCAGGGGTTAGGATAGATAAGATACCTTGTAAAAACTTTAAAAGCTGGGCCAGGGTAGGCGTGTGGGGAATGATTTCAAATTATCTCCTGATTAGAGAAATTCTAACCAGCTGAGAAGTCTCACCTGGGAGTGAATTCTCAGAGTGAATGCTGCTCCCACAATGGGCGCTGACCTAATGAGCAATGTCACCACCTTTAGCCCGCAGTCTCTGCCTCCTTATGAAGACCATTGCCTAAGCACTGTCAGGATCGTGTTAGCAGTACAATAAAAGGGAAAATGAAAGAAGAAGGGGGAAGTTTATCAGGCAGCCCGCCCGCCCGCCCGCCCCAGCCGGTCTCACCTCCCGGTGTCCAGCTCCCGGCCCGCAGAGCCTCCCATGTCTGTCAGGCTCCCAGCTGAAGCAGCCAGCTCTCCAGAAGGCCTCTTGCCGGCCCCATCCCCACCGCCGGAGCCACCGTTGCAGCTCTTCGTGCGAAAGAGGCGACTGAGGCGAATTTTGAGGGAGCCCTTCCGAGAAGGGCCCGCGAGCGGCCGGAGGGGCCCAGGAGGAGGTGGGGGCGGGGGAGGTTGCTGCTGCTGTTGCTGCTGCTCCCCTCTACTCAGGCGCCCTGGAAGGACCAAGTCCTGCATTGGGAAGGGCACCGGGGGTAATTCAGGGCCAGGGGGCTGCAGCAGAAGCCGGCCGCCCCCTCCTCCTCCGCGGCCCGGGCTGCTGAGCTCCTCTTCCGAGCAGCTGTTAGTCTCCAGGCTCTCGGCCTCCGACTCCAAGCCCTCTAGGACCAGCAGCGCGTCGCTGGTTTCCGTGGGGTCCTCCCCGGCCTGCGGGGCGGCAGCAGGCGGCTGGGGCTGCGGAGGGGGCGGCTGCGGGGGGCACGGACATGGGCAGCAACCCCCGCTGACCGTCTTGACTCCCGGCCCCGCCGACTGCCCGAGCCCCAGGGCCGCCAACTGCGCCTCTAGTCCAGCTGCCGGACCCCAGGTCCGCTCGAGCGCCAACCCCGGAGGCAGGGCCTTGGGGTCCAGAGCACAGCGGTGCCGGGGACACAGCAGTTCTGAGGGTCCCGGATCCGGGGCCGCCTCCGCGTCCTCCTCCTCCGGCGGCCGACCCACGTTGCGGAACACCATCAGCTGCGGCGGCCTGGAGCCCCGCGGGCCGGGCCGCGCGAGGAAGGGTGGCGGCGCGGGGCCATGGCCCGGGGGCGGCGGCGGCGGGCCTGGCTCGGGGGCCGCCTCTCCATAGCCGAGCAGGCGGCTCAGGACGCGGTACGAAGCGGCCGCCGCCGCCGCCTCGCCATCCCGGAGTTCGGCCCCCTGCATCGGGGAGAGGGAGGGAGGGCGGGCGGCTGGGAGCCGGGCTGGGGTGGGGACTAGGCCGGGCCCCGCCGGAGCCCCGCCCGCCGCGGCCCCCGGAGCGACAGCGCTAACGGCCACCGCGGCCTCTGCCTCATACAGGGGGCGGGGGGCGCGCGGAGCCCAGCGCGAGCCCAGGCCGCGCGCCGCCGCCGCCGAGCCCCGCCCCTGGTGGCGTCACTTCCTGGCGTGATAGCCACGCCCCTTTCCCCAGAGCTTGCTCGCGCAGGCCTCTACGGAGCGTGACGTTGCGCGCGGCCTGGGCTGCGATTGGCAATGGGCTTCTTCTCGCCTAGCAGTTAGCCCCCTACTGCGACCCCGGTTTTTCACTTCCCAGGTGCTCAGGCCGAGCCCCCCCCCCAACCCGCGGGTAAGGTGGGGTGGCCCTGGGAAGCCTAAGCTAGTCCTGGAAGAGAGCCGCTGACCCTGGGAGGACAGTACCCCTGGCTCCGGTCCCTCCTGTGCCGCTTGCGATGTGCGACTGTGGCCACGTCGTTTGTTCATTGATTAACTGTATTTTCCCCCCTCCCTTGGCATCTAGTGAGTATTTATGAAATGACACATGAATAACATGTTCTAGACCAGGACATGTGCTGATAAGTGTTGAACAGCTGATTGTCAAGAGAAAACGGGAATGTATGCATATATATATACACACACACAAATTTATCATAAATTGTGCTGATGTAAAGGATGTGAAGCACAGAATTTACAAATAATAATGTACAACTGCAAATTCCTTATAACCAATTGATTCTCACAGAATGCTTTCATTGATTTTTGCCAGACTCCTGTATGGGTGGCCAACCTGTCGTTTCAGTTGACTGGAGAATACAATTGTGACATAGATGTTAGTTGATGTTCTCTGCATCAGTGTAAGAGGGAAGTGAAAAAACAAAGACTTCTTAACTGTCCATTATGGAAGCGACTTCTTTGCTGAATTGGAAAATTGTTTTCAAATACTGAAAGAATATTTCCTGAGTTTCTGTGCCATACACAATGTAATGGCTGCAGATATAACACGTTCATGTAAAATCTTAAATATTGGAGTTCCCACTGTGGTGCAGTGCGGCACAGGGGTAAATGATCCAGCTTGTCTCTGTGAAGGCGTCTGTTGCATCCCCAACCCTGCGCAGTGAGTTAAGGATCCGGCATTGCTGCAGAGGCATAGGTCAAAGCTCTAGCTGGAATTCAGTCCCTGGCCCAGGAACTTCCATATGCTGGGGGTGTGACCAAAAAAGAAAAAAAACCTTAAGTATTAACATTTTCTCCATCACTTTCTTAAATTTAGATAATTAACAAAACAAATCAAGTCCCAGTTTGTAGCATTTGCAGATTTTCATGGTGCAAAGACTTCCAATGCAAGGCTCATTTCAATTGACCATCATGACTTTACTGAACACAGAGTGTACTTTTTTTTTTTTTTTTTTTTTTGGCTTTTTAGGGCCGCACCAACAACATATGGAGGTTCCCAGGCTAGGGGTCAAATTGGAGCTGTAGTTGCTAGCCTACACCACAGCAACGCTGGATCCAAGCCTCGTCTGCGACCTACACCACAGCTCATGGCAATGCCAGATCCTTAACCCACTGGGCGGGGCCAGGGATCCAACCCGAAACCTCATGTTTCCAAGTTGGATTTGTTTCCACTGCACCACGACAGAAACTCCACATAGAGCATACTATTATGCAGTAGTTTCATCATGCAGATATAATAACACAAATAACCTCTAGACCATAGGTTAATAATAACAAAACTTACTAGGAAGTGATGAGTTAGGGATATTTATTACCTTTGTTTTTAGTATATTTAATTATAACCTTGTATAATTTAATTTTTAATAGTTGGCTGTATTTAACAGCTGCCTTGCAAAATTTCTGAAATCTTAACAATTGGCTTTCCCAAGCCTGTATGAGGCAGCTCCACAGTACCATTAGACCTCAGTTTTCTCATCTGCAAAATAGAGATAAGGATTACTCCTTTGCTTCCTTGTGGGCATGCTCTGCAGATCAAATAAGATTAAGATCGTGTAGAGGAAGTATGACTGGAAACAGGGAGACCAGTCTGGAAACCATTGCAATGGTCCCCAAGAGATGTTGAAGGATGCAATGGTTAAGGAGGAAGGATCACAGCAGTCCCACTCCTGGGCATATATCTGACAAAACTACAATTCAAAAAAATGCATGCACCCGTATGTTCATAGCAGCACTATTCACAATAGTGAATTCACAAGACATGGAAACCACCTAAATGTCCATCGACAGATGAATGGATTAAGAAGATGTGGTTTCAAAAGAAAAAGACATGGTTCATATATACAGTGGAATACTACTCAGCTGTAAAAAAGAACGAAATCATGTCATTTGCAGCAACGTGGATGCAACTAGAGATTCTCATACTAAGTGAAGTACTTCAGAAAGAGACAAATGCCATAGTATATCACTTATAGTGAATCTAAAATACGGCACAAATGAACCCATGTACAAAACAGAAACAGGATCACAGACATAGAGAAGAGATCTGTGGTTGCCAGGGGGGAAGGGGAAGGAGTGGGATGCACTGAGAGTTGGGGGTTAGTAGATGCAAACTATTATTTGGACTGGATAGGCAATGAGATACTACTGTATAGCTATTTCTCTTCTTTTCTCCAGAAACCTAAGTGACACCTAAGAGGTAGCTGAGGGAGAGAGGGTAGAAAATATAAACTTTGGAGTCTGAGCTGGTTTTGAATGCTACCGCACTTTTTAGAATTATGTGACCTTAGGTAAGTAACTCTGAGCTTCAGTTTCTTTATGAGCAGGGAAACTATATCCAGTCTCTTGGGACAGACCATGATGGAAGATAATATAAGAAAGGGAATGTATATATATGTATGACTGGGTCCCTTTGCTGTGCAGCAGGAACTGGCATAACATTGTAAATCAACTATACTTTAATAAAAAGAAAAAAAAAGGAGGGAGGATCAGCCAGCAAAATTTAGCAACTTTAGTATCTGAAGGTGCACTGAGGGGAAGATGATCAAGGATCTGCTATGAATTTTACAGCCAGAGAGACCTTTTTATTTTTATTTTATTTTGCTTTTTAGGGCCACACCTGTGGCATATGGAGGGTCCCAGGCAAGGGGTCGAATTGGAGCCGCAGCTGCAGGCCTACACCACAGCGGCTGGCAATGCCAGATCCTTAATCCACTAATGGAGGCCAGGGATGGACCCTGAATCCTCAGGGATACTAGTCAGGTTCATTACCACTGAGCCACAGTGAACTTTTTAAAACAAATATTCGCCAAGAGCCTGTGAATTGTAAGTCTTCATGGTTTCTCATTGTTCTTAGGCTAAAGACAAAATTCCTAAGGAGGCCTAGACCCCTAGCCTGGGAACTTCCATATGCCATGGGTATGCTAACCAGGCATAAAAATTCATCTCATTCTGTACAACAGAATTAATAACTGTCTTTGCTCATAAAGAAACTGAAGCTCAGAGTTACTTACCTAAGGTCACATAATTCTAAAAAGTGCGGTAGCATTCAAAACCAGCTCAGACTCCAAAGTTTATATTTTCTACCTTCTCTCCCTCAGCTACCTCTTAGGTGTCACTTAGGTTTCTGGAGAAAAGAAGAGAAATCGCTACAGGATCATTGAACACTGGAGCCCTAAGAAGACCACCAAGATCCCTGGCTGCCTCTGGAAAACTGGCTCCAGAGCAAAATTACCCCATGAACGCGAGGTCTGTAGCTCCATGGCGCCCTCTGCTGTCCAGATACTTTCTTGGCCCCAGAGGGAGGCTGACTAGCTCCACCACTTCGGGTACCTCCACCTGTGCAGAGCGCACAGAGACACAAACACGCTCTTTCTAAGGCTGGGCAAGGACTGCTGCCTGTCTCCATTTCCTTACACGTCTAGGCCTTTAGCCCAGTTCCTGGGAGAAAATATTGAAAATTAAGCTCTGAGCAAAGGAAGTATATTATGTGAGTTGGGTTTGCATGCACACGCGTGTGTATGTGTGTGTGTGTGTGTGTGTGTGTGTGTGTGTGTGTGTGTGTGTGTTGGGTGGGTTTTGTGTCTAAACCTACCTCTTGGGAGTTCCTGTCATGGTACAGCAGAAGCAAATCCAACTAGGAACCATGAGGTTGCGGGTTCAATCCCTGGCCTCACTCAGTGGGTCGTGGATCCTGCATTGCTGTGGCTGTGGCATAGGCCAGCAGCTGTAGCTCTGATTGGACCCCTAGCCTGGGAACTTCAATATGCCATGGGTGTGGCCCTAAAAAGCAAAAAAATAAAAATAAACCTACCTCTTTCCTGAGGGCTATATAAGTGGTCCCTGCAGTGGTAGGACCCTAGTTTAAAAGATTAGCAAAGACAGAGTTCCCGTTGTGGCTCAGGGGAAACAAATCTGACTAGTATCCATGAGGATGCAGGTTCAATTCCTGGCCTCACCCAGTGGGTTAAGGATCCAGCATTGCCGTGAGCTGTGGTATAGATCACAGACATGGCTTGGTTCTGGCATTGCTGTGGCTGTGGTATAGGCCGTCAGCAACAGCTCTGATTTGACCCCCAGCCTGGGAACCTCCATATGCCACAGGTGTGGCCCTAAAAAGACCAAAAAACAAAAAAGATTAGCAAAGAACAACTCAGAGAATCTAAACCAGTCCTGAGTTCACCTAGTCATTCAGCAATGGGCTGTGCTTCAGGGGTGCAGTGACAAGTGAGACAGGCACGGTCTCTGGCCTCTGGAGTTTGCCATCTAGTTTGTCCTCATCATGCCATTTCCTGGACGTGTTGCCAAGAGCAAATATTTAAACATCTTCGAACTGTGTTTCATTTGCAAAAATAGGTCAATAATAATCCCCCCCCTTGGTGGGACTCTTGTAGGGATTAAATGAAAACTACAGCACTACACAAACATTAGTTATTATTATGAAAATCTTCTTGGGGGAAAAAACAACTTACTATTACGTCTTCATCCAAGGTGTTCTGTTCGCCCTCAACTAGTGGTAACCAGTAATACGCAGAAAGTAGAATGGGGTGCATGCTCCCTCCCCATCTGTCTCTCTGTTAACCCAGGGAATCAGAGGCAGAGGAGGGAGCTATGGATGTGTGATACAGGTCTGACCCCAGTGACCATTCACTGGCTTGGTGGCCTTCAGGAGGTCACTTAGCTGACATTCAATTTTTATTTTCATTTCCTTCTCTATTAGAGTGAGGTCTAGGCTGTAGACCCTTTTATTATTATTTTTTTTTCCTTTTTAGGGCCACACCTGCGGCATATGGAAGTTCCCCGGCTAGAGGTCGAATGGGAGCTATATCTACGCCACACAGCAACGCCGGATCTGAGCTGCATCTTTGACCTATGCCACTGCTTGCGGCAATGCCAGATCCTTAGCCCACTGAGTGAGGCCAGGCATCGAACCCGCATCTTCATGGACACTGTGGTGGGTGTTTAACCCTCTGAGCCACAATGGAAACTCCACAGAGACGCTTTTAGTTCTGACATCCTAGGGATGCTGTGGGGGTTTGTCCTCTAGCCCCCTTCTCTTCCTCCACGCCTTACATTCCTCTTGCGGGTTTCAAGGCAGAATTGCTGTTTGTAGAGGCCACCTGTAAAGCAAGGGGATCACCACCCAGCCCTTCCTACATAGATACTGGGATCGGGGACATCAAAGGTTTAGAGGGGGTGGGGCCAGAGTGAGAAAGGGAAAAAAACAGCAGATTGCAGGTGCCCCTGGGTGAGCGGGGAGCACTTCAGTGATGGGAAGGCGGTGGAAGAGAGAAGCAGAGGAAGGCAGGGCTTTGCTCTGTGGCTGACTTCAAGAATCCACACCCCTGGAGTTACCATCATGGCTCAGTGTTTAACAAATCTGACTAACCATCAGGACGTGGGTTCCATCCCTGGCCTCACTCAGCAGGTTAAGGATCCAGCATTGCTGTGAGCTGTGGTGTAGGTTGCAGATGAGGCTCGGATCCTGCATTGCTGTTGCTGTGGCATAGACCAGAAGCTATAGCTCTGATTTGACCCCTAGACTAGAAACTTCCATATGCCGCAGGTACAGACCTAAAAAAAAAAAAAAAAAAAAAAAAAAAAAAAGACAAGAAAAAGAAAAAAAGAAAATAAAAGAATCCACACCCTTGGAGTTCCCATTGTGGCTCAGCAGTAACTAACTCAACTAGTACCATGATGACATGAGTTCAATCCCTGGCCTCACTCAGTGAGTTAAGGATCTGAGCTGTGGCGAAGACGTGGCATGGATCTGGCATTGCTGTGGTTGCGGCGTAGGCCAGCAGCTGCAGATCCGATTCATCCCCTAGGTCCCTCCAATTCAAATTCCATACTTCCATATGCCGCAGGTGCAGCCCTAAAAAGCAAAAAGAAATCCACACCCTTGTGGATCCAGGGGGCTGCCTCAGACAGTGCTAAGTCTGGGCTCCCCATTAACTGTGTCCAACAGAGGGAAGGATGGGAGGGGTAAGAAGACCAGGAAAAACCAGAGGGGTTACCATGGTTTCCATGAAGAAACGAAGAGGACAGGGCTTAGGATAACAAAATGAAGGTGGAAGAAGCAGAGGCAAAACTGTCTTCTTTTCTTTTTTTGGCTGCGCCTGCAGCATGCAGAAATTCCAGGGCCAAGGATCAAACCCAAGGCATAGCAGCAACCTGAGCCACAGCAGTGACAACGCCAAATGCTTAACCCACTGTTCCACAAGAGAACTCCAAAGAAATACTGTTTCTTCTCTTCTCCTCAGCCCCTCCCATTACCCTTACCTCTGGCTCTGGTTGTTAATTCTGTGGGGCAGGAAAAACAAGACTGCCCTTCGGGGGGTGGGGAAGGGGAGACCTGATGGAGGCTCCTGCTCTGTCACAAGCAACAGTGTGGTCCTAGGAAGTCCCTTGAGCTCTCTGGGACTGGCTTTACCCCTCTATAATGAGACTTTCTTGAGCTCTTTAAGGATGAATAATAGGGTGATTGATGGGGCAGTGTAGGGGAAGCAGAACTCTGGAATTTTTGTTGTTGTTGTTGTTTGTCTTTTTAGGGCCACACCCACGGCACATGGAGGTTCCCAGGCGAGGGGTCGAATCGGAGCTGTAGCTGCCGACCTACACCACAGACACAGCAACGCCGGATCCGAGCCTCGTCTGCGACCTACAGCACAGCTCACAGAAACGCTGGATCCTTAACCCACTGAGCGAGGGCAGGGATTGAACCCACGTCCTCATGGACACTAGTCAGGTTTGTTAACAGCTGAGCCACAATGGGCACTCAAGAGCTCTGGGTTTGAGTCTCAAAGGGAGCTGCCATGTGATCTTGGGTCCGAGTCTCAGAGCCTCACTGTCTGCATCTGTGAAATGGGGATGCGAATATTCAGCACAGGTCACTGTGGGGAAGATTTATTCAGATAACGCACATGAAAAACACTTTGAAAAACTGCCGCAGTCTGTACAGATATCAGTTATGGTTCTGCTGGGCCCTCTTGCCCACCCCTCGCCAGCCCCAATCTCAAGTTCCGGTTCCGCAGCATGGTGTCAGGGGGGTAGAGACAGCTCGAGCAGATTGCCAGGAGCTGCAGCTTGGCCCTTTATCATACCCGTCGAAATTGCTGCCAGGAGGCTGAGTGGAGCAGAGGGGTGGAGAGAGGGGCACAGGCTCATCTGCGGTTGCTATGGCGCCCCGTCCTGGATTTGCCCATCTCTCCTAATGGAGCAAAGGGCAGCGGGAGGGAGGGAGGAAGAGAGAGAGCGACGGGTCCCGTCCCCTCCCCTCCCCTCTATTCCTCTCTGGAGCAGATGTGGGGTAGGGAGTTGGGGGGAGGGAAGAGTGGTGTGCCAGGATTAAGAGGGTTTGCGATGGGGTGCCACACAGAGAGAGGAGGGAGCACAACCCTCATGCCTACGTCCAGAAGCCAGCTGATGACGTTAGAAGAAAAAAACAGGCAAGACAGCCTGAGCATGAGAGGGAGAGAGGAAGAGAGAAGAAGAGGGTAGGAGGCGTGGAAGCAGGCAGCCCCAGACTGCGGCCAGCCTCTGCTCGGGATCTCCTGAGAGCTGCCCTGAGGATGGGCACCTGGGCAGCAGTCATGCCTCTTCCTATGTGGGGGTTGCTGGGCTGCTCTTTCCTCTTTGGCTGGGCTCTGGGGGGTCCGAGGCCCCTCCGCTCCCTGCCTGCTCTGTCCTCCCAAGTCAAGCCAGGATCTGTACCCGTGCGGGTCCCCCCGGAGGGGGCTGAGGCAGCCCTGGCTTTCCTCTACTCTGGAGATGCCCAACAGCTGTCGGGGGCTAATTGCAGTGAGCGCTATGAAGCCCACGGGGCAGGAGCCAGACCACAGCTCCCCCCGATCCTTTGGAGGGCAGCGGGCACCGTTAGCCAGGCTGCCAATTTCCTCAACATGCTGCTACAAGCCAATGACATCCGGGAGTCCAGCGTGGAGGAGGACGTGGAGTGGTACCAGGCTCTGGTCCGCAGCGTGGCTGAGGGGGACCCAAGAGCATACCGGGCTTTGCTGACCTTTAACCCTCCACCAGGGGCCAGTCACCTGCAGCTGGCCCTACAGGCCACCCGGATGGGGGAGGAGACCATCCTTCAGGACCTGTCCGGAAACAGGGTGCAGGAGGAAAGCCCCACCGGGGCCCTGGACACCGCTGACCTGCGGAAGCGGCTGCTGACCAATGACCTAGGGAGCCTTGGCAGCCCCAAGTGGCCACAGGGGGATGGCTATGTGGGGGACACGCAGCACGTGAGGCTGTCTCCTCCCTTCCTGGAATGCCAGGAGGGTCGGCTCCGTCCTGGCTGGCTCATCACACTCTCAGCCACCTTCTATGGACTCAAGCCCGACCTCAGCCCAGAGGTCAGGTAAGTGGGTTTGTGCAAGATGTGACGCTATTGTGGATTTGTGGGGGCAGGGAGGGGGCCCAAGTCCAGTCAGCTCTGCATAGGCCCCTGGGCATGCCCCTGCGTGTCGGGGGGTGGGGTGCAAATGTGCATTCAGCCGTGTGTGTTTACAGTTGACTCTGGGAATCTCTAACTATGTGTTAACCTATACGGGTGTGTGTCTGCCCTGTATCAATCCATTTACACGTAGGTATATTCATGTGTGCACAGATGTGTGCACGTAGCTGGGCCTAGGTCTTGGCCCCCAGGTCTGAGTAGTGGGTACAAGGCAGGAGAGGGCTTGTGTGGATGACACGTTACATGTGACAAGTGACAGCCATGACAGTGATCATCCATGCACCGGCTGCTCGGAGGAGTCAGGGGGGCTCTCCAGGCGTGAAACCCACCGCTCTCTAGCCATCTAGAACTATAAAAGGAGGCTTCTGCGGGGGAAGGAAGACACTTGGTGCGGGGGAGCAGGGGGGAGCTTGGAACCATTGCCCTTTTTGTCCTGGCGTTGGCCGGACACCCAGGGTCACTCCTAATGGCTCTGTTCTCACTTCAAGTCCTGACCCAGAAGCTTATAATTCTCCTCAAATAACTGACCTCCTCCCTCAGCCAAGTGAAAAGGTGATGGGCAGCCCTGATGGGAAGGAGGGTGCAAATGGGTACTGTACTGCCAGGCATTCAACCAGCAACGTTGTTTTCCCAGCTCTGTGTTCCCCATTCATTGTCCCCAGCAGAGTTCCTCTCCCGGCCACAGGCAGCCTGGCTCCTTGCCAGCTGTCTCCCCACTCAGCCCAGAGCAGCTCTGACTCTGGGCTCCTCTGTTTTGTTTTATTTTATTTTATTTTATTTTATTTTTTTGCTTTTTAGAGCCGCACCTCTGGCATATGGAGGTTCCCAGGGCCCAGGGTAGGGGGCAAATCAGAGCTGCAGTTGCTGGCTTACACCACAGCCACAGCAACATGGGGTCCATGTCTCGTCTGTGACCTACACCACAGCTCACGGCAACACCGGATCCTTGACCCCCTGATCGAAGTCGGGGATTGAACCTACATCCTTATGGATACCAGTCAGGTTCATGACCACTGAACCATGATGGGAACTCCTGGGCTCCTCTATTTTATATCTGCTTTGCTGTGATCAATTCAGACCTGGCTTGGGCAAAGAGAGGGGGTGGTTAATAGCTGAGCTTTATGTGTGTGCGTGCGTGCATGCGTGCACATGTGTGTGTGCGTGTGTGTGTGTGTGTGTATGCCAGTGGGTAAGTGTGAAAATGCTTTTCAGAGAGATCATCAGAGCCACAGCACCCACATGTCTTGCCCCCTCCCTTCACCCATTGATAGAAATCGGGAAATGCTAGGATGTTGAAAAGTTGAGGGGGGGCTGGCGGGGCAGGGAGAACCTAGCGGGAGGATTGTTACAGAGGAGACGGTGTGGGTTAACAGCATGAGAAGATGGAACGCCTGTGTGCCCTCTCTCCTGGCATACTGCAGCCACTGTGCTAAATAAAGTTTGTACAGCTTGCATTGCCCCGTGATTTGCGGTCCAGGGACACAAGGCTGCCTTAGCATCCTTCACTATACCCCTAACTGCCAATTCACTGCCCTAGGGGGCAGGTGCAGATGGACGTAGATCTTCAGAGTGTGGACATCAACCAGTGTGCCAGCGGCCCAGGCTGGTACTCCAACACACACCTCTGTGATCTCAACAGCACTCAGGTAAGGATAAAGAGGGTGGAGGTGCTGGGGTCCTGCCTCCCCACCCCATCCCCCCACACACTTCCCCATCACTGCTGTCACTCAGCTCTCAGGAGAAACCGACAGAGGCACACCAGCCTCCCAGGGCTACAGGGGAGTCCCTGTTGATGAGATTAATAGAGATGGGCTTTTAAAAAGTAAGGACAGGGAGTTCCCGTCGTGGCACAGTGGTTAACAAATCCAACTAGGAACCATGAGGTTGCGGGTTCGGTCCCTGCCCTTGCTCAGTGGGTTAACGATCCGGTGTTGCCGTGAACTGTGGTGTAGGTTGCAGACTCGGCTCGGATCCCGAGTTGCTGTGGCTCTGGCATAGACCGGCGGCTACAGCTCCGATTCGACCCCTAGCCTGGGAACCTCCATATGCTGTGGGAGTGGCCCAAGAAATAGCAAAAAGACAAAAAAAAAAAAAAAAAAAAGTAAGGACAGGAGTTCCTGTTGTGGCTCAGCGGTACTGAACCTGACTAGTATCCATCAAGATGTGGGCTTGATCCCTGGCCTCACTTAGTGGGTTAAGGATCCAGCATTGCCTGGAGCTGCAGCTCAGATCCTGAGTTGCTCTGGCTGTGGCATAGGCTCAGCTCCGATTCGACCCCTAGTCTGGAAACTTCCATATGCCTTCGGTGTGGCCCTTAAAAGCAAAAAAAAAAAAAAAAAAAAAAAAAAAGTGAGGACACTTACAGCTTAGCCCCATCCCCCACCCAAGACAGCCACCTTCGTTCCTTTGAAATGACAGCGTGCCTCCCTGTCTGCTCTCCCACTGGTACTGGGGCCCCAGGATCACTTCCCAGGACCACCTTCTCATCCCCTTTCCTTCTCCTGGACCACATCCTCCATGTCAACAGAGCTCTGGGCTCCTTCTGGCCCGCAAAGGATGCTCTGTTGGGTGTTTGTTGAAATAAGTGGCATTACTGGTTGGGGTGTAGGAGACTAACCAAAGAAGGAGCTTGAAGAGCTCTGGGACTGGGAGGGATGATGGAATCCAGGCCAGATGCTGGCAAAAAGCAAAGCCATGGATGCAGGAGAATCTGGATAATGGAAAGCAATGGTTGGTAATCCTGCAAGCCCCACTGGGAAACTGGGAGGCCCATGAACTAATCCGCACTGACTAAATTCCTGAGCCGAAGCAAAGCCAAGGCGAGCCCTGCAGCTTGGTGGGAGGTGGGGTGGGTTTGGGCATCTGTTTCTCTTCAGGCCCAGGGGTTTGGAGCTACAAGTCCAGGAATGGAAAAGGACTCCCATTGTCCAGTGTACTTTTAAACCCATTCATATCTCTGGAGATGCATTTGTCTGATTATACAGACGGTGGCAGGAACAGGGAGCTTTCCAGTGTTCTGAGCAGGAGAGGAAGTGGGGCCATGATTGCAGAAGCACCTTATGGGTGAGGTCAGGGGCGGGCTATGGAAGTTCCCTTCCTTTGCCCCTCGGCTGTCTGTTCCCAAGGACTCCCTATAGTAGATCTGACCTCATCCATGTGCTCCTCCTCCC
Source organism: Sus scrofa (assembly GCF_054392235.1). Classification (NCBI taxonomy): domain Eukaryota; kingdom Metazoa; phylum Chordata; class Mammalia; order Artiodactyla; family Suidae; genus Sus; species Sus scrofa. Next base: position 24,011,528 of record NC_139394.1, read on the forward strand.
TGCCTGGCTCTGAGGTCGGCTCTGTCCCCTGCTGGGAGAACATCAATAGGCAGAGGTGGAATAAAGAGCTGGCCTTGGCATCCCACCAGCCTGGCATTAGGGCTGGGGAGAGCGGTCCTGCGCCAAAGCCAGACAGCCCTGGGGAAGGAAGCTGCTCATCCGTGGGGGCCTTTTCAACCCACCTGTCTGCCCAAGAGGGAGCCGATGGGGACCCTCTGAAGTAGGATGTAAACACACAGGTGCGGTTGAGTTCAGAGTTCTCCTTGCTTCCACCTCCCCAGCACCTCGCTCTAGCAACTGCTGGGCGCTGGGAAACGGGATCTGTGAGGCTCCTGTCATGGGCAGTCTGAATCAAAGGGCCATCCATCTCCCTACCCTTTGCTTAGAGGTCTCTTGGAGAAGAGAGGCACTGGTAAGGGGCCGAACAAGGTTTCCAGGGAGGGGAGGCATCCCCAGGACTGGGGAAACTTTCTGGTGGATTCTCTAGTGTAGCCCCCAGTGCTGCCGATAAGAAGGTAGAGGGATCCTCTATTTCTTCCCAGAAGGGAAAGCCTCATACGAATCCCTATGGCATTTGTCATCCCCACAGTGCATCCCCCTGGAGAGTCAGGGCTTTGTCCTTGGCCACTATCTCTGCCGCTGCCGACCTGGCTTCTACGGGGCAAGCAGCTCCGGGGGTATGTAACGATGGTGAGGGCCCAGGCAGGTGTGTTACAGGCTGAGCTGATGGGGGTAGGGGTGGGCACCTGGGGAAGAAAAGCAGGTTGGGTGAGATACCGGGAGAAAACTTGTAGGGTAAGGTCAGAAAGTCAAGAGAAGCAGGGGAGGCAGGCTGGGTTGAATTTCGGGGTGTCTGTGCCTTCTGAGAATGAGCCTATAATGTGCCAATGTGATGTAAGCTGACCTTGCAATGGGTCCTAGCCTGGCATCACCTCTGTAACAATGCCTTCCCCTGAAAATACCCACTTCCTATTCCTACCCCTCCTGACCCTATCCCAGGGGCCATGGACCATAGGAGAGGAGGGAGAGAGAGCTGCAGGGACCGCTGGGAGAAAAGGCTGGGGTCTCAGCCATGCCCCTCTCCCCACATCTGTCTTGTTCTTCATAGGCTCAGAGGAGAGTGCTGTCCGGTCTACAGGGCAATTCGGGTCCAATCAGGGCAGCTCCGGGAGGCTGCTGCGGTGCCAACCGTGTGCTGAGGGCTGCACCAGCTGCCTGGATGCCACGCCATGCCTGGCAGAGGAAGCCCCAGTGCTGCGGGCAGCGGTGCTGTCCTGTCAGACCTGCTGCATGCTGGCCGTCTTCCTAAGCATGCTGGCCTCCTACCGCTGCCGCCAGAGCAAGGCAAGGAAGGCCCCACATCTCTCTTCTGCACACGTGTCCTACCCGTCTTGGGTCTCTGGCATCACCAGAGACCAGAGACTACCTAGGACCAGAACTTGGGAGAAAATGGTCTGGTCCTGATTCTTTTTTTTTTTTTTTTTGTCTTTTTGTCCTTTTAGGGCCATGCTCATGGCATATGGAGGTTCCCAGGCTAGGGGTCTAATCAGAGCTGAAGCTGCCGGCCTACGCCAGAGCCACAGCAACGCCAGATCTGAGACACCACAGCTCATGGCAACGCCAGATCCTTAACCCACTGAGCGAAGCCAGGGATTGAACCCACAACCTCATGGTTCCTAGTCGGATTCATTAACCACTGAGCCACAACGGGAACTCCTGGTCCTGATTCTTCATCTAACTTGCTATGTGACATCAGGCAGGTGATGTCATCACCTTAGGTCTGTTTCCTTACCTGTAAAATGAAGGCATCGGACTTGATTCGGAACACCATGGGGGCCCCAGGGGAAATGATCTGAACCCTCACGGAGCTCCTGGTTGAATGGAAGGAGCAGACATGTAAATAAAATGACAGCACAGCAACACGAGGGCCAGGGTGGAGATGTCAGTTGCTATGGCAACTGGGAGGGGAGGACCAATCATCCTGTTTGAGATGGCAGGGGAAGGCTTTCTGGAGAATGGGACATGTGAGCCAAGGTCAACTGACAGAGGATGGAGTTTCTAGAGAAGGAAGCAGTCTGACCCAAAGTTGGAGGAAAGCCTGAGATCCCTTCTCGCTCCAGGAACCTCTGATTCTAGCCCAGGTCTGTAGCAAGGCCCAGGCTGGGACTGGGAGGGGCACGGGGCTGGGGTGGCAGGGGCTGTGTGAACCCTGGGCCTTAGGCTTAGTGCCAGTGGAGCTAAGAGCCTGTGGTAGGAGAGGCTGTGTGGATGGAGAGGGCAGGGCTAATGTTACAGGGCGAAGCTTTTAGCCCAGGGCCACTGAGTGACAACCCCCCCACCGCAAAGCAGGCCCGAGACCCTCCAGCACCACCATCCAGTCTCTGTCCTCTTGCCGCCCTGCTTACATGCCTCTCTCTTTCCTGGGTTTGCAGAGGATCCGGGCATCTGGAGTGGTACTGCTGGAAACCATTCTTTTTGGATCCCTGCTGCTCTACTTCCCTGTGAGTTTGTAGCTAGCGGCGGACCCCATCTCCCCTACAGGATCCCCCACAGTCCTAACCTGGCACCCACCAAACCCCAGAATCCTTCCTTTCTGCCCTGTTGGGGGGAATTCAGAGACCTCGAAATCCCCCTATTCATATCCACAAATGTTAGACTGGCCTAGTGAGCGCTGGAGCCAAAGAGTCCAGGTTTAAAAGAGCTCCATGACCTGCTCTGTGACCTAGGACAAGTTAGCTAACCTCTCTGATAACAAAACTGCTCCTTGGCAGAAAGGAGGCGATGGTGCCTCTATGACAAAGGCCCAGCAATGTGCTTAGCTTGGGCCTGACGCATTAGCGGACGCACAGTGGACAGCAGCTATTTTTGTCCCCTCCCCGCCAGGTCTTCATCCTCTACTTCAAGCCCAGTGTATTCCGCTGCATCGCCCTCCGCTGGGTCCGGCTGCTGGGTTTTGCCATTGTCTACGGCACCATTATACTCAAGCTTTACAGGTAGGGTCTCGGGCAGACCTTGCTCTCTCGCTGCTCATGCCAGGCCACCCCAGCTCATCTAGGGAATGAGCTCTTCACAGCCAGACCCCTAGCAGCTCTGCTCCTCTGTGCCCCCAAGGCCCGCTCCCATCATTATAGCCCTCCCACCCATGCAACCTTTTTGGGGGGGAGGGGGTGGTGGTAAGAGGAGGCAGTGAACCATGGAAGGGATGGGAGGACAGGTCTGAGTGAACAGGAGGGAAGCAATGCACAGAGGCCTCTCCCCTCCCTGCATCCACAACCCACACTCTAACCCTGGCAGAGTGCTCCAGCTCTTTCTGTCTCGATCGGCCCAGCGGGGCCCCCACCTGAGCAGCGGGCGGCTGCTGCGGCGTCTGGGGCTGCTCCTGCTGCTCGTGCTGGGCTTCCTGGCTGTATGGACGGCGGGGGTCCTAGAGCGAGGCATTCAGCACACATCCCTGGTGATTCGAGGCCACACTCCCACAGGCCGCCACTTCTACCTCTGCCACCACGACCGCTGGGACTACATCATGGTTGTGGGTGAGCTGCTTCCACTGAGCCCCGCCTCACTCTGATCCCTGGCTGTGTACCTGTGGGGGTCCCGCTTTGTACCCAGACCCCTGGTCCAGGCTCCACCCCACCCCACACCACCCCAGCACGGCCCTCAGAGAAAAGGGTGGTGTGGCTGCTGGGTGAGGTGGTACGTGGCTCTGTCCCTTCTGATTCCCCCACAGCTGAGATGCTGCTCCTGTGCTGGGGCAGCTTCCTCTGCTACGCCACCCGGGCTGTCCCCTCGGCTTTCCACGAGCCTCGGTACCTGGGCATCGCCCTGCATAATGAACTGCTGCTTTCTGCCGCCTTCCATGCAGCCAGGTGAGGACGGACCCTCCCACCTACCGCTCTTCCCACTCTCTCCCAGGTGAGGGTCCCACCATCCCAGCCCTCCTTGCATCACCTGCTATGCCTCAGCAAGGTGGGGAAGGCCCCCCACCTGCAGCTCTCTCCCTGCCCCACAGGTACCTTTCCTGTACCCCGTGTCACAACCAATACCCAAGAAGAGGAAGCATGCCACACTCCTTCTTTTTTTGGGGGGGGGTGGCCCGAACCTGCAGCATATGGAGGTTCCCAGGCTAGGGGTTGAATTGGAACTGCAGCTGCCGGCCTACACCACAGCCACAGCAACGCGGGATCCAAGACTCGCCTGCGACCTATATACACCACGGCTCATGGCAACGCTGGATCCTTAACCCACTGAGTGAGGTCAGGGATCGAACCTGCATCCTGGATGCTAGTCAGATTCGTTTCCACTGAGTCACAACGGGAACTCCGAGGAAGCATGCCACACTTCTAATTCCTCTCCCATTCCACCCCCACCACTTTCCTCCCAAGACAGACTCCATTCTCCCTGCCTTCCTCCCCTTCACGTCTCAGCCGTCCCAGTAGCAGGCCTGCCATGAGGGTCCACAGGGACCTGGCCCTGTGGTGAAGGCAGAAGCCACCCGCAGGGCTGTCCGTAACCTGTGGTCCTTAGACTGTCAGAGGAAGCCAGCTGGGGAGCTCCCGTCATGGCACAGCAGAAATGAATCCGACTAGTATCCATGAGGATGCGGGTTCATTCCCTGCCCTCGCTCAGTGGGTCAGGGATCCGACGTTGCCTTGAGTGTGGTGTGGGTCACAGCAGAGGCAGCTCGGATCTGGCATTGCCGCGGCAGTGCTGTAGGCCAGCAGCTTTAGCTCTGATCTGCCCCCTAGCCTGGGAACCTCCATGTGCCATGGATGTGGCCTTAAAAAGGAAAGAGAGAGGGAAGGTGAGCTGGAGTAGTCTAGGAGAGCTTCTCGGAAGTGGGGATTAATGTGAGACCTGATGTGGGCCCTATATCCTAGAGAGGGTAGGAAGAAGAGTGCCCTTCTCACTCCACTGAGCACCTCTAGGAGATCAGGGCTGGGACAGAGGGGCAGAGCCTGTGAGATGGGTGAGGGGGTAAGAGGCTGCTCCCACCGGCCTCTGCAACTAACCATCCCTCTCCCGCCTAACCCTCAGGTTTGTGCTGGTTCCCTCCCTGCACCCGGACTGGACGCTCCTCCTCTTCTTCTTTCACACCCACAGCACGGTTACTGCCACACTGGCTCTGATCTTCACCCCTAAGGTGAGGTCTTCCCCCTGTGAGGCCAACCCCAGCCCTTTTGCCAGGGGCACTGTGGCTCTGCTGTAGCGGCAGCGCCCTCTCCAGCTCAGAGTGAGAACGACACCCTGGGGGTGAGTGGGCCCTGCTGGACTTGGACCTAAGCAAGGAGTCCACCTTGGAGTCGGGGAAGAAAGCTCTGTCTCCAATTCCTGAGCAAGGGAAATAAGAGCTAGAGCTGGAGGGGCCCTTGAAACACAACTGGGAAGTTGGTGACCTCTGAAAATCAACTGGAAGCAGGTACACATTTCCTTACGGAGAGACAGGTGAGGAGGCTGAAGGACATGGCTAGGAATTGCAGGAGTGGGGAGTTGAGACCCCAATCTCTGAGCTGGGGAAAATCAACAAAACTCCTTGACTGGAGTTTCCATCATTGCTCAGCAGTAACAAACCCGACTAGTATCCATGGGGACGCAGGTTTGATCCCTGGCCTCCCTCAGTGGGTCAAGGATCCGGCGTTGCCGTGAGCTGTGGTGTAGGTCAAAGATGCGACTTGGATCTGGCGTTTCTGTGGCTGTGGTGTAGGCCAGTGGCTACAGCTCTGATTCGACCCCTAGCCTGGGAATTTCCATATGCCTCGGGTGTGGCCCTAAAAAGACAAAACAAAAACCAAAAACCAAAACCAACTCCTTGACTCCCCAGAATTCCAAATTAGAGAGGGGGGTAAAGATTTATGGAGGAAGTAATTCCACTTATTTATGAGGCAGGGAGCCAGGTGAGTCTTTTTTCTCAATCATGCCCGCCCCCGCCAGTTCCGGAAGCCTGGAGCTCCCCCCCGAGAGGAGATCTTGGACGAAGTGTACGAGGACGAACTGAACCTGCAGCGCTCGGGCTCCTACCTCAACAGCAGCATTGCCTCGGCCTGGAGCGATCGCAGCCTGGACCCTGGAGACATTCGGGTAGGTACCAGTCTCCCCGCCTCCTCTTGATGCTTAGCTTAGGAACGGGACAGCGGGCACTGCTGCCCTGCCCCTTGGGCTGTGTGCTCCTGCGGGTCCTCTCCGCTCCCCCAGCTCTTCCTCTCTCTTAAGATCTGCCTGTCTTCTCCACCCTTGCCCTAAGCTGCTTCCCCTGACTCTCCTCGAAGGAGGCCACACAAGTGGAAAGACCCCCAAACAGCAGAAGCCAGATTCCTGAGGCCCACCTGGCAAGGCAGAGGCAGAACCATGAGTGGAGCTGGAATCGCTCATGTCCTCCACTCCCACTCAGCAGGGCCATCGTGAGAGGCAGACTAAGGAGTCTCTCAGTCTCCAACAGACCAGGGCAGTTAGCGACCTTAGGGCCATTGGGGCTGGGGAGTTGAGGCAGCTAGTGGCCATCAGGGATTCCACACGAGGATCCCCTTTCCCTAGACTGTCAGTCTTCGAGAAAGAAAGTTCTTCCTGAGTCTTACATCAGGAGAGAATCCTTACCTTATTTTTCTGCTTAAGGCTATTTGTATAGTCATGGGAACCCTACGTAGAGGCTAAGACCTGGTGGGGAGTTCCTGCTGCGGCTCAGCGGGTTAAGAACCGTACTAGTCTCTGTGAGGATGCAGCCTCCATCCCTGGCCTGGCTCAGTGGGTTAAGGATACAGAGTTGCCCTGAGCCCTGGTGTGGGTGGGAAGATGAGGCTCCGATCTGGGCGTTGCTGTGGCTGTGGCGTTGGCCAGCAGCTGCAGCTCCGATTCCACCCCTAGCCTGGGAACCTCCATCTGACCTGGGGTCCCACAACGAAAAAGGAAAACCGGCAGGGAAAGGACACAGCTGGTGAGAAAGAGACCCCCCCAGAGAATGATGGTCTCAGCAAGGGCCGAGGGGCAGAGGAGCCAGCAGGTGGAGAGGCTTAGCCCTCAAGGTCAGCTCTGCTCTCCGGGTCCCTCCCTGCCCCCAGGACGAGCTGAAGAAGCTCTACGCGCAGCTCGAGGTCCACAAGACGAAGGAAATGGCCGCGAACAACCCGCACCTGCCCAAGAAGCGGGGCAGCTGGCGCCAGGGCCTGGGCCGCTCCTTCATGAGGTACCTGGCCGAGTTCCCCGAGGCCCTGGCCCGCCAGCACTCCCGGGACGCGGGCTCCCCGGGCCGCAGCAGCCTGCCCGGCTCCTCCCGCCGCCGGCTGCTCAGCGCCAGCCTCCGGGAGCCCGCCGCGCCGCCGGGCCTGCGCAAGTCCCGCAGCTCCTGCGAGCCGGCGCGCGAGCCGCGCGCCGAGCCGGCCCCGCCTCTGCTCGACTCGCTGCTGAGGCGGAAGCTGGCCAGGAAGGGCCCGCGGACCGAGAGCCACGAGTCGGTGGCGGCGGCGGCGGCGGCGGCGGCGGGGCCGCCCGCGCTGGGCTTCAGGTCGGCCAGCGCCCACAACCTGACCGTGGGCGAGCGGCTCCCGCGGGCCCGGGCCGCCTCGCTGCACAAGTCGCTCAGCGTGGTGGCGGGCTCCAGGGAGAAGGCCCTGCTCCTGGCCAGCCAGGCCTACCTGGAGGAGACCTACCGGCTGGCCAAGGAGCGCGAGGAGAGAAGGAAGGCGGAGGCGGCCGCGGCAAGCCCCGCGCGGCGGCCGTCAACCAGGCGGCTGGAGCGAGCCCGAGGCGCCCCGTTGTCCGCGCCCCCTTCCCCGGCCAAGAGCAGCAGCGTGGACAGCTCGCACGCCTCCGGAAAGCTGCACGAGGCTGCGAGGAGGCTGCCCCACCCGCCCATCCGGCACCAGGTCTCCACCCCCGTCATGGTCACGTCTGGGGCCGGACTGGGGGAGCCGGGGATGCTGTCTCCCACGGCCACCTTGGCCCCAGCGCTGATGCCAGCTCCCGCCCCCGCCCCTGTCCCGGCACCTGTCCCAGTTCCCCCCCAAAGCCCCAGCCTGCTCAGCTACATCTGCCCCTGGGAGAATGCAGAACTGCCAGCGAAGAAAGAAAAGGTGGCTCAAGAAGGCCCCTCTGGACCGGAGCGGGACACCCACTCGCCCGCCCCAGCTCGGGCCAGGCTCTGGAGGGCCCTCTCTGTGGCAGTAGAGAGAAGGGGGGCTGGGGAGAACGGGATGGATACAGATGCGGGGCGCCTGCCAGGGGAGGCTGCTGATGGGGGTGAGGACAAGCCCAAGACTGTCTCTAAATCCCACAGCCTCAAGGCCCCTGTTCAGCAGGGTTCCATGCGCAGCCTGGGACTGGCTATAAGAGTTCTGACTCGTTCTCGGAGCACGTACAGAGAGAAGGAGAGCAGGGAAGAGAGTCCTGAGGAGGAGAAGGGCCGAGCTTCGGGTGAGGGTGTGGGGGCGTGCCCCAGGTCTCCCCGGCCAGGCCGGCCTGAGGTGGTGGGTAGGCAGGCTGCGCTTGCCCCCTGTGATAATGAGGAGTCCCTGCAGAACCAGCAGAACGCTCACACCAGCAGGCTGCTCCAGGTCTGTCACCAGGAGGGCAGCAGGGAACAGGAAGACAGAGGCAGGAAGACCTCCCTAGGGCAGGGGAAAGTTGAGAGCGGGGGTAAAACAGGGACTGCTCCACTGAAGCAGGTCAGGCAGGGCACAGTTGGGGACCAAATGGCTAAGCAAGCAAAAGGGGCCCCAGTGGGGTGTGGAGAACCACCCAAAGTTGGCCTCCAGCCCCTGGGCAGGGCTGAGCACAGGGTGACAGAAGTATGTCCCTGGGAAGTCACCGAATCAGAAACGTGTCAGCCTGGCAGTAGCAGCAAGGCTGAAATTTGCCCCTGGGAGGTGAGTGAAGGAGCCCCTGAGGAGGGGGCTCTGAGGCAAGATCCAGATGCCTCCCAAGACGAGAGGGGAAAAGCCTCAGAAAAATCAAAGCCCAAAGAGATGTTTGCCGCTGCTCGGAAAAAGCCAGAGAGGCTGGTCAGGGGGCAGGAGGCAGTGTGTCCCTGGGAGGGTGCCGATCCCGGGAGTCTGTACCCTGGATCAGCCCCTCAGGACTCTGAGAGAACCGAGGGCAGGTCCGAGGCAGTGGGCAGTAGGGACCCTGGAGAGGTGGAGACGCATCGTTGGGAAGCTACTGGGCCCAGACCTCAGACACCTGCCATCGGCCAGACAGAGCTCTGTCCCTGGGAGGCAGGTCAAGGAGGTGAGAATGAGAAACCGTCCCAGGAGGGAGTAGAGAAGCTTCCCCAGGAAAAGCAGAAGAGCCCCAAGAAAGCAGTCTTCTGGAAAGAACAGAAACCAGGTGAAGGCTTGGAGTCTCTTTGTCAGTGGGAGAGGACAGATTTCCGCGGCCCTTCAGCAGTCTCTGCACAGGTGCCAGGAACCCCTGGATGCTTGGAGCGTTTGGGCAGCAGCCTTTCTGAGGTGCACCCGTGGGAGGCAGGAGATCCTTTTGCTCACGGGAATGCAGAGATCTGTCCCTGGGAGCTTGGTGACAAAGCAATGGGGAAGGAAACACGGCATCAGGAGCCAAGTAGAGAATCTTTCCAGGAAAAGGGGGAAACCTCCAGCAAAGGGAGCTCCGGAGAGATGGGGGAGCAAACTGGGAAAGCAGTGCCAAAATTTAGCCCACAGCAGGAGTCGGTGTGTCCTTGGGAGAGCACAGCCCCTGGGCACTCCGGCCCCCATCTCGACAATTCTTCATCCAAAACCAGTGGCCAGCTCCTCAGCAGCAGAGGAAGCAGCGTGGATCGGACATGTCCACGGGAGGATCTCAGGTCAGAGGTAAAGGAAGCAACACCTGCCAAGGCAGAAATCTGTCCCTGGGAGGTGGATGAAAGGACAACAGAGGACAGGATGTCGGGACAGGCACCAAAAGGAGGAGAATCGCAAAAGGACAAGGAGATGATGCCTGGAACATCAGCGAGCAAAGATAGCACAACTTGGGAAAAGCCTGAGGGGCAGATCCAAAAGCAGGCAGCAGTCTGCCCCTGGGAGAGCATGAACCCTGGCAGCTTCTCCCTACCGCCAGGTCCTCAAGACACAGATCAGCTCAAAGCCAGTTTCCAGGTGTCAGGCAGTGTGGGAAGCAAAACTGATGAGGTCTGTCCGTGGGATGCAGAGGAACCGCTTCCTGCTGAGAAAGCAGAGATCTGTCCCTGGGAGGTGGGTGATGGAGCAGGGGAGGAAAGGGCTTTGGGAGTTGAGGCCATTAGGCAACTTCCAAACAATACAGGAAAGGCCTCTGCAGACTCCGGACCTGGCAAGATAGCTGCTACTGCTCCAGAAAAGCCAGAGAAGCCGCCGCCTGGAGAGCGAGAGGTGGCCTGTCCTTGGGAGAGCTTGGATCCGGGGGGCTTCTATCAGCCTTCAGACCCTCTGGGCACTGACAAGCCCAAAGTGGGGCTCCAGGAACTGGACCGTGGTGGGTGCAAGACAGCGGAGGTGTGTCCTTGGGAAGCAGAGGGAGTGCCTATCAGTGAAAAAGCCAAGATCTGTCCCTGGGAGGTGAACGAAGGAGCCACTGGGAAGGGCCTGGAACAAGAGGTGGGGACTGATTCAGTGGGGCAGAGGGAGACAACTCTAGAAAAGGAAATACCTGCCTCCCTGGGAGAAGACATACCAAAATGGGAGACAAAACTGAGTCCAGAGCAGGAAGCTACATGTCCTTGGGAGAAGGACTCGAGGGCACCCTCTGCGCAGGCCCCTGAGGGCTCAGACCTGTCCAGCAGCAGGAGGGGCAGGGGGGCAGAGGGGCATTCCTTGCAAGCGAGTGAGGAGGCAGCAGAGAAAGGGGACCTGACACAAGACCTAAAGATGGACTCCTTCCTGGAACACGTAACCCCAGAAAAAGCTCTATCTTCAAAAGCAGGAGAATTTGCCGCTGAAGATGGGGGCAAAGCGAACGATGAGCCACAACCTATCTATCTACTGGAGAGCATGGCCCCAGCAGGCACTTTCTCCCACCCTGGCAGCCAGTGCCCTGCCCAACCTAAGGTCGGCTCTCAGCTGCCCCTCGGTATTGGGGGCAGACTCACTGAGGTCTGCCCGTGGGATGCTCACACTGTGGATGCTCACAAACCCGACAGCAGTGCCAAGATCTGTCCCTGGGAGGTGACTGGAAGAATCCCTGAAGAAGGGGTGTCAAGACAGGATGGAGAAGGGGAGCCTCAAGAGGACAAGGAGAAAGCTCCAGGAAAACCAGAGCACAAAGTTGTGGTTGTTCAGGAAAAGTCAGAGAGGGCGGATGGAAAGCGGGAGGCTGTGTGTCCCTGGGACAGTCAAGATCTGTTTCCACAACCAGCCCCACAAGCTTCTGACAGAAGCAATGGCAGTTCTGAGGCGGCGGGCAGGGCCAGGGCCAGGGTAGCAGAAGTATGTCCATGGGAAGCAGAAGAGGCTCCTTCTGATAAGAAAACAGAAATCTGCCCTTGGGAGGTGAGCCAGGGAGCAGCAGAGGAAGAGGGACTGGAACAAGAGGTGGATAGAGAGTTCCAAGGGCAAGGAGAGATGTTCCAGCAAAAGGCAGGAGCCGGCGTGATGGAAGAACACTTTTCAGAAGAAGTAGCGAAAGTCAGTGGCGAGCAGGAGACTGTCTGCCCCCGGGAAGGTGCAAGATCAGGGGGGCTCCCCCCACAGTCAGAGGCTCCAGATGTTGACCAACCCGAAGTCAGTCCCCACGGGGCAAGTGGTGTGGGGAGCAGGATGGCAGAGCTGTGTCAATGGGAAGTCACAGATCCTGAAGGAAATAAAATAAGGGGGACCATGGCAGACATCGACATCCATCTCTGGGAGGGAACTGGAGCCCCATCTGAGGGATCTGGCCTCCCAGCTTTAAGAACAACTCAGACAGAAATACTTTCCCCCATGGCCCCTGAGAACCCACCATGCCTTCTAGTCCACAGACCTCTGGGTGGCCTCCTTCCAGAAAGCAAAAGCCCCCGCCCCAAAGGGAGCAAGCCAGCCAGTGCTTTTACTCTGGAAGGCGTCAGAGAACTCCAAGTACCTTCAGAACCTGGGCCAAGAATCAGCTTAATCCCAGAGCTAACACTCCAAGAAACTGAGGCTCAGAAGTCTTCCTCCTTAACCGAAGACCAAGGGGAAGTAGCTTCTATAGCTCAACAGGAAGAACTCAGCCCTCCCAGTGTCTATCCTTGGGACAGGGAGTAGCAACTCCCTTGGGTGAGGTCAAACATGGGGTGGCTAGCCTACCAAAGCCAAGGTCCTTTCCAAGGGCCAGGTGTTTCCAAAAACAACTGAATCAAACACACTTCGCCACTTTCCCTCTCCAAGAAGGCCAGACGTCATCTCGTTCCAAAGACAAATTGTACAAGAAGAGTGAAGCTCAGAAATCCCATCCTCTCTTTACCTCCAACTCTCCTTCTTGCTCCAGGGAATAAAGGCTGGACCTTCTACTTCTAATAACACCTCCCATCCAGCTAGAGTTCTCAACACAGGCCACCCGTGACAGGACACTCATTTGTAAAGCCAATAGTGATAAAAGGAAGTCAGTGGTCTGTGTCCAGCCCACATTTTCTCAAAGGAAGACCCATCCCTCTTGGAATTCTACAAAGGACATTTTTTGAAAAGAAACTAAACCACATAAGGTATCGGCAACATAGAGGCTGAAGATTACAGAAGGTTATAAAGGTCACCATAGGGGATGCCCTGGTGGCCTAGTGAATTAGTGGATCATTGTCACTGATGTGGCTTGAATCATTGCTGTGGCATGGGTTCACTCCTTGGTCCAGGAACTTCCGCATGCTACAGGTGTGGCCAAAAAAAGTCACCATAGGAAGTTTAGAAATGATTTAATTCAAGGAGTTCCCATCCTGACGCAGCAGAAACGAATCCCACTAGGAACCATCAGGTTGTGGGTTCCATCCCTGGCCTTGCTTGGTGGATTAAGGATCCAGCATTGCCATGAGCTGTGGTGTAGTTTGCAGATGCAGCTCAGATCTAGCATTGCTGTGGTTCCCCTAGCATGGGAACCTCCATATGCTGCTGGTACAGCCCTAAAAAAAAAAAAAAAAAGAGAGAGAGAGATGATTTAATTCAAGATGAATTGGGTGGGGGGGGAGCACTTAAATGGCTCAAAAGAGGAGCCTGAAATGCCTTAAAGACCTTGTCATTTTGTCTTTGGATCTCCAGTTTCTGCTTTATTGGTCCTCATAACTGTCCTGCTTGACTGCTAAAGTAGAGCAACTAAGCACTCACATCCATAGGAACCGTATCTTCAATAACTGGCATTCGAAGCAACCTGAGTCAGACAGCTTAAAGGGAGAGGCAGGCCCAGGGAGAGCTCTCCCTTCCAGAAGCCCGCTCATGGTTTAAGAAGCATGCCTCTTGCTGGCTTTTTTAGACCATCTTCCCTTCTGCCTGCCCGTCTTTTGCCAGTCTGCAGAGTTCATCCCACTGGCTCATTCTCTTTCTCTTCCTAGCCTTTCAGTGCTGTCATCAAAGGAAACTCTGTTTGTCATCTCTGTTGTCAAATGCAACCAGAAGCAGGGGGAGTTTCTGGTTCTGATGCAAGAACCGCTCCGATTCACTTGCTTGGTAACAAGAGGCCCACATTAGTCTCTTTCCCTAGAAGCCAAAAGAAAGGAGGTCCTGTTTACAGCCAGCACTTTAACTGCCCTCAGAAAGAGTGCTGCGGGGCAGGTTAGGGGCCTGGAGGCCAGGGGAAGGGTAACTACAAAGCCTCCTTTCTTAGGGAGCGCTTTCTTCTTAGATCAGCTCCATTCTCTCAAGTCAGTTCAGGCTACCTTTAAATCGGTCCCAGATAAGAGTGCTAGAATTAGGTGACACTACCCGAGGGAAATGAGGAAGGAGAAAAAACACTGTGTCACAGATGTCCCAGGATTGGCAGGGTGGTAACAGGCAGACCAAACATGGCAGGAACCCACACTCTAATGGGACAGATACAGATGTCATTCAGGAAAAGAAAAGCAAGGGGGACCAGGAGTTCCTCTGTGCTGCAGCAGGTTAAGGATCCAGTGTTGCCACAGCTGCGGCTCCGATTCCAACCCTGGCCTGGAAACCTTCATATGCCTCGGGTGTGGCCAAGCAGGTGGGGTGGGGTGGGGATCAAACACTCAAAGGGAAAAAGATGAGGCTGCATGTAAATACTCTGGGCAGCTATAGGACTTGACAGGAAAAGCAGCAAAGTGGTCCATTTCCAAAAAGGAGAAAGAGGAATGGAGTAACCCATTTCCAGGGGCCAGATGGCCTTGTTCCGGTATCTAGGCCCTCCTCCTTCCTAGGTCTCTTCCCCTTGGCTTTCAGAGCAGTAACGGAAGTGTGTTGTTGCTCTGGGCTCTGCGTTAGCCTCACAGCTTCTGAACCAATGCAAACTCTGCACCTCAGAACAATCTCATTGGGTCTGGACTAGTTAGGAATAGAAAAGTTGGCCCTCTACCCACGGTTGTGAAATAAACCACAAGTTAAAAATAAAGAGTGCTGGAGTTCCCGTCGTGGCGCAGTGGTTAATGAATCCAACTAGGAACCATGAGGTTGCGGGTTCGATCCCTGGCCTTGCTCAGTGGGTTAAAGATCCGGCGTTGCCATGAGCTGTGGTGTAGGTTGCAGATGTGGCTCGGATCCTGTGTTGCTGTGGCTGTGGCGAAGGCCAGTGGCTATAGCTCTGACTGGACCCATAGCCTGGGAACCTCCATATGCCACAGGAGTGGCCCTAGAAAAGGCAAAAAGTCAAAAAAAATAGAGTGCTTTTTTCTTGACTGTGGCAGTTATTTCTAATTTATTCATGATGGTAACTTTCTTTTCTCAATGTTTCTAAACATTAATTGTAGGTTAAGAAAGGAAAGAACAAGGCCTGTTCTAAAGCCACACTGCAGTGAGTTCCCATCCTGGCTCAGTGGAAATGAATCTGACTAGCATCCCTGAGCACGCAGGTCTGATCCCTGGCCGTGCTCAGTGGGTGAAGGATCCAGCGTTGCCATGAGCTGCGGTGTAGGTTGCAGACGCGGCTCAGATCTGGCATTGCTGTGGCTGTGGTGTAGGCCAGCAGCTACAAAGACTAAATAAATAAAGCCACGCTGTGGCCTTCAGGACCGTGGGATGGTCTGGCCAATTCTGCCAGTGCCCAGCTACATGGCGGGCAGTCAATGGTCTCTGCCAGGCCCGTCAAGCCAATCCTGTACATCTGGGCCATTTGCTCAGCTGGATTTGATTCCAAGGGGAAATGAAAACTGCACTTATCCTCTGGCTCCCTGGTGGAAGCTATTGCTTAGCTGCTATTTGGGATTATCTAGAGACCCCTGAGACAGACCGGGGGAATGGGGTGAAACGGCTTATTCAAAACATTGTTTTTTCACATACCCAGAGAAATGAAGGTGTTGTGTCGTCATTAAGTGTGCTTTTCTTATTTCTCTGCTTCCCCACCCTCCCAAGATTCCCTCCCCTTGTTCCATATTCCCCTTTGATCCTACTCAAAGCACTTCCCTTCTCATTTTGCCTTAATCCACAGCTCAGGCAAATAGGATATGAACAAACCTCACTTGGGCAGCAGTGCTGGAAACTGATGTACATTTTAAGCAAAAAGGGTTGCGACTAAGTAGCACGATGAGTGGCTGCTTTGGATTTACCCACCAGCACCGCCCTGCCTCTAAGAACACACACCTTGCTTCCATGGTCAGCACTCGGCAGCTGTTACGAAAACATCAGTTTCCCCCAGTGAGGCCTGGTCTGTTTGCTGCTTTGCTGAGATGGTAGCTTTACAGAGACTGAGGAGTCAGGTTATTCTCAGCCTGATTCTAGTTCCTTGGCCTCTCCTCTTAAGTCAAGGTCAGAACAGATTAATCCTTAACCGAAGTGATAAGTTCCTTAAAAAAAAATTCTAGACTTGAAAAACAGAAACACGAGAATTTAGGTCCTGATTTTTACAGGGAGCCCTCATGGGTGGATCAAAATAACAGTACTGTAAGCCAAGCTTGCTGCAGGGCAGAGTGATTTCCCTGGTCATACCTCCGATGACCCATGAGCATGGAAGGGCCCACATCCTCCTCCCGACAGCCCAGCTGGAGCTAAGGAACAAGGAGGGTAGCTGCACTGTTTGACACTACACAGGTCCATAGTCCGGTACCTTTGCTTCCAGTGCAGTCTGGAAAAATAGCCACCATCTCCAAAAGGTGCTAGAAATCAGGAAACCAAGTCTCACTGATGGATCTTCCAAATGCATCAACACTTCCCTGATCCCTGCCTCCCCCAATGTTTCCTGGGATCACACCAGAATGGAGCTGATAATTAAGAAAAAAATACAGAGTTCCTGTCGTGGCGCAGGAGAAACGAATCCTACCAGGAACCATGAGGTTGCGGGTTTGATATCTGGCCTCGCTCAGTGGGTTAAGGATCTGGCGTTGCTGTGAGCTGTGGTGTAGGTCGCAGACGCAGCTTGGATCCTGCATTGCTGTGGCTGTGGAGTAGGCTGCCAGCTGCAGCTCCGATTTGACCACTAGCCTGGGAACCTCCATATGCTGCAGGTGCAGCCATAAAAAGCAAAAAAATAAAAAAAAAAAAAAATACAAAGGCTGAGGGAGAAATGATTTTTTTTGGATTTACACTCATTTGTGAAATACAAATGCTGATTCAGTCAGTATATGAGAAAAGACCCTCTTAAATGATACCATTTTTATAAACACTAATTTTTCCCAAGTCTGGATTTCCTAAAAGTCTCATCACTCACAATTAAGATAACTTCCATTTCTGCCATTTTGAAGGCTAGTCTACTTCCAGCCTGAACTAGGAGAAATGCACAGGACTTATCACAATTTGTCCAACACCTGACAGTGTTTTATTTCAAACTCTGATCCCTGCCCTGTAATGAGAAATGAAAGTTAGCCAGTTTGCTCCTGACAGTTCTTGCTGTGGGAAAAGCTGATAATCAGATGCTCTCTGAACCACATTGTTTCTCATCCAGAGTCAGAAGCTGGATATAAGATTTAAAGAAGAAGAGGGTCCATGGCTGTGCACAGGACCCACCTACCAGGGCCCAGCCATCAGCAGTGGTTACTGACAACAAGACTGCCCAGAAGAGCCACGCAGAGCAAGAGAGAGCAAAGGTAGTTCTTTCTACGGCAGGAAGAAGACAGATGACTTCACAGCTCCCAGGTTCTTAGACTTCACAGCTTCCAGCCATCTCATCACCCAGGCTTCACCTCAGGAGTCATTTCGCCGTCACGCAGGCTGAGGCTTATGGACCTCTCCTTGTGGCTCTTCAAACTCTTCCCAGGGTTTCAGCTGGGGGCCAGGTATCATCACCGTCTGAAAGAGCAGGAAGCTGAGTTATGTACCATCTAAGTCCATGGCTTACCCAGGAGAGATTCAGGCCCACTCCCAACAGGAGGATTCCTCTTCCCTGACCCTGCATCACCCCCTCTCTCCACTAGGCAGAGCCCAGCATGGGTGGCTTAGGATGCCGTGTTGTAAACCACACAATGTACTTTACCTTAAGGATGGGCTGCTTAGGGGGTGCCCATGGGGGAATGATCTTGCCATGCATTCGCCAGCTCCCATAAGGGTCCACCAGGTGCTTTTCAAAGACAACATACTCCAGGACATCCCTGGGCACATCTTCCTGTCCATACATCAACCGGCCAAACCGGTCATAGATGGCCAGAGTCTGCAAGAGTGAAAGTAAACCTAGTCTGTTAGTTCTCAGAGCTTTTTTTTTTTTTCCTCTTTGCCACACAACTATTTTTGAAACAACCAGAACAAAAAAATTTAATGGACAGAAACAAGTGTTTTCAGATTTCTGAATCTAGACTGACGGATCAACCACTGACACTTTACTCTTAGATGGTTTCTGATTGGGGTGAAAGGGTTGGAAGTAGGTGGGAGGGAGTCAGGAAGGGTGGGTTAGAAAAGCCTCACACTGTTGTTGCAAAGCTAACATCTAGCGGCGGGAAGGCGCAGAGAGAGGGCAAGCAAGACCATGGTGAACCTCGGAGTTCCCGTCGTGGCTCAGAGGAAACGAATCCAACTAGGAACCAGGTTTCAGGTTCAATCCCTGGCCTCACTCAATGGGTTAAGGATCCAGCATTGCTATGGCTGTGGCGTAGGCTGGCAGCTACAGCTCCGACTGGGCCCCTAGCCTGGGAACCTCCATATGCTGCGGGTGTGGCCCTCAAAATTAAAAAAAAAAAAAAAAAAAGGCCATGGTGAACCTTTCCTTAAAACTCACGGTCCCGGGCAGCTGTATCCAGGACTCGGAGGCAGGTGCCCAAACCAAGAGTGAAGAAAAGCGGGGAGGAAAGCAGACTGGTGCCTCTACCTGCCGAGTGTGCATGCGGACGGTGACCTGGCCATAGATGTTGCCCTGGTTCATCAGACTCGAACAGCGAACCTGCACCACCTGGGGTGGCTCTAAAGATTCTACGAAGCTCCACCGGACAGTCTTGTATCTGATGTCCCAGACCATATCCTGAGGGCAGAGGAGAAGAGTTCAACTGGATTTTTCCTCCCTGCTAGGAAGACGCTGCTGATTTCCACACTTGCTCTCATTTCTTGCAATATTACAGTCCACATGCAACACTTCCTCCCAAATGCTTTCTGGGGCTTGTTTTCTCTCTCACCTTTCCAAGTTGCACTGAAGCTACTACTCAAGTTCACCTCACAACAACTTTTTTTCATTTCTCTTCTTTTTTTTTGTTTTCTTTTTAGGGCTGCAAAACCATCAGATTCAAGCCGCATCTGCAGCCTAAGCCACAGCTCGATGCCAACACCAGATCCTTAATCCATGGAGCAAGGCCAGGGATCAAACCTGCATCCTCACGGGTACTAGCTGGGTACATAATCAGGTAGGCCACAACGGGAACTCCTCTCTTTTCATTTCTAAGTCACAACTCAAGACCCTTCTCCAAATCAATGAAAAGCACACTCCAAACTACCAGCTTACCTACTATGCCATTACCCCTTCATAACCTGCTCATTACTGCATGCATTTCTGTTGACTGCTCAGGTTTGGGGTTTTGATTCTTTCACCTTTTGGCAGTGAAAGATGGGATTTTATAGGAATATAAAGGCTAACCTGCTAAGACACCGTAAGCTATACTTGTCCCTGGGGAGGTGAGGCAGAACTGACAGAAACTGAGGTTCTTATTCTTAAACCTCTAACTGAACCGTAAAGTCCTCATTCTTGGGGGGGGGTCTCCTAAAGCACCTGGCACCCCGTTATTCTTCTGTTTGTTTTTTGTTAGCCACGCCAGCGACATGCAGAGGTTCCTGGGCCAGGGATCGAACCTGCGCCACAGCAGCATCCCGAGCCACAGCAGGGACAACACCAGATATGCTGAGCCATCAGGGAACTCCCCTGGCACTCCTGTTATCACACAATGTAGGCCTCATAAATATCTGTCAAATCCTTTCTGGCTGAAAAGACATGGGCGGGGCTGGCCTAATGTGGCCCTGTACCCTGATCCCAGGACCTGGAGCCTCAGGACTGTCTGCTGAGGGACTTCCGCTTCCTTCATTTGCATGGCCCTTACAAGACTCCATTTCAAGTCTTTATCATGCAGCCAAAAATAATCAAACTTCAACTTTTTGCTTTAAACTTCCTGCACTTTCAAAACCGATCTTTAAGAAAACCAGAGGTGATATCTAGACAATGTCTGCTCAGGCATCCCACAGTTTTAAGAAGCATGAGAACCTACCGGAAAGCAGTTTTCGGTTACCAAGGTATGAAGCCGGTCATGGTCTGAGCTAAAAAGGAAAAAGATATATATCACTGACTCTTGCTCTTTTTTTTTTTTGGTCTTTTTAGGGCTGCACACACCCTAAAATTTTTAAGGGAGTTCCTGTTGTGGCTCAGCAGGTTAAGAATCCAACTAGTAGAGCTCCCATCGTGGCTCAGCAGTAACAATCCCTGGCTAGTATCCGTGAGGACGCAGGTTCCAACCCTGGCCTCGCTCAGTAGGTTAAGGATCTGGCATTGCTGTGAGCTGTGGTGTAGGTCGAAAATGTGGTCGGATCTGGCATTGCTGTGGTGTAGACCAGCAGCTATAGCTCCCATTTGACCCCTAGCCTGGGAATTTCCATATGCTGCAGATACAGCCCTTAAAAAAAAAAAAAAAAAAAAGACAGAAAGGCTGGAGAGAAAACACGTGCACACACACATTTTAAAATCTCCAGATGCCAGAAAGGAAGTGGGAAATAAAAGCAGAAGGGAAAAAACACAACCTGATACCACAGCAGCATAAGAGACGCTTAAGGGATCCAGAAATAGGATCTGCTGGCTAAAGTTTGACTTTTCCTGAAACCTTGGACACTGGAAGGACAGAGAGTTGGAACTGAGATCCCTGAATGACCTCCAAAAGAGTCCTGTACTGGTGTTCCCATCATGGCTCAATGGTTAACAAATCCAACTAGGAACCATGAGGTTGTGGGTTCGATCCCTGACCTCGATCAGGGGGTTAAGGATCCAGCGTTGCTGTGAGGTGTGATATAGGTCAAAGACACGGCTCAGATCCTCCATTGCTGTGGCTGTGGTGTAGGCTGGCAGCCGTAGCTCTGATTAGACCCCTAGCCTGGGAACCTCTATATGCCACGGGTGCAGCCCTAAAAAAAAGACAAAAAGCCAAGAAAAAAAAAAAAAAAAAAAGGAGTCTTGCACCTATGAGAAAGGGAACCTAGAAAAATAGTCTACCAACCTAGAGAGAAAGCTTCCCTCTGTCTAGAGATCTTGAGGAGTCGGGGAGTGGGGGGGATCTAAAAACAACCCCCCCAAAATTAAAAAACTAAAGCCCTAAACCCACATTATCCACAGATATGGACACAGAATTTATCTGTGGTGCAAGAATTCGTAAGCCAAGGAGTTTCCCAGTGGCTTAGCAGTTAAGGATCCGTCATTGTTACTGCTGTGGCATGGATTTAATCCCTGGCTTGGGATTTTTGTATGCTTTGGGCACAGCCAAAAAAAAAAAAGAATACCTAAGCTAAGAAATTAACTGATACCTGGGAATGATATCCCTTGAGTATCTGACAGAAACAAAACCTCTCTAGAAGCATACTCCCATCTTAAGTTGTTTGGAAATCCCTCAGAAGAAACACTCTCCACTAAACCAAAGTTTACAATGAAACATTACAAAGTGTTCTGGACTCGATCTAGCAAAACCAAAGACAGAGACATTAAGCAAAACGACAGAGCAGGAAGCACTGAGGGTAGATCCCTCCACGGAAACAACTGATCAATTAGAAAAAAATGATCAAAACCACAATTTCAGGACTCTGGATGTTGACTAGATATTTATGAACAACTAGGGCAGTGCTTGAAGGGAGAAACCAGTGACCCTGGATTTAAGGACATGTGCAAACCTGTCCTTCTCCTTCCCTCGGCCCTGCCATGTTCCTGGAGTGGATGGCTGGTGCTAGGGCAGGTACTGGGGGCCTTGCCCTCCAAAATTCTGAGCTGCACATTTTGGTCAGTCTAGTTGGATCACAAAGAGACCAGAGCAAATGCTGCCCTGGTTTCAGCCCTGCTGGCTACAGCAGCTTTTCCCCCTGACATCAAGCAGAAGATTTAAAGGGATAAAGGGACAAGAACACCTGTTTTGTTTTTATTCAGCCAGACAATTTAGGAAATTTTTGTCAGGTCACTGGGCTGACTGCAGAGATAATAGGACAGAAACTTCAATGACTACCCCCAACAAAGAATGCATACTTAGCAATGTTAGTTTAGAAAAGTCACAAATGGATGGCAGCGGCACTAATGAGCAAAGTCAGCAATTCCTGAGGAGAGGAGGAATCTGACTTCCAGAGTTACTTCATGATATTACTCAGAATGTCTAGCTCTCAAAAGAATTTTACAAAGTAAATAAAGATACAACTCAACAGCAAGAAAACCAACAATCCAATGGAAAAATGGGCAAAAGACCTGAATAGACATTTCTCCAAAGAAGATATAAAGATATCTGGCCAACGAGCACATGAAAAAATGCTCAACATCACTGATTATTAGAGAAATGCAAATCAAAAGTACTATGAGATACCACCTCACACCAGTTACAATGACCATCATTACCAAGTCCACAACAAATGCTGCAAAGGATGTGGAGAAGAGGGAACCCTCCTACACTATAAACTGGTACAACCACTATGGAAAACAGTATGGAGGTGCCTTAGAAAAGTAAATATAGAACTATCGTATGACCAGCAATCCCACTCTTGGGCATACATCCAGACAAAACTTTCATAGAAAAAGACACATGCACCTGTATGTTCACTGCAGCACTATTCACAATACCAAGACATGGAAACAACCTAAATGTCCATGACAGATGATTGGATTAAGAAGACGTAGTATATATACACAATAGAATACTACTTGGTCATAAAAAAGAACAAAATAATGCCATTTGCAGCAACGTGGATGGAACTACAGACTCTCATACTAAGTGAAGAAAGTCAGAAAGAGAAAGGCAGGAGTTCCTGTCGTGGCACAGTGGTTGACGAGTCCGACTGGGAACCATGAGGTTGCAGGTTTGGTCCCTGCCCTTGCTCAGTGGGTTGAACCGGTGTTGCTGTGAGCTGTGGTGTGGGTTGCATTCGCAGCTCGGATCCTGCATTGCTGTGGCTCTGGCGTGGGCTGGTGGCTACAGCTCCGGTTCAATCCCTAGCCTGGGAACCTCCATATGCCGCAGGAGCGGCCCAAGAAATGTCAAAAAGTAAAAAGAAAAAAAAGGAAGAGAAAGGCAAATACCATATGACATCACAAATGTGGAATCTAATATGTGGCACAAATGACCCTACCCAGAAAAGAAACTGATGTGACTTGGAGAACAGACTTGTGGTTGCCAAGGGGGAGGGGGAAGGAGTGGGATGGACTGGGAATCTGGGGTTAATAGATGCAAACAATTGCATTTGGAATGGATAAGCAATGAGATCCTGCTATATAGCACTGGGAACTATATCTAGTCACTTATGATGGAGCACGATGGCGAATAATGTCAGAAAAAGAATATATATATATGTGTGTGTGTGAGACTGGATCATTTTGCTGTACAGCAGAAAACTGACAACACTGTAAACCAACTACAACAGAAAAAATAAAAATCATATTAAAAAAACAAAGTAAAAAAAGAAACACGAAGGCATGACCTATCCACAGAAAAAAAATATTTGACAGAAACCATACCTGAGGAAGCCCAGACACTGGAATTATTAGTCAAAGATGTTAAATCAGAAGTTCATGGCTCAGTGGTTAACAAACCCTACTAGCATCCAGGAGGACATGGGTTCGATCCCTGGCCTCGCTCAGTGGGTTAAGGATCTGGCGTTGCCATGAGCTGTGGTGTAGGTCGCAGATGCAGCTCAGATCCCACGTTGCTGTGGCCGTGGTGTAGGCCAGAGGCTACAGCTCCGATTCGACTTCTAACCTGGGAACCTCCATACACCACTGGTGCAGCCCTAAAAAGACAAAAAAAAAAAAAAAAAAAAAAAAAGGTGTTAAATCAACTATCCTACTTATACTCATTGAGATAAATGAATAAACGAAACTATAAACAAAGAACTAAAGAAAATCAGAAAACAATGTACAAAATAAGAATATCAATAAAGAGATAGAAATTATGAGAAAGAACCAAATTCTAGACTTAAAAGTATAGTAAATGAAATTAAAAATTTACTACAGGGAGAGTTCCTACCATGGCTCAGAAGTAATGAACTCAACTAATATCCATGAGAACACAGGTTTGTTCCCTGGCCTCACTCAGTGGGTTAAGGATCTGGAGTTGCCGTGAGCTGTGGTGTAGGTCGCAGATATGGTTCAGATCTGGCATTGCTGTCACTGTGGCTGGCAGCTACAGCCCCAACTGGACCCCAAGCCTGGGAACCTGCACATGGCGTGGGTATGCTCTTTTAGACCAAAAAAAAAAAAAACCCAAAAACCTATAGGCCAAAATCCCTTATGAGGATAAATCAACAAAATACTAGCAAACCAAATTTCAACATCACACTAAAAGGATTACTCATCACGACCAAGTAGGAGTTATCTCTAGAATGCAAGGGTGGTTTAACATAAGAAAATCAATGTAATACACCACATAATAAAATGAAAGGAGAAAACCAACATGACTATCTCAGCTGAAGATGAAAAGCATTTGACAAAATCCAACACATTTTCATGATAAAAACATTCAATGAACTAGGACTAGAAGTTACCTTTCTCAGAGTTCCCGCTGTGGTGCAGCGGAAACGAATCCAACTAGGAACCATGAGGGTGCGGGTTCGATCCCTGGCCTTGCTCAATAGGTTAAAGATGTGGCGTTACCGTTAGCTGTGGTGTAGGTCACAGACACGGCTTGGATCTGGCATTGCTGTGGCTCTGGTGTAGGCCGGCAACAACAGCACCAATTGGACCCCTAGCCTGGGAACCTCAATATGCCGCAGGTGCGTCCTTATAAAGACAAGACACACACATACAGAAAAAAAGAAATTACCTTTCTCAACATGATAAAGCCCTTTTAAGAAAAATCCCGGAGTTCCATCTTGGCTCAGTGGAAACAAACCTGACCAGTATCCATGAGGATGCAGGTTCAATCCCTGGCCCCACTCAGTGGGTTAAGGATCCAGCGTTGCTAGGAGCTGTGGTGTAGGTCACAGATGCGGCTTGGATCCAGTGTGGCTGTGGCTGTGGCAGAGGATGGCAGCTGCAGCTCCAATCACACCCCTAGCCTGGGAACTTCCATATGCTGTGGGTGAGGCCCTAAAAAAAAGCAAAAAACAAAAACATACAGCCTTCATATAAATTTTTGCAATACATTAAACAATGCTGTACGTTGTTTATTCATATGTATACATGATGAAAGTATAAAAATGTTCATGGGAGGAGCTCCTGTCATGGCGCAGTGGTTAATGAATCTGACTAGGAACCATGAGGTTGCGGGTTCGGTCCCTGGCCTTGCTCTGTGGATTAAGGATCTGGCGTTGCTGTGAGCTGTGGTGTAGGCTGCAGATGGGGCTCGGATCCCACGTTGCTGTGGCTCTGACCTAGGCCAGTGGCTACAACTCCAATTAGACCCCCAGCCTGGGAACCTCCATATGCCGCAGGAGCAGCCCAAGAAACGGCAAAAAGACAAAAAAAAAAAAAAACCAAAAAAAACTTCATGGGAATGATAGGATAGTGGTTCTCCCTAGGAAGGAAAAGAATGGGGAGGCTGGGCCTTTAGCTATAAAGCTTTATCCTTGTCCCCTCCCCTAATCAGGCATTCAGATATGGCAAAATGAGCCTGCTGTATAGCATAGGGAACTATATCTAATCACTTGTCATGAAACATAACAGAGGATAATGTGAGAAAGAGAATATATGTATGACTGGGTCACTTTGTGGTACAGTGGAAATTGACGGAATACTGTAAATCAAATAGTGAAAAAAATTAAAATCTTAAAAAAAGAAAAAAAAAGATATGGCAAAATGTAAACATCTAGTACCTCGAATGGCACTTTTTTATATGTACCCAATATTTCACATTTCTTTTGTTTGTTTTTGTTTTTTAGGGCCACATCTGCAGCATGGAAGATTCCAGTCTAGGGGTCGAATTGAAGCTTCAGCTGCCAGCCTTCATCACAGCCACAGCAACGCAGGATCTAAGCCACGTCTACGACCTACACCCCAGCTCATGACAACACTGGACCCTTAACCCACTGAATAAAGCCAAGGATGGAACCTGCATCCTCACGGATGCTAGTCAGATTCGTTTTGGCTGAGCCATGACAGGAACTCCCAAAATTTCACAATTTAAAACGTTTTTTAAAAGAAAAGCAAAAAGGTAGTGCCTGTAATGGCTCATGGAAATGAACCTGACTAGCATCCATAAGGATGCAGGTTCGAATCCTGGCCTCACTCAGTGGGTTAAGGATCCGGCATTGCCGTGAGCTGTGGTGTAGGCTGCAGATGCAGCTCAGATCCTGAGTTGCTGTGGCTGTGGTATAGGCCTGCACCTACTGCTCCAATTCTACCCCAGCCTACGAACCTCCATATGCTGCAGGTGTGGCCCTAAAAAGCAGGAAAAAAAAAAAAAAAAGATTATTTCAGGCCCCTCGTGTTGATTTTCCAACTCTCTAGCAGCCTTGACTTCTCTCCTGGTTAGATCAAGAAAAAGTCGGAAATTTTTTTTTTTTTGGTCTTTTTGCCATTTCTTTGGGCCGCTTCCAAGGCATGTGGAGGTTCCCAGGCTAGGGGTCCAATCGGAGCTGTAGCCACTGGTCTACACCACAGCCACAGCAACTCGGGGATCTGAGGCACGTCTGCAACCTACACCACGGCTCACGACAACACCGGATCCTTAACCCACTGAGCAAGGCCAGGGATCGAACCCAAAACCTCACGGTTCCCAGTCGGATTTGTTAACCACTGAGCCACGACGGGATCTCCAAGTTGGGAATTTTATTTTATTTTATTTTATTTTTTGTCTTTTGTCTTTTTTGTTGTTGTTGTTGCTATTTCTTGGGCCGCTCCAGCGGCATATGGAGGTTCCCAGGCTAGGGGTCTAATCGGAGCTGTAGCCACCGGCCTACACCAGAGCCACAGCAACTCGGGATCCGAGCCACGTCTGCAACCTACACCACAGCTCACGGCAACACCGGATCATTAACCCACTGAGCAAGGGCAGGGATCGAACCCGCAACCTCATGGTTCCTAGTCGGATTCGTTAACCACTGCACCACGATGGGAACTCCAGGGAATTTTAAAAGAAGTGTATTCAAAATAATTAAGCAAAGGAAATGTACATTTACACAAGGTATGAACACAAAAAAGGTCAAGATGAATTAGGAATTAGATGGGATGAAAATAGTAGCAGTTCAGCCGAGTCCCAACACCTGCTGGTGAAGCTAAGCCAGACCGAATGGTAAAAACTCCCAGA
Organism: Sus scrofa; assembly: GCF_054392235.1. NCBI lineage: Eukaryota > Metazoa > Chordata > Mammalia > Artiodactyla > Suidae > Sus > Sus scrofa. Next base: position 24,038,409 of record NC_139394.1, read on the forward strand.
AGCCATGAGAGGAGTCAAGGATAGCTCCAGGCTCCAATTATTTCCCACAGAGGAAGTGCTCCCACTCTAGAACTCTTATCTGAAGGAAAGAAAACTCTGTGCCCAGAGCAACAGCTGCTCAGAACATAACCGGTATAAAACAGGGAGTTCACGTACTTGTTTAGACACAGGTGCGCTTCAATGAAGATATCCTTGGCTTTTTCAGGGAAGTCCTTAATTTTAAAATTAGGATCACTTTCTCTTATCTTGCGGATTCTGTAAAATTAAACATGAGAATTTATTCTAAAGAAGACAATGCCAGCCTACACCACAGCTCATGGCAACACTGGACCCTTAACCCACTGAGGGAGGCCAGGGATCAAACCTGCGACCTCATGGTTCCTAGTCGGATTCATTTCCGCTGTGCCATGACGAGAACTCTCTATCAGATACATTTTTTTAAAATCAATAGCTTAGATGGTTATGTAGTTGGGAAAGATAATTATTAGAATGGATGATAGAAGGAAGATTTAAAAGAATCTTACAGAAAGGCAAATATTCTAAGATATCACTTATATGTGAAATTAAAAAAAATGATATAAATGCACTTATTCGGAGTTCCCACTGTGGCGCAACGGAAACGAACTTGACCAGGATCCATGAGGTTGCGGGTTCAACCCCTGGCCTTGCTCAGTGGCTTAAGGATCCAGCATTGCCATGAGCTGTGGTGTAGGTCACAGACACGGCTTGATCTGGTGTTGCTATGACTGTGGTGTAGGCTGGCAGCTGCAGTTCCGACTTGACCCCCTAGCCTGGGAACCTCCATTATGCCACGGGTGCAGCCCTAAAAAAAACAGAAAAAGAAGTAGTAAGAATATGTGTACAGTTACAATTATAACAAAGGCAGACGCAAAAAGACCCCAGGAAGTCTTTTTGAGAACTTTAAGAGAAAAAGACATTTTCAGGCAAAAAAAGGATATGCCAAGACACAGACACAGCACAATTGCCAAGGAACTGGCAATTAGTTTTTTTTTTTTTTTCCCTCATTATAGTTGATGACAATTAGTTGGGAAATGCTGAAGATTAGTTTGAGAAAAAGAAAATAAGGAGAGAGATGATGATTTTGGAGAGGAAGGTAAGAGACAAATTATGAAAAGCCCTGAATATTACTAACGAAATCTGGATTTGGGCGTTCCCCTTGTGGAAACGAATCCGATTAATATCCATGAGAAGACAGGTTCGAACCCTGGCCTCGCTCAGTGGGTTAAGGATCCGGCGTTGCCGTGGGCTGTGGTGTAGGTCACAGACGTTGCTGTGGCGTAGGCCAGCAGCTGTAGCTCCAATTGGACCCCTAGCCTGGGAACCTCCATATGCTGCAGGTGCAGCCCTAAAAAGCAAAAAAAAAAAAAAAAAAGAAATCTAGATTTTATTCTTCAGGTTAACAGGGAACCACAAAGGAGTGTGAGGCAAAAGAGTTGATGAAATAAGATCTGTATTTAGAGAAATATGCTATGGCCACATGAATAATTAACACTGACTCAATATACTTGTGCACAGAAATCTACATATGACCCTAAAGAACCTATAATTTAAATACTGTCAGGGGCATTCCCGTTGTGGCACAATTGAAATGAATCTGACTAGGAACCATGAGGTTGTGGGTTCAATCCCTGGCCTCGCTCAGTGGGTTAAGGATCCAGCGTTGCCGTGAGCTACGGTGTACGTTGCAGATGTGGCTCGGATCTGGTGTTGCTGTGGCTATGGTGTAGGCCAGCAGCTGTAGCTCCAATTCAACCCCTAGCCTGGGAACCTCCATATGTGGGTGCTTTTTAGGCCTGCACCCCTGTGCGTGCAGGCCTAAAAAGCACAAAAAAAAAAAAAAAAAAAAAGGAAAAGAAAGGAAGAAAATATTGCCCAGTTATAGCCAACCCAGTTAGCCCAAGATGGCCTCTCCGGAATAAAATGATGATTAAGAAATTTTTTTTTTTGTCTTTTGCCTTTTAAGGGCCGCACCTGAGGCGTATGGAGGTTCCCAGGCTAGGGGTCCAATCCTATGCCACAGCCACAGCAATGCCACATCCGAGCCGAATCTGCAACCGACACCACAGCTCATAACAATGCCGGATCCTCAACCCACTGAGCCAGGCCAGGGATCGAACCCGCAACCTCATGGTTCCTAGCCAGATTCGTTTCTGCTGCACCACGGTGGGAATGCCAAGAAATTTTTATTCTAATAGTGACCCCCAGCTATCTCAGACACTTACGACAATTGTGAGGCCACATTCTTCTTCAGTCGCTCAGCTCTCTGTGCCAGTCCTTCCTTAGAAAGAGATGATATCCGGGCATCACCCTCAGGAGGAACATAGGCATCAAAGATACCAGCTGTAAAGAGAGGAGAAAACTAAGAAAGCATTGAAAGATTGAGAAAAAGTCATCTTGAGGTCATAAAAAAAATTGGGAGCCCTTCTGGATACAAAACAGACTAATGAAATAGACTTCCCGTGTAGAAGGTTTTATGCTGCATTAGAAAAAGTAGAATAAGGTAATTTTAGTCTTCTCTCAGAGCTTCTTCTTATACAAAATGGAGAAGTTTTACCCGCCAGGTAAAAGGCCACTTCAATGAATAATTTAAAAGCACAGTCAAAGATAACCTCATAAAATGTAGTGTATGTTAATTATTGAAGCTGAACTTAATCTGTGGTTAATTAAATGCTCTCAATCATAGCCCAAATAAGGAGTTCCCGTCATGGCTCAGTGGCTGACGAATCTGACTAGGAACCATGAGATTGTGGGTTCGATCCCTGGCCTCACTCAGTGGGTTAAGGATCTGGCATTTCTGTGAGCTGTGGTGTAGGTCGAAGACATGGTTCAGATCCCGAGTTGTTGTGGCCCTGGTGTAGGCTGGTGGCTACAGCTCTGATTCCACCCTAAGCCTGGGAACCTCCATGTACTGCAGGAGTGGCCCAAGAAATTGCCAAAAGACAAAAAGCCAAAAAAAACAAAAAACAAAAAATCATAGGCCAAATCATTCTACTCTCCAAGAAAATCTCTGACAAAAGGGGACTGGGTCTGGGTCTCAGAAATACCATGTCTCACCTGTACAGGCTAGATGTATGGGGCGCTCCAAACGTTCATGAGGTATGACCAGTCCTGCTTTCCGGGCATGTTCTACAAACTCCTTCTCTGATTTGTACTTGGGTTGATAGGTAGGGGGTGTGAAACGTTTTTTAGTTCTCACTGGAACTACTGCTGTGGACTGAGTCACCAAGACTGGCTGGAGGATAGCAGAAAAAGGTTAGATAATCAATCTTGCACAAATTCTAAGCAGAGATAGAAAGGGCACATCCAAAAAATGACTTAGGAACAATTATAAAGCCACATGTCACAAGGGGAAATGCACTACTATCTTAACAATTATGGCTGTCTCTTACTAAAAGGCAGTAAGTAACTTTACTAACACAACCCAATGTTTACGCATGGCTTTCCTTTAGTACTTTCCATGGCACAGGACTATGCCAAACCCCTGGGATGCAGAGTTGATGAAAGCAAGGCTTTTGCTTTCAAAGAACATTCAGTCTGATGGGGAACTTAAACACCAACTCTTTGGTATCTCCTCTACATTTACTCAGATTACATTCTATTGAAAGCCTCACTGTAAACTTTACTCTGTCGCTCTAGCTCCTAAGTGATCAATAACCCTTTCAAAGGCCAGGTTTCTTCTCTCTGATCATGAGGTTTCTTCAGGCAGGTACGAGACTCTCTCCTGTACAGCCACTGTGCAATTGAAATATTTATAAAAATAAAAGGGAAGCGAGCCCACCTTCCAAACCATTCTCTCCCCTTTAACACCTTCACGCTCGTCTGACCCAGACTTAACGGGAGAAACCTTAATCCTCGAGAAACTGCTCGCTCTCATGGCCATACCGAGGCTCTCACCACTCAGCCACACAGCTCAGTAGCTGTGTCCCGTTTACCTCAACTCTTCCCTAGCCTAGGTACGACTCATATCATCCAAACTCACGAAGGACAACTGCAAAGCGAGTATTTCTCTCTACTCTCTCCTACTCCTCCAGCCCCAAGAGTCCTATCCACCCCCGTCCCTACCCACCTGCCGAGACCACCATCCTAAAACCCTGGGTAAGCAAGACAAGCCCCGTGTTACGGGGGCTGCCATTTTGCTCGCGCAAAGGCAGCTGGGATGGAGACTGAAAGTGATGCGCCTGGGGCAGGAAAGAAGGCGCAAAGGGTGGAGCTAGCGCGGCCGTGGAATTTTCCAGGGCGCGCGCCCTCCTCCAAAGTGCGAGAGGCGCGAACGCGCACGTGCACGTCTGGGAGGGGGGCGGGGTGGGGGAGTGGAGTAGGGCTGCGCCTGCGTGGTAAGACGGCGTTGGGGGCAGGGGGAAGCACGGTTGTCACGCGCCAAGCGGAGGGCGCGGAGCCAGAGCTGCGCTTGCGCACCAGGCGTTCTGGCGGCCGGGAGTTACTCCCTTCCTGTAAAATTGGCACGTTGCTGCACCTTGCTTCTAGTCCGTGAAGAATGAGAAGCTGTTTCTCTTCTGAGACAAGTGTTTTTCTTCAGTGCCTACTTGGATCTTAGGAATGGCAAAAATGACTGGGTTCTGGGTCTGGGTCCGTCCTCGGACAACCTTAAGGCGGAGTTAACAATATAGTATTTATATGGAATAATATAGTTTTCCCAATCTGTACCGTGTGAAGGATAATAGTCTTTCTTACCATCAAATTAAGGTAGTTAATGACTATTGTGTTTATTGAAACAAAAGACGCATGGACTGATAAAAACATCTGTCTTTTTGGGACGGAGGTACAGAGGTACCTGTAGCACTTGCTTAGGCATTGCCAGGCAATTCGCTAAGCATTTTACATTTATTTACTCAATCATCAACGTAGGAGTAATACTCGTTTACATATGAACTTGGGCTGCACAGAAATTATGTAATTTTTCTAAGGTCACACAGCTAAGAACTAGAAGAATTGGGATTCACGTTCAAGCAGTCTAATTCTAGAACCCATTCACTGACTGCTACCTTGTACTGCTTCAGTAATCATTGCCGAAAGGCAAACACTTTCTATACTTAACTTTACGGTTTTATCTCATTTTGCCAATTAATTTTTTTTTTTTTTTGTCTTTTTTGTTGTTGTTGTTGTTGTTGCTATTTCTTGGGCCGCTCCCGCGTCCCGCGGCATATGGAGGTTCCCAGGCTAGGGGTTGAATCGGAGCTGTAGCCACCGGCCTACGCTGGAGCCACAGCAACGCGGGATCCGAGCCGCGTCTGCAACCTACACCACAGCTCACGGCAATACCGGATCGTTAACCCACTGAGCAAGGGCAGGGACCGAACCCTCAACCTCATAGTTCCTAGTCGGATTCGTTAACCACTGCGCCACAACGGGAACTCCTTTTTTTTTTTTTTTTTTTTTTGGTCTTTTTAGGGCTGCACCTGCAGCATATGGAAGGTCCCCCGCTAGGGGTCGAATTGGAATTGGAGCTGTAGCCCCTGGCCTATACCGCAGCCACAGCAACACCAGATCCAAGCTGCGTCTGCAAACTACACCACAGCTCAGGGCAACGCCAGATCCTTAACCCACTGAGTGAGGCCAGGGATCGAACCTGAAATCTCATGATTCCTAGTTGGATTCATTTCTGCTGAGCCATAATGGGAACTCCAAACATGAACTTTTTTCTCCACTGGTTTTCCTGACAAAGCGAAGAAATTCTACTCCGTGACGAATGGTTATTAATATGGAACACTGATATAGTCTATCTGGGATTATCTGCTTCACTGTTGAGTTTTATGTTTGATTTACATGGTAGCCAACACATCCCATATCATCTTTGCCTGCCCTCTAATCAATTTTTCAGGGAATGAAGACTTGTTCCATATCAACCTGAATGAAATAAGGGGAGTCAATCTCGGTTAATTCATTCTGAGATGAATTACAAGTGGGCTTTATTAGCTGCTCTTTTGGAAAATTCATATTATCTTCCCATCTCATTAACTCCATGGACAACTGGGAGCTGTCTGCTGGGGACGTGACACTAAAAGAATATTTCTTGGAGTTCCTGTCATGGTTCAGTGGTTAACGAATCTGACTAGGAACCATGAGGTTGCAGGTTTGATCCCTGGTCTCGCTCAGTGGGTTAAGGATCTTACTTTGTTGTGGCTGTGGTGTAGGTTGGCAGCTACAGCTCCGATTGGACCCCTAGCCTGTGAACTTCCATATGCTGTGGGTGTGGCCCCAGAAAAGCCAAAAAAAAAAAAAAAAAAAGAATATTTCTTAATCCTACAACCCCAGTAGCTCACTTTCAGGAGAAGCAAGGTAAGAGCAAGAAAAGGAAACCCACTGTGTCATTAGAGGAAGGAATAAGGTGGTTAGGGCTCAGCCTTGCAAAGAACAGTCTTGCACGTAGTAAATAGTCAAATATTTATTCAATAAATAGATCACTAGAATCCCAGATAAAATATGGTTAGGCAGAAGGCAAAGTTGATTTCCTGTTTCTCTAAATACAGGGAGTTCCTGGAATCTTTTTGTCTTATTGAAATTAAAGTGGATCCAAAGAAAATAGGATAGCCCATGAGCAGTGAGATATGTGCAATATTTGCACTCTCCCCCCACCTGCCCTGTGGCAGATAGGATATCAAAAATTAGAAACTCTGAAATTCTGCCTAGTAATTGACATTCTAGGAGAGGCACAGTTCATTTGTTTATTTATTTTTGCTTTTTTTTTTTTTTTTTTGTCTTTTTGCCTTTTCCAGGGCCGAACCATTGGCATATGGAGGTTCCCAGGCTAGAGGTCTAATCGGAGCTGTAGCCACCGGCCTACACCACAGCCACAGCAACTAAGATCCAAGCTGTGTCTGCGACCTACACCACAGCTCACAGCCACGCCGGATCCTTAACCCACTGAGCAACGCCAGGGATCAAACCCGCATCCTCATGGTTCTTAGTTGGATTCATTAGTCACTGAGCCACGACGGGAACTCCTTATTTTTGCTTTTTAGGGCCGTACCCTTGGTGTATGGAGGTTCCCAGGCTAGGGGTCCAATCAGAGCTACAGCTGCTGGCCTACATCACAGCCATAGCAACGCGGAATCCTTAACCCATTGAGTGAGGCCAGGGAGCGAACCCACCATCTCGTGGTTCCTAGTCGGATTTGTTTCCGCTGAGCCAAGATAGGAACTCTGAGGCACAGTTGATTTAAACAAGGAAAATCCTTCTGGAGAATTGGAAGAATCTGATAACAATATGTTTATTGATTACAATAAACAGTACGAGGAGCTTTCTGGTGGCCTAGCATTTAGGGATTCAGTGCTGCCATGCTGTGGCTCAGGTTTGATCCCTGGCCCAAAAACTTTTGCATGTCGAGGGCAGCGCCAAAAAAAAAAAATCCCCCAAACAATGCAGCGACAGTATGATACTTGGATTGAAGCAAATAATAGGCTTGCCATATGTTTATATTGTAGTTCCCTCCCTTGAGTGAGAGCATGAAGAGGAAAAGAAGTGAATTGTCCGAGATAAGGTGACATAGAAGAAACCAAGAATTTTGACTTTCTAAGAAATATCCTCAACTGATCTTTAGCTAACAATGTTAGCAGAGCTTCTTTGCCCCTAGGAGAGTTGACTCTCTACGGCTCTCTCCTAGTGGTTAAGAATGTTATGGTGCATGGGAGTTACCGTGGTTGCTCAGCAGTTAATGAACCCAACTAGGATCCATGAGGATGCTGGTTGGATCCCTGGCCACGCTCAGTGGGTTGAGGATCTGGTGTTGCTGTGGGCTGTGGTGTAGGTCACAGATGCGGCTCAGATCTGGCGTTGCTGTGGCTGTGATGTAGGCCGGTACCTGTAGCTCCGATTGGACCCCTAGCCTGGGAATCTCTATATGCTGTGAGTGCGGCCCTAAAAAGCAAAAACAAACAAACAAAAAAGAATGTTATAGTGCATGAATTTACGTCTTAGCTCCACCTCTTTTCTTCACTAGAGAAAAGGAGTAATTGGGAGTTCCCATTGTGGTTCAGTAATGAACCCAGCTGGTATGCATGAGGATGCCAGTTTTGCCCCTGTCCTCATTCAGTGTGTTAAGGATCTGGGGTTTCCATGAGCTGTGGTGTAGGTAGCAAACTCGGGTCGGATCTGGCGTTGTTGTGGCTGTGGCATAGGCCAGACGCTTCAGCTCCTATTCGACCCCTAGCCTGAGAACCGCAGGTGAGGCCCTAAAAAAAGAAAAAAAAAAGGAGTAATTAAACACAGGGAACAATATCTGATCAGTTGTGATACATGATGGAGGATAATGTGAAAAAAAGAATGTATATGGATGTATGGCTGGGTCACTTTGCTGGGCAGCAGAAATTGACAGAACATTGTAAATCAACTACAATTAAAAAATACTAAAGAAAAGAAAAGGAGTAATTAAGTACCTAATTCATAGACTTGTTATTAACTCATTAAGGGAGTTACCACATGTTCCCATTCTGGTTAGTCATGGTAACTGCTTTCAAGCCTCATGATAGCCCTGGAAGGAATATATGTGGAGCCTAGCAGAGTCCTAGTAACTGTTCTTTGTGCTGGACACAGATAACATCCATGACCCCGGAGTCCACCCTAGTGCGGTATCCTTGCAGCAAAGAACCGAAAATCCTCAGGAAGCCCTGTGTGTTAGCTCTCTTCCCCTAGGGAGCCATTCTCACCTCTGTTGAAGCTAAAACCATCGAAATGCAGGCTCTTTCCATGCCCCAAAGTATTCCTTATTTCTGGGCTGTATGACTTTCTTCTAGTTGCCCTTCCGTCTCATCCATCCTTTCATTCATCCCTGCTGCTGAAGACGAAGACTTTTTCCTTTATCTTTGGCTGCCTGCCTCAGACTCTTTATTTGTAAAGGTATGTTTAGGAAGAGATATTGTTCATCCTGGCTCAGCCAGAAAAGAAGCCCATGCATCCCACTGTTCAAGCGAGGTCTGCAATTAATGCCTCCCCTCTTCTTGCTCTACTTTCGCCCCAGCTGGCTAAATCGAGAGATAATCCTAAAAGGGAATTTCAGGCTATTTGTGACTCCTCTCCCCCCCTCCCCCCGCCCCGTGCCACATTCAGGGAGGAGAGAGCAAAGCCCTTGGATCAGAGTAATCTGTTTCTAACCCACTTCCATTGCCAGGGATTACCTCTGCAGGAGGAGGGAAACAGAAATAAATCTGACATCTGGGCACTGGGAACTTGGGGAAGAAACTCCAGGAGTGCCTGCGGGGCTGTAGGCATGGGGTTCAGGAGACTGGGAGCTTGTTCTCATAGGCTGGGATACCCAGGAAAAGGGTCTCCGAACTTGAAAAGCAAAGCCTAGAGTCGTGTTTGGTGATCAGAGGCATTCTATTCATGTGTTGAACAAAAGAATGAAAAGTGTATAGACTGTGGGCAGATGAATGCAAAAACAATTCCTTGGAGCAGGTTTGCTTGTGGCACAGAGGGTTAAAGATTCAGCGTTGCCACACCTTCGGTGTAGTGTGTAGTTTGCAACTGCAGTACACATTTGATTCCCTGACCCAGGGAACTTCCACATGCCACAGGCACAGCCAAAAAAAAAAAAACCAAAAACCGAAAAACAATTTCTGGAGTTCCCGTCGTGGCTCAGTGGTTTAACAAATCCGACTAGGAACCATGAGGTTGCAGGTTTGATCCCTGGCCTTGCTCAGTGGGTTAAGGATCTGGCGTTGCCATGGACTGTGGTGTAGGTCGCAGACGCGGCTTGGGACCCACGTTGCTGTGGCTGTAGCATAGGTCAGTGGCTGTAGCTCCAATTCCTAGCCTGGGAATCTCCATATGCTATGGATGTGCCCCCCCCAAAAAAAAAAATTCCTTAAAAAAAAAAAAATCACTCTCTAGTGCCTCCAAAACCCACAGTGCCATGTGATATGTATTGAGCTCGTACTAATAATGCACAGGAGCTCCCTTGTAGCTCAGCGGGTTAAGGTCACTACAGTGGCCTGGATTGCTTCAGTGGCGAGGGTTCAGTCCCTGGCCTAGGAACTTCCACATGCCACAGGCGCAGCCAAAAAAAAAGCACAAAAGCCGACCAGGACTTCCTTGGGGGATCCTTGTGAGCCACATGCTCCCCTCTGGTCTGTATTCTTCCTCTACCTGCCTGACATAAGAAAAGGTATCTTCTAGTTGACCTTCCTTTGGGGTTGCTCTCCAATGGCTGGGCGAGGACTTCCTTTCTAGCTCTTTGGGGTGGAAGCCAGGGAACCTTTGTGAATGCAGGAAACTTCCACTAGAGGGTACCCAGGTTGCACTGGGATCTCAGATTGCAGGGAGGCCTATGCAAACCCAACGATTCCAGGGTTTTTAAATAGCTATTATATATATTCAGCGATTTAGAGATCTCCATTCATTTTTCCTTACCTGGACCGCTCCTGGAAGGCTTATGAAGCCTCTACTATTTTAATTCGAATGAATTAGTCTCTAATTATTTTGATTTGAATGGACTTCAAATCAAAAGCAGCTTAGTATAGGGGCAACTAATGGAGCTCTGGCCAGGTCCAGTGTTTCTAAACTCTATGGGCAGGAGTTCCCGTCATGGCTCAATGGTTAAGGAACCCCACTAGTATCCATGAGGACGTGGATTTGATCCCTGGCCTTGCTCAGTGCGTTAAGGATCCAGTGTTGCTGTGAGCCGTAGTGTTGCCATGAGCTGTGGTATATGTCACAGATGCGGCTTGGATCTGGTGGTGGTGTGGCTGTGGTGTAGGCTGGCAGCTGCAGCTCCAATTGGACCCCTTGCCTGGGAACTTCCCTATGCCACAGATGTGGCCCTAAAAAGCAAAAAATAAATAAATAAAAATAAAGAATAAATGAATGCTCTGGGGTCTACAAATGTTTATCTTCTGAGTTCCAGGGTACCCATCTGTGAATCAGGGATGATAAAACTTACCTGTAGGGCTGTTGGGAGCACTAAGTGAAATCCTATTTGAAAACACGGGACTGGAATGTGGTAGGTGCTTAAAATTGTTTTTTCACCAGAGGAGCATTCTCACAACCATCCCAAACTGGGAATGGTGTTAAGGAAAGAGAGGTGGGTTTGTAAGAGCTGGATACCTCTAAACAAGAACTGTGATTTTTGCCATTTTGCCTTTGAGCCGTACAGGTTTCCAGCCTAGTTCTGCTTGGCCCAGCTCAGCCTTGGCCCCCCCTCTTCTTTCTATTCTCTGGGTCAGCCCCGCCATGGCCCTCTTCCGCCCTTTTCTTATCCTGGTTTCCTGGAGGTGAGTTTAGGTTCTACTTCCTCCTCACCTCCTGGACAAAAAGCTCCTTGTATTTGGTCGTGCATTTTCTGGAGAGCCACCTCTCCACCTGGTTCTGTGCTTCCCTTCTCCTCTCATCTCTCCTTCTGGGGTGGAATGTGCCATCTGTTTCTGAGATGGAGCAGAAAAGTTTGGGAAAGGGGGAGGGAGAGCGTGTCAGGGCTTGCGTGTCAGCAGACACGTTACAGCTGCAGGGCAAACCAGGGTGAAACCACAAGCCAGAGGCCCCAGGGCAAGCAGGCCGGGAGGCCCGCCCCTCGGCTCCTCTCTCATCTCTGTCTCAACCCAGAGGTTTCCTGGCAGGAGTGGGAGAGGTTAGTGTGGAGTCCTTGAGCCCTGACTCATTCCCTGACCTAGTTGGGTGTTACCCAGTTATCTTTCCAAATCTTTCTCCAGAGGCCTTTGGCCTCCCAGAAGACAGCAGACCACCTATTTATTCCATCCCTATCTGAGGATCCCAACAACAAATAAGAATTTGACATTGTCCTTATACCGCCCGGGAGGTGACTTAGAGGGGTGATCAAATGAACAAAATTGTCTCCCGATGCCACACAAAGAGATGAGCTCTTTTCCCGGTTGCTTAGTAGGAACAATCACGCTTGCCTTTCTCAAGACGCCACATTGTCATTTTATTTCACTCGGGCAGGGGAAGGGGCTGGAGAGAGGGTGGATGGGGCCCTGGAACCCTGAGCCGGGAAGCGACCCAGCCGTTATCATTATCACATAGTGAGTCAGGGGCCTATCTACTGATTCACTCAGGCTCCTTAACCCCACCCCAGATTCCATTGTCTTGGCCTCAGTCTAGAAGAAATATTCTGGGCCTTCTGGACCGCACAAAATCCTTAAAATCTCCAGATTCCTGACGGCTCAATAGGAAATCAATTGTGCTAAGCTTCTGGGCTTCCTTCTCGTCCCTTTCATTATATGTCCTGTGGAAATGTGTGATGTGTGCCTGTTGCCTCCTCGACAGATTGCCGCAAACACTTTCGAGTTATTTAAGATTCAGAGAGGACCGGTGTAGTAGTCTGCGTGAGCTTAGATCTTAGACACAAGAGATTCCATTTTTAAATCAATGTGCATGTGCTCATCCTACTATCCTCACGCGTCACTGTACCAGTGGATGCTGCAAATTATTTCCTTACCTCCCCGTTACGCAAAGGTCCCAGTCTCTTCCTAACTAGGGTCATGCTTCCTAAAGATGTTAGCTGGTTTCCAAGAAAGCAGATTTCAGCTTTATCCCTTGGCAGAGAGAACGGAGCCATTGCACACAGGCCAGAACATTCTTTCTGCCAGAGCTTCCCATCTGGAAGAAAAGAGAAAAAGAGTCTCAGAGTTTCCATAAGGGCTGCCTAAAAAAGGGGAGGAAGGAAGAGTGAGCCATAGAGAGGAAAGAAGAAAGCTACAGGGCTGGAACCCCAAGCTACGTTATCAGAAAGAATACCGGATTCAGCAGGCCTAAAATCCTGCCCTCTGCTCCCCACCTTCCTCCTAACCCTTAGCCAGGATTTACTTTGCCCCTCATTCCTTTACCTTTTTTTTTTTTTCGGCCTTTTGTCTTTTGAGGGCTGCACCCAAGGCATATGGAGGTTCGAATCTTAGCTGTAGCTGCCGGCCTACGTCACAGCCACAGCAACTCGGGATCCGAGCTGCATCTGCAATCTGCACCACAGCTCATGGCAATGCCGGATCCTTAACCCACTGAGCAAAGCCAGCGATCGAACCCTCAACCTCATGGTTGCTAGTCAGGTTCGTTAACCACTGAGCCACGATGGGAACTCCTCATTCCTTTACCTTTGACACAAGGGTGTTTTTTTGTTTTGTTTTGTTTTGTTTTGTCTTTTTAGGGCCACACCCACAGCATATGGAGGTTCCCAGGCTAGGGGTCGAATAGGAGCTGTAGCCACTGGCCTATACCACAGCCACAGCAGCACCAAATCTGAGCTACATCTGCGATCTACACCACAGCTCATGGCAACACCAGATCCTTAACCCACTGAGCGAGGCCAGGGATTGAACCCTCAGCCTCATGGTTCCTAGTCAGATTCATTTCTGCTGTGCCACAACAGGAACTCCTGACACGAATATTAATCTACTCTGCCTATCCCATCTCAGAATGTTCCCTCTTTTCTTTGCTCTTTATGTACCTCCCTTCCAAATTGCGCTTTCGCTTTGGACCACTCTGAGATATTCCTAGACTACTTCTTAATGCATCTTACAAAAATAGGATTGCAGAATTAGAAGGAACTTTCTCATCCCCTATGAGGTACAGAAGGGCTTTAGTGAGTCTGGGGAAACTCTGAAGTTAAATGTCAATTTAGGGCTTAGATGCATCTTTCTGGCAAGAAGGCCTATGGTTTCCATCAAGTTTTCATGCCTTCCATTCAAATCTCTGCTCTTGATCCTGCAGTTCAGTGTGTTTCAGTGAACGGCTGGGAACCCAAGCTGATTTTGGAAGCTAGATCATGACTTCCATTTTTGTTTTTGTTTTCTGGCAGCACCCACAGCATGCAGAAGTTTCAGGGCCAGGGGATGGGACCTAGGCCACAGTAGTAACAACACCAGATCCTTAACCTGCTGAGCCACAAGGGAACTCCTTAATGAATATTTATTGGGCGTCTATAGCTATTCCTCTAGTCACTGGGAATAGGGAAGATGAAAGAGACATGTTTCTGGCCCACAAGCAGCTCATATTTCATAGGAAAGAGAGAAGTACGCACAAAAAAAGTTGTGAAAGAACAGTAAGCCCCACTGCAGAAGTAAACACAAGGTACAGGGTATCAAAGAGAGTATGACAGGCCATTTAGGGAGTTCAGGTGGGGCCACTCTTGAGTTGTGTTTGGAGAGATGAGTAGGAATTTGCATTGTGGCAATTAGTCCATAAATAATAATAAAAAAAAACTTTGCCTGTTTGCATAGTAAGGAGACATGAAATTCTAGGCAAGGGGGCTGACATGCACAAAGACAGCAATATGAGACAACACAGAACTTCCCGTTGCGGCTCAATTGGGTGTCTATAACGAACCCAATTGGTATCCGTGGGTTCCATCCCTGGCCTCCATCAGTGGATTAAGGATGCAGTGATTTCGTGAGCTGTAGCATAGGGCGCAGACACAGCTGGGATCCCAAGTTGCTGTGGCTGTGGTATAGGCTGGCTGCTACAGTTCCAATTTGACATCTAGCCTGGGAACTTCCATATGCCACAGGGGAAACTCTAGGGAAAAAAAAAAAAGATAACAGAGGGCATTCCCGTCTTGGCTCAGAGGCAACGAATCTGACTAGTATCTATGAGGACACAGGTTCGATCCCTGGCCTTGCTCAGTGGGTTAAGGATCCAGTGTTGCCCAGAGCTATGGTGTAGGTCGCAGACGCACCTCGGATCTGGCATTGCTATGGCTGTGGCGTAAGCCAGCGGCTACAGCTCCAATTTGACCCCTAGCCTGGGAACCTCCATGTGCCATGGGTGTGGCCCCAAAAAGACAAAATAAAATAAAATAAAAAAGACAGCACAAGATGGCTTGGGTGACCATAACTCTGGTCTTGTGTGTTGCCTCTGTATTCTAGAGAGTTTGGATACTGAGGCCAGAGCATACACAGTCTTCCACTGAAGGCCAAAAATTCTAAATACCCCTAACAGACTGTCACCAAGCTCTGTCTGGGCTCTCTCAATGAGAGGGGACCTAGAACTTATAGGCAGTTCATTCTGTTCTCTTTTTTTTTTTTTTTTTTTTTTTTTGTCTTTTTGCCATCTCTTGGTCCACTCCCGCGGCACTTGGAAGTTCCCAGGCCAGAGATCTAATCGGAGCTGTAGCCGCCGGCCTACACCACAGCCACAGCAACGTGGGATCTGAGCCGCATCTGCAACCTACACCACAGCTCACGGCAACGCCGGATCCTGAACCCACTGAGCAAGGCCAGGAATCAAACCTGCAACCTTATGGTTCCTAGTCAGATTTGTTTCCGCTGCGCCACAACGGGAACTCCTCATTCTGTTCTTGAGCATCTCCTTGTAACAAATTCCTTCCTCTGTTGATATAGTACCTGCTTCCCTCTTTCAACCAATGATTCTCATTTGTCCTCCAATGAATCTGTAACCTCTTCTCTTAGGTTAAACCAAATGAAATTGCATTTTTACAGGTCAAAATACTTAGGTATTGGCAATTTTGTGTTGTTATTCTGTACTTGAAAAAAAAGAGCTATTTGAGGACAGCTATTATTTATCCACCTTAGTCTTTTTTAATATTGTTAAACTCCCATCAAATTCTTCTTCACCTGGTAAATTACTAGAGCCTTTTCCAGCCTGATCTCTCACTGGGCCTGCACTAGTTCATCAATATCTTTTTAAATATGAAGTCTCCAGAACAGGTCAGTTTAAAATACAGTTTAAAAAACATTGTCTCTTTTGATTTGGCATTGTGTCTTTTCATGAAACTGACTGCATTGGGTTTGGTGAGTCCTAAACCTTCTCTGCATAAAATGCTGTCAAGCCAGTCCCACTCCTTCCCATACAAGCAATGTTTTTTTTTTTTTTTTTTTTTTTTTGGCTGTGCCTGTGGCATGTGGAGGTTCCCTGGGCTAGGGACTGAAGCTATGCCACAGCAGCAACCCAAGGCACTGCGGTGACAACACCAGGTCCTTAACCCACTGCACCACAAGAGAACTCCTTTTTTTTTTAACCTAAATATGGGTCTTCACTTTATCCCTGTCAAATTTCATCTTGTTAATTTTGGTACTTTGTTCTAATCTGTCACAATGATTTTTTTCTTTTCTTTTTTTTTTTATTACTCAATGAATTTATCACATCTGTAGTCATACAAGGATCATCACAATCCAGTCAAAATGATTTTTTTTTTATTTTATGGCCCTGCCTGTGGCATATAGATGTTCCCAGGCCAGGGACTGAATCTGAGCCATGGCTGCAACCTACACAGAAGCTGCAGCAATGTGGGATCCTTTTAACTCACTGCATCAGGCGGGGGACTGAACCCTTACCTCTGCAGCAACCCAAGCCTCTGCAGCAAGATTCCTAGCCCACTGTGCCACAGCGGAAACCCCAAAGGGATTTTATTTTTAATTTATTTTTATTGAAATACAGTTGATTTATAGAAATTCCCTTGTGGAATAGCTGGCTAAGGATGTGGTGTTGCCACAGCTGTCACACAGGCCGAGAGTGCATGGCAGCAGGCTCAATCTCTCACCCAGGAACTTCCACATGCCATGGCTTCCACCAAAATAAAAGTTTAGTCAATTTACAATGTTTCATATATGACAATAAAGTGATTCAGGAGTTCCCATCATGGTTCGGCGGGTTACGAACCTGACTAATATTCATGAGGACGCAGGTTCCATCCCTGGCCTTGCTCAGTGGGTTAAGGATCTGGGGTTGCTGTGGCTGTGGTGTAGGCCAGCAGCTACAGCTCCAATTTGTCCTCTAGCCTGGGAACTTCCATATACCACAAGTGCGGCCCTAAAAAAAAAGTGATTCAGTTTTATGTATATATAATATACATATATATTTCAGATTCTTTATCATTATAAGTTATTACAAGATATTGAATATTGTGCTATACAGTAGGCCCTTGTTGTTTATTATTTTATGCATTAGTGTGTATCTGTTAATCCCAAATTCCCAATTTAGCCCTCCCCCACACTTTCCCCTTTGGTAACCATAAATTTGTTTTTTTCTATGTCTGTGAGTCTATTTCTGTTTTGTGAATAAGGGCATTTTTTTTTTTTTTTTGAGGGCACACTTGTGGCATATGGGGGTTCCCAGGCCAGGGGTCGAATTGGAGCTGTAGCTGCTGGCCTACAGCACAGCCACAGCAACGTGGGATCCGATCCTCGTCTGCGACCTACACCACAGCTCACGACAACACCATATCCTTAACCCACTGAGCAAGGCCAGGGATCAAACCTGCAACCTCATAGTTCCTAGTCAGATTCATTTCTGCTGTGCCACAATGGGAACTCCGAATAAGTGCATTTATATCATTTTTTAAAATTTCACATATAAGTGATATCATAGAATATTTGCCTTTCTCTAAGATGCTTTTGTGTGTGTGTGTGTGTCTTTTTGCCATTTCTTGGGCTGCTCCCTTGGCATATGGAGGTTCCTAGGCTAGGGGTCGAATCAGAGCTGTAGCCGCCGGCCTACACCAGAGCCACAGCAACATACCACAACTCACGGCAACACCGGATCCTTAACCCACTGAGCAAGGCCAGGGATCGAACCCACAACCTCATGGTTCCTAGTCGGATTCACTAACCACTGAGCCGTGACGGGAACTCCTGGAAAGCAGCTTTTAAAATCAATATCCCTTGAGGTCAAATGAAAAGCTAGTTTAAAAAAATCTATATAGGAGTTCCCATCATGGCTCAGGGGGAACAAATCTGACTAGCATCCATGATGATGCAGGTCAATCCCTGGCCTCAGTCAGTGGGTTAAGGATCCGAAGTTGCTGTGAACTGTGGTGTAGTTCACAGACTCAGCTCAGATCTGATGTTGCTGCGGCTGTGTTAGGCCATCGGCTGCAGCTCCGATTCGACCCCTAGCCTGGGAAACTCCATGTACTGTGGGTGCATCCCTTAAAAAAAAAAAAAATAGAACAACTATATAACTGTGATTATCCATCTACAACTTCCCAGCCTCATTTTTTAGCCCCATCTTCCTGTGCCCATCTTCCTGTGCCTTTACTACTTTCTTTTTCTTTTTTTTTTTTTTTTGCCTTTTAGGGCTGCACTCAGGGCACATGGACGTTCCCAGGCTAGGGGTTGAATTGGAGCTGCTGCTGCCTGCCTACTCCATAGCCACAGGAAATCGGGATCTGAGCCACATCTGTGACCTACACCACAGCTCACAACATTGCTGGATCCCTAACCCACCCAACGAGGCCAGGGATCAAACCCTCATCCTCATGGATAGTAGTCACATTTGCTTCCGCTGCACCGCAGTGGGAATTCCCTGCTCCTTTACTACTTTGCTCTGATCTGTCCCTTGTTAAGCAAACCAAGATTCAGGCACCGCGCAACTACAGATTTCTGTAAGGGACCTACCAACACCTGCTGTTTTCAAAGGCGTCATCAAGGACCTTTCCACTTACTAATTCTCCACCTTCTCTCATGGTGATCTTCCCTCCATGCAACTCTGAGGAGGATCTGTGATTCCCAACCCATCACCCCCACCAGCCACTCTATATATGATGACTCTCTATTCTGCTAGGATATAGACTCCAGTGTGGACTTTGGCATGGCTCCTCCAATTGGCTCTTGTTGTTCACCTTCTGCCTACAATAGAACTCTCTTTTTTTGGCTTGGCTATTATTCCATAAATAGTATGTATAACTTTGCCTCAATCTTTTTTGGGGGCAGTGCCGTGCCCATGGCATGCAGAAGTTCCCAGGCCAGGGAGCGAACCCAAGCCACAGCAGTGACCCAAGCTCCTGCAGTGACAACTCCAGATTCTTAACCTGCTGCTCCACAAGGGAACTCCCATCTCAATCTTTTTAATGGCTACATAGTATTCCATTGCACAGATTATACTACTAGTTAGGTGGTTCCCCAAATTTTGGCATTACGAAGAGGCCATGAGTCTGTTTGCAAGTACCAAGGTAGGATAAATTCATGGAAATAGAATTGAAGGATCAAAAGATATGTATTTTTTTATTTCAATAGGCTCAAACTGCTCTCCAAGTAGTGGTACCATTTTATTTTAGTGGTGCTTTAGAGCTTAGCAACATAAATGATTTCAAATTAAATACACTTATCCTTAACTATTGGAAATTTTACTATTACACTATTGGAATTTTTTTTTTTTGTCTTCTGTCTTTCATCTTTTGTCTTTTTAGGGCCACACCCATGGCATATGGAGGTTCCCAGGCTAGGAGTCTAATCAGAGCTGTTGCTGCCAGCCTACGCCAGAGCCACAGCAACACCAGATCAGAGCTGAGTCTGTGACCTATACCACAGCTCTCAGCAACGCCCCAGATCCTCAACCCACTGAGAGAGGCCAGGGATCGAACCCACAATCTCATGGTTCCTAGTTGGATCCTTTCCACTGAGCCAAGACGGGAACTCCTACACTAGTGGAAATTTGATTTGCTTTTAATTTTTCCCTTCTCCCTCATTTCTCTTCCTTACTCTTTCCTCTGATTGCTCCCGCACCCTGAACTCTCAATTCTTCTCACTTATTTGTACAAAGTAATTCAGACCCTAATTAGTAACTCTACTCCAGCCCTGCATTTGCACATACAAACCTCAGCCTAGTCAACTTGCTGCTATCCAAAGCCATTCTCTCTAGTATTAACAATATTGAACACTAACAGGTATTAACTGAGTTAATCCTTTCAACCACTTTGTGACGCAGGCACCTTTATTATCCCAACTTCATGGGTGAGGAAATTGATACAGAGAGGTTAAGCACCTTGTCCAAGGTCATGCAGTTTCAAAACTGCACAGGGAGTGTTCCCATTGTGGCTCAGTGGAAATAAATCTGACTCATATCCATGAGGATGCAGGTTCAATCCCTGGCCTCACTCAGTGGGTTAAGGATCTGACGTGGCCGTGAGCTGTGGTTAGGTCACAGATGCGGCTCAGATCTAGTGTTGCTGTGGCTGCATAGACCGGTAGCTGTAGTTCTGATTTGACCCCTAGCCTAGGAACCTCCACATGCTGTGGGTGTGGCCCTAAAAAGAGAAAAAAAAAAAAAATTGCACAGGGGAGGTCCTGTGGTGGCACAGTGGAAGTGAATCCAACTAGTATTCAGGAGGATGTGGGTTCAATCCCTGGCCTCCCTCAGTGGGTTAAGGATCCCGTGTTGCTATGGCTGTGGTGCAGGTCAACGGCTACAGCTCAAAATGGGCCCCTAGCTTGGAAACCTCCGTATTCCGTGGGTGTGGCCCTAAAAAGACAAAAAAAAAAAAAAAAAAAAAAGGCACAAATACTATTTGAACCTAGATAGCAGGTCCCTAGAGATCACACACCTAACCCCTACAGACAGCTCTCTTGAGAGATCAGTCCACTTAGATTCCCATCAAATTCTAACCTTTCTTTTTTTTTTTTTTGTCTTTTTAGGGCCGCACCCGTGGCATATGGAGTTTCCCAGGCTAGGGGTCAAATTGGAGCTGTAGCCGCCCGCCTACACCAGAGCCACAGCAACTCGGGATCTGAGCCCCGCCTGCGACCTACACCACAGCTCATGGCAACGCCGGATCCTTAACCCACTGAGCGAGGTCAGGGATCAAACCCGCCACCCCTTGGTTCCTAGTCGGATTTGTTTCCGCTGCACCCCGATGGGAACTCCCTAACCTAACTTTCTTAGTGATTCCTATGATCTAATTCAGGCTCTGATCTCTACCCTGATCGCTATCTAGCACATAATATGTTCTATTTGCAGCTCTGTCCTTCTGTCTGGAAAAAAACAAGTTTCAGGACAACCTCATTTTGCCTGAGACAGAGGAACAAGTGTGGGGTGGGATCGCAGGCAGAGGGGGACCTCGGTCAAGCCCCCGCCCTCTGCAGAGGTGCGGCCTCCCTGTTCTGATCTCTGGGTGGGTCTCCCCAGACAGGAAGGGAGCAGTTGGCTTAGTCAGTCTAATTTACCCGGGAACTCAGTGCACTGTGAAATTCAGGAGGTGCCTGAGGCCAATTTAGGCAAATTCTATTCAACCAACATTCACTGAGTCCCCACAATGGGCCAGGCACACTGCTGTGTAACAGTGCCACATAAATAAGTCACATGCTCCCGAAGAATGCTCCTGTGAAGATAAGCACTTCTATTACTAGTTCCTACAGTGTGATAAGTGTCTCAATAGTTAGAACCTTGAGTGCATTGTTTGGAGTCGGGGAGGGGAAGAGGAGAAAAGGAAAAGGGAAAGTATAATAAATTGCATGTCCCTGGGGGTTTGAATTTTAAGGAAATAATCCAGATTAGGGAAAGAAATCATAACTCAGGCTCAGTAAACCTGTTTGGCACCAGAGAGGCGCCTTCACAACACCGAGGTCTTCCCGTGCAGGTGAGGTCAAATACCTTGCCTGTTTATCTGGACTGGTGTGGGAAGGACGGTATGAGAGCAAAGGGCAGCCAGGAAAAGTTCCAAGATCCATAATAGTGGGGGGAGGGGTTCTATGAAACATTAATTCCTACTTTTTCTTGGCAGCTTTTCTGGAAATTGTGATGAGAGCTGGTGGTGGGGAAAAAAAATCACTGAAATCACCAGCCGTTTTCCTGTGTCTCGGTGGCTGGCTATCACCTAAGCCATTCCAGATGGATTGGAATTCTTTCTTTCTTTCTTTCTTTCTTTCTTTCTTTCTTTCTTTCTTTCTTTCTTTCGGTAGGAGGAAGAAAGAGAGAAATTCACTTTTCTTTCTTTTTTTTCTTTTTTTTTGTCTTTTTGCCATTTCTTGGGCCCCTCCCTCAGCATATGGAGGTTCCCAGGCTGGGGGTCTAATTGGAGCTGCAGCCGCTGGCCTACACCAGAGCCACAGCAATGCCGGATCTGAGCCGCTTCTGCAACCTACACCACGGCTCACGACAACACCGGATCCTTAACCCACTGAGCAAGGCCAGGGATTGAACCCCCAACCTCATGGTTCCTACTCGGATTTGTTAACCACTGAGCCACGATGGGAACTCCAGAAATTCATTTTTCAAGAGCAATGAATACGGAAGCCGAATGTTCTACATTAACTAGATAACTTTTTTTGGGGGGGGTCTTTTTAGGGCGGCACCCATGGCATATGGAGGTTCCCAGGCTAGGGGTCCAATCGGAGCTATAGCTGCTGGCCTACAGCCACAGCCACAGGAATGCCAGAACGGAGCCATGTCTTCGACCTACACCACAGCTCACCGCAACGCTGGATGCTTAGCCCACTGAGCAAGGCCAGGGATCAAACCTGTGTCCTCATGCATGCTAGTCAGATTCTTTTCCTCTGAGCCTTGACAGGAACTCCCTAGACAACCTCTTGTAGAATAAAAAGTCCTGGCCAAGAGACTCGGTCAGCAAAGAGACCCAGTTTTTAGTTTTAGCTCTGGTCCAACTTACTGTGAACTTTGGAATTTCACAGTGTATCTGTGCATGAATTTCTCACTTGTGCTATGGGAATAGTAAATTCTTGTCTCTCAATGATATTGCAAAAAAGGCAAGAAAGGAATAATAAACATTTAAAGGCCTCAGGAAATAGTACTCAATAGAGACGCATTTTACTGTTTTTCATAATTTCTTCAATTGTTTCAGTAAAGTAAAAAGACCGTGGTTGATATGCCATTTTATTAAATGGGTGCTGAGTGTTGCTAAGGAGCCTCTCTTGAGTAACTTCCTCTACTTAATTGGGACAGAAATTCTGGCTGTTGACAGAAACATAGCAGGGCCAAAATAGAACTCAACTGTTCTACAACTTCTGGTTCTCAATAGACTCCATTTAAGCATTTGGTTCTATTTCAAAGCCAAGTTCTTAAAACATGGGCCAGTTCTGATGAAGAGCATACTTATGAAGAAATACGGATAACACAGAGAAAGAAAAGGCAAGGAAAAAATACCCACTGATGAACTACAAGTGACCGTAAAAATCTGGAAACATCGGTGAATACAAATAATAAAAGTTTTACAGATATTATAATATAATACATGCTATGCTCAATAACATTACATAATATATTCCTCATTAGGGACGCTCAGTTCAGTACTATGGGGCCAACCCATAGTGCAGGCAGGGCTAATGCAGAATTTCTACCATTCCTTGCAAACGAGCCTGTGATGCCTTGTTTCATAAAATATATCTCTGATTTTCATTTTCCTGTAATAAACATACCTATCCCAGATGAAATCATCGAGGTGTTTGGTTTGTACAAATATAAGCTGTTAGCTATGTTTCCGGACTTTATGGCTATCTTGTAGTTTCTGTAGAGATGAACATAGAAAATGGATACAAAGAGAATGGTAAAGTGTCTAGAGAAAGATAGAAGTTAAAAGTAGTAACACAGAGGATGACCATGGAAACAAAACTGGGGGCAAATATCCGCAACCAGGGAACAGAGATAGAGAGACACAGACAGAGATCCATGGGAAAATAATGCAACATATCAAGGGGACAGGACAGTGGGAAGGAGAGAAAGGCAAGTCAGAAAGGAAAAAGCATTCTTTTTTTTTTTTTTTTTTTTTTTTTTTTTGGTCTTTTTGCCATTTTTTGGGCCACTCCTGTGGCATATGGAAGTTCCCAGGCTAGGGGTTGAATTGGAGCTGCAGCCGCTGGCCTACACCAGAGCCACAGCAATGCGGGATCTGAGCAGTGTCTTTGACCTACACCACAGCTCACGGCAACGCTGGATCCTTAACCCACTGAGCAAGGGCAGGGATCGAACCCGCAACCTCATGGTTCCTAGTTGATTTGTTAACCACTGAGCTACGACAGGAACTCCGAAAAAAGCATTCTTAAGGGGAATTTCTTACACTTCACAAACTGTCTTCCTTAGCCACAGCTGATGGATGTGAGCATATTCTTTCCATAGAATACTAGTAGAAAAATATAATTTAAGAGCTAGAAGGACTCGGCTGGGATCCCGCGTTGCTGTGGCTGTGCTGTAAGCCAGCAACTACAGCTCTGATTAGACCCCTAGCCTGGGAATCTCCATGTGCCTTGGGTGTGGCCCTAAAAAGACAGAAAAAAAAAAAGAAAAAAAAAAAAGCTAGAAAGAACTTCAAAGGTTATCTAGTCTAATACATAATTTTACAAATGAAGAAATTAAGGCACTGACAGTTACTAAATGCAGATAAAGGATTTGGGTGGGAGTTCCCGTCGTGGCGCAGTGGTTAACGAATCCGACTAGGAACCATAAGGTTGCGGGTTCAGTCCCTGCCCTTGCTCAGTGGGTTAAGGATCTGGCGTTGCCGTGAGCTGTGGTGTAGGTTGCAGACGCGGCTCGGATCCCGTGTTGCTGTGGCTCTGGTGTAGGCCGGTGGCTATGGCTCCAATTAGACCCCTAGCCTGGGAACCTCCATATGCCGCGAGAGCGGCCGAAGAAATAGCAAAAAGACAAAAAAAAAAAAAAAAAAAAAAAAGGATTTGGGTGGTCCTGTTGGAAAGGCAGAAGAGTCTGAAAACCATCAAGAGAAAATGATGTCTTTTCACAGTGCTCAATATTTATTTATTTATTTAGCTTTTTAGGGCTGCACCTGCCACATACATAGGTTACCAGGCTAGGGGTCAAATCAGAGCTGCAGCTACTGGCGTCCACCACAACCACAGCAATGCAGGATCTGAGCAGCATCTGCGACCTACACCGCAGCTCATAGCAACTCCAGATCCTTAACCCACTGAACAAGGCCAGAGATCGAACCCCAGTCCTCACAGGTACTAGTTGAGATGTTTTCTCTGAGCCACAACAGGACCTCCCACAGTTCTCAATTAATATTTAAATGACACAGGTGAGGGAAACTAGTCTGCTCTTGAGTGGACCAAGTATGCACCATGTGTTGAGAAGAACTAAATGCTCAAGTTCTAGAACTTGGCATGTTCCAGCCGTTCTTTGGGTCAAACGCCATCAGCCCTGCAGTTTACAGATCATGGGGAGACTGAGCTTTGAGGAGGAAAGGGTGCCTCTTCTGTGTCAGGTTGACCTGGGTTCTTGCACTGGCTCTGCGTTCCTAGCCACTGAGATCCCAGGCAAGTCAATTCATTGATGCATTTGTCAGTTTTCCAAAATGAGAATAATACCATCAGCTTCATGTGGTACTTGGTGGGGGGTGGGGCGGGGGGTGGGGTGAAAGAAGAGTGAACCACTGCATAGTATAAAGTGCATAGCAGTTCACTAAAGCACTAAAAATGGCCAATGTTAAAAAAGAAAGGGAAAAAAATGTTCTTCTTAACCAGGAATCAAAGAAATGCAAATAAAGTGCAAGGGGATCCACTTTCACCTACCAAACTGACAAGAGTAAAAGAAAACAAAGCTAATGTCATAATGCTGGAGGGGATGGAAGCAGATTTTCTCATATTTTGCTCAAAGGAATGTAAATTGGTACATTTCTGGAGTCACTTTGGCAACCACGTGTTAAGAGCTTTAAAAATGTTCATGCTCTTTGATCCAGCATTTTACTTCTATATATCGAGCCTCAGGGAACAATCACATGTAAGGGAAGAAAGATAGCTACCTATCTTAATCTGTGTATCTATATACGTTTTTTCTGTTTTTTGTTTTTGTCTTTTTAGGGCCGCACCCAAGGCATATGGAAGTTCCCAGGCTAGGGGTCCAATCAGAGCGGCAGCCACTGGCCTACAACCACAGCCACGGCATCTGTGACCTACCGGATCCCTAACCCAATGAGAGAGGCCAGGGATTGAACCCACATCCTCATGGATACTCGTTGAGTTAGAACTCGCTGAGCCACAACAGGAACATCCATAAAGGTTCTTTATATGATAGAAAAAAATATGATGATTATGAATTTTCATAACCTTCCTCTCTCCCACAAGGCAAAAAGAATGTTTTGCTGTGGAGTTCCTGTTGTGGCTCAGTGGTACCGAACCCGACTAGTGTCCATGAGAATGCAGGTTTGATCCCTGGCCCTGCTTAGTGAGCTAAGGATCCTGAGTTGCTGTGAGCTGTGATGTAGGCCAGCAGCTGCGACTCCAATTAGAACCCTTGCCTGGGAGCTGCCAATGCCATGGGTGCAGCCCCCCCAAAAATATAGAGAGAATGTTTTGCTATGAAAATTGGTTAAATGAGGGTACTGGGAGTGTCCATGTGGTGCACTGGGTTAAGAATCCAGCATGGTTACTGCTGTGGCTCAGGTCAGAGCTGTAGTGGGGGTTTGATCCCTGGACTGGGAACTTCCACATGTCAAGGGTGCGGCCAGAAAAAAGAAGAAAAAAATGAGGGTACTGGTTCTGGTAGAAAACAAAAACAGGGAGTTCCCCTCGTGGCTCATTGGAGACAAACCCAACTAGTATCCATGAGGACATGAGTTCGATCCCTGGCCTTGCTCAGTGGGTTAAGGACCTGGTGTTGCTCTTAGCTGTGGTTAGGTCGCAGATGCAGCCCAGATCCTGCCACATTGCTGTGGCTGTGGTGTAGGCCAGTAGCTGCAGCTTGGATTCAACCCCTAGCCTGGGAACTTCCATATGCCGCAGGTGCAGCCCGAAAGAAAGAAAGAAAGAAAGAAAGAAAGAAAGAAAGAAAGCAAGCAAGCAAGCTTCAATTTAATTTACATTTAAAAGGCAGATATTTACAGAAAAATGAGAATAATTTTATCAGAATGTTTGGGGTGGGGGGGACAAAGGGATAATGGGAAAAGGAAGGAAGGGGAGGGAGGGACTGGAGGAACCAGCAAAAGACCGGCTAGCTGGGAAAAAAGTTTCAAAGCGCTGTCCTCTGTTAAGTACCAGGAGAAAGGAGAAGAAAAGACTGGGAAGCTTTGCTATGTCTCAGTGGAATCTCCTTTTGGTTTTATCTTGAGTAAGCAGAGATTTACTGTTCCGTTTCTTTCTTTTCTTTTCTTTTTTTTGGTCTTTTTTTTTTTTTTTTTTTTTTTTTTGCCATTTCTTGGGCCGCTCCCATGGCACATGAAGGTTCCCAGGCTAGGGGTCAAATCAGATCTGTAGCCATTGGCCTACACCAGAGCCATAGCCACACCAGATCTGAGCCACGTCTTCGACCTACACCACAGCTCATAGCAACGCCAGATCCTTAACCCACGGAGCAAGGCCAGGGATTGAACCCACATCCTCATGGACACTAGTTGGATTCATTTCCGCTGTGCCACAATGGGAACTCCTATTTATCTTTTCTAAATTAGGAGTTCCTGGAGTTCTGGTCATGGCTCAGCAGTGACAAACCATGAGGTTGCAGGTTCAACCCCTGGCCCTGCTCAGTGGGTTAAGGATCCAGCACTGCCGTGAGCTGTGGTGTAAGGCTCAGATCCCACGTTGCTGTGGCTGTGGGGTAGGCTGGCAGCTACAGTTCCCATTCGACCCCTAGCCTGGGAATTTCCATATGCCACAGATGTGGCCCTAAAAGGACACAACAAATAAATAAATAAAAATAAAAATTAGGAGTTCCTGTTGTGGCTCATAAGTAATGAAACCGACTAGCATCTAAGAGGAATCTGGGTCAATTCCTGGCCCAGTTCAGTGGATTAAGGATCTAGCATTGCTGTGAGTTGTGGTTTAGTTCACAGACTTGGCTGGATACTGCATCGCTGTGACTGTGGCATAGGCCAGCAGCTGAAGCTCCAGTTCTGCTCCTATCCTGGAACTTCCATATGCTGTTGGTGAGGGCCTAAAAAGATAAATAAATATATATATATATATATATTTTTTTATGGCCGCACCTGCAGCATAAAAGTTCCCAGGCCAGGGACCAAATCCTAGCTGCAGCTATGAGCTACACCACAACTGTAGCAACGCTGCATACTTTAATCTACTGCTCTAGGCCAGGAATTGAATCAGCACCTTGACCCAAGCCATTGCAGTCAGCTTCTTTACCCACTGTGCTACAGTGGGAACTCCAATAAACCTGATTTTTATTTTTATTTATTTATTTGTCTTTTGTCTTTTTAGGGCCACACCCATGGCTTATGGAAGTTCCCAGGCTAGGGGTTGAATCAGAGCTGCAGCTACCAGCCTACATTACAGCCACAGCAACTTGAGATCCAAGCCCTATCTGTGACCTACACCACAGCTCACAGCCATGTTAGATCCTTAGCCCACTGAGCAAGGCCAGGGATCAAACCTGCAACCTCATGTTTCCTAGTCAGATTCGTTTCAGATGCACCACAACAGGAAATCCAATAAACCTTATTTTTAAAAGTGAGTAGCAGTTCCCATTGTGGCTCAGGGGGTTAAGGACACAGCATAGTGTCTGTGAGGATTCCAGTTTGATCCCTGGCCTGGCTTACGTGGTTAAGGCTATGACTTTGCCGCAAGCTGCATTATAGGTTGCAGGTGCAGCTCCGATTCAACCCGTAGCCTGGGAACTTCCATATGCCAAAGATGTGGCCCTAAAAAGAAAAAAATAAAATGAGTAGTGCAAGAACCATACAGCTTCTAGAAAAAAATATGGAAGAATATCTCTGTGACATTGAAGAAGGAAAAGATTTCTTAGTAGGACACAAAAAGCACTAGCCATAAAAGAAAAAAATTGAAAAACTGGGCTTCATCCAAATTTTAAAAATCTACTAAAACATCACTAAGAAAATAAATTAGACAAAAGACAGACTGGGAAAACAGTGTTCATAATATGTGTACTTGACCAAGGATTCATATCCAGATAATTTAAGGAGTGCCTGTAAATTAACAAAAAATGAGCTACCCAATTTAAAAAAATGGGCAAAGGACTTAACAGATACCTCACAAAAAAAGAGGCATAAATGGCCAATGAGACGTGAAAAGTGCTTGTACTAAATGCTATGATGGGCCACTCTGATTCTCCTTTTTTTGTTTGTTTATTTGTTTTTTGTCTTTTTGCCTTTTCTAGGGCCGCTCCCTCAGCTCATGGAAGTTCCCAGGCTAGGGGTCTAATCGGAGCTGTAGCCACTGGCCTACACCAGAGCCACAGCAACACGGGATCTGAGCCGCGTCTGTGACCTACACCACAGCCCACGGCCATGCTGGATCCTTAACCCACTGAGCAAGGCCAGAGGTCGAACCGACAACCTCAAGGTTCCTAGTCAGATTCATTAACCACTGAGCCACGATGGGAACTCCCTGGTTCTCCTTTTGAAATGAAGGCCTTATTCCTCAAAAACTGGAAGAGCTGCCCGCAGGCAGCCCTCAACTGTCAGTCCACTTGAGTGATTGCCTCGCTGAAGACCACTGACTTGCCCAAGGTCATTCTCTCTTCTCCCAGTGGCCTGCATTCAATGACTAATTAACATGGGAGAACGAAGGCCCAGCTGCTTTCAGAACATTTTCGAAGGGTCATCCTAGTTTCAGTGCTCTTTGTAAGGTCAGCTGAGGCCTCTGACACTACACAGTAGCTCAGTTTTTTCCTTTGTCCAGTCGTGCTTCTGACTCTTCCCTTCCACAGATGATAAGCCCAAGTGCATGGCCTACAAAACCCTCTTTCAACTAATTTCCCAATGAGTTTGCTCCTAAGGGAGTTCAATCTGTGACAATGATCAACATCAGAAGTCATTAGGAAAAGGCACATTAAAACCATAAGGAGATACCTTTCCACATATACTAGAAGGGTTAAAAAAAAGACTTACCACACCAGTTTCTCCACATCTTCACCAATTCCACTCCCTCCCTCTCCCCCTTGGCAACCACAAGTCTGTTCTCCAAGTCCATGAGTCTGTTTCTTTTCTGTAGATAGGTTCATGTGTGCCATATATTAGATTTAGGATATAAGTGATGTTATACGGTATTTGCCTTTCTCTTTCTGACTTGCTTCACTTAGTATAAGAGTTTCTAGGGATTTCCCATCGTGGCACAGTGGTTAACGAATCCAACTAGGAACCATGAGGTTGCGGGTTCGGTCCCTGCCCTTGCTCAGTGGGTTAACGATCTGGCATTGCCCTGAGCTGTGGTGTAGGTTGTAGACGCCGCTCGGATCCCGCGTTGCTGTGTCTCTGGCGTAGGCTGGTGGCTACGGCTCCAATTAGACTCCTAGCCTGGGAATCTCCATATGCCGTGGAAGCAGCCCAAGAAATAGCAAAAAAATAAATAAATAAAAATTAAAAAAAAAAAAAAAAAAGAGTTTCTAGCTCCGTCTACATTGCTGCAAATGGCATTATTTTGTTCATGGTGGTAGCTTTTTTTTTTTTTTTTGTCTTTTTGCCTTTTCTAAGGCTGCACCCACGGTGTATGGCGGTTCCCAGGCTAGGGGTCTAATCAGAGCTGCAGCTGCCAGCCAGAGCCATAGCCACAGCAATGTGGGATCCGAGCCACATCTGTGACCTACACCATAGCTCATGGCAATGCCAGATCCTTAACCCACTGAGCAAGGCCAGGGGTTGAACTTGGGTCCTCATGGATACTAGTCAGGTTCGTTGACCACTGAGCTGCCACAGGAACGCCTCCTTTTCTTTTTTGAACCCGTGCCCAGTTGCGGCCTGCACCACAACTAAAGCAACACTGGTTTCTTAACCTTCTGCACTATAAGGGAACTACCAAAATGGTTAAGTTTTGGTATCTACCAAAGTGGCAGAATCCAGTCTATAATGTCTGTCTGCATCATTTGCAGGTGAGTGGAAATGCTAAAAGGATATTAAGATAGAAACGGTGGTGAGAGAAAGAAATTAAAAAAACCATCATTGGTTTCCCAGTGTGGCAGATCAGCATTTGGCTGCTGTTCCATATCATCTTGCCAACATCGCTCTTAAAGTAATTTCTCTTATAAAATACGGCACAATCACCACTCTATTTTGAACATGGGTTTTTAATCACAGAAAAAGTATTTAAAGTATTTGAAATATTTGAAGAGAGAGACAAGCTGATTTTTATGGAGCTAGTTGATATCAGCCTATGCTTGTTTCCACTAAAGTTATTACATGGGGGTATATGAAAATTAGAAGAGCATCAGAATCCTTTTAGGGGGTTCATAGCCTAGAAAACTAAACGTGACAGAATGCCAATGACACTCGAGAGAAAGATTTTTGCAAACACACAAAGCTATTTTAAAATTCCCTTTAATAAAATCAAATAGTTCAAAAGCTACTGGCTGCCATCTAACATCTGAAAGCAGGCTACTGGTGGAGTTGCCAGATTTGGCAAATATAAATACAGAATGTTCAATTACATTTGAATTTCAGATAAACAATGAATAGTTTTTAGTGTAAATATTACCCCCAAATATTGCAGAATTTTCGTATGAGCATGTCCCATGAAATATTCGAAATTATTTATACTTAAAAAAAACCAATTTATTGGAGTTCCCTGTCGTGGCTCAGCAGTTAAGAAACCCAACCAGTATCCCTGAGGATGCGGATTCCATCCCTGGCCTCATTCAGAAGGTTAAAGATCCCCCGTTGCTGTGAGCTGCAGTGTAGGTCACAGACACGGCTTGGATCTGGTGTTGCTGTGGTTGTGGTGTAGGCTGGTAGCGACAGTTCCGATTTGACCCCTAGCCTGGGAAGCCCCATATGCCAGAGGTGGAGCCCTAAAAAAAAAAAAAGACAAAAAACAGAACAAAAAAACAATTTATTGTTTGTCTGAAAATCAAATTTAACTAGGCGTCCTGTACATTATCTGGCAACCCTAGTATTTGGCCTACTCTGTAGAACAAGAGGCCCCACCTGGCTAATGAGAATGTGCCTTTATGGAATTACAAGGTGAGCAGTGGCCATGGTAAAAGGAAAAGAACTGAAACTTTCTTCTGCTCTGTAGATTTCTTCCCTCTCTTTCATGTTGAAAAGCACCACGAAAAGCATTTAAATGTATTTCTAATTATCTAGAGTGGTAATGGATTTGCCGTACTGAATAACGCGTATGCTTCAGTTGGATCTCTAGGGTTCCTTTGTGCTGGGGCTAAGAGCCCAGGATTAACCACATGGATTTATGAACCCTTTTTTTTTTTTTTTTTTTTTTGTCTTTTTGCCATTTCTTGGGCTGCTCCCGTGGCACATGGAGGTTCCCAGGCTAGGGGTCCAATCGGAGCTGTAGCCGCCAGCCTACAACAGAGCCACAGCAATACCGGATCCGAGCCGCGTCTGCAACCTACACCACAGCTCACGGCACTGCGGGATCCTTAACCGACTGAGCAAGGCCAGGGTTGGAACCTGCAACCTCATGGGTCCTAGTCGGATTCGTTAACCACTGAACCACGACGGGAACTCCCGGATTTGTGAATCTTGAGAACTTGTTTGTCTTGCTAGGTTTGCTCTTCCTAGTAAGGAATGAACAGACCAGATTCTGTAAAGTAGTCGAAGGACTTTGAAAAATTGCTGCCTGAAAATATTTTTTTCTTACTGAAATTATTCCCCCCACCCCTTTCACTAAAGGATTATCCCCATTGCTTTGCTTTATAGGACATCACTAGGGCAGAGTTCCATATTTGTCAGATCTTATCTTTTTTTTTTTTTTTTTTTTTTTTTGGTGGTTTAAGGAGCAGATATATATTTCTTATAATTCTGTAAGGCTGTATATCCAAGATCAAGGTATCTGAAGATTCAGTGTTTGGTGAAGACTCTCTTCTTGATTCTTTTCTTTTTTT
Source organism: Sus scrofa (assembly GCF_054392235.1). Lineage (NCBI taxonomy): Eukaryota > Metazoa > Chordata > Mammalia > Artiodactyla > Suidae > Sus > Sus scrofa. The sequence continues at coordinate 24,070,833 of NC_139394.1, forward strand.
TTTTTTTTCTTTTTGGGGCTGCACCCGTGTCATATGGAAGTTCCCAGGCTATGGGTCAAATCGGAGCTGCAGCTACTGACCTATGCCATAGCCACAGCAATGCCAGATCCCAGCCGCATCTGCAAACTGCACCACAGCTCAAGGCAATGCTGGATCCTTAACCCACTGAGAGAGGCGAGGGATCAAACCCGCGTCCTTATAGATATTGGTTGGATTCATTTCCGCTGTGCCGCAATGGGAACTCCCCTCTTCCTGGTTCTTGGTAGATGGCAGTCTTCTGGCTGGGTCCTCACATGGTGGAAGGGTCCAGATCTCATCCTCTTTATTTTTTTTGACTTTTTGTCTTTTTAGGGCCGCACCCAAGGCATATGGAGGTTCCCAGGCTAGGGGTTGCTTCAGAGCTGTAGCTGCCAGCCTATGTCACAGCCACAGCAACGTGGGATCTGAGCTGCATCTGCGACCTACACCACAGCTCAGGGCAATGCCAGATCCTTAACTCACTGAGCAAGGCCAGGGATTGAACCCGAGTCCTCATGGATGCTATTCGGGTTCCTTAACCACTGAGCTACGACGGGAACTCCTGAGATCTTGTCCTCTTTAATGGAGGCTGGAGTACTTGTATTCCAGAGGGAGGTTGAAAACAGCAATGTTGTTTTGAATGTTTCAAATGCTTGTGGAAGGAACATTCTTTTTAGCATCAGCTGATGCTCTGCAACCCAGGATTCTATTACCCTCATTTGAGCTGCCTGGTTATTCTCACAATCAGATCTTTCTGTCGCCTTCCTGTTACCCAGCCTCGACATCAGCTATCATGTGCCCGCTTTGCCTTGACTCCCAGGCACACAGTTCTTCTTTCATTTTCTTTAAACTCAAGTTACAGAATATTGGAATTTCTGTGACATTTACATGGCTATGACAACAGTGAGAAGAATATGTGAAATCAGGACTGTCTGGCAAAATTAGGGCATGTAGCCTTCCTACTACTTCAAGCTCTGTCCTCTGCCACTTACCTATGACAGCATGGAATGGAAACAGGACTGAGAGTCAAAAATTCTTCTTTTTATAGCTTTCTTTACTGCTTTGCAGTTAATTCGGGGTAAATGACTGCATCTGTTTCTGTCACTGTCTTTTTTTTTTTTTTAATAAAATCAGTCCCTTATAAAAACAATAAAAAAGAATAAAGCAAAATGTACTCATTTTTTTTTTTTTTTAAGCCACACCTGTGGCACATGGAAGTTCCTGGCCCAAGGATTGAACCTGCACTGCGGCAGCAACCCAAGCTGCTACAGTGACAACGCTGGATCCTTAACCCACTGTGCCACAAAAGAACTCCAAAAGGAATGCGTCTTCAACTTACTTTGCCCATCCTTAAAATTTAAGTTTGAATCCTAGTGTTTGTAATACGGCGTATTGGGCTTTTTTCTCCTTTTACAATAAAGGTGCGGAGATTTAGGGAAAACGAAGGTCTTAAAGATGGTACCATTTAATTTTTAATTTCTCCTTTAGGAGGATACAGTAAGGATCCGCTTTCAGGACTGCAATTTGTAAACGTCAAGTCTGAACTCAACCTGGAAAGAACTATAGTGCTCTAATTCCCGGAAAAAATAAAAAGGGGCTTATGAACTAAAGCAAGTGACTTACCCTGTCAGACAGTAAGAATAGCACCGCCTGTAAAACAGTGACTCCTTTTTCTCTCCTCTGCCGTTTCAATTACTTTGATCTTGTGAGCTTCCTCTCCACCTATGATTTTCTCTTGAATTGAGATAATACGGTGATGAATCACTTTAGCACATAGGGCCAAACAAAGATGTCATCTTTTGGCATTTCTTGGCACTGAGACATATCAGAACAGGGCAGGAAGACTTCAGGGTTTCCTGATGCAGTCCCCCAAACTGTGGTTCCCACTTCATAGCTAATCTAGTTTGGGGGCAAAAAAATATATATAAATCTCTCTCGAATGTTTGAATTGTGCCTTTCTGCCTAAAGAGTTTCGTCTTTTTTTTTTTTTTTTTTCCCAATCTGCCCTCATTCCTGATGTTAGGTCCCTAGGGTATCTGTGCTCTGCCTCCTTCTCAGTGAATGTATATTTTATGCAGTGTGATCGCACTTTGAACTAAAATAAACCATATCTAGGAATCTGCTGGTACAGCTTCCCAAGGACTAGAGAATATGAGCAGTTTGAATTGCTTTTTATCTCTGTGGCTTCTTCTTGCGTCAATTCACAACACAGAGATGTTACCACCAAATTTTATTTAGGGAAAAAAAAAAAAAAGGCACCAGATCCTAAAGGCTAGCCTCCATATGGGGATTATTTTCCTAAAAAACTCACAGCTGAAAATGAAAGGGCGCTGAGATCCTGAGACCTCTCTTGAGCTCTGGCATTGGTTTTGTTTGTTTGTTTTTGCTTTTGTTTTTAAATATACATTCTCTTACTTATATTTATTGATTTATTGATTTAGTGTCTTTTTAGGGCTGCCCCCCCCCACATGTGGAAGTTCACAGGCTAGGTGTTGAATCAGAGCTGTAGTTGCCCGCCTACACCATAGTCAAAGCAACGCTGGATCCGAACCTCGTTTGCAAACTACACCCCAGCCCATGGCAAAGCTGGATCCTTAAGCCACTGAGGGAGGCCAGGGATCGCACCAGAGTCCTCAGGGATACTAGTCGGATTCATTTCCACTGCGCCACAACAGGAACTCCAGGTGGCATTGTTTTTTTTCTTTTTTTGTGTGTGTGAAATTTTTTTTAATTTCATAAAATTATTTTTATTTTTTCCATTATAGATGGTTTACAGTGTTCTGTCAATTTTCAGTGTTCTGTCAATTTTCTACTGTACAGCAAGGTGACTCAATTACACATACATGTATACATTCTTTTTTCTCGCATTATCATGCTCCATCATAAGTGGCTAGACATAATTCCCAGTGCAACACAGCAGGATCTCATTGCTTCAGATGGCATTGTTTCTTTCTTTTTTTTTTTTTTTTTTACCATTTCTTGGGCCGCTTCTGTGGCATATGGAGGTTCCCAGGCTAGGGGTCGAATCGGAGCTGTAGCCACCAGCCTATGCCAGAGCCACAGCAACGCGGGATCCGAGCCGCGTCGGTACAGCTCACAGCAACGCCCGATCGTTAACCCACTGAGCAAGGGCCGGGATCGAACCATCAACCTCATGGTTCCTAGTCGGATTCGTTAACCACTGCGCCACGACGGGAACTCCCCGAGATGGCATTGTTTCTTAATTGAGGACAAGATAATTTTCAGTTCAGTCCTGTGCATAGGAAGGCCACAAGCCAATTTCTAGTTCCCCTACACTTTTTAAGTGTTTAATCTTGACTCTAATGCAGATTCTGCAGGGAGGCTGGCAGCAGAAGATTTTTATCCTCAGTTTACTTAATTTAATTTAATTTTTTGTCTTTTTTTCTAGGGCCACACCAGTAGCATATGGAGGTTCCCAGGCTAGGGGTCTAATCAGACCATATCCGCCGGCCTACGCCACAGCCACAGCAATGCAAGATCCGAGCCGAGTCTGCGACCTACACCACAGCTCACGGCAAAGCTGGATCCTTAACCCACTGAGCGAGGCCAGCGATTGAACCCTCACCCTCATGGTTCCTGGTCAGATTCGTTAACCACTGAGCCATAGCGGGAACTCCATATCCTCAGTTATTAAGATGTGGCTAAAACTTTCAAGGCAAATTGCTCTCATAAACTCATATCTGGTAAGACAGTGATTCTACCAGGTAGGCAGGGCTTAATGTCTTGGGTCTCTTCACCTCACCCTTCTTAACCTAGGGTTGGATGGAGGTGAGATTATTCTTTTTGTTAGGCATGGGGTCAGGTCTTGAGGGAGGACTCATTCTGATGCAAATTCTTCTTGTCTGGGATTTAAAAAGCAAATAGAAGTAGAGCCAAGGGTGGAGAAACTGAGGCTATTTGACAGTTGCCAAGCTGCTGAGACTAATCCTCTTGGCTATTTCACTGGTCTGGTTCAACGTGAGCTGTCACTTAATTTTTTGTATTTTCAGTCAAGGCAACATCGCTGCTAAGTCAATTCCAGCATGCCAGCTCCAGAACACTGTAAGCTTTAAAGATTTGGGATTCCACGGGAAATATTGCAGCAGCATTCCAGAGACCCTTGCGTCAGACTCAGACACATGCATTTTCCCTGCAGCAGAGGGTGTTGGCCTTACTCCCTATATCACATTCTGCTGGTAGTCAGGTGGCTGCCCTTTCATAAGAGGACATGGCCAAACAAGGTCATCTCAACTTGAAGATCACCAGCAAAAGGCCTGGGGTTAGTCATGTAGTTGTCCAGTCACTTGGGATTGGCAAATAATCCTGGAGTAGTAGTAGTGAAAAAGGAAGCAGAAGTACAGAAAAAAAAAGGGGGGGGAGGGAAGCTAAAAAGGAAGTAAGACAGGTGGAAATGTATGTCTTTTTCAACTTCCTGATGGAAAGATACCAAGGGAAATAAAAATCTTTCAGACTCTGAGGAGGTTTTGTTGGCTATATTTGGATGTCTATAAAGTCATATTGTTACTCTCAAATAAGCACTTTCAGATATATAGCTACACACATATATCACATATATCTAACATATCCCTGTTAGATATAGTTGTTATCCATCAGTGAGGTACACCTTTTAAATGAAGCATATGGAATTCATCTATTTCCCTTGCATGATCAACCACAGGATGAGTAGGCAACATTCTGTCCACTCCCCACCTTTCCAACGGTCATTCCAGCAGCCATTTTAAGGGATAGAAAATAGCAAAGGCTGGGACCTCATGGCATCAGCTACCTATGGATTGCTCTCCGACGTTTTGTTTTCCGGGTTTTGGGAACCCCTTCACCATCTTCCGCAGGTAAGATTCATATTCGTGGGATTAGAGTTACATGCCTGAAACTGACATTGAAGGCTATAATTTCCAAGTATCGAGAAAGCTTAAGGGTAACAGTGATGCTTTGTTCTCATCCAACGTGGTGGGTTTTGTCATGGCCTCTCAGACTCTTTCCTATCTTTCCTTTCCCCTTTCAACCTTCCATGGCCAGTGTGTCTTGCCCTCCTGCTTGAATATTTTGGCTCTCTAACCCAATGCCTTTACATTCTCTTTGCTTTGAAACATCTCTTTCAATGACTTAACTTTGCTCTATATGGCTGACCCTTGAACACCAAGGAGTTTAGGGGAAACTGAGCACCCACCCCAGTTGAAAAAATCCATGTATAATGTCACAGGCAGTCCTTTGCGTCTGAGGATTCATCCCATCATGGATCACATAGTCTTGTAGTTTGTATTTATTGAAAAAAAAACTCATGTATCAGTAGACTCGAGAAGTTCAAACCTATGTTGTTCAAGGGCCAAGAGTATACTCTTTTTTTTTTTTTTTTTAAATGGCTGTACCCACAGAATATGGAAATTCCCAGGCTAGGGATTGAATCTGAGCCATAGCTGCAACCCATGCCACAACTGTGACAATGCCAGCTCCTTTATTAAACCCGTGGCGCTGGGCTGAGGATCACACATGTGCCTCCGCAGGGACCCCAGCTGCTTCAGTCAGATTCTTAACCCTAACTGAGCTGCAGTGGGAATTCCTAACTGTATATTCTTTACTTCAACTCTATGTATAACTTGTGCTATGAAGACCATTCTGATATTAAGAACATGACAGACATGGCAGACATTTTTTTTTAGAAATTCCCAAACCACAAGTAAAATAATACTTTTGGGAAAAGTATGCATAGACACTTACCTGCTTTACAGATGGAAAAACTGAAGCAGGGAAATTATAATACTTGCTCTAGGTCATCAATGAGATGGGGAATATGTCTTCAGATTCTCAGATAAGTGCTTTAAAACTAAAGACAAAAGGGACTAAGATTAGAATGAATTTTTTTTTTTTTTTTTTTTTTTTTTTTAGGGCTGTAGCTGCAGCATATGGAAGTTCCCAGGCTAGGGGGCAAATCGGAGCTTCAGCTGCCAGCCTATGCCACAGCCACAGCAACACAGGAGATTAGAATGATTTAAAAAAAATTTTTTTTTTTTTTTTGTCTTTTTGCTATTTCTTGGGCCGCTCCTGCGGCATATGGAGATTCCCAGGCTAGGGGTCCAATCGGAGCTGTAGCCACTGGCCTACACCAGAGCCACAGCAACGCGGGATCCGAGCCGCGTCTGCGACCTACACCACAGCTCACGGCAACGCCGGATCGTTAACCCACTGAGCAAGGGCAGGGACCGAACCCGCAACCTCATGGTTCCTAGTCGGATTCGTTAACCACTGCGCCACGACGGGAACTCCTAAAAAAATTTTTTTAATGGCCCAACTTGTGGCATATGGAAGTTCCTGGGCCAGGGTTTCAATTGGAGCTGCAGTGGAGGCCTAAGCCACAGCCACAGCATCGCCAGCTCTGAGCTGTGTCTGCGACCTACACCACAGCTCACAGCAACGCCAGAGCCTTTAACTCACTCAGTGAGGCCGGGGATGGAACCCGAGTCCTCAAGGATACTAGTCAGGTTTGTTACCGATAAGCCACATCGGGAACTCCCTGTGTTTGTATTTAAATCATTCCTGTGATTTTATAAAAGAAGGTTACCTTTAGCCTTAGGTTCTCATAATTTCTCCATGGAGCACACATCTTATACCAAAGGAAAGGCTACAGAGTGGGTAAAATATTCTCTCTTGGTCAGTCAGTTAGTTGGGTCAACAAAAAATTGAGATATACTTTGTGCAGGGCTCAGTACCGACAGTTACAAAGGGATAAGACATTAAGCTCTTGCTAGTAGTGTATCTTGAAAAGATATTCACATAAGACAAATTAAAAATACAATTACAGAACAACAGGGAGTTCTTGCTGTGGCACAGCGGGTTAAGGATCGGGTGTTGTCTCTGAGGTCGTGGTGCAAGTTCCATCTCCAGTCCAGTGCAGTAGGTTAAAGATGTGGCATTGCTGCAGCTGTGGCAGAGGTTGCAGCTATGGCTCGGATTTGATTCCTGGCCTGGGAACTTCCGTATGCTGTGAGTGCAGCTGAAAAAGAAAAAAACTACAATTACAGAACAGCAGAACAAGTGCAAAGAAGTCAACAAGTCAGTACTTGGGAGCTGATGGGAAATGGGTTAGAGTTGGGTGGAGCTGGTCAGTTAGGACTTTCTGGAAGAGGTGAGTTTTGAAAGAAGGGAGGGGCATGGGTTTGCCAAAAAGGATGAGGAGGCCTTTCTAAGCAGTAATGCGTGAGCAATGGTAGAGAATAGACAGTGAGCAAGCTCTAAGGGCCAAAAGGTAAATAGGTTCGCTTGCTAAGACTGGAGAATCTATGTTAAAGGATAAGGAAGAACAAGTCTAAGAAAATGGTGAGGACAGTTTCCAGAGAGCCTTAAATGGTTATATATCAAATTTGCTTTAACAGAGAAGAGGGAGCCTTATGGGTTCTTGCATAAGGAAAATAACTTTTTTTAAGAAGCTAAGATACAGATGGATTAGAATAAAACAAACCTGGAGAATTAAAAAAAAAAAAAATAGGGAAACTGCAGCAAAATCTTCCAGATGAGAGAAAAAAATGTCTGGGTCCAAATGCCAGCTCTGCCATTTGTTTGCTATATGACCTTGGGCAAGTCACTGTTTTCTCATCTGTAAAATGGAGATAAAAATGTCCATTTAACAGAACTGTTGAATGGATTAAATGAGTTAATACATGAAACATGTTTAGTAAGTGCTCAATACATTATTATTCAAGTATTAGTTACTTTGATTATTGGTGTTATTATTGTTATTATTTCTATGGCAAGAAGAGGTCCTAGAATGCATCCGTGTAACAAAAAGACCCATTTCACATCTTAGTTTGGAAGAATTGCAGCTTTTCATTCTGTCCTAGAAGGTATGTAGGGATGTGGAGGCTAGGAGGGCAGGCTGATTTCCAAGACTGTGCTGATCCATACAATGACCATTAGTCACATGGGGCTATTGAGCACCAAAATAATGTGGGTAGTCAGATTTGAAATGTGCGGTAAGGAGTTCCCGTTGTGGCTCAGTGGTTAACGAATCCGACTAGGAACCATGAGGTTGCACGTTCGATCCCTGGCCTCACTCAGTGGGTTAAGGATCCAGTGAGCTGTGGTGTAGGTTGCAGACATGCCTTCGATCCCAAGTTGCTGTGGCTGTGGTGTAGGCCGGCAGCTGTAGCTCCGATTGGACCCCCTACCCTGGGAACCTCCATATGCCCCGGGTGTGGCTCTAGAAAGAGGCAAAAAGACAAAAAAAAAAAAAAATTGAAATGTGCGGTAAGTGTAAAATATACAGTGGATTTCAAAGCCTTCTAACAGAAAAAAAAATCTCATTAATATTTTACATTGGTTACATATTGAAATGATAATACTTTGGCTATATTGGGTTATATAATATGTATCAGTTTTACCTTTTTCCTTTCTTTTGATGTGGCTACTAGAAAATTTACAGTTACTTAGCTGCTGCCTCACATTTTTTTTTTTTTTTTTTTTGTCTTTTTGCCATTTCTTGGGCCGCTCCCACGGCATATGGAGGTTCCCAGGCTAGGGGTCTAATCGGAGCTGTAGCTGCCAGCCTACGCCAGAGCCACAGCAACAAAGCAGGATCCGAGCCGCGTCTGCAACCTACACCACAGCTCACGGCAACACCGGATCGTCAACCCACTGAGCAAGGGGCAGGGATCGAACCCGCAACCTCATGGTTCCTAGTCGGATTCTTTAACCACTGCGCCATGACAGGAACTCCATCACATTATATTTCTTTCTTTTTTTTTTTTCTGGCCGAGTCTGGCAAGTAGAAGTACCCAGGCCAGGGATGGAACCCGTGTCGCGTCACAGCAGTGACCCCAAACCATGGCAATGACAAAGTCGGATCCTAAACTCGCTGTGCCACAAGGAAACTCTGCCACATAATATTTCTATCGGACAATGCTGGTCCAGTACAACTTTCAGCACTGAGTTTTGAAAATTAAGGGGTTCTACATAAGAAGGTTCTATAAAGGAATATGGGGATCCTTTATGAGGGTATCCTGACACCTTAAAATATGTATTTGAATACGTACACATTTAAATATATACATACACACACACACACACACACACACACACACACATTTTTTTTCATGGGCACCTGAGGCATATGGAAGTTCCTGGGCCAGGGACTGAGCAGCTCTGCAAGGTCCTTTAATCCACTGCGCTGCTGTAGTTGGGTTCTTTTTTTTTTTCCTTTTTTCTTTTCCCCATGCAGGCACATGGAGTTACCAGCCAGAGATCAGATTGGAGCTGCAGGTGTGAGCTATGTTGCACCTGAGGCAATGCTGAATAATTTAACCCTCAGTTTGGGGCTGGTAATCGAACCTGTGTCCTGGGGGTGCAGAGACCCTGCCCTTCTCTTTCTGCCACAGCAGGAACTCCTGCAGAGGGATCCTTAACCCACTACACCATAGTGGGAACTCCCTAATTAATATACATTTATACTAAAAAACATATACCTTAATTTGTGAGATAGCTACAAAACTGAGGGAACCACAATACACCTTTAAGGAGTCCACAATTGGTAAAGGGTATTTTATTTAAAAAAAAGCGGAAACAAAGATGAAAGCAGGGGGGAAAAAGGTGAAACATACCTTATTTTTGAACATTAAATCATGGAAACAAAAATCTAACTTTTGAAATCTCTCAAAGGTCCAAATCGCATTGGTTCCAGTAATATGGATTATTAGAAGTTTTCCAACAAAACTTTTCCTATCATTCCGTGAAATTGTGACTTAACAGAAATAGTTATGGCCAAAGAGGCTCCAATCAAGGCTCTCTGCTGATCTGGAGGTTAAAAATCTAGTTTGGGGTTTTGCTCTGAATTGATTTTTAACATTGTGGCCTGACTGCACTGATCAACCCGCATAGGCTTCAATTTCCAAAGCCAGCTCGGCGTGGTGAGGGGGCAACTCAGGGCTTTCCCTCGGCTTCTCAAACCCGTCCGGGCGCCTCCTGCCTCTCAAACGGTCTGTATGCCGCAGCATGCAGACAGGTGCAGCGCCAGGAGCCGCCTCCCGCCCCCAGAGCGCGCCCGCGACCCCGCACTCTCCCGCTCCGCCGGCCGAGCCCTCGCCGCCCCACCCCCTGCTCCAGCGCGCGCGCGCACACCGGGCGGAGGCGCGCCCGCCCGGCGGGGCCGCGCACGCAGCTGCTGCCGCCGCAGCCGCCTCCCTCCCTCCTTGCTGGCCCTCCTCCCCTTCCCTCCCCTCCGCCCCCTTCCCCGTAGGCAGCCGGCCCGCCAGCCCGCCCGCCCGCCCGCACTGCCTCCCTCCCGGCCCCTGGCGCTCGGGCTGGGTCTCTCCCCCGCCCCCAGGCTCTCCCAGTCGCTCTCCTCAGGCGGTCGCCCGCGCTCGGTGGATGTGGCTGGCAGCCGCCGCCCCCTCCCTCGCTCGCCGCCTGCTCTTCCTCGGCCCTCCGCCTCCTCCCCTCCTCCTTCTCCTCCTCAGCCGCTCCTCTCGCCGCCGCCGCCGCCTCCACAGCCTGGGCCTCGCCGCGATGCCGGAGAAGAGGCCCTTCGAGCGGCTGCCTGCCGATGTCTCCCCCATTAACTACAGCCTTTGCCTCAAGCCCGACTTGCTGGACTTCACCTTCGAGGGCAAGCTGGAGGCCGCCGCCCAGGTACGGCGACCCTCGGACGCCGGAGGCGAGCTGCCGGGCAAGCGGTTAGGCCGCGCCCGCGGGCTGGGCTGGGGGCCTGGCCCGGCGGGCGGGCGGGCCTGGCCTCTGCGGGCCTGGGTTTGGGGGAGGCCGGCTTGGGGACCGGCGCGCCCCTCTGGGGCGGCCGGGGGGCGCCCGGGCGGGTGTGCTCTGCCCTGTTGGGCTAGGACTAGGGCCTCGTTGCGGGGAGCGCCGCGGGAACCCACAGCACACCTGTGTGGGGTTCCCCCCGACCCCGGCCCTTCCAGGCTGGCTAGTGTTGTGGGAGAGGCTGGAGGGTGTTGGGGAGGCCAGAGGAGCCATCAGAGTCTCCGCTCGGCCTCCTGACTCAGTTCTTTTCTCTCGTTCTCCTCACGCCCCACGGAGGACACATTGGAAGGGGTGGTCGTCTGGGACTCCCGGCTGCCGCGCGTTAGCTCGGCAGAGAGATTCTAGAAGGGGGAAGAGAGTGAGAAGGAGAATGTTAATCCCGGGCAGCCTTGCCGAGTTCTCCCCGCCTGCTCCGGCCCAGGGGCTGGGTTTCTAAGATGATCCGCCCCCTCCCCCTTCCCCTTCCCCTCCAGTGACAGTGCAGCAGTGACTTTGTTCTCCTAACCTCTAGAGAAGCCGAAGGAGGACCCCTTCTCCGCTTTTCCTCCCATCTTCCTAGCTTTGCAGCCTTTGAAGCAGGTGGATGTATTGCTACAAGCGAAGGTTGCTTAGCAGTACCGTCCTCTGAAAGAGGCTATTAGTTTTAGCATACCACCGGTGAAAATATTCCATTACTCTTCATTGCAGTTTTTGGTGAATCATGCTTCCCCCCGCCCCTTCCCCCGCAGATTATCTAAAGTATTGTTTGATTTTGGAGACCTCTAGTATTGATGCTCTACAAAGGTCCGGGACAATAGACATTTGTGACACCACGTTATATGATGTGCTGAGTGAAGTTTGTAATGAAAAAATGGGAACTGTTTAGCAGTTATCTTTAAAAAGAATGATGGTAAATATATTTTGTTTTCATTTCTTTTCCTACTGCAGTCAGGAGGAGAAATCAGTAGGCCTCATCCTTAAAGAACGGGGTGTATCTATCAGTGAAGTGAAAGCAATGAAGGCTGATGTAGTTGTTCCAGTGAATTGAAAGTTGGCAGTTGTTTTTGAAAGCTGAGTACTCAGACTGAAATAGGTCCAAAAGTGCAGAATTAAAAAGTGTACTATGAGGTTGGGGTGCTTATATGAGAGCATGAGGGCCTGTGGTCTGGCTGCATGAAAAGGCAAAACTTACTCCTGTGTAAGTCAGGTGATTTTAAAATTTTCCATTAAGAATATGAATCAGAATGAGTACATCTTGGGTCTAAATTAGGATTTGAGAAGGTTATTTGGGAGACTGTTTATTTAAGCCAAGTGACTAGAGTGTTTGATATATATTGGCTGGGGGCAGATGGGAGGGATTGTAAACAGTAGTGTCTTGTGACTTGGCAAACCTTCTAGAAGAAGGATCCTCCCAGCAATAAGGAGTTCACATTATGTGAAAAGACTAACATTAAAAAAAAAAAAAAAAAAAAGAAACTAATTTGTTTCTTTAACCCAATAGTTGATTTACCTACCCCATAATGGGTTCATAATTTTGAGAGGTATACATATTTAGGGAAAATTTTCAGAAAAAAGTCAATAAAATATTTTCAAATGATTTTTTTTTAATTAGGAAGTGACATTTTTAAGTGTCAGGGAAGAACAGCAAGCAGTGACATGCTCCTCCTTACCCTTTTTCTTTTGCTTTTTGAAAGAAATGAGAAAAAAAAAATGAGAAATATGTGGAAGACTGGTTTGGGCCATTGAGGGAGCACATGGTAGTGTACTAGGTAAGAGCAGGGACTAGTTAATTTAATTTGATACAAGGAAATAATTAAATCTTTTTAGTAACATGAAGTTTTCAAAGTTTCTTTTCAGAAATTTTTTTCAGACTAAGTGGCAGCAGAGATGAAAGATGGCATGATAGTGAATTCTAACAGATTTTTAGGAGTTCCTGTTGTGGCTCAGTGATAATGAACCCAACTAGTATCCATGAGGATGCAGGTTCAATCCCTGGCCTTGCTCAGTGGGTTAAGGATCCGGCATTGCCATGAGCTGTAGTGTAGGTGACGTGGCTCAGATCTGGCATTGCTGTGGCTGTGACATAGGCTGGCAGCTGCAGCTCCAGTTGGACCCCTAGCCTGGGAACTGCCATATGCTGCAGGTGCGGCGCTAAAACAAACAAACAAAAAACAGGTTTTTATTATTAAAGGATAATTGCACTTTTTATTCGTACACATTGCCGTTTTTGGTAGTGCAAAGAGTTAACAATGGTAAAAAGCATGTGTTGATGTTTTTTTGAAATCCATAGTTTAGAGCAGTAAGTTTAACTTGTGGCTTAGGTGGTATCTGATTGTGGATATCTAAATATGGACATGGAGTTCCTGTCGTGGTGCAGTGGTTAACAAATCTGATTGGGAACCATGAGGTTGCGGATTCGATCCCTGGCCTTGCTTAGTGGGTTGAGGATCCAGCGTTGCTGTGACCTGTGGTGTAGGTTGCAGATGCGGCTCGGATCTGGTGTTGCTCTGGCTCTGGCATAGGCTGGTGGCTACAGCTCTGATTAGACACCTAGCCTGGGAACCTCCATATGCTGGGGGACCGGCCCTAGAAAAGGCAAGAAAAAAAAAAAAAGAAATATGGACAAAATAACTTGTATTGGGCCAGTTCTCTAACAGTTTGGAATAACATTGCACAAAGTATGCAAATTGCTTGGTTGCTTTAGTTGCAAAATTTTATGATAAGTGCAGAGTATTTGTACAGGTTACATATTAGAAACTTAGTCGATTTTTAACCTGATTTGGGGTGTGGATTCCTGAAGAAGACGAAAATTAGCCAATGTGTACTGATTTAAAAAGTGACTGTCTTTTGCATAAGTGAGTGTGGTCTAATTCATTCAGCAGGTTTTGAAAATATGTTATCATAGGCTTAGAGAAATGGGACATTCCTTTTCCTTTACATTAGGATATTTGAGAGGAACAGATTTTTGTAGCTATTTCAAATTGTGTCTCTTTGTGGATAATTAATTAAAAATAGACTAAAAGTTTACATCAGTGGCTGCAGTTCGTAGTTATGAGTGTATAGTGATTTTTTTTTTTTTTTTTTGCTATTTCTTTGGGCCGCTCCCGCGGCATATGGAGGTTCCCAGGCTAGGGGTCAAATCGGAGCTGTAGCCCCCGGCCTACGCCAGAGCCACAGCAATGCAGGATCCGAGCCGCGTCTGCAACCTACACCACAGGTCACGGCAATGCCGGATCCTTAATCCACTGAACAAGGCCAGGGACCGAACCCGCAACCTCATGGTTCCTAGTTGGATTCGTTAACCACTGCGCCACGACGGGAACTCCTGTATAGTGATTTTTATAGTAATTCTTTATGGAAATATTTTACCTGTGCCAGAGAAATTAACTTCATCCTTCAAGGCCAGGAGTCAGGATATACTAAATGATCCCTGGCCTTCGCTAGTCATGTTGGTGATGATTAAATTGGCACTTAGAGGAGAGTTACAGATACAGTAGATTGTTTGGCAGGCTAAAACTTGGCACTTAAATGGATGTTATTGTTAATTCTGTGTTACAGAATTTTCTGACCAAATTTTGCATATTTTCTACACAGTCATTTTGGCAGGTTCTTTTAAATTACTTAAAAAGATAAAATTAATTTGCCCAGCCTTGTACTCGATCACTCAATGGTCCTAAGAACTTAAGTTTGAAAGACTGAGCGTAAGGAATTTAATCTATTCAGACTTTCATGTTTCTTGAAATTTATCTATGAGGAGACACCTAAATATAAGAAACTTTTGTATGGTAAGCTTTATCCAGAATCATCTGGCAATGAATTCTTCAGTGAATTTTCCAGATATCTGAAGCTTACCCTTTGAGGCAGTTGGACTTTATGTACTGATTTGATGGAAATATTTATTTTTTAAAACTCTATATTAGAGTTTCCGTCGTGGCGCAGCGGAAATGAATCCCGACTAGGAACCATAAGGTTTCCGGTTCCATCCCTGGCCTTGCTAAGTGGGTTCAGGATTGGCATTGCCATGAGCTGTGGTGTAGGTCGCAGATGTGGCTCAGATCTGGTGTTGCTGTGGCTCTGGCATAGGCCAGCAGCAACAACTCCAATTAGACCCCTAGCCTGGGAACCTCCATATGCCGCGGGTGCGGCCCTAAAAAGACAAAAAAAAAAAAAAATCCTCATAATCTAAGTTTGTTTGTTTGTTTAGGTTTCTTTTTCTTTTTCTAAATACTGAACAGCAATCTGAACATATCATTGATACTGATAATCATAGATTACCCAAAACTGTGTCCTAAAATTTACTAGTTTTTTTTTTTGTTTTCCTTACTCTCAGATTATGCTGCTTATTTTGCCTTGTTGCTCCCTATTGTGCAATTTCTTCTTTCTTCTATTTTGCCAAACTTGATCTGAAGAGGTCTAAGTAACCAAGTAAACAAGGTTGTTTAAGCTTAAAATTTTTTTTTGTAATTGTGTGTTTGATGGTTTCTCTTCTGAGTGAAGGATATGAGCTTTATTATATGGACTTTGTATCATCTATTCTGGCTTCCATAAAGGCTTTTTTTTTTTTTTTTAACTTCCTGGTTCTTGATAATTGATACTGTCCAATACAACCTGGATAAATGTAGTCTTGAGTAGTAAAGTATCTATGAAACTTCTCTGAACTTTGCTAAATAAATGAGCCTATTCTTACTGCAAAATAAATCTTATACTAATCTCTATGCGAGTCAGTGGCAAAGGCCTGAGTCTTCAGATAGTTGTTTTGTTGTTAATTGAGATTAATTCTCTAGATCTTGGAGATTCCATTTTGGGCATCATGTGAGTATGTAGTTCTCAATTTATTTGGCCACTTGCAGTCACTTTTTTTTTGGCCAGGATGTACAGCAGCTTGATGTGGGATTTCAGTTCTCAGACCAGGGATTGAACCTGGGCTGCAGTGGTGAAAGTGCCAAGTCCTAACCACTAGACCACCATGGATCTCCCCAATTGTTATCACTTTAAATTTTTAATTAATTAATTAATTTTTGTCTTTCTGTCCTTTTTAGGGCCCCACCTGCAGCATATGGAGGTTCCCAGGCTAGAGGTCTAATTGGAGCTGTAGCTACCAACCTATGCCAGAGCCACAGCAACGGCAGATCCGAGCTGCATCTGCAGCCTATACCACAGCTTACGGCAATGCCGGATCCCCAAGCCACAGATAGAGGCCAGGGATCGAACTGGCAACCTAGTGGTTCCTAGTTGGATTGTTTCTGCTGTGCCACCATGGGAACTCCTAAAATTTTTTTTTTTTTTTTTTTTTTTTTTTGGCTTTTTGCTATTTCTTGGGCCGCTTCTGCGGCATATGGAGGTTCCCAGGCTAGGGGTCGAATCGGAGCTGTAGCCACTGGCCTACGCCAGAGCCACAGCAGCAAAGCAGGATCCGAGCCACGTCTGCAACCTACACCACAGCTCATGGCAACGCCGGATTGTTAACCCACTGAGCAAGGGCAGGGACCGAACCCGCAACCTCATGGTTCCTAGTCGGATTCGTTAACCACTGTGCCACGACGGGAACTCCTTTTTTTTTTTTTTTTTTTTTGTCTTTTGTTGTTGTTGTTGCTATTTCTTGTTAAAATTTTAAATTAGGAAATAGGAGTTCCTGTTGTTGCTCAGAGGTAATGAACCTGACCAGTATCTTTGAGCATGCGGGTTCAATCCCTGGCCTCACTCGGTGGGTTAAAGGACCATGTGTTGCTGTGAACTGTGGTATAGCTTGCAGACATGGCTTGGATCCCGTGTTGCTGTGGCTGTGACTATGGCATAGGTTGGTGGCTACAGCTCTGACTTGGCCCCTAGCCTGGGAATTTCCATATGCTGCAGGCGCAGCCCTAAAAAGACTAAATAAGTAAATAAATAAATAAATAAAAGGAAATATTTTAGAAATATAGAGAGGTAATCCACCACCCAGATTTAGCAGATATTAATTCTTTGCCCCATTTGCTTTAGACTGTGCATGATGTTTTTTGGAAAATAAAATGTCACAGATACACTAAAGTCTGTTTCCATCTCTTCGCATCCTTACCCCTAGAGGTAAATTCTCTTTTGGTAGGTATTATCCCTATGTATAGTTTTAAAGTTTTATGGTATGTGAAAGTGGCTACAAACAATAAATAATAACATTCTGCAATTTGCTCTTTTTAATGTCTCTTTTGTTAGAAAACTTGGTTCAATTTGTGTTTACTAATTATTTTCTCCTTATTGTTGTTTAGAAATTATAGCCCTATTTCACAAAGGCAACGATTATTACAGAATTTTAATGATGAAATCACTCGTTAGGCAAAGTGACTCAGGCTTCAGACTGACTGGTATTTGAAATTGTTATACTGGAGATTTCCTTTTACTAAAATCTTAGGATTTTAACAATCAGAAGAAAACCTTTTGAGTCTTACTAGTACATGAAAGGTATGTTTCTGAGTGATTGTTGTAAAGACTCATTCAGAAAAAAATTGTCTCAGATTGCTGCTTTCCAAGCTCTTAGGAGACTTCCATTGTAAAATTGCTACCAGCGGTCAGGCTGTCTCTTCGGTAGAGCGATTAGCATTTAGTTCAGTTGAAGTGTAGTTTTTTTGTCCATGAAGACTTAACTAACTCTGGGTTTGAATCAAAGAATGGATACACTAACGTTAATAGCATCAAATAGAAAAGTTGAAAATAGGCTAGTTATTAACATAATTTACATGCCAATTTTTAACATTCTGCTTATATTTTAAGCTTGGAAAGTGAAGATCCTTTTTTTTTTTTTTTTGGCTGCTTGCTATGGGATCTCGGTTCTCAGACCAGGGATTGAACCTGACCTGCAGCAGTGAAAGTGCCAAGTCCTTACTACTAGACCACCAGGGAACTCCCAGTTGGAAAGTGAAAATCTTAATTCTGAAATTCCTTTGATTTATTACCTGTATTTTTAAAAAATTGAAGCATAGTTGACTTAGATTATTATCTTTTTTTTTTGTTTTTGGCTGTGTGTGTGGCATATGGAAGTTCCCAGGCTAGGGAGCTGCAGGCCTGCGCCACAGCCACAGCAATGCCAGATCTGAGCTGCTTCTGCGACTCACACTGCACTTGAAGCAATGCCAGATCCCTAACCCACTGAGAGAGGCAAGGGATAAAACCCGCATCCTCAGATATTATATCAGCTTCCCAACCTCTGAACCAGAATATAACCATTGTCCTGTATTTTTGATAGTGGAACGTACAGGTAGTCACTAACATGATGATGTTAATGCATAAAAAATCATATTGAGTCATCAGGCCAGTGCTGTTGTGAGGAAAGCATCAACAGTGTGGTAGTTGAGCACTTAAGCATACACTTGAGTCCACGTGGATATATTTATGTTATTATACTTTATTTTATTTCATTTCATTTATTTTTTGGTCCATGCCTGTGGTGTATGGAGGTTTCTGGGCCAGGGATTGAAACCATGCCACAGCAGCAACCCAAGTTGCTGCAGTGACAACACTGCTGCAACACAAGCGAACTCCTTAAGATGCATTTTATTTTATTTTTTTGTCTTTTTGGACCTGCACCCGTGGCATATAGAGGTCCCCAGGTAGGGGTGCAGTTGGAGCTGTAGCCGCCAGCCTACACCACAGCTCACAGCAATGCCAGATCCTTAACCCACTGAGCAAGGCCAGGGATCAAACCCACGTCCTCATAGATACTAGTCAGGTTCATTAATCACTGAGCCACAACGGGAACTCCCTTAAGATGCGTTTTATTTATTTTTTTTATGTTATTGTTATTATTTTTTGTCTTTTCTAGGGCTGCACCCTTGGCATATGGAGGTCCCCAGGCTAGGGGTCTAATTGGAGCTGTAGCTGCTGGCCTATACCACAGCCACAGCAACTCAGGATCCGAGCTGAGTCTTCTACCTACACCGCCACTCACGGCAACCGGATCCTTAACCCACTGAGCGAGGTCAGGAATCGAACCTGCCACCTCATGGTTCCTAGTCGGATTCTTTAACCACTGAGCCACAACGGGCACTCCCTTAAGATGCATTTTGTTTTATTTTATTTTATTTTTTATTTAGTCTTTTCTAGGGCCGCATCCGCAGCATATGGAGGTTCCCAGGCTAGGGTCTAATCAGAGCTGTAGCCGCAGGCCTATGCCAGAGCCAGAGCAATGCGGGATCCAAGCTGAGAGCCGTGTCTGCGACCTACACCACAGCTTACAGCAACATCAGATCCTTAACCCACTGAGCGAGGCCAGGGATTGAACCCTCAACCTCATGGTTCCTAGTTGGATTTGTTAACCACTGTGGCACCAAGGGAACTCCTAAGATGCATTTTATAACAACAAGATAATTCATAAAAAGTGTTTCTTTTACCCTTTAGTGCCTGACACATAATAATCACTTAATAGATGTAATTATTATTATTATGTTTAATGGCTGCACCTGTAGCATGTGGAAGTTCTTGGGCCAGGATTAAATCTGAGCGGCAGCTGCAGCCTATGCCTATGGAGCCTTTAACCCACTGTGCTGGGCCAGGGGATTGAACCGGTACCACTGCAGCAACTCAACTCAGATTCTTAACCCACTGTGACACAGCCAGAACTCCTAGATGTTATCATTAAGACCCATGCACAGAGGAGTTCCCGTCATAGCTAAGTGGTTATAACGAATCCAACTAGGAACCATGAGGTTTTGGGTTTGATCCCTGGCCTTGCTCAGTGGGTTAAGGATCTGGCATTGCCATGAGCTGTGGTGTAGGTTGCAGACGAGGCTCAGATCCCGTGTTGCTGTGTTCTGGCGTAGGCCCATGGCTACAGCTCCGATTGGACCCCTAGCCTGGGAACCTCCATATGCTGCGGGAGTGGCCCTAGAAAAGGCAAAGAGACAAAAAAACAAAAAACAAAAAAAACAAAACCCATGTACAGAGACCAAGATTTAACTGCCGTAGGTGTAGTCAAAAGAAATTTTTTAAAATAAAATGTATCTCAAATATGAGATAGAATATATTGTCTGATTTTTAAAATTTGGTGCTATTATGAGGATAAGTATCTTTGTCCTTTGATTCTTCCCTTCCAAGCTTCAAAAAATGGAAAAAAATTAATTTCTGTTCAACAAGCAGCTTAATTCATTCGTATAAACAGGTGGGTTTTCCCTAAACACAGGAGGAATTGGAATGTACTTGTAACTGATGTTGTGCCTTGTGCCTTTCCAAAGTATACACTTTCACTCAAAATGGTGTAATAGTAGTGAGATAAATATCATTTGGCACATGTAGTGTTGTGTAGGTATCTTGATGTTGGTAGATTAACTGCTTGGGTACCATTAAATTCATTGTAAATGTTTATGGATGAAAATAGTGTTGCCTAGGGAGTTCCCATTGTGGCTCAGCATAAGTGAATCTGACTAGTATCCATGAGGATGCAGGTTTGATCCCTGATCTTGTTCAGTGGGTTGGGGCTCTAGCGTTGCCGTGAGCTGTGGTGTAGGTCACGGAAGTGGCTTGGATTCTGCATTGCTTTGGCTGTGGTATATGCTGGCAGCTGTAGCTCCAATTGGACCCCTAGCCTGGGAACCTTCCATATGCCATCGATTCGGCCCGAAAAAGCAAAGAAAGAAAGAAAAAAAAGTAAATAATGTTGCCTAGGTAAAGGTTAAGATGTGTAACTAAACCATTATTATTCTGTTGGCATAAACTTCAAACTTTGGGAAGTTTTTATTTTTTTGTCTTTTTTTTTTTGTTGTTGTTGTTGTTTGTTGTTGTTGTTTTTTTGTTGTGTTGTTGTTGCTATTTCTTGGGCCGCTCCTGCGGCATATGGAGGTTCCCAGGCTAGGGGTCGAATCGGAGCTGTAGCCACCAACCTACGCCAGAGCCACAGCAACGCGGGATCAGAGCCGCGTCTGCAACCTACACCACAGCTCATGGCAACGCCGGATCGTTAACCCACTGAGCAAGGGCAGGGACCGAACCCGCAACCTCATAGTTCCTAGTCGGATTCGTTAACCACTGCGCCACGACGGGAACTCCGGGAAGTTTTTATTAATTTTACCCTTTGAAGCACATTCATCTAAGTGCTTCATTTCTGTGTTTCTGAAAAATTTTTTTAAAGTCAGTTTGTCAATAGGCAGAGTTGTTTCTGCTTTTTGTTCAAATATAGTGCTATAAACAGTTGGGACATAAAAGTTTTAGTGCTATTTAGGTATGTTTTAGTGAAATAAACAGTGTGAAGGAATATTACCACTTAAAATTTAAAAAAAAAAAGCTGTTCATAAAATGAAAAAATTTTGTTTTGAAATGGGAAGATTTATGAGAAGAATGTTTTTTAAATGAGCCAAAATAGTTTCACTTTATATGTTAGAGACTTTGACAGTCTGTTACAGGATTAATAACATACTATCTGAAATTTAGATCAGGTAGTTTTGGTTTAAGTTAATCATGTTTATGGATTATTTATTAGTAAAATGGTTAATAGCTTTGTCATATAGATTTTATATTACTCTGTACTTACCTCGTCACGTGGTCTGTTCAGTGATCTCAACGCACTGTTGGGTTTTGTTTGGTCTATACAGTATTTTAGCAAAATTTGAATTAGTTGCCATCAGTTAAAAATTGGGAGATTGCATATGAAATTGAATATGTGGCTGTTTTTAATTGGAAGCTCTGTCAACAGAGCTCTAAGAGATGTCTTCTTCCCCCTGCTTTACCAATAGTCTTCCTTTATGCATAGCCTTCACTTGGCCTACTGTATTCCTCTGTTTTGTTGGCATCTATGGGCATTTGTGATTTAGAACTTTTTTTTTTTTTTTTTTTTTTTTTGGTCTTTTTGTCTTTTTGTCTTTTCCAGGGCTGTACTATGGAGGTTCCCAGGCTAGGGGTCTAATCTGAGCTGTAGCTGCCAGCCTACACCACAGCCACAGCAACGCAGGATCTGAGCCATGTCTGCAGCCTACACCACAGTTCACGGCAACACCGGATACTTAACCCACTGAGTAAGGCCAGGGATCGAACCCAAAACCTCATGGTTCTTAGTTGGATTCGTTGACCATTGAGCCACGACGGGAACTCCTATATTTTTGTTATTTTAGATTTAGACCATTCAAACGTTTGCATTTGAGATTTGTTTAATGCAACAAGTATATACAAACAAGGTTACAACCAAGTTGGAATATGGGCAAGGGTTATGAATGAACAGTTTGCAGAAGAAAAACTTAAAAGCCATAAAAGAAAGGAAGGAAGAGAGGGAGGGAGGGAGAGAAGAAGGAAGGAAAGGATAGACAGAAGGGAAAGAGAAAGGGAAGGAGGAAAGAAAGGAGGAGGGGAGGAAGGGAGAAAGGAGGGAAGGAAGCTGGCTTAGTAACTGGTGTTACTAGTAAGTAACCAAGGAAATTCTAATTAAAACAACAATGGAATACAATAATATCCCAGATTGTTGAAAAATTTTAAGTTTTTTGGAAGTTGCTGAAAGTGGAATTTATTCTTTGTTCATGAGAGTGTTAATTGAAACTACTCTGGAAGGTAATTTGTCAATTCTTGGTGAAGAAAATGGGTGTACAAGAAAATATGGACCAAGTTTTTTTTTTTTTTTTTTTTTCCCGCTTTTTAGGGCCGTACCTACGGAATATGGAAGTTCCCAGGCTGGGAGTCGAATCAGAGCTACAGCCGCTGGCCTACACCACAGCCACAGCAACTAGGGATCCCAGCTACAACCTGCACTGCAGTTCATGGCAATGCAGGATCCTTAACCCATTGAGCATGGCCAGGAATCGAACCCGCAACCTCATGGTTCCTAGTTGGATTTGTTAACCACTGAGCCACGACGGGAACTCCAAGTAAGACAGAATCTTAAATGTTGATTTAATCTTGGTAGTGAGTCATTAGTGTCTGTTATATTCAAAATGTTTCTTTGGGAAAAGAAAAAATTTTAAAGAATGTTTTATGAAATTTTGACATAGTTTATGATACTAGATTTTTTTTTTTTAAAGATTCCATTTGATTTTTTTCAATTCAATGAATTTTATTATAGGAGTTTCCATTGTGGCACAGCAGAAACGAATCTGACTAGTAACCAAGAGGTTGTGGGTTCGATCCCTGGCCTCGCTCAGTGGGTTAAGGATCTGGCATTACCATGAGCTGTGGTGTAGGTCTCAGACACGGCTCAGATCCTCTGTTGCTGTGACTCTGGCATAGGCAGCAACAGCTCTGATTTGACCCGTAGCCTGGGAACCTCCATATGCCATGGTGCAGCCCTAAAAAGACAAAAGGCAAAAAAAAAAAAAAAGAAAGAAAGAAAATTTTATTACATTTATAATTGTATACTGGTCATCATAACCCAGTTTTATAGCATTTCCATCCCAAACCCGTAGACCACCCCCCACTCCCAACCTGTTTCCTTTGGAAAACCTAAGTTTTTCAAAGTCTGTGAGTCAGTGTCTGTTATGCAAAGAAGTTCATTGTGTCCTTTTTTTAGGTTCCGCATGTAAGTGATAGCATATGATGTTGGTGTCTCACTGTCTGACTGATTTCACTTAGCATGATAATTTCTAGGTCCATCCATGTTTCTGCAAATGCCATTATTTCTTTTCTTTTAATGGCTGAGTAGTATTCCACCATGTACATGTACCACATCTTCTTTATCCATTCCTCTGGATACTAGATTTCTTCCTCTATCCTTACAGAAAGGCCTTATGATGGGTATGATGCACAGGTTGAAGTGCATAATTAATTGCAACATATAAGTGTTGTTTCCTAATTAAAATTTTTTGAAATTAGGTTTTTCTTTTTTTGGTCTTTTTGTCTTCTTAGGGCTGCACCTGAGGCATATGGAGGTTCCCAGGCTAGGGGTCGAATTGGAGCTTAGCCACTGGCCTTTGCCGCAGCCACAGCAACACAGGATTCAGAGCTTCGTCTTGTTTTATATCAAGATTTAAGTAGGAAAGTGTGGTTATTTATCATTAGTCAGATGTTGAAATTCTGTGAAGTATTTAAATATTTATTATTGCTTTTAGTATAATTTGGAAAATATGAATTGCTTTGGATATTTAGAACTAGTCATTTATTTCTACCATTGATGCATGAATACTTAGTCTAAGTTTTAGTCATGTCTAGGTTTTAAAATATTGCCTGTGGCATACATTAAGCCAAGATAAAGATGTACCTGTTATTAAATTAGGCTATTTCTAACACTGTTGGTTTTCTTTCTTTCTTTCTTTTTTTTTTTTTTTTACCTTAGGTGAGGCAGGCAACCAATCAGATTGTGATGAATTGTGCTGATATTGACATTATTACAGCTTCATATGTACCAGAAGGAGATGAAGGTAAAGAGTTATTTTCCATTTTAATTTGCTGTCTTTGTCTGCATGTAATGTGTACTTGTGTGTGCATGTGTGTATAACATGTACATTTTCAGATTAAGATATCATGTTTGTTACTTCTGAAATAGGAGAATTCTTTAGATGTTCATAGGAGATATTTGAATAATGCAAGATAAAGGAAATGTAACAATTTTAATTCTACTTCAAACATTAATTTATTTTGTGACACTAGGCAGATCACATTTTCATAAGTGTAAAATTAGTATAATACTGTTCATGTAAAGCTGAAGAATTATTTTAAAAATTAAGTACTTTGAACATTAAAGATTTCTCAGGTGAGCTTAATTAGTTCATATGTGGTTTTCTTAAAGTTTTTTTTTCCTCTTGAACAATAATTAAAATTGAGATAATAAGTGTTACTCATAATTGGGAGAAAAATATTTGCTTTATGGGATCAAATGTGAAAGTTAGAAACTAGGTGGAGGAGTTCCCTAGTGGTTGAGTGGGTTAAGGATCTGGCATTGTCACTGCTGTGGCTTGGGTTTGATCCCTGGCTGGGGAACTTCCTCATGTTCTGGGTGTGGCCAAAAAAAGGAAAAGCAAGAATGAAATAAAGAAACTAGTTGATGGAGTTAGTTACGGGGAAGAATATGTTAAAAAGAAACGTGGTGGAGTTCCCGTCGTGGCGCAGTGGTTAACGAATCCGACTAGGAACCATGAGGTTGCGGGTTCGGTCCCTGCCCTTGCTCAGTGGGTTAAAGATCCGGCGTTGCCGTGAGCTGTGGTGTAGGTTGCAGACGCGGCTCGGATCCTGCGTTGCTGTGGCTCTGGCATAGGCTGGTGGCTACAGCTCCAATTCGACCCCTAGCCTGGGAACCTCCATATGCTTCGGGAGCAGGCCAAGAAATAGCAAAAAGACAAAAAAAAAAAAAAAAAAAAAAGAAAGAAAGAAACATGGTATGGGGTGCAGTGGGTTAGGCGTTGTCACTGCTGTGGCTAGGGTCACTGCTATGGTACGGGTTTGATCCCTGACCTGAGAACTTCCACATGCTACAGGTGTGGCCAAAAATGAAACGAAACAAACAAAAAAATGAAAGAAAATATTGTATAGAATGTGTGGGAACTCAGTTCACATCTTTAAAATAAATATTTTAGACCTTATAATTACAGTAAGGATTAAAGTGAATGATCAGTTTTAGCTTGAGTTCTTATTCCCACATGAGCTACATTTTATTTATTGTAATTTATTTATTTATATATTTATTTATTTAATTATTTATTGCTTTTTAGGACTGCACCCACAGCATATGGAGGTTCCCAGGCTAGGGGTCCAATAAGAGCTGCAGCTGCTGGCCTACACCACAGCCACAGCCACGCAGGATCCGAGCCATGTCTGCAGCCTACGTCACAGCTCATGGCAACGCCAGATCCTTAACCCACTGAGCAAGACCAGGGATCGAACCCGAATCCTCATGGATCCTAGTCGGGTTCCTTCACTGTTGAGCTACAGTGCGAACTCCCCCCACATAAACTACATTTTAAAAGTTACCAAGTTTGGTTTAAATTCACAAGTATATTAATAATTGAATCTAAATTGCTTTTTACTCTTGACTTCTTGACATTCCTTGTCAAAATGGCTTATTGGTTAATCTCTACTACTCAGACTTTTCCTCTTGGAAAATCTTCTCATCTGATACAAAATAAGTTAGAAATTTGACCTTTTAATTTACATTTTGTATTGCTGTTTCCCTCCTTCTTTACATTATACCGAAAATAAGCATACAAATAACATTTTAAGGCCTGACTATGCTTATTTCATGGACTTTTTTTAAATTGTCTTGTCCATGAAAGGTTAAAAACCATAGGTAGCAGTTGAGCTTATTATTGCCAAGAAGTACTTGTGATCAGTTTTGTAAATGAGATTAACTGCTGTGATTATAAGTGAGAGGAACAGATCCTTTAAGTGGACTTTGATAAGTGCCAACTTAAAAAAAAAATTGTTTTGGAGTTCTTGTTGTGGCTCAGCAGGTAAAGGACCTGATATTTTTCTGTGAGGATGCAGGTTTGCTCCCTGGCCTGGTTCAGTGGGTTAAGGATCTGGGATTGCTACAGGCTGTGGCAGAGGTTGAAGATGTGGCTCGGATCAGATGTTGCTGTGGCTGCAGCTGCAGCTCCAATTTCACCCTGGACTGGGAACTTCCATATGCCACAGGTGCGGCCGTTAAAAAAAAAAAAGTTATTTAGTGAATAGAAGAGATTAATTTCTTTAACTGAAGAAAAATGGAAGCACCTAACCCAAGCATATCAAAGCAAGCTTTCTTTGTCGCAAGTAGAGAACATTTAAATTCAATATAGTGTTTAAAAATGTTGTCCACTTTAGGAGTTCTCTGGTGGCCTAGTGGTTAAAGGATCTGGTGTTGTCACTGCTATGGTGTGGGTTCAATCCCTGGCCTGGGTAGTTTGACATGCCAAGGGCGTGACTGGGAAAAAAAGTCCAGTTTAATCCTGTGATAAACCATAATGAAAAAGAATATGAAAAAAAAATGTATAACTGAGTCACTTTCCTGTACAGCAGACGTTAATACAACATTGTAAATCAACTATACTTCAATGAAAGTTTTTAAAAAATCCAGTTAGATAGGCAGAACTAGTAAAATAAATATGTATCCTCCAGCTGACATGGTTTCAGCTCAGGTTTGTGTTTTATTCTCTTCTGCTGAAATGCCAGGAAAGAATTCAGAGAACCTGAATGTTTGAGTATGCGTAGCTGAATTGTGCCAGGCTCATAATGATCTGATTTTAAGAAGTAGTGTTAATAATCTCAGTGAAAATGTATAGGAAGTAGAATTTGGAGAGAGATTCTTATAAAACATTAATTTTTATTAGATACATAAAATATTTTCTTGACTAGCTAAGGTATATTTCTCAACTTATTCTCCTAGAGCAACAGGAAGAACCTGGAGTCATCTTTAAGCCCATTTAATTTTAGAGTAAAAGACACTGGGAAGTTGTATTATTTTGGTATTTTAAGGAGTTAGAACCAGATAGATTTAGCCTTTCACATAGATACATAGCTTAATTTTGCCCTTATACAGAGGTATGTCTTGGTTTTTATCTTATGGGAGAGTGTAACGTTTCTTTAGAAACTAGTTCCCATTGTGGCTCAGTGGAAACAAATATGACTAGCATCCATGAGAACGCAGGTTTGATCCCTGGCCTCACGCAGTGGGTTAAGGATCTGATGTTGCTGTGAGCTGTGGTGTAGTTTACAGATGCAGCTCAGATCTGGCATTGTTGTGGCTGTGGTGTAGGCTCTGATTTGACCTTTAGCCTGGGAACCTTCTTATGCCTTGGTGTGGCCCTAAAAAGACAAAAAAAAAAAAAATAGAGAAACTAGTGGTTGTGAACTTGACTCTCAGCTCTTTCCAGGGCTGTGTGCTGAGTCAATAGGAGAGATATTTTTTAACCTAGCTAAACTCATCTAGTGTCTATTAATATTTATGATTGCCTTCTAGAAGACAATATCTGTAGCCAAAATCTTGGTGCTTTAAGGTAAAATCATAAAATTACTGAAAGCATGAAGTTGTTGGTTCTTTATGTAAGTTTTTGATTGATGAAAAAGGCTATCTTGTGACATGTGCAGTAACCTAGAAAGACCTATGGGCATGTGTCTCTTTAAACAAAGGCGCTGCCTTTTATACAAAAATAATTTATTTAAAAACCTCTTTGAAATCTTTGTAATATTTTGAAAAATGAGAAATCAGTAAGAAAACTGGCTGAAAACTTTTTTTACTGTTCTGCACTTCAAGGGTTGGTGAAATCATTAGCACTTAAGCCAGTGCAAGGAATGCACCTCCCTACACAGTGCAGGGATTAGTATTGTCATCAGCTTCTGCAAGAGAAATACGAAACTTTTGAGTGCCTGAATCAGGTCCTGACAGGTAAAGAGTCTTTTAATTTATCATTAATACTTGATGGTTTGGGCATAACCACGTAAAGAATGATCATTTCAAAGTTTTATACAGCTTTTCCTTTAGTGTATTCTGTCAGGTATGTGTTTATAGAATTAGCTATGTAAGAAAAAGTTTTTCTATCAGTTATATAATATTTCATGCAAAGTTCTAATATGTAGTTTGAGATCCATGACCATCACTTTGGTTTATTCGTATAAGGCATATCAATTTTAACAAATGTATTTTTGAAGTAGGATTGTATTTTTCAGTGTGTGCATATGTGCATGTGTGTGTTTAATGAAAGGATAAACTAAACAGCTTAAAAATACTGTCAAATATTAATTTTAGAGTTCCCATTGTGGCGCAGTGGTTAACAGATCTGACTAGGAACCATGAGGTTGGAGGTTTGATCCCTGGCCTTGCTCAGTGGGTTAAGGATCTGGCGTTGCTGTGAGCTGTGGTGTAGGTCGCAGACGTGGCTTGGATCCCGCGTTGCTGTGTCTCTGGCGTAGGCCGGTAGCTACAGGTCCGATTCGACCCCTAGCCTGGGAACCTCCATATGCCGAGGGAGCGGCCCAAGAAATAGCAAAAAGACAAAAAAAAAAAAAAAAAAAAAAAAAAAATTCAGAATCTAGCATACTTCTTTTTAGATAGCTTTTAGAGTTTTTCGAGCACTAAGATGCCATTATTTTTGAGGACTTGTTTTTATTTTGTTTCTAGTTTACTATTGCCAAATGTATTGAGTTTTGGGAATTTTGAACATAAAGTCTGTTATGTGCTATTTCCTGAAGAATGGGTAAATTAATTCATAAACTAACTATAGTGTCCAGGCTACATTGAGAAATCAAATATTCCCAGTCCTTTGGGGACTACCAGGGCATCCTTTTTTCTAAATTAAATGTTGATTTTATTTTTTTAATTAAAAAACTTAACTTTTGGTGGTGGGGGGGTAAGTTCACTGCAAAACTGAGTAGAAAGTACAGAGATTTCTGGAGTTCAAATTGTGGCTCAGTGGTTAACGAACCCCACTAGTATCCATGAGGATGTGGGTTTGATCCCTGGCCTTGCTCAGTGGGTTAAGGATCTGGCGTCGTGAGCTGTGGTGTAGGTGGTAGACATGGCTTGGATCCTGTGTTGCTGTGGCAGCTGGAGCTCCAGCTCAACCCCTAGCTTGGAAACTTCCATATGCTATAGGTGCAGCCCTAAAAAGCAGAGAAAAAGTACAGAGATTTCTCATACAGCTCCTGTCCCGGCATGTACAGCCTCTCCCAGTATCAACATCCCAAATCAAAGTGATGCATTTGTTACAGTCAGTGAGCCTACATTGACACCTCATTACTATTTAAAGTCCATCATTTACATTAGAGTTCATTCTTGCTTTTATACATTCTATGGCTTTTGACAAATGTATAATGACATGTATCTACCATTACAGTATTGTACAGAATCATTTCACTCCCATTAGCTCTATTATGCTCTGCCTGTTTCTCCATCCCTTCTCCTGACAACCACTAATCTTTTTACTATAGTTTTGTCTTTTCTAGAATGTCGTTAGTTGGAGATAGTATGTTGCCTTTTCACATTGGCTTCTTGCACTTTGTAGTATGCATTTCTTTTATGTCTTTTCATTGCTTGGTAGTTCATGTCTTTTTAGCTCTGAATAATATTCCCTTGTATGTATACATCAATTTATTTATTTATTAAATTTTTTATTATAGTTGGTTTACAATGTTCTGTCGATTTCTGCTGTACAGCAAAGTGACCCAGTTATATATAAATACACATTCTTTTTCTGATAATATCTTCCGTCATAAGTGACTGGATGTAGTTCTCTGTGCTATACAGCAGTGTATTGGTTTATTTATCCATTCACCTACTGAAGGACGTCTTGGTTGCTTCCAGGTTGTAGCAGTTATGAATAAAGGTTCTGTAAATATCCATGTTTTTGTGAGGTTTTTGTGAGGACGTAAGTTTTGATCTCCATTGGCTAAATATCAAGGAGCATGATTGCTGGGTCCTGTGATAAGAGTGTGTTTAGATTTATAAGAAACTGCCAAATTGTCCTCCAAAGCGATTATATCATCTTGCATTCCAACCAGCAATGAATGAGAGTTCCTGTTGCTCCACATGCTCCCCAGCATCTGTTGTGTTTTGGATTTTTGGCTATTCTATAGGTATGTAGTGGTATGCCATTGCTTTAATTTGCAGGGCCTTAATGACTCGATGTTGAACATTTTTTCATATGCTTACTCGCCATCTGTATATCTCCTTCAGTGAGGTGTCCACTCAGGTATTTTGCACAATATTAGGTTATTTTTATTATTGTTGAGTTTTAAGAATTCTTTGTGCATTTTGGATAACAGTCTGTTGTCATATGTGTCTTTACAAATATTTTTTCCCACTCTGTGGCTTGTCTTCTTAGTCTCTTAACATTGTTCTTCTCAGGGCTCTAATTTTTCTTTTTTTCTTTTTTGGCTCCCCTGCAACACATGGAGTTTCTTGGGCTAGGGATCAAATCCAAGCCACAGTTGTGATCTAAGCCACCAGATCCTTAACCCACTGTGCGGGGTCAGGAATTGAACCTGTGTCCCAATGCTCCCAAGACATCACCAATCCCATTGTGCCACAGCAGGAACTCCTCAGAGCTCTGTTTTTTGGGTTTTTTTTTTGGTCTTTTTGCCATTTTCTTGGGCCACTCCCACGGCATATGGAGGTTCCCAGTCTAGGGGTTGAATCTGAGCTGTAGCCGCCGGCCTACGCCTGAGCCACAGCATCTTGGGATCCGAGCTGCGTCTGTGACCTACACCACAGCTCATGGCAACGCTGGATCCTTAACCCACTGAGCAAGGCCAGGGATTGAATCTGCAACCTCATGGTTCCTTGTCGGATTTGTTAACCACTGCGCCACAACGGGAATCCTAATTTTTTGTTTTAATACAGTATGGGTTATTATTTCTTTCACGCATTGGGCTTTGGTGGTGGTATATGCAAAAAGTCATCACAATACCCAAGGTCAGTTAGATTTTCTCTTGTGTTATCTTCCAATAGTCTTAGTTTTGCATTTTACATTTAGGTCTATAATCCATTTTGACTTAAATTTTATAAAAGGGGAAGGTCTGTCTAGATTCATTTTTTTGGCATGTGGTGTCCAGTTGCTAGCAACGTGTTGAAAAGATAGTTCCATTGTATTGCCTTTGCTCCTTTGTCAAGATCAGGTAACTATATGTGGTCTGTTTCTAGGCTGTCTGTTCTGTTCCACTGATCTATTTTTCTTCTGTTTCTCCAATACCATACCATCTTGATTACTGTAGCTTTATAGTAATTCTTGAAGTTGGATAGTGTGAGTCTTCTGACTTTGTTGTACTTCAACATTGAGTTAGGCATTCTAGATTGTTTGCCTTGGAATTCCCGACGTGGCTTAGTGGAAACAAATCTGACTAGCATCCAAAAGGATGTAGGTTCAATCCCTGGACTTGCTTAGTCAGTTAAGGATCTGGCGTTGCAGTGAGCTGTGATGCTCAGATCCCGCATTGCTGTGGCTGTATTGCAGGCCAGTGGCTACAGCTCCCATTCGACCTCTAGCCTGGGACCCTCCATATGCTGCCGGTGGTGCTGCCCCAAAAGAAAATAAATAAATAAATAAATAAATAAATAGTTGCCTCTTCATATAAACTTTAGAGTCAATTAAAAAATATTCACGAAATAACTTTATGAGATTTCGATTGGGGTTGGTATTGAATCTGTAAATCAGATGGGAAAAACAGATTATCTTGACAGTATTAAATCTTTTTATCTATGAAGATGGAATATATCTTCATTTACTTAGTTCTTCCTTGGTACCTTTCATCAGAATTTTGTAATTTTTCTCACATGAACCTTGTATATATTTTGTTAGGTTTATACCTAAGTATTTCATTCTTGGGGGTGATAATGTAAATGATAACTTTTTTAGTATTTCAAATACCACTTATTCATTGCTGGTATATTGGAAAATAATTGACTTTAACAATAGTGTGTTAACCCTGTATCCTGCACCCTTGCCTTAATTACTAGTTAAATCAATTAGTTGCAGGAGTTTTTTGCTGATTCTTTTGAAGTTTCTACACGACCATATCATCTGTGAACAAAGACAGTTTTATTTCTACCTTTCCGGTAGGTATACTTTTACTTCCTTTTCCTTTTCTTTTCTTTTTCTTTTTGTCTTTTTGCCATTTCTTGGGCCGCTCCCACGGCATGTGGAGGTTCTCAGGCTAGGGGTCGAATTGGAGCTGTAGCTGCTGGCCTACGCCACAGCCACAGCAACGAGGGACCCCAGCCGAATCTGCAACCAGCACCCACAGCTCATGGCAATGCCGGACCCTTAACCCATTGAGCAAGGCTAGGGATCAAACCTGTAACCTCATGGTTCCTCGTCGGATTCATTAACCACTGAGCCACGATGAGAACTCCTCCACTAGACATGTTCTATCATTCTTCTTATACATTGTTGGAGTTGATTCGCTTGATATTTTGTTGAGAATTTTTGCATTTATGTTTCTAAGAAGTATAGGTCTGTAGTATTCTTGTAATGTCTTTGTCTGATTTTGATGCTAGGATAATGGTTGTCCTCATAGAATGAGTTAGGAAGTATTTTCTTCTGTTACTATCCTCTGGAAGAGATTGTAGAAAATGGGTGTAATTTCTTCCTTAAATAATTCGGTAAAATTCACAAATGAACCCATCTGGGCCTGATGCTTTCTGTTTTGGAAGGTTATTTCTTCTTTAACCTATGTCTTATCTATAATGTGTTGTTTAATCTCCTAAGTATTTGGGGATTTTTCAAGTTAATTTTCTATTACTGATTTCTAGTTTAATTCCTTTGTGGTCTGAGAGCAGTTTATGATTTTTTATTCTTTTAAATTAGTTAAGGCTTTTTTTTTTTTTTTTTTTTTTTGTCTTTTCTAGGCCCGCTCCCACGGCATATGGAGGTTCCCAGGCTAGGGGTCTGATCGGAGCCGTAGCCACTGGCCTACGCCAGAGCCACAGCAATGCGGGATCCGAGCCATGTCTGCAACCTACACCACAGCTCACGGCAGCGCCGGATCCTTAACCCACTGAGCAAGGCCAGGGATCGAACCCGCAACCTCATGGTTCCTAGTCGGATCCGTGAACCACTGCGCCACAATGGGAACTCCAAGGCATGTTTTATGACCCAGAATGTGGTCTGTCTTTATGAGTGTTCCATGCGAGCTTGAGTAAAATGTATAATCAGCTGTTGTTTGAGGAAATAGATATCAATTATATCCAGTGGATTTTTTTCAAAATTTAATTTTATTGGGGCATAGTTTTTACAGTATTGTATTATTGCAGGTGTATGGCAAAGTGAATCAGTCATACATACCAATATATCGTTCTTTTTTTCCTCTATAGGTTATTACAAACTGTTGAGTAGATTTTCCTATACTATATAGTAGGTTCTTGTTAATCATGTTTTATACTGAAGTGTGCGTATTAGTCCCACCCTCCCGATTCTTGCCTCCCTGCAAATGGTTTCACCTATGGTAACCAAGATTGGTTGAAATATCTGAGTTTATTTAAGTTCTTTTGTGGTTTTTTTTAAATTAGATTCCACATATAAGGTGATATCGTATGGTATTTGTCTTTCTCTTTCTTTCTGTTTGGCTGAACTCATGGCATGTGGAAGTTCCCAGGTCAGGGATCAAACCTATGCTGTAGTTGTAGCTTGCATCACAGCTGCAGCAATGCCAGGTCTTTAACCTACTGTGCCACAAGGAACTTCTTGTCTTTGTCTTTCTGACTTACTTACCTAGTGTGATAATCTCTAGGTCCATCCATATTGCTGCAAATGGCATTGTTTCAGTGTTTTTCTTTGTTTTTTTTGTTTTTCTGCCATGCCTGCAGCATGTGGAAGTTCCCAGGCCAGGAGTCAGACTTGCATCACAGCAACAACTCAAGCTGGATCCTTAACCCACGGCACCACAAGAGAACTATTTCAGTCTTTTTCGATGACTGAGTAATATCGTGTGTGTATACATATGTCTTTTTTTTTTTTTTTTTTTTTTAAGAAAAAAGTAGCTTTATTGCTTTGCCAGACAAAGGAGGCCACAGCAGGCTGATGCCGTAAATACTGCGCCTCACTTTGGTAGAGAAGAGGAAGGGGTTTTACAGTATGAAGTGTAAAATAGGGTCACAGGTAAGGATCAGGGTGAGACAAGCTTACATTCTTCTCCAGCGCTGGTGTTTAGTGGCCCCATGACTGGTTCTCTTGGTTCTTGAGGATTTTACACCATGACCTTCTTTCTTGTGTCTGGGCTCACTGAGGTTCAGGTTCTTCTTGTCTCCACGCAAGAGACAAAGTGATAGGCAAGAAATAGATTTATTAGGATAGGACGCTTGTAAGAGATGCAAGCAGGCAGGCAAGGAAGCTCTACTACATATACATTTTCTTTATCCATTCATCTGTCTGTGAACATTTAGGTTGTTTCCATGTCTTGGCTATTGTTTAGGTATCTGTTTGAATAATAGTTTTGCCCAGGCATTCCACTCTTTACTTGACAGCATGGTTTTGGAGGAGTGAAGTATAATTCTTATCGTTGTTCCTCTCTAGGTAAGGTGTTTTTTTCCTCTGGCTTCTTACAAGATTTTCTTTCTCTAGCTTTTAAATTTTGACTATGGTATGCCTAGGTGTAGTTGGTTTTTTTGTTTGTTTTCCCTTTCTTTCCCTTTATCCTGCTTGGTCTCCTGTCATTCCTGACCTGTGGTTTGGTTTCTGAATTAATTTGGGAAAATTCTCAGTCATTCTTGCTTTAAATGTTGCTTCTCTTTCTATTTTTTTCTCCTTGTGGTATTGCTGTTACATGTATGTTACACCTTTTGTAGTTTTCCCACAATTCTTAGATATTTTGTTCTGCTGCTTTGTTTTTTCTCCCAGTCTTTTTTCTCTTTGCTTTGGTTTTGGAAGTTTCTAGTGTCAAATCCTCAAACTCAGGGAGAGTGTGATTTCTTAGCTGTGTCCAGTCTAATGATGAGCCCATCAAAGATATTCTTCATTTCTGTTACTGTGTTTTTGATCTCAAGTATTTCTTTTTATTCTTTCTTAGAATTTCCATCTTTTTGCTTGTATTATCCATCCTTAGATATTTTAATCATAGTTTTAAGAGCGAATTTCTGACCTGATAATTCCAGCATTCCTGCCATATCTGATTCTGGTTTCGATGCTTGTTCAGTCTCTTATAATGGTGTTTTCTGCCTTTTAGTATGCCTTGCAATTTTTTTTTAGAGGCAAACATGAGGTACTGGGTGAAAGGAGCTGAAATAAATAGGCCTTTAATAATTAAATGGTAAGGTAAGGGGGGAAGTCTTAGTCTTTCATGAGATTGTATTCCTGGTCTGAGTTTCATTGGTGTTTCTTAGGTTTTCTTACCCCCTTAGGTGGGACCAGATGGTTGGAGGGGCTGGAGTTGCGCATTTCCTTTACCCCAGGTAGGTTAGGCTCTGATAAAACCCCAGCGGGTTAAGCTCTGGTAAAATAGTTGTTCCTTGGGGCATGTTTTGTTAAGAACAGAATGTTTTAGCATATTTCAAAATGGTTTATTTTCTCTCCCTTTGCCAGAAAAGCATGAGAGGATTTTTCTCTAATATTGACTGTTAGGACCCAGTAGAGCTCCTGGAGGTAAAACCTAGAAAAGCACGAGGGTCTCCTTATAACTGGGTTCCTCCTGGAATTTTAAACTCTCAAGCTTATCCACACTGAGCCTCCAGCGCTTCATCAATTACAGTTCAGGTTTTTCTGCCCTGGCACTGGTTGCCAAGGATGGTTTCTTGTCTATTTCTACAGTGGTAAGTTGTGATTTTCTGTATCTGCCTGTCTCCAATTTTTTCAGCAGTGGTTTGCCCTTTATTCTCACTTCTCTGGTGGATCTGAGTTGTTGATTTTTCAGTTTCTCCAGCTTTATACTTGTGTTGTTAGGATGGAGTGGCAAATTCTAAGCTCCTATGTGTAAGACCAGATACCATATATCCTCCTGGTGGTTTTTTGTTTGTTTTGGCCATTACATACAGTAGCTTGATGTGAGACCTCAGTTCGTAGACCAGGGACTGAATCCTGGGCTGCAGCGGTGAAAAGTGCCAAGTCCTAACCACTAGGCTACCGGGGATCTCCCTTCCTGGTGGTTTTCTTTTATTTCTTAATCTTTTTGTCTTTTTTTTTTTTTTTTTTTTTAGGGCCACTTTTGTGGCATATGGAAGTTCCAGGCTAGGGGTCAAATTGGAACTGCAGCTGCTGGCCTGCACCACAGCCACAGCAATGCTGGATCCCAGCTGCATTGAGATGTACACTGACCTTTGGCAACACTGGATCCTTGACCCAGTGATCAAGGCCAGGGATTGAATCCACATCCTTATGAATACTATGTTGGGTTCTTAACCTGCTGAGCTACAATGGGAACTCCCTGGTGCTTTTACTTTTATTTCCAATATAAAAGGTTGCATTTTAAAAATATAAAAGCAGTCTGTACCCTTTTTTGGACATTTACTTTCATTTCTCTTGGGTAAATACGTGGGAGTACAATGGCTGCATCCTATAGTAAATGGAGAATTTTTTTTTTTGGCCATGCCTATGGCATGTGGAAATTCCTGGGGCAGGGATCAGACTGTGCTATAGCAGTGACCCAAGCCACTGCAGTGACAATGCTGGATCCTTAACCTGCTGCACCACAAAAGAACTCTAGTAAATGGAGAATTTTTAAAGAAACGACCAGTTTTCCTAAATGGTTGTACCGTTTTGTATTCATAGTAACTGAGAATTCCAGTTGCTTGATATCCTTGCTGATAACACTTATTATATTCCATCTTTTAAGTTTTATTTTTTATGTTTTATTTTTATTTATTTATTTATTTGCTTATTAGGGCCCACACCCATGGCATATGGAGGTTCCCAGGCTAGGGATCGAATCAGAGCCACAACTGCCGGCCTGCGCCCCAGCCACAGCAGCAAAGGATCCAAGCCACGTCTTCGACTTATACCACAGCTCACGGCAACACCAGATCCTTAACCCACTGAGCAAGGCCAGGGATCAAACCTGAAACCTCATGGTTCCTAGTCGGATTCCTTTCCATAGCACCATGACAGGAACTCCCATCTTTTAAGTTTTAGCTATTCAAGTGGTTGTGTAATGGTATCTTGTGTTTTTTTTTTTTTTTTTTTTTTTTTTTTTTGGTCTGTTGTTGTTGTTGTTGTTGTTGTTGCTATTTCTTGGGCCGCTCCTGCGGCATATGGAGGTTCCCAGGCTAGGGGTTGAATCGGAGCTGTAGCCACCGGCCTGCGCCAGAGCCACAGCAACGCAGGATCCGAGCCGCGTCTGCAACCTACACCACAGCTCACGGCAACGCCGGATCGTTAACCCACTGAACAAGGGCAGGGACCGAACCCGCAACCTCATGGTTCCTAGTCGGATTCGTTAACCACTGCGCCACGACGGGAACTCCTATCTTGTGTTTTTTTTAAATATTTTTTATTATTAAAGATAGTTGATTTACAGTGTTGTGCCAATTTCATGTCCTTATTTGCCATTCATAAGTTTTCTCTTCTTCTTTTTTTGCTTTTTTTTTTTAGATTTTTAGGGCCAACCCATAGTATATGGAAGTTCCCAGGCTAGGGGTCTAATTGGAGCTGTAGCTGCCGGCCTATGCCACAGCCACAGCAGTGTGGGATCTGAGGTACATCTGTGACCT
The DNA here is from genome assembly GCF_054392235.1 of Sus scrofa. Taxonomy (NCBI): domain Eukaryota; kingdom Metazoa; phylum Chordata; class Mammalia; order Artiodactyla; family Suidae; genus Sus; species Sus scrofa. The sequence continues at coordinate 24,108,574 of NC_139394.1, forward strand.
ATACCGCAGCTCATGGCAACGCTGGATCCCCAACCCACTGAGTGAGGCTAGGGGTTGAACCCACATCCTCATGGATACTAGTTGGGTTCCTTTCCGCTGTGCCACAATGGAACTCCCACATGTCTTCTTTAGTAAAGTATCTATTCAGACATTTTGCCATTGAAGGGAGTTTATCTTCTTAGTGAATTTTAAGAGTTTTTAATATATTCCATGTATAAGCTTTTGGTGGACATGTTTTGCAAATACTTTTTACTGTCTGTGGTTTGCCTTTTCATTTTTGTTGCAGTGGTTTTTGAAGAGCATAAATTTTAAATTTCCATGAATTTCAATTTATTGAATTTTTCTTTATGGGTTTTTACGACCTATTTAAAATGTTGCAAAATTCAAGGACATTAAAATTGTCTTCTAGGAGTTCCCATCGTGGCTCAGTGGTTAACGAATCCAGCTAGGACCCATGAGGATGTGGGTTTGATCCCTAGCCTTGCTCACTGGGTTAAGGATCCAGTGTTGCCGTGAGCCGTGGTGTAGGTTGCATACACGGCTCGGATCCTTTGTTGCTGTGGCTGTGGCGCAGGCCAGTGGCTACAGCTCTTATTCGATCCCTAGCCTGGGAGCCTCCATATGCCGCGGGAGCAGCCCTAGAAGTGGCAAAAAGACAAAAAAAAAAAAATGTCTTCTAGAAGTTTTGTAATTTTAACTTTTACATTTACATTTTTGGTTCATTTTGAGTTAGATTTTGTATATGGTATGAGATAAGGGTAGAAGTTTTGTTATTAATTAATTAGCTACTGGTATATGGCTATCTATGTTTTCTAGTGCCATTTTGTTTTAAAGATTATTCTTTCCCCTTTGACTTTCTGGACTCTTCCTGTTCTATTTTAAGTTTTGAAATCAGGTAGTGTAAGTGCTCTGTCTTCGTCCTTTTTAAAAATGATGTTGGCTATTCTAGGTCCATTTAATTTTCATATAAATTTTAGAATCAGCTTGTCAATTTCTACAAAAAAAAACCTGTGGATGTTATAGAGATTGCATTGACTGCATTGGAGAGGCATATTGAGCCTAACCATTCATGAAGAATATATATTTATTTATTTAGATCTTTAATTTCTTTCAGCAGATTTTAGCTTATTCTAGAGAGGAATTAATTTTTTTCTTATTTTTTATTTTTATTTTTTTTGCAGCTAGAATATAACCAGAACATCCTTTTTTTATTGTAGTAAAATGCTCATAACATAAAATTTATTATCTTAATCATTTATAAATACACAGTTCATTGGTATACCTTTACATTGCTGAGCAGTCATCACTGCCATCCATCTCCACAACTCTTATCTTGCAAAACCAAAACTCTATACCCCTTGAACAATAACTCCCCATTTCCCCCATCCCTCAGCCGCTGGCAACTACCATTCTTTTTTGTTGTTGTTGTTGTTGTCTTTTGTCTTTTTGTTGTTGTTGTTGTTGTTATTTCTTGGGCCGCTCCCGCGGCATATGGAGGTTCCCAGGCTAGGGGTTGAATCGGAGCTGTAGCCACCGGCCTACGCCAGAGCCACAGCAACGCGGGATCCGAGCCGAGTCTGCAACCTACACCACAGCTCACGGCAACGCCGGATCGTTAACCCACTGAGCAAGGGCAGGGACCGAACCCTCAACCTCATGGTTCCTAGTCGGATTCGTTAACCACTGCGCCACGACGGGAACTCCTTTTTTTTTTTTTTGGCAACTACCATTCTATTTTCTGTTTCTATGATTTTTTTTTTTGTCTTTTTGCCTTTTCTAGGGCTGCTCCCATGGCATATGGAGGCTCCCAGGCTAGGGGTCGAATCGGAGCTGTAGCCGCCAGCCTACACCACAGCCACAGCAACCCGGGATCTGAGCCGCATCTGCGACCTACACCATAGCTAACGACAATGCTGGATCCTTAACCCACTGAGCGAGGCCAGGGATCGAACCCGCAACCTCATAGTTCCTAGTTGGATTCGTTAACCACTGAGCCATGACGGGAACTCCTGTTTCTGTGAACTTAACTATTGTAGATACTTCATATCAAGTGGAATCATACATCATTTGTCTTTTTTTTTTCAGGGCTGCGCTTGTGGTGTATGGAAGTTTCCAGGTCCAGTCGAGTTGCAGCTGCCAGCCCATGCCACAGCCACAGCCATGCTAGATCTGAGTCATGTCTGCTACCTGTGCCGTAGCTCATGGCAATGCCAGATCCTTAACCCACTGAGCAAGGCGAAGGATCACATCCTAATGTTATACTAGTAGGGTTTGTAACCCACTGAGCCATAACGAGAACTCTACATTTGTTTTTAATGATTAGCTTATTTCACTTACTGTAATGTCTTTAAGGTTCATCCATGTTGTAGCATGTTTCAGAATTTCCTTCCTTTTTTTTTTTTTTTGGTCTTTTTAGGGCTACACCTGCAACATATGGAGGTTCCCAGGCTAGGGATCGAATCGGAGCTGTAGCCGCCGGCCTGCGCCAGAGCACAGCAAGTCGGGATCCAAGCCACGTCTGCGACCTACACTACAGCTCACGGCAACACTGGATCCTTAACCCACTGAGCAAGGCCAGGAACGAACCCACCACCTCCTGGTTCCTAGTTGGATTTGTTTCTGCTGTGCCACCTCAGAAACTCCTCTATATACATTCTTTGATGTATAGATAAATAATTACTTATGTAAGTGTTATAATTATGCTAAAAGCAAGTACATTCGATTATTTTAGAACTGCACTGAATATTGTGCAGAGATTACCCCTCTAGCTCCCAGATTCTGCCTGTCTGCTCACTTTCCAGATAAATTAGCTGAAGGGAGTTTGTTTTTTATTTAATGCTTCTCCTCTCCCCCACATCCAAGTGTTTTTTTTGTTTGTTTGTTTATTTGTTTTTGGGTAAGTGGTCATTTGTATAGTCATTCAAGGAATTTTTATTTAATATCCATTTTAAAGTGGTAGTTTGGTAAGTGTGAAAGCATGTCTGAAGTATTTTTTATTTACAATAAACTTAAAACTAATTGCAAAGACAATAGAGATAAATAGAAGACATGTTTTTTGAAAGGAAAGAATTTATGTAGTATTAACACTAAGATAAAACCTTATATTTTTGGAGTTCCCACTATGGCTCAGTGGAAACTAATCTGACTGATATCCATGAGGTCACAGGTTTGATACCTGGCCTCACTTAGTGGATTAATGATCTGGCATTGCCGTTAGCTGTGCTGTAGCTTGCAGACATGGCTCAGATCTGGCGTTGTGTGGCTGTGGCATAGTTTGGCAGCTGCAGCACCAATTTGACCCCTAGCCTCGGAACCTCCATGTGTCGTGGTGTGGCCCTAAAAAGAACAAAAGAAAAAAAAACCTTATATTTTTAATTCCTGATCTTGTTAGGATTTCTAAGTTTACCTGTGAACTGTGTTCTACTGTCTATGCAGAATGGATCTATTTTAAGTGATCTTCAAGTGCTGTTGGATCAAACTGGAGTCAGATTAAATAAATTTGTGCATTAGAAGGAACAAATGATACCATTAGCCAACCCTTTTATTCTCTTTAGTACAAGTCAGAGATAAATAACATGAAGTTTACAATTGTACATATTTGCATTCTTTAACTTTCACTTTAGTTGGTTTTGATTGGTAGTAATAGACTCTGATGAGGAATTGTCGTTTCCAAGTGGCTGTGTACAAATGTAAAGTATATGATTATAATAGTTTTAAAATTGTATTTGTATTTAGCAAGTTTTAAAACATTGTCCCATTATGGCTCAGCACTTTAAGAACCCCACTGATATCCATGAGGATGTGGGTTCAGTCCCTGGCCTCGCTCAGTAGGTTAAGGATGCGGCGTTTTGTCACAAGCTACAGCATATGTTGTAAATGCAGCTGGGAGCATACATTGCTGTGGCTGTGGTGCAGGCTGGCAGCTACAGCTCTGATTCAAATCCTCACCTAGGAACTTCCATATGCTGCAGGTACAGCCCTAAAAAGAGGAAAAAAAAAAAAGCTTCCCAAATCTTATTTAAACAGCTATAAAGTGATATGGAATGTGGATTGACTTAGTGACTATTGTTTTAAGAATTTATTTTTTTGTTATTCCTGTTTTAAGAATTTTAAAACTCCTGTTTTAAGATTTACTGCCTTTTTTTTTTTTTTAGGGCTGCACAGGTGGCATATGGAGGTTCCCAGGCTATGGGTCGAATCAGCTGTAGCTGCCAGCCTATACCACAACCACAGCATCATGAGATCTGAGCCGTGTCTGCAACCTACACAACAGCTCACGGCCACACCGGATCCCAAACCCACTGAGCAAGGCCAGTGATGGAACCCACTTCCTCCTGGTCCTAGTTGGGTTCATTAACCACTGAGCCATGAAGGGAACTCCAAGATTTCATTTTTTATGGCTGAGTAATATTCCACTGTGTTTATATACCACATCTTTATCCATTCATCTGTTGATAGGTACTTAGGCTGTTTCCCTATCTTGGGTATGTATTATAAGTAATGCTGTGATGAACATAGGGGTGCATATATCTTTTTGAACTAATGTTTTCATATTCTTTGGATAAATATCCAGAAGTGAGATAGCTAGATCGTGTAGTAATTATATTTTTAATTTTTTGAGGAATCTCCATACTGTCTTCCATAGTGGCTAAACCAGTTTACATTCCCATGATACTTGCCAACATTTGTTATTTCTTGTCTTTCCGATAAAAGCCAGTCTAACAGGAGTGAGGGGATAACTCCTTGTGGTTTTGATTTGCATTTCCCTAATAATTAGTGGTATTGAAAATTTCTTCATGTGCCTGTTGTCTATTTGCATGTCTCCTTTGGAATAATATCTATTTAACTCCTTCCTCTGCATTTTTTTTTTTTTTTTTTTTTTTTTTTAGGGTTGTACCTACTGCATATTGAAGTTCCTAGGCTAGGGGTCATATTGGAGTTGCAGCTGCTGGTCTACGCTATAACCATAGATCTGCAACCTATACCATAGCTTTTTGCAACTCCAGATCCTTAACCCACTGAGCAAGGCCAGGGAGCGAACGTGAGTCCTCATGCATACTAATCAGTTTCATTACCACTGAGCCATAATGGGAACTCCCTTTCTAAGTCTTTTTTTTTTTTTTTTTCCTTTTCTATGGCCACTCTCGCAGCATATGGAGGTTCCCAGGCTAGGGATTGAATCAGAGCCGTAGCCGCCGGCCTATACCCCAGCCATGGCAAGGCAGGATCCGAGCCGCATCTGCAACCTACACTACAGTTCACAGCAACGCTGGATCTCTTAACCCACTGAGCAAGGCCAGGGACCAAACTCGAAACCTCATGTTCCTAGTTGGATTTGTTAACCACTGCGCCACGATGGGAACTCCCTGTGCATTTTCAAATAGTAAAAAGAATTTTGGTAATAGCAGTAGAAAGGGAACTGAGTTCTAGTCCAGCTGTGTGACCTTAGGTAAATCATGAACTTTATGTGCCTCATTTTCTTCATCTGTCAAATAAGGAATAATTTATTAAAGTTCTTTTGAAATCTGAAATTGTAGTTTCTTATTTCTTACTGATTTTTTTTTTTCTTTTTTTTATTTTTTGGCTGCCCCATGGCATATGGACTTTCCAGGCCAGGGGATCGATCCCAGCCATGGTTGCGACCTAAACTGCAACTGCTGCAACATCAGATCCTTAACCGACCATGCTGGGCTGGGGATCAAACTTGCATCCCAGCATTCCCAAGACACCGCTGATCCCATTCGCCACAGTGGGAACTCCTCTCATTGGTTTTGTAAAGATTTTTGCTTTAGGAGTTACCATCATGGCACAGTGGAAGCAAATCCGACTAGGAACAGTGAGGTTGCGGGTTCATTCCCTGGCCTCACTCAGTGAGTTAAGGATCTGGCATTGCCCTGAGCTGTGGTGTAGGTCACAGACGTGGCTCAGATCTGGCATTGCTGTGGCCATGGCAAAGGCCAGTGACTACAGCTCCGATTAGACCCCCTAGCCTGCGGACTTCTGTATGCCTTGGGTGTGGCCCTTAAAAAAAAAAAAAATGGAAAAAGTAAGATTTTTGCTTTATAATGACATATTTGAACAGTAATCATATTAGAAACATTGAAAATTTAATCTTTGGGTGACTCATTTTATTTTATTTATTTATTCATTGTCTTTTTAGGACGGCACTTGAGGCATATGGAAGTTCCCAGACTAGGTTGTCCAATCAGAGCTACAGCTGCCTCTGTGACCTATGCTGCAGGTTGCAGCAACACCAGATTATTAACCCACTGAGCTAGGCCAGGGATGGACCTCACATCCTCATGGATACTAGTTGGGTTCTTAACCTAATAAGCCACAATGGGAACTGGTGACTCATTTTAAAAAAGTGAATTGGGAGTTCCCACTGTGGCACAGTGGGTTAAGGTTCTAGCATTGTCTCTGTGGCAGCGAAGGTTCAATCCCCAGCCTGACACAGTGGGTTAAGGATTCAGCATTGCCACAGCTATGGCATAGGTCACAGGTGCAACTTGGATTCAATCCCTGGCCTGGGAACTTCATATGCTGTGGGTGTGGCCAAAAAAGAAAGAAAAAAGGGTGAATTGTGGGTATCTTGCCTGGCTCATAGAATGTTATTAAATTGAGTCACTGATATCAAGATTAAGCCTATGATTGATAAGGCTACCTCTCTTTTTAATAACAGCTTTATTGAGATGGATGTAATTCACATACCATACAATTCTTTCACTTTAAATGTACAATTTAGTGGTTTTTAGGATATTTGCAGAGGTGTACAGCTATCATGAGAATCAGTTTCAGAACATTTTCATCACCCCACAAAGAAAGTACCCATGTGCAGTCACTTCCCATTTCCATAGGACCTTCCAGCCCTAGGAAACCACTAATTTACTTTCTGTCTCTGGATTTACCTCTTCTGGACATTTCATATAACTGTGTGGCCTTTTGTGTCTAGTTTCTTTCACTTAGTATAATGTTTTCAATGCTTAGCCATATCATAGCATATTATCAGCACTTTTATTTTTAATTTTATGGGCACACCTGTGGCACATGGAAGTTCCCAGGCTAGGGGTTGATTTGGAACTGCAGCTGCTAGACTATGCCACAGCCACAGCAACACTGGATCCAAGCCACATCTGAGACCTATGTGGCAGCCGTGGCAATGCTGGATCCTTAACCCACTGAGCGAGGCCAGGGATTGAACCCGCATCCTCTCAGACACTATGTTGGGTTCTTAACCTGATGAGCCGTAACAGGAACTCCATTTCCTTTTGATGTCATATAACAGTCCGTTGTATTCTACATTTTATCTGTTCATCAATTGATGGACATTTGAGTTGTTTCTGTGTTTTGGCTATGAATAATGCCAGTATGAACATTTATGTATTAGTTTTTGTGTGGGCATATGTTTTCATTTCTCTAGGATATACACTAGGAGTGGATTTCTGGGTTATGTGGTAACTCTATATTTAATCTTTTGAGGAACTTCCAGGCTGTTTTCCAGAGCATTTAAAAACATGTTTACATTCCTACCAGCAATAAGACTTCCAAATTCTCTATATCCTCCCTTAAACTTTTTATTGGCCTTTTATTTATCTTTGGTTGTAGTCATCCTAGTGGGTGGGAAGTGGTATCGCATTGTGATTTTGATTTGCATTTCCTTGATCGTTAAAGATGTTGGACATATTTTCATCCGCTTTTATTAAATGCTACCTTTTCAACTGGGTGATTTTTTTTTTTTTTTTTTGAATGGAGGTGTGATATAGTTGGGAGTTGATCTACTTAGCTCTTTTTCTAAAGTGTTAACTAAGCATAGTGAAATATACTTAGATAAGCAGTCTTTTCTCACTCCTGGTAGGGAGTAAATCAAAGCCTTAAGATAATCCACATACCTGTTTTCACCTTTATTCTGTAAAATATAACAACAAAGAATTTCACTGAAGTAAATATGATTTATATCTTGTTGGAATTGTTTCCTGTGTTTGGATGGGGGTAGAACTTTGACTGATGTATCTTTAACACCGAAACCTTGGCATTCTGCTCAGTCTTTCAAATGTTTATAAGTAAGACTTGCAACATTTAAAGCAGTATCATAGTCCCATAAAGATGAGAATGAAGCATGTCTGGGAATTTGTTAGAAAATGTTTTCACATTTGTAATAGCCCTATTTCCTTTATATCATGAAAGTTTTATGAATATGGGATGTGTAATTGTTTTTAAGGAGCATTTTTTTTTTTTTAAGGAGCATATTTAACTTAGGTTACATAGCCTAAAATAGATTAGTTTGAAATGATATTCTTGTTAATAGGAACTTAATTTATTAGATTAAGAATATTTAGGGACTTCTCTGGTGGCCTAGCAGTTAAGGAATGAGCATTGTCAACTGCTGTGGGTCATTGTCACTGCTGCGGCTTGGGTTTGATGATTGGCCCAGAAACGTCTGCATGCCATAGTGTGCCCCCCCCCAAAAGAATAGTTTCAGTAGAGATTTTGCTCTTGAGAATGTTAATTGCTGCAGTCTGGATTTGGTTTCAATAGTCTAGTCATAATTATTTATTTATTTACTTACTTACTTACTTTTATAGTCAGTTTTATGAAGTAATTTTTTTTTACATTCCAGAAATACATGCTACAGGATTTAACTATCAGAATGAAGATGAAAAAGTCACCTTGTCCTTTCCTAGTACTCTCCAACCAGGTAAGAGGCATAGATTTTGTAAAATCTTGTGATAGTTCACTGGGTCTCCTGGTTAGGACTTGGCGCTTTCACCACTGTGACTTGGGTTCAATACCTGCTCTGGGAACTGAGATTTCATATCAAACCACTGCACACCACAGCTGAAAAATAAAAAAGCAAAAAAATCCTGCAATGAATAGTGACGTCTTTAAAAGAAAAATTTTTATTGTATGCCCTCCCCCCCTTTTTGAAACTCATTTGTTTAAGGAGATTAAAAATTAAGACAGAGCTTGAGAAGGAGTCAGGTTCATTTCAACTTTGGGGACCACTAGAAAAAAAAAAAAAACAAAACCCAAATAGTCATTCTACCCTAGAACATAATGCATTCTTTTCACCCTTTCAGTTTCAGTTTTTAAAAACTATGTCTACCAAGCACCATCTTCTAATTGAATCCAGATCTTTGAGATGAATGTCCCACAGATGATGCTGAGGTACAACCAGAGATTAACTAGATGTTATGCTAGTGAGGGCATGGAAGGAAAGGTTTGTTGCTACGTTACTATATTCACAATATAAAAGCACAAAGAAGAGTTCCCATTGTGGCTCAGCAGAAAGGAATCTGACTACTATCCATGAGCATGCAGGTTCGATCCCTGGCCTCACTCAGTGGGTGGGGGATCTAGTGTTGCCATGAGCTGTGGTGTATCATAGACGTGACTTGGATCCCGCATTGCTGTGGCTGTGGTGTAGGCAGGCAGCTATAGCTCTGATTCAACCCCCTAGCCAGGGGAACTCCATATGCCTTGGGTGTGGCGCTAAAAAGACACACACAAAAAAAGGTGAGGTTTTTGAATTATAAACACTGTAAAGTACTTATAATGTAACATTGAAAAGCAGAATACAAAATTATATATATGGGGTAATGAATCTTATCTTTAAAATGTTAAAAATACAGTTATATGACTGGTTGTAGACATAATTTATGATTTTTATTCATATTCATGTTTTTCTCTGGTTTCCATAATTTTATTTTTTTTTTGCTTTTTAGGCTGCACCTGCAGCATATGGAAGTTCCTAGGCTAGGGGTCCAATCAGATCTACAGCTGATGACCTCTGCCACAGCCACAGCAACACGGGATCTGAGCTACATCTGCAACGTACACCACAGCTCACAGCAATGCCGGATCCCTGACCCACTGTATGAGGCTAGGGATCAAACCACAGTCCTCATGAACACTAGTCAGATTTGTTCCCCCTGCACCACAGGGGACTCCAGTTTCCATAATTTTTTTTTTGCTTTTTAGGGCCACACCCACGGCATATGGAGGTTCCAGGCTAGGGGTTAAATCAGAGCTACAGCTGCCGGCCTATGCCACAGCCACAGACCTAGCAACACCAGATCCGAGCCGTGTCTGCAACCCACACCACAACTCAAGGCAACACTGGATCCTTAACCCACTGAGCAAGGCCAGGGATCGAATCCAAAACCTCATGTCTCCTAGTCGGATTCATTTCCGCTGCACCACAACAGGAACTCCAAAATTTTTTTTGAAATAATTATAAAAATAAATGATTTCCATGAACATGTACTAAAAGATATTAAAGAAAGGAGTTCCTATTGTGGCTCAACTGGTTAAGAGCCCGACCTGTATCCATGAGGATGTGGGTTTGATCCCTGGCCTTGCTTAGTGGGTTAAAGACCTGGTGTTGCAAAGACAAATGAAAAGACAGAAAAGAAAAAAAGACAAAAAGAAAAAGATGAAAAGAAAAGACAAAAGTAATGAAAAGAAAACAAAATACAAATGAAAAGAAAGGCTCAGAAAAACCCCAGATTAATATGTTTAGAAGTATTTTTTTTTTTTTTTTGGCCACACTTGCAGCACATCGAAGTTCCTGAGCCAGGGACCAAGCCAGAGCCTCTGTAGAAGCTATGCAGAGTAGTTATGTTGTGAGCCCAAAGAAAGTCCTAGAAGTATTATTTATGTTACATTCATTAAACAAGGATAGGACAGAATAGAGTAAGAAAACTTTTGGAGGAGTTCCTGTAGTGGCTCAGTAGTAAACGAACCCAGCTAGTATCCCTGAGGATGAGGGTTCGATTCCTGGCCTTGCTCAGTAGGTTAAGGATCCGGCATTGCCGTGTACTGAGGTGTAGGTTGCACATGCAGTTCGGATCCCATGTTGCTGTGGCTGTGGTGTAGGCCAGCAGCTACAGCTCCAATTCACCACCTAGCCTGGGAACTTCCATATGCTGTGGGTGCAGCCTTAAAAAGACAAAAGGAAAAAAAAAAAAGAAAAGAAAACTTTTGGAAATTAGAATACATCAGAGATTAAAAAACCAGAAGAAGGAGTTCCCGTCGTGGCGCAGTGGTTAATGAATCCGACTAGGAACCATGAGGATGCGGGTTCGATCCCTGCCCTTGCTCAGTGGGTTAATGATCCGGCTTTGCCGTGAGCTGTGGTGTAGGTTGCAGACATGGCTCGGATCCTGCGTTGCTGTGGCTCTGGCGTAGGCCGGTGGCTACAGCTCCGATTAGACCCCTAGCCTGGGAACCTCCATATGCCTGCCGCGAGAGCGGCCCGAAAAATGGCAAAAAGACAAAAAAATAAAAAATAAAAAACCAGAAGAAGTTTTAGAAGATGGAGTAGAGACGTCTTCCAAATAGGACCAGTCTAGCAGACCTAATGCCCATCTCAAAAGAGGGGACAGAGAAAATGGGAAGGGGAAATTATTAAAGACACAAAATACGAAAATTCCTTTGAGCTGATAGGGCAGGAGCTTTAAGTGTGGGGGAAAAATGCACTATTGAGAGGGACTAACTTAATAAATGTAAAATGGGAGTTCCCGTCGTGGCGCAGTGGTTAACGAATCCGACTGTCGTGGCGCAGTGGTTAACGAATCCGACTAGGAACCATGAGGTTGCGGGTTCGGTCCCTGCCCTTGCTCAGTGGGTTAACGATCTGGCGTTGCCGTGAGCTGTGGTGTAGGTTGCAGACGTGGCTCGGATCCCGAGTTGCTGTGGCTCTGGCGTAGGCCGGTGGCTACAGCTCCGATTCAACCCCTGGCCTGGGAACCTCCATATGCCGCGGGAGTGGCCCAAGAAATAGCAACAACAACAACAACAACAACAACAAAAAGACAAAAAGACAAAAAAAAAAAAAAATAAATAAATAAATAAATAAATAAATGTAAAATGTACATGCATATGAGTTTGTGTGTGTAATACACACATGTATCTATTAATCTGTGCCAGGTCCTGGTTTATGTGCATCACAAATATTAAATTTATTAATCATTTTTGAGGTAGACTCTATTATCTCCACTTTAAAGATAAACTAATGTACCAAGATGTTTTATATAATTTAAACAGTTTGCTCAGGGTCAATAACTGCTAAGTGGCAGAGTCTGAACTTAAACCCAAGCAGTTTAACTCAAAAGTTTGCACTTCTGACCACCACATTATGCTCTTTTAATTTTTTGAAGTTAAGTATTTAAAAAATATAATATGTGGACACAGTTTGAATTCAGATGATATATTGTGAAAATTTGTCATTCTATCCCAGTCTTCTCTCAGCTCTACTCCTCAGAAGCAGTTTCCTATGTATCCTTTCAGAACTGTTCCATACCTTTGTAAGCATTTATGTAAATGCATTTTAAGAACACAGAAGTTAGCATGTCTTACATTCTGTACCCTTCTTCTTTTCCCCTTATCTATATGAGGTCATTTATTATCAGTATATAAGAGCCACATCATTCTTTTTTTTTTTGTCTTTTTGCCATGTCTTGGGCCGCTCTTGCGGCATATGGAGGTTCCCAGGCTAGGGGTCTAATCGGAGCTGTAGCCGCCGGCCTACGCCAGAGCCACAGCAACGCGGGATCCGAGCCGCGTCTGCGACCTACACCACAGCTCACGGCAACGCCGGATCATTAACCCACTGAGCAAGGGCAGGGATCGAACCCGCATCCTCATGGTTCCTAGTCGGATTCGTTAACCACTGCGCCACGACGGGAACTCCTTTTTTTTTTTTTTCACATCATTCTTGATAATAACTATTTATAGCATACTTGGTAACAATCATTTTTTTTTTTTTTTTTGTCTTTTTTTAGGGCCATACCCACGGCATATGGAGTTTCCCAGGCTAGGGGTTGAATTGCAGCTGCCAGCCTATACCACAGCTCACGACAATTCTGGATCCTCAACCCACTGAGCGAGGCCAGGGATCGAACCCGTAACCTCAGGGTTCCTAGTCAGATTCGTTTCCACTGTGCCACGATGGGAACTCCAACAATCATTCTTGATAAGGACTATAGGAGGAACAAGTCAGTGAATATTATAACCATCAGTAATGCTATCATTTGACAGTTTTGGAGATTTTTAGCTAATACAACGATATATGTAAGTAACTGATATGAATATTAGAATTAAAAATTATCTTATTGCAGATGTGATTATATTAAGTTATTTAGACAAATAAGGTTTTTGGAGGAAGTCCCAATTTTTCAGTTGTTTAATTTATAAATGGGCTTATCATGTTTTAAAAGGTTTACCTCCTCAAATAGATAAATACTGTATACATTGAATACTGAAATAAGGTATCTTATTTGAGGAAACAGTGTCAGTTATGTGTGAAAATAGGTATAAAATCAGACATTCTGGCTATCAATTCTTCAATATGGTATAAATTTGAAATATGAAAATTTATCATGAAGTCCTTTTTCCTCCTGTTCTTGCCCTGAAAGTCTGCTATATCAATAGCAGATATTTATAATAGCATCATATAATGTAACAGACCTATTAATAAAGAAAGAAAAACTTTATCCTGAATTTCAGGTAGCAGTCCTTCCCAATACTTTGTATTTTGTCTAGTATGCCACTTTTGGAAATGATCACTGTCAGTATCTTATTATAGTATGAAGACCTTGGAGATTTAAAACCAAGTAAAAGTGTGAACAGCCTTTCTTATTTAGTTAGGAATTTTAAATCCACTTTTGTTCCAAATAGGAAATGTCAAAAGTAGATTTACTATGGAATTGAATTATATAAAAAACATTTTAACAGTTTACTTAATGAAAACAGACTGGCCAGTTCTACTTAGGGAATTGTGCCATGAAATACCATCAAATGGTTATCTTTAAGGGGATTTTTATAATCTAATAGTTATGCCTCGTGTACTTCATTAATGTGAACACATCTGTTTTTAAAAAAATCAGTGAATTCCTAATAAAAATAGAAATACCTTGGTTACATTTAAGAATGGGGCCCTTTGTTTAGTGATGACTTTGCTGCCGATATCTGAAATTTTTACTTGAAATTACTTTCAGAACCAGTTTGAGGCACGTTAGAAAATCAGTGTAATTACTTCATAAATACAGTGTTTTGTTTAGAAACAGATTGCAATTTGTTGTTCATGTATTCTATAGGCTTGAACTCTTCATGATTTGTACCTTTCTAAAAAGCATATTCAGTTTTGGAAGGTGAAGATTTGACTTTGAGAACCTCCAAAAGATGTGTCAGAGAGAGTCAAGAATATTTTGAACAGTGGCAGTGTCATTGCTCTATGGCATTCCAAAATGACAGTTTCAAGCATTAGGATATAAAAGTTTTAATGTGCTTGGCTAAGTACTTTACAGTCACACTGTATCTCTGATTTGTTGGATCCCCAGCTCTAGATTCTTTTATAAATGGGTGCTTTAAAAGGATCAGTTACAAAGTCAGCATTTTCCTGGGTATTTTTGTGACTGGGTCTGTAAAATGTAGAATGAGATTATTGATAATCTTTTTTGTTATGAAAGAAAGAATGTTGATGCTCAAAGAACACAAGTTTGAGCTGCATGGGTCCACTTATACTCAGATATTTTTCAGTAGTAAATACAAGTACCACACACTTCAAGATTGGTAGCATCTGTAGGTGTGGAGGGGCCATGGCTAGGGAGGGCCCAGTGTAGGTTATAGGTAGGTTAACCCCCGCATTGTTCAAAGGTCAACTGTATATATACTCATAAAAATTCATAAATTGTTTTTGCTCTTAAATAGCAATGGAATAGCATTCATGTTGCATTTTTACTTGCATTTAATATTGATTAAATGTATTTCTTAAATATTATCAGATTTCAAATGATTGAGATGTCTATAAACATTGTTTTATGCCCTTTTGCTAATCAAACCATTGGTCTTCTATATAGTTCTTTACATAAGTATGGAATCAGTATTTTTGTTTGTTTGTTTGTTTTGTCTTCTTGCCATTTCTTGGGCTGCTCCCACAGCATATGGAGGTTCCCAGTCTACGGGTCCAATTGGAGCTGTAGCCGCCAGCCTACACCACAGCCACAGCCACAGCCACGCGGGATCCGAGCCGTGTCTGCGACCTACACCACAGCTCAGGGTGACACTGGACCCTTAACCCACTGAGCGAGGCCAGGGATCGAACCTGCAACCTCATGGTTCCCAGTCGGATTGTTAACCCCTGAGCCGTGATGGGAACTCCTGGAATCAGTGTTCTGTTTGGATTGGACGTCTGTTTCTTAATGATAGAGTAGTTGGCATGAAAGAATGAAGTCATCCAAAAGAATCAATTTACGTGGCATAATTGGCAGAAAGCATGAATTTTGGATTA
Source organism: Sus scrofa (assembly GCF_054392235.1). Lineage (NCBI taxonomy): Eukaryota > Metazoa > Chordata > Mammalia > Artiodactyla > Suidae > Sus > Sus scrofa. The sequence continues at coordinate 24,123,863 of NC_139394.1, forward strand.
AGCAGACCTAAGATTTTAATCTCATTCTTGCTGCTTAACTAATTGTGTGACCTTGGGCAAGTTATTTAACTTCTTAGGCTCAATTTATGAAAAAGTGGACATACTACCTACCCAACTAAGTAGTTTTAAAGCACCAGTGCACAATAGCTTTTCATACATTTAATAATGTTCATTTCTTTTCTTGCTTTTATCTTCATGTTTTGATAATTTGAGACCTAGTAAAATTAAAGAACTTTCTAAGCAGTCACCATAAACATGACTTTAAGGCTAGCTTTAGGATTAGTCTGCCATTTACTTAAGTAAATACTATATTTTCTCCATTGCCAAGAGGAGTATTTGAGAAAGGAAGGGATGATTTGAACGTTGTCAGTAGCCAGCTAAATTAGTGTCTGAAGGGCATACTTTGGGTAACTTACACTTAACATTTCCATAAAAGTGTTTTCATTTATCTTCAATTACAGGTACAGGAACCTTAAAGATAGATTTTGTTGGAGAGCTGAATGATAAAATGAAAGGATTCTATAGAAGTAAATATACTACCCCTTCAGGAGAGGTGCGCTATGCTGCTGTCACACAGTTTGAGGTACGATACTCTTTAAAATATTATCTTAGGAGTTCTCTTGTGGCGTAGCAGGTTAAGGATTTGGTGTTGTCACTGCAACAGCTTGGGTTGCTTTTGTGGTGTGGGTTTGACCCCTGACCTGGGAACTTCCGCATGCCGTATGTGCAGCCAAAAAGGAAAAAAAAAATATCTTAAGTGACATTCTGACAAAGGTCTGTTATTTGTATGATTATCTGGGGCTAGGTTCCTTTGACCGTAATTATTTAAATGATTTTGGAATTTTCTCTGTTTTACAGGGGAAAGAATTAAGGGTTGTGGGCTGGGGAATGATTTTATTTGTAACCTCATCGCTATTAATTTAGTAGGAAAAGCCAAGGGAGGATAATTTAAACTAAGAAAAGTACAAAATATAAAAGCAATCCAGGTATTGAAATTTTATTACCTGTATGTATGTGTGTGTGTGAGTATGATTTCACTGCTTATCTCTAGCCCTTTTGAGTACTTCTTCATCCTGGAATTATTGGCTGGAGTGTGTCTTCAAATGATTTTTTTTTTTTTAAGGAAAGTGTGTATGGGTGATATACTTCTTGAGTCTTTGAATATCTGAAAATCTTTCATTTGCCTCTATACATGACCAGTTTTACTGAGCATATAAGAGATCTATTGGGGGAAAAAAGAAAAAAGAGCAGCCTCTGACATCCAAAAGTTGTCTTAACACTCAGAGGTAGTCCATGTTATTTCCTATTGAACATAGACATTATTATAGAATACCAGCCTCAGACTAGGTTACTCTGAGACCGTGATAAAGTGAGATTAAAACAAGGGCTCTTCATAATTTCATCCAAGCACAGACAAAAACAAGGTCATTTTGTTAATCACAGAAAACAAACAACTCCCTCTCTTGGTTAAAATGAGTGACTGCTCCTTCTTTACCAATTGCAGTTTTAGTCTCACTGTAGTCTGCCTTCTCTATAGATAAGATTTACTGAGATACCCACTTGTTAAATTGCCTCCACTTTCTGACAGCACCCCAACTTGGAGTGAATCCTTTCTTTCTTAAATTCTCCCCCAAATCATTCAGCCAAATTGCAATCACATAGTAGGTTCTCTCTTAAACTCTTAGTGAAATTACCCCACGGTTTCTTTTGGTGTGAGTTTTCACTTGCTAGAAAGAGTAATAAATCCAGCCTGTTTAATGATAAGAGTGGTACAGTTGACTTAGACAATTTTTCTCTTTCAAAGGTGCATAAATATTTTTCCAAAATGTTAAACATTTAATTTTTTTAAGGAGGAGGCATCAGACTAGAACTTTTAATTTATTAGTAATTGACTTATAGTTGCTTTACTGACTCACTTATACACATGTATACATTCTTTGTTATATTTCCATTATAGTTTATCCCAGGATAGTTCTCTGTGCTCTGTTAGACTAGAATATTTCTTCTCCCTTTGTAAGATAACACATTTTTAAAATTTTTGCTTTATTTTCTTGTTAGTTGCTTGTTACATTATTTCTTTGTACCTAAGAATTAAAATTTTTTACCAGGTGGTCACTTTTCATTTAGTAATTGGTGAACACTATTGATGTTGAGATTTAGTTTTTTCTTTAGTGTAGCAACATTTTCTTCTATTTATTTATTTATTTATTTATTTGTCTTTTTTTTGTCTCTTTTGCCATTTCCTGGGCCACTCTCGCAGCATATGGAGGTTCCCAGGCTAGGGGTCTAATCGGAGCAGTAGCTGCCGGCCTTTGCCAGAGCCACAGCAACGCAGGATCCGAGCCGCCTCTGCAACCTACACCACAGCTCACGGCAATGCCGGATCCTCAACCCACTGAGCAAGGCCAGGGATTGAACCCACAACCTCATGGTTCCTAGTCAGATTCATTAACCACTGAGCCACGACGGGAACTCCAACATTTTCTTCTGTTACATCTTCATCATAGTTTCTTTTCTGATCTCTTTTTTTCAGGAACATCATTTAGCAACAGATTTACTTCTAATGTCTATCCTTTAAATGTACCTTTAATTGCTTTTATCACTTTGTCCTTCAGATATTTTGGAAACCTAAATTTTTTTTCCTCTCTAGCTTTATTGAGATATAATCGACAAATAAAATTGTAAGATGTTTAAAGTGTACAGCATGACTTAATAACTCCCAGGGGTTAATGAACACATTGATCACCTCACATATTTACCTTTTTGTGTGTGTATGAAAACATTTAAGTTCTCATATTAGAATATTTCAGTTATACAAGATAGAATCTTAAGATTATTGTGTCTTTCATTTAATTTCCTCTAGTATAAATTCATTCATTTATTACTGCTGCTGTTCGTAATTTAAATTTTTCTATGCTCCCATTTTTTTCCTTATACTCTGTTTACTTTTCCAAATGTCTTTGTCCTTTAATAGAATTCATAATTTGTTTATTTGAGAGTGCAGTCAGCTATCTAACATTTTTCCCTTGGAGAAATTTTTTTTCAGAAGGAAAAAAATTTTTTTTTCTACCTCTGCATGTTTTGTTACTTCTTTTTAAGATACAGAATCTTATCAATGGTTCTATTTCTGTTTTATTAAAGATTCTTTCGGAGTTCCCGTCGTGGCGCAGTGGTTAATGAATCCGACTAGGAACCATGAGGTTGCGGGTTCGGTCCCTGCCCTTGCTCAGTGGGTTAACGATCCGGCATTGCCGTGAGCTGTGGTGTAGGTTGCAGACGCGGCTCGGATCCCGCGTTGCTATGGCTCTGGCGTAGGCCGGTGGCTACAGCTCCGATTCAACCCCTAGCCTGGGAACCTCCATATGCCGCGGGAGCGGCCCAAGAAATAGCAACAATAACAACAACAACAAACAACAAAAAAAAGAAAAAAAAAAGACAAAAAGACAAAAAAAAAAAAGGATTCTTTTATAATTGATATTCTACTGCACCATTAAATTTTATTTTGCTTTGGCAAGTTTGCTCTTTTTTTGTTTTTAAAGAAAGATTGAAGTCTCTTTAAATAAAGTAGGTCAGGTGATGACAGTTTTATGTGTTGTATATAGAAATGCCATTAGATAAATAGCCTGTTTGGAACTGATAAGAGCATCTTTCTTTATTCCTAGTGCTACCATTTCAGGTAAAGAACAAAGCACATTGAAGATTCTGAAAATATTTTCTTTTTTTTTTGAGATAAAAGCCAGTGAGGCAATAAGTCATATTTTCCCAGTTGTGAATCTTTACAGTAGTATACTATTGACCTTCCTGTGCTGTGTGTTGTGTTAATATTATAGATGAAGCCATTTGCGTTAAGTTTGAAATCTTGAAGTGTTTTATTAAAAAATATAATTGTCAGTTACTCTAATACTATAAATTGGTATGCTGTATAGCAGACGTAGTTCCTGGATAATGCTGATGTGGCAGTGATGGTAAGCCTTGTGTTTTCTTTGTAGTCAGTGCTTAGCTTGTTGCCTGGCCCTGAGTAGAAAATAAATATTTGAAGAAGTGAATGAATGATAGAAGGAAATGGCTGTTACTTCTTGAAATAGTCTGGTAGGTTGATTCAATGATATTTTATATTTCCTATTCTTTTCTTAAGGCTACTGATGCCCGGAGAGCTTTTCCTTGCTGGGATGAGCCTGCCATCAAAGCAACTTTTGATATCTCATTGGTTGTTCCTAAAGACAGAGTAGCTTTATCAAACATGGTATGTATGTGTTTATGAGTAATTTATATTTTGGGTAAGCATTTCGTATACTTAGTTTGCTGATTAGTTGGTACAACATGAAACCACCCAGCATAATGCTTAACACATAATTAGAATACAAATGTTAGTTTTCTTTATTTCTGGTAAGCCCTCTTTTTTTTATTATTATTATTATTTTTTAAAGCCCTCTTTTTCTTTATTGCTTTATTTGAGGGAGTTTCCCTCCTCCTGGAAGAAATTCCTTACAAGATCACCTACCTGCTTTAATTTGGAAAACTAAATAAGCAATGAGTTTAATAAATATTATCTGTAAGAAAAAATCTAATATTCTTATTAAATGCCAAAAGACATAGCCACATAATGAAGTATATTTAGCTTTTTTGCTGATTGTATTCTTGGAATATGCTCCCTTCATGATGTCATTAATCCTCATTCATAATAGAGTAAGCATTCACTACTTGAAGTGTAGTATCTAAGCCTGCCTTCCAGACACAGAGTAGCCTATAGCCTATAATATGAGTCTAGGGAACTTAGAAATGCCTGCTGTACCTGGAAATAACTGACTTTTGTCTCCTTTATTAGTGGCGAGAATGCCATAGATTCTATTCTCAAAATATTCTTAGGAAGCTAATATATAGTAAACTGAAATGTTCATTTACAATTTAGTGTGAATGAAATTATCAGATCAGTTCTTGAATAAGTCTTACTTGCAAGAAAGAATAGTGAGAACTTGAGGAAATTGAGAGCCTGAACAGGAAAGAGAGGGAGAATACTGAAGGGAAATTAGGGACTTCAAAGGTAAAGTGGAGATTTTGTCACAAATTTGCTTAGAGCCAGTCTTAGTACTGAGAATGCTCTAAAAGTCTAGAAATCTGTACCCTTTGAGATGTCTCCTTCCACAATTACATTTTATTTTCATTAATATTTGTTGTCTTCTATCCTTAGTTCACTTGAAAAGTATTGCAGTCTTAAAACATCCCAGAACCTGGCATGTTTATAGGTGTTCAGGAAAAGTTGCTGTGTTTTTCTTACAAATCCTTGGTGGTTTTAATAATTTAGGCTTCGACTTCCCAGTATGAATGCTTTATCAGATCTCTTTCCTTCTAAATAGGAAAGATCTTGACAGCATAAAAGCACTGGATGGATTAGGATAGAGAAGTAAGCAGTGCTGGAAAGAGGGAACAAAAGGCAACAATGCCTACAGTTTTTGGCTAGTGTTTTCTCTAAGGTATATAATGTGAATCTGTTTAAATTTTCTTTCTTTCTTTTTGTTTAAAGAATGTAATTGATCGGAAACCATACCCTGATGATGAAAATGTAGTGGAAGTGAAGTTTGCCCGCACACCTGTCATGTCTACGTATCTGGTGGCATTTGTTGTGGGTGAATATGACTTTGTAGAAACAAGGTCAAAAGATGGTGTGTGTGTCCGTGTTTACACCCCTGTTGGCAAAGCAGAGCAAGGAAAATTTGCGTTAGAGGTAAATGTACTTGAAGAGGATTGTTCCAACAGTCCATAACTCCAGGTTGGGGAATTTACATTTCTGATCAATTATTAGTGCAATTACTTATAATTTAATCTGAAATTTGTTGTGCTACTTTTGTTTTTAATAGAATCTTGGATATAGCAACTTTGGTGTTGTATTAGCATTTTACAAGATAATGATTAAGAGAATATTAGAATGGAATTTATCCAGAGAGTAGGTGGGAAAATATGTAATTATAGTTTTCATACTGAGTTATAAATGGATTAAAGTAGGGCTGAGGCCGTCTTTGGAGGTGGGGGTCCCCAGGGTTGGTTTCTAGTAACTTAAGATATTTGGCTTGCAACAGGACTCCTTTGTGGATTTCTATATGAATGACAGTAAGATATTTATCACATGGTTCTTTTGTTTATACTTTATAGGTTGCTGCTAAAACTCTGCCTTTTTATAAGGATTACTTCAATGTTCCTTATCCCCTACCTAAAATTGATCTCATTGCTATTGCAGACTTTGCAGCTGGTAAAGTAAATTTCGTTTTATTGATGAATTGTAATAACTTTGAATTTTATAATTTTGAAGACGTGTATAAATATCAATACATGTTTATATTTATTTTATGAAGGTGCCATGGAGAACTGGGGCCTTGTTACTTATAGGTACGTTAAAGATGCGTTACCCTGCCTTATCTTTTAAATCACTGATTTTGTGAGAGCTTCACTCCTAAATACAGTTGAGTGGCTTCTGCCTTATGATCTGCCGTAAATTTTCCTACCTCCCCCTACTTCCGTGAACATTTCAAGAATGCAGATGAACACCGTCTGGTGCTACTCTCTGAGAGTGTAAGATTTTAAAGTGAGCATCTGGCATTAGTAACATTTGTAGATGTATTTTTGGCTGAGTTTCTCATTTCAATGCCTTCTCTTCCTCCTAGTAATTACATAGTTATATATCCAGCTTGAGGAACTTTCCCTGACTTAATAGCCAAGTTTTTACATGTCTGTCACCACAGTGCAAACATGTGGGTTGTATAATTTTGAGAGCAGTGACTGTAAACAAGATTTTGCCTTCTACTTTCAGTCGCCTTCTTCGGTGAGCTAAGTTTTAGACAGCCTGCTCAGCCTTCTTTTGGGGACTGTGGAATGCATCTTCCCCCCACTTGCCACTCCTCTGCTTTTAATGGAAGGACTGTCTTCTCTGTCTGTCTAGCACAACAGTCCTTAATCTTTAGACAAAGTTTTTCTAAAATTTCAGGCAGCTGTCCAATAAACAAACTGATAATTAAACTCGTGTCAATCTTTGATTTTCTGTTGTATAAATTCTATTAAATTGGTCTTTAATCTTCCCAGAACTTTTTCTATCCTGTGTACTCTGAAGAAATGTTTTCTTGGTATCTCTAAAGCCTGACATGACCATCTTAACCTACTGTTTAAATCTCCCTCCCCCACTTATGCATGCCAGCTTTTCTTACAATGCTTTTATTTAAAAAAAATTTTTTTTTAAACACAGGGAGACTGCATTGCTTATTGATCCAAAAAACTCCTGTTCTTCATCACGCCAGTGGGTTGCTCTGGTTGTAGGACATGAACTCGCCCATCAATGGTTTGGAAATCTTGTTACTATGGTATTTAATATTTTTAAGTGCTCAAATATATTTATTTTTCCTGCTGCGCCTTATCTGCTACAGAGTACTTCAGGTTTGGCTGGAACATTGAGTCAAAAAAGTAGTGTTTTGATAGAAAAACTTTATTTTAAGAAGTCCTCTTTGAAAAGTGTTTGTCAGAATATCTGGGTTGATCAAGAGCATATAGAAAATCTTTATTCAACAGAAAATACTTCCTAAACTGTTCTTAATACTTAAGCCAGCAAATGGCGGAAGTCATGATACTAATTTGGGTGAATGGAAGAGATTGCACTTAAGTAGAGATTCCATGCAGTGAGATTCCAGGCTAATTTTAGTTTCTTGTGTTATATATATTACGTAGTTCACTAGCTGTGAAGTGACCTGGTAAATAACAAACTATCTTTGATTAGGTTTAAATGTTTTGGGGGGGTCATTTTCTTCATTGTCTAAAATGTTAAGTTGGCATTTGATTGAAATAAAGGAAGGAAAAACTACAGAATAGCTGTGAAGTATATTAAACTTCCAGCTGTCCTATTGTAGGCCTTGTTTATTATGTTTGCAGTGAATGATCTCTGTTCTGTAGTCGTGACCTTTCCCTTTTACTCTAAATAAGTACTATCTATAGCAGCCAACTATGTCAGAGCTTGGGAGCAGAGCATTTAATAAGTGGACTAGAAGTGCCTCTGCAAAGAAAGAAGTAGAGATTATGGAGCCAGCCAAATTCCCTGATGGCATTTTAGGCTGCCAAAGAGCAGAGCCCAGGTTGGACGTTGGTTGAGTCCATATGTCACAGGAATAAGTAAGAAAGTAAAACATTAGCAAAACTATTACATGTCAGAGTTTCTAAGGCAAGTCAGCCCTTGAAAGGAAATTCTTTCCTTTTTGCTTTATAGGTTTAAAATTTTAGTGTTAAAATTTTTTTTGAAATATAATGTTACATGAGATTAGGTATACTAGTACCTGTATTCAGATATGTCAGAAATGTTCTTTTCTCCACCAAATGATTTTGTTACCACCAAATGATTTTTTTTCTCAGTATCTTTTGTTTTTGTTTTTTTAAATTAATCTGTGGTGTTTCCTTTCTTTCTTTTTTTTTCTTTTTTTTTTTTTTTTTTACAGCCACACCTGCAGCATATGGAAGTTCCAGGGCAAGGGATCAGATTGGAGCTGCACAACATCGGATCCAAGTATCATCTGAGACCTAGTCAGTACCTCGTGGCAAAAATGGATCCTTAACCCACTGAGCCACAGTGGGAACGCCTATGGTGTTTTGTTTGTCTTTAAAGAGAAGATTCTTTTTATTTTTTTATTTATTTACTTTTTTTTTTGGCTGCACCCATGGCATGTGGAAGTTCCTGGCCATGGATTGAACTTGCACCCCAGCAGTGACCTGAGCTGCTGCAGTGACAGGGCCAAATCCTTAATCCACTGTGCCACAAGGGAACTCCTTTTATGCTCAGTGTTGAGCAGACTTTATCTTTTATGATTTTATTTTTAAATTACCAGCAATAAATTTTAGTAGGGGAAGTGTGTACATTCTCTAACTTCTAGTTATTAAATGTCAGTTGTTTCATTAACTGAAATTTAGGGTCTTATAGATAGGTAGAAAATAACTACCACCAGCTTATCCTAGTTATCCTAGTAGAGGCTGTTAGTTAAATAAATGCACAAAGCATGTAGACAGATAGCCATTTTTCACTTAGTATTAAAACTATTTGATCTTTTCAGAATTTTAAAATGCCCTTTTTTCCCTAACCAGTGCATTAATCCTTTTTTTTTTTTTTTTAAAGGATTGCAGCTACAGCATATGGAAGTTACCTGGCTAGGGGTCGAATTGGAGCTATAGCTGCAGGCCTACAACCACAGCCACAGCAACACTGGATTGTTCACCCATGGCATAGGACCAGGGCTCAAACCCGCATCCTCAAGGATACTAGTTGGATTCATTTCTGCTTAGCCACAACAGGAACTCCTTTGCTTTTTTACCATTCATTAGTTCTTTAGTTTCTATCTTGGATTCATGGAGTATTGCTTTCTTTTCATAAGTAATTTAATCAATTTTAACGAAAATTAGATTGAAAACTTTCTAAAAAATTGATTGATTTTAAATGTTTAAACACCATCTATTACTGAACAACTTACCGTCATGACATTTTTGCTAAATTCACATAATCCTTATATAAGCAATACTGCTTTTCTGTATATCTAGAAAATTTAACTTGTCAGTCAGCAATGATTTTTCCCAGTCATTATAGAAATAGTTTCCAGGAGTTCCCGTCATGGCGCAGTGGTTAACGAATCCGACTAGGAACCATGAGGTTGCGGGTTCGGTCCCTGCCCTTGCTCAGTGGGTTAACGATCCGGCATTGCCGTGAGCTGTGGTGTAGGTTGCAGACGCGGCTCGGATCCTGCGTTGCTGTGGCTCTGGCGTAGGCCGGCGGCTACAGCTCCGATTCAACCCCTAGCCTGGGAACCTCCATATGCTGCGGGAGAGGCCCAAGAAATGGCAAAAAGACAAAAAAAAAAAAAAAGAAAGAAAAATAGTTTCCAGTTTTCCTTGTTTGGTTCTGGTAGTTTTCTGGGCTTTTGTTTGTTTTTAAGACAGATCTTTACTGAACTGAATTTTATATGACAGTATAGGCTCTTGCCTACATTTATCCACTCTTTTCCCTTTTTCCATATTTAGGGGGTTTTTCATCCCCTGTCCTTTTCTATTCCCCATCCTTTTCTATCTTTAGTACTAAAAATTACTTAGCAGTGGTGATAATGCTGGTGTCACCAGTTGGCCTTTCTTGGCATTTCTTTTGTTCAGATATGTTATTTACTAAATATTTTGAATTGAATTTTAGTTCATTAAGAGTTGTGAGTTTTTAAGATTAGTGACAGGGCAAGCACTTTGTTTTGTTTACATATTTCCATCTTTTGTTTTTAGGAATGGTGGACTCATCTTTGGTTAAACGAAGGCTTCGCATCGTGGATTGAGTATCTTTGTGTAGATCACTGCTTCCCAGAGTATGATATCTGGACTCAGTTTGTTTCTGCTGATTATACCCGTGCCCAGGAGCTTGATGCCTTAGATAACAGCCATCCTATTGAAGTGAGACATACTTTTCAGTCATTGGCCTTTGCTCTCATTGTCAGTGAAATAAGTCATTCTTTATAGAGATATTTAAAACTTTGAAAAGAAAATTGCATGAGTGATATCATTTGCTCTATATAGTTTATATTTCCATTCTTGAAAATCTAGCAAGACTAAGTTTCAATTGTTTCTTTTTAAACGTATATGATATTTATAGAATCAAGTGCTCTGTACCTGTAAGCATTCACCAAATAGATTTTTATTGGCTAGTATGGGAGAACCATACCTGTTGGGCAATATTATGATTCTGTTGTTTCAAAGAAAATCCTGAACATACTCTTTTATTGTTTTCGTTGTTTGGTGTTATATATTTTTTTTTAATTTTTTGACTTAGCTTATCCTTAATTTAGCTAGCTTATATGTGTAGATTTTGCCTGCAAAGAACTAGACTCATAGTCTATTTTGACATATTTAACCAAGGTCCTATATAATTGTAAACCATTACAGTTAGTGCAAGAAGTCAAATGTTTTTCATCTCTCTCTTCCTTATCCTCACCTCCCTACCCCTAAACTATCCATAGTGATTTGCCTCCCAGCAAAGCAGGGCTGAGACTGGAACCCAGGCCCTACAAGATGATAGGGATCATGTTATATATTCTGTTTTATTAATATTAGTTATTACACCCTTTTAAATAGTCATCACTATACAATTATGAGTCACCTAAAGGCAAAAAGTATCTTATGAGTTAGAAGGGTTTTCCTAGAAAGCTTTTTATGTAATTCAGTGTTCCAGGCTGTCTGCTTCCTGTCATAACCCTGAATCACACTGTCTGCCAGGTTAGTGTGGGCCATCCTTCTGAAGTTGATGAGATATTTGACGCTATATCGTATAGCAAAGGTGCGTCTGTCATCCGAATGCTACATGACTACATTGGGGATAAGGTAAAAAGCAATTTAAAAAATCTTCTGTTCTTTTATGGTGAAACCATAGAATTTTGCATGAAAAAAATTGATTTTGTTTAGATTAGGTTCTTAATTTTTTCTAGAATCTAGAAGGATATTACTCTGGCTTGCCTTTATTTTATGTTGACTGTTGTGATCTCTTAGGTGAGTGATGTTGCAGATACATTTTGGGGGTTGGTGGAAGTCTGGTAGAAAAATTAAAAGCAAAAGTAGAAGGCAAAGTATGCATTCTCAAAAGGCAGTGGAGGAGTTCCCATCGTGGCTCAGTGGTTAATGAATCTGACTAGGAACCATGAAGTTGTGGGTTTGATCCCTGGCCTTGCTCAGTGGGTTAAGGATCCAGCGTTGCAGCTGTGGTGTAGGTTGCAGACACGGCTTGGATCTGGCATTGCTGTGGCTGTGACTGTGGCATAGGCCGGCAGCTACAGCCCCTATTAGACCCCTAGCCTGGGAATCTCCCTATACCGCAGGTTCGGCCATAGAAAAGACCAAAAAGAAAAAGAAAAAGAAAAGTCAAAAGTCAGTAGATATTAGAGGGCTATATGTTTTAGAAAATCTGACAAATTGAGTAGTTTTTGAGTACTAATAATGTAAATATATTCTAATTCTGGGTTCTGACTCTCCTGGATTTTAAAAATTGTGTTTTCTCAGGACTTTAAGAAAGGAATGAACATGTATTTAACCAAGTTCCAACAGAAGAATGCTGCCACAGGTAATCTTTAATAGCTTGAGATAGAAATGGAGAGAAAATGTTGGCACTCCATTGAGAGTGTGGCACTTTACTCTTTTCTAAATACCTAATTTTCCATGTGATGGATAGGAAATAAAGTTGACTTTTTTAAAGACGTGTTACATTATGGATCAACATGAATCAGGACTCATTATCCTTTTGGTTATCCTCTAGTAGTTTGCTTTCCATAGCTCAGTGTTTTGCCACTGTAAAGCGTCTAAAGAGTTCTGTTTACTTTATCAGAGCTTGTTCTTTTTTGGTGATTTGTTGGTTTTATAGACCACTGGCTATTAAGATAGCAGCAGATTAACCATTCATAGGAGTGAACTTGTGGAACTACAGATTTTCAATTAAGTAAATTCTTAAGGTCTTATGATGGTCCATAAATTTTTTTTTTTTGTCTTTTTGCCTTTTCTAGGGCCACTTCCGCGGCATATGGAGGTTCCCAGGCTAGGGGTCCAATGGGAGCTGTAGCCACCGGCCTACACCAGAGCCACAGCAACGTGGGATCTGAGCCATATCTGCAACCTACACCACAGCTCACGGCAACACCGGATCCTCAACCCACTGAGCAAGGGCAGGGACCGAACCCACAACCTCATGGTTCCTAGTCAGATTTGTTAGCCACTGAGCCACGACAGGAACTCCAGTGGTCCATAATTTATTGGCTGTCAGAGACAAAAGGAAGAATAAAGGTGTAAAGTTAATTGAATATGAAAATGAGTTATTTATTTATTTATGTATGTCTTTTTAGGGCCACACCCACAGCATATGGAAGTTCCCAGGCTAGGCGTCGTATCAGAGCAATAGCTGCTGGGGAGTTCCCATCATGGTGCAGCGGAAATGAATCCAAGTAGGAACCGAGCAATAGCTGCTGGCCTACACCATGGCCACAGCAATGCCAGATCCAAGCTGTGTCTGTGACTTACACCACAGCTCATAGCAATGCTGGATCCTTAACCCACTAAGTGAGGCCAGGGATTGAACCTGCAACCTCAAGGATACTAGTCAGGTTCATTACTGCTGAGCCACAAAGGGAACTGAAACTGAGTTCTTTAGTAAACAAAAGTAGTTTAAAAAACAAGATTTGTGTCCTCATGTCACTAGTGTCTAATAGAATAACAAAAGTTCTGAGAGGCCTAGCTATAGGGCTGTTCTGAGGTTTGTGACCTGTGACATTTTCTAGGGAGTTCCCATTGTGGCTCAGCTGGTTAAGACCTGACTAGTATCCAGGAGGATATGGGTTTGATCCCTGGCCTTGATCAGTGGGTTAAGGATCCAGCATTGCCGCATGCTGCGGTGTGGGTTCCAGGTGCGGCTTGGATCTAGTATTGCTGTGGCCATGGTGTAGGCCGGCAGCTGCAGCTCTGATTCGACCCCTTCCCTGGGGACTTCCATATGCCACAGACGCAGCCCTAAAAAGGAAAAAAAAAATTAAAAAAAAAATGCAATATCTAGGAGTTCCTGCTGTGGTGCAGTGGGTTAATGATCGGGCTTCTCTGTTGAGGCACTGGTTTGATTCCCTGCCTGGCACAGTGGGTTAAGAATCTGGTGTTGCTGCAGCTGTGGCTCGGATTCCATTCCTGGCCTGGGAACTTCCATATGCTGAGGGTGTGGCCCTCCCCATTCCTCAAAAATTTCTAATTCAGTAGGTTTAGTGTGAGACCCAAGAGTGCACAAGCTCCCCATGAAACTAAGTGCCGTGGTTCAGATGCCATACCTTTGCCTACCAAAGCATAGCTGGTACATGGTATTCCATCTAACTTTTTTGGGTTTGTTTTTGTTACTTATGAAAGACAATGGGCAGTTCAAATACATTTCATTTACCATCCATGGTTTTTATCCTCTTAAAATAGTTCTAGCGCTCTCTGTCTACTCTCTGCCGCTCCTTAATTCATGACTTCATGATCTTTCTGCTGGAATTCTGCAGTTGCCTACCAACTGACTGCTTGCCTTGTCCCACTCTCTTCTTTTTCATCTCTCACTCTGAGGCTAGCTCGCTAGGGTTATCATTCTAAAGTGAATATCTAATTGCATCACCCTACTAATTAAAAACATTTGAGATGTCATCGTCCCTTCATGATAAAATCTATACAACCCTGCCTGCTTTTTTAGCTTCAACACCTGTTACTCCCACACATGTGCCTCTATTTTCAGCTTTTTGAACATACTGCTGTTACTGATATTTTCTGTCTTTTTTAGACTTTCCTTTTTGTACATAGACCGTATATTCTTTTTACCTGGAATGCCCTTTTCCCCCCAAATGAACAGCTCTTCAAAATGCAGACGAAAAGTCACCTCTTGTGAAGCCTTTATTCTTTGGACTTTTCTTTAAGTGCTTTTCCTCTGTTCATGCCCACAGTACAGCATGTACCACATTGTATTGTTGTTTTTCTTATTCTGCAACCAAGTTGTTTGGCCATATGGGTTTTACTTCAACCTCCTTAGCATTTGAGTATTTTTTAAACTCTGTTGAATGAGTATAATGGTTTTAAGTTTGTGAATGATTGTGTTTAGTAGTGATCTTGAATGTTTCCATTAGTTTGTTTCTGTTGCTTCTTGTTTGAACTCATTTGTCTTTTGTTTATTATAATTTGTAATTTTTTAAGTAAATTGGAACAATTAAGAACATCATAGAATATAAGAGCAATTTTTGTAATAGGGTTCATTCAATGGGGAGGCAGAGGGATGTTAATTTGGTCCACTGATTGTTTCCCAAACCTGAAAGAACCACGGAATTGGTCAGTAATGCAGTGTCAAGAGTTGTATAGAATTTCTGGTTTGTTTAGGAAAATAAAAATGTAAACATGTTAGATCTTCGTTGTTTGTATTTATCTTCTAGAGGATCTCTGGGAATGTTTAGAAAATGCTAGTGGTAAACCTATAGCAGCTGTGATGAATACCTGGACCAAACAAATGGGATTTCCTCTCATTTATGTGGAAGCGGAACAGGTAAACTTACAAAAAGTCTTTCAATTTGTCTGATACTGTATTTAAATGAAATTTAGTCAGTGCTAACAAATTTGCTTTTTAGTACTTTTAAGTATTGTAGGTAAGATTTAAACCAGCCCTTTATACTCTTTTCTCAGTGACTTATTATCTCTATACCAAATAGTTTTTCCCCCACACCATTATACGTGTTTATGGTAGGAAACAAAATATTGTCTGCCCTTACAGTCCCCAAGGAAAACACTGTAAACTTCTTAATATAATCCTAAAATCCCCAAATGAGGTTTATTCTGAGAGTGTAAGGTTAGTTTAATTAAAAAAAATAATCAATATAATGACTCGTAATCACTGCATGAACAGGATAAAGTTAGAAGAACCACGTAATCACTTCAATAGACACAAAAAACAAGTATTTGGTAAAATTTACCACGAATTTT
Source organism: Sus scrofa (assembly GCF_054392235.1). Classification (NCBI taxonomy): domain Eukaryota; kingdom Metazoa; phylum Chordata; class Mammalia; order Artiodactyla; family Suidae; genus Sus; species Sus scrofa. The sequence continues at coordinate 24,139,367 of NC_139394.1, forward strand.
TAATATTCGTTTTTTTTTTCTTTCTTTCTTTTTTGGCCACCCCTCGGCATATGGAGTTCCCAGGCCAGGGATCAGATGCGAGGTGCAGTTGCAATGCAAGGGATTTTTAACCCACTTTGCCAGGCATGGGATCAAACCTGTATCCCAGCACTACAGAGTCACCACCATTCCCATTGCATCACAGCGGGAGCTCCTATATTCTTGTGTTTTTTTGGTCTTTTTGCCTTTTCTAGGGCCGCTCCTGCGGCATATGGAGGTTCCCAGGCTAGGGGTCTAATCGGAGCTGAAGCCGCCAGCCTATGCCACACCCACAGCAACTTGGGATCTGAGCCACGTCTGCAACCTACACCACAGCTCACAGCAACACCGGATCCTGAACCCACTGAGCAAGGCCAGGGATCGAACCCACAACCTCATGGTTCCTAGTCAGATTTGTTAACCACTGAGCCACAACGGGAACTCCTCCTATATTATTCTTTAAAATTAGCTTTTATTGTTGGTTGGACAGTAGTGTGATTTTGATTAGAATTTTAGTTGAACTGTTACCTGAATTTAGAGAGGTGTATTTCAAACTGAGTTATCCTTCAACAGAACTGAGAATTACACTTCAACCTATAATGCATACCAGAAAGTTTATCTTAACTTAGTTTTATCATATGAATTATGAAATTATCCTCCTAAATTTCTTTGCCATGGTTTTGTAAGCTGCATAGAGAATTAATTACTGTTCATTTTTAGGGAGGAGGATTCATAGCTCTTTTTTTGGGTATGTGTTTGTTTTTGTGTTTCTTTATTGTCCATAAAGCTAATATTTTACAGATCTTTCTCAATGTGGCAGTCTAAGTTAGTAAATTTGCTTTTCTGTACTTTAAAGTTCTAGGTGGTATTTAAACTAGCCCTTGTACTCTCAAAGTGCACCCACATTTACGCAGTATGTTATAGTGCTTTCAGAGCCACATCTTAACATTAAATATAATTGTATTTTATAATAAAGTATACACATTGGAGGACCTGTCAGAATGGCTGCAAGCATTTGAAAAGGCAGTCTATTTAGTTCCTGTTGTGGTTCAGTGGGTTAAAAACCCGACGTTGTCTCTGTGAGAATGTTGGTTCTGATTCCTGGCCTCACTCAGTGGGCTAAGGATCTGGCATTGCCCCAAGCTGCAGAGTAGGTCGCAGATGTGGCTCAGATCTGGTGTTGCTGTGGCTGTGGTGTAGGCCTGCAGCTGCAGCTCCAATCTGACACCTAGCCCTGGAACTTCCATATGTTGCAGGTGTGGCTGTAAGAAGAAGAGGCAATTTAGGGAGCACAGTTAATCATATTTGGTGGAAAAGGATATCTAAAATTTTACTGACCTACCATTTTGACCATTCTGTTTCTTTCTAGTCTTCTTTCTCCACTTTGGACTAATCTGCTATAGGAGATGACTGATCAAACTTGACATTGACACTCTTTATAGACTGGCAAGTGGTTTTCATCTTACATGACTATTCCAAGAATAACATACAAAGATGATTGCTGCTTTCACTTCTGGGGATTTCTATCCCTCAAAAACTATCAGTACCTCAAAACTGTTAAACTATTTACACATAAAGCAACTATTAGGTCATAATTTTTTCAAATAAAGCATACTTTTAAGAGCATAGTAGTTTATCAGAAGAGAGGACACTACTACGCCACTTCCTGCCAGTGTTATTGAGACTCAAACTTTCCATCAAGTGGCTTTTAGGGTCTTTTTTGGTCTTTTGTCTATTTAGGGACACACTCACCACATATGGAGATTCCCAGGCTAGGGGTCGAATCAGAGCTGTAGCCGCAGGCCTACACCACACCCACAGCAACTTGGGATCTGAGCCACGTCTGTGACCTACACCACAGCTCACAGCAACGCCGGATCCATAACTCACTGAGTGAGGCCAGGGATTGAACCCGAGTCCTCATGGATGCTAGTCGGGTTCGTTAACCACTGAGCAACATCAGGAACTCCTTAGGTCTTTTTTTGCTTTGTTTTCTGTCTACAAGCATAGCCAAACTTGTCTTCCAATTTACATTACAATAAAAGTCCTGTCTGACTCAATTCTTTACAAATAAGAGACTTGCAGCATTGTATCTTGATTATGATCTCTTTCTCTCTTTATATTCCCTGAATTTAGATATTTTTGCTTTATTTCTGAATCAATTTAAGAGTTACCTTGGAGTTCCTATTGTGGTGCAGTAGAAACAAATCCAACTAGTATCCATGAGGATGTAGGTTTCATCCCTGGCCTTACTCAGTGGGTAGGGGATCTGGCATTGCTGTGAGCTGTGGTATAGGTTGCAGCTATGGCTCAGATCCTGTGTTGCTGTGGCTGTGTCATAGGCCAATTCAACGCCTAGCCTGGGAACTTTCATATGTCACAAGTGCTGCCCTAAAAAGCAAAAAAATAAAAAAATAAAAGTTATCTAATAACTTTTTCAAGGAAATCTATGTGATGCGTAACTAATCAGTGATGTAGTACTTAAGTTCATTAGTAGTTTCTTTATGGCATCAACGTGGCCATTGTGTCCTCACTCACATTTTTTAGTTTTTCAACTCCGTCTCTCGTAGTTAGTTCATCCGTAAAGGTTGTTGGCCCAATTTTACATTTGTTTTAGGTGGTCTTAATTATATTATTTAAAATGTTCTAGGGTGTAGTAACAAATAACACCTAAAACAAATGATTGCATATTGTTGAAGTTGTTTGTTTGTTTGTTTGTTTTTTTAGGGCTGTACCCATTGCAAGTGGAGGTTCCCAGGCTAGGGGTCTAATGGGAGCTAAGCCACAGCCACAGCAATACCAGATCTGAGCCACATCTGCAACCTACACCACAGCTTATGGCTATGCAGGATCCTTAATCCACTTGGCGAGGCCAGGGATCGAACCCACAACCTCATGGTTCCCAGTCGGATTCATTTCCGCTGCACCATGACAGGAACTCCTGTTGAAGTATTTTTTTTTTTAAGTATTCACTTACCTTTGTGTCTTCTGACTTTATAGTTTTTGCAGTCCCTGCCAACCTCCAGCTCTTTTTGTATCTCATTGCAAAGCTCATCCTTTGAAACAAATGCGTGCTGCATTCATGTTTGTCAGTCATTCTAAAAAATGACTTCGAATTCTGAATATTAAGTCCACATGCTAATTTAATGTCGCCACTTTTTGGAAGTACAAAAGACTGAAAACATAACCTTCCTCCATAAAGGTTAAAATAACTATGTTGCCCTTTTTTTTTTTTTTTTTCATTTTTGGCTGCCCTGAGGCGTATGGAACTCCGGAACCAGGGATCATATCCAAGCCACAGTCATGACTTAAGCTGCTGCTGCAGCAATGGCAGTTCTTTAACCCACTGTGCTGGGCCAGGGCTCAAACCCTAGATACCGCCCATCCTATTGGGCCACAGTGGTAGCTCCATATTTCCTTTTGAAAACTTTAATACTTTAAATTTATTACCTGGGCATCTATCTCTTCTCACGGTATTACAGAACCTGGCCTTTTATTTAGAGTTTTGTCATTTTGCGGCCTTAATGAGAAATAGTGATTTTTCTCCCATTCTGTACTATCATCATCTTTATCACCATTGCATTTTGTGTATTCACGAGCCATTTTGCTGTGCTGGTTTCACCTCTTCTTTGTTAAAGAAATGTTGTCCCCTCCAGAAAAAAAAAGCCTTGATGGTACTATCACCTTTGTTTTGTTTTGCTTCACTTCTTTAGGTAGAAGATGACAGATTACTAAGGTTGTCTCAGAGGAAGTTCTGTGCCAGTGGACCATATGTTGGTAAGCAAGTGACTCTTGTAAGTGGGAGCCGATCAGTGAATTTGGATACCATACCAGTAGTGTTCCAGCTATAAAGGATAATTATCCATTTTAAACTATTTTTAATAGAATTAAATAAAACAAGGAAATGGTAATAAAATAAAAATGAAATCTGGGCTATCATAAAGGAGAGTCATAGAATATTTTTAGTATTGTCATAGTCTTAGATTTTTGAGATTCCAGATTTCTGTGTGTTATTGGAGGCTATAGTGAATGATTATTTAGATTTATTATGTACCAGTCATTGTGCTAAGCACTATAACTGACCCTTATGTTACACTCTCAGCAACCCTAAGAGGTAGGTAGTATTATTTCCATTTTACAAATGGGGGAGCTGAAGCATAGCTAGGTTAAATTACCCAAGATCATCTTTGTAATAAGTTTTGTTTTGTTTTTTGCTTTTTAGGGCTGCACTTGCGCCATATGGAAGTTCCCAGGCTAGGGGTCGAATTGGAGCTACAGCTTCGGGCCTATACCACAGCCACAGCAACTCAGGATCTGAGGCACATCTGCGACCTACACTGTAGCTCACAGCAAGGCGAGATTCCCAACCCACTGAGCGAGGCCAGGGATCGAACCCTCATCCTCATAGATACTAGTTGAACTGATTTCCACTGCACCACGACAGAAGCTCCCTATTATAAGTTATAGAGGAGTTCCCATCATGGCTCAGCAGTTAACAAACCCAACTAGTAGCATCCATGAGGATTTGGGTTTGGTCCCTGGGTTGCCGTGAGCTGTCGTGTAGGTTGCGGGCACGGCTCATAGCCAGCAGCTGTGCTCCAATTGGACCCCTAGCCTGGGAACTTCCATATGCCGTGGGTGAGACCCAAAAAAAAAAAAAAATAAAGTAAGTTATAGAGCAGGAATTCCAACAAAATAGTTGGATTATATAAGTTTATACACTTAACTACCACTCAACTCTGCTTTTTCAAATATTTCTACATGACATTATGCTCTTTTATCTGGGGAATTAAAGATTGATTTGGAAAGTCAAAAGTAAAGTGTTTTTCTGCTCCTGTCTCACTTCCTTTAAAATAGTAGTTCTCCAGACTTGTTGCTGAGGAGGAGGAGGAGGGAGTGGGATGGGTGGGGATTTGGGACTAGTAAATGCAAACTAATTACATTTAGCATGGGTAAGCAGTGAGGTCCCACTGTACAGCACAGGGAACTATATCCAGTCACTTGTGATAGAACACGATAGAAGATAATATGAGAAAAAGGATGTATATATATGTGTATGTAACTGGGTCACTTTGCTGTACAACAGAAATTGAACGTTGTAAATCAACTACAGTATTAAAAAAGTCGTTCTCAGCAAGGGTAGAGGTTTATCAGAGTCACCATGCCTTTTCATGTTCTAGCCAGCAAATTATGATGCACTCCACTAGGGTTAAGAGGGGTGGCCTTCCACCCTTAGCCTTAGTATTGCGAATTACTCTTTTAATAAGTATGTCTGATAAGTCAGATGACAGGCTTATTATCTAAATAAATAGTGTCACTTTTGCTGTTTTCTGTATATACCTGCATCTGCATTGTAGAACGGACAGGATTTGCAGGTTTTCTAATACTCAGTGACCAATAATCAGTATTAAAACCTGAAATATCCCAGTGTCAAAAGGAAATTTTCATTTGTGGTTTAGCTTGATAGCGTAAAGCTGTATAACTTAATAAGATAGTTCCGTTAATATGCTGGGCAGTGACTCTTTGGTTTGACATCGTAATGCAAAATCTGTTTTGCTGTCTGATACCAAAGAGAGTATATTTGCCTTACAAAAGCTTTGGCTTTTAGATAGGACTCCTCATTGATGGGTCCCAGCAGTTCCTGAGGTATATCCTATCGCAGAAATCAAATCAACCTTTCAGAGCCTTGGCAGTGTATTTACCTGTTAAGTACTGTACCATAGAATTTGTTTTTAAGTGCTATGTGAGAGCTTTAACCAACTTGAAATTTCATTTAACAGTAAAATCATTGTCTCTCTTGCTCTGAAAAGTGAAAAACAACAATTAAATTGAAATCATTGTAATTGTGATCCTACAAGTAAATACAGTGTTTTCTTTTTTATGGGTTTATTGTGATTTTTGTTAGTAAATTCTCTCTTCCTGATTTCAAGTTTTCTGGAGGAGTTCATGTGCATTGAAAATGAGCCATTTGGCTTAACAGTTAGTCTCAATCCTATGCATGGGACACCAGTCCTCTCTCTCTACCTTACCTTCCATTTCCTCCAGTGAGAAATTATTTTTCAAGTTTTCTGTTTATTCTTCTCTTGCTTAAGGAGAAGACTGTCCCCAGTGGATGGTTCCTATTACAATTTCTACTAGTGAAGATCCCAACCAGGCCAAACTTAAAATTCTGATGGACAAGCCAGAGATGAATGTGGTTTTAAAAGATGTCAAACCAGACCAGTGGGTGAAGGTGAGTCCAGAAATAGCATGGCCATTTTGTCTTAACTAAACGGATTTCTTTTATGCATTTTATGTCTGGCTTCAGTTTGGACTAGGGCTTGCAAAGAAAAAGAAAATTTCTAAACTTTCTTGTATAAAACTTTGGGCCAATTTTCAAATAGTATTTTCTAGATAATTTCTTTTTTTTCTTTTTTCTTTTTTTCTTTTTAGGGCGATACTCATGGCATCTGGAGGTTCCCAGACTAGGGGTCGAACAGGAGCTACAGCTGCCAGCCTATGCCACAGCCACAGCAACACAGGATCCGAGCCACATCTGTGACCTACACTATAGCTCATGGCAACACGGGATCCTTAACCCACTGAGCGAGGCTGGGGAAACCTCACGGTTGCTAGTTGGGTTGTTTGCACTGAGACACAACAGGAACTCCTAGATAATTGCTTTTATGTTAGGTAAGGGAGTGGTTGATAAGCAGTTACAAAAGGATAGGATTAAACAGGAAAAAAAATAGTAGTGCATGTGTGAAGTCACATTAACCAAAACATTTGTAGTCTTGAAACTTCAAACTGCCCTGTCATTGTAATGACATGTTAACTTCAGTGTGTTATCATTGTGTGTGTACAACTATAATCAAGTGAGATGAGACATAATAATCAGTTTGTGTCGCTGAAATGTGAAATTCCTTTTAGCTGGTGTTTTAAAGCCATTTCACAAAATTAACAGTCGGTAAATATTATTTTTCGTTATTCTGTACTCGACCTTTCATAATGAAAAGTATCTACTACAAACTTTTCTCCCAAATTTTAGGTTCCTAGTAGGAATTACACATTGCCTTAGACTTATATGTTTGCAGAGTTACTTCTCCCTGTTTTAATTTTTTAAACATGTTTTTAAAATATACTCATGGAATACTATATTACCATTTGTAATTACAACCTGGAGCATATTTAGCAGTGTGAAATTTTTCTTATAATTAGGTAAATAAAGATGTTATTCCTACAGTAAAAGAAAAAGGGAATCAACACAATTTGTATTAGATATGTGAAGTGATTTTAATGGTAAAATATTTATATCTTATACTGTCATCTTATCATTAAAGTATTTTATATATAAACATTATCAAAAAATATTTTTGGGGAGTTCCCCTTGTGGTGCAGCAGAAACGAATCCAAATAGCATCCATGAGGATGCGGGTTTGATCCCTGGCCCTGCTCAGTGGGTTAAAGATCCAGTGTTGCTGTGAGCTGTGGTGTAGGTTGCAGATGTGGCTCCAATCTGGCATTGCTGTGGCTGTGGTGTAGGCTGGCAGCTATAGCTCTCATTCAACCCCTAGCCTGGGTACCTCTATATGCCACAGGTGCAGCCTCCCAAAAAAAAAACGAAGAAAGAAAAAAATTTTTTCTTGGCCATTTCTAGGGCCGCTCCCACGGCATGTGGAGGTTTCCAGGCTAGGGGTCTAATCGGAGCTGTAGCCTCCAGCCTGTACCACAGCCACAGCAACTCGGGATCGAACGCCAGATCCTTAACCCACTGAGCAAGCCCAGGGATCGAACCCACAACCTCATGGTTCCCAGTCGAATTTGTTAACCACTGAGCCACGATGGGAACTCCAGGAAAAAAAAAAAAAAAAAAAATTATTTTTTTTTTTGACTGTTAGTAAATAGCCTGTAGGAAATAATGATAGTCAGTGATTAGCTCACCCCAGAAATCATATGAAATTGCCTTATAAGTCCATGTAATTCTTTAAAATCTGGGACCTGACAGTCGTTATTCTATTGAGGCTCTTGGCTCAACAGATCAATGTTTGTAAAGGTTTAGTCTCCTTCAGAGGTTTTATTGTCCAAGTGTTTTTATTGTTTTTGTTTTTATTTTTTTCACCACACCCATGGCATGTGGAAGTTCCTGGGCCAGGAGTTGAATCTGTGCCACAGTAGCAACCTGAGCTGCTGTAGTGATAACACCGAATTCTTAACCTGCTGTGCCACAAAGGAACTCCCCAAGTGTTTTTTTGTTTGTTTGTTTTTTGTCTTTTTAGGGCTGCACTCATGGCATATGGAAGTTCCCAGGCTAGGGGTCAGATTGGAGCTACAGTTCCTGGACTACACCACAGCCACAGCAATGACAGATCCTTAACTGAACAAGGCCAGGGATTGAACCCTTACCCTCATGGATACTAATCAGATTCTTAACCCTCTGATCCACAAAGGCAACTTGCCAAGCGTTTTTTGTTTTTGCTTCTTTTTTACTTTTTAGGGCCCATCTGCGGCATATGGAGGTTCCCAGGCTAGGGGTCGAATATGAGCTACAGCTGCCCTGTGCCACAGCTGCAGCAACAGGGGTTTTGAGCCGCGTCTGTGACTTGCGCCACAGCTCATGGCAACGCCAGATCCTTAACTCACTGAGCGAGGCCAGGGATCGAACCTGCAACCTCACGGTTCCTAGTCGGATTCATTTCTGTTGAGCCACAGCAGGAACTCCACCAAGTGTTTGTATATATAGTAAATATTTTCTGTAAGCTGAAAACTATCCACTAAGATTAGAAATAGAAACTTTCCACATTATTTTCTACCACCCTGCCATGATTTTTTCACTGTTGCTCACTCTGGCTCCCACTCTATCCAGTTTCTATTTTCTTTTGCCTCTGTATTCTTTGACAACCGATTTCTATCTTCATGTATTTTGTTTTAATCGCTGTCTCTTAGCATAAATAATCATTGTTGTTTTTAATCCAGATATACTAAAACTAGAACTCCTTTCATACCTATAAAAGATTGATTTAAAACATAAGTGCAACTGTTAAATAATACCTGTTTGATATTTTTTCAGTTAAACCTGGGAACGGTTGGGTTTTATCGGACCCAGTACAGCTCGGCCATGCTGGAAAGTTTATTACCAGGCATTCGTGACCTTTCTCTGCCCCCTGTGGATCGACTTGGACTACAGAATGACCTCTTCTCCTTGGTGAGCCTCAAGTAGTATGATGGATTTTGTTGCTTAAAGGATATTATTTTTCCTGGAGTATCTGACTGAAACATAATTAGAAGAATATAGTTCTTCCTGAAGGCTGAGTGCCTTTGGGACTAGAGCAAGTGACTAATTATTAATTAACATGAAAAAATTGAACCTATATAATTTACCAAAAACAAATCTCATTTCACTACTCCTAAGCCAGCTTTTTGCAACTATATTTCAACTATCTTTTATAGAGCAAAAATTCTTTTCAATAGGAATGGATATAGACCTGGAAGAAATTTCTCTAGCCATGTTGTTTTTTTTTTAAAGTAATTACTTCAGAATGATTTATATTTTTCTAAAATAGTGGTTGTACTTTTCTGGAAAAGCCTAGAATTTTTTAACATTCTATTATGGCATATATAAAAGCCCCATTAGCTTTAGAATTATATTTGGCTTTGTTCCAGAGAAAATTTCAAGGAGCAATTAGCAGTATAATGTTTATGATTCCAAAACATAGATTAGATAATTTCTAGATGTCTTTGTGATAAAATTGTCAGATTCCTCCTAGTGTTCCTTTAATTGGACTTGGAATTTTCATTCCCCTTTGCAGTAACTGGTTTTGGATTCCTCCTTTGTATAAACACAGATTAGCACTGATGCACAAAACCTCACATCCGCTGATCTCATTGCTGAGAGAGACCTGTCCCAGGAGAGTGGTGTGTTTGTGCAGTTGGCTGCTGTAACAGAAGTTCTTTTTCCTAACTCTATTAGTAATTCTGAAAAGACTGAATTTGTAGTGCCTTCCAGTTTGCCTTCTTTTAGAAATGAGTAAAGGACAGGCTGAAGTTGATACAGTTTGCAGGTCCTTTTTTTCTTTTTCTTTTTCTTTTTTTTTTTTTTTTTTTTTTTTTTTTTGTCTTTTTAGTTCCATACCTGTGGCATATGGAAGTTCCCAGGCTAGGGGTCGAATTTGAGCTGCAGCTGCCTGCCTACACCACAGCTACAGTAACGCCAGATCCTATCTTTGTCTGTGACCTATACCACAGCTCGAGACAATGCCGGCCCACTGAGTAAGGCCAAGGATTGAACCCACATCCTCGTGGATACTAGTTGGGTTTGTAGCTGTTGAGCCACAATGGGAACTCCTATAGGTCCAGTTTTGAAAGCAACTCTGTCAAAAACCAAAGCCCCAACTATTTTTGCAACTTTTCTGAAAGTATGAAAATTAAAAAAAAAAAAAAAAAAGCCAAGACCCCAGAAATTGAATAAAAATAGGAAGTTAATTGTTTTCTTTCTTTTTTGTTCTTTCTAAATTAGTGGAATTTTAGATTTTTTTTTTGAGTGGTTCTTTTATAAATAGTAAATTTACTTATAAAAAGTAAATGAAGAATGTTGTCATGATATGATTTTTATTTTATAAAACCATATAGTCTACCTTATATAGTCTTATATAGGTTATATAGGCTAGTCTCTTGCCTTAAACCGGAAGGATGGCTAGCTAGCAAAGGATAATGCCAAAAATGCATGCTTGTGTTTTGTTTTTGTTTGAAGACTCGATTAATTTATGTTTTTTCCTATCCCAGGCTCGAGCTGGAATCATTAGCACTGTAGAGGTTCTAAAAGTCATGGAGGCTTTTGTGAATGAGCCCAATTATACTGTATGGAGCGACCTGAGCTGTAACCTGGGGATTCTCTCAACTCTCTTGTCCCACACAGACTTCTATGAGGAAATCCAGGAGTTTGTGAAAGATGTCTTTTCACCTATAGGGGAGAGACTGGGCTGGGACCCCAAACCTGGAGAAGGTAATAGATGTACTAACTGGGGAAAGAATTGATCAGAAATTAGTCCTTTTTTACAGCTGTGGTTGACAGTAACAATAGAATCATCTTTGTATCTGCTGGGTTTTACTATATGTTCAGCTAATTAGAAATTAAGACTTGGGTCTTTTAAGCCTCCTGATGAAGTTACATGGGTCACCAATATAGAAATGATGGTGGAGTTCCCATTGTGGCTCAGCTGGTTAAAGACCCAACATTGTTTCTGTGAGGATTCGGGTTCCAATCCCTGGCCTTAGTCAGTGGGTTAAGGATCCAGCTTTGCTGCAAGCTGTGGCTTAGGCCCCAGCTGCAGCTCCAATTTGACCCCTAGCTCAGGAACTTCCATATGCCACAGGTGTGGCCACAAAAACAAAACAAAACAAAACAAAAAAACCAAAACGGTGGTTATGTGTATTTTTTGCTAATTATGATTTCTGCACAGAGAAAATCCTGGAAATAAAAGTCTTTTACAGACTCCCAAAATCCCATTTAAAGTAAAGAAAAGTTGGAGTTCCTGCTGTGGCACAGTGGGTTAAGACTCCAACTGCAGTGGCTCAGGTCACTGCTGAGGCACAGGTTCATTACCTAGCCTGGTGTGGTGGGATAAGGATCCAGCATTGCCCACAGCTGTGGCATAGGTCGCAGCTGTGGCTTAGATTCAGTGCCTGGCAAAGGAACTTACATATGCTTCAGGTACACAAAAGCAAAAGAAGAAAAAGTAAAGAAAAGCCGAAGGGAATTTTGGATTATTTATTATTACCATAAATACCAGGCACCGTTATGTACAATTTGAAAAGGTGTGGAGAAACACATGGGCCAGCTTTCTGAATTAATGGAATTATTTTCTTTCTCCATGTGTTCTGTCCTCTTTATTTCGGTAATCATGTAATTATTCTTTTACTGTCATTTAAATCTTAGGAATAGTGATTTCATGCTTTAAATAATTATTTTCTACCATATGCTAATAACTTAAGGTGGTTTTTCCTCCTGCCCAGTCTTACTCTGGGAGTCTTTTGCAATAAAAACAATAGTAACAGTTATCTAGAGGTGTATGTCTTTGTTTCATCGATTCAACAAGTATTTATGGGGAGTTCCCGTCGTGGCTCAGTGGAAACGAATCAGACTAGGAACCGTGAGGTTTCGGGTTTGATCTCTGGCCTTGCTCAGTGGGTTGAGGATCCAGCATTACTGTGAGCTGTGGTGTAGATTGCAGACGCAGCTCGGATCTGGCGTTGTTGTAGCTGTGGCATAGGCTGGCAGCTACAGCTCTGATTCCACCCCTAGCCTGGGAACCTCCATATGCTCTGGGTGCAGCCCTAAAAGGACAAAAGAAAAAAAAAAAAAAGAATGTGTGCACCCATTAAATACCATATACCAACCAGCAGCTGATGGTGTAGCAGTGAACAAAAATTGCCCTGTGTGGCTTACATTCTAGTGGAGGACAAAGCAAATAATTCAATAGATAATATTTTAGGTGGTAGCAGGTATCATGAAGAAAAATAAAGTTACGTCGTTAGGAGTAGAACGAATAGTAAGCCACTATTTAATAGAGAGTGGACAGGAGGACTAGTCAGGTGATATTTGAGCATAAGCAGAGACCTGAAGAAAGATAGGAGGATACCTAGTAGAAATGGTCCAAACAGGAAACAAGTACAAAAGACCTGAGGCAGAGGTATGTTTGGATGTTCAAAGAATAACAAGGCTGGTAAAGTCAGGACAGAGTAACTAAGTGAGGGAGAAAGGAAGGTGGGAGCAGGTTAGATCCTATAGGGCCCATGAGACTTTCATGTTTAGGAATATGAGAAACTCATATTTGAGAGTTTGAAGCAGGGGAACATGACTAGATTTACTCAGCTGTGTGAAAAACAGACAGTAGCAGGGGAGGCAAAAAGAGGAAGCAGGGAAACAAGTTAGAAGGCTGTTTCAGTAATCCAGTTAGGTACTGGTTACAGTTAGCACTGGTAGGTAGTCAATTCTGGGTATGTTTTAAGGTAGAACTGAAAATATTTGGTGGTAGCCTGTGTGGTGGAGAGAAAGAGGGGAGTCATCAAATTCTGGCCAGAAGAACTGAGAGAGTGAAGTTACCATATTATAGGGATGGGGGAGACTGCAGTGGAAGCAGGTTTGGGTACAAAAGCAGATCAGGAGTTTGGTTTGGGACATGTTAAATTTGAGGTACTTTCAGACATCCAAGCGGAGAGAGTACTGTGCCTAGAGGTCCAGGCTGAATAAATACATTTAGTGTAGATGGTATTTACAGCCTTAGATTGGATAAGATCACCTAGGGCTTGTGTGTAGGTGGAGAAAAGAAGTATGAGGTAGGGGTCCTACAGTAGTCCAGGATTTAGAGGAGGAATCAGCAAGGGAGATTGACAGGAGAGTCAGGAGGGAGATATGTCCCGGAAGCCTTAAAGAAGCAGTGGAGGGAGTTGCCTGGTGACCACCTAGGATCTGGTATTGTCACTGCTGTGCAGGTTCAACCTCTGGCTTGGGAACTTCTGCATGCCATGGCGCGGCCAAAAAAAGAAGCAGCAGCAGGAGCAATCGAGAAGGAGAGGAGGTCAGCCATGACATATGCTGCTCTAGGGCAGGCAGAATGGTGAACTGATGATTACATCTGCCAAATTCTGTGGTGGCGTGGAGAACAGTGGGTTCTCCAGAATGGGAGGACAGGAAAAGGAGATGGAGACTGAGACAACTTTTTTTTGGAGGTGGGGAGGATGAAGATTATTATTTTTATTTTTTAGCTTTTTATTCAGACAACTTTTTAAAGAAGTTTTGCTAAAAAGAGGATCAGGGAATTCCCATGGTGGCACAGTGGAAACAAATCTGTCTAGCATCCATGACAACTCAGGTTTGATCCCTGGCCTTGCTTAGTGGGTTAAGGATCTGGTGTTTCTGTGAGCTTTGGTGTAGGTCGCAGACATAGCTCAGATCTTGCCTTGCTGTGGCTGTGGTATAGGCCAGCAGCTGCAGCTCCAATTCGACCCCTAGCTTGGGAACTTCCATATGCATGAGTGCAGCCCTAAAAAGACACACACACAGACACACACACACACACACACAAAAGAAGATCAGATAAAAGGGAAGATCAGATAAAAAGGATTAGATAAAAAGTCTTGAAGGAAGCCTCAAGGAGGCTTTTTTTATTTTTCTTTTTAGGTGGGAGATTTTGTCTTTTTAGGGCTGAACCAGCAGCATATGGACATTCCCAGGCTAGGGGTCGGATCGGTACTGCAGCTGCTGGCCATGGCCACAGCAACACCAGATCTGAGCCTCATTTGTGAGCTACACCATAGCTCAAGGTAACGCCAGATCCTTTAACCCATTTAGCGAGCCTGGGGATCAAACCCACATCCTAGTGAGGTTCGTAACCTTCTGAGCCACAACAGGAACTCCCCAAGGTGGGAGATTTTATAACATGTTTTTGTGCTGATGAAAATGATGCAGTAATAATAAGAAAAATTCATGATGTGAGAGGAGGAGTAATTGCAGGAGTGATGGCTGAATAATCAGGAGGAGTTGGGATCTTTTGTACACATTGGGGAAATCGGCTTTAGGCAGGAGCCCAGCAGATCTGTAAGAACAAGACCAGAAGGAGTTCCCGTCGTGGCGCAGTGGTTAACGAATCCGACTAGGAACCATGAGGTTGCGGGTTCGATCCCTGCCCTTGCTCAGTGGGTTCACGATCCGGCGTTGCCGTGAGCTGTGGTGTAGGTTGCAGACGCGGCTCGGATCCCGCATTGCTGTGGCTCTGGTGTAGGCCGGTGGCTACAGCTCCGATTCAACCCCTAGCCTGGGAATCTCCATATGCCGCAGAAGCGGCCCAAGAAATAGCAAAAAAGACAAAAAAAAAAATAAAAAAATAATAAAAAAATAAAAGAACAAGACAGGAAGTATATGAACACAAATGCAGGTAAATTGGTAGATGTTGCACTTTTCTTTCATGATGATAATATATGAAACTTCAGGGGCTCAAAAACAACTTTATGAAATAGAATGTCTTTCATTTCCCAGCTTTACAGGTGGAAGAATCAAACCTAGCAAAATAATAAAAATATTGTGTATAACAACATAGCAAATCAGAACCAGCATTATAAATTAGTTCTTATTCCCCCCCCACACCCCACTCCCGGTCCTTTGAGGGCTGCAGCCATGGCATATGGAAGTTCCCAGGGGTTGAATTGGAGCTGCAACTGCCAGCCTATGCCACAGCCATGGCAACACCGGATCCAAGCTGCATCTGCAACCTATACCACAGCTCACGGCAACGCCAGATCCTTAACCCACTGAGCGAGGCCAGGGATCAAACCTCCAACCTCATGGATACTAGTTAGATTTGTTTCTGCTGAGCCATGACAGGCAACTCCCCTTTAAACTTATATTTTATTGAGTTAATAATTTAAATATAGCAAAGTATACATGTTCAGTTCAGTGACTTGATAAATGCATATAACATTCTTATCACGACAGGTTGCTTCAGGCCTCCCTCTTCACCGTCAGTCCCTGCCACTCTACCCCCTACCCTCCCATCCCCCAAGGCAAACACTGTACTGACTCCTTTCACCCTAGATTAATATGGTTTCTTCTAGAACTTTATATAAATGGAATCATAATATATATTCTATTCTTATATCTGGCTCACTCAGTATAATGTTCTAGATATATATCCAAGTTGTTTGTTACTTTTTATTGCTGAGTGGTATTTCATTGTATGAATATACCATAGTTTATCTGTCCATTGTTGCAATCCATCCGTTTGTTAGTGTTAACTCTTTCTTTTTTGAGATATAATCAGTATGCCATAAAATGAACCCTTTTAAAGTATACAATTCAGTCTTTTTTCACAATGTTGCACAACCATCAGCACTTTGTAATTCCAGACAAAGTTCTTTACCCTCAAAAGAAACTCCATGCACATTGGCAGTCACTCTGTTCCCTGGCAACCCAGTCCTAGGCAGTCACTGATCTGCTTTCTGTCTCATGGATTTTCGTGTTCTGGACACGTCATATAAATGGAATCATACACTTATGTGACCTTTTGTATTTGGTGTCTTTCACTTAATGTGTTTTCAAAGTTCATCCATGTTGCAGCATATATCAGTATCTTATTCCTTTTTATAGCCAAATAATGTTCCACTTATTGTACGGATATATCACGTTTTCTTTTTTCATTCATAACTTTATATATGTTTGGATTATTTCATAACTTTATATATGTTTGGGTTATTATTTTTGACTGTTATGGATACTGTGCTGAACATTTGTATATACAGGTTTTTGTGCAGATATATTCTTTTATTTCTCTTGGTTATGGAATTGCTGAGTCATATGGTAACTCTTTTTAACCTTTTGAGGAATTGCTGGACTATTTTTCAGAGTGGCCGCTGCATTTTGCATTCCTACCAGCAATGTATAATGTATGAGGGTTCTAATTTCTCCCCATCCTTGCCAACCCTTGTTATTGCCCTTTTTTTTTTTCAGGGCTGCACCGTGGCATATGAAAGTTCCCAGTCTAGGGGTCAAATCATGCTACAGCTGCTGGCCTTAAACCATAGCCACAGCTCACGGCAACACTGGATCCCCACCCAGCCCACTGAGCGAGGCCAGGGATTGAACCCGCATCTGCAGGGATACTAGTCAGATTTGTTTCTGCTGTGCCATATGGGAACTCCCGTTGTTGCCTTCTTTATTCTAGCTATCCTAATGGGTGTGGAATGGTATCTCATTGTGGTTTTGATTTGCATTTCCTTAGTGGCCAGTGAAAGTGGTTTCATGTGCTTATTGGATATTTACATATTTTGGAGTAATACATCAGATTTTGATTTTAAAAATCTAAGATTTCAGTTTAGTGTACCCAGCATACGAGTTCTTTATGTGACCTTTCATCTGAATCTTGGGTCAAAACTGCATGATCCAGTAAGCCTTTTCCTTTCACATATAATTCTTATTAGTGTAATTACCCAGATGGAGTGAGCATTTAAGTAAGTCCAGTTAGTTGGCATTGTAACTATAGACAGAATCAGCATATTTGCCTGTATAGTCTGTTAAGCAATTCATCTAATTCTTATGATTTGATAAATCTAAATCAAGTGTTCTCTCAAGTGCCAAAGTAATTGATTTTGTTTGTTCAAGATTTTAGACATGGTATAACACAATTATAAGATACCCAAGTGGTATGTTTGTAAAAATAAGCTTTTTAAGTAGTTCTGTATTTCTTCTTCTTCTCCATCAGGTCATCTAGATGCACTCCTGAGGGGTTTGGTTCTGGGCAAACTAGGAAAAGCAGGGCATAAGGCAACATTAGAAGAAGCCCGTCGTCGGTTTAAGGACCACGTGGAAGGGAAACAGATTCTCTCGGCTGATCTGAGGAGTCCGGTAGGTTTTCACAATAAAATACTTTGATTTCTAGGTAACTATATCATTCTGTGTAGTGTGGAATTTTTTTTTTTTTTTGGTCTTTTTGCTATTTCTTTGGGCCGCTCCCGAGGCATATGGAGGTTCCCAGGCTAGGGGTCAAAATCGGAGCTGTAGCCACCGGCCTACACCAGAGCCACAGCAACACGGGATCCGAGCCGCGTCTGCAACCTACACCACAGCTCACGGCAAGGCCGGGTCGTTAACCCACTGAGCAAGGGCAGGGACCGAACCCACAACCTCATGGTTCCTAGTTGGATTCATTAACCACTGCACCACGACGGGAACTCCTGGAAAGTATTTAATAGTAACCAAAAATGACCTAAGTACTGACCCACAAATTATTTCTGACTCTATTTTAATATATGTCATTTAGGCGGTCTGTAGCTGGCTTCTCATTTGCTTAAAGTTTCTTAGTCCAGGAGTTCCCATTGTGGCACAGTGGAAACAAATCTGATTAGGAACCATGAGGTTGCAAGTTCGATCCCTGGCCTCGCTCAGTGGTTTGAGGATCCGGCGTTGTCATGAGCTGTGGTGTAGGTCACAGACACGTCTTGGATCTTGTGTTGCTGTGTCTGGGGTGTAGGCCGGCAGCAGTATCTCTGATTCAACCCCTACCCAGGGAACCTCCATATGCCACAGGTGCAGCCCTAAAAAGCAAAAAAAGATAAAAATAAAAATTAAATAAAGTTTCCTAGTCCACATTAGGTTACGGAAGGTGACTGATTAGCAGTACACATTCTCTTCAGAGACTGGTGTTCTCCGCTGTTACTTTAACGACCTGCCATATACCTTTCTTCATGTGGGCTCTTAGATCCTTGCCACAATTTGTATGTAACATCCACAACACTTCTTTGAATTTACATATTTGTTTTTAATTTTTAAAAAATTTTTATTTTATTTTTCGGTTGTACTTGTAGCATGAGGCAGTTCCCAGCCTTGCCACAGCAGTGATAACACTGCATCCTTTAAAAAAGGCGGGGGAGGAGTTCCCGTCGTGGCGCAGTGGTTAACGAATCCGACTAGGAACCATGAGGTTGCCGGTTTGGTCCCTGCCCTTGCTCAGTGGGTTAACGATCCGGCGTTGCCGTGAGCTGTGGTATAGGTTGCAGACGCGGCTCGGATCCTGCTTTGTTGCTGTGGCTCTGGTGTAGGCCGGCGGCTACAGCTCCAATTCGACCCCTAGCCTGGGAACCTCCATATGCCGCAGAGCGGCCCAAAAAATGGCAAAAAGACAAAAAAAAAATTAAAAAATAAAAAGGGGGGTAGGTGCTATTTGGAAAAAGGTTCATTTAATCAGATGCCTCCTTTTTTGTTCCTGTATTCTCTTGTAGGTCTATCTCACTGTTTTGAAGCACGGTGATGGCACTACCTTAGATATTATGCTGAAGGTAAGTAAATTAGGAAAGAGCTCCCATTTTCTGCTTTTGAACTTGGATTGACACAGGAAGTATAAGCTGAAGTGGTTAAAAAAAAGAGTCCTAGCAAAAAAAATATGTGCAGATATGCATATTGCACACATACAAATATTAGGAAACTGTAGGAGAAATGTATGTTTGTTCATGTATACTACCAGTGCAAATGCTAAAAGTCATATAATTTCTTCACTTCTTTTTTTTTTTTTTTTTTTTTTTTTTTTTTTAGGGGTATATCCACAGCATATGGAAGTTTCCAGGCTAGGGGTTGAACCAGAGCTATAGCTGCCAGCCTGCACTTACAGCCACAGCAGTGCCAGATCCAAGCCCGGTCTGTGACCTACATCATAGCTCACGGCAATGCTGGATCCTTAACCCACTGAGCGAGGCCAGGGATCAAACCTCAGTCCTCATGGATACTAGTTGGATTCCTAATGAGCCATGATGGGCACTCCCACTTCTTTTTTTTTTTTTTTTTTTTTTTTTTCTGTCTTTTTGTCTTTTTGTCTTTTGTCTTTTTTTTGTTGTTGTTGTTGTTGCTATTTCTTGGGCCGCTCCCGTAGCATATGGAGGTTCCCAGGCTAGGGGTCGAATCGGAGCTGCAGCCACCGGCCTACGCTAGAGCCACAGCAACGCAGGATCCGAGCCGCGTCTGCAACCTACACCACAGCTCACGGCAACGCCGGATCGTTAACCCACTGAGCAAGGGCAGGGACCGAACCCGCAACCTCATGGTTCCTAGTCGGATTCGTTAACCACTGCGCCACGACGGGAACTCCCTCACTTCTTTTTTTTACTCACAGATTTATGCATCTTAAATCTTAATACTGAAATGTTCATTTTAATTAAATGTCAGGTTCTTAAAAATTTTCCCTTCAAGGAGTTCCCATTGTGGCTCAGTGGTAAGGACCTGAACTAGTATCCATGAGGGTGTAGGTTCAGTCCCTGGCCTCTCAGTGGGTTAAGGATCTGGTGTTGTGGTGAGCTGTGGTGTAGGTCACAGACACAGCTCAGATCTAGTGTTGCTGTGGCTGTGACTTAGGGGGGCAGCTGCAGCTCCAATTGGACCCCTAGCCTGGGAACGTCCATATACTGCAGGTGCCGCCCTAAAAAGCAGAAAAAAAAAATTCCCTTTAGTGCAGACTTACCTGGGGTCTGCCCATTTTAAATGGTTTGTCTCTATACCTCTTATGAATGGACAGGAAATTAATTCACTTGCCTTCACAGCCTCTATAGTTTCTCAGGGTGGTTGGCATATAATAAAACTCTGGCTAAGAAAAAATACAGGTACAGTTTGCCATGTCCTTATAATAGTGATCTGTTTTTTTGTTTCGTTTTTTGGGGGTGTTTCTTTTTTTTTTTTGCCACGCCCATGGCATGTAGAAGTTCCTGTGCCAGGGATCAAACCCAAGCCATAGCAGTGACGACACCACCAGATCTTTAACCCATTGCACCATAAGACAACTGCGGCAGTGATCTGCTTGAAAGTCCTAATAATGTGGAACAGGTCCTGCCTCCAGTCCCAGTCCATGTAGTTATTAGTCTAAGAAAAAACTTGACCATCTGGTTGCATTAGAGGTGAGAGAGCTGATTCTACTTATCACCATCAAATAAAATGTGCAAAATGTGCTTAAATACCTAAATCATCTGTCAGACCTAAAACGCCCATTCATTAAAAAATCCACACACAGGAGTTACCTGGTGGCTCATGTAGAAATTCTTGGGCCAGAGATTGAACTCATGCCACAGCACTGACAATGCCAACTCCTTAACCTGTTGAGCCCCCATTAGAATGTTTGGGAGTTCCCGTCATGGCTTAGTGGTAGCAAACCCGACTAGTATCCAGGAGGATGCAGGTTCAATCCCTGGCCTTGCTCAGTGGGTTAAGGATCTGGCCGTGCTGAGAGCTGTGGTGTAGGCTGCAGATATGGCTCGGATCTGGTGTTGCTGTGGCTGTGGTATAGGCCAGTAGCTGCAGCTCTGATTCAGTCCCTAGCCTGGGAACCTCCATATGCCACAGATGCGGTCCTAAGAAGCAAAGAAAAAAAAAAGAAAAATGTTTGGAACGAGGAGTTCCTTGGTGGCTTAGCAGATTAAGGATCCAGCATTGTCACTGGATTTGATCCGTGGGTTTGATGTGGCGAAGGTTTGATCTGTGGCATGGGAACTTCTACATGCTGTGGACAAAGCCAAAAAATAAAATAAAATAGTTCCTACTGTGATGTAGCAGGTTAAGGATTGGCGGCATAGGTTGAAGCTGTGGATAGGATTTGAATCCTTGGCCTGGGAATTTCCATATGCTGCAAGCCTGGCCAATAAATAAATTAATTAAATAAAATACCCACACTTACGGAGACAAACAGGATAGAAATGGGATGTGCTTTAATACTTCCTTGTAATCAGAATGATTTTCTGATCCCAAGTGGATCAGAATTGCAGTCTAATTTCTAGTATTTACATAATTAGAATGTTTTAATAAATATAAACTTTAAGAAATTGCATCTCAAAATGTACTGCTTCAACTACATATCTTGTGTAAGAGTTTCCTTTCTAATAACATGAAAATTACACTTTGGGTTTACCTTTCAACTAAATGACATTAAGGTCCCTTCTCATTCTTGATAGTCTCTGAACCTATGCCCTATATTTCTTTTCATATGAAATGAGATACTTGGTATTTATTTGTCTCTTCCATAAAGGTATGGGAAAAATTGGGGTTCTGAAAATTTCATGACATACACCTTGACATTTTCATGTCATGGCATACTTTTAAGAATTTATACCAATATGTTGCTTTAATAAGAGTTTGCATCTGTTTAACACAAGGGAGCTCACAATAATTCAACTTTACTATGGGAAGCGCTCTAATGAAGGCAGAATCAGGGTTCTCCAAGAAACCACTTGATCAGAAATGAGTAGGATTTTTTTCTGTTAGTAATTTGGGAATAACGAAGCAGGATAAATAAATAACTTTAATGCAAAGTATATTTGACATGTGGTGTTATGTTGCCATCTAGTGGCCTAGTCTAACAGGTTTTCCTGGGAGTCGGTTGGGGAATGCTAACCAAAAGCCAGAGTTCAGACCTTGAGTTTTAGAGCTGAAAAGGACCTGAGAAATCATCTGTCCACCCCGATCATTTTACAGATGGGAAAACTGAGACCTGGAGAGGTTAAGGACTTAGTCAAGATCACACAGCTAGTTAGAGGCAAAACTGGGACTTAGAACCCAGTTCTCCTATTTTACTACACTGCGGCTCCAAAGTCCAAAGGAAAGGAAGAGGAAACTGGGAGCTGTGATGGGGTCTCCAGACACTGGTCAGTGTTAAATCTTCAGAGGGGAAAAAAGATCAAGAGAGTCTATAAATTGTTGTCTTAGAGCAATATCTCATGTACATTTATAGCTCTAGTTAAAATAAGTCTATAATAATTTGTTTCTAAGTAGGGGAAAAGATTTTGTATACTCACTGTGGAAGATTTGGAGACTAGAAAAGTATAAAGTAGAAAATAAAACTTACCTTATAATTTTAAAAAGGTCACAGAGTTCCCTCTTTGATGCAGTGGGTTAATGATCCAACTTGTCTTTGGTGGCGCCAGTTCAATCCCTAGCCTAGTGCAGAGGGTTAAGGATCTGGCATTGCCACAGCTGTGGCTTAGATTAGATCCCTGGCCTGGGAACTTCCATATGCTGCCAGTGTGGCTGAAAAATAAAAAAAAATAAAAAGTCATAAATATAGCATGTATAAACAATCTTTTCTGATTTGATGATGTGTAGATAATAATTTTTTCTTTATGCTTTTCTATTTTTTTAAATATTCTGCGTTCAGCATTTGCTGCTTTTGCAGTTAAAAAAATGTGATGATGGCGGTTCCCATTGTGGCACAGCAGAAGTGAATATGACTAGGAATCGTGTGGTTGCGGGTTCCGTCCCTGGCCTCACTCAGTGGGTTAAGGATCCCATTTTGCCATGAGCTGTGGTGTAGGTTGCAGACCAGGGTCGGATCCTGCGTTGCTGTGGCTGTGGTGTAGGTTGAAGCTGTAGCTCCGATTGGACCCTTAGCCTGGGAACCTCCATATGCCACGGGTGCGGCCCTAAAAAGCAAAAAAAAAAAGGCCGGGGGGATGATGCATAAATGCCACTGATCAGAGACCATTGTTTTGTTGTTGTTGTTTTGCCACACCTGCAGCATTTGGAAGTTTCTAGGCTAGAGATTGAACCAGAGCCACAGCAGTGACAATGCTGGATCTTTAACCATTGGGCCACCAGGAAACTCCCAGAGACAATTATTAATGATTACATTTTTATGTTTTCACTTTCTTTCCCCCTTCACATTAATTTTTTTAAAATTTAGCCACTTTACTTTGTCTCTCTTCTTTCACTTAAAAATCAAGACCATGTTTGTGTCATCAAGTATTCTTAAAATGTTACTTTTTTTTTTGGTTTGATGTCAGATCTCCATTCCCAGACCAGGGATTGAACCCAAGCCACAGCACTAACCACTAGACTGCCAGAGAACTCCCTAAAATGTTACCTTTAATCATCTTCTTATGTATTTTTTACTGCTGTAAATTGAATTAATGATCTTCAGTGGTATTGCTAATGATTATTTCATTCATCTAATATAGAACACTAGTCAGACATCAGTCAGTAAACAGTTTGGTCATGACAGGTTTACCCTTTAGATCTTGATGTTGAACTGCTCAGAACTGATAAGCTGTGGCACATGACAAGTTTAGTGCCCATACATCTTGAAAAGTATTATTTTGTTATGTTAATTTCATATCCTGCAATCTTAGCCAAGAGAATATAGAGCAAAATTTCACCTAATTGGGTCATATACACATAACTTCCAGGGGGGAGAGTTAACTGTCTCTATCTTTGTTTTTTCACTATAGCTTCACAAACAAGCAGACATGCAGGAAGAGAAAAACCGAATTGAAAGAGTCCTTGGGGCTACTCTTTCACCTGAGTTGATTCAAAAAGTCCTCACGTTTGCACTTTCGGTAAGTTATAATGAAAACTGCTTTTAGAGGGAATTGTTACCCACTGATCTGTAGCAAGTATTCTTGATCTGCCTTAACCCTACACTAAAGACTTCTTCTTGGAGTTCCCGGTGTGGCTCAGCGGAAACAAATCTGACTAGTATCCATGAGGACACAGGTTCAATCCCTGGCCTCGCGCATTAGGTTAAGGATCCGGCGCTGCCATGAGCTGTGGTGTAGGTTGCAGACGCAGCTCAGATCCAGCATTGCTGTGGCTTAGGCTGCAGCTCCAATTCGACCCCTAGCCTGGGAACCTCCATATGCCACAGGTGCAACCCTACAAAAAAAAACAAAAAAAAATGACTTCCTCTTTCTTGGAAAACTGAAATGAGCTTTTGTTACTAACCACTATATTTCCCTCTAGTGGTGAGACTTTCCAACTGGAAGAGGAAATAAACTGGAAAGCTGACACATGCCTGTGCTTATTTTCCATCTCTTCCTTCCTTTACCCCAGAGCAAGTGACTGTTGAGTAGCCTATTTGTACCCATCCCAAGTGCTTTTTTCTCAATTTGGCTGATCTTTAAACATTCTCCTCTTTGTTAGAAGCTTCTGGTACCAGTTACTCCTAAAACAATGAATGTCTTCCATGAGATTACCTGGGTATTTCAACAGCATTTACCCTTTCTGGCACCAGAAGATGTTCTGGATATGGTAGACTTTTAGTTCTCTTTTTTAGGAAGAGGTACGTCCGCAGGATACTGTCTCGGTAATTGGTGGAGTGGCTGGAGGCAGCAAGCATGGAAGGAAGGCTGCTTGGAAGTTCATAAAGGACAACTGGGAAGAACTTTATAATCGATACCAGGGTGGATTCTTAATATCCAGACTAATAAAGGTAGGAGGAAATTTTTGTTCTGAGTAGCTTATCAGGGATATTATTAAGATATCCATGATTCACTAGACCTGTAGATTATGGTCTTTGCTTTTTAAGAGTTTACTTAAGTAGCTATTAGTTTTACTAAAGGGTTTCTCTAACTCATCCTGCACCCTCTAGAATAAACTGAAGTCTGAAGAGAATGGAATGACTTGTTTTTATGGTAAATGAGTTTGTTCTTAGCCTCTTAGTTGTACTTACTATTTATAAACCATTGTTTTTTTCAGCTATCAGTTGAGGGATTTGCAGTTGATAAGATGGCTGGAGAAGTTAAGGTAGGAAAAGTGCTGCTTACTTTTCACTTTTCACTTTAGTAAGTAAAAACACTAACCAAATTATAATCATAGTGTGTCGAGGTAATATTGTACTTTAGTGTCTCCGTGTTTTTACTTGGAGAAAGACAGGTTGTATCTTTAATGCCTGAAGAATTTAGAGTTGGAATCATCTTTGAGGGCATTGAAGTGTGATTGAAAAAACGTGGAGCAGTTCCTGTTACGGTTCAGCAGTAACGAATCTGACTAGTATCCATTAGGTTGCAGGTTCGATCCCTGGCCTTGCCCAGTGGGTTAAGGATTTGCAGTTGCTTTATCTGTGGTGTAGGCCAGCGGCTACAGCTCCGGTAGGACCCCTAGCTTGGGAACTTCCATCTGCCACAGGTGTGGCCCTAAAATAACAACAACAACAACAAAAAACCCTTCATGGGTCTTTTGTGTGCACATTAAGGCAAGGTGACTGTGTAGAGACTCTCGTCTTAGCCTTCACAAAATTAATAGTCAGTTTAGTGGGAGTTCCTGTTGTGGCTCAGCAGTTAAAGAACCCGACTAGTATCCATGAGGAAATGGGTTCGACCACTGGCCTCACTCAGTGGGTTAAGGTTCTGACGTTGCTGTGACCTGTGGTATAGGCCACAGATGCAGCTCAGATCTGGTGTTCCCGTGGCTGGGGTAGGCCGGCGGCTACAGCTCTGATTCGACCCCTAGCCTGGGAACCTCCATATGCCATGGGTACAGCCCTAAAAGGACAAAAAAAAAAAAAAAAAAAAAAAATCAGTTTAGTGGTAAAGTTCAGCATTTGGGGGACAAATCTACACTGATTAGAAAAGTCTTAACTTAAGCTTTTCATTGCATTTAATTGCGAAGTTGTTTTTTTTGTTTTGTTTTTTAAGTTTCACTTCCACCCTCATCTTCTTGAAAGCAGGAGCGTTGGTTATCAGGTGTGAATTTGGAAATTCTGAGAGCTATGATGACTGGTTCACTTTATGAGCCATTGTTAGAAATAAGAGTTTGGATCTTGAAAAAACTGAAAGAAAGACTCAATCTCTAGGAGTTCCCATTGTGGCTCAGTGGGTTAAGAACTCGACTAACATCCATGAGGATGCAGGTTTGACCCCTGGACTCACTCAGTGGATTAAGGATCCAGCACTGCCATGACCTGTGGTGTAGGTTGCAGATACAGCTCAGATCTCGTTACTGGGCTGTGGCATAGGCTGGCAGCTACAGCTCAGATTTGACCCCTAGCCTGGGAATCTCCATATGCTATGGGTGTGGCTCCCCCCCCCCAAAAAAAAAGGTATAGTAGCTTAGGAGATGGGCTAATGGAAAAGACTCAGGGGCTTGATTTTGGGTTTTTTTTGTTGTTGTTGCTTTTTTTTTTTTTTTTTTTTTTTTACTCAAATGAATTTATCACATCTGTAGTTGTATAATGATCATAACAATCTGATTTCACAGGATTTCCATCCCACAGCCCAGGCACATCCCCCCACCCCCCAGATTTTGTTATTCTTTTAATTCAACCACTATTTACTGAGTGGCTTCTCTGAGTTGTGAACATGTCTAGGGGAGGAAGAAGGAAGAGTCAAGGATAATCCCTAGGTTTCTCGTATGTAAAATAGTGATGATATTTGTTGAGATAGAGTGAGAGGAAGTCTCGTATCTCACTCAGGCCCTAAGAAGCCAGCTGTGATAGGAGCCTTGGAACAGGAGCCATTGTCATGTAAATAAAGTTAGTGATTTATAAAAGGTCTAGATTTAATCTGATGAATTAGTCATTCTCTCTTACACACCTGTGATGACTAGTTCAGAGGCAAGACCCCACCAGTCCTTTTGTTGGTTAGTGTTTTCTATGAAACCAGGTGTACTTCATTAGAAAATAGTTTATTCAACTTTTAGTTAATAAGCACTGTCATAATTACAGTAAAATCTAGAGTAGTTTTATTGTACAAATAACATGAGTCTGTGGAGTATTAAATTAAGCTTCTGAGGGGTGGGGAGGCGCCATGGCATATGGAAGTTCCTGGGCCAGGGATGGAAACTATACCATAGCAGCAGCTCAAACTGCAGTAGTGACAATGGCAGACCCTAAACCCACTGAACCACAAGGAAACTCTTTGATTAGGTTTTTAAGCACATAATATTTGGGAGAGAATTCCTTTAGGCAGGTTCTAGGAGCTGCTTTTCTTTCAGCCTAGGGGTGGCAGTGGTAAATTCTCATGAATGAAGCTTATGAATCCTTTATATACCAGTGGATATTTTTTCATGACCTATGATATTAACTTCTTAATCTTGCTAGAAGTGATCCTACATTCTGGGTTGTTTTATACCAGGCTTTCTTCGAGAGTCACCCAGCTCCTTCAGCTGAGCGCACCATCCAGCAGTGTTGTGAAAATATCCTGCTGAATGCTGCTTGGCTAAAACGTGATGCTGAGAGCATCCACCAGTACCTCCTTCAGCGAAAGGCCTCGCCACCCACAGCATGAACCTGGAGCGTGCCACCACTATGGTTCTGCTGCTTCATGCAGGGATAAGGTGGAGCGACCGAACAGCTGATTTACATGCCAAGAATTTGGAGTCTTCTGTCAAGCCAGTGGGGGTTGGACAATGAATGTAGTTAACTGATTCCTGCTCACACTCCAGAATAAAATTCTATTAAAAAAAGGAAAATCAGCAATTCAGCAAAAAAAATAAAAAATGAAAATGTAAATATGATAGTAATAAAATAGAGCATAACGAAACTGTGAAACTTCCTGAAGCCTTGTCAGTGGTTAAAAGTATTTAACACTCTCCTGTTAATGACAGATGTTCTGTTTTTATAACCTACCAAAAGGAAACTAGAGGCTTCTGGGTGAAGAGGATTTTTGTGAAGTGGGTTCTGCAAGCAGCCTACAAGCCAAGGGTCCATCGCTGGGAATGGTTATACATGAAAGACTGATAGCTGGTATAACGTAGTCTGTGCATAATCCCAGGAGGGGTTTTGTGTGCGTGTGCGTGTGCGTGTGTGTGTTTTGGCATGGGGATTGATCAGGAAGATATATTTTCCTGTATAACTTCAGTCTGAACCACGGATTGTAGTTTTCCTCCTTGCCTTCCCTTCTGTGTGACCC